>NW_027361683.1:50432500-51632500 GCF_039654945.1 Dendrobates tinctorius
AAATATCAGTACCCGTTACCTCTGATGTCTGATTTTTTCTCTAGAGTTAAGAGTGCCTGCTGGTTTACTAAGCTTGACCTCAGGTGGGCGTATAATCTTATTCGCATCAAGCATGGGGATGAATGGAAGATGGTGTTTAATACTCCGGAGGGACATTTTGAGTACCTGGTGATGCCTTTTGGGCTCACTAATGCCTTTTCTGTCTTCCAGTCCTTTATGAATGATATTTTCCCGAGACTTTGTGGATAAGTTTTTGATCATCTATCTGGATGATTTTTTGATCATTTCTAGTGATTGGGATTCTCATGTGGAACATGTCCGGACTGTGTTCCTGATTTTGAGGGAGAATTCCTTGTTTGTTAAGGGATCGAAATGCCACTTTGATGTAAAGAGGATTTCATTTTTGGGATTTATCTTGTCTCCGTCGACTATTGAAATGGACCCGGCCAAGGTACAAGCCATTTATGATTGGGTTCAGCCTATTTCTTTGAAGGCTCTCCAGAAGTTTTTGGGTTTTGCTAATTTCTATCGTAAATTTATAGGTAACTTTTCTGGTATTGTCAAACCACTGACTGATCTGACCAAGAAGGGCGCTGATGTGCTGAATTGGTCTCCTGAGGCTGTCTCAGCATTTCAGGAGCTTAAGCGGAGATTTACTTCAGCTCCAGTTTTATGACAACCTGATGTCTCACTTCCATTTCAGGTGGAGGTAGATGCTTCTGAGTTTGGTGTAGGAGCTGTTTTGTCCCAAAAAGACCCTGTGACTTCTAAGATGAATCCCTGTGCATTCTTTTCTCGAAAGTTCTCCCCATCTGAACGCAACTATGACGTGGGGAATAGGGAATTGTTGGCCATGAAATGGGCATTTGAGGACTGGAGACATTGGTTGGAGGGAGCTAGACATCAAGTTGTGGTCCTCACCGATCACAAGAATTTGATTTATCTGGAGTCGGCCAAACGCTTGAATCCTAGACAGGCTAGATGGGCCTTGTTAATTTTGTGGTCTCTTTTCATCTGGGCACTAAGAATGTTAAGGCAGACGCCCTTTCTAGGAGTTTCTTTGCTGATTCTCTTAATGTGACCGAGCCTACTACCATCCTAGGTGAGGGGGTAGTTCTTCCTGCCATTTCGCCTGATTTGAGACGCGCCCTGGAGGAATTTCAGGAGGATAAACCTGAGTGTTGCCCTATGGGAAAATTGTGTGTTCCTGACCAGTGGAGGAAGAGAGTGATGTCTGAAGTTCATTGCTCCGCTTTGGCTGGTCATCCAGGTATTTTTGGTACCAGAGATTTGGTGAGTCAGTCTTTTTGGTGGCCTGCCTTATCTCGTGATGTCAGGAATTTTGAACAGTCCTGTGGGACTTGTTCTCGGTCTAAACCTTGTTCTCGTTCTAGTGGGTTGCTGATGCCCCTGCCGGTGCCCAAGAGGCCATGGACCCATATCTCAATGGATTTTATTTCTGATCTTCCTGTCTCTCAGAGAATGACTGTTACCTGGGTGATTTGTGATTGATTTTCGAAGATGGTCCATCTTGTACCACTCCCAAAGCTGCCATCTTCCGCTGAGTTGGTGCCCTTGTTTTTACAACAGGTGGTTCGGTTACATGAGATTCCTGAGAACATTGTGTCGGACAGAGGAGTCCAGTTTGTTTCCAGATTCTGGAAAGCCTTTTGTTCCAATCTGGGAATTCAGTTATCCTTCTCCTTCGTGTTTCATCCCCAGACCAATGGGCAGACTGAGAGAACAGACCAGACCTTGGAGTCTTATTTAAGATGTTTTATATCTGCTGATCAGGATGATTGGGTCTCATTTTTGCCCTTGGCCGAATTCGCACTGAACAATAGAGCTAGTTCTGCCAATTTGATGTCACCCTTTTTCTGTAATTTTGGGATTCATCCTCGATTCTCTTCAGGACAAGTGGAATCTTCGTCCTGCCCAGGTGTGGACACTGTGGTTGAGAGAATGCAGCAGATATGGGACCAAGTGGTGGATAAGTTGTCACTCTCTCAGGAAAAGGCCCAGCGATTTTCCAACCGGCATAGGACCATTGGTCCCTGGTTTAAAGTGGGTGATATGGTTTGGTTGTCGTCTAAGAATATTCCTATGAAGGTTGCATCTCCAAAATTTAAGCAAAGATTTATTGGACCATATAAGATTTTGGAGATTCTTAATCCTGTTTCTTTTCGATTGGCTCTTCCAGTTACGTTCAAGATCCATAACGTATTTCACAAATCACTGTTGAAGAGGTTTGTTGAGCCAGTAGTTCCTGTGGCAGCACCTCCTGACCCTGTGTTGGTTAAAGGCAATGTGGAATATGAGGTAGAGAAAATATTGGATTCTCGTTTGGTTAGACGGAGACTCCAGTATTTGGTCAAATGGAAGGGTTATGGCCAGGATGATAATTCTTGGGTCTCTGCCTCTGATATTCATGACAATAGATTGGTTCATGCTTTTCACCGGGCCCATCCTGATCGGCCTGGTGTCATGGATGAGGGTTCCGTGACCCCTCCTTAAGGGCTGGTACTGTTTTGAACTCATTTTCTGGTCTACCAGTTGTGAGTTCTCTTTCTGGGCTCCCTCTGGTGGTAACAGGAGGTAGTGAGGTTGATTTAATTAGTAGAGATCTGCCACCTGATCATGAAGATAGCGATTGGATCTCTGGAATCTCAGACTGGATTTAAGACATTTGACGCCCTATTCTGGTGCTGGTGATTCCTTCTGGCTTTTCAGGTCTTGGTTTTCAGCTCTGTTCCAGTCATCTCAAGCTAAGTGTTTCTGCTAATGTTCACACTTGACTTTGTTGGTCTATTCACTTTTTTGTGTGGTCAGCCAGCCCCGGCTGGGGCTGTGCTGAGTTTCCTCTCTTATTTATCTGTATTTGCCAATTTGCTTTTTGTCTCTTATTAGATTGGCCTCTTTTTTGCTCTGTCTCAGAATATTGTTCTGATATAGTGGGAGAAGTCTAGTGACTTCAGGGTTAATTTTGTTATCAGAAGTGTTGGACATTATTTTTGTAAGGTTTTTTGGGCAGATTGCAGACAGTGTCTTTCCTTTTCTGTCCTTTCTAGTTAGTTTGG
Source organism: Dendrobates tinctorius (assembly GCF_039654945.1). Taxonomy (NCBI): domain Eukaryota; kingdom Metazoa; phylum Chordata; class Amphibia; order Anura; family Dendrobatidae; genus Dendrobates; species Dendrobates tinctorius. Next base: position 50,435,578 of record NW_027361683.1, read on the forward strand.
GCCCCATCGTTTGCTCAGCCTATTTTCCTGCCTGTGTTTCATCTTGTTTCACCGTCAATACATGTGTAAGGGCTGTCTATTCCTTTGGGGTCTGCTCTGGGGCAGTTAGTTTTCCCCTTTTCTTGCTTTAGGCTTATTTAGTCCTCCGCCTGTGACGAGGCATCTAGATTCATCATAGGAACGCTCCACGGCTGCTGCTAGTAGTGTGGTTAGAATCAGGGGTCTGCAATCTGCATAGTTACCAACCTCTCTGGTTTTCTGTGACTTAGCTTGTTCAGTTTTCCTCCTCGGTGAAGCATTCATAACACATGTCCTTAACACCCCAACTCACAGTAGGTGAACAGCAAGTTTTTGCCTGAACGCTTCATCATAGGCCAACCAAGCATTACCGCGAAAATTGCGGTACACTTCCAATATTATATCCTGGTGTTGAAACAAACCAGAACAAAAGTTCTTTTTTTTTTCACCCAACATGGAAGCATAAATAGAGAACGCCTGTATCCAATTGTGGAAAGACTTAGAAGTCTTTCTCTTGTCCGAATCTGAATCCATCTTATCATTTTTCGTATCGGAAGCAGGATTATAATTTGGAAGCAAGGTAAATATATCCATATAGTCCTGCTGCCAAATCTTCTCTTTAACAGAAGCTGACAAGTGAAAACCTAAGGGTGACATCTTACAAATCATCGCTTCTTTCAACAAAGATTCGGCTATGCCATGTGACCCTGGTGTATTAGGTGGATGCAGCTGAGGCATCGGGTATATACCCGATATAGCCAAAGCCTGGCTAACTACTTTTTGTACAAACTCAACTACCCTCCCTTCATCCAATACTGAAGATCCCCGACCCTCATAGGAAAACAGTTCACCAACTTCTGCAGGAGGGGACAAGCCATGATCTCGTGCTCTCTTATGGTCCTGGGAACGATGTCTCAGGGATTCCCTGTCATCACTGGAGGAGGTATCATGAGCAGCCTAAGCCTGGGCCACTGCAGCACTGACTGTTGGTGCAGTCAGCCTGTGATGTCGATCCTGAAGTCGGGGTTCATCAGCTGGCTCCCTGTGGCGTGAGGAAGAGCGAGTGGATCAGCCGTCAGTGACACACGCCGGTCACCTCTGGAACGCTTGCTGCTGAGGCCAGGCATTGAGTTTGGTCCGGAACCTGACAAGAAGCCACAGATGGTACGTCCTGTGACCGACGATAAACCCGCGAGAGTACGGGCCTCCTCTCATCCTGGTCCACCTCGACAGAACATCTTCCTCCGCGCTGTGCCGAAGCTGCAGGTCTCCTGACAGGGGATGGATCCAGTGAATAGGTAATGCTGGAGCGCTGCTTCCTCTTCTCCCTGCTCCTGGATGGCCCATCTAGTGGCAAGGGGTCCTCGGTCACAGCTTCCCCCACGGCGGGCTCCATGGCCATCGAGACAGTAGTAGAAACAGGAAGGACAGGGGAACCCATGGCTTTTAAACTGGAACGAAGCCAATCCATGCCACCCTCAGCTGACACACGTCTCTGGACTTCAGCGCTGAGCGTGTCCATGGTGACAGATAATTTGTCTCTTCAGAGACACTGAGGAGAAAACCTGAGGGCGGGATATTAATAGCTCACCTTCCCTCACTTTTTCCACCAATCAGAGTGACAGATGACCTGGCAAGCCAATCAGGGCGATTGCCGTTTCCATTACTTGACAACAAGGACTGTTAACCCTTTACCGTTTAGCTCACGAGGATCCTCATGAGAACTTAAGGCATCTATGAAAACAAAAACTGGAAAACAGCATAACAGTACTAACCCTCGTTTAACATCCTTTAAACTTTAATTGCCACAAACCCATGTAGCCCCCACTCTAATTGCTGGGGGTGCTGTCCATTATAGATTTTTTTTTGCATTTCCAATAATGGGATGAAAGGTGTATAAAATTATAGGTAAGTTAATAGGGTTGTCTTAGGATCCTATCTTCATTATCGCACTGCTGCCCTGCCTCCAGGCTTCCCGCTTGCTGAGGATCAGTGTGCTCCTGTGAATTATGGTTACTTTCCAACAATGAGTTTTTAGTGAGTTTTTGATGATGTGTAGTTTTGTAAACAAGTCACAGGATGGAACACACAGATAAGAGCAAGGCGTAAGTAACCAACTAATTATTCCCCTGACGTGGGAATGGCAAAGATGGGTTTAACAGGAGCATATGGTACATGACACACAGTAAATACAGTATGAATTATACAATGTTGAAAAAAGCACACTGTGATTCTTACAGCAAATTCATAATGTTCCCTTTGGTTCTTCTAGGTCCTAGTGGGGTCTCAATTCTCATTTTTTTCCTGGCTGCAAGTCTTTCTGGAAAAAGTCAAGCAATATTCTCTGGGCCTCAGCCGTTGTCATCTGGACCTGCTCATGGACATACCATAATCAGCTATTTCAGGACTCCTGGCTCGTTCCAGGACCTCAGCCTTGTCAGCCAGCCTTGCACACACATCCTGCTTGTCTCGCCGGCTGTCGCCAAACCTCTTTCCACGTTGCTGCTCCGGCCCAGGCCCAGATAGATAATCTGCCCAACCAGGCATTTTCCATTCATAGTGGGCCGCGGGTCGGCGGTGCCTGCTGATCCTTCTGCCCGCCCACTGATCCAGCCACTGGCCCTATAAATCTGTGGGCATGGTGATTCTAGAGCTGAGCGCACGCAGCAGTCAATGCTTGACTGCTGCGATGCACTTAGGGTTAAGAACGCACTGATGTTGGCATGTCAGCACGTTCTTTGTGGGTGGAGAGCACGCCCTCTGCTTTCCCTGCCCTGTAATGGAGGCTGCAGCTGTTGGAGTAGATGCTAGAATGGATTGGCTGCTGACATGACCTGGAAGGAGTCCATACAGTCTAGCACATTCTCTACTGAGACAGCTAGAATGTATGGGCTGTAGTCAGGACCTGGAAGGAGCCCATACATTCTAGCTACAATCCAGCTGTTGGTCGAGCTTTGCAGCACAAGAGCAGCCTGAGTTCCTACCTGCATGCCTGTTCTCGGCTGCTGCCTGCTTCTATTCCTGTTTGGGTCAGGGTGAGGGTTCCCAGCCCAGAAACAAGTGCAAATGAAAATAGGTTAGGATTCCCTGGCCTTTTCCCTTCCCTGGTCCAGAACTCACTGCAGGCTGCCTACTGGGGCTGGGTCTTATGAGTTATTATTATATTTTCCCCTTTATAAAGTGGCCAATTGTGAGACCCCACAGTGACATTGCCTCCCTCTAAGGGGTAAAGTCATGCCTGGAGGCAGGAGGGGGGCCCCCATGCCAGGTAACATAGATTACATGACAATTCCTGCTGCAGGTCAGAAAGGGGGGCTTCCTTATAAATTTTGGCCAGCAGATGGGGTTAGTGAGTCAGCAAGTAAGTCAGCTGAGAGAGTAAACAGGGAGCTGTCATGGAAACGAGAGCAGCTGAGCTCATGACGAGACACTTAATGCCCCGTCACACTAAGCGACTTACCAGCGATCCCGACACCGATATCAAGGTGTCAGGATCGCTAGTAATTCGCTATGTGATCGCTGGTGAGCTGTCACACAGACAGCTTCACCAGCGATCAGCACAGCGATGCCGAGCGCCCGGCATTGATGGCCATCCCTGTAAAAAATAGAATCAAAATAAAAAATATTGTTATTCTCACCTTCCGACGTCCCGTTCAGCCATTCTGCCTCTCTCCACACTCCGGTCCCAGTGATCCTTTGCGAGAATGACCGCGAGATGTCACGGTCTCGAGGGATAACAAAGTCTCGCGGTCATTCGTGCAAAGGATCACTGGGACCGGAGCGTGGAGAGAGGCAGGATGGCTGAACAGGACGTCGGAAGGTGAGAATAGCTATATTTTTTATTTTTTTTATTATTTTTTACACCTGATCGCTGGTCTCCCGCCTGTCACACACAGCGATGCGTGCTGGCCAGCGGGAGACCAGCGACCAAAGAAATGTCCAGAGGTTTCTTCCAGCGATCAGCGATACCGGCAGGGGGGCCGCTCGCTGAACGCTGTCACACACAGCGATCTCGCTGGTGAGATCACTGTTACGTCACAAAAGTTGTGACTCAGCAGCGATCTCGCTACCGAGATCGCTTAGTGTGACGGGGCCTTTAGTCAGTTGAGGAGGGGGAGTTGACCTGTGAAGAGGGAAAGGACAGTATCGGAGATGAGAGGATCTGGGGAAGCTAAAATTGCGTATATCTGATCCGAGAGCGAAGCGCTGATACAAAAAGAGGACTCCAGAGTCCTAGGCTGAACAGGAGCTGTATGCACTGGCCGCCAAATCTGGAAGTACAGGGACTGCAAGTTCCTTGGTGACATTGAACACCTGAGCAGCAGATCTAGAGCCCAGGGCTGATGGTGAAAAGGACAGTACCCGTGATATAGGATCACGCTGTCATCAATACAGGTTAGAAACCATCACGGAAGAGAGGGTCGCAGCTTAGTTACAAACAGCAGGGACCCGAAAACAAAGTGCAGATGGAAGGTCCCAAACCCCACCTGGCAGAGTGGATCCCCTGAATGCCTCCAGGCGAACCAGACTCAATCCATCACCTGTATGTGGTACCCCGGATTGCAACCGCTTGCAAGTAAAAGGTAAAGAAAACTGCACCTATCTGTGTCCTTTTCTTATTTCTCTGCACCCCAACGTTCACCACCATATGAACAATTAATCAAATATCTTAGCCCTGGGGCCCCCGCTCTACCCGTGGGGAGCTGAACCATCTTTGCTGCATCACCATCAGCCCCAGAGGACCAAAACTGCAGCGTAGGCCACTCATTGCCGAACACCACGGGTGGCGTCAAACTTAAACATCACACAACTTTCCTCTATTTTTAATCACTGGATGCCCAGGGCCACAGACCGGGTCATTGCCACCGTGACATCCCCCACGTCACGACGAAAAGGATTTATCGAGCCTAGCAAAGCTGGGTACAAGGAGCCTGGCAAAGCTGGGTACTGTGTGCCATAGACTTTATTAAATTGAGTGTTAGAGACTTTAATGAGCTTTCAAATAACCGCCATAACTGCGTCACACAGAGAGGGGCATGTCATTATGGGCGGAGCCAGAAATAAAGCATGACGCGAAGCCCTGCCCGCGCTCTGACGTCAGTGGGCGAAGTGAAGCTGGAGCTGCGCTCTATTGTGAGCAAGTGAAAAGCAGGAAAATCCGATTTGGAGACCAAGGAGAAGATCAATCCAGCCTTTCAGAGAGCAGCCTTTGACAACAATAAAGGTAAACGGAGCTTGGCTGAGGTTCACTGAGGGAGGAAGAAAATGCCGAACTCGGGTGGAGATTCAGCGGCAGTCGCAGCCGCAGCATCCATAATGCCGCTATCAATGCCATATATACCAGGAGCGGCCTGGTTACCACAGTACTCAGGGGAGTCACACACCCTGAGCGATTTTAAGGAAAGACTATGTAGTTTGTTCAAAGTGTACCCCCTGTCTGAGAGTCAAAAAGTCAGTATCCTCATTGGCCAGCTAACATGGGGCTTACCGGGTGGCTTGAGAATTTGAACAGGTCTTCAGCAGACATCCTCTAGACTTTGGTCAGGCAAAAGGGGTCCAACACCATATCCCCACCTGAGAGCATCCACCCATTAAAGAGAGGTACCTGCCTGTACCCCCAGCACACTATCAATGTGCCAAGAGTATGTTACGGGAGATGAAGGAGGCTGGGGTTATCAGAGATAGTTGTAGTCCCTGGGCAGCTCCATTAGTTCTCGTTAAAAAGAAAGATGGTACTATGAGAATGTGTGTAGACTGCAGGCGGATTAACAGCATTACACATAAGGACGCTTACTCATTACCTAGAATTGAGGAATCACTAGCTGCACTGAGAACCGCTATTTCTCTACCTTTGATCTCACCAGTGGGTATTGGTCGGTTCCTGTGGCAGAGGCAAACAAAGAGAAGGCAGCATTTACAACACCAGTAGGCCTCTGCGAGTTTAACTACATGCCGTTCGGGCTCATCAATGCGACAGGAACATTTCAGCGGTTAATGGAATGCTGCCTTGGACATAAAAACTTTGAAACCGTTCTACTGTACCTGGATGACATCATCGTCTTCTCCAAAACCTACGAAGACCATTTGAAGCACCTAACCAAGGTATTCGAAGCCCTGTCCAACTTTGGCTTGAAAGTAAAGCTGTCCAAATGTCGTCTTTTGAAACTCAAGGTGCAGTACCTAGGCCATATGGTGAGCGCGGAAGGTGTGGCACCCGACACCTAACAAAGTCACCATTATCCAGGACTGGCAAAGACCCAGCACTATTCATGAAATAAGGTAGTTTCTTGGGTTAGAAGGCTACTACCGAACATTTATCAAGGACTTCACTAAAATAGCTGCCCCCCTGCAAGATCTTCTAGTGGGCCAAACCAAGAAAGCCAAGAACAAGAGTCTTCCGTTCGAGTGGAACAAAAGGATAGAGAGTCCTTCATCAGGTTGAAATTGGCCCTCATGGGAGATGAGGTCCTGGCCTACCCTGACTATGACCAACCATTTGTACTTTACACTGACGCCAGCAACGTGGGATTGGGAGCAGTGCTGTCACAAGTGCAGAAAGGCAGAGAGAGAGCGATTGCCTACGCCAGCAGGAAGCTTCGCCCCACTGAGAGCATCCATGACAACTACAGTTCCTTTAAACTGGAGTTCCTCGTCATAGTCTGGGCGGTAACAGAGCGCTTCAAGCAATACTTGGTGTCTGCAAAGTTCACCATCTACACGGACAATAATCCGCTAACCCACCTGGAAATGGTAAGGCTAGGTGCACTTGAGCAGCGATGGATGGCCCTGCTGTCCAACTTTGAGTTTACCATCAAGTACTGAGCAGGACATAAGAACGCTAATGCGGATGTGCTGTCTAGGATGTCCAATTCACCAGACGGGGGAGAAGATCCAGAAGAACTAGAAGAAATCGAGTTACCAGCCTTCCACCATCCAGTTGCAGCCCAGCTCTCCCAAGGGGTGAGGAATAAGCGCTTTATCGTGCGAGCTGTAACGTTGAACCCATTACCCCATCGTGAGTGGGCAGAGACACAAGATAGTGACCCAGCTGTTTGCCTAGTAAAGGAGTGGCTGGCACAAGCTGATTCACACCCTGGTCCAGATGACCCACAGGAAGCACAGCAGTTATGGAAGGAGAGAGGCAAGCTGTTCATCTACGAAGGTAAACTGTGTGGAGGAACATCAACTCGCGCACACACAAACTAGTCTGGCAGCTAGTAGTCCTGAAACGGGATGCACCAATGGTCTTGGAAGCGTACCACAATGGAGCAGGACACTTCAGATGGAAGAAGTTGGAGGTCCTACTTCGTGAAAGATTCTCCTGGATTGGCATGAGGAGGGCCTTTGAGAAGTGGTGCCAAGAATGTGGCCCATGCAACCTGCGCAGAAAGGACCGTAATAGCCAGCGAGCCCCATTACAGCCGATCATCACAAAACAGCCGCTTGAACTGGGAGCCTTGGATCACGTGAAGTTAACTCCGAGTAGGAATGGCTACACCTATGCTCTGACCATCGTTGACCATTACTCAAGGTTCTTGGTAGTCGTGCCTGTTAAAGACCAAACAGCAAAGACAGCAGCCAAGGCATTTCAGCAACACTTTTGTCGACTGCACGGATACCCTGAACAAGTGCTCACCGACCAAGGTCCAGCCTTTGAGGCAGAAGTGTTCCAGGAGTTCTGTAACATGTACGGTTGCAAGAAAATCAGGACGACGCCGTACCATCCACAGACAAATGGCATGTGTGAGAAGATGAACCAGGTGGTCATTGACTTATTGAAGACCTTACCTCTGGAAGAACAAAATCAGTGGCCAGAGAAGTTGCCAGATCTGGTAGATCTATATAATCATATACCGGTAAAAGCCACCAATTGCACTCCGGCCTACCTGATGAGGGCAAGACCTGGCAAGTTACCCATTGATTTAAATATGGGAATCTTAACACCTAACACGACATAACCACATGCAGACTGGGATACAGAGCGGCAACAACAATACTACAAAGTGCAAGAATGTGTGTAGAAAAGTTTGTCCCAAGCAAGACAGAGGCAGGAAAGGAATTACAGTCAATACGCCCCTGCAGTTCCCTTGACACCAAGAGCACAAGTACTCAAAAGAAAGAGGCGAGTTCACAAACTTGATGACCAGTGGGAGGCAGAGCCATACACCGTTATCCCTTCAGACTTTAATAACATCAAGCTATGCCTCATCAGCAAAGATGGAGGAGAACCCACAGAGGCAGTCTCAAGAGATCATCTAAAGGTGTGCCCTGATCAATTGAAAGACAAAGAGGAAGTCCAAGACACTCCACGGCCCACAGTAGAGGTGGAAGAGAAGATCCATACTATCCTTGGAGAATTTCCTCGGATGTGGACACAAGTGAATCAGACTATCGTAGTACCAGTCCTAACCTTTCACCAGCCTACTGCACCGGATGAAGCAGAGACTCTTAATGAAATGGCTCCAGTAACAGATGCCACATCTGCAGTGGAATGTGGAAATCTGTCCCCTGCTAGTGGTGAATCTGTTAATCTCATGGTGAGTCTAGGAGTCAGGAGAAGCCAGTCCATAATACCAATATTACACAAGTCCACTTATAGCGTAGTGACTAGTGCACCAGCAGTTGACATTAGAGAACAGGTCAGGTCATCGGAGATATCTATACTGCGTAGATCCACTCGTAGTACCAGAGGTCAGATCCCTGTCCGTTATAGAGAATACATAATGTAAATAAGTTAATAAGAATGTATCTGTAACGATTGGAAGTGGAGGCAGAGACGGTGAAGTTCACATTCATTTTTATTTTTAAAGTGGAACCTGAGGACCACGGTCCGGGGGCTCCGAAGGGGGAGTGACTAGTGAGCCCCGGGCACCCGTAGTAAAGCCCCTCAGACAGGGCCAGAATGGAATACCCGGAGGACACAGGTGCTACCTCCAGTTAGGCCCCGAACACGTGGCAGCTGTCCCAGCGGGACCAAAAGGGATAACAGTAGTTACAGCAGAGTCCTTAATGAGCCGGGTCCTGAATCCGTGTAGATGGTAAGGAGTCAGTTCCAGTGACCTTCACACAGTCCTCAGACATGGATAGGTGTTGGCGGAAAGGGACGGCTTTCACCCAGATGGTTGCAGATATAACCAGGAAGCACAGGACACTGATATGTGCTATGAATGGGTCACCGAGGAGAAAAAAGCAAAACAAGCTAAGTCACAGAAAACCAGAGAGGTTGGTAACTATGCAGATTGCAGATCCCTGATCCTACCACACAACTAGCAGCAGCCGTGGAGCATACCTACGATGTTCCTAGACGCTTCGTCACAGTCGGAAGACTAAATAAGCCTGAAGCATGAAAAAGGGAAAACTAACTGCCCCAGAGCAGACCCCAAAGGAATAGATAGCCCCCACACATGTGTTGATGGTGAAACAAGATGAAGGCACAAACACAGGCAGGAAAATAGGCTGAGCAAACAATGGGGCCCAAACTAACTAGAAAGGAAAGGAAAGGAAAGACGCTGTCTGCAACCTGCAAAAAACCCTACAAAAATAATGTCCAACACTTCTGATAACAAAATTAACCCTGAAGTCACTAGACTTCTCCCACTATATCAGCACACTGAAATATTCTGAGACAGAGCAAAAAGAGACCAAACTAGTAAGGGACAAAAAGCAAATTAGCAAAATACTGATAAATAAGAGTGGAAATTCAGCACAGCCCCCAGCTCGGGCTGGCTGACCACACAAAAAACTGAATAGACCAACAAAATCAAGTGTGATCATTAGCAGAAAAACTTAGCTTTAGATGACTGGAACAGAGCTGAAAACCAAGAGCTGACAAGCCAGAAGGAATCACCAGCAACTGAATAGGGCGTTGGCTGTCTTAAATCCAATCTGAGACTCCTGAGGTCCAATCTTCATCCTCATTCTCAGGTGGCAGATCTCCACCGATCAAATCAGTCTCACTACCTCCTGTTACCACCAGAGGAAGTCTGGATGGAGAACTCAAAACTGGTGAACCAGAGAATGAACTCACAACAGTACCCACCCTTGAGGAGGGGTCACCTAACCCTCATCCATGCCACCAGGCCGATCAGGATGGGCCCGGTGAAAAGCACGAACCAATCTATTGGCATGAATATCGGAGGCAGAGACCCAAGAATTATCCTCCTGACCATAACCCTTCCATTTGACCAAATACTGGAGTCTCCAACTAACCAAACGAGAATCCAATGTTTTCTCTACCTCATATTCCACATTGCCTTCAACCAACACAGGGTCAGGAGGTGCTGCCATAGGAACCACTGGCTCAACAAACCTCTTCAACAGAGATTTGTGAAATACGTTATGGATCTTGAACGTAACTGGAAGAGCCAATCGAAACGAAACAGGATTAAGAATTTCCAAAATCTTATAAGGACCAATAAATCTTGGCTTAAATTTAGGAGATGCAACCTTCATAGGAATATTCTTAGACGACGACCAAACCATATCACCCACTTTAAACCGGGGACCAATGGTTCTATGCCGGTTGGAAAATCGCTGGGCCTTTTCCTGAGAGAGTGACAACTTATCCACCACTTGGTCCCATATCTGCTGCATTCTCTTAACCACAGTGTCCACACCTGAGCAGGACAAAGATTCCACTTGCCCTGAAGAGAATCGAGGATGAAACCCAAAATTACAGAAAAAGGGTGACATCAAAGTGGCAGAACTAGCTCTATTGTTCTGTGCAAATTTGGCCAAGGGAAAAAATGAGACTCAATCATCCTGATCAGCAGATATAAAACATCTCAAATAAGTCTCCAAGGTCTGGTTTGTTCTCTCAGTCTGTCCATTGGTCTGGGGATGAAACACGGAGGAGAAGGATAACTGAATTCCCAGATTGGAACAAAAGGCTTTCCAGAATCTGGAAACAAACTGGACTCCTCTGTCGGACACAATATTCTCAGGAATCCCATGTAACCAAACCACCTGTTGTAAAAACAAGGGCACCAACTCAGCGGAAGATGGCAACTTTGGGAGTGGTACAAGATGGACCATCTTCGAAAATCTATCACAAATCACCCAGATAACAGTCATTCTCTGAGAGACAGGAAGATCAGAAATAAAATCCATTGAGATATGGGTCCATGGCCTTTTGGGCACTGGTAAGGGCATCAGCAACCCACTAGAACGAGAACACGGTTTAGACCGAGACCAAGTCGCACAGGACTGTACAAAATTCCTGACGTCACGAGATAAGGCAGGCCACCAAAAGGACCGACTCACCAAATCTCTGGTACCAAAAATACCTGGATGACCAGCCAATGCGGAGCAATGAATTTCAGACATCACTCTCTTTCTCCACTGGTCAGGAACATACAATTTTCCCATAGGGCAATGCTCAGGTTTATCCTCCTGAAATTCCTCCAGGGAGCGTCTCAAATCGGGTGAAATGGCAGAAAGAACTGCCCCCTCACCTAGGATGGTAGTAGGCTCAGTCACACTAAGAGAATCGGCAAAGAAACTCCTAGAAAGGGCGTCTGCCTTAACATTCTTAGTGCCCGGAAGAAAAGAGACCACAAAATTAAAACGCGTGAAAAACAAGGCCCATCTAGCCTGTCTAGGATTCAAGCGTTTGGCCGACTCCAGATAAATCAAATACTTGTGATCGGTGAGGACCACAACTTGATGTCTAGTTACATCCAACCAATGTCTCCACTACTCAAATGCCCACTTCATGGCCAACAGCTCCCGATTCCCCACGTCATAGTTGCGTTCAGATGGGAAGAACTTTCGAGAAAAGATGGCACAGGGATTCATCTTAGAAGTCTCAAGGTCTTTTGGGGACAAAACAGCTCCTGCACAAATCTCAGAAGAATCTACCTCCATCTGAAATGGAAGTGAGACATCAGGTTGCTGTAAAACTGGAGCCGAAGTAAATCTCTGCTTAAGCTCCTGAAATGCTGAGATAGCCTCAGGAGACCAATTCAGCACATCAGAGCCCTTCTTGGTCAGATCAGTCAGTGGTTTGACAATACCTGAAAAATTACCTATAAATTTACGATAGAAATTAGCAAAACCCCAAAACTTCTGGAGGGCCTTCAAAGAAGTAGGCTGAACCCAATCATAAATGGCCTTTACCTTGGCCGGGTCCATTTCAATAGTCGATGGAGATAAGATAAATCCTAAAAATGAAATCCTCTGTACACCAAAGAGGCATTTCAATCCTTTAACAAACAGGGAATTCTCCCTCAAAATCCGGAACACAGTCCAGACGTGTTCAACATGAGAATCCCAATCACTAAAAAAGATCAAAATATCATCCAGATAGATGATCAAAAACTTATCCACAAAGTCACGGAAAATATCATTCATAAAGGACTGGAAGACAGAAAGGGCATTAGTGAGCCCAAAAGGCATCACCAGGTACTCAAAATGTCCCTCCGGAGTATTAAACGCCGTCTTCCATTCATCCCTGTGCTTGATACGAATAAGATTATACGCCCCCCTGAGGTCAAGCTTAGTAAACCAGCAAGCACTCTTAACTCTGGAGGATAAATCAGACATCACAGATAACGGGTACTGATATTTAACCGTCATCTTGTTAAGAGAACGATAATCAATACACGGTCTAAATGAACCATCTTTCTTGGCCCAAAAAAAAACCCAGCACCTAAAGGTGACGAGGATGGTCTAATATGACCCTTCTCCAATGACTCTGTAATATAAGATCGCATAGCATCATGTTTGGGTACTGCTAAGTTGAAAAGCCGACCCTTGGAAAATTTACACCCAGGCTTCAACTCAATTGCACAGTTATAACTCCTATGAGGAGGCAAAGATGCAGACTTGGTCTCACTAAATACATCAGAAAAATTGGCTAGATAATCAGGAATATCATGAGACTGAGGAGAGGTGGAGAAAACAGGAGCGTCCCTAAGAACACACTGACAACCCCAACTCACCACAGACCCAGATTTCCAATCCAAAACTGGATTATGAGTTTGCAACCAAGGAAAACCCAGAACAATAGTATCATGCAAATTATGCAGCACCAAAAATTTACAATTTTCTTGGTGGTCTGGGGCAACTCGCATTGTCACCAGGGTCCAAAACTGAGGTTTATTCTCCGCCAAAGGACTAGCATCAATACCCCTCAAAGGAATAGGCGTCCGCAGAGGCGTCATGGAAAAAACACAAAGTTTAGCAAAGTCCAAATCCATCAGATTCAACGCTGCTCCTGAATCCACAAAAGCCTTAGTGGAAAACGTGGATAAGGAGCAGATCAGAATAATTGCCAAAAGAAACTTAGGTTGTATACTGCCCACAGCAAATGTGTGTGCAAAACGTTTCTCTCGTTTTGGGCAGACAGAAATAATATGAGAGGCGTCTCCACAGAAAAACACAGCTTATTACGCCTTCTAAACTCCTGACGTTGGGCCCTAGACAAAACCCCATCACATTGCATAGGTTCAGACATTGGTTCAAAAGGTGGCAGCGCCTCCCATGTAGTTTTACGTTCACGTAAACGCCGATCAACTTGAATGGCTAATGACATAGTATCATCCAGACCAGAGGGAACAGGAAATCCCACCATAACCTTTTACGGTCTCTGATAAACCCTTCCGAAAGAGAGCTGCCAATGCACTATCATTCCATGTAGTAAGGACCGCCCACTTTCGGAATTTTTGACAGTATAACTCTGCAGAATCCTGACCCTGGTATAATGCCAACAGGGTTTTCTCAGCTTGATCAACAGCATTAGGTTCATCATACAACAACCCCAAGGCTTGAAAAAATGCATCCACATTAGTCAGAATAGGTTTTTCAGGTGTCAGAGAAAAAGCCCAATCCTGGGAATCGCCGTGCAGCAAGGAGATGACAATTTTAACCTGCTGCACAGAGCTCCCCGATGAGTTAGGCTTCAAGGCCAGAAATAATTTACAATTATTCTTAAAATTCAGAAATTTAGACTGATCCCCAGAAAACACATCAGGAGTAGGGATCTTAGGTTCAGCAGCATGTGACTGAATGAGGTTCGTGGAAATTCCCTGCACTTCAGCAGCCAGCTGCTCCACACGATCAGACAATTGCTTAATCTCCATTAGGAAAAAGAAAAATCCTCCTACGGCCCCAGAGAAAAAAGAGAAAAAAAATATAAAAAAAAAAAAAAAATTCTGACACTTTTTTTTCTTTTTATTTTAACAACTTTTTCCTGCTTTTGAGTACCCTAGAATCTGCGGTATGGCTGGTGATTCTGTTATGAATGGGTCACCGAGGAGAAAAAAGCAAAACAAGCTAAGTCACAGAAAACCAGAGAGGTTGGTAACTATGCAGATTGCAGATCCCTGATCCTACCACACAACTAGCAGCCGCCGTGGAGCGTACCTACGATGTTCCTAGACGCTTTGTCACAGCCGGAGGACTAAATAAGCCTGAAGCAAGAAAAGGGGAAAACTAACTGCCCCAGAGCAGACCCCAAAGGAATAGATAGCCCCCACACATGTATTGACGGTGAAACAAGATGAAGGCACAAACACAGGCAGGAAAATAGGCTGAGCAAACGATGGGGCCCAAACTAACTAGAAAGGAAAGGAAAGACACTGTCTGCAACCTGCAAAAAACCCTACAAAAATAATGTCCAACACTTCTGATAGCAAAATTAACCCTGAAGTCACTAGACTTCTCCCACTATATCAGCACTCTGAAATATTCTGAGACAGAGCAAAAAGAGACCAAACTAGTAAGGGACAAAAAGCAAATTGGCAAAATACTGATAAATAAGAGTGGAAATTCAGCACTGCCCCCAGCCGGGGCTGGCTGACCACATAAAAAACTGAATAGACCAACAAAATCAAGTGTGATCATTAGCAGAAAAACTTAGCTTTAGATGACTGGAACAGAGCTGAAAACCAATAGCTGACAAGCCAGAAGGAATCACCAGCAACTAAATAGGGCGTCGGCTGTCTTAAATCCAATCTGAGACTCCTGAGGTCCAATCGTCATCCTCATTCTCAGGTGGCAGATCTCCACCGATCAAATCAGCCTCACTACCACCTGTTACCAACAGAGGGAGTCTGGATGGAGAACTCATAACTGGTGAACCAGGGAATGAACTCAGAACAGATATGCTGTGGAGAAAGAGAGCATTAGTAAATGCACAGAGACTGGAGATGCAGCGCAGACAGGTTAGCATGAGAACTGGATGTAGCAATGGTAGATACTCATTGCTCTGGCGCTCTCCCTATGGAGGAGAGCCCAGAAATAGCAGCCAGTGCGCTGCCATAGGTTAATTGCACTTTTTGAATAATGCACGCCGTCCCTTTAAGAAGGCAGGAGAGCGGGCGGGCGTGCCCTAATAGCCTTAGCTACAGATCTCCTCACAGGATGCCAGGAGTGGGAGGCAGGAGGGAGGCCTGAATGCTGAGCAGCAGAATGAGATCCAGAGGAGGCCGGCTGCTGCCTAAGGACAGCATGTGAGGCATCACCAGGACGGGGACCAGGTGTAACAGTGGCAGACCTGGGTGCCGCACCAGGACAGGGACTAGGTGTAATAGTATCCCCCTCTTTATACCCACTCTTCTTCAAGCCTGCGTAGAACCGTTTAAGGAGAAGAGGAGCCTGGATGTTCTCTCTAGGCTCCCAAGATCTCTCCTCAGGACCAAAACCCCTCCAGTCCACCAGGTAGTAGGTCTTACCCCTTACTTTTTTTACGGCCAAGATATGTTTTACCTCAAAAACATCATCGTCCGAGACATGATCAGGAGTTGTACCCGGATCCTTAAAGAAGGGGCTCAAAACTACCGGTTTGAGGAGAGAAACATGAAAGGAGTTAGGCACACGTAGGGAAGTAGGCAATTTCAGCTTGCACGAGACTGGATTGGTCTGTCTCAAGATCTCAAATGGACCGATGAATCGGGAACCCAATTTGTAGGATGGCATCTTTAAACGGATATACTTCGAAGAGAGCCATACCTTGTCTCTGGGATGAAAGATAGGCGCATACAAACGTCTCTTGTCCGCATGCCTTTTCATACGCTGGGAGGCTTTCTCCAGAGCTGTTTTGGTGTCCCTCCAGACCTCAGAAAAATCTTCGGAGAAAGTATCGGCAGCCGAAACGCCAGAAGATCTGGAGATGGGAAGAGGTATCCCGGGTTGCAGTCCGAAGACAATCTGAAAGGGAGACTTTCCAGAAGATTCACTTACTTGGTTGTTGTAAGAAAATTCGGCCCAGGACAGTAAGTCTACCCAGTCGTCATGATGCGCGTTGACAAAGTGACGCAGGAATCCAGCCAGGATTTGATTTGTCCTCTCCACTTGTCCATTGGACTGGGGATGGTATGCTGAGGAAAAATGAAGTTCAATTCTTACTAGTTTACAAACTGCTCTCCAGAATCTTGAGGTGAACTGGACTCCTCTGTCGGAAACGATGTGGAGAGGGAAACCATGGAGACGGAAGATGTGCCGAATAGAGATGAGCGACTTTGCTTTTTTTCGGGTCGAGTCGGGTTTCATGACCCCGACTTTCTCAAAAGTTGGGTGGAACGAAATCGGCCGATTATCGTGAAAAGTCGAAGGCTGACTGAAACACGAAACCCAATGCAAGTCAATGGGGAAGAAAAGTCGGCAATGAGTGGAGGACAGGAAACACACCTACAGTGCCCATTTTAATGCCAAAAACATCAATTCTTATTACTTAAGCTTGTCAACCTCAATTTACTTTATAATAATAGTTAGGCATTGAAAACTGGGGGTTATTTGGCTAAAGTTGTGGGGGGGGTAGGGCTGGCTCCAAATTTTCGTTGGACCTGGGCCAAAGAGTGTCACTGGGCTCTTTTAACACATGCCACAATTCATGATCCTCTGATACGGCAGAGAAATAGCGGTATAGTACAATGAAAAATACTTCACTTCTTACATCTCATGACTGATATCAATTTTAACCTTCCTCTAGTGTTAGCTTTCTGTTACTCTTTCTTATGTTAACGGGTCGGTTTTGACCCGTGTCTTAAATCACCCCTAGGATACCCTAAAAACAGTTATTTATGATCCAATTTGTTTCTTACCTCTTAGTTACCTTGTTAGGGTTTCTCATCCATGGAAGGATTGATTTTAATATTTTTGTTGTGGCCCCCTGGGCCTTTCATTTGAGAGCATACCCTTCATTTTCAATATAAAAATATTGTCAAATGAACCTCAAGAGAATAATATAAACTTAAAAAAGTTTGTTATATTGCCTATTACTGAAGGGATTTAGAACACATTTCTTAAATGTAAAAAAAAATACATATTTATATTTTATATTATTAACTCTAGTAACATCTATGGTGTTACGGGTCAATTTTGACCCATATCTAACTACTTTATGAAAAAGGCAAAAAACAGATTTTTTTTTATAGAAATGTAATACAAATAAAAGATGAAAATTATATTAACATTAATAGCAATAATAATAAAAAGTAGCTTTTCTAGGTCAAACAAACAAACAACAATCAATCAAGCAAATTAAATCAACAGAAATCAAGTACTAGTTTTTAGATGCATTAGTATTTAGATGCATGTGTGGCAAAAAGTGACACTTTTTGTATGTTCTTTGCAGAGGTATTTTTTGCAGGCGAAGCACGATGTGTTTGTCTTTCTGTCCTTATTGCTAGGGCAGACCTGACACCTCTTTCTTTTAGAATCAGGTGGTCACAATGGGGTTGTGGCTGTTGTGGTGGATGTTGAGGCAGACCTGGTTGAGGAGGATGCTGGTGATGATGCTCTTTGTGTTGCTGTGGGTGTGGACGAAGCACTTGTTGAGCTCTGGAGTTGTCGGACCAAGGCTGCAACGGCTGGGTCTCGGGGCACTCATTCCCTTTGGTCAATGTGCGCCTTGACAAGGGATCTTCCTAGTTCCTCAAGAAACATCCTCCGCTTGTTTTTTTTCTTTGAATTCCATCCTTGGTGAATGTGGGTCCATAACACAAATGAATTGCATGCTGACACATCAAGGATGTTGTAAAATACAACCATTGGCCATCTCCTAGTCATTCGCTGGCAAGTGTAGGTGGCAGTCAGCTTGTCCAGGTTGTCCACTCCTCCTTTGTTTTGTTATAGTCCAGAATGATTCTGGGCTTTTTGTCACTTCCTGATGACACAGCTGCATCTTTGTGAAGTGTGGACATCAGTACCACATTCCGTCGTTTTTTGGGGAAGTATGAAACAGCAGTGGTGGTGTATGTAAAAACAAACTTTGAGGAAAGTGGAGCCCTGTCCTTCATCTGCAACAATTCATCGGGCAGCTCAGGTTTGTTTGCTTTTTTTCACTGTGCCCACCATGGTGATTTTCCTCCTGAGAAGTTCTTGTCCAAGGTCATAGCTGGTAAAAAAATTGTCACAAGTAATGTTGTGACCCTGCAGTCCAGTAGTCATATCGAGGACTACACGTTTTCCTTGGTTTTTTTCAGGGATGCCGCTTGCAGACTTGCCTGTGTAAATCTGTAGATTCCATGCATAGCTAGTTTTTGCATCACAGGCTGCCCAGATTTTTATGCCGTATTTACCTGGCTTACTTGGCATGTATTGCCGGAAGGGGCATTTTCCACGGAAAGGGAGAAAACGTTCGTGTACTGTCACCTCTGGCCCTGGGTTGAACATCAGTGGAAGGAGCTGCACCCATTTCTCCCAAACATCCCTGATGGGAGCAAGTTTGTCAGATTTTGTTCTGGTGTCTCTGTTGTCAAATCTGAGGACTCTTGATATCATTTGAAACTTTTGAAGTGACATTGTTGCCCGGAAAATATTCCTGCCTGTCGATGCGTCCCAGAGACTATCAGTGGCCTCATTGCAGGATTTGTACACTCGAGCAAGGAGAAGAACACCAATGTGGTCATCCAGGACATCATCATGAAGGTCATTCCACATGTTGCCATGGACTTTTTTCCTTCAAGGTTTGTCATAGCAATAATGACTTTTTTTTATTGACAATGGCATAAACAGATCAAAACATGTCTTGATGTCACTTACTCTTGTCACAGCAAACCTTGTGATCCCAGGGGTCATTTTTATGACATTTGCAGCATCTGCCCTGCCATGTACATTTGGAGGTACTGAGCTCCAACTGATCTTGCCACTTTTCGATTTGAATCTTTCAGCGGGAGCAGCTTCAGCATCAGTGACCTCATCAGACTGATCAGAACTATCTGTGTCTTCCGGTTGATACTCCACATCATCTTCCTCCTCAGAAACCTGTTCATCTGTATCAGTTTGCTGCTGTGTGTCCTCTGATTCATTATCATCTAAGATATAATCCAGAATTTGGCTTACATCAAATCTTCTCCTCATTGTTGCATGTGTAAACTGGAGATGTATACTCTGCAAAGTACCAGCTCTAAGCTGATTTGCCTGGACATGTCCCTAACTCAAGTTGTTGGAGGTAGAGCTGGCTGTGGGCTGTTGGTTTATATTGTGTTTATGAGTTCAGTTTTGGGACTTATTATTGCTTTTTTACTCTTATATTAGACCTGGGTCGAAATTGATCCCAACAACACAAATGTTATAATTTTAATAAGAGCATTTTACAATTTAGTAAAATAGTTTTATTTTATTGTATTTTGTTTAAAAATAAGTTCCTGAAAAAGTCAAAAAGTCTTGATGCAATAAACAAATGTATGTAGAATTTGTATGCATTTAAAACCTAAAACGGGTCGGTCACGACTCACGACCCTAACACTAGAGGAAGGTTAAATTCTCCAATAGCTCCAAAAACGGACAGTATATTATTCCATACAGTATTATGGCTACCGTATAGTGCACTATACAGAGTAATGAGGCCCATATATTTCTCCATACAGAATAATTGGTCCCATATAATGTTTGAAACAGTATATGATGAGCTCCACATAATGCTACAATATATGTTGGTCCCCATGGATGATGCTCCACTGTGTTATGGGCCCAAATAATGCTCCATATATAATGGGCCCCATTTCTAATGCTCCAGTGCATAATGGGCCCTGTAAATGCTGCTCCAGTGTCTGATGTCCACCTTTGAAATGCTCCTGTGTATGGTGGGCCTCATATATCATTCTCTAGAGTATAGTGCTACCCAAAAATAGCTGTCCCAACTTTGAAAACAATTATATAAGTCTCCTTGCTAGGGAATCCCTGTACTAGTCTGGACTCCTCGTCGTCCCCATCTTCCATCTCACTGCACTTGGACTGTTTAGGCAGAGGTCGTACAGACGTGATGTCATCGCGCTCTCTGACCAGAATGTCACTGTCAGGAAACGCGGAAGACGTCACGGCAGTGGAGCAGGGAGAGGGAAGTATTTCAACTTTGCACGTGCTGTGATCCTGAGCAAGCAGGGGGGGCCCACTCGTTGGCGACGGCACTCGCACAGGGCCCCTCATAGTACGGCGGTGTGTCTGACGGCGGATGGGCCCTCCCACCGGAAGAGACACTTTTTGGCAGAGACACTTTTGCATACTATCAGGGGCCCTGTGCCAGTGCCATCGCCCATGAGTATGCCCCCCACCTGCTCAAGGAACCTGCACTTTCATCTGCACCTTCCTCTTTGTCACCGTGTCAGGAGGTATAGTATGCGGAAGGGGAACCTGAGTTTCATCAGGGTCAGATTCTGGCTGTGTAGAGTGCAAGGGGAATGTAGTGGTCTGGGTCAATGTACCAGCAGAATCATCTAGCAGTGGCTGGGCATCAGTGCACTTGTGGTGCCCCCAGGAGTACGGTCGCCACAGTTGCATTACCTTCCTTCTAGGGAGTGTGATGTCATGCTTGGGAGCAATGAAGGATCTCTCTAGCAGTTAAACCAACACACAACACAGTTCCCATTCCAGGCCAGCAGGGAGACATCTGAACTTGACTGCTGAGGAGCTGCTCTCTGTGGTTGGGAGGAGGTAAGTTAGAGCATTCTGTGAAGGGAAGGGGAAGTGTGTGGACATGAGAAGGGGAGCTGGAGGATGAGCAGAGTTAAGCCTCACTCCTAGCTGGAGCGCATGGTCGGGATTCTGGTCTCCGAGTTTGTAGGAACACTGACGGTCCTGCAGCAGAAACTGGAGGAAGTAGCAGCTGTAAATGCTCTGTTCCCAACTAAGGCTCTGCGGCCCCAGCAGTGACGTGTGTGAGCCAGAAGGAAAAGGCTATGGCTGCCTGTCATACGAGAATGTTCCAAAAGGGAGTTAACAGGGGGAACTTCAGTGAACTCAGTACTGCGAGTACCTCAGATAAACACTAGAACGGAGGCCACACTACCTATCTGCAGAGAGAGAATTCCAAATTTGCTTCCAGGCTGACCAACTCCATCTCCATCTGTACTCTGGGTCCTGGACGGCACAGAGCAAGTACAGGTAGAGGAACTGCACGACTGTGTCTGTCATCTTTCTCCTGCACCTGGCGCACGGCTCTACTACATCCTGCACTGCACACCATCTACCAACTCTTTCATCTGCCCTGCGACTACAGCCCTACCTGTGCTGGGCTTCTACATTTTAGCTGCACCACAACATTTGTCCCAGAGAAGTGACACTGCAGCGCGGGTCAATCTGGTGAGAAACCACAGGTGGCATCATGTATCATTCACCTATAAACGTTATTCACCCCTTTGCATGGACGCCCAGGGCCACGTAACGGGTCATCACCACCAACATGACACATCCCTCTGAGTTACCGGCCCGGTACCGATTAACCCCACTGCCCTGGCTGGCCACCCACACTCCATGTCAGATTCGTCTTGGACTGGGGAATTCACGATTTGACTTAATAACCTAGGCATGGAATGATAGAAAGAGCTACATCGACTAATGTGAAGTGTGGCCTGCTGCATCATTCACTTTTGGTGGGGGTGAAGGACACAAGGAAAGGGGTTCTTCCTGACCAGGAGCCAGCACTCAGTGCTTGCATTTTTTGAAACTTCAGAAGAGGAGGGCATATTTGCTGGAGTCTGTTTCAGCAATGTAAGCCAAAACCAGTTCCTCATGCTCCGGGTTTAAAAGCGGTTAACCTACTCCCAGAAAAGGTAGCCTTCCAGGCGTTCCGGAGCCAGACCATGACGCAGGCTCAACACCTCCTGCCTTAGCTGCTATTGTGCTTTAGCCACTACCAGCAGATGCACCACCACCATCAGCACCAGCTGGCCCCCCCACGCCCAGGTCCGCGGCCTCTTCCACCAAACTTCAAAATGTTGCAGAACATGAACCCAAAATAACATCAGATATATGGTACTGTATCAGAAGCGTACAGCTCTATACAGTCAAAGGATGATTGTCAATCTCCCTATATATCATCAGTCACACAGAGACGCTCACAGGCTCAGTATGGATTAGACAAGAATATAATAAGTAGAAAAAGTGTACAGTATCATCATATAGCAGGTATATATAGTATAGTTTAAACATTCTAAATCTCCGTAGATATTTCAGGAGGCAGACAGATGCTCTCAGGCTCAGTATGGATTACAACACAATGTAAAAAGCCGTAAAACGGTAATGGATCTGAAGAGTACAGCTGTACACAGTGTAGGGGTCATTGCTGTCAATCTCAGTATTTATTTCCACAGTCAGAAATTAACTCTCACTTGGTCAGCTTGGATTAGACCAGAATATAAAAAGGAGTAAATGGGTAATGTATCACAAGCGTAGAGCTGTATTCACTAGTGTTGGGGTAATTTTTAAATGTACATCTAAATTGCAGGAGTAACCCACAGACTGTCACACGCTCAGGATGGAACACACCACAATATGACAAGAAGATCCGCAAGAAATAATCACACATGTGGGACAATGTCCCAGGTGTCAATGATACACTTAGAGTGGTGGGTGGAGGAGGACTTCCTGGCAGAAAGGGTACAGTATCACCAGATACCAGGCATATGTAGCATAGTAGAGTAGTGTTGAACCACCCCGCCAGTGTTCCAGTTCGTTTTGGTTCGTCGAACACGAGGCAAGTTCGGTGAATATTTGTCAAACGTTCGACGAACAACGTCAAAACACCATTGAAAACAATGACAGGCAAACACAAACACATACAAACACATAGAAAACAATTACAAAAAACCTTAAAAGGTGTCCCAAAGCAGACATAATGCTCAGAATACAAAAATAACATATGGAAAGCGGCAACTACATATAGAAAAGAGGTGGAGGAGTAAAAGGAGGAGGAGACACAGATATAGGCATGTCATGCCCTTATGAAGTCAAGAAAGACTGGAATAAAAATGTAAAATACCAAAAAACAGTAAAAATCTGAAATCGAAGACGATCATATACCGTCGGACTTCCCACCATAAATTAGGCCAACTGCTGATCGGGCGGCGTTATTCCCACGAACCTCCAAACCAAGTCCATGAAGGCAAAGTGTTTGGTTTCCGGGGGCAGTATGGTTGCAAAGCTGAACCTTAAAGGAATGTCCAGAAGGGCACCACCAGGAGTGGAGCCTGTGGCTTAATTCGACTCCACCCGGGAAACCTCAACCATGCCAGCTACAGAAAAGATTGACAGATTGCAAGCTTTGTTGATTCTGTGGGTGGTGGTGGATGTCCGTTTTTAGTTGTGCTAGCGATTTGTCATGCCCTTACATGTCCGGGGCTGCATGCGCGCTACACTGAAAGGTCCAGCGTGTGTTGCTTACATGTGCAGATAACCCGCTGAACCCCGTTAGTGATGGGGCTCTGGGATTACAATTTTTCCCCGCGAACGAGGATTTCCCAGTAAGTGCAGGTCAACCGGAATTCCAGAATTAGGGCTAACCGGCATTCCAGAAAGAATGTGAAAAAATTTAGTGTCCAAACCACAGGTGGTGTAGCTTGCTTAACAGCTGGGCTCCTATGCTGAGTAGCACGCAGTTCTTACATAAACAGGCGACATAGCTTGGTTCACTGGTGAGCTCCTCTGCTGAGTAGCAGACAGTGCTACAAGGCCCAAAAGGATTTTCTGGACAAGATGCGGTAAAAAATAATTAGAAACACACACGGTGTAGCTCCTTGACAGGTGTACTACACCGCTTGCTACCACACACCACTAATATGCCATGAAACAGTCTATTAACATTGAAAACCATTATTAATGTGAAAATGGAGTTACGCTTTCGGTGAACGAACCGTTCTCAAACGGAACCTCGAACAGCCGAATTTTAAGCAAAGTGTTCGAGTTCGACAAACGGCTCGAACACCGCCCAAAACAGCTGGAATTTTAACTTGGCGAACAGGTCGACTCGAACACCGCTCATCTCTAATCAGGAGGCAGACTCAGACGTTCTCAGGTCCAGTATGGATTCGACAATATTGTAGAATGTTGAGAAAGGGTACAGTATCACCCGATAACAGGTATATATGTAGCATAGTTTACACATGAAAAACCTATGTCTATATATCAGGAGGCAGACTCAGAGGGTCTCAGGCCCAGTATGGATTTGACGTGATTGTACAAAGTTGAGAAAAGGGTACAGTATCACCGGATAACACGTATATATGTAGCATAGTGTACACCTGAAAAACCTATGTCTATATATCAGGAGGCAGACTCAGACAGTCTCAGGCCCAGTATGGATTTGACGTGATTGTAAACAGTTGAGAAAGGGTACAGTATCACCGGATAACAGGTATATATAGCATAGTTTAAACGTTAAAAACCTATGTCTATATATCAGGAGGCAGACTCAGACGGTCTCAGGCCCAGTATGGATTCGAGGTGATTGTATAAAGTTGAGAAAGGGTACAGTATCACTGGATAGCAGGTATATATAGCATAGTTTAAACATTAAAAATCTGCGTGTATATTTCCGGAGTCCGACAAAGACACTCACAGCCTCAGTATGGACTAGACAAGAATCTAAAAAGTAGAAAAAGGGTTATGTATTCGAAGCGTACACCAGTATACACTGTTGGGGTATTTTTCAATCTTCATATATATTTCAACTTCAGTAAGACAGTCCAGACTCTCCGCAAGAGGAAACGAGATGGATACAAGTACAGACGGAAAGTTGACTGATTGCAGAAATTTTAGAATTACTAATCACGGTAAAAACTCCCGGGAGAATTCTCAGAGGCGATGCTGACCCTCAATTACTTTGTCTGTGGAGACAGCGAAAACAATTCTTGTGAAGAAAGGTTTGCTGAATCGCAGTACCATGGAACCCATCACCGTTACTCATCTCCATCAAATTGTGATCACAGGGACAGATGTAGACATTGTCCTCACTGTCTATCATGATCTGTCAGGTAACTTTGGAGTGCAAAAGACACAAACCACATGCCGTAGGATATTCTATTGGATTGGCATGAGAGGACACATTTAAAAATATGGGCAGGAATGTCACACATCTGTGAGTCGGAAAACCGTGAAAGCTTATAATAAACCACCACTGCATCTCATTGTGAGTCGACGTCCAGAACAAATGGAAGCCATTGATCATCTGAAGATAGAGCCCAGCAGGACAGGGCATAGCTATGTCTTAACCATCATCTATCATTTCACCAAATTTGTATTGGCAGTCCCAGTAAAGTATTTAACAGGCCAGACTACACAGTAGTGGAGCAGGGAGAGGTAAGTATTGCAAGTGCTGGTGCCCTGAGCAAGCAGGGGGGGCCCACTCATGGGCGGCGGTACTGGCACAGGGCCCCTCATAGTACGCCGGCGTGTCTGACGGTGGGTGTGCACCCCCACCGTCAGAGACACTTGATTCTACTGTGAGGGACCTTGTGCCAGTGCCGTTGCCAAAGAGTGTGCCCACCCACCTGTCAAGGGCAACTGCACTCGCACGGGTGCGTGCGCCAGGTGGTGACCCTGGCCCTGTGGGGGGAGGCAGCCCAGTTAGGGAGGTGGAAAAAATGGCATATGTTGATATTGGACATTCAGCAGCTGCAAATGGAGTAATTGGATTAGTCCGCGGAAAAGGAGGACAAAAGCAAGCCATTTTTCTGGCAACCTACGTGTCAGCAGGGGAGGGTGGGCCAAAATCCTTTGAAACCCTTGCATGGTTCATTTTAATGAAGGTTAGATCATCAACATTTTGGGTCGACAGACGGGTTCTTTTTTCTATCAGGATTGATCCAGCAGCACTGAAGACTCGTTCAGATAACACACTAGCAGCAGGGCATGCGAGCTCCTGTAAGGCATATTGTGCCAATTCCAGCCAGGTGTCAAGTTTACTGGCCCAATAGTCAAAGGGGAATGACCGGTGAGGGAGAACATCGATATGGGACGAGAAGTAGTTTGTAACCATAGTTGAAAACTGCTGTCTCCTGTCACTTTCAATCGATGCAGTATTAGGAGTCGTCTGAGCGGTACCTGAAAAATCAGTCCACAACATGGTCATGAAACCCCTGTGTCCAACGCCACTTTGGCTGTGTTCACCACGAACACCTCTTCCATGTTGCCCCCTACGGCTCATTGGAAAAACATCACCGCCGCTGTGTGCTGGGAGTGCCTCAAACAAACAGTTTACCAGAGTTGCTTGTTTGTTAGCCAATATTAGCTCTAGGTTCTCCTGTGGCATGATGTTTTGGAATTTGCCTTTATAGCGTGGATCCAGGATGCTAGCCAACCAGTAGTCATCATCGTTCATCATTTTGGCAATGCGGGAGTCCCTTTTTAGGATCTGCAAGGCATAATCACTAGTGTTGAGCGATACCGTTCGATACCCCAAAATATCGTATCGGATGGTATCGCCCGATATGAAAAAAATATCGGGTATCACCGATTCCGATACCGGAAGTCCCATTCAAGTCAATGGGACTTCCGGTATCGGAATTTAAAAGCCCTTTATTTCCTTGTTGTCTAATTCTACATAATTGAAAACAAATAAGAATCATGTAGAATGTATTGCGGGAGGTGGAGGAGACATTAAAGGCATAGTGGTTTATTCAAATCACATGGCATAGCATTAATTCCAATTTTTTTTTCAAGACGTTCGGAGTTAAAAAGATATTGACTATGTTAACCTTTTTTATATTTTGTCAGATATGTATGTTTCACAACTTCCATGCTCTTCACCTTCTTTTGTACTTCTCCCACACTTTCTCCTTCATGATCCGCAGCAGTAGCATTTTTTTCATCAACTTTTTCTTCACCTTATTCATCTTCTTCTTCTTCATCTTCTTCCCATTAATTTTTTTTTCCATTCTTCATATTCTTGTTATTCAGCTATTATTAATTTTCATATGCTATTTCTTCATCTTCTTCCTATTCTTCTTCTTCTTCATTTTCTTATGGTGACAGGCATTCCTGTAGTACTTATCTATAAAAGTTATAAGATTACACGTTACGTTCTGCCTGTCACTAAAGATTTACAACAGGATTTGTCCGCGTTCAGTTTGGCCTGCAGCAGCAGGCATTTTCCAGAGGCACCATGAGGAGGAACAGACTCACCCCCATTTACTGCTTAGTCTTCTTCTGCTTATAATTTTGATTTCTTCTATGCTGATTTTTAGTCTTATGCTTAATGTTCTTCTGCTTTTGCTTCTTCTGCTTCTTGTTCTTCTGTCTTTTGTTCTGTATCTTGGTGGTTGTCTTCATGTTCTTTGTCCTCTTGGTCATATTATTTAGGGTCATATTTCTGGTCTTCTTTGGTGTGGTCTTCAGGGTCGTCGTCATCAAGGTCGTCGTCATGGAGATCAATACGGATTACCAAAGACAATTTCAAAAAGCTTGATCTTGGAAATGTAGCAGAAGGTACAAGAAGGCTGAGAAACTGGCGAGAACCAGCTGACAGTACTGGAACCCGTAGTGGCAGCAGAAGGAACAAGAGCCAATGGCACTACTGAGGACCAACTGACGGTGCTGGACCACGGTTACTAAGCAGAAGGTACCTGTGCTAAAAAGCACTACCAAGGACCAGCTGACGTTGCTGGATCTCGGATACCGAGATGGAGGCACCTAGGCCAAAGGCTCTGGCGATAACCAGCTGACAGTGCTGGAACCCGGATGGGTAGCAGAAGGAACAAGAGCCAATGGCACTACCGAGGACCAACTGACGGTGCTGGACCACGGTTACTAAGCAGAAGGTACGTGTGCTAAAAAGCACTACCAAGGACCAGCTGACGGTGCTTGACCTCGGATACCGAGATGGAGGCACCTAGGCCAAAGGCTCTGGCGAGAACCAGCTGACAGTGCTGGAACCCAGATGGGTAGCAGAAGGAACAAGAAAGAGCCAATGGCACTACCGAGGACCAACTGACGGTGCTGGACCACGGTTACTAAGCAGAAGATACCTGTGCTAAAAAGCACTACCAAGGACCAGCTGACGGTGCTGGACCTTCGGATACCGAAATGGAGCCACCTAGGCCAAAGGCTCTGGCGAGAACCAGCTGACAGTGCTGGAACCCGGGTGGGTAGCAGAAGGTACCCATCCAAAGCAAAGTAGCCAGGCCGCAAGCCGGCCGCAGTTACCGAAACCCACAGTCCTACAGGGGGTCCATGTCCCATTGGCACTACGGATCCAGCCTTCAGTGTCAGTTCCCGCAGCCCACATAGGAGTCACCTAAACTGCAGGCACCGTAGAGTCGGCTAACCCGGCCGCAAGACGACAGGACAACAAATTGGTGGCATAGTGACCTTGACACTACCCGGAAACAGCTGGCGTGCTGGAACCAGGCTGGGCAACAGGGAGTACCCGTGCCAAAGACACTGCCGAGAACCAGCTGACGGTGCTGGAACCCAGATGGGTAGCAAAAGCTACAAGAGCCAATGGCACTACCGAGGAACAGCTGACGATGCTGGACCACGGTTACTAGGCAGGAGGTACCTGTGCTAGAAAGCACTACCAAGGACCAGCTGATGGTGCTGGACCTTTGGATACCGAGATGGAGCCACCTAGGCCAAAGGCTCTGGCGAGAACCAGCTGACAGTGCTGGAACCCGGGTGGGTAGCAGAAGGTACCCATCCAAAGCAAAGTAGCCAGGCCGCAAGCCGCCCGCAGTTACCGAAACCCACAGTCCTTCAGGGGTTCCATGTCCCATTGGCACTACGGATCCAGCCTTCAGTGCCAGTTCCCTCAGCCCACATAGGAGTCACCTAAACTGCAGGCACCGTAGAGTCGGCTAACCCGGCCGCAAGACGACAGGACAACGGATTGGTGGCATAGTGACCTTGACACTACCCGGAAACAGCTGGCGTGCTGGAACCAGGCTGGGCAACAGGGAGTACCCATGCCAAAGACACTGCCGAGAACCAGCTGACGGTGCTGGAACCCAGATGGGTAGCAAAAGCTACAAGAGCCAATGGCACTACCGAGGAACAGCTGACGGTGCTGGACCACGGTTACTAGGCAGGAGGTACCTGTGCTAGAAAGCACTACCAAGGACCAGCTGACGGTGCTGGACCTTCGGATACCGAGATGGAGGCACCTAGGCCAAAGGCTCTGGCGAGAACCAGCTGACAGTGCTGGAACCCGGGTGGGTAGCAGAAGGTACCCATCCAAAGCAAAGTAGCCAGGCCGCAAGCCGGCCGCAGTTAACGAAACCCACAGTCCTACAGGGGGTCAATGTCCCATTGGCACTACAGATCCAGCCTTCAGTGCCAGTTCCCGCAGCCCACATAGGAGTCACCTAAACTGCAGGCACCGTAGAGTCGGCTAACCCGGCCGCAAGACGACAGGACAACGGATTGGTGGCATAGTGACCTTGACACTACCCGGAAACAGCTGGCGTGCTGGAACCAGGCTGGGCAACAGGGAGTACCCGTGCCAAAGACACTGCCGAGCACCAACTGGCATTATTGGAACTCAGGGACAATCATGGTGAAGGCCGAGGCCTACTTGGTGGCAGTTTTAGATTGTTTGTAGGCTACAACAGACTGTCAACGTGCTCCAATTAGGCATCTGTCTCCACTCTGTTTCCAGGATTTCATGTGACCACCAACACCGCCAGTTTATGCGTACAGCAGCCGTCTGCCCAATCCACACGTGTTCCTGTTTTACTGGGGTTCTGTAATTTCAGCAGATCCCCTGATGTGTGTCTGCCACTGTCTCCTGCTCTGTCCACATTCCCCCCGCTTGCAGTGGGAAGGTGGACAGCTCAGGAGACAGTGCCGGACACGCATTGGGGGATCAGCTCACGTAACAGAACACCAGGAACACAGGAACAAGTGTGGAATGCGTGGACAGCAGCTGTGAGCAGGAACTGGCGGTGTTGGAGGTCAGGGGAAATACTAGAGACAGAGTGGAGACAGAGGCCAAATCAGAGAATGTTTAAATCTGAAGTAGTTACAATTTGGAGGCAGCAGCAGTTTGCCCTCCACACAGCAGGGGATCAGCTGATGTTACCGAACCCCACTTTCACATGAACAAGTGTTTTTTTCTGTGTGGACAGCACTTCCGAGCACCAACTGGCGTTGTTGGAGCCCAGGGACAATCATAGTGCAGGCTGAGGCCTACTAGGAGCCAGGTGTAAATCGGAGGTATTTTGACTTTGGAGGGAGCAGGACACTTTGCCCTCCACACAGCAGGGGATCAGCTGATGTTACCGAACCCCACTTTCACATGAACAAGTGTTTTTTTCTGTGTGGACAGCACTTCCGAGCACCAACTGGCGTTGTTGGAGCCCAGGGACAATCATGGTGTAGGCCGAGGCCTACGTGGTGGCAGGTTTAGATTGTAGGCTACAACAGACTGTCAACGTGCTCCAATAAGGCATCTGTCTCCACTCTGTTTCCAGGATTTCACGTGACCGCCAACACCGCCAGTTTATGCGTACAGCAGCCGTCTGCCCAATCCACACATGTTCCTGTGTTACTGGGGTTCTGTAATGTCAGCAGATCCCCTGATGTGTGTCTGCCACTGTCTCCTGCTCTGTCCACCTTCCCACCGCTTGCAGTGGGAAGGGGGACAGCGCAGGAGACAGTGCCGGACACACATTGGGGGATCTGCTCACGTAACAGAACACCAGGAACACAGGAACAAGTGTGGAATGCATGGGCGGCAACTGTGAGCAGGAACTGACGGTGTTGGAGGTCAGGGGAAATACTAGAGACAGAGTGGAGACAGAGGCCAAATCAGAGAATGTTTAAATATGAAGTAGTTACAATTTGGAGGCAGCAGCAGTTTGCCCTCCACATAGCAGGGGATCAGCTGACGTTACCGAACCCCACTTTCACATGAACGAGTGTTTTTTTCTGTGTGGACAGCACTTCCGAGCACCAACTGGCGTTGTTGGAGCCCAGGGACAATCATGGTGCAGGCTGAGGCCTACTAGGAGCCAGGTGTAAATCGGAGGTATTTTGACTTTGGAGGGAGCAGGACACTTTGCCCTCCACACAGCAGGGGATCAGCTGACGTTACCGAACCCCACTTTCACATGAACAAGTGTTTTTTTCTGTGTGGACAGCACTTCCGAGCACCAACTGGCGTTGTTGGAGCCCAGGGACAATCATGGTGTAGGCTGAGGCCTACTTGGTGGCAGGTTTAGATTGTTTGTAGGCTACAACAGACTGTCAACGTGCTCCAATTAGGCATCTGTCTCCACTCTGTTTTCAGGATTTCACGTGACCACCAACACCGCCAGTTTATGCGTACAGCAGCCGTCTGCCCAATCCACACGTGTTCCTGTGTTACTGGGGTTCTGTAATGTCAGCAGATCCCCTGATGTGTGTCTGCCACTGTCTCCTGCTCTGTCCACATTCCCACCGCTTGCAGTGGGAAGGTGGACAGCGCAGGAGACAGTGCCGGATACACATTGGGGGATCTGCTCACGTAATAGATCACCAGAAACACAGGAACAAGTGTGGAATGCGTGGACGGCAACTGTGAGCAGGAACTGGCGGTGTTGGAGGTCAGGGGAAATACTAGAGACAGAGTGGAGACAGAGGCCAAATCAGAGAATGTTTAAATCTGAAGTAGTTACAATTTGGAGGCAGCAGCAGTTTGCCCTCCACACAGCTGGGGATCAGCTAACGTTACCGAACCCCACTTACACATGAATGAGTGTTTGTTTCTGTGTGGACAGCACTTCCGAGCAACAACTGACGATGTTGGAGCCTAGGGATAGTCATTTTGTAGGCTGGGGCCTACTTGGAGGCAGTTTAAGATAACACGTTGTTTGAATTTGGAGGCAGCAGGAGAGTTTGCCGTACACACAGCAGGGGATCAGCTGACGTTACCGAACCCCACTTACACATGAGCGAGTGTTTTGTCTGTGCGGACAGCACTTCTGAGCACCAACTGGCGGTGTCGGAGCCCAGGGAAAATCAGGTAGTAGGCTAAGGCCTACTTGGTGGCAGTTTTAGATTGTTTCTAGACTACTACTAATTGTCAACGTACTCCAATTAGGCCTCTGTCTTCACTCTGTTTCGAGTATTTCCTCTGGCTTCCAACCACGCCAGTTGCTGCTCTGAAATGCGGTCTGCACAACCCACACTTGTTCCTGTGTTACTGGGGTTCTGTAACAGTAGCTTCTCCCTAGAGGTGAGTCAGGCAATGTCTCCTGCTCTGTCCACTTTTCCACTACAAGTAGTGGGAATGTAGACAAAGCAGGAGACATTGCCGGACTCAGCTCTGGAGATGAGCAGATGTTACAGGACCCAGGTAACACAGGAACAAGTGTTGATTGTGCAGATGGCACTTGAGAGCAGAAACAATCGGTGTTGTAGGCCGGAGGAAATACTCAAAACAAAGTGGAGACAGAGGGCAAATCAGAGAACATATTAAATCAGAGGTAGTCAGAAGTTGTAGGCAGCAGGAGAGTTTGCCGTACACACAGCAGGGGATCAGCTGACGTTACCGAACCCCACTTACACATGAGCGAGTGTTTTGTCTGTGCGGACAGCACTTCTGAGCACCAACTGGTGTTGTCGAAGCCCAGGGACAATCAGGTAGTAGGCTGAGGCCTACTTGGAGCCAGCTGTAAATCTGAGGTTGTTTGACTGTGGAGGAAGCAGGACACTTTGCCATACACACAGCAGGGGATCAGCTGACGTTACCGAACCCCACTTACACATGAGCGAGTGTTTTGTTTGTGCGGACAGCACTTCTGAGCACCAACTGGTGGTGTCGGAGCCCAGGGAAAATCAGGTAGTAGGCTGAGGCCTACTTGGTGGCAGTTTTAGATTGTTTCTAGACTACTACTAACTGTCAACGTACTCCAATTAGGCCTCTGTCTTCACTCTGTTTCGAGTATTTCCTCTGGCTTCCAACCACGCCAGTTGCTGCTCTGAAATGCGGTCTGCACAACCCACACTTGTTCCTGTGTTACTGGGGTCCTGTAACAGCAGCTTCTCCCTAGAGGTGAGTCAGGCAATGTCTCCTGCTCTGTCCACTTTTCCACTACAAGTAGTGGGAATGTAGACAAAGCAGGAGACATTGCCGGACTCAGCTCTGGAGATGAGCAGATGTTACAGGACCCAGGTAACACAGGAACAAGTGTTGATTGTGCAGACGGCACTTGAGAGCAGAAACAGTCGGTGTTGTAGGCCGGAGGAAATACTCAAAACAGAGTGGAGACAGGGCAAATCAGAGAACATATTAAATCAGAGGTAGTCAGAAGTTGTAGGCAGCAGGAGAGTTTGCCGTACACACAGCAGGGGATCAGCTGACGTTACCGAACCCCCACTTACACATGAGCGAGTGTTTTGTCTGTGTGGACAGCACTTCTGAGCAACAACGGGCGTTGCTGTAGCCCAGGAAATAAAGTTCAGGTCATAGAAACATGAACACAACAGGAGACCTGGATCCTGTTGCCAGCCAGTTATTTATTCTGGAAGAGGACTGGCAAATTCAGGTGAGATCCAGGCCTTGTTCATTTTCAGAAAAGTAAGCCAGTCAACATTATCGGCGGATAGTCGCGTGCGACGGTCTGTTACCACACCACCTGCAGCACTAAAGACACGTTCCGATAATACACTGGCAGCAGGGCAATCCAGCACCTCCAATGCATACTGGCCATGTATCCAGCTTAGAGACCCAGTACTTGAACGGGGAAGAGCCGTCTGGGAGTACACTAACAGGGCAAGACAAGTAGTCTGTCACCATCTGACAGAAACATTGCCTCCTGCTGACTGGAGCCGTCTGTGATGGTGTAGCCGTTTGTGGCGATCCCACA
Source organism: Dendrobates tinctorius (assembly GCF_039654945.1). Classification (NCBI taxonomy): domain Eukaryota; kingdom Metazoa; phylum Chordata; class Amphibia; order Anura; family Dendrobatidae; genus Dendrobates; species Dendrobates tinctorius. The sequence goes on from NW_027361683.1 coordinate 50,469,597, forward strand.
AAACTTTTCCACATTTGGGCCATACTGGCCTTGCCTTGTCCTGTGGCACTGCCTCTGCTACCTCTTTGTGCAGAGCTTCCTCCACTGCCTCTACCCACATGGCTGCTTTGAAAAGCACTACCAGCAACACTTGCGGGGTGAATGGAGAACATGATGGCCTGCACAAGTGTTTCTTGGTACTCCCACATTTTACGCTCCCGGTTCAACTGTGGTATGAGGCTTTGTAAGTTGTCCCGGTAGCGAGGATCTCGGAGGGTGTACACCCAATAATCAGCCGTGAGGAGAATGTTGACGATGCGGCGGTCATTTATCAAGCACTGCAGCATGAAATCAACCATGTGCTGCAGACTGCCAACTGGACCGGAAATGCTGTCCCCAGCTTGAGGCAGCATCTCAGCCTGCTCAGCATCACCCCACCCTCGCTGTACACACTGACTACTAGAGCCTTGTGTACCTCCCTCCTCTGGAGAGATGTGTTCCTCCTCCTCCATTGACTCCTCGTCATCCTCCTCACTAAGTGTCCCCTGCCTGGGCCTTTGTGTGGAAGCACGTTGCGCAGACTTGCCAGAAGCAGATGGCATTTCTGACTCCTCATCCTCGACCTCTTCAAAAACCTCCTCACTTAGTTCTTGTAAGGTTTTTTGAAGCAGACAGATAAGGGGGACAGTCCTGCTGACTAGTGCATCATCTGCACTGGCCATCTGCGTGGAGTCATTGAAGGCACGCAAAACTTGGCAGATGTCCCTCATAGTGGCCCACTCAGTGGTGGTGAAGTGTGTCCGGCGCACAGTGCGACTTGTTTGCGCCTGATGCAGCTGGTACTCCATTACTGCTGCCTGCTGCTCACACAACCGCTCCAACATATGTACCGTTGAATTCCACCTGGTGGGGAGGTCACATATGATGCGATGTTCTGGCAGGCGGAATCGGCGTTGCAGAGATGCAATGCGCGATCTTGCCATGCTGGAACGCCGCAAGTGAGCACACTCTAGGCGAACCTGGTGCAGCAGTGCATCAAGATCTGGATAGTCCCTCAGAAAGCTCTGCACGACCAAATTGAGCACGTGTGCCAGACATGGTATGTGAGTGAGGTTGCCTAGGCCCAGAGCTGCTACTAGATTTCGGCCATTGTCACTCACTACCAAACCTGGCTGGAGATTCGCTGGCACAAACCACACATCGCTCCTGCTTGATGGCATTCCAGAGCTCCTGTGCTGTGTGGCTCCGATTCCCCAAAGAAATTAATTTAAGGACGGCCTATTGACATTTGGCCACACCTGTGCTCATATCTGGCCTAACAGGCTCATGCAGTGCTGATTCGGAGGAACTAGAGTAGGAGGAGGACTCAATATGTGCAGACTGCATTCCTGCAATCTGGTTGGCAGAATACGTACAGAGCCACTCTCCAGATCTGTACCCGGCTCCACAACATTGACCCAATGGGCAGTGAGGGAAAGGTATCGTCCCTGTCCATGGCTACTGGTCCATGCATCGGTGGTCAGGTGGACCTTGCTACTGACGACGTTTAGTAGCGCATTTTTAGTTTTTCCCTCCACGTGCTTTTGCAGGGCAAGGACGCCTTGCCTGCTGAAATAAAAGCGGCTGGGCACATTGTATTGTGGAACTGCCAATGACATCAAGTTCCGGAAGGTGTCAGTCTCCACCAGCCTGAATGACAGCATCTCAAGGGCCAGTAGTTTGGCAATGCCGGCATTCAGAGCCAGTGCTCGGGGATGGTTTGCCGAGTATGGCCGCTTTTTCTCCCATGCCTGTGCTACGATTGCTGGTGAGTGGCCTGGGAGTGTGCTGATGACTGAGAACGTGGTTCATTGGGTGGAATTTCACTGGGTCTCTGGACAACAGTGGCAGTGGTTCTTCCATGGCGTTCCAGTGAGGAAGCCGAACCAGCTGTGTGTGAGCTGGAGGAAGAGGCCCCAACACGAGCTGAAGAGGTGGTAGGTGCTGCTGAAGGTTGGCCTACATCTTCAGTGTGTCTGTGTAACTCCACCTCGTGCTTGGTACACACATGTTGCCACATATTTGTGGTATTGAGGGTGCTCACAGTTTTCACTCGTTTAACTTTCTGATGACACAGCTTGCATTTGACAAAGCAAATGTCATCTGCAACTGTGTCAAAAAAAGACCACGCACTGCAAGTCCTGGGATCGCCCGTTTTCTGTTTTGGAAGAGGATTGCTCCTCACGGGTGCCAAAGTGGAGGCTACAGGCAACCAAGTCTGCCCCCGCCCTCTCCCTCCTCTTTTGGCCGTTCGGGGAATCTCTTCCTCAGAGCTGCTCCCACCACCTTCCTGTGGCTGACGCCATGATGGGTCAAGGACCTCATCATCTCCACTCCCCTCTTCAAGCACCGGCTGTTCCTGGGTTGTCTCGCCAGCACCGTACGCACCAGAAATTGGCAACTGAGTCTCATCATCATCAGATGAGCACTGAGGTGTGCTGACAATAGGCACTGGCCCACCCGCCTCTTCAGATTCAGAGGGACAAAGCAGTTGCACATCACTGTATACTCCCTCTTCTTCACGCTCTAGAATGCTGCTTGGCTGGCCACCTCTTTCCAAGCCAACAGATTCTGAGAACAGAAGTAAAGATTGAGATGGCTCCTATCCAGGGCTCTCAGACTGCCTGGGCAATTTGGCAGGTGGTGAAGAGACAGATGGTTGCTCTTCAGTGCTCTGGCCCTGGGAGGATGCGGAAGTCATTGAAGTGGATGCGTTAGCTGCCATCCATCCAACAACTACTTCAATTTGTTCGTCACGCAGCAGTGGGGTACGGCGAGGTCCTACAAAGCAGCGCATGAAGGACTGTTGCCTGGTAAAAGTGGGGGATGCCGGGTCACTGGTGGCCGCAGCAGACACCGAATCCCCACGTCCTCTCCCTGCTGAATCCCCCCGTCCTCTCCCTGCTGAAACTCCACGGCCACGACCACGTGCCTTACTCCCTGCCTTCTTCATCTTGGTAGACTGATAAAGATAGGCAGAAAAGTAAAAAAGGGGTGGCTTAGTGTTCTTATTCCTGAACACCTGCTAACCAGTATAAGAAACACTAATTTGGCTAAGAGTGTGTGTACTACACCTCAATATGATCTAATGTGGCCTACACAACTCTAAAGTGGAGTGTTTGGTGAACTTTATTTCCTTTTTTTTGGGGGGGGGGGAAGAAAAGGATGTGACCAAAGTTTGAAAGCTATAGTATCACAAACTTTTTGGAGCGATTACAATGCAGGAAGCTAACCTACAATGCAATTGATGAGGCTCCAAAAAATAGGGTGATACTAGTTTGGCTGGCCCTGAAGGGCACAAGCCAGCAAAAAGGCTCCTCTATCTAATCCTATATAGTGTTTGCAACCAACCAATGACAATGGATGCGGATGGAAGCACACTAACATAGGAGCAAAAATCTGGACAAATTAGCTGCAAAAAAGGACTATGTATGAGGCAGTGACGCACGCTGAGCGGACTACAACCAGCGGTGGCTGTAGAACACACTGCAACGTGAGCTGCACTCACACACAGAGAGACCTATCAGACAGCCAAAAACAGTGCAGAGAAATGGGCTATAGCACTGAAAGGCTGCTGAAAGGCTCCGCTGTCCACTCCTTTAGTGTTTGCAACCAACGTATATGGATACGTATGGAAGCACACTATACAGGAGAAAAAAAAAGCAGCAATAAAAGAAAAATGTGTATGAGGCAGAGACACACGCTGGGCGGCCTACAAGCAGACGTGCCTGCAGGACACACTACACAGCGTGGGTCTGCACTCACACAGCCCTTGCAGACAGCTATTAAAACAGCGCTGCTTGGCTAAAAAAATGCTACAGTGGTGGATTATGTAGCCTGGGTAGAGCAATAGATATGTTTGATGATCGCTATTTCTAACTGTCCCTCACAGTCTTCAACAGCAGCCTGTCCCTAACTGAATTCACAGCAGAGTGAACCCGAAATGGCGGCTGCTGCGGTTTTTATAGTGCATCATGACATCATTTCAGCAGCCAATCACAGCCATGCCAGTAGTTAATATGCCTACATGCCTAACAGGATGTGCCCACACTTCTGAGGATCCCCATTGGCTGAATCAAATCGAGCAGGCTCCTAGCATTATGGAAACTTCCGATTCCGGTATTCGATATGAAAAAAGTATCGGAACTAAGTATCGGAATTCCGATACAGCGAATATCGGCCGATACCCAATACTTGCGGTATCGGAATGCTCAACACTAATAATTACACATGTGGGCCAATGTTCCAGGTGTCAATGATGCACTGTGAGTGCTGAGTGGAGGAGCACTTTCTGGCAAATCAACATCCCTTCTGTCACGTACAAACTCTGTACCTGACCTTGCCACGCCAACATTTTTTCTTGGCCCCTGAGAAGCATCCTCCTCCCCAAAATAATCATCCCCATCATCCTCCTCCTCCTCTTCCTCTTCTTCGTCCACGAGACTTCCCTGAGCAGTGGCTGACTGTCATCAAGGTTTCCCTCCTCCTCTTCCTCCTCGGCTGCAGACGCCTGCTCCTTAATGTGCATCAAAGTTTGCATGAGCAGACGCATAATTGGGATGCTCATGTTTATGATGGCGTCATCTGCGCTTTCCAGCCGTGTGCATTACTCAAAACACTGAAAGACTTTACAGAGGTCTTTCAGCTTCGACCACTGCACACCAGACAACTCCATGTCTGCCTGCAAACTGCCTGCCCGTGTATCCTCCGACAAATGAATTACAGCCTGCCTCTGTTTGCACAGCCTCTGAGCCATGTGCAGTGTGGAGTTCCACCTTGTTGCAACGCCAATAATTAGGCGGTGCTTGGGAAGGTGGAGCAATCGCTGCAGCTTCTGCATACGAGTGGAGTGTACGGGCGACCGGCGGATGTGCGAGCACAGTCTTCGCAACTTATGGAGCAGGGGTGTTAACTCCGGATAATTATTGAGGAAGCTCTGCACCACTAGGTTCAAGGTGTGAGCCAGGCAAGGTATGTGTCTGAGTTTTGAAAGGGCTATGGCTGCCACAAAATTCCAGCCATTATCATTAACTAGCTTGCCTGCCTCAAGATGTAGACTGCCCAGCCATGACTCAGTTTGTCCCTGCAAGTAGTCGGCCAGTACCTCCACGGTGTGTCTGTTGTCGCCCAAACACATCATCTTCAACACAGCCTGCTGACGCTTACCACTAGCTGTTCGATAGTGGGACAACTCGTGTGCAACACTGGCAGCTGCGGATGGAGTGCTCGTGCGACTGCGCTCTGTGGACGAGCTTTCGCTTCTGGAGGATGTGGAGGAGGGTCGAACGCCTACAGCCAACTGTTTCCTATACCGTGGGCTAGGAAGCACTGTCCCACCGCCGCTGTCCCCTGTGGACCCTGCATCCACCACATTAACCCAGTGCGCAGTGATGGACACGTAACGGCCCTGGCCATGCCTACTGGACCATGCATCTGTTGTGAGTTGCACCTTTCCACTCACTGATTGCTTGAGTGCATGGACAATGCAGTCTTTCACATGCACGTGGAGGGCTGGGATGGCTTTTCACAAAAAGAAGTGCCAACTGGGTAGGTCATAGCGTGGTACTGCGTCGGCCATGAGCTCGCGGAAAGCATTGCTTTCAACCAACCGGTAGGGCATCATTTCTAACGAGATTAGTTTGGCAATGTGGGCGTTCAAAGCCAGTGTACGTGGATGAGAGGATGAATACTTTCTTGTCCTAATCAGAGTCTCTGGTAGGGTGAGCTGGACTTGAGAGCTGCATATGATCACAGGCAAAAGGAGAATCCAGTCATAAGGTCAAATAGCAGAGTAAGAACAATTTTATTGATATAAGTAAAAAATTGTACAGACAAACAGGCATACAATAGGACTGGGAGATGGAACATAGCTATTACAACCACATATAGGAGGCCCAGGATGGGTCTGACAAAGGCAGGTATGTGTAAACAATATAATAGTAAAAGTACATCACATTGCTCCTCAAAGCATGCACAATGGCAGCTAAACCATATTCACACATTAGGCTCATAATGCAAATAGCGCACCATAGTGGTGAAATAGTATACAAGTACCTGATAAGGAGCAGAGCAACCTTGCCGGACAGTCCCACCCTCCCCGACGCGCGTTTCGGCGTACCTTTATCAAGGGGCATAAAGTCCAAGTTGTGTACATGGTCTTTAAGTAGTCTATACCCCGGAAATCCACATTGCAGCAGCGTGGCCCCCCGATGACGTCACGTCCGCCGGATCGCTCTCGCACGGGCAGCTGAGAGTCAGAGCCACATGGAGCCCCATGTGACTCGGAAGCCAGCGCACTGCTGAGCTGCGAGCTGGCCGGCGCAGAGGGAGCAGAGCGCAGGCGCGCTGCAATGAAAACCGAACGCACCATAGCAAGTGCTGGCAAGAAGATGGGCAATCATTAAGAGGCACCATAAGTGTACCATAAAGAGCATAGCCCAATACATAGCTGCACATAGTGCCAAGTATCAATATAGGCGGACCTATCTACAAAATATGAAGATATAGCTGCATTGTAGTCAGCACCATAGGGCGCAAGAGCAGTACAATAGAAATGAGAACGCAATATAGCTAGTGCATACAGAAGAATGAAAAACACCATATATGCACCATACCCAAACGACCCAATAGATAGCTGCATATGATACCACTATAAGCAGATCCATCTGTAACGCATGTAAATATGGTCGTATTGTAACAGCACCATAAGTCAGGCTAATGACAATATGCGCTCCCAACAAAATATCATCCTATCAACTGATGTAATATTAGCAGAAAGAAATATATCATCGCATAACATGAATACTGTCTCCTGACATCCAGGGCCACCCCAGGCATATGTAAAAAGAGATACATAGAAACCCCCAACAAATATAAATAGTACTAAATAGATATACAAATGAAGATTTACTTATCACAACACAAAAGGTCAAAGCAATATAATACAGCAATAAAGTCCAATTTAGTTTAATAAACCATATATGGATGCAAATCAGTAAGTATGTATATCAAAAGCGTGTCAATAGTACTCAAGAATCACATTATACCATGATAACACAGAGAGGTTACAATACATATATAACAAAGTATATCACAAAACACGCACACATACATGCATGCATGTCCGAACCACAGGCATTAAGTAACATAGTAGAGACTTTAAATAAATACAAGCATATATAATCCTGAGGGGACAGAACGATGCAGCAGATTGCCGAATAGGCCAAAGAATTGGTGCACGTCCATGAAGATATCCGGGTACAAATAGCCGTGATAAGTAAAATAGATATCTATAAAACAAACTATTAAAACCAAATAAAAATCCTGGATGCGGAAAAACAGCAGAAAACAGTGGGCCGATAACTAGAGAAATGGCGAGAAGCTGAGGTTTTCATTCAATCCCAGTGGCTGAACATTATTAAGGGTCCAAATCCATCTACTTTCTAATTGACCAAGGCGTTTGGATAAATTACCACCCCTGATATTGATGTCCAAAACATCAATACCCCGAACTCTTAGAAGAGTACTATTACATTGGTGAAACAACTTAAAGTGTTTGGGGATAGTCTTGAGGGTGGTTGTCTCGTCGTGTCCGTTGGCCGCCTGACTGCCCAGGACATGTTCTCTAATACAGACTTTCAATTGTCTGGTGGTCATCCCAACATAGATTAGCCCACAAGGGCAGGTAGCAAAATAGATGACATACCTTGCGGTACATATAATCTGTTTTTTGATTTTATAATTCCTTGTACCATCGGAATTGAAAAAAATCATTACACCTATCCACGTTCGGGCATGCAACACAACGGCCACAAGGAGTACAACCACCCCCAAACGGAACCGTATTCAAAAATGTCTGTGGTTGCAGGCCTACGTGATGACTCTTGGTAAGGAGATCACACAGGTTCCTAGCACGTCTGAACGTAATTAATGGGCGTTTGGGTAGAAATTTCCCGATTATGGGGTCTACCTGTAAAATGGGCCACGCCTTTGTTAACGCGGATCTGACATGATCCGAGTATGGATGAAATGGAGTAATGAATCTACATTGATTCACAGTATCAGGTTCCCTAGCCTGTTTTCTATATAACAAATGATTATGTGTAGAGTGCTTTGCCCTATGGTAGGGCTTCTTAACACTCCGCCTACTATACCCACGTTCCAAAAACCGTAGTTTCAGTTCCTCTGCCCGTCTCTCAAAGTCCACATCAGAGGAACATACAGTTGTGGCCAAAAGTATTGACACCCCTGCAATTTTGTCAGATAATACTCAGTTTCTTCCTGAAAATTATTGCAAACACAAATTCTTTGGTATTATTATCTTCATTTAATTTGTCTTAAATGAAAAAACACAAAAGAGAATGAAGCAAAAAGCAAAACATTGATCATTTCACACAAAACTCCAAAAATGGGCCAGACAAAAGTATTGGCACCCTCAGCCTAATACTTGGTTGCACAACCTTTAGCCAAAATAACTGCGACCAACCGCTTCCGGTAACCATCAATGAGTTTCTTACAATGCTCTGCTGGAATTTTAGACCATTCTTCTTTGGCAAACTGCTACAGGTTCCTGATATTAGAAGGGTGCCTTCTCCAAACTGCCATTTTTAGATCTCTCCACAGGTGTTCTATGGGATTCAGGTCTGGACTCATTGCTGGCCACCTTAGAAGTCTCCAGTGCTTTCTCTCAAACCATTTTCTAGTGCTTTTTGAAGTGTGTTTTGGGTCATTGTCCTGCTGGAAGACCCATGACCTCTGAGGGAGACCCAGCGTTCTCACACTGGGCCCTACATTATGCTGCAAAATTTGTTGGTAGTCTTCAGACTTCATAATGCCATGCACACGGTCAAGCAGTCCAGTGCCAGAGGCAGCAAAGCAACCCCAATACATCTGGGAACCTCCGCCATGTTTGACTGTAGGGACCGTGTTTTTTTCTTTGAATGCCTCTTTTTTTCTCCTGTAAACTCTATGTTGATGCCTTTGCCCAAAAAGCTCTACTTTTGTCTCATCTGACCAGAGAGCATTCTTCCAAAACGTTTTAGGCTTTTTCAGGTAAGTTTTGGCAAACTCCAGCCTGGCTTTTTTATGTTTCGGGGTAAGAAGTGGGGTCTTCCTGGGTCTCCTACCATACAGTCCCTTTTCATTCAGACGCCAATGGATAGTACGGGTTGACACTGTTGTACCCTCGGACTGCAGGGCAGCTTGAACTTGTTTGGATGTTAGTCGAGTTTCTTTATCCAACATCCGCACAATCTTGCGTTGAAATCTCTTGTCAATTTTTCTTTTCCATCCACATCTAGGGAGATTAGCCACAGTGCCATGGGCTTTAAACTTCTTGATGACACTGCGCACGGTAGACACAGGAACATTCAGGTCTTTGGAGATGGACGTGTAGCCTTGAGATTGCTCATGCTTCCTCACAATTTGGTTTCTCAAGTCCTCAGACAGTTCTTTGGTCTTCTTTCTTTTCTCCAAGCTCAATGTGGTACACACAAGGACACAAGACAGAGGTTGAGTCAACTTTAATCCATGTCAACTGGCTGCAAGTGTGATTTAGTTATTGCCAACACCTGTTAGGTGCCACAGGTAAGTTACAGGTGCTGTTAATTACACAAATTAGAGAAGCATCACATGATTTTTCGAACAGTGCCAATACTTTTGTCCACCCTCTTTTTTATGTTTGGTGTTGAATTATATCCAATTTGGCTTTAGGACAATTCTTTTTGTGTTTTTTCATTTAAGACAAATTAAATGAAGATAATAATACCAAAGAATTTGTGTTTGCAATCATTTTGAGGAAGAAACTGAGTATTATCTGACAAAATTGCAGGGGTGTCAATGCTTTTGGCCACAACTGTAAATGTCGCAAGCGGAGGAACTGCCCCACAGGTATAGAGGCAATCATATGGCGCAGATGGCACGAGGAAGCATGTAGCAGTGTGTTGGTTGAAGTAGGTTTTCGGAAAATATCGGTATTCACATTGCCACTACTATCTTTGAAAATTGAGACACCTAGAAAATTAATTCTAGTTTTGTCCCATTCACAAGTCAAAGTGATGTTCAAATCACTGTTGTTGAGGCACTCAATGAATTGCACAAGGTCAATGGCAGTGCCCTGCCAGATGAATAGGATGTCATCGAAATACCGCGTCCAAAAGGGGACGTGGTCTATCGACAACACCCAGCCCGAAAGGAAGAGGTCCCTCTCCCACAGCCCTAGGAACAGATTAGCATAGGCCAGCGCGAAGGCCGCGCCCATGGCTGTCCCCTGGAGCTGCAGGAAGAAGGACCCCTTAAACACAAAAAAATTGTATGTGAGGGTGAACTCCAGTAGTTCCAGCAGGAGTCCCCTCAAACCAATAGATAGATTAGAAGTTTGCAGAAAAAATTGAACTGCAGCAATGCCATCTTTATGTTTGATGTTCGTATGCAAGGACTCCACATCAGTCGAAACTAGCAGAGATTCACCCTCAAGGCATAGGCCATCGACCTTGTGCAAAAGTTCCCCCGTATGTTTCAAATACGAAGGAAGAGCCGTAACAAGGGGCTGAAGGTGGAAGTCAATCCAACGATTGACGTGCTCCAAAAAGTTACCCCTCCCTTACACAATAGGATGACCAGGTGGCGCCCTCAGATCCTTATGGATTTTTGGTAGTAAATAGAAAGTGGCCACAGTAGGCTCACCAACTAGTAGTGCCGATGCAAGCTCCTTGGTGATAATGTCGTCCTGTGTGGCCCTTTTTATGATGTTTTCCAATTGATTAGAGTAAGCACTCAAGGGATTATACGTCAATTTTTTGTAGCATACGTTATTGTTCAGCTGATGATAAGCTTCCTTTTCATATAGCTTAGTGGGCCACAGGACGACATTACCACCCTTATCGGCCAGCTTCAGCACCACATCAGGAAGACCTTGAAAATGCCTCAATCTAGCACGTTCTTCCCTAGTCAGGTTGTCATCCTTTGAAAATCTAGGGATCTGAGTAAGTTCCTGGGTCACCACCTGGACAAAATATCAACATTTGTACATGTAGCCGGGGGGGAACTTTGTGGATCGTGGACGTATGGAGGGAGGGATCTTACCTCCCTCATTGACATGCTCCACCGCCAACTCCTCCAAGGCTCTCAGGGCCTTTTGTTCCTCCTCTGTGGGGAAAAGCATATTATCATCATTGAAAAAATGCCTCTTCAACAATAATGACCTGGCAAAAAGATTTAGATCTTTAACCGTGGCAAATGTGTCGAACTCCGAAGTTGGTGAAAAAGAAAAGCCCCTACCCAAAAGTGATATATCAGAAGGAGATAGTACATAATGACTTAAATTAATTACCCTATTATCCCTTTTATCCAGGCCAGATTGATGAACATGTTGTCTCCTATAGGGATGATAGGAATGGTCCCGTAAACGTAGAGTACCCGAGGAAGCCGACACATCCGACTGCCCGCTCACAGATGTAAGTGAGGTATTGGATGATGTGCGAGGTAGATTCAAGTGGATTTTCCTCCACAGATAGACTTTATTATTCTGATAGTCCTTTAGATCCCTATTATACTTGGAGAGTTGGTTCTCCTGAATTTTCTTCACCAAACTATCAAGGGATTTCTCTAAGTCATTATCAAATTGTTGTAATTTCTCTTGACGTTGGTATTGTCAAGTGGTTTACTTCAGGGGAGACCAAGCATTTTGACTTTCCCCCGTTTCCCCTGCGTGACCATGAAAACCCCCACCCCTTCATCGGCGCCAACTAAGACACGGACACGAGTATTTTCTTTGGAATTTTTATGGCCACAGCAGCCTTTTATTAAACCAACAAAAAACAACAGTAAACACTGTATCATAAATAACATAAGTACAATGATTTGAAGACTGAGAGGACGAGTCCTTGAAGCCACAAGATCATGGTGAAGTAGTCCAAAATGCTGTGAACAAACCCCGTCCATTTGCTCCCAGCCGTTACCCCACAGGCTCAGGAGCACCAGCACACCAATAGATATTGTCCATGAACTACTTGGCGATCCGCCCACTTCCGACGGAAAACTCCCCATCCACCTTTCACCAGATCACAACCAGCATACCTCTTAACGGAGGAGACGCTACACACCGAGTCTCCAAAACCAATTTCCACCGACTTCAATGACTACCCCCTCCTCCAAAACCGCCATGACCCAAAATTAGAATCACGTTCCCAGCTGTCGAAAAGAAGGGAGGGAGGGTGGGACTGCTTTGGAGCTGGGAGAGCGGGAACAGAGGGCGGGAACACCCCCGACCCTCACCTAAATACCCCCTGGCTCCCCCTCCCTGTTATCCCCTCCCCCCACTAAACCCTCTAACCCCCCCATCATGATGGCCTCCGCCCACGCCTCCTATGGGGGGCTGGGAGGCTTAATCCGGCCATTTCTTGATGTTGGTATTGTCAAGTGGTTTACCTCAGGTGAGACCAAGCATCTTGACTTTCCCCCATTGCCCATGCCTGACCATGAAAACACCCACCCCTTCGCCAACTAAGACATGGACACGAGTATTTTTCTTGGAATTTTTATGGCCACAGCAGCCTTTTATTAAACCAACAAAAAATAACAGTAAGCACTGTAGCATAAATAACATAAGTACAATGACTTGAACACTGAAAGAAGGAGTCCTTGAAGCCACAAGATCATGGTGAAGTAGTCCAAAATACTGTGAACAAACCCATCCATTTGCTCCCAGCCGTTACCCCACAGGCTCAGGAGCACCAGCACCCCAATAGATATTGTCCACGAACTACTTGGAGATCCGCCCACTTCTGACAGAAAACTCCCCATCTCCCCATCCACCTTTCACCAGATCACGACCAGCATACCTTTTAACGGAGGAGACCCTACACACTGAGTCTCCAAAACCAATTTCCACCTACTTCAAGGACTCCCTCCTCCTCCAAAACCACCACAACGAGGGGGCCTGAAAGACCTCAATGACCCGAGACCCCCCCCAACGCGCCATGCGACAGCCCTCTCTATACCGTCCTGAAGGACGAGGACCCAAATATTGGAACCCACAGCAAGTAAATGGATCCCGTCCGCCAACCAAAAATCACCCTCTCCCTTTTCCAAATCGAAATGCCGCACGGCAGCTCCCCCATTTCTAACAATAAAAGTAGACACCGCTCTGTTAACTTTTATCCTGGCCCGATAAACCTTCTCCAACGATCTCATAGACCGCCAACGCCTGCATGGCACAATCTCAGACCTCACAATAGTGACCCTCCGGTACATCAACCACAACCTTAAGCAATCCTGCTTAATGTCCTTGACCAACTCCCGAAACGGCCGAACTGCTAGATCGTTACCCCCAGCGTGAATAACGAGAATATCTGGTGCCTGGTCCAACCGGGCGCATTCATGGATCTCCGGCAACACCCTTCGCCACACCACGCCCCTGAACCCGAGCAACCGCACCATCGCCACGGCCCTGGGAATCCCGAGCTGGTCTGCCTTTGTTCCTGACATTGGCTCGCAATGCTCCCCAATAAACGAAGGAGTGACCAAAAATCAAGACCAGCAGCGGCTCAGCACCTGAAACAAAAAACGACACTAGCAGAAAAATATACTTGCAGCATAAATTTAACGCCAACCCACTCAAACTCCTATTCATCCCATGTTCACGACCAACCAAACCTCCCCCCTCCCTTTACAAATTAAAGTCGAACGTAACTGCGGTACCGATTGGACCTCCACCCCCCAATGCGCTGTATTAAAGAGGGACCTAAACCACATGCTGCCGCCTCGGGCGCCACTCCTATCCTGAATGAATGAGAGGCAAAGCGGGAGTCATCTGTCCCCAAACACCGAAAGGATTTTTTAAAAACTGCGCCAAACTGATACCGAGACAAACTGCCCCCATCTGCCTGGCACAACAAGGAACCGCTCAAACTGGGACAAAGCTCCCAAAAACTCCGCAAGCACTGAACAGGGCACATTAAAGAAACAGACACGCCACTCAACACCACACGGCGGCCTTTCCCGGACTGGTCCTTTTTGGACCGTCGCAGCCAGAATTCAACCCACCGTGAGGTCAATACCACATCCCTGGCTAACAAGCCACCCATCGACTCTTTATTGGGAGACATAAGCTCCGCCACCCGCAAAGCCCCAAAAAATGCAAACGAGAAGGCCAGGCGAAACAACAAAACCTCATATCGATCTGAACAGACCGACTCCAGAACCCGACCCAATTGCTCCAATAGATTAAAAGATACAGGCCATCTTAAATCACCCCAGCCTCTGAAACGGCGGAAACCTTTTTGCTGCCTGTTTGACCAAAAATGTTTTCGTCAAATCCCTGCTCCCGCGCAACCGAAAACCAAAAGACAAACCCGCTAACAAGCGCGTAACCTTTGCACGGGACCAACCCCCCCTCGCACCTCGCCCCAACCAGGACAACAACATTCTCTTCTGATCAAGCCCGGCCCAACTGGTTGGGCCGGCCGTAAGGACCTCTTCCCACATCAGCCACACTGCCCGGTAAGCCTCCCAAGTTTTTGGTGCCAGTGACGATTCAATCAGCGACTCTGCGGCCAGTAAGCTACCCTCCACAGCTCCTCCGGACAAGTTAGACTCTCGATCTCTGCTTCCGGAGCCAAAGAACGAAAATGATCCCATTGCAAATGAGAGAGAGAGTCAGCTGTCTCGTTCCTCACACTGGGCATGTGCGTCGCGGTTACATGGGCATTCAAAGACAAACACAATAGCACCAATTGCTGTAAAACTCGAACAACTGGAGGGGACGCCATTACCAAAGAGCGACCGTTGTACTCCCCCAAAAAGGACTCCCAGACCTCCAAATTAGCCCTGAGCTCCGACGACAACCTAACAAGATGGTGGGGAGCCTGAATTCCCACAGTAGCGCTAGCCAGCCTACGCGAAAAAACTCGACCCATCGGCATAACCCGACAAGCGAAGTTAAGCTTTCCCAACAGCGACTGAAGATCTCGCAAGGATATTTTCCTCAAACGATGCGCTCGGACCACTTCAGACCTCAAATCCACTAGCTTGTCCTCAGGCAACCTGAATTCCCATTCTACTGTATCAACTGTATCGATGACGATCCCCAGAAAACGCAAACACGTTCTATAGCCCTCCGTTTTTCCGGGTGACAACGAGACACAGAAACGAGAAGCCACTCACTCAATGGCTTTCAAAATCCTGAAACAATACGACGAATCCGCCAGACCAACACACAAAAAGTCGTCCAAATAATGAATAATCGAGTCGAAACCGGACGCTATAGGGGAGGCTTACAGAGTGTATGGTGGTCAGGCGTGGCTGAGGTACGATAATCTCATATATGTATATCCCCTAAATTGATACTTTATTAGTTAAAAACCACACATGTGGTAAACACACCAAAGAAAAACAGTGACCAAAAATTGAAAAAAAAGTGTTCAAACAAAGACCACACTAAGGTGACACCTAGGAATCCCTGATGTAATCCTGAGCTTGAGTCTGCCTGTCCGCGGAGGTTGGCACCCTAGGGGGGAACGTTGTGGCGCCCCCGCTCAACGATGACTATCCCTAGGGGCCCTGTTGTACCCTACAGCCACTAGTAGTCCCCTCTACCTGATAATAAAGGGGACCCCTACTTCTAGACAGAGACCAATCTGCTCTAAAGAGGGCCCTGTGTCCCAAAGAAAGAGGTTAAAAATAGAACACACATGGCATCAGGTGGTATATTGGATACTGATTTGCATTACAGTGCCCCACATAGGATATCAACAGTGAGACATCATGCACAAGATAATGGGAGTCAAAACCGGACACTTTAAGTAGATTCAATATTGCCATGATCTCACATACATAAGATCTCTTATTATAGAGAAAAATATATGTCAATACACTAGCGGTTTAACCAGTATGGCAAAAGATAAAATGTCAATAGTATCCCATTGTTAAATACATTAACATCCCATTAAGAACAAAAAGATAAACACAGAACTGCCACAGCGATACTCATCTGTGTTTATCGCCACCTGCCATCAATTAGTTAACGCCTCAACGCGTTTCGCCTAAGTAGGCTCATCAGGATGCCCGATAGTACGATATCTTGTGTCCCATGATGGTGCAATAGCCAACCGATGCTCATCCCAATTCCTCTTTTTAAACCCGCCGCTCAGATCGCGTGTGCTCCGCCCACTCACGTGACATGGCATCCCCGCATCGCTGGGCGCCCATTGAGGTGTCTCCACCAGGTTACCAATCAGCACTAACCAGTCCCTGGTGCTCCGATTGGCTGCCAGGGCTCCCATGCAGCGTCACTACTGGGTAACCAATCAGGTACCCTCAAACAGGCAGTCTCACAGCTCTCTCCAATCACTGCGGCTGAAACAAACTGCCAGGTCTGACGTGCAGCGCCCACACATGCGATCCACAGTGTATGCTCCACTCGCCCATATTAGGAATATACGCTTCAAATAATACACCATCGGGTGTATACAACATAGAAGCGACCATTACATACGGATATTCTATTTATTGGTCAGATTGCACACTTCAGTTACATAGCAGTTGCGTCTGAGCACAGCACCTACAGACGCTACACACTTATAATTCAAATATAACTAAGAATAAATCGCATCAAAAGCTCCAACAGTGTGAACAAGCGTCAACGTGCATCTTCGTTATCATGTAACTATAATTAGAAAATGCTATACATAACACTGATATTAAAATTAGCTGAAGTTGCTCAAGATCCAATAGAGAGTGGATTCACATAAGGCAGTAAAAAGGGAGGTTTATATACAGTCATGGCCAAAAGTATTGACACCCCTGCAATTCTGTCAGATAATACTCAGTTTCTTCCTGGAAATGATTGCAAACACAAATTCTTTGGTATTATTATCTTCATTTAATTTGTCTTAAATGAAGAAACACAAAAAGAATTGTCCTAAAGTCAAATTGGATATAATTCCACACCAAACATAAAAAAGAGGGTGGACAAAAGTATTGGCACTGTGCGAAAAATCATGTGATGCTTCTCTAATTTGTGTAATTAACAGCACCTGTTACTTACCTGTGGCACCTAACAGGTGTTGGCAATAACTAAATCACACTTGCAGCCAGTTGACATGGATTAAAGTTGACTCAACCTCTGTCCTGTGTCCTTGTGTGTACCACATTGAGCATGGAGAAAAGAAAGAAGACCAAAGAACTGTCTGAGGACTTGAGAAACCAAATTGTGAGGAAGCATGAGCAATCTCAAGGCTACAAGTCCATCTCCAAAGACCTGAATGTTCCTGTGTCTACCGTGCGCAGTGTCATCAAGAAGTTTAAAGCCCATGGCACTGTGGCTAACCTCCCTAGATGTGGACGGAAAAGAAAAATTGACAAGAGATTTCAACGCAAGATTGTGCGGATGTTGGATAAAGAACCTCCATTAACATCCAAACAAGTTCAAGCTGCCCTGCAGTCCGAGGGTACAACGGTGTCAACCCGTACTATCCGTCGGCATCTGAATGAAAAGGGACTGTATGGTAGGAGACCCAGGAAGACTCCACTTCTTACCCCGAGACATAAAAAAGCCAGGCTGGAGTTTGCCAAAACTTACCTGAAAAAGCCTAAAACATTTTGGAAGAATGTTCTTTGGTCAGATGAGACAAAAGTAGAGCTTTTAGGGCAAAAGCATCAACATAGAGTTTACAGGAGAAAAAAGAGGCATTCAAAGAAAAGTACACGGTCCCTACAGTCAAACATGGCGGAGGTTCCCTGATGTTTTGGGGTTGCTTTGCTGCCTCTGGCACTGGACTGCTTGACCGTGTGCATGGCATTATGAAGTCAGAAGACTACCAACAAATTTTGCAGCATAATTTAGGGCCCAGTGTGAGAAAGCTGGGTCTACCTCAGAGGTCATGGGTCTTCCAGCAGGACAATAACCCAAAATACACTTCAAAAAGCACTAGAAAATGGTTTGAGAGAAAGCACTGGAGACTTCTAAGGTGGCCAGCAATGAGTCCAGACCTGAATCCCATAGAACACCTGTGGAGAGATCTAAAAATGGCACTTTGGAGAAGGCACCCTTCAAATATCAGGGACCTGGAGTAGTTTGCCAAAGAAGAATGGTCTAAAATTCCAGCAGAGCATTGTAAGAAACTCATTGATGGTTACCGGAAGCGGTTGGTCGCAGTTATTTTGGCTAAAGGTTGTGCAACCAAGTATTAGGCTGAGGGTGCCAATACTTTTGTCCGGCCCATTTTTGGAGTTTTGTGTGAAATGATCAATGTTTTGCTTTTTGCTTCATTCTCTTTTGTGTTTTTTCAATTAAGACAAATTAAATGAAGATAATAATACCAAAGAATTTGTGTTTGCAATCATTTTCAGGAAGAAACTGAATATTATCTGACAGAATTTCAGGGGTGTCAATACTTTTGGCCATGACTGTATACAATAGTCCATGACAATACATGGGAATCCCAGACAAACAGGAAACAAAAAACAAAACCTAGAAGGCCAATATCCTCGAAAAAAGATCACATTATTCATTTGTGGCTCATAAGAAACAAGCAAATGACAATTGGTCATTCAGCCCCCTCGGTTCCAGGGACTCCATCCTGAATATCCACTCACATTCTCTCCTGAGAATATTCTTATCCACATTTCCTCCTCTTGGGTTCACATTCACAACTTCTATAACACAGAATTTGATGCCACCGGGGTCACCTTTGTGACACATCCACATATGCTTAGCAAGTGGGGTCTCTCTTTGATTTCTAATGTCCCCCATATGTTCCCCTACTCTCCTTCTGAATTCTCTCCTAGTCTTCCCTATATAGTTTTTTTAGGGCACGAGCATGTGGCCATATAAACAACCCCTGTGGTCTTGCAGTTCGAGAAATCTCGTTGATAAAACATCTTGCCAGTGCTTGCACTACAAAAGGACTTCCCTGGTCTCATATATTTACAAAAACTGCAATCCCCTCACTTAAAAAAACCACAGGGTCTCCTATCCAGCCAAGTGCCACCAACCGCTGGCCTCCTGTATTGGCTATGGACCAACATGTCACTGATGGATTTACCCTTTCTGAACGTAATGTTGGGGCGCTCACCAATCACATCCTTCAAATCCGGATCCAACCTGAGAACGTCCCAATGCTTAGACAGGGCCCTTCTGACCTCCTGATGTTTAACATCAAATGTCCCGATGACCCTTATTGGTTCTATCGAGTCCCCAACCTAACGTTTCTGCAGCAGTTTTTGCCTGTCTGCTTTACTTACAAAGTCATATGCTGTGTCTAGAATGTGTTTCGGATATCCCTTAACCTTAAAGCGGCAAAACATGTCCCCAGCTTGTTTCTGAAAAAGATCATTCCTAGAGCAATTCCTCCTCAGCCAGAGGAATTGTCCCTTCGGAATGCCTCTCTTAAGAGGGACTGGATGGTGGCTCTGCCAATGTAGCAAACTATTTGTGCTCGTCGGTTTGCGGAACATGCTTGTAGAGACACCTCCCATCAGATCTTTTTTAATTCTTATATCCAGAAATGGTATTTCAGTTTCATGGATTTCTGAGGTGAACCTCAGGTTCACATCATTTTGGTTCAGTTCTCTTACAAATTCTTCAAATTGATTCTTTTCCCCTGTCCATATTACAAAGACATCGTCTGTGAACCTATACCACATGGAAATCAGACCGTGCCACCACTTTTCTTCCCCTCCGAACACAATGGTCTCACCTCAGAAATCCATGAAACTGAAATACCATTTCTGGATAAAAGAATTAAAAAAGATCTGATGGGAGGTGTCTCTACAAGCATATTCCGCAAACCGACGAGCACAAATAGTTTGCTACATTGGCAGAGCCACCATCCAGTCCCTCTTAAGAGAGGCATTCCGAAGGGACAATTCCTCCGGCTGAGGAGGAATTGCTCTAGGAATGATCTTTTTCAGAAACAAGCTGGGGACATGTTTTGCCGCTTTAAGGATAAGGGATATCCGAAGCACATTCTAGACACAGCATATGACTTTGCAAGTAAAGCAGACAGGCAAAAACTGCTGCAGAAACGTGAGGTTGGGGACTCGATAGAACCAATAAGGGTCATCGGGACATTTGATGTTAAACATCAGGAGGTCAGAAGGGTCCTGTCTAAGCATTGGGACGTTCTCAGGTTGGATCCGGATTTGAAGGATGTGATTGGTGAGCGCCCCAACATTACGTTCAGAAAGGGTAAATCCATCAGAGACATGTTGGTCCATAGCCAATACAGGAGGCCAGCGGTTGGTGGCACTTGGCTGGATAGGAGACCCTGTGGTTTTTTTAAGTGCGGGGATTGCAGTTTTTGTAAATATATGAGACCGGGGAAGTCCTTTTGTAGTGCAAGCACTGGCAAGATGTTTTATCAACGAGATTTCTCGAACTGCAAGACCACAGGGGTTGTTTATATGGCCACATGCTCGTGCCCTAAAAACTATATAGGGAAGACTAGGAGAGAATTCAGAAGGAGAGTAGGGGAACATATGGGGGACATTAGAAATCAAAGAGAGACCCCACTTGCTAAGCATATGTGGATGTGTCACAAAGGTGACCCCGGTGGCATCAAATTCTGTGTTATAGAAGTTGTGAATGTGAACCCAAGAGGAGGAAATGTGGATAAGAATATTCTCAGGAGAGAATGTGAGTGGATATTCAGGATGGAGTCCCTGGAGCCGAGGGGGCTGAATGACCGATTGTCGTTTGCTTGTTTCTTATGAGCCACAACTGAATAATGTGATCTTTTTTCGAGGATATTGGCCTTCTAGGTTTTGTTTTTTGTTTCCTGTTTGTCTGGGATTCCCATGTATTGTCATGGACTATTGTATATATAAACCTCCCTTTTTACTGCCTTATGTGAATCCACTCTCTATTGGATCTTGAGCAACTTCAGCTAATTTTAATATCAGTGATATGTATAGCGTTTTCTAATTATAGTTACATGATAACGAAGATGCACGTTGACGCTTGTTCACACTGTTGGAGCTTTTGATGCGATTTATTCTTAGTTATATTTGAATTATAAGTGTGTAGCGTCTGTAGGTGCTGTGCTCAGACGCAACTGCTATGTGACTGAAGTGTGCAATCTGACCAATAAATAGAATATCCGTATGTAATGGTCGCTTCTATGTTGTTTACACCCGATGGTGTATTATTTGAAGTGTATATTCCTAATAAGGGCGAGTGGAGCATACACTGTGGATCGCATGTGTGGGCGCTGCACGTCAGACCTGGCAGTTTGTTTCAGCCGCAGTGATTGGAGAGAGCTGTGAGACTGCCTGTTTGAGGACACTTGATTGGTTACTCAGGAGTGACGCTGCATACACGTCAGACCTGACAATGTGTCTCAGTCTTAGCGATTGGAGAGCGCTTTGAGATTGCCTGTCTGAGGGTACCTGATTGGTTACCCAGTAGTGACGCTGCATGGGAGCCCTGGCAGCCAATCGGAGCACCAGGGACTGGTTAGTGCTGATTGGTAACCTGGTGGAGACACCTCAATGGGTGCCCAGCGATGCGGGGATGCCATGTCACGTGAGTGGGCGGAGCACACGCGATCTGAGCGGCGGGTTTAAAAAGAGGAATTGGGATGAGTATCGGTTGGCTATTGCACCGTCATGGGACACAAGATATCGTACTATCGGGCCTCCTGATGAGCCTACTTAGGCGAAACACGTTGAGGCGTTAACTAATTGATGGCAGGTGGCGATAAACACAGATGAGTATCGCTGTGGCAGTTCTGTGTTTATCTTTTTGTTCTTAATGGGATGTTAATGTATTTAACAATGGGATACTATTGACATTTTATCTTTTGCCATACTGGTTAAACCGCCAGTGTATTGACATATATTTTTCTCTATAATAAGAGATCTTATGTATGTGAGATCGTGGCAATATTGAATCTACTTAAAGTGTCCGGTTTTGACTCCCATTATCTTGTGCATGATGTCTCACTGTTGATATCCTATGTGGGGCACTGTAATGCAAATCAGTATCCAATATACCACCTGATGCCATGTGTGTTCTATTTTTAACCTCTTTCTTTGGGACACAGGGCCCTCTTTAGAGCAGATTGGTCTCTGTCTAGAAATAGGGGTCCCCTTTATTATCGGGTAGAGGGGACTACTAGTGGCTGTAGGGTACAACAGGGCCCCTAGGGATAGTCATCGTTGAGCGGGGGCGCCACAACGTTCCCCCCTAGGGTGCCAACCTCTGCGGACAGGCAGACTCAAGCTCAGGATTACATCAGGGATTCCTAGGTGTCACCTTAGTGTGGTCTTTGTTTGAACACTTTTTTTTCAATTTTTGGTCACTGTTTTTCTTTGGTGTGTTTACCACATGTGTGGTTTTTAACTAATAAAGTATCAATTTAGGGGATATACATATATGAGATTATCGTACCTCAGCCACGCCTGACCACCATACACTCTGTAAGCCTCCCCTATAGCGTCCAGATAACAAAACAGCGCTGAGCAATTGTCAGGGGCCTTTTCCCAATAACGCTTGTCAAAATGGCAAAAGCTTGTTGCCAATTCACAAACGTCTGAGGAATCAAATGCCACCTGCGCTTTTCCTCCTCCTCCTTCTTGTTATTCTCTTTCTTGCTTTTGTCTAAACTAAACTTCCCAAGAGGCAGCAACAAAAATATTTCCACATACTCATCCTTCCAAATCCGCTCTTTCACCTCTTTTTTTAAGTGAGCCCCCAACGAACCTTCAAAGCACACGTACACCTCGCCATGTGCCAGATCATCTAAATGCACACGACACTCCTCTTTTTCGGTTTGTACCAACACGGATACTGGCTCGCCGGAGTGGGGGCCCGGCTCTAGACCGCTCTGACCAGACGACCCCCCAACCTGCGACCCGACCCACGCTGCTACCGGCGACGACCCGACAAAGCCCCGCTCCAAGCGTGACAGCAAACTACGCACATCCGCAAGCATATCACACACTCCCCCAGCAGAACCAAGGCCACTCAACTCAGCGCCCACCCCAACACCACTAGGTTCAGCCAAGGGCCCCCTTTCCACCACTGAGGAAGACAAAAGCGGGTGACAAACAGGGGACATGGACACATACTCACCGGGCTGTGAGGAGGCTGTGTGCCCTCCAGCCGGAAAGCCTGGATCCCCGAAGCCTCGCGGACCTCATGACTCCCAGTGGCGGACTCGCTGCTGCATTGCTGGCCCCCGAAAATCCCAGCAGCGACGACCGGGGTGGGAGGCCTGAACCCCTGGAGTGAACCAGGCAGTGGTACCCCAAAAGCCGATGCCTCCTGGCCCCCCCGCTGGGGGCTCCTGGCGGTGTGCCATCCTGTCACACCCAGGCGTCCTGTGCCCCCCACGAAAGCTGGAAGCCCGAAATCGTCCTCCTGCCTCCGACCCTTCTTGCAGCAGGCACCAACCCCGCCATGCTGCCTGGCACTCCCGCTGCAGCCCCAGAGCTGGAAGTTCTGGTCGCCGTGTCTGAGGCAGGCACAGCTGTGGGGCTTGTGCAGCGGTGCCCCCCCGCCGAAGCCAATGCCCCCACACCGCTGGGGGCCGATGAAGCAGGCCCTGCCGCCCGCAGGTCGCCACTCTACCGGACGCTGACGTCCTTGCAGCTGGGGAGGCAGGCCGCGCGGCATGCCCGTCACTGCCGCGGCCCCCCAAAGGAGCAGGGGAAGTGTGAAGCCCGGCGTGTGCAGGCTCTGCCCCCTCCTGGACCGAGGCGGAGGCCCAGACACCGCCGCAGGGCTTCACCGCACCGGAGGATTCCTCCCAGGCTGGAGGGTCCTAGGAGGGGCTCCTGCGGCGACGCGAGGCCCGGGGAGCGGTGACGGGTGAGAGCCGTTCCGGAGGCCTCACCCGCCTTGATCTGCGCTCCCTTCCTTCGGCCTGCCCGGAGGTACCTGGAAGCAGGCCTGCAACTTGTGCCTCCAACCATCCTGGAGGCTGCCCCAGCGCTGCAGCCCGCAGCCGATCAAGGGCCTCTTCTACTCCTGCCATCCCGGTGAGTGGGTGATACTGCTTTGGAGCTGGGAGAGCGGGAACAGAGGGCGGGAACACCCCCCACCCTCACCTAAATACCCCCTGGCTTCCCCTCCCTGTTAACCCCCCCACTAAACCCTCCAACCCCCCCATCATGATGGCCTCCGCCCATTCCTCCTATGGGGGGCTGGGAGGCTTACTCTGGCCATTTCTTTAGAGCAGTCGGTTTTCAGGCTTGCTTCTGTGTCATCAATGAGTTTGTCTAACTCACTAATATTAGAATTACTCAAATTGTCCTACTCAGAGTCTCTGGTAGGGTGAGCTGGACTTGAGAGCTGCATATGGCGGAACTAGCGGTGGACATGGCAGACTGAGAGAGGGTTGGTGATGGTGTTGGTGGTGTTGCTGATGGCCTAGATTCAATCTTTCGTAGCAATAACATTGTGATTCCATGACTGCTTTGCCCTTGCGACAACACCTCGACATTTGCTGCTGGTGGTGTGCTAATCTGTGGGCATACAGTAGGGGAAGCGATGTAGCATAGCTGACTACCTTCATTCGGAGCAGGTGCACATGTGGTAATTGAGGTTTGGTAGTCCATCCACGCTTGCCAGTGCATGGTGGCTAATGTCTAAGAATGCAACTGGCATTCCAATTTCTCAGATTTTTCCCTCGGCTAAAGGTCTTTGCGCACGTCTTACAGATAACCTTTGCCTTATCTTTAGGATTTTGTTCAAAAAAGTGCCATACTGCACTCTTCCTACTATGGAAGACATTTTGAGACCTTGCACGCTGTGCTAATTTGACCGTCTGGCCAAGCTGTCCGGCAACTCTTTTGGTTTTTGTAACACGTTTTTGGACTGCTACGGTCATGCCAGATAACAGCTGTTGCGATGTCGTTGCCTGCTGCGGATGCTCCTTCTCCTCTTCTGAGCTACTGGCAGCGGCACCCTCTTCCCCCAATGGATGCCAATCTGGGTCAACAACTGGGTCATCCATCACCTCCTCTTCAATTTCATATGCACCTTCCTCTGTATCACCGTGTAAGGTGGTATAGTATGCGGGAAGGGGCACATGAGTTTTATCAGGGTCTGATTCTGCCTCAGTACACTGCGAAGACAATGTAGTGCTCTGAGTGAATGTACTAGCAGAAAAATCTAGCAGTGGCTGTGCATCAGATGTGCACTCCATGTCAGATTCATCTTGGACTGGGGAATTCACGATTTGACTTGCTAACCCAGGCATGGTATGTGAAAAGAGCTCCATGGAGTAATCGGTAGTCTGGCCTGCCAAATCCTTCACTTTTGGTAGGGGTGAAGGACACAAGGAAAGGTGTTGTTCCTGATGAGGAGCCTCCACTGACGACTCAGTGCTTTTATTTTTTGAAACTTCAGAAGAGGAGGCGAGAGAGCTGGAGGCTGTGTCAGCAATGTAAGCCAAAATTTGTTCCTGAAGCTCCGGCTTTAAAAGTGGTTTACCTACTCCCAGAAAAGAGAGCCTTCGAGGCCTTGTGGAGCCAGATGATGACGCAGGCTCAACACCTCATGCCTTAGGTGCTATTGTGCTTTTGCCACTACCAACAGATGCAACACCACCACCACCATCGGGACCAGCTGGCAACCCCCGCCCACTTCCATGGCATCTTCCACAATACTTCCTCATTTTTGTGAAAATGCACCCAAAATACCACCAGATATATGGTACTGTAAAACAAGGTAGAAGGTGTATCTACTATTGGTGAGAATTTGAATCTCACTATAGATTTGAGGATGCAGAATTATTGTCTCAGGCCCAGGAGAGATTACACCTCAATGTAACAGGCTGAAATTGGATGGTATATGACAAGGTGGAGGGTGTCTATAGGATTGGTGAGAATTTGAATCTCACTATAGATTTGAGGACGCTGAACCATTGTCTCAGGCCCAGTAGAGATTACACCTCAATGTAACAGGCTGAAATTGGATGGTGTATGACAAGGTGGAGGGTGTCTATAGGATTGGTGAGATTTTGAATCTCACTATAGATTTGAGGATGCAGAACTATTGTCTCAGGCACAGGAGAGATAACACCTCAATGTAACAGGCTGAAATTGGATGGTGTATGACAAGGTGGAGGGTGTCTATAGGATTGGTGAGAATTTGGATCTCACTAGAGATTTGAGGATGCTGACAATGATGCTCTCAGTCCAAGTATCGACGTAGGCAGCCTAATAAGCAGGACTGCTGCACACAAAAGTGTGGAAAAATGAACGCTTGGTAACTGTGCAGAAAAGAGGAATAAAATTATTTTTGCTTTTAAAAAAAGCAGTTTGCACAGCAGTATGCAAACAGCAATGCAGCTATCAGGGAGCCTTATAAGGCAGCCTAAAAACCGACAGAGCTAATGCACAAGAATAGAGCCTCCCCTGTCACTGCACACAAAGTGTTGTGTTGTAAGTGGAAATCGCTAACAGCAGAAGCAGTTTTTTGGTTCTTCCCTGCCTAACGCTCTCCCTTATTCTGAATGAACAGCAGCAACCTCTCTCTAATGCTAATATGGCAGAAGTAAGATGGCGGTCGGCGTTCACGCCCTTTTATAGCCCCTGTGACGCCACACAAAGCCAGCCAATCACTTGCATGCCCTTCTCAAAGATGGTCGCAACCGATGCCTATGTCATCGCGTTGCCCACAGTGTGTGTCCTCCATCATTGGCTGAAAAAGGGCGCTGGAAGCATCTTTTGAAACGCGACTTTGGCGCTCTGGTCGCCGACCTCGTGGCCGACCTCACGCTATGGTTGGGTTTCGTTTCATGAAACCTGACTTCAGCGAAAGTCACCGACTTTTGAATATGACCGTCCTGTTTCGCTCAACTCTAGAGCTGGATGAACAGATGCGCCAACTCATGAGCAGTTGGAAGACCAGGTAGCGGAACGAAGTGGACCATTTTAGAGAAGCGGTCCACCACTACCCACACCACAGAACAGCCAGATGAGATCGGAAGATCTGTGATGAAGTCCATCGCGGTGTGTTGCCAGGGAGCAGATGGAATTGGTAGGGGCTGAAGCCTACCTGCAGGTAGTTGCTTGGCCGTCTTGTTACGGGCACAAGAAGGACAGGCTGTGACGTACTCCTGAATGTCCTTAGCCATAGCAGGCCACCAATAGTACCAGGAGATGAGTTGCAGAGTCTTTCTCTGACCAGCGTGACCAGCCAACTTGGATGAGTGACCCCACCGAAGGACACGAGTACGTTCAGAAGCTGACACGAAAGTCTTCCCAGGGGGAAGCCGGGTAAGGTCAGAAGAAGCGACAGCGACTGACCTTGAGGGTTCAATGATGTGCTGCGGTTCTTCTTCCTGATCAGGAGGTAGAAAGGCTCTGGAAAGTGCGTCTGCTTTGACATTCTTGTCAGCTGGGCGAAAATGAAGAACAAAATTAAAGCGAGCAAAAAACAAAGCCCAGCGAGATTGACGAGGATTCAGCCTTTGCGCAGTTTGGAGGTAAGCAAGGTTTTTGTGATCGGTGTATATGTCTACCTGATGAAGAGCTCCTTCTAGAAGATGCCTCCACTCCTGCAGAGCCAACTTGATAGCCAACAATTCCCGATCTCCAACAGAATAATTTCTCTCTGCGGAAGAAAAAACCTTGGAAAAAAAACCACAGGAGTGCATTCGCCCGGTGGACGATTTCTGGGTTAGTACGGCTCCCGCACCTACTGAAGAGGCATCGACCTCAAGAAAAAATTGTTCATTAGAATCAGGACGATGAAGAACAGGTGCGATAGCAAAGGCCTTTTTTAGAGAAACAAAAGCCTCCTCCGCATCAGGGGGCCAATCCTTGGGACTTGTACCTTTCCGGGTCAGAGCCGAGATGGGCGCCACTCGGGTGGAGAAGTTAGGAATGAATTGTCTGTAGTAGTTGGCAAAGCCCAGAAATCGCTGTTTAGACCAAAAGGCATTACCAGGTACTCGTAGTGACCATCACGAGTGTTGAAGGCTGTTTTCCATTCGTCTCCATCCCTGATTCGGATCAAGTTGTAGGCACCTCTGAGATCCAGCTTGGTGAAGATCCTGGCACCTCGGAGACAGTCAAAAAGTTCTGAAATTAGAGACAAAGGGTACCTGTTTTTTACCGTGATCTGGTTCAGTCCCTGGTAGCCGATACAGGACCGCAAGGATCCGTCCATTTTCTTCACGAAGAAGAAGCCTGCTCCTGCCGGTGATGATGATTTTCGGATAAACCCTCTGGCCAAATTCTCCTGGATGTAGTCCGACATAGCCTGAGTCTCTGCCTGGGAAAGAGGGTAAACTCTCCCATGGGGAGGAGATGTTCCAGGAAGAAGTTCTATTGGACAGTCATGGGGGGGAAGTTTTTCAGCCTCCTTTTTCCGAAGACATCCGAGAAGGACCAGTAAGCGGATGGCAATCCAGGCAGGGTAGCAGGTTGGCCCGGGGGTGAAATTGGTTCAATCCGGGTTAAGCAACGGTCCAAGCAGGAATTTCCCCAATGTAGAATTTCGCCTGTTCTCCAATTAAGAACTGGTTCGTGTTTCTGAAACCAAGGCAAACCTAGAAGCAAGTGGTGAGACAAACCAGGGTACACATAAAAACGGATTCTTTCAGAATGCATAAGATTTACCCGTAGTTCCACTGGCACAGTCTGGAACTGAATGGGTTCAGTCAGTGGCTGGCCATCGACAGCAGTCACCCGCAGCAGATCGGGCAGAGCCTGAACTGGTAAGTGGTAACGATCCACAAACGTCTGCTGGATAAAACTCCCAGCGGCCCCGGAATCCAACAGACAGAGTCAAGAAAATGTTACTGCTCCGCAGGTCACAGAGACTGAGATCTACAATGAAGGAGAGGAATGTTCTCTACCTAGGGTGGCCTCTCCTACCGAACCTAGGCACAGGAGTTTCCAGACTTCTTTGGAGAGGAGCAGATCAGGTGTTCGGAACTACCACAATATAGACAGCTTCCGCCTTTGCGACGCACCTCCAGGCAGCAGCTTGCCAGACTTACTTGATCTACCTCCATAGCTTCGGGAAAAGAAGATGAGGTAGCCATTTTGGAGGAACTAAAGTCCAGGTGGTAGACCTCTTGTCTCGCTTAATCTCCATGGAATGCTCCTGAAAACGCAGGTCAATCCAGGTTGCCAAGGAAATCAGGTCATCCAAGATGGTAGGCCTGTCCCTTCCTGCCAGCTTATCCTTAATTTTTCCAGATAGGCCCTTCCAGAGGGTAGCCAGCAAGGCCTCATTGTTCCAGGACAGCTCAGACGAGAGGCTGCGGAAATGAACAGCATACTGAGCCACCGTGAGGGTTCCTTGGCGTAAATGAAGCAGGGCAGAAGCGGTCGACGTGACCCATCCAGGTTCATCGAAGGTCCTGCGAAAAGTTTCTAGGAAAGATTGAAGATCATTAACCAGCGGGTCTCCTCTCTCCCATAACGGGTTTAGCCAGGCGAGAGCCTCTCCGGCTAGATGTGACATAATGAAGCCCACTTTGGCATGGTCAGAAGCAAACAAGATTTCAAAGTGTAGAGTACACTGATTGAGAAAACCCCGACACTGAGTGGGGTCACCACGGAAGCAGGGAGAAGCCGCCAGGCGAGGACCCTTGCCTGCCGTGACAGCAGATACCTGGGTGTTGATAGGTGATTCAGAAGCAGCCGTGTTATGATGAGTCACCGAAGGAGGAAAAAAACAAAATACCAGCTAAGTCCAGAAAAACCAGAGAGGTTGGCAGCTATCGGATTGCAGACCCCTGAACCTATCCACAACAACTAGCAGTAGCCGTGGGGGTTCCTACGATGCCCTAGACCCCTCGATCACAGCCGGAGAACTACATAGCCTAAAGACAGAAAGGGGAAAAACAAAACTGCCCCAGAGCAGACCCCAAAGCAATAGGCAGCCCCCAACATATAATGACGGTGAAGCAAGATGAAAACACTAAGGCTATTTTCACACATCAGGTTTTCGGCATCTGGCGCGATCTGGCGTCGTGCCGGAATGCCGGATCCGGCAAATGTTTTGTAAAACCTGATGTGCCGGATCCGGTTTTCTGCCGGATCCGTCTTGTTCTTGACAGACAAAACCGGATCCGTCTCATCCGGTTCATCCGTTTTTCTAACCGTTTTTCGACGGATTACGCCGGATCTGGTTTTTAAAATTGACCCTTGTGGCCTTCCGAACGGGATTGGCTACTGGAAAACTATATATAGCATGTTGCTACAGCCCTTCTTTGACAGGTTGTAGAGGAGAAAGTGCAGGTTGGAGAGAAGAGCAAGTTACTGGCGAAGATGGATGTTGTCATTGGAAATATTACCACTAGAAGTTCTGTGACGGTTTCAGTATGAGGGACAATTTTGCACTATACTTTATGTCACCTCAAGGCAGAGTACACTGGCAGGATGACAGAGTGTGAAAGATTTGTGCCCTAACCAAACTTGTGTACCTTCTGGACCAACAGTATATACCTTTGCCAACCAAAGTTGACTATCTTGTCATGGTCTTACTATTTTTAGCTTTAGGCCACAGGTGTGTACCTGGTTGTGTTTTATGCAAAGTATTTCACCTTTTAACAAAAGTTGTGTACATTGTTAGGAAATCACCAACAATAAACACAACTTTTCAGGTGAAATACTTTGCTTCAAACACAACCAGGAACACAACTGTGGCAAAAAGCTAAAATTTACCCACAGTTATATACCTGGTTTTGAATACCTTTTTACCTTTTAAATACCCTGTATTTAACCTTTTTTTTAAACATATTTTGCCGCAGAAAGAAATGACAGACAACCAGTGTAAACAATAATTTAACTTTTATTTAAAATATTTTTTTTTGTGTAAACTGTTTTTAAAGTTAAAAAAACTTTTTTAATAAAGGTTTGAAACCAACCAAATGGCCATTTTTATTACAAAAAAAACATTATAACTCGGTGTAGTGTGGGGTGGAAATACTGCTGGAGGGGCTGCGGGACACTTCGACAATGGGAGTGTGGAGAGAGGACTGGGATCGTGGTGGGGAAGGAACAGTTAGAGGTGATGGTGTGGAAAAAGCTACAGAATGGGTGGACATGTGGGAGGCAGAAGAGGTGGTTGGCGGTGGAGTGGAGGGTTGGGCAGGGACTGTAGGAGCAGATGATGTTGATGGAAAGTTGTATGGGGAAGGAGTTTGGTACGGGGAAGGAGTTTGGTACGGGGCAGGTTGCTGGAAGTGGGGAGATGTCTGGTACTGGGGAGGTTGCTGGTACTGGGAAGGTTGCTGGTACTGGTGAGGTTGCTGGTATGTAATAGGAGGGGGAGGATGGAAAGTGGCTGGAGGGGGTGCAGATGTAATAGGAGGGGGAGGATGGAAAGTGGCTGGAGGGGGTGCAGATGTAATAGGAGGGGGAGGATGGAAAGTGGCTGGAGGGGGTGCAGGTGGAGGAACTACAGTGGTGGGAGGTGGAGGTTGGGAGGTAACCTGCTGTAGAGCACCGTGGCACGAATGCATTACATGCATCTGCTGGGTAGGAGATAGTGCTGCCATGCGCTCCACAACAGACCTGAAAAAGGTGTGGTTTGGCGAAGATCTTGCTTCTGAATGCATGGTTTGCAGAAGTGTCTTCACCTCCAGAATGCTGGAGTTGATCTGCTGAAAGCCTGCGGAGATTTGCTCTGACAAGACTTTTAGACAGTTCTGGAAAGATGCATTCAGATGCAAGAACTCTGGCGCATAACTCTTTTCCTGACCCCTCTGCCGCTGCCGCCCAGTACCCGCAGGTGTACTAGAGGTGGCAGGGGCAGAAGGGTGGGGTAAAGGGAAAGCGATCTCCTCACCAGCAGCTTCATGTAATGTAGGCGGCCACGATGCTCCTGTGCTGGTGGATGGGACAGATGGGTCGAATGTGTGGGAAGGCTGGGAAGGTGCAGATGTACCGGGGCGGTCGAAGTGTCCCTCGGTGCCGGTCTCCTCAGGGATTGCCTCAGAAGGGTCCAATCGTGCAGGCTCCCGAGTGCTGCTCACCGTGCTGTGGAATAAAGAGAAAAAAAAACAATTAAAATACTGACATGGTATGGCCCTGGCTGAAAAAAAAAAGTTACATCTAACATTTTTTTTCACATGTGGTGTGTAATATTTACCTTCTAGTGACCATTGTTTCCCGGAGGAACGACAGGGCTTGTGCGTACTTGTACTTGCTCCTGCGTCCTCCAGATCCACTCGGGGCCCGCATCTCTTTATTGAACTCCTTCTTGAAACGATCCCTCACAGACCGCCACCGATTCACAATTCTGTTCCCTGAAACGAGAAAGGAGTGGTTAGTATACAACATCAGTGTTTCACAAACTCCAGTCCTCATGGTCCCCAGGGGTCATGTTTTCAGGATTTCCATAGTAAATAGAAATTCTGAACACATGATCCGTGGGGACCACGAGGACTGGAGTTCGGGAAACACTGGTTTACATCAAGCAACCGGTACTGTATATACTTACGCTCTTTAATCTGGGCCCGAACATCGAGGTCCTCCCAGCGGCCCACAAGGAGCGAACAGATTTCCTCCCAGAGTCGTCGGGTAACGATAAGGTCAGCGTGGCGGCGGTCAGCCATATTCCATAGCGGCTCCCTTTCTCTGACGAGATCGATGAGGTGGTCCACATCGAGTCCTCCATCCTCACCGTCAGAGTCGGGAGCACGCTGTGAAGGCTGTTAAAGAAAAAGACAAAAATAACATAATTAGCCTCCACAAAAGAAATGAAATAAAAAGTGCAAAAAAACAAAGCAAAAATATTTATACTTACACGCTGGTGACCGCCGCGTTGCTGTCGCCGACGACCCTGGGAGGCACTGCGAGGACCTCTTGGCTGAGCACCAGATTGGGAAGACTAGAGAAGAAAACAAAAAATGTTATGTCTTTGGATGTAGGCATTTGTTTGCTGTGTGTGGTCTGCAGAACATTGTTTTCTATGTGTTGTGTGTAGTGTGATGTTGTGTTTCTGCGTTTGATGCAAAAAACTTACCAATTGTGAGCCCACTCCAAGTGTCTGTCCACCCCTTCCTTCTTCTTCTGGGAGCTCCTCTTCATCTTGTGAATCCTGTTTTGAAATAAAAGGCAATGAATAGACATATATTACAGAGATGATGGATTTTGGAAATAAAAACTTACCGTCAAACGCTGATGATGCGAGGGAGGGCTCCCAGAAGATGATGTGCTGTCTTCCTGGTGGCCACACTCCATGCCTGTGGGTGGTGTTCCAGCTGCTGCCATTGCTGCTGCTGCTGCTGCATCTATTGGGCGGCTGTTGAATAAAGAGAAACAAAGGGCCAATGAATATCTTGATATTCAATAGCCCTAGTTTGGAGGAATGGGGGATTTGATAATTACCGTCTCTCATCTGCTGCTGGCCTCCCCTCCTCAGCATGTTCCATTTGCTGCTCCATTTGGGGTGGTGGTGGTGCTGATGGTGCTGCAGTGGTCTCCTGCCTTCTCCTGCTGCGCTTGGTTGCTTTCTTGGGTGGCATGTTGGGTGTGGCTGTGGGTCCCACTGTCTTGCTTTTATATATGTCTTGTGGGCAGAGCTACTGAGCATGCTCAGACCAAAAGAACCGGATACGGCCACCGGATCTGGCTTTCGCCGGATCAGGCGCATTGCGGCGCTCATAGGCTTTCATTGTGTGAAAAAGCCGGACGCGCCGGATCCGGCGTGTCCGGCTTTTTCGCCGGAGACAAAAAACGTTACAGTAGCCGTTTTTTCCAGACGCCGGATCGCGACACATTGCCGGATCCGGCGAAAACTGGATGAAACGCATGGCCATCCGGCGTGATCCGGCGCAAATGCAAGTCAATGGGGGGGAAACCGGATCCGGCATTGCATTTCGCCGGATCCGGTTTCTGTCAAAAGCGCCGGATCGCGCCTGATGGCGAAAACCTGATGTGTGAAAGAGGCCTAACACTGATAGAAAGATAGGTTGAGCAAATGATGTGGCCCAAGCTAACTACATAGGACAGGATAGGAAAGCTGCTGTCTGCCATCCGCAAAAACCCTATCAAAATGAGCCAACCGACTGATAGGAAAAACAGGCCCTGAAGTCGCTAGGCTTCAAAAGACTATATCAGCACTCAGGTATATTCTGAAGACAGAGCAAAAGATCAACAGATCAAGGACAAAAATGGAATTCAGCTCACCCCCGGCCGAACTCCCAAAAAACAAGGCAAAACAAAAACAAAACTGAAGAGTACAAAGCAGAGCAGAAAAACTTAGCTTTGAGACACAGGAATCAGACTGGTCTCCAAGAATCCAGCAGGAAAATCACCAGCCAGGAAGAAGGGCGTCGGCAGCCTTATATCCAGTCCTCAATTCCAGCCACCCAGTCATCATCTAGCTGCCCAGGTGTTTGGTAATCAGTCTCACTACCTTCCTTCACTAGAGGAGGGAGTTCATCAGACCTCAATGGCGAAGTGAAAAATGAACTCACAACAGTACCTCCCCCTTGAGGAGGGGACACCGAACCCTCATCCATGCCACCAGGGCGATCCGGGTGAGCCCGATGAAAGGCACACACCAATCTTTCGGCATGAATATCAGAGGCAGAGACCCAGGAATTTTCCTCCTGACCATAACCTTTCCACTTAACCAAATACTGGAGTCTCCGTCTAGCCAGACGGGAATCCAGTATCTTCTCTACCTCATATTCCATGTTACCTTCAACCAATATAGGGTCAGGAGGTGCCACCACAGGAACTACTGGTTCAACAAACCTCTTCAGCAAGGACTTATGAAACACATTATGAATTTTAAATGTGACAGGAAGAGCCAACCGAAAAGAGACCGGATTAATAATCTCCAAAATCTTGTAAGGTCCAATAAATCTAGGCTTAAACTTAGGAGAAGCCACCTTCATAGCGATATTTTTTGATGACAACCAAACCATATCACCCACCTTAAACTGGGGACCAACGGTCCTACGCCGGTTGGAAAACCGCTGGGCCTTTTCCTGGGAGAGAGACAACTTATCCACTACTTGGTCCCAGATCTGGTGCATTCTCTCCACCACAGTGTCAACACCTGGGCAGGCAGAAGGCTCCACCTGCCCTGAAGAAAATCGAGGGTGAAAACCAAAGTTACAAAAAAAGGTGACATCAAAGTGGCAGAACTAGCTCTACTATTTAAAGCAAATTGGGCCAAGGGCAAAAATGAAACCCAATCATCCTGATCGGCAGAAATAAAACATCTCAAATACGACTCCAAAGTCTGGTTTGGTCTCTCCGTCTGCCCATTGGTCTGAGGGTGAAACGCAGAGGAGAAGGACAACTGAATTCCCAGCTTGGAACAGAAAGTCCTCCAAAATCTAGACACAAACTGAACTCCTCTGTCAGATACAATGTTCTCAGGAATCCCATGCAAGCGAACCACCTGTTGCAAAAACAAGGGCACCAACTCAGAGGAAGATGGCAACTTAGGGAGTGGTACAAGATGGACCATCTTAGAGAATCTATCACAAATCACCCAAATAACAGTCATTCTCTGAGAGACAGGCATATCAGAGATAAAATCCATTGAAATATGGGTCCATGGCCTCCTGGGCACCGGCAAAGGCATCAACAAGCCACTAGAGTGAGAACAAGGTTTAGACCGGGAGCAAGTCCCACAGGACTGCACAAAATTCCTGACATCACGAGACAAGGCGGGCCACCAAAAAGACCAACTCACCAGATCTCTAGTACCAAAAATACCTGGATGACCAGCCAATGCAGAGCAATGAACTTCAGACATCACTCTCTTCCTCCACTGGTCAGGAACATACAACTTTCCACTGGGACAACGCTCAGGTTTGTCGTCCTGAAAATCTTCCAGAGCACGTCTCAAATCGGGCGAGATGGCAGAAAGAACTACCCCCTCGACTAAGATGGTAGCAGGCTTAGTCACAACAGGAGAATCAGCAAGGAAACTCCTAGAGAGGGCGTCTGCCTTGACATTCTTAGTGCCCGGAAGAAAAGAGACCACAAAATCAAAACGTGTGAAAAACAAGGCCCACCTAGCCTGTCTAGGATTCAAGCGCTTGGCCGACTCCAGGTAAATCAAATTCTTGTGGTCAGTAAGGACCACGACTTGGTGTTTGGCTCCCTCCAACCAATGTCTCCACTCCTCAAATGCCCATTTCATGGCCAACAGTTCCCGATTCCCCACATCATAGTTACGTTCGGATGGGGAGAACTTTCGGGAAAAGAAAGCACAAGGATTCATTTTAGATGTCACAGGATCTTTTTGGGACAACACCGCTCCTGCACCAATCTCAGAAGCGTCCACCTCCACCTGAAACGGGATTGAGACATCAGGTTGCCGCAAAACCGGAGCAGAAGTGAATCTTCGCTTCAGCTCCTGAAGGGAAGAAACAGCCTCCGGAGACAAATTCAGCACATCAGCACCCTTCCTAGTCAAATCCGTCAATGGCTTGGCAATACCAGAAAAATTAGCTATAAATTTCCAATAAAAATTAGCAAAACCCAAAAACTTCTGGAGGGCCTTCAAAGAAGTGGGCTGAAACCAATCATAAATGGCCTGCACCTTGGCCGGGTCCATTTCAATAGTTGACGGAGACAAAATAAATCCCAAAAATGAATTCCTCTGTACCCCAAAAAGGCATTTCGATCCCTTGACATGCAGAGAATTCTCCCTCAAAATCCGGAACACAGTCCGAACATGTTCCACATGAGAGTCCCAATTCTTGGAGAAGATAAAAATATCATCCAGATAGATAATCAAACATTTATCCACAAAGTCTCGGAATATATCGTTCATGAAGCACTAGAAGACAGAAGGGGCATTAGTGAGCCCAAAA
This sequence comes from Dendrobates tinctorius, assembly GCF_039654945.1. NCBI lineage: Eukaryota > Metazoa > Chordata > Amphibia > Anura > Dendrobatidae > Dendrobates > Dendrobates tinctorius. Next base: position 50,506,373 of record NW_027361683.1, read on the forward strand.
GGCATCACCAGGTACTCAAAATGTCCCTCCGGAGTATTAAACGCCGTCTTCCATTCATCCCCATGCTTAATGCGAATAAGATTATACGCCCCCCTGAGGTCAAGCTTGGTAAACCAGCAAGCACCTTTAAGTCTGGAGAATAGATCAGAAATCAGGGGTAACGGATACTGATATTTAACAGTAATTTTGTTGAGGGCACGATAGTCAATACAAGGCCTTAATGAACCATCCTTTTTAGCCACGAAAAAAACCCCAGCACCTAAGGGTGAAGAGGATGGTCTAATACGACCCTTCTCCAATGCCTCCTTAATATAGGATTGCATAGCCTCGTGCTTGGGTACAGATAAATTGAAAAGCCGACCCTTGGGGAATTTACACCCCGGGTTCAGCTCAATTGCACAGTCATAACTCCTATGAGGAGGCAAAGATGCAGAATCATTCTCACTAAATACATCATAAAAGTCAGCCAAATAGTCAGGAACATCATGTGACTGTGGAGAGGTGGAGAAAACAGGAGCATCACTAAGGGCACACCGACAACCCCAACTCACCACAGACAAAGATTTCCAATCCAGAACTGGATTATGGATTTGCAACCAGGGAAACCCCAGAACAATGGTATCATGCAAATTATGCAACACCAAAAATCTGCAATTTTCTTGATGGTCTGGGGCGACCCGCATTACCACCTGGTCCAAAACTGAGGTTTATTCTTCGCCAAAGGAGTAGCATCAATACCCCTCAAAGGGATAGGCATCCGCAGAGGTGTCATAGGAAATCCACAACGTTTAGCAAAATCCAAGTCCATCAGGTTCAGAGCTGCTCCTGAATCCACAAAAGCCTTGGCGGAAAATGTGGACAGGGAGCAGATCAGAGTAATTGCCAGAAGAAACTTAGGTTGAACACCACCCACAGAAAACGTGTGTGCACAACGTTTCTCTCGTTTAGGGCAGACAGAAATAATATGCGAGGCATCTCCACAAAAAAACACAGCTTATTTAGCCTTCTGAACTCCTGACGTTGCGCCCTAGACAAAACTCTATCACATTGCATAGGTTCAGACATTTGTTCAACAGGTGGCAACATCTCTCGTGTAGTTTTGCGTTCACGTAAACGCCGATCCACCTGAATGGCTAATGACATAGAATCGTCAAGACCAGAGGGAACAGGAAATCCCACCATAGTATCTTTTACAGTTTCTGACAAACCCTTCCGAAAGAGGGCAGCCAAGGCACCATCATTCCAGGTAGTAAGGACCGCCCACTTTCGGAATTTTTGACAGTACAACTCTGCCGAATCCCGACCCTGGCTTAATGCCAACAGGGTCTTTTCAGCCTGATCAATAGCATTAGGTTCATCATACAACAACCCCAAGGCTTGAAAAAATGCGTTCACATTATTCAGAATAGGATCATCAGGTTTCAAAGAAAACGCCCAATCCTGGGGATCGCCGCGCAGCAAAGAGATGACAATTTTAACCTGCTGCGCGGAGTTCCCCGACGAGTTAGGCTTCAAGGCAAAAAATAATTTACAATTATTCTTGAAATTCAAGAATTTAGACCGATCCCCAAAAAACACATGAGGAGTAGGAATCTTTGGTTAAGCAGCATGTGAATGAGAAAGATAGGCGGAAATTCCCCGCACTTCAGCAGCGAGCTGCTCCACACGATCAGACAATTGCTTCATCTCCATTGAGAGAAAAATTTCCCCTACGGCCTCAGAGATATAGAGGAAAAAATATGCACACACAAAAAAAAAAAAGAATTCTGACACTTTTTTTTTGTTTCCTTTTTTTTTTTTTTTTTACAATTCTCTCCTGCTATTGAGTACCCTAGGATCTGCGGTATGGCTGGTGATTCTGTTATGATGAGTCACCGAAGGAGGAAAAAAACAAAATACCAGCTAAGTCCAGAAAAACCAGAGAGGTTGGCAGCTATCGGTTTGCAGACCCCTGAACCTATCCACAACAACTAGCAGTAGCCGTGGGGGGTTCCTACGGTGCCCTAGACCCCTCGATCACAGCCGGAGAACTACATAGCCTAAAGACAGAAAGGGGAAAAACAAAACTGCCCCAGAGCAGACCCCAAAGCAATAGGCAGCCCCCAACATATAATGACGGTGAAGCAAGATGAAAACACTAACACTGATAGAAAGATAGGTTGAGCAAATGATGGGGCCCAAGCTAACTACATAGGACAGGATAGGAAAGCTGCTGTCTGCCATCCGCAAAAACCCTATCAAAATGAGCCAACCGACTGATAGGAAAAACAGGCCCTGAAGTCGCTAGGCTTCAAAAGACTATATCAGCACTCAGGTATATTCTGAAGACAGAGCAAAAGATCAACAGATCAAGGACAAAAATGGAATTCAGCTCACCCCCGGCCAGGGATGGCAGAACTCCCAAAAAACAAGGCAAAACAAAAACAAAACTGAAGAGTACAAAGCAGAGCAGAAAAACTTAGCTTTGAGATGCAGGAATCAGACTGGTCTCCAAGAATCCAGCAGGAAAATCACCAGCCAGGAAGAAGGGCATCGGCAGCCTTATATCCAGTCCTCAATTCCAGCCACCCAGTCATCATCTAGCTGCCCAGGTGTTTGGTAATCAGTCTCACTACCTTCCTTCACTAGAGGAGGGAGTTCATCAGACCTCAATGGTGAAGTGAAAAATGAACTCACAACACAGCCGGGTTCAGCAGAGAATTCATGCGGATGGACAGGTTACGTAGGTAAAACGTAATCTTGTCCTGTTGATCTTTTAAGCGGGTCACCTCTTGGCACAGTTCCATAGTCGGAGGCCCCTGGGGTCAAGCAGATTCCATGGCCGGAGCAATCTGTAACGAATGGAAGCGGAGGCAGAGATGGTGAAGTTCACATTCGTTTTATTTTTAAAGTGGGACCTGGGGCTCCGAAGGGGGCATTACTAGTGAGCCCCGGGCACCCGTAGTAAAGCCCCTCAGACAGGGCCAAAATGGAATACCCGGAGGACACAGGTGCTACCTCCAGTTAAACCATGAACACGTGGCAGCTGTCTCAGCGGGACCAAAAGGGATAACAGTAGTTACAGCAGAGTCCGTAGTGAGCTGGGTCCTGGATCCGGGTAGATTGTAAAGGAGTCGGTTCCAGTAACCTTCACTCAGTCGTCAGAAACATATAGCTGTTGGCAGAACGGGATGGCTTTCGCCCAGATGGTTGCAGATATAACCAGGAAGCACAGGACTCTGTTATGCTGTGGAGACAGAGAGCATTAGAAAATGCACAGAGAATGCAGACGCAGCGCAGACAGGTTAGCATGAGAACTGGATGTAGCAATGATAGATATGGAGGAGAGGCCAGAAATAGCAGCCAGTGCGTTGCCATTGGTTAATTGCACTTTTTGAATAATGCACGCTATCCCTTTAAGAAAGCAGGAGAGCTGGCGGGCGTGCCCTAATAGCCTTAACTACAGATCTCCTCACAGGACGCCAGGAGGTGGAGGCAGGAGGGAGGCCTGAATGCTGAGCAGCAGCATGAGATCCAGAGGAGGCCGGCTGCTGCCTAAGGACAGCATGTGAGGCTCAAGGTGAGTGCCCATAATGGAGGGAAGCGTCAGACCTGGACGCAGCGCCAGGGTGGGGACCAGGTGTAACAGTGGCAGACCTGGGCGCCGCGCCAGAACAGGGACCGGGTGTAACAGTATTGTTGCAACCGTTAAGCATGAGAGCCTACAGAGACTTACTGTATGAACTTTTTAAGTATTCGTAATAACTAGAGTTGAGCGACTTTTGGTTTTTTAGGGTCGCGTTTCGTTTCGTGAAACCCGACTTTTCCAAAAGTCGGGTCGAGCAAGATCGTCCGATTATAGGGAAAAGTCGGGGTCGTCCCGAAACACGAAACCCAATGTAAGTCAATGGGGAATAAAAGTCGGCAGTGAGAGGAGGACAGGAAACACACCTACAGTGCCCATTTGAATGCCAAAAGCATCAATTCTTCTTACTTAAGCTTGTCAACCTTAATTAACTTCATAATACAAGTTATGCACTGAAAAATGGGGGTTATTTGGCTACAGACTGTGGGGGGGGAGGGCTGGCTCCAGGTTTTCATGTGCCCTGGGCGAAAGAGCGCCCCTTTAACACATACCACAACTCATCATGCTCCGATACGGCAGAGAAATAGCGGTATAGTACAATGAAAAATACCTCACTTTTTACATCTCATGACGAGGCCCATCTATTTCTCCATACAGAATCATTGGTCCCATATAATGTTTGAAACAGTATATGATGAGCTCCACATAATGCTACAGTATATGTTGGTCCCCATGGATGAAGCTCCACTGTCTTATGGGCCCAAATAATGCTCCAAACATAATGGGCCCCATTTCTAATGCTCTAGTGTATAATGGGCCCTGTAAATGCTGCTCCAGTGTCTGATGTCCACCTTTGGAATGTTCCAGTGTATGGTGGGCCCCATCTATCATTCTCAGACTGTGTTAGGCCCAGTATGGATTGCACGTGATTGCACAAAGGTGAGAAAGGGTACCGTATCCCCAGATAACATGTATGGATAGTGTACACATTCAAAATATATGTCTATACATCAGGAGGCAGGCTCAGACGGTGTTAGGCCCCGTATGGATTGCACATGATTGCACAAAGGTTAGAAAGGGTACCGTATCCCCAGATAACATGTATGGATAGCGTACACATTCAAAATATATGTCTCAGGAGGCAGGCTCAGACGGTGTTAGGCCCAGTATGGATTGCACGTGATTGCACAAAGGTTAGAAAGGGTACCGTATCCCCAGATAACATGTATGGATAGCGTACACATTCAAAATATATGTCTAAGGAGGCAGGCTCAGACGGTGTTAGGCCCAGTATGGATTGCACGTGATTGCACAAAGGTTAGAAAGGGTACCGTATACCGTATCCCCAGATAACATGTATGGATAGCGTACACATTCAAAATATATGTCTCAGGAGGCAGGCTCAGACGGTGTTAGGCCCAGTATGGATTGCACGTGATTGCACAAAGGTTAGAAAGGGTACCGTATCCCCAGATAACATGTATGGATAGCGTACACATTCAAAATATATGTCTCAGGAGGCAGGCTCAGACGGTGTTAGGCCCAGTATGGATTGCACGTGATTGCACAAAGGTTAGAAAGGGTCCCTTTTCCCCGGATAACATGTATGGATAGCGTACACATTCAAAATATATGTCTATACATCAGGAGGCAGGCTGAGACGGTGTCAGGCACAGTATGGATTTGACGGCCCAGATTACACAGCGGAGGAGCAGGGAGAGGTAAAGATTGCAAATGCTGGGGCCCTGCCCAAGCAAGGGGGGCCCACTCGTGGGCGTCGGTACTGGCACTGGGCCCCTCATAGTACAGCGGTGTGTCTGACGGCGGGTGTGCACCACCACCGTCAGAGACACTTGATTGCACTATGAGGGACCCTGTGCCAGTGCCCGCGCCCAAGAGTCGGCCTACCCACCTGTCCAGGGCAACGGCATTCGCACGGTGTCGTGTGCTAGGTGGTGACCCCGGCCATGGGGGGGGAGGCAGCACAGTTAGGGAGTTTTAGAAAGTGGCATATGTTGATGTTGGACATTCAGCTGATGCAAAAGGCGAAATAGGTGAAGTACCAGGAAGAGGTGGACCAAAGCAAGCCATTTTTCTGTCACCCTATGTGTCATCAGGGGAAGGTGGGACAAAATCCTTGGAAACCCATGCGTGGTTCATTTTAATGAAGGTTAGATCATCCACATTTTGGGTTGACAGACGGGTCCTTTTTTCTGTCAGGATTGATCCAGCTGCACTGAAGACTCTTTCCGATAGCACACTTGCAGCTGGGCAAGCGAGCTCCTGTAAGGCATATTGGGCCAATTCAGGCCAGGTGTCCAGTTTAGCGGCCCAATAGTCAAAGGGGAATGACCTGTGTGGGAGAACATCGATATGGGAGGAAAAGTAGTTTGTAACCATAGTTGACAACTGCTGTCTCCTGTCACTTTCCATTGATGCAGTATTACCAGTTGTGTGAGCGGTATTTGAAAAATCAGTCCACAACATTGTCATGAAACCCCTGTCTCCAACGCCACTTCTGCTGTGTGCACCACGAACACCTCTGCCAAGCTGCCCCCGGCCCGTACGGCTCGTGTGAGAACCATCACCGCTGCTGTGTGCTGGATTCCCAGCACACAAATGCCTCAAGCAACCGATTTACCAGAGTTGCTTGTTTATTAGCCAATATTAGGTCAAGGTTCTCCTGTGGCATGATGTTTTGTAATTTGCCTTTATAGCGTGGATCCAGGATGCTGCCCAACCAGTAGTCGTCATCGTTCATCATTTTGGCAATGCGGGGGTCCCTTTTTAGGATCCGCAAGGCATAATCTGACATGTGGGCCAATGTTCCCGGTGTCAATGATGCACTGCGAGTGCTGGGTGGAGGAGCACTTTCTGGCAAATCCACATCCCTCCAGTCACGCACAAACCCTGTACCAGACCTTGCCACGCCAACATTTTCACTTGCCCCACGAGATGCATCCTCCTCCCCTAAGTAATCATCCCCATCATCATCCTCCTCCTCCTCTTCTTCCTCCACCTCGTCCAGGAGAGGTCCCTGAGCAGACAATGGCTGAATGTCATCAAGGATTCCCTCCTCCTCTTCCTCCTCATCAACATTGGCTGCAGACGCCTGCTCCTTAAGGTGCGTCAAAGTTTGCATGAGCAGACGCATAAGTGGGATGCTCATGCTTAGGATGGCGTCGTCTGCGCTTACCAGCCGTGTGCATTCCTCAAAACACTGAAGGACTTTACAAAGGTCTTTCAGCTTCGACCACTGCACACCTGTCAACTCCATGTCTGCTCTCAAAGTGCCTGGCCGTGTATCCTCCCACAAATGCATTATGGCCTGCCTCTGCTCGCACAGCCGCTCCACCATATGCAGGGTGGAGTTCCACCTTGTTGCAATGTCGATAATGAGGCGGTGGTTGGGAAGGTGGAGCAATCGCTGCAGCTTCTGCATACGAACGGAGTGTACAGGCGACCGGCGGAAGTGCGCGCACAGTCTTCGCACCTTCTGGAGCAGGGCTGTTAACTCCGGATAATTTTTGAGGAAGCACTGCACCACCAGGTTCAAGGTGTGAGCCAAGCAAGGTATGTGGCTGAGTTTTGAAAGGGCTATGGCTGCCACAAAATTACGGCCGTTATCACTAACTACCTTGCCTGCCTCAAGATGTACACTGCCCAGCCATGACTCAGTTTGTCGCTTCAAGTACTCGGCCAGCACCTCGGCGGTGTGTCTGTCGCCCAAACACATCATCTGCAACACAGCCTGCTGACGCTTTCCACTAGCTGCTCGATAGGGGGACACATCGTGTGCAACAGTGGCAGCTGCAGATGGAGTGCTCGTATGACTGTGCTCTGTGGACGAGCTTTCGCTTCTGGAGGAGGAGGAGGAGGAGGAGGGTAGAACGCCTACAGCCAACTGTTTCCTATACCGTGGGCTAGGCAGCACTGTCCCACCACCGCTGTCCCCTGTGGACCCTGCATCCACCACATTAACCCAGTGCGCAGTGATGGACACGTAACGGCCCTGGCCATGCCGACTGGACCATGCATCAGTTGTGAGGTGCACCTTTCCGCTCACTGACTGCTTGAGTGCATGGACAATGCGGTCTTTCACATGATGGTGGAGGGCTGGGATGGCTTTGCGAGAGAAGAAGTGGCGACTGGGTAGGTCATAGCGTGGTACTGCATAGGCCATGAGTTCGCGGAAAGCTGTGCTTTCCACCAACCGAAAGGGCATCATCTCAAACGAGATTAGTTTGGCAATGTGGGCGTTCAAACCCAGTGTACGCGGATGAGAGACTGAGTACTTTCTTGACCTACTCATAGTGTCTGGGAGGGTGAGCTGGACTTGAGAGCTGCATATGGTGGAAGTAGCGGTCGACAGGGCGGACTGAGAGAGGGTTGATGATGGTGATGGAGTTGGTGTTCTTTCTGATGGCCTAGAATCAGTCTTTCGTTGATATAACAGTGGGATTCCCTGACTGCTGTGGTCTTGCAACGACACCTCAACATTTGCTGCTGTGCTAACCGGTGGGCTTACAGTGGGGGAAACAATGTAGCGTTGCTGACTACCTTCGTTGTGATCAGTTGCACATGTGGCACTTGAGGTTTGGTGTTGTGTCCACGCTTGCAAGTGCATGCTGGTTAAATGTCTAAGCATGCAACTGGTATTCAAATTTTTCAGATTTTTCCCTCGGCTAAAGGTCTTTGCGCACTTCTTACAGATAACCTTGGCCTGATCATGAGGATTTTGGTCAAAAAAGTGCCACACTGCACTCTTCCTACTTTGGCAGACATTTTGCGGCCTAGCACGCTGTGATCTTTTGACCCTCTGGACAAGCTGTCCAGCAACTCTTTTGATGTTTGGAACCTGTCTTTGGAGTGCTCCGGGCCTGCCAGATAACAGCTGTTGCGATGTCGATGTCTGCTGTGGATGCTCCTCATCTGAGCTATTGGAAGCAGCACCCTCTTCCCCCAATGGATGCCAATCTGGGTCAACAACTGGGTCATCCATCACCTCCTCTTCTATGTCATGTGCACCTTCCTCTGTGTCACCGTGTATGGTGGTATAGTGTGCGGGAAGGGGCACCTGAGTCTCATCAGGGTCAGAATCTGGCTCTGTACACTGCGAGGACAATGTAGTGCTCTGAGTGAATGTACCAGCAGAATCATCCATCAGCGGCTGTGCATCAGTGCACTCCATGTCAGATTCATCTTGGCCTGGGTAATTCACCATTTGACTTGATAATCCAGGCATGGTATGTGAAAACAGCTCCATGGAGTAATCAGTAGTATGGCCTGCGTCATCCTTCAATCTTGGTTGGGGTGAAGGACACAAGGAAAGGTGTGGTTCATGAAGATGAGCCTCCAATGACGACTCAGTGCTTTTACTTTTTACAACTGAAGAAGAGGAGGCGATAGAGCTGGAGGCTGAGTCAGCAATGTAAGACAAAACTTTTTCCTGATGCTCTGGCTTTAAAAGCGGTTTGCCAACTCCTAGAAAACTAAGCGTTCGAGGCCTTATGTAGCCAGACGATGACGCAGGGTCAGCACCTCCTGCATTCGGTCCAATTTTGCTCTTGCCACTACCATCAGATCCACCACCAACACCATCATTACCAGCTGCCAACCCCCGCCCAATTCCACGGCCTCTTCCACCAGCCTTCCTCATTTTTGGTAGAAATGTAGACAAAATCCAACAAACTATATAGTAATGTAAAACAAGGTACAAGGTGTCTATAGGACAGGGGAGATTTTGAATTTCTGCAGACACTTGTGGACACTGGACACTTTTGGATTGTGTGAGGCCCACTGATATCTGAGCGCTATGTGACAGGCTCGATGGCACAGCTGTGACCAAAGTGACTAGAGGATAAGGGAGATTTTGAATCTCTGCACACACTTTTGGACACTGGATGGACACTTTTGGATTGTGTGAGGCCCACTGATATCTGAGCGCTATGTGACAGGCTCGATGGCACAGCTGTGACCAAAGTGACTAGAGGATAAGGGAGATTTTGAATCTCTGCACACACTTTTGGACACTGGATGGACACTTTTGGATTGTGTGAGGCCCACTGATATCTGAGCGCTATGTGACAGGCTCGATGGCACAGCTGTGACCAAAGTGACTAGAGGATAAGGGAGATTTTGAATCTCTGCACACACTTTTGGACACTGGATGGACACTTTTGGATTGTGTGAGGCCCACTGATATCTGAGCGCTATGTGACAGGCTCGATGGCACAGCTGTGACCAAAGTGACTAGAGGATAAGGGAGATTTTAAATCTCTGCACACACTTTTGGACACTGGATGGACACTTTTGGATTGTGTGAGGCCCACTGATATCTGAGCGCTATGTGACAGGCTCGATGGCACAGCTGTGACCAAAGTGACTAGAGGATAAGGGAGATTTTGAATCTCTGCACACACTTTTGGACACTGGATGGACACTTTTGGATTGTGTGAGGCCCAATGAATATCTGAGCGCTATGTGACAGGCTCGATGGCACAGCTGTGACCAAAGTGACTAGAGGATAAGGGAGATTTTGAATCTCTGCACACACTTTTGGACACTGGATGGACACTTTTGGATTGTGTGAGGCCCACTGATATCTGAGCGCTATGTGACAGGCTCGATGGCACAGCTGTGACCAAAGTGACTAGAGGATAAGGGAGATTTTGAATCTCTGCACACACTTTTGGACACTGGACACTTTTGGATTGTGTGAGGCCCACTGATATCTGAGCGCTATGTGACAGGCTCGATGGCACAGCTGTGACCAAAGTGACTAGAGGATAAGGGAGATTTTGAATCTCTGCACACACTTTTGGACACTGGATGGACACTTTTGGATTGTGTGAGGCCCACTGATATCTGAGCGCTATGTGACAGGCTCGATGGCACAGCTGTGACCAAAGTGACTAGAGGATAAGGGAGATTTTGAATCTCTGCACACACTTTTGGACACTGGATGGACACTTTTGGATTGTGTGAGGCCCACTGATATCTGAGCGCTATGTGACAGGCTCGATGGCACAGCTGTGACCAAAGTGACTAGAGGATAAGGGAGATTTTAAATCTCTGCACACACTTTTGGACACTGGATGGGCACTTTTGGATTGTGTGAGGCCCACTGATATCTGAGCGCTATGTGACAGGCTCGATGGCACAGCTGTGACCAAAGTGACTAGAGGATAAGGGAGATTTTGAATCTCTGCACACACTTTTGGACACTGGATGGACACTTTTGGATTGTGTGAGGCCCAATGAATATCTGAGCGCTATGTGACTGGCTCGATGGCACAGCTGTGACCAAAGTGACTAGAGGATAAGGGAGATTTTGAATCTCTGCACACACTTTTGGACACTGGATGGACACTTTTGGATTGTGTGAGGCCCACTGATATCTGAGCGCTATGTGACAGGCTCGATGGCACAGCTGTGACCAAAGTGACTAGAGGATAAGGGAGATTTTGAATCTCTGCACACACTTTTGGACACTGGACACTTTTGGATTGTGTGAGGCCCACTGATATCTGAGCGCTATGTGACAGGCTCGATGGCACAGCTGTGACCAAAGTGACTAGAGGATAAGGGAGATTTTGAATCTCTGCACACACTTTTGGACACTGGATGGACACTTTTGGATTGTGTGAGGCCCACTGATATCTGAGCGCTATGTGACAGGCTCGATGGCACAGCTGTGTCCAAAGTGACTAGAGGATAAGGGAGATTTTGAATCTCTGCACACACTTTTGGACACTGGACACTTTTGGATTGTGTGAGGCCCAATGAATATCTGAGCGCTATGTGACAGGCTCGATGGCACAGCTGTGACAAAAGTGACTATAGGATAAGGGAGATTGGATTGCTTTTAAAAAAGCAGTTTGCGGAGCAGTGGGTAAACAGCAATGCAGGAATGTCAGGAAGCCTTAGAAGGCAGCCCAACAACCAACACCACTGATACACCACTATATAGCCTCCCCTTGCACTGCACACACAGTGACTGGTGTGTTGTGCAGGCCAAATTGCTAGCAGCAGAAGCAGTTTTTTTTTCTTCTCAGCAGGACAAAAAAAAAAATTGGGATTGCTTTTAAAAAAGCAGTTTGCGGAGCAGTGGGTAAACAGCAATGCAGGAATGTCAGGAAGCCTTAGAAGGCAGCCCAACAACCAACACCACTGATACACCACTATATAGCCTCCCCTTGCACTGCACACACAGTGACTGGTGTGTTGTGCAGGCCAAATCGCTAGCAGCAGAAGCAGTTTTTTTGTCTTCTTCCCTGCCTAACGCTCTCCCTACAGAATCAGCAGCAACCTCTCCCTATACTAAGATCGGCAGAAGTAAGATGGCGGTCGGCGTGCACGCCCTTTTATACCCCCTGTGACGCCCACCAAAGCAAGCCAATCACTTGCATGCCCTTCTGAAAGATGGTGGTGACCCATGCCTATGTCATCACGTTGCCCACAGTGTCCGTGGATCCTGATTGGCTGAAAAAGAGCGCAAAACAAACTTTTGAAACGCGACTTTGGCGCGTAAGTCGCCGACCTCGTGGCCGACCTCATCCTAGGGTCGGGTTTCGTTTCATGAAACCCGACTTTGCCAAAAGTCGGCGACTTTTGAATTTTTTCGACCCGTTTCGCTCAACTCTAGTAATAACCAGTTGAAGGACAATTGGGCCACAGGACTATGTGTGGTCAGAACTTTATTTGTAAATAGTTACCCCAACTTGGCCTTGAAAATAAGCCGCCGGCGTGGCCGAAAAACCAGGCCCATCTACAGAGTGCCCTGTAGCCATGCCCAGGGACAACACACAAAGTGGGCTAAGGCAGTTCCCACCATACAAACCTCAGGTACAAGGATAAAGACAATTCCTGGATGGCAGCGTAAGGACTGCTAGCTGCAGTAACTGTGTTATGGTTTCTTTCTTTTCTGGTTTTGATAATTTTTTACATTTTTTAAGACTTTGTAGATTTTCATTAAAGGGATTGTCCGGGCTTTTCACATAATCTCAGTACACATCTGGGCTGCAGAATAGTGACAATAAGTAATTTACCTTCTGTCACCAGTTTGCAGGGTTTTCTAGATATCACTCTCTTGCTTCTGAGCAGAATGTCCAAAGGGGGTGTTCTGGCATTGAAATGAGAACTGGTCGTTTCCTCCTACTCTACTAAAAGCCTGCCCTCCATAGCAACAACCCCACCCTCCATAGCAACAGGCCCTCCACGTCCACATGAACAAGCCCTCGTCACACAGTAACAAATCCTCCCCCTCTAGCAGCCTCAGTGCAGAGAGGAGAACCACCCAGTTTCTCCTCCCCCAGACACACACTGAACAGTGATCTATGGAAAGTGAAACTCTAGTGAAGAGGGATAATCTTCCTGTATTCTGGGCCACTCCATGATTACAATACATAACTCACTCATTATCAGTGATTCCTTCCCTCACTGTCCCAGGCTGATGGCAGTGATGGGGCTTGGGCTGGCAGGGATGGGGCTCGGCTGCTGGCAGCAGTGAGAACAGACTGTGTGATGGCCAGTGATGGGGGCCTGCAGCTTCTAATCTGCACAGGGGATGGCAGTCACTGATGTAATCTGTTCTATGACAAAGCCTCTGCTATGTGAATGAGACAGCTCTGTGTCACTGATGTCTTCACACAGCAGCAAATTTGGTGCAGTGTATGTGTGAGCATGTCTATTTGCTATACATCCTGCAGCAGCCATCTATTGTGTATACAGCATACACCAGACATCTATTGTGTATACAGCCTGCAGCAGCCGTCTATTGGGTATACAGCCTGCAGCAGTCTCTATAGTGTATACAGCCAGCAACAAGTTATAATGTGTGTGTATGTGTAATATATATATTATGCTGGAATGGAGGCAGAGCTGGAGTGGAGGATGGGAGGCATCTCCAGGGGACACGAATATGTTGTCAGTAAGAGACCCTGAAATTTCGAGTGTCAACCCTGCAGGGATGAGAGCATAGATGGAAGAAGACATCAAGGTGGATAGAGCACAGAGGGGAGAATACAGCACAGGGGAAGAGCACACAGGGGGAGACAGCACAAAGGAGAGAGCACATGAGGGGAGAAGACAGCACAGATAAGATAAGAAAAGATAATCCTTTAATCGTCCCACCATGGGGAAATTCAGATAGAAGAAGAAGGGAAGAAGAGAAAGCGGACAGGGTGAAAGACAGCTCCACAGAGCTCACCCCATCATGACATCACTGCCCTCCTGATGCAATAGCATCAGGCCCACATCTAGTATATATATTATACACATTGTAAAATATCAGTATTTCTATAATAAAAAATATAGATTAATTCACATATGCGGAGTCTAACTAGCTAGCAGAAACTCTGGTCAGTGGATGAGTGAGTTATTCTGGAGATTTTGGCTCATACATCTGTTCCCTGCTTGTCAAACCTATAGGTCACTTGTCAGAACTGTCAATATGTGACTATTTAGAGGTTGTGAATGGTTCTAAAGATTACAGGCCTTAGGCTTAAGTTTCTCAGACTAAAGGTACAGTCACACTTAGTGATGCACCAGCGATCCTGACCAGCGATATGACGTGGTCAGGATCGCTGGTGCATCGCTAAGTGGTCGCTAGTGAGCTGCCACACAGGCAGATCACACCAGCAACATAGCAGGGGTTGAGGGTCGCTACTTACCTGTCAGACGAGGCGATCCTGACGTCCTCCCGCCCGCATCCACGCGTCGCTCGTTGGCGCCACAGGAAGCCCAGCAGGAAGCTGACGACGAGAAACGGTCCAGGACCTTCTCGCGCGATCTGCAATAACCAGCGGGGGAGCGGTCGGAGGTAAGTATCAGACATAGCGATATCGCTAGCAATATCGCTATAACGTCACAGAAACCAGTGACGTTATAGCGATATTGCTAGCGATATCGCTTAGTGTGACAGGCCCTTTAGATATTGCAAAAATAACTGTATGCATATTGCAAATATACTAGAGTTCTTCTAATATGGAAGAAGCTACAAACATAGTGGCAGATCACCCTATGTGGAAATAGACATTTGCAAGTCTATGGGTTGAAATAGTATAAAAGCCAGCCTAAAGGTACTGTCACACTTAGCGATGCACCAGCGATCCCGACCAGCGATATGATGCGGTCAGGATTGCTGGTGCATTGCTAAATGGTCGCTAGTGAGCTGCCACACAGGCAGATCTCACTAGCGACATCGCTGGGGACGGGGGTCGCTACTTACCTGTCACACCAGGCGATCCTGCGTCCTCCCGCCCGGCTCCACGCGTCGCTCGTCGTCACAACAGGAAGTGCCGCAGGAAGCTGAAGATGAGAAACAGTCCAGGACGTTCTCGCGCAATCAGCGATAACCAGCAGGGGAGCGGGTTGTAGGTAAGTATCACACACAGCAATATCGCTAGCAATATCGCTATAACGTCACAAGTTATAGCGATATTGCTAGCGATATCTCTTAGTGTGACATGCCCTTAACTCTTGTTTAGGAGATCTCCCATAGCTGGAGACTCTTGAATACACGGACCAGCTGCTCAACTCAAGGCCATATGCAAGAACAGTTGAATGCTTGTTTTTTCCTTCAATAATTATTGCATGTTATGAACTTACTTTTCTTCATTTTTGTAATCACTTTTGAATGAACAATTAAACAAGATTTATTTTATCCACAATTTAACATTGCTTTTCATTTTTATCCTCACCGTGCTCTTACTTGAAAAGTAAGAAAGAGATAGTTTTTTCTTCATTTTGGCGAGCCTTGGCCAGGTTGACCTTTTGTGCTAATTTTGGCTGTCATTCCTTCATCGGTTGTACAAGGGGGGAGAACTCTGCTAATGTACAAGCCTCCTCAGGAATTCCACTATTTTACGGCACAAGGATCAGACTGAACCTAAAGACGAAGGGTGAGGATCGTAAAGAGCTGCATGCGTCCCATCCAGACTGAGATCTGAGGATTGCATAAGGACACAGAGGACCATCCATTGACGATTGGATCAACCCAGGAGAGGAAAAGACGCTCCATAGGTGAGAAAATGGAGTTTATACATGATTATTCTAAGAAAAGTAATATAGAGTTTAAATTTGATCATAGTCATACAGACGCACAATTATGGTCTAGTTTGTATAGTCAATGTGAAGCAGAAAATGTTAAAATTGATAAGAGGTTTTTCTCAGTAAAGAAGTTACAAAGAAAGCTTCAAAATGTCATGCAGCTGGTCCACGTGTACAATAGCCTAGTCTTTGAGAAAACTGAACCCAACACCTATAAAACATGTATTGTCACACAAGAAATTAATCACACTGACACACCAGGTGACACACAAGAGTCTGACGGGGATTATTTTGATTGTCCAAATTGTTTGATATTGTCAGAACATATTGAACAATTGGAGGATCAGATTGATACTCGGACAGAGTTATTGTCCAAATTACGACAAGATATAAAAAAGATTTCTGTTAACACAAGATCAACAGGTAAACAGGAAGACAGTGCTGCTACATCATTTGTACCAGACACACATGATCTAGATGTCACAGTAGAGGATTTACGGGCAGATGACATACAGCGGAAAAAATTACATGACAGAGCAGCACGCATTAATCTGAAAATACACGATCAGTTAATGAAAATTGTAAAAGACATTCCAAATTACAATGATAAGATGGATGCCTTTTATAATGTGGACATTTTTGAATCAAACACAGACAAATTCAATCTTAATGATGAACAAAAAATTAAGATATTCAAAGTATGGTAACCTTCACATATGGGAAAAAGATTACAGACCACACCCAGATTAAATGACATCAATGAAATGACACATAATACAAAAGAAGACAGACTTAGACAATTAGTATTGTTTACAACCGGAGAAGACATGCCTACAGTTGATATTTTAGGGAATTTACAAACAAATATTTCCGATGATCCATTCTCTTTTTTGGTAAAATTTGAACAGGTCTATAGAATGGTAATGGATCTCAGGCCTCATGAAGAGCCGGCATCCATGATCAAATTTTTTTGTAAAAAAGTTCAAGTACTTAGATCCTGCCTCAGTGCAATTGGCTAACATTCAGCCATCATTGCAAGAAGCAGCAGTTTTTGACAGAATAAGGAGATCCATGAAACAAACCCAGGTCAAAGCAAAAATAGCTGTAGTTCATGAGAAAGAAGACAGTCAGCTGAAATCTAGAGCCACAGTAATCTCCAAGAACAGGGATCACATTGATCATAGAGGTAAAAAGACTAGACAAAGGAACAATATCCATTGTTATTTTTGTGGTATACCTGGACATTTGAAGTGGCAGTGTAGGAAATTTTTGAGAGCAGAATCGGAGATAGGTACACAAGGAACAGGTAAGCTTGGAAGGGAAAACGGACTCATGCCAAAATCATACACCACACCTTCTGCACCTGCATTGCAATCTTCTCCACCTCCATCACAATCCGTTCATACTGCCAACAGACAAACAGTCACCATATGCACCATTAATCAGACAGATCAGAGAGATGACAGTGAAGGAGACAGAGTCAAGGGATAGAATTCCAAGGTCTTTTAAAAAGGACACTGGTCTTCTCCCATCTTCTTCATCTTTCTGACAATCACAGACTATTCCTGTACCACATCCATTGGAATTTGTGACTCGAGTTACATTGGATGACTGTGAAAGACCATTTATCAAAGGAAGTTTAGCAGGACAGAATGCTGTATTTCTCATTGACATAGGAGCTCAGTTAAGTGTTACTAATCTTGATTTGAAGCTAAACCCAGATTCACCAGTTTGTACAATTGTCGGTTTCAGTGGAAAAGGTGGAACTAAAGCAACCTTAGTTCCCAATGTGACATTGGAAATACCTAGTTCTTTCATAACAGAAATTGACATTTGGTATTGTCGTGATTCTGAAAATATACTTGGCACAGATTTTATGCAGAAGTTCGGATGGGTAGTTGATCTGGGAAATCATGTGATCTGGAAGGATTCCAATGGTTGTAAACCTGTAGTCATTGACCCTAATGATTATAGCCATGTTGGAAGTATTTGCTTAAATGATGTTGTGTCATCAGACCATTTGTGGCCTGAAACTGATGGTGATGAGGTATTGACAGAAATTGTACAGCTTTTTCCTTCTCTTTGGGCTCAGTTCAGGAATGAGGTTGGCACAAGGAAGGGCGTGGTTGTGAATGTGGAAGGACGAGATCCTCCGCCACAGCATCAGTATAAATCACCTCCAGAATCAATTGATTCTATGTCAAAGATCATACAGGAATTGCTAGATCAAGGTGTTATCCGAAAGGCTAATTCTGTAAGTAACAATCCTTTGTGGTGTGTCTTGAAATCTGATGGTTCTTATCGAATGATACTGGATTTGCGGATGTTTAACAAACATACCCCCAGTGTAGAACCAATAGTGGCAGATACTCATGACATGATGGCAAGGTTGAATGCAAAGGCAAAATACTTCTCTGTACTGGACATCAGTAATGTTTTTTTCAGTATACCTCTTGAAAAAAGCTGTCAGTATAAGTTTGCTTTTACTTTCTTGGACGAGCAATATCTGTTTTGCAGGTTACCTCAAGGAGCACATTTGTCACCTAGTGTTTTTCATCAGGCATTGGTGAAGGTACTATCCAGATTTTCAAGGCCTGATTGCATTCTGCAATATGTGGATGATATTCTATTGTCTACTGAGGATAAAGAGACACATGTTTCTCTTCTGACAGAATTGTTTGAATTGTTGCATGAAGCAGGATTGAAATTGAATAACAAGAAGGTCAAATTAATGTAGACTGAGGTCAGATTTATAGGAGTGTTGTTGAGTCCAGGAAAAAGGCAGCCACTGCAGGAAAGAATTGAGGCAATTGCTTCCCTACCAATTCCGACATCACACAAGGCATTGAGACATTTCTTAGGTCTTATGAACTATTCAAGGGATTTCATTCAGAATTTTGCAGACAAGGCCAGACCTTTATATGATCTTTTGAAAGGTGAAAAGAGTGATTACTTTGGTCCTTGGGGTGATGAACAGCAGACCTCATTTGAACAACTGAAAATGAATTTACAAAATGCACCTGCTTTGTCCACAGTAAATCCTTCGGCTCCATTTGCTTTGCAAGTGCACACATCAGAGACATCAGTGCCTGCTGTGCTGTTACAGTTGCAGGGAGAATGGAGAATTCTGGGCTATTTTTCTAAGCTTCTCTCACCTGTTGAAAGAGGTTTTGAGACCTGTGCAAGACACCTGGTAAGTGTGTATTTTGCAGTCAAAGCAACCGAACATATTGTTGGGTTTAACAAAATCATCTTGCAAACTCCTCACTCTACACTAAAACTGCTCTTTGAGAACAATATTCCAGGTGTGTCACATCAGAGATTTGCTCATTGGTTATTGTCATTGTCTCCCAAACAAATTGAGGTAGATTATAAGGCCAAATATTTTCTTCCTCAGCTGATGCAATATGAAGGGCAAACTCATGATTGTTTACAGTCTTTTCAGGATCCTAGTCCATCACTTTTCAGACGGAAGGCAGAGGTAACAGATGAACCAATTTTTGTAGATGGTTCCAGATTCTATTCAGATGGGCACTATTATTCAGGACATGCCATTTTTTATCCCAAAAGAGGACAGGTTGTGAAGCACAAATTACTGAGTCATTTTTCAGCTCAAAGGGCAGAGCTAGAAGCAGTAAAAATGGTACTACAGCTGAATGAAGCAGATGATCAGTGTCCCATTGCAATCTACAGCGATAGCTCTTATGTTGTTAGCTTCACTAGAAGCTTGGGCTGATAAATGGCAAATGAGCTTTAATGGGGATAAATGTAAGGTCATGCACTTGGGTAGAACGAACAAGTTGTATAATTATGTGCTTAATTGTAAAACACTGGGCAAAACAGTCACTGAAAAAGACCTGGGTGTATGGGTGGACGACAAACTCACATTTAGTGGCCAGAGTCAAGTAGCTGCTGCAAAGGCAAATAAAATAATGGGATGCATTAAAAGAGGCATAGATGCTCATGAGGAGAACATAATTTTACCTCTATATAAGTCACTAGTGCGACCACACTTAGAATACTGTGCACAGTTCTGGTCTCCGGTGTATAAGAAAGACATAGCTGAACTGGAGCGGGTGCAGAGAAGAGCGACCAAGATTATTAGGGAACTAGGAGGTCTGCAATACCAAGACAGGTTATTACACTTGTGGTTATTTAGTTTGGAGAATCGAAGGCTTAGGGGTGATCTTATTACAATGTATAAATATATGTGGGGACAATACAAAGACCTTTCTAATGATCTTTTTACTCTTAGACCTGTGACGGGGACAAGGGGGCATCCTCTACGTCTGGAGGAAAGAAGGTTTAAGCATACTCACAGACGCGGATTCTTTACTGTAAGAGCAGTGAGACTGTGGAACTCTCTGCCATATGATGTTGTAATGAGTGATTCACTACAAAAATTTAAGAAGGGACTGGATGCCTTTCTTGAAAAGTATAATATTACAGGGTATATACACTAGTCTCCTTAATATTGTGTTGATCCAGGGAGCTAGTCTGATTGCCGTATGTGGAGTCGGGAAGGAATTTTTTTCCCCAATGTGAAGCTTACTGTTGCCACATGGGGTTTTTTTGCCTTCCTCTGGATCAACATGTTAGGGCAAGTTAGGATAGGATATGGGTTGAACTAGATGGACTCAAAGTCTCCCTTCAACCTTAATAACTATGTTACTATGTTACTATGTTACTCACAGATTACTTGCCAGTTTGGGAAAAAAGAGGCTATGTAGATTTATCTAATAAGACTCTTGTTCACAGTGACACACAGAAGACAATTTTCAGGATAGCATCAAAAAACCCTAATGGTTTTGCTATTATCAAAGTTCTGGCCCATAAAAAATCTGATGAATTATCTGTTAGAAATGCAACCGCAGATATGCTAGCCAAAGAGGTAGCCCTAACAGGAGAAGAGGTGTTTGAACCCGAATCTCTTGAGATTTCAGCAGTTCAAAGAACAGACATGCATATCCCTTCTTTTGCGGAAGAACAAGATAAAGACTCATTTCTTGTTGCTTCCTGGGTTGATCCAAAACCTCCCTTTGTTTGTGAAAATGGGGTTTTGTGTCATGACTTAAATGGGAAATTGCGTCCTGTTGTCCCAAAACATCTACAGGTTGAGTTCACAAAATACAATCATGAAAGTTTGGGTCATTTGGGCCAACAAAAAATATTAGGCATTCTCAGAGAGAAATTTTACTGGGAAAAGATGGAGGAGACAGTGCAAAGTATCGTTCAATCATGTCTCATTTGTGCCCAAATTAATCCAAGACCAAAAGGACAGAAACCGCCACTACTCCGAATCGCACCTGCAGATGGTCCATGGTCTACGTTACAAATCAACTACATTGGACCGTTACCATCAGGTAAAAATGGTCTCAGGTATGCATTGGTTGTAGTAGATGTTCTTTCTAAGTGGGTTGAAATTTTACCTGTCACCAAAGATGATGCTTTGTCTACAGCTAGAGCATTAGTGAATCATGTCTTTTGTACTTGGGGGATCCCAAGAATGATCATTTCTGATCGAGGAAGTCACTTTACAGGAAAAATCATGCAAGCCGTTTGTGCTATTCTAGGGGTGCGACAACAGTTTCACGTACCCTACCATCCACAATCTGCTGGTATTGTGGAAAGGATGAATAGAACAATAAAATCCAGAATTGCAAAGATGTTATTGGACAAAGGCAATACTTGGGTTGGTGCAGTACCTTTTGTACTGTTGAGTGTAAGAGGAACAACTTCTGCCACAACTCAGTTTACTCCTTTTGAACTGATGACAGGAAGAAAAATGCCATTGATTTTTCCTCATGAACCATTTTTGTCCACACCACAAAAAGATGCTGTTGCAAGGTCCAAATGGTTGCAATTGTTGCAGGAAAATTTGAAAACGATTCTTCCACATGCTGCATCAAGAATGCAGAGAATGGAGCCACCATATGTATCCAAATTCAAGAAAGTGGCTCTAGTGATGATTAAAACTTTCAGGAAGAATGGACCTTGGGAAAGTAATTGGGAAGGTCCCTTTGAAATCATCGAAACCATGGGTCAAGTGATGATTCTTGTGCAACGAGCATCTAAGGTGGTTATAAATACCTGCAGACAACAAAGATTGTGGGTACATGTTGATCAATGCAAATTGTATATTGCAAAATAATGATACTGCATTTCTTTTAGGAAGAAATGGATTCCAATAAGAACTGGAATACGAAACTCCATGTCCTTGATGGAAGGGATTCAACACCAATCCTTCAGGAGAAAAAGACATTTCCCAGGAAAAGCTACTATCTGATGGGAATCACATTTCTGCTACTTTGTACTATTTCAACTGTGATCAAGTCTGAAACGAGTTGGTCACAGTCTTCAGCAAAAATGGCAGCAGGAAATATATTATCTAATCCGATTGTTATTTTATTTATAATAGTTTTGCTGTGTATATTATATCAAATAGTTATTATGTGTAAAATTAAGAGAATTTATAAGAATAAAAAGATAGAAATGAAAAAGGAAGATGATATTTTAAGAGAGATATTAAAACGGAAAAATGTAACTCTCTGATTTAATTTTTGGTCAGCTCTTGGACCTGAAGGCGCAGTTCTTCAGATGGATCATTATCCAGTGTCTATGCGTCAGACTCCACAGGGCTCTGTGGGAAAGATGCTGCTTCTTGGTGGTATGTAATTGCTGGACGCCTAGGGGGCGCTGGACGGCTGACATTTGGTTCATGCAGCACCCGGATAGCCCTGTCTTTAAAGTCTGCAAAGTCTAGATTAGGGTTTTGTAGGGCTATGATGCGCAGCTGTGTTCTGTGGGTACTGGATAGGAGTCCCTCAATAAATTGCTCCTTTAAGAGTCTGTCTCCATCTTTCACACTGTCTGGGTCAATCTGCTTTATGGCTCGCAGCGCCTCCTGCAGGTTAAGAGCATAGTCCCATATACTGACCTACACTTTTTGCTTACACCCAAAGAATCTCATTTTTATTTCAGCTCCAGTGCGGGTGTCAAAGATTCTTCTTAGCTTAGCCAGAATCTTTTTAAGTCTCTTTATCAGGGTCCTGCCAGGACTTTACTTCTCTTTGCACTGCACCAGTTAGCTGCCCAATAAGGTTGTTCACTTTTTGGCTTTCAAACAGAGGATACACCTCAAACAAACAGCACAGTCTCTCTTTAAATTCACTCAGGGTATGACACTCCCCTGAGTACTGCGGTAACCAGACTGCTCCCGGTATATAGGGCATGGACAGCGGCATTATGGGGACTGCTGCGGTGGGCGCTGGTTCTTGCGGTGCCATTGGAGCCACAGCTGTGCTTGCCCCTGCATCTTGCGGCACTGTGGGGAGTGCGGTGGCGTTCACCGCTGCATCTTCTCTTGCCTCAGACATTCTCTTACCCCCTAGATAACGTTGGCCAGGCCCTGTGTTGCGCTGGCTTACCGGTCACCGTTCCGCAGGCTGGATGATCGGGGGACGCCAGGACTGCAGGCCTCTGCTCCTCACTTCCCACCCGCTGGTCTCTTCGCACGCAGCACCTCACTTTTTGCGCTCTTTGGCAGGCTCCACCCACTATGGCACGCCCCTTTTGCTTCACGCGCGTGCCAAGTGGTGGGGTAATGGTGGCAACTGCACAACAAGTCCACGGCACACAACACAGTCTCTGGCACACAGGACCCGGGGGGCACCAGGCTTCGCAAATCCTGTTTGTGATGCCAAAATGGATCGCCCGCCAGGGCAGTGGGGTTACTCGGTACCAGGCCGGTGCCTCAGAGGGATGTGTCACAGTGGCGGTGACCCGGTCCGTGGCCCTGGGTGTCCATGCAAAAGGGGTGAAACGTAGCTGAATAAAGTTTATAGGTGGATGATACGTGACGCCAACTGTGGTGCTCGGCAATGAAGGGGTTAAGCCGACATTGCAGGCAGATCCTCTGGGACAGATTGTATAAGGTAGCAAGATGAAAGAGCTGTAGTCCCAGGGCAGTAGTAATAGGTGTTGAGGAAGAGGGTGCAGTGTTAGGAACAGAGATGTAGCAGTGATGAAGGGGTTGCAGGAAGAAGGCAATGACACAACAGGGTGCAGTTTCCTTTACCTTTACTTTGCTTTGTAAGTGCAGTCCAGGATCCAGATTACAGATGGAACAGGAGTTGATCCGCCTGGGAGCAACTTAGGGATCTCTCTATGCAGATGGGTTGTGTAGTCTCCTTTCTAGCACTTATCTGAGGCACTTGCAGTTCTGAGTTACAATGAAGTTCCCCTTGCGTGCTCTCTTTAGAACTCCTCTCATATGGCAGACAGCCGTAGCCTCCTTTTTCTGGCTCGCACAAGTTGTTGCTGTGCCTCCAAGTCTTAGTTGGGAACAGAGCATTAACAGCCTCTCGTTCCTCCGGTTTCTACTGCAGGACCATCAGCATCCATACAACCTCGGATACCGGACTCCGGGCCATGTGCTACAGCTAGAAGTGAGCCTGAATTCTGCTCAATCCTCCAGCTCCTCTCTCCCACATCCACACTCTTTGCCTTCTTAACACAAACTCCCCTAACTTCCCTTTCCTGGCCCCAGAGAGCAGCTCCTCCCTCAGTTTGGTTCAGAGCTCCCTCTGCTGGCCTGGAGTGGGAACTGTGCTGTGTGCTATATTTACCTGACAGAGAGATCCTTCATTGCTTCCAAGCATGACTTCACCCTACCTAGGATGAAGGTAATGCCACTGTGGCGACCATACTCCTGGGGGTGCCACATATATATGTAATTTAGTACTATGAAGGACATACTGCAAATAAGCAAAATGGCACCACAGAAAACGCAGTCAAATAAGTCCCATAAAATATTACCTTTATTAAATATCAAATATAAAAAGTGAACAACCAGGTACATTGAAAAAGAGGGGGGAAGTGAATGCATCCACTCATGGACCACACATCAAATTCGGGCACATCCCCCACCCATCCACTGCAGCAATTACTCACTTACTTATAATCCCCTCTCAGCATTCACCGCAAAGCTTGATTCTATACTAAAAAGGGTCATAGATCACGGCATTGTCAGCAAGGAGCTGGCTTCACCACTCTCAGTGAGGGAACCTACTATCTCAACATTATATCTATTGCCCAAAATCCATAAGGATATGACGTCTCCACCCGGCAGACCTATCAGCTCTGGGAAGGGGAACTTTCTTGAAAACATCAATAAGTGGATTGACTATTATCTTCAACCGCTAGTGTCTAATCTTCCTTCTTTCCTCAAAGATACAGGGGATCTATTGCGCAAGGTCAATGGTCTGTGTATGGAGAGTGATACTAGCTTCAGTTGATGTTGAGTCCCTGTACACTAGTATTTAATACCAGGATGGTATTAGAGCCATCCGATTTTTTCTAGGTAGTTCCACTCTGTCCATTGGACTTAGGGACCTCATCCTGGAGCTATTGAAGTTCACTCTCACACACAACTTTTTTGTGTTTAAAGGGTCCTTCTACCTGCAGCTCCAAGGGACCGCCATGGGTGCGATCTTCGCGCCTGCCTATGCTAATCTGCTCCTTGGACTATGGGATAGGGACTTTTTCCTGTCTGACAAACAGGGGTTGATTGAGCGTGTCCTTTTATGGGCACACTATATCGACGATATCTTCTTTGTCTGGCAGGGCATGTCCATCGACCTTCTGCAATTTATATCCATCCTGAATAGCAATGAATTAAATATCCGTCTTACCCCGGTGTGGGATTCAGAGAAGATTGACTTCCTAGATGTGCCCATCAGGAATGACAGTACCGTGACCATTCAGACAGGCATCTTCTGTAAACAGACAGCTACACTTTGTTGCATGCTTCCTCTTGCCACCCGCAGCACATGATTAAGGTGATACCTGTGGGCCAATTTTTACACCTACAACGCATCTGTTCCACTGATGCGGACTTCGAAATGAGGGCCAAGGAACTTGAGTTACGTTTCTTGGCACGAGGTTATAGTAGGGGGTCTATAAAAAAATGCATATCATTGTGCCAAATATTCTGTCCGCAATGATCTATTGTACAGAAATAAAAACAATGAATCTAAAACAAATGGTGTGATACGATTTATTACATCATATCACTCCCAACATGAGAAGGTGCGGACAGCCATTAAAAAGGCCTGGCCAATTTTACAGGTTGACCCTATCAAAAAGAAATTTCTCCCTGACCGCCCTTTCATTACATTCAGGCGGGCCAGAAATTTACGTGATCAACTTGTATCTAGCCACTACAGTGGTCAATCGGTACCCACATTCCTTGACAGTGCCCCAGTCAGACTTGGTTGTGTTCTGTGCGGCAGGTGTATTGCCTGTCCCAACATAGTACGGTGCACCTTTTTTGCGAACTTTGATGGCTCTAAATCGTTCGATATTAAACAATGTATATCATGCACCACCAGGTACGTAATATACCATGCCACTTGTCCATGTGGATTGGTATACGTAGGATGGACAACGGCAGCTCAAATTTCACATTAGAGAGCACGTGTTGGGGACACAGACGGCATCTGTCTGCACGGACACTTCCACCCTGAAAACCCTGCCCAGGCATTTCAGGGAATTCCATCAATCTGACGGGTCACTGTTAAAAGTCCGTGGCATTGACTCCCTTAATATCAATATAAAGGGTGCAAATCTATCTAAATGCCTGGCCCAGCTTGAAACCAGATGGATCTGGACCTTACAGACCATTCATCCGAATGGATTAAATGAGAATATTTCATTTGTTCCGTTCTTATGATTACCGCCTGTATGCATTTATGTGCCACCTAGGTGCACACTTTTTGGTTTATATTGTTTTTTTATATTTTAATATTTCTTTTCTTTCCTTTAGTTTTTGTTTATATACAGAATTATGGACATTGGAGAATATTTGCGGCTTGCAATTCTTCACTGGATGAGTCTTCATGGACGCCCACATACAGAAATATGAACATTATTTGCATAATGTTAATGTCATGGTCACATGTGACTGGACACACCGCCTCCAGCAGGGCGAATTTATATGACATGCGTGACCCTGGATACACCACCTCCAGCAGGGCGAATTTCAGAATACAGGGGAAAACCAGGAAAACAATTGCAATGGTGGCCCTGCGATAAGAAATGGGGATGTGGAGACCTCCTGCACTCCCCTGAGTCAGTGTCTCTACACTCCTAACGATCCCTAGGCCGGTTCCGCACCGGGCGCCAATCAGGATACCTGAAATCCCTAGCTCGCCCTGAATCAATCCCTTACTAGTGAAGTGGACGGTGCAGAAACTAATCCCACCACTGCACTAAAACATACATTGAGGAAAGTGACAAACAGGGAAACACCACTTAGCTTTGCTCTGTTGCTAATGCTCCAAGCCACAGAGTCCGACACCTGAGTGCAGCTTTCCAGCAACAGAGTAGCGCATCTGAGTGCAGCTTTCCATCAACAGAGTCCAGCATCCGAGTGCAGCTTTCCAGCAACAGAGTCCAGCATCTGAGTGCAGCATCTGAGTGCAGCTCTCTTCCAGCAACAAAGTCCAGCATCTGAGTGCAGCTTTCACCATAGCTGCCACTCCACTAAGCTTTGCAAGAGCTCCTTGCTGACACCATAGCTGCCACTCCACCAAGCTTTGCAAGAACTCCTTGCTGACACCATAGCTGCCACGTCTCCAAGCTTTACCAGAACTCCTCGCTGACACCATAGCTGCCACTCCAGGATTCTGACTAAGTTGCCAGTTCACCAAGGATGGTTGGAAAACACCAATATCACCAAACCGTGAGTGAAACCACCTGCTACACCTTTATAGGCAGGACCCAAGGAATCACACCTGCTTCATTATCATGTGCAATAACACTCACCACCAATGGAGGTAAACTAGAACAAAAGACGCCACTGTGTAATAACCCTAATGGCCACCGGGGGCAAAAACTAACTCTACGCAATCAGCTCAAAGGAAAAAAAAAGGTTACTTATTCAAAACCTGTCATAATCCAGCATGGATCATGACAGTTACACAGTGAATGCTTTTTTATGTGAAGTACCATTTTTTGATGGACTTATATTTGGAAGAATAGAGTTATTGCCTATAGTCTATACTGTTTCCAACATTTTAATATACTGTATGTCATACAATTGTGTGACATTATACGTGTTATGTTCTAGGGAATGGTTCTTCATCTATTATTCTGCCATCTGTTCTCATATATGTATTTCTATAGTGATACACTATCATTAATATTCAATTTTCTGCGCAACTGATGATTTGCATGTGGTGCGTATTTTTTGCACCGTGTTATGGCACACAATCTCCTGTTTGTTGCTGCTGTATTTAATACTATATGCTCTGAGATGTCCTCTCTGTTCGTTTGTTTTAAATTATCTGTATATTTATATTTCATGTGCCCTTACAGTCGCCCTTCTCTTTAATGGCTGCTGGAGCGCTTCATTGCCGCGCATGCGTGCTCTTGCTCCCATCTGTGTCAGCACATTCCCCCTGTTGTCCGCCGCTGGATCACGTGGGGCCCCACGTGTTTCCGGTGACATCACATGGGGGAGGCGTCTTGCTCAGTGGTGCATATGGACCGCGATTGCACGGTGATGCTGCGCTTCCGGCCTGCACGGCATATAAATATGTGCTAGTGCGCCGTTTTATTGTGTCGCCTGAGAAAGAAGTTTTTGCGCTCCGAAACACGCATCAGGGCGGGCCTACCTCACTCTACCTCTGCAGCTTATACGTAATTTACCATCGCTATATATTGTCCTCTTTTGTGACATACAATGAAACTGTTCAGCTATGTGAGCAATTGCTCTGCTATTATGTGATGTCTGTAGCCAGATATATATATTTTAATATGGGCTATCAATTGATAATTTCTGCAGTGTGGATGGGTGAGGAATGTGCCCAGTTTTTATGTGTGGCTCATGGGTGGGTGCATTCCCTTCCCCCCTCTTTTTCAATGTACCTGGTTGTTCAATTTTTACATTTGATATTTAATAAAGGTAATATTTTATGGGACTTTTTTGACTGCGCTTTCTGTGGTGCCTTTTTTATCTAATAGACCTGACAGAATAACAAGTCTGCAAATCGTCAGGCATCTAGGAAATAGCGACCACAATATTGTACAGTTTCACTTGTCTTTCGCTAGGGGGACTTGTCAGGGAGTCACAAAAGCACTGAACTTTAGGAAGGCAAAGTTTGACCAGCTTAGAGATGCCCTTAATCTGGTTGACTGGGACAATGTCCTCAGAAATAAGAATACAGATAATAAATGGGAAATATTTAAAAACATCCTAAATAGGCACTGTAAGCGGTTTATACCTTGTGGGAATAAAAGGACATGAAATAGGAAAAACCCAATGTGGCTAAACAAAAAAGTAAGAGGGTCAATTAACAGTGAAAAGAAAGCATTTAACCCCTTCCTGACATCAGATGTACTATCCCGTCCATGGGACCCGGGCCCCTATGCCCATGGACGGGATAGTATGTCTACCGCGATCAGCGGCGCCCACGTGGTGAGCGCCGCTGATCGCGGCCGGGTGTCAGCTGATTATCACAGCTGACACCCGGCACAATGTGTCAGGGCGTCACGTTAACCCCTTGCACACCGCGATCAAACATGATCGCGGTGTACCGGGGGTTAAAGGGAAGCATCGGCAGGGAGGGGGCTCCCTCCGTGCTTCCCTGAGCCCCCCACGGCAGCGCAATGTGCAGCGCTGCTGCGGGGGTCTCCTTTCCTGCAGGCCCCCGAATCCAAGATGGCAACGGGGGCCTTCGGGGGCCTGCAGGAAGCTGGCTTCCTCAGTGCCTGCAAAGCGCAGGCATGAGGAAGCCTTCTGCACTGCCTGTGACAGATCGCTGATCTGTCACAGTGATCTGTGATGTGACAGATCAGCGATCTGTCAAAGGACAGTGATGTCCCACCTGGGACTATTTAATAAAGTAAAAAAAAATTTAAAAAAAGTGTTAAAATAATTTAAAAAAAATCGCCAAATAAATTACAAAAAAAAAAAAATATTCCCCCAAATAAATCCATTTTTTGAAAATAAAAACAAAACAAAACAATAAAAGTACACATATTAGGTATCGCCGCGTCCGTAACGACCCGCCCTATAAAACTGTCCCATTAGTTAACCCCTTTAGCGAACACCTTAAAAAATAAAAATAAAAAACGAAGCAAAAAATAATGATTTATTATCATACCGCCAAACAAAAAGTGTAATAACGCGCAATCAAAAAGACGCATATAAATATCCATGGTACCGCTGAAAACGTCATCTTGTCCCGCAAAAAACGAGCTGCCACACAGCATCATCAGTTATAAAAGTTATAGCTCGCAGAATAAAGCGATGCCAAAATAATTATTTTTTATATAAAATAGTTTTCATTGCATAAAACCGACAAAACATAAAAAACGACCTAAATGAGGTATCGCTGTAACCATACTGACCCGAAGAATAAAACCGCTTTATCAATTTTACCGCACGCGGAACGGTGTAAACGCACCCCCCAAAAGAAATTCATGAAACGCTGGTTTTTGTTCATTCTGCGTCCCAAAAATCGGAATAAAAAGCGATCAAAAAATGTCACGTGCCCGAAAATGGTACCAATAAAAACGTCAACTCGTCCCGCAAAAAATAAGACCTCACATGACTCAGTGGGTCAAAATACGGAAAAATTATAGCTCTCAATATGTGGTGATGCAAAAACTATTTTTACAATAAAAAGCGTCTTTTAGCGTGCGACAGCCGCCAAACATAAAAACCGCCATAAATAGTAAATCAACGGGGGGCGTTATCACCCCCTTAGTTAGGGAAAAATAATAAAATAAAAAAAATGTATTTATTTCCATTTTTCCATTACGGTTAGGGCTAGGGTTAGGGTTAGGGTAGGGTTAGGGTTAGGGTTAGGGCTAGGGCTAGGGCTAGGGTTAGGGCTAGGGTTAGGGCTAGGGCTGAGATTAGGGTTAGGGGCGTGTTGGGGTTCGGGTTGGAGTTAGAATTGGGGGTTTCCACTGTTTGGGCACATCAGGGGCTCTCCAAATGCAACATGGCGTCTGATTTCAATTCCAGCCAATTCTGAGTTGAAAAAGTCAAATGGTGCTCCTTCCCTTCCAAGCTCTGACATGCGCCCAAACAGTGTTTTACCCCCACATGTAGGGTATCAGCCTACTCAGGACAAATTGCAAAACAATTTTTGGGGTCCAATTTCTCCTGTTACCCTTAGGAAAATAAAAAATTGGGGGCAAAAATATCATTTTTGTGGAAAAAAATGATTTTTTTTATTTTCACGTCCGAGCGTTATAAACTTCTGTGAAGCACTTGGGGGTTCAAAGTGCTCACCACACATCTAGATAAGTTCCGTGGGGGTCTAGTGTCCAAAATGGGGTCACATGTGGGGAGTTTCAATAGTTTAGGTATATCAGGGGCTCTCCAAACGCACATGACACCCGCAGACCATTCCATCAAAGTCTGCATTCCAAAATGACACTGCTTCCCTTCCAAGCCCCGACGTGTGTCCATACAGTAGTTTTCTCCCACATATGGGGTGTCAGCGTACTCATGATAAATTGGACAGCAACTTTTGGGGTCCAATTTCTCCTGTTACCCTTGGGAAAATGAAAAAATTGGGGACTAATTTATCATGTTTGTGGAAAAAATACGATTTTTTTATTTTCATGTCCGGGCATTATAAACTTCTGTGAAGCCCTTGGGGGTTCAAAGTGCTCACCACACATCTAGATAAGTTCCTTAGGGGGTCTCGTTTCCAAAATGGGGTCATTTGTGGGGGATTTCCACTGTTTAGGTACATTAGGGGCTCTCCAAAGGCAACATGACACCCGCAGACCATTCCATCAAAGTCTGCATTCCAAAACGTCACTACTTCCCTTCCGAGCCCTGACATGTGTCCATACAGTAGTTTTCTCCCACATATGGGGCGTCAGCGTACTCAGGACAAATTGGACAACAACTTTTGGGGTTCAATTTTTCCTGTTACCCTTCGAAAATAAAAAAATTGGGGACTAAATGATCATGTTTGTGGAAAAAATACGATTTTTTTATTTTCATGCCCGGGCATTATAAACTTCTGTGAAGCCCTTGGGGGTTCAAAGTGCTCACCACACATCTAGATAAGTTCCTTAGGGGGTCTAGTTTTCAAAATGGGGTCATTTGTGGGGGGTTTCCACTGTTTAGGTACATTAGGGGCTCTCCAAAGGCAACATGACACCCGCAGACCATTCCATCAAAGTCTGCATTCCAAAACGTCACTACTTCCCTTCCGAGCCCCGACGTGTGCCCATACAGTAGTTTTCTCCCACATATGGGGTATCAACATACTCAGGACAAATTGGACAACAACTTTTGGGGTCCAATTTCTCCTGGTACCCTTGGGAAAATAAAAAAATGGTGACTAAAAGATCATGTTTGTGGAAAAAATACGAATTTTTTATTTTCATGCCTGGGCGTTATAAACTTCTGTGAAGCACTGGGGGGTTCAAAGTGCTCACCACACATCTAGATAAGTTCCTTGGGGGGTCTAGTTTACAAAATGGTGTCATTTGTGGGGGGTTTCCACTGTTTAGGTACATCAGGGGTTTTCCAATCGCGACATGGTGTCCGATCTCAATTCCAGCCAAAAACGTCAAATGGCGCTGCTTCCCTTCTGAGCTCTGCCATGCGCCCAAATAGTGGTTTACCCCCACATGTGGGGTATCAGCGTACTCAGGACAAATTGCACAATAACTTTTAGGGTCCTGTTACCCTTGGAAAAATAAGAATTGAGGGTGAAACGATCATTTTTGTGGAAAAAATATGATTTTTTAATTGTACGGCTTTATGTTGTAAACTTCTGTGAAGCCCTTGGGGGTTCAAAGTTCTCACCACACATCTAGATAAGTTCCTTAGGGGGTCTAGTTTCCAAAATGGTGTATTTGTGGGGGGTTTCCACTGTTTTGGTACATCAGGGGTTTTCCAATCGCGACATGATGTCCGATCTCAATTCCAGCCAAAAACGTCAAATGGCGCTGCTTCCCTTCCGAGCTCTGCCATGCGCCCAAATAGTGGTTTACCCCCACATGTGGGGTATCAGCGTACTCAGGACAAATTGCACAATAACTTTTAGGGTCCTGTTACCCTTGGAAAAATAAGAATTGAGGGTGAAACGATCATTTTTGTGGAAAAAATATGATTTTTTAATTGTACGGCTTTATGTTGTAAACTTCTGTGAAGCCCTTGGGGGTTCAAAGTTCTCACCACACATCTAGATAAGTTCCTTAGGGGGTCTAGTTTCCAAAATGGTGTCATTTGTGGGGGGTTTCCACTGTTTTGGTACATCAGGGGTTTTCCAATCGCGACATGATGTCCGATCTCAATTCCAGCCAAAAACGTCAAATGGCGCTGCTTCCCTTCCGAGCTCTGCCATGCGCCCAAATAGTGGTTTACCCCCACATGTGGGGTATCAGCGTACTCAGGACAAATTGCACAATAACTTTTAGGGTCCTGTTACCCTTGGGAAAATAAAAATTGGGGTGAAAAGATCATTTTTGTGGAAAAAATATGTTTTTTTAACTGTACCGCTGTACGTTATAAACTTCTGTAAAGCCCTTGTGGGTTCAAAGTTCTCACCACATATATAGATAAGTTCCTTGGGGGGTCTAGTTTCCAAAATGGGGTCACTTGTAGGGGGTTTCCACTGTTTAGGTACATCAGGGACTCTCCAAACGTGACATGGCGTCCGATCTGAATTCCAGACAATTTTGCATTGAAAAAGTCAAACGGCGCTCCTTCCATTCTGAGCTCTGCCATGCGCCGAAACAGTCGTTCCCCCCCCACATATCAGGTATCAGCGTACTCAGGACAAATTGCAGAATAACTTTTGCAGTCCAATTTCTCCTGTTACCCTTGGTAAAATAAAAAAAATTGAACCTGAAGTATTTTTTTTGTGAAAAAAAGTTAGATGTTCATTTTTTTTTAAATATTCAAAAAAATTCCTGTGACGCACCTAAAGGGTTAATAAACTTCTTGAATGTGGTTTTGAGCACCTTAAGGGGCGCAGTTTTTAGAATGGTGTCACTTTTGGGTATTTTCTATCATATAGACCCCTCAAAGTGCCTTCAAATGTGATGTGGTCCGTAAAAATAAAATGGTGTTGTAAAAATGAGAAATCGCTGGTCAACTTTTAACCCTTATAACTTCCTAACAAAAAATAATTTTGGTTCTAAAATTGTGCTGATGTAAAGTAAACATGTGGGAAATGTTAGTTATCAAGTTTTTTGGGTGCCATATCTCTGTGATTTAAGGGCATAAAAATTCAAAGTTGGAAAATTGCGAAATTTTCAAAATTTTTGCCAAATTTCCGTTTTTCTCACAAATAAACGTAAGTTATTTGAATGAAATTTTACTACTGACATGAAGTACAATATGTCACGAGAAAACAATGTCAGAATCACCGGGATCCATGGAAGCTTTCCAGAGTTATGACCTCATAAAGGTACAGTGGTCAGAATTGTAAAAATTGGCCCGGTCATGAACGTGCAAACCACCCTTGGGGGTGAAGGAGTTAAACTACTAAAGCAGGATGGCACCGTTGAAGCTCTAAAAACTATAAAAAACAATTAAAGCTGCCAAAAAGGAAACAGAGAAGCACATTGCTAAGGAGAGTAAAACTAATCCCAAACTGTTCTTCAACTATATCAATAGTAAAAGAATCATAAGTGAAAGTGTAGGCCACTTAAAAAACTGTGAGGAAACAATGGTTGCAGATGATGAGGAAAAGCTAATATATTAAACACCTTCTTCTTCACGGTATTCACAGTGGAAAATAAGGACTGGCACATAGCAAATGTGGTATCAATATTCAAAAAGGGCTCTAAAAGTGAACCTGGAAATTATAGGCCAGTAATTCTTTACTTTTCAATGATCTTTTTATTGACAAGTTCAAGAGATGACAATACCAAATAGAAGTAAACCAATTTTCACACCATAGTATAAAAAACGGTGTAATACAAATAACAAAGACGTATTTTTTGAAATTAACAAAGGACAGAGGAAGTAGGAGAGATGAGATGGGAGAAGTTGTAGAGAAGGCAGAGAGGAGGAATAGGAAAAAAGGAGAAAAAAAGGAGGGGAGAATGGAGGGTGGGGAAAGAAAGGAAGAGGATAGGTGGGGGGGAATCTGATGATATCAAGGGCTGAGCTTCAAGTAGGTCATGGGTTTATGCCTGGGAAGGCTTGAGTGGAGGATCTGTATTTAAACCATGGGCGCAAGTTTTCCTTGAAAGAACGCTGTGTATAATTCACAGAGGCAACAACTTCAGCCATACAATATAGTTGGTCGACTTTTGACAGCAATTGTTGGAGAGTGGGGGTCTGGGTTGAACCCCAAAAAGTCGGAATTAAAAGTTTAGCGGCAGCAATAATGTTGAGAACCAAGGTGGGGGTCCTTTTTTGTTTGGAACATATTGGGAGATTTAGCAAAGCTGATTCGGGTGATAGTGACACTGGGGTCCCTGTAGTGTCTCTAGCAAGTTTCTCTGTTGTTGCCCAGACCATCGGTAAGATGGTGTAACCTTCTGTTAGGAACGGCGGAATGCACTAAATAAAAGTAATAATAAAGTGCGTTCACCGCTCCGGGTCCACCGTGCAGAAGGTGATATAACTGCTGCTAAGTGGTGGCAGGAGCAATATGGCGGTAATGCGCACAGGGTTAAACGTCACCCAGGTGCGCAGAGCAATCTCTGTTAAGTCACAGATATGCCAAATAAACACAAATACAAAGACTGAGCCTGTTGAAGTCACAGTATTCAGTATAAATTCACACACGGTATCAGGTCACAGGAGTAGCCCAAGACGACGGCACTACGTCCGTCTAGACCTACCGTGTGTGCGGTGTCACAGCTGCGGACGCTATGGAGGGCCGCTACTGCAGTGCGGAGTGGACACTGCCGCTAAACGACAAAGCTATGACGCAAGTGTAATGTCGGACGCTAGCAGCTGTGGATGTTGCAGCAGAGGAGCTTTGGCGCTCATTCTAGACTTAGTCCCTAACCACATACATAATATCAAAGGGAAGGGGTTTCTTAATAAGTCATTGACCAGAATCATACATCCGTCCTCATACACACAGCAGAAAGTAAGACTATACTAGTGCATGGTGGAACAGCCATGCATGCCTTTTATAGCAGCCGGAACCTTCTGCAAGCCTCCAGATCTCTGAGATGAACCAATGAGATCTGGAGCGGGACCTGAGCACATGACTCCCGATCTCCAATGGGAGATCGTCCCATGAGCATGCTCAGTAGGAGGACAGAAGGACTTAGCCTCAGAAGAGATTTGCTGCATGGCAATCTCCTCTGCAATCTCCTCTGCAGTAGATAAGCAGCATGAGACTGCAGAATGTGAGGGTCTGGATCCCTGCAGATTAAACGCAGAAATCCGACGCCTAACACCATCCATTTTTGGATCGGTGGCAGAGTCTGGATTCTCCTTATAGAAACCTTATTCCTTTCAGGCCCTTGGGGGGGTTAATATGGGTTTTTGCCCCCGGTGGCCGCTGGTGTTGCTACGGTTTAGTGAGTCTGCTTCTGGGGTTTTTCCCCCTGTGGCCGCTGGTGTTACTACAAGTTTAGTGAGGCTGCTGCTGGGTTTCCCCCCTGCTGGCCGCTGGTGTTACTACATGTTCAATTAGTCAGCAGGTGGTGACCTCCCCCCTCCTTCCTATAAAACGTCATCAGCTGCTGCAGCTCCCTGTTGGTAATACTGGTCATTTGGAAGCCAACCGTTCTGAAGAGAGAAGCTATCTTGAGCAGTGGTGTTTGCAGCTGATCTGGAGCAGTGGTTTTCCTGCTGGAAGCGGTGTTCAGGCGCATTACTCTGCGGTCCAGTGCAGAGCAAGCTAAGTGTGGTTGTTATTCCCTGTCTGTTATTTTCCATGGTGTCTTATTAGTACAGCGGTGGGACCAGTGTCCTTGCCAGTTCCCTAGTAAGGGAAAGGTGCAGGGCAAGCGAGGGACCTAGGTATCCTGGTCAGCGACAGGTTGAAAGAACCTGTATAGGGAACGTGAGGAGAGTTCAGGGCTCTTCCTTAGGAGAGTGCAGGAGGTGCCCACTTCCCCGTTCCCTATTATAGGGCCCACCATTGTAATTGTTTCCCCGGTGTCCCCTTGTTTGTCTTTGATCGTCAAGTCGGGTCACACTGGGCAAGTCTCCCAGTGACAGGTGGGAGGAGATGACAGGAACGCGCTGGGTAGATGTCCATTGTTGCCTCAGTTGCGCCGTGATATCAGAGTTAGTCAGGTATGAAGGAGAAAGAATGGGTGGAAGAGAGGAGAAAAAAGACATAGAAAGACATAGTAAAAGAAGAACAGCATAAGTTTAAACTTTGAAACAATTCTTAACGAACTACTATAGAATATATCTATTAACCTGTCAAACATGTTTGTCGGCTATCAGGGGATAAGAACTAAAGCATCTATAGCCTTGGTGGACATATACCCTGTGGCAATATGGGGTGTAGGGGATAGGTAGCAAGGAGGGGAGGGGGGATTAA
The DNA here is from genome assembly GCF_039654945.1 of Dendrobates tinctorius. Taxonomy (NCBI): domain Eukaryota; kingdom Metazoa; phylum Chordata; class Amphibia; order Anura; family Dendrobatidae; genus Dendrobates; species Dendrobates tinctorius. The sequence continues at coordinate 50,543,501 of NW_027361683.1, forward strand.
AACGGGGTGGAAGATGGTGGGATAAAAATAAAAAAGGGTTATGTTAGGACATCAATTAGAATATCTCAGTATTAAGGTCGCTCGAACTGTATATCCACTGAGAACAATAAGAAAGTACTTTGGTCAGAGGAAAAGCAGGTCACATGTTCATGTTGCCTCTGTGTCCCCTTTTGATGATGGCATCTTTGTCATCTTCCTTCTTGGCCTCTGCGCTTTGGGGGATCCAGCTGTAAGCCATAGGGATGGGGGCTGTAGAAGCCAAAGAAGAGAAGCTTTGTGGAAAGCCTCAAATTCGGAGTAGGTCTCAAGGACGATATAAAATGTTTTGCAAACATCTCTGATGTCGGCGGATGTCCTGGCCTGGAGCTTTTTTTCACCTGTCGAAATAGAAATCCCAAAAGGGAATAGCCAGCGGAAGCGGTAGCCTTTTTGGATGAAAGCATCTGTGAATGGTTTAACAAGCCATCGCTTCCTAAGAGTGGTGGTTGTAAAGTCTTGAAACAGTCTCAGGTTTTGCGCCTTCATAGACAATCTCTTCCGACTCACGAGATCTGCACATAATCAGTTCTTTTGTACGGAAGTCTAGGAGGCGGCATAGAACATCTCTTGGGGTGTCACTCTGATTTGGATTAGGGCGTAAAGACCTGTGAACTCGTATAAGCTCAATGTCAGTGGGTCTCCCTCCAGCAATAACTTTGAAAAGATCTCTTTGACTGCCTTGGCCAGAGCATGCAATGCTACAGATTCTGGGAGACCTTTAATTTGAACGTTGCTTCTACACTCGCAGTTCTCATGGTCCTCCAGAGTAGACTGAATATCGTGCAGTTGATTTTCGTGGGCTTTTAAGCTGTCCAGAAGGCTGTTAGTTTGTTGTGCCATAGCTGTTTGGCCTTGTTCCAGGTCTTCCAGTCTGTGTCCCTGTTGTGATAGGTCATGCTTAATTTCAGTGAGCTCTTTTCCAATAGGTTTAAGGGCTTTGGACAAGATCTGTTTAATGAAAGAACCTGTAACCAAATTGTCTCTCGAGTCTCCACCTGTATCGGTGTCGCTTTCAAGATCAAAATCTAAGTCTTCCTCTGAACCATGATCTGCATGTCCTGGAGATCTGGTGGTGTCCGGAAGAGTAGTTTCCTTTTTCAAAAATTTGCCCACATCGGCTTGTGTAATAGATTTCAAGGGTTTGGATGTGGTACTTTGTGTTTTCACTCCAGATTTCCCCATTCTTGTACACAGAGGGCTATGGGTTTTCAAAAGATATATTTTAAGCAAGCATCTCCCCTTGGCCGTCGCTAGATGGCAGTCTAGGCATCCATATCAACAACACAGTATGGTCTTGGGGAAGGAAGGTGTATTCCTGGTTTATCAAAGGTTAGTAGAGCTTTATCCAGTCACCTGAGACCAAAAGATACTGTATGTGGAGAGGGCTACCAAGGGCAGGAAAGGAGCACCAATTGTTCTCATGCAACAGAGTCAGCACTTCAGATGAAGCAAGCAGGGTAGAAATCCTTTCAGTGAGGATAAATGAGATCCAGAGGCTGTGGCCTGTCAGCAGCAGAACGAGGGGGGGATGATGAGTGCAGCACGGGAGATCTTCTCTGCAGTAATTGAAGAGCCCCCACCTCTGATGTAGATCCCTTTCCCCTACACAAGCCACCACAGCTGCTTGGAATATAGCTGGCTTTCCACTAAAGCTCAATAACTGTACCGTGTCCAGTTTGCGCTGCCGCAGCCCAGGGCTCCCCAGTCATGGCCGATCCGGGTTATTGCAGGTAGATGTATCCGTCTCTGGCCACAGGACCCGGTCTCAGTGGTAAGAAGACATCGTCAGGGGATGTCGGGGGAAGATGGCGGCAGCGCCCATCACCACACGGCCGCACAGTCTTCACCTAACATGCCATGGGCCAGGAGGCACCAGCCACGGAGCGGATCCCGGAGCTGACGCTCGTAAGTCTCATGTATTCAGCGGGGAGGGGGAGAGGCCCGGTGATGGCGGCATCAGTCGCGTCTCCCAGCCCCAAACAGGCTCCCGAGCAGGAGGTAGGCCCCAGCAGGGGAGGTTGTCCAGGCCACGGTCTCACAAATCAGCCAGGGTGCGGGCAGAGCCGGTGGTGTCCGCTTCAGGGTAGGCCCAGCCATGAGGGGGGTAATAAATGGGGCAACCCAGCTGTGCAGCAGGTTTGGATGTTACTGGATGAACTGAGTTGGGTCCCACCGGCGGCCATCTTGGATCTCCCCAGGCCAGTAATTGTAACCTCTATTGTTGGTAAAATATTTGAAGAGTTTCTGATGGATGTTATTCTGGATTATCTCAATGAGAGTTAGGGTACCGTTACACCTAGCGATGCACCAGCGATCCCGACCAGCGATATGACGCGGTCAGGATCGCTAGTGCATCGCTAGGTGGTCGCTAGTGAGCTGCCACACAGGCAGATCTCACCAGCGACATCGCAGGGGACGGGGATTGCTACTTACCTGTCAGATGCGGCGATCCTGCGTCCTCCCGCCCGGCTCCACGCGTCGCTCGTCGGCGCCACAGGAAGCCCAGCAGGAAGTGGCCGATGAGGAATAGTCCAGGAGCTTCTCGCGCGATCAGCGATAACCAGCGGGGGAGCCGGTCGGAGGTAAGTATCACATACAGCGATATCACTAGCAATATCGCTGCAACCTCACAAAATCGGTGACTTTACAGCGATATTGCTAGCGATATCGCAGTGTGTAACGGGGGCTTAACTGTTAAACTCTATATCAGCATGGGTTTATGAGGAATCGCTCCTGTCAAACCAATCTAATCAGCTTTTATGAAGAGGTAAGCTATAGACGGGACCAAGGAGAGTAATTGGATGTGGTATATCTTGATTTTTCCAAAGCATTTGATAATATGCCACACAAAAGGTTGGTACACAAAATGAGAATGCTGGTTCTGGGGGAAAATGTGTGTAAATGGGTAAGTAACTGGCTTAGTGATAGAAAGCAGAGGGGGGTTATAAATGGTATATTCTCTAACTGGAACGCTGTGACCAGTGGGGTACCGCAGGGGTCGGTGTTGGGACCTATTCGCTTCAACATATTTGTTAACGATCTGGTAGAAGGTTTACACAGTAAAATATCGATATTTGCTGATGATACAAAACTATGTAAAGCAGTCAATACAAGAGAAGATAGTATTCTGCTACAGATGGATATGGATAAGTTGGGAACTTGGGCAGAAAGGTGACAGATGCAGTTTAACAATGATAAATGTAAGGTTATACACATGGACAAAGGAATCAATATCACCATTACACATTGAAGGGAAACCACTGGGTAAAACTGACATGGAGAAGGACTTGGGGATCCTAGTTAATGATAAACTACGATACCCAGAGAGATTAGCAAAATTAGGAGAATTTAGTCTAGAAAAAAGACAACTGAGGGGCGATCTAATAACCATGCATAAGTATGTAAGGGGACAATACAAATATCTCTCCGAGGATCTGTTTATACCAAGGAAGGTGATGGTCACAAGGAGGCATTCTCTGCGTCTGGAGGAGAGAAGGTTTTTCCACCAATATAGAAGAGGATTCTTTACAGTTAGGGCAGTGAGAATCTGGAATTCCTTGCCTGAGGAGGTGGTGATGGTGAACTCAGTCGAGGGGTTCAAGAGAGGCCTGGATGTCTTACTGGATTGTAACCATATTGTATCTTACAGTGACTAGGTTCTTTAGAAGGACGTAGATCTGGGGATTTATTCTAACAGAATGTAGGCTGAACTGGATGGACAAATGTCTTTTTTCAGCCTTGCTAACTATGTTACTATGTTAAAGTCCCAGACAATCTCTTTAATTACATGAGTAATAACGCAATTTAAATGACACACAATCTAAATTGCATATTCTACTAGGTATCTACTATCTTCAGCAGGAAGAAATTCCAGAGACAACCAGCATTTAAAACCAAGTGTTTATCTCCTCTAATTACCATGGTTGCATTGCATGTGTTCACAGCAAAACATGTCGCTATTTATCCTTATCATGTGTGTACCTGTCATTTTAATGCTTATAATAAAATGTGAGAGAGATAGAAAATAGGATTGTTATTGCCAATATTGTGACATTCCTCTTTAAATTTACTTAATCTTGAAAAATTCCATTGTCATTGTAATTAAAAGTAAGTGAACATAGTTTAAATGCCAGTGCACTGTCAGCACCATGTAAAGATAATATCATTGGATTAAAGGCCATATTTTTTCTCTGTCTCTTGCACCTATATTTTCTAAGAATTTCTAGGCATGAGTAGTTACAGTAAAACATGCCTCTTTGTTAAACACTGATCAGAATACACAAGAGAAAACTCAACATTTCCAACATGTTGCTAATCTTAAAGAGAACCTGTCAGCAGGATTGTGCTGAGTAATCTACACTGTCAGGTTGGCACCATTATACTGATTAAAATAATACCTGGGGTGAAGAAATCCGTCTTGTGGTTCTTGTGTAATCAGTGTTAGAAATTTTCATTTAATGAAATGCTCATGCTCCGGGGTGGGACTGTAGGCAGAGTTTTATCTTACTGCTCTAAGCCAGCCAGAAAAACCAAAGAGTCTCTGTTTTGCTCAAACTGTTTGTCTCTGTCTGTTTGTCTCTCTATCTTTCTGTCTCTTTCTGTCTGTCTTTCTCTGTGTATCTGTCTTTCTCTGTATGTCTGACTCTGTGTATCTGTATATTAAGAGAGCACGGCACTCAGGAATAGTTTGGTTGTTGGTGCTCAAGTCGGGTATCCAACCCATCAGTCAAAAATGACAAAAATCTTGGCACTCAATATGTGAAATATTCAGACACTTTTACTTTGTGCATCCAGACAGAAAGGTTTAAACGTTTTCGGTCCAGAATAGGACCTTCAACAGAAAAATCTCGTTTACTGAAATAAATAAATCCATGCAATGGTAGCCAAAAGAAGGACAAAGTAGAGAGTCTGGATGGCCAGTGGAAATGTTAAATGGCTGGCGTCTGGAAAGCGTAAGTGGACTGAGCCATCGAAAATTAGAACAGGCAGCTGTACAGCGTAGGGCTTCAGAAAAGGGACCTCCAGGGTCACTAAAATAAGGAGTGAAGACAGCGCTGATAGCAGTGGGTATACAACCTCTAGAATTGAATTGCGCTAGTGGAACCCTGGTCTGTGGTCTGGCTGCCCTGTGTGGAAGACCCTGGAGGTCCCTTTTCTGAAGCCCTACGCTGTACAGCTGCCTGTTCTAATTTTGGACGGCTCAGTCCACATACGCTTCCATATACCGTATATTCTAGTGTATAAGTCGACCCGTGTATAAGTCGACCCCCCTAATTTTACCTCAAAAAACTGGGAAAAATGTATTGACTCGCGTATAAGTCGAGGGTGGGAAATGCAGCCTTAGTGGGAGACAGCAGGAGGCTGAGAGAGACAGCGGGAAGCTGAGAGAGAGAGAGGCAACTTATAACAGGCTAACAAGCCTTTCACTTTATTGTTTTTTTAATACAGTATTTCATAACCTCATAGCAGGCTCCGTATGGGCCGTGCTAGAGGAAAACCCAGCCACCCATCTCACCTCCGCTCTTTTCAGCACGCAGCTGCGTATGAGAATCAGAGCAGGGAGGGGGTGGGGGTGGGAATGCAGGGAGGAATTGAAAGTTAGAGCTGCAGAGCCAGAGGGGGAGGCGGGCCAGAGCGGCCAATTGCATTTCTCCTAAGTTCTCTGACTGGTGATTCACCAGTCAGAGAGAAAACTACAGCGCTGCAGAGCCGGCGGGGGAGGCGGGCCGAACCGCGGCTACTTATAAAGAAGACATGGCGCTGGAGCAACGCGGAGGACATCGCCGTGTGCTGGCAGTGTGCTGGCCGGACTGCCGCGTCCCCGCAACACCTCCTGAAAAGTAAGTTTGACTTAAAAACTTGATTGACTCGCGTATAAGTCAAGGGGGGTCTTTTTCAGCCCATTTTTTGGGCTGAAAAACTCGACTTATACGCGAGTATATACGGTATTTATTTCAGTAAACGAGATTTTTCTGATGAAGGTCCTATGCTGGACCGAAAATGTTTAAACCTTTCTGTCTGGATGCACAAAATAAAAGTGTCTGAATATTTCACATATTGAGTGCCAAGATTTTTGTCATTTCTGTGTATCTGTATGTCTGCCTCTCTTTGTCTCTGTGTATCTGTCTGTCTGTGTATCTGTCTCTCTATTTATCTCTCTGTCTTTCTCTGTGTACCTGTATATGTCTCTCTGTGTGTCTGTCTGTCTCTGTGTATTTGTCTGTCTCTGTATCTCTTTGTCTCTCTCTGAGTATCTGTCTGTTTCTGTCTCTCTCTGTGTCTGTCTGTCTCTCTCTGTGTGTCTGTCTTGTAGGGGGTATGATATATTACGTTTGTTTATTCCTCTGCCTTTCTCTTTCGTCCCGGTGCCGTATCTTATTAATGTATGTATATTTGTAATATATGATGGTACTGCTACACAACTTAGTGTACTACTACTCTTATATCATGGTACTACTAAACTGTTATGTCTATTACTGTGTCCTACTGAATGTATATACTGTATGTACTGTATATAGTGCATATGGTAGGGAATCACAAGTGTGGAAGCTTTAGCTGGCATTATACCAGTACTATGGGGCTCTTGGTGACAATATGCACTTTGGGGGTGAAGAGTCCCACTGAATGTGGCTCATGACCATCTATTTGAGTCAAATGTGAATTATATGGTGAGATAGGCTGAGAACCGCTGATGTAGAGCAACTTTTGTCATCCATTGGTGCCTTTATGCGACACAAATTAGCTTAACAGATGTAAACTCTTGTTTAGCAAATTTCACAAAATTCAAATATGATTAAATTTGCCTGATTTCACCCCAAAGCCTCCAATTGCCATGAAAAGATGCATATGACACTCTGAGGTCCCTAAGGACTGTATCCAACCCACTTCAAGCTCTTTAATGTGAAGACAAAATCAGTAATGTAAAAGAGACATTAGTATATCATTTTGGGTAAAAGGATGATAAAAGGCAGTAATACAGTCATGGCCGAAAGTGCTGGCACCCTTGAAATTGAGCATCATTTCACAAAACCCCAAAATAGGATGTACAAAATTATTGGCACCTTTCAATAATTGTGGGTAAATAACTGTGTCAAGCATGTGATGCTGGTTCAAACTCACCTGTGGCAAGTAACAGGTGTGAGCAATATGAAAATCACTAGTGAATAAAAAGACTCAATGGCGCTCCTGGGGTGAACAATAGAATCTCAAGCTGCTGGTGTCAGGACAGAATCTGTAATGGTTCTGGCTACAAGGGATAAGTTAAATGAAAATGAAAAGAAAGACACCTGTGCTAATACGCAAGCTGAAATACATGAGCAGTGATCAAGCTGTAAAAAATTAAATATACAGTCATGGCCAAAAGTATTGACACCCCTGCAATTCTGTCAGATAATACTCAGTTTCTTCCTGAAAATGATTGCAAACACAAATTCTTTGGTATTATTATCTTCATTTAATTTGTCTTAAATGAAAAAACACAAAAAGAATTGTCCTAAAGCCAAATTGGATATAATTCCACACCAAACATAACAAAGAGGGTGGACAAAAGTATTGGCACTGTTTGAAAAATCATGTGATGCTTCTCTAATTTATGTAATTAACAGCACCTGTAACTTACCTGTGGCACCTAACAGGTGTTGGCAATAACTAAATCACACTTGCAGCCAGTTAACATGGATTAAAGTTGACTCAACCTCTGTCCTGTGTCCTTGTGTGTACCACATTGAGCATGGAGAAAAGAAAGAAGACCAAAGAACTGTCTGAGGACTTGAGAAACCAAATTTTGAGGAAGCATGAGCAATTTCAAGGCTACAAGTCCATCTCCAAAGACCTGAATGTTCCTGTTTCTACCGTGCACAGTGTCATCAAGAAGTTTAAAGCCCATGGCACTGTGGCTAACCTCCCTAGATGTGGCCGGAAAAGAAAAATTGACAAGAGATTTCAACGCAAGATTGTGCGGATGTTGGATAAAGAACCTCCACTAACATCCAAACAAGTTCAAGCTGCCCTCCAGTCCGAGGGTACAACGGTGTCAACCCGTACAATCCGTCGGCGTCTGAATGAAAAGGGACTGTATGGTAGGAGACCCAGGAAGACATAAAAAAGCCAGGCTGGAGTTTGCCAAAACTTACCTGAAAAAACCTAAAACATTTTGGAAGAATGTTCTCTGGTCAGATGAGACAAAAGTAGAGCTTTTAGGGCAAAAGCATCAACATAGAGTTTACAGGAGAAAAAAGAGGCATTCAAAGAAAAGTACACGGTCCCTACAGTCAAACATGGCGGAGGTTCCCTGATGTTTTGGGGTTGCTTTGCTGCCTCTGGCACTGGACTGTTGACCGTGTGCATGGCATTATGAAGTCTGAAGACTACCAACAAATTTTGCAGCATAATGTAGGGCCCAGTGTGAGAAAGCTGGGTCTCCCTCAGAGGTCATGGGTCTTCCAGCAGGACAATGACCCAAAACACTTCAAAAAGCACTAGAAAATGGTTTGAGAGAAAGCACTGGAGACATCTAAGGTGGCCAGCAATGAGTCCAGACCTGAATCCCATAGAACACCTGTGGAGAGATCTAAAAATGGCAGTTTGGAGAAGGCACCCTTCAAATATCAGGGACCTGGAGCAGTTTGCCAAAGAAGAATGGTCTAAAATTCCAGCAGAGCATTGTAAGAAACTCATTGATGGTTACCGGAAGCGGTTGGTCGCAGTTATTTTGGCTAAAGGTTGTGCAACCAAGTATTAGGCTCAGGGTGCCAATACTTTTGTCCGGCCCATTTTTGGAGTTTTGTGTGAAATGATCAATGTTTTGCTTTTTGCTTCATTCTCTTTTGTGTTTTTTCATTTAAGACAAATTAAATGAAGATAATAATACCAAAGAATTTGTGTTTGCAATCATTTTCAGGAAGAAACTGAATATTATCTGACAGAATTGCAGGGGTGTCAATACTTTTGGCCATGACTGTATGTATGCTGGATGGCCACAACAAATAAGGACACAAAATACTGCCTAGGTAAATATATAATGGGAGGAATGAGTTTGTATACGCAATATTAAACATTGACTGTCATTGGACTTACTTGTGGTAAACTGAAGTAAAAAAGTCCATTCCAAGTCTGTGGGATCTGGCTGACTGCAAATGTTTTTTTGCAGAGCACGCTAGTTGGGCTGAACTGCAGGCTAAACTACAGATGCCGCTTGAGGAGATAGATGGAGGTGAGCGTGAGCCACCTGGGGAGTGTCCTTTCCTGGTGGTGGCAAACCTCCGATCCTGCGAGAATCTGTAGCAGGTAGCCGGTGGCGCACTCCGGCTGAGAGGCACTGCTGTGCAGTGGCGGTGTTTGAGGGGGGCGTGGTCTGTGTGATGTCACCAGAGACAAAGGATGTGTGCGCGAGGGGGCCAATCTACCAACGCTTTTCAAAGGTACTCGGACCTTCTTCATCAGGGCTGCTGACCCCTGCTAAGACCCGGCTTTATATATAGGAGACCCGCAACCCCCCCACTGAAAATTGCTTTTGTTAAAGATACAGTGCACATCTGCATGTCAACAGGACTGTGAAAAGCTGCATGGAAGCAGGCATACACTAATAATGATATAAATTTACAATGTGCTAATCTTAAACAAGCTTATGCCCCTCAAAAATAAAAATGAAAAAGGGCATTTGTGAAAGGGATTGATGAAAGCTATATCTCTGTGCTACAGAAATTACCTGAAATGACATATACATAGATATATGAAACTCGTGTTACAAAATAAATGTTGAGGTCTAAAAAATGTATGCTGGTTGTATTAGTAGTGGGAGTGAACTCCAGACCAAAAGCATTTTCATTGACATTAGGAATAAAAAGGTCCAGATCATTTTGGGATCCTTCCCATATGAACAAGATGTCATCTATAAAATGTCGCCACATAACCAGGCCAGAACACAAATTTACATTAAGCAGTATTTTGTGTCCTTATTTGTTGTGGCCATCCAGCATACATATATATATAATTTTTTACAGCTTGATCAGTGCGCATGTATTTCAGCTTGAGTATTAGCGCAGGTGTCTTTCTTTTCATTTTCAATATGAAAATCAAACCTGAATCCAGATAAAAGAGAAGAATTTGACTTAATCTTTGCATTGTGTGCCTCACTAAGCACAGAGAACAGAAAGAGGAGATGAGAACTGTCAGAGGACTTGAGAACCAAAATTGTCAGAAAGTATCAACCGTCTCAAGTTTCCAAATCCATTTCCAGTGATATTGATGTTCCTTTGTCCACTGCGCCAACATAATCAATAAGTTTACAACCCATGTAGCTAATCTCCCTGGATGTGAACAGCAGAGAAAAATTGATGAAAGGTTGGAATACAGGATAGTCTGGATTGTGGATAAGCAGACCCAATCAAGTTCCAAAGAAATGTAAGCTTTACTGCAGGCTCAAGGTGCATCAATGTTAGTGTGAACTGTCCATCAACGTTTGACTGAAATTAAATGCTGTGGAGGACCCACTGATGACATAGATTAATAAAAAGCTAGACAGCAGTTTGCCAAAATGTATGTAGTTAAGCCAACATCTTTCTGGGAAAGCGTGTTGTGGACAGATGAAACAAAGATAGAGCTTTCTGTTAAAGCAAATTATTGTATCGTTTCATGAAAATGGAATGAAAAGAAAACAGTACCTACTGTAAAATATAGTAGAGGTTCAAAGATATTTTGGAGTTCTTTTGCTGCCTTTGGGACTGGGTGCAGTGACTTTGTTCAAGGCATCTTGAAATCTGAAGATTACCAAATGATTTTGGGTTGTAATGTAGTACCCAGTGTCAAAAAGCTTGGTTTGCTTCCTAGTCATGGGTCTTCCAACAGGACAATGACCCCCCAACATACTTCAAGAAGCACCCAGAAATGGATGGAAATAAAGCACTGCAGAGTTTAGCGGCCAGCAATGAGTCTGGATCTAAATCCCATTGAACATGTGTGAAGAGGTTAAGGTACCCTTCAAATATGAGAGATCTGGAGCAGTTTGCAAAAGAAGAGTGGTCCAGCATTCCAAATTAGAGGTGTAAGAAGCTTTTTGATGGTTATAGGAAGTGATTGCAGTTATTTATTCAGTTTTCAAGGAAAAGAATAAATGCTAGCACTCGCCCAGTCTGCAGGTAAATCAGTCCATTTTTATTTTCTTAACATCCTAGAGAATATCATATAATGCAGTAGTGCTAATATTGCAAATGCAGGTTCAGGCATTTGCAATAAATGGACTGTTTTACCTGCAGACTAAATGAGTGCTGACATTTCTTCCTCTCCTTGAAAGCTTAATTTATGTTTTGGATCCTCCACCACCCTGAAAAGTTATGTGCATGAGTTTGTTAAATAGCTATATGGATCATTCAGACACGAAAAAATCTTTGCGTCAGACAGATGAGGGATATGGTTGTTTATAAGTTTTCTTCTTTTACAGAGGACATGAGCATCGGTGGATTAGGCAGAAAGGTAAGTATTATGGTTGTTTATTATTTTCTGTCTTTTACAGATGACATGGGCTTCAGTGGATTAGGTGCAAACGTGAGTATAACTGTGCTTTTTACATTTAGTTTAAGTAAAGCAGTCTGTCATTTCAATTAAATGTTTTTACTCTGGCTGTTTTTTTTTTTACAATCTAACTATGGAGTTAGTAATGGGGGTGCATTATATGTGCCTCTCCATTACTAACCTTTGGGCTTGAATTCAGCTGCCATAAGGTAGTTGATATCAACCCCAAACCTATTACCCCACTTGTCACTGCACAATGGCAAGTGGGAAGAGTCAGAATTGGTGCATCAAATCGATGCACCTTTTCTAGGGCGGCTGTGGGATGCAATTTTTAGGCTGCGGGCACAATATCCATAGCCCCTTACTGGTATGAGAATACCAGCCCCCAGTTGTCTGCTTTAGAATGGCTGATTGTCAAAAATGGGGGGACCCCATGCCATTTTTAAATTATTTATTTAAATAGTTTTAAAAAAGATCATGGAATCCCTCTATTTTTGATAACCAGACAAAATAAAGATGACAGCCGTAACTGTTGGTTTTTACTTTGTTGGTTATGAAAAATAGAAGAGGCCCCACATCATTTTTAACATTTATTTATGTATTTATAGCACAGGTGATAGCTGATGAATACTCCCATCAGCAGAGCCTGCTCTTACTTTTATCAGTGAAAATATATATAGAGAAGCAGGCAACTTGAATGTCTCTCAAACAGTTGCAGATAAAAACCTTGTGCAGAAAAAAATAAAAAACGTTTCACTTTTTCGTTCTCTTTCAGTCAAATGGACAATTACATCAGGAGTACAAGTAATAAAACAAACTGACGGCACATCTAGAACTAGTCTGAATAGGTGCATACCAAAAGGCAACTTACATATTAAATTAGAAAATGGTAGCACACCAAATATGAAATATGTGAAATACGAATAGCAAAATGGCTTTAGTAATACATTTCATAATGGCTTTTGTAAGGCATATCAAATATGAAATAAGTGAAATATGAATAGCATAATGGCTTTTGTAATCTTGAAAAACATATGAGATACTTAGCACAAAATTTGGCCAAAAGATGTGAGCCCATTCACCAGCGACAAGGTGATCTCAGATTGAATGGGTCCCTATACTGACTGCCTGGTGTGAATTTCCCACGCAGCAATGGCATAAAGTGAGACTAGGGACTTTTTTTTTTTAAGTGGCGGAGGAATACAGTGCGGAAGGATACCTACCTTCCGTCATTGGATTCCTGCAGCCCGTAGAGAACGGCAGCATCAGCTGATGCTGCAGTTCTCTACCCAAGATCGTCGTGGGACACACTCGTCGACTGCTTCGGATCGTGGGTGAGTATTTTTGTGGTTTGTTATGTTAATATTTATTCCGTAAAAGACAATGGCTTCGGGGAACAATGTGACAAGTATTGGTAAGTATGTTACTCTATGTTATATGTACTGTATGTCTATGTATGTATTGTATGAATGTATTGTATGTAGTATGTATGTAGTATATATGTGGTATGTATGTAGCATGTAGTATGTATGTAGTATGTATGTAGCATGCATGTAGCATGCAGTATGTATGTAGCATGCATGTAGTATATATGTAGTATGTATGTGGTATGTATGTAGCATGTAGTATGTATGTAGCATGCATGTAGTATGTATGTAGTATGTATGTAGCATGCATGTAGTATATATGTAGTATGTATGTAGCATGTAGTATGTATGTAGCATGTAGTATGTATGTAGCATGCATGTAGTATATATGTAGTATGTATGTAGCATGTAGTATGTATGTAGCATGTAATATGTATGTAGCATGCATGTAGTATATATGTAGTATGTATGTAGCATGTAGTATGTATGTAGCATGCATGTAGTATGTATGTAGTATGTATGTAGTATGTATGTGGTATGTATGTAGCATGTAGTATGTATGTAGCATGCATGTAGTATATATGTGTTATGTATGTAGCATGTAGCATGCATGTAGTATGTATGTAGTATGTATGTAGTATGTATGTGGTATGTATGTAGCATGTAGCATGCATGTAGTATGTTTGTAGTATATATGTGGTATGTATGTAGCATGTATGTAGCATGCAGTATGTATGTAGCATGCATGTAGTATATATGTAGTATGTATGTAGCATATATGTAGTATGTATGTAGCATGTAGTATGTATGTAGCATGCAGTATGTATGTAGCATGTAGTATGTATGTAGCATGCATGTAGTATATATGTAGTATGTATGTAGCATGTAGTATGTATGTAGCATGTAGTATGTATGTAGCATGCATGTAGTATATATGTAGTATGTATGTAGCATGTAGTATGTATGTAGCATGCATGTAGTATGTATGTAGTATGTATGTAGTATGTATGTGGTATGTATGTAGCATGTAGTATGTATGTAGCATGCATGTAGTATATATGTGTTATGTATGTAGCATGTAGCATGCATGTAGTATGTATGTAGTATGTATGTAGTATGTATGTGGTATGTATGTAGCATGTAGCATGCATGTAGTATGTTTGTAGTATATATGTGGTATGTATGTAGCATGTAGTATGTATGTAGCATGCAGTATGTATGTAGCATGCATGTAGTATATATGTAGTATGTATGTAGCATATATGTAGTATGTATGTAGCATGTAGTATGTATGTAGCATGCAGTATGTATGTAGCATGCATGTAGTATATATGTAGTATGTATGTAGCATATATGTAGTATGTATGTAGCATGTAGTATATATGTAGTATGTATGTAGCATATATGTAGTATGAATGTAGCATGTAGTATATATGTAGTATGCATGTTGCATGCATGTAGTATATATGTAGTATGTATGTTGCATGTAGTATATATGTAGTATGCATGTTGCATGCATGTAGTATATATGTAGTATGTATGTTGCATGTAGTATATATGTAGTATGAATGTAGCATGTATGTAGTATGTAGTATGAATGTAGCATGTATGTAGTATGCATGTTGTATGTATGTAGCATGTAATTTTTTTATTTTTTTTTACATTCAACACATTAGCCGGATGATGGGACTACTACTGTCCCATCATTGGCTAATGTGTCAATCACTGTCATGGTAGCAGGCATCGCCCGATGGGACTTGTAGTCCCATCGGACGATGCCTGCACAGACCCCCGAAGCCTGCACAGACCACCGGCAGGCCGGCACAGCCCCCCAGCAGGCCGGCACAGCCCACCGGAGCCTGCACAGACCACCGGCAGGCCGGCACAGCCCACCGGAGCCTGCACAGACCACCGGCAGGCCGGCACAGACAGCCCCCCGGCAGGCCGGCACAGACCACCGGAGCCTGCACAGACCCCCTGGCAGGCCGGCACAGCCCCCCGAAAGGCCCGTACAGACCCCAGAGAGGCTGTACAAGGCAAAAACAGGGTTTTTCTTATTCCGATACCGGAAGTCCCATAGACTTGAATGGGACTTCCGGTATCGGAATCGGCGATACCGATACTTTTTTTTAAGATCGGCCGATCCATTCCGATCCGATACTTTGAAGTTTCGGACGGTATCGCTCAACTCTATTAACTAGCATTATATAATACAAATATATCAATAGTGCATAATGATATCCAGGCGGTTATTAAAGCCCTGTGGCATGTGGCCTGGATATCATTATGCACTATTATAATAATAATAATAAATTTTATTTTTATAGCGCCGACATATTCCGCAGCACTTTACATTTCAAAGGGGATTTGTACAGACAATAGACATTACAGCATAACAATAATCACATACAGTAGATTATAACAAATACCAAGAGGAGTGAGGGCCCTGCTCGCAAGCTTACAGTCTATGAGGAAAGAGGTAGACACGAAAGGTGGGTGGTAACAGTTGCCCTGATTGCATGGACCAGCCATAATGTTAAGTGTGTAACAGTACAGACACAGAGGGCTAATGGATGCATAAAGCATGTGGGAACATGATGCTGGGAACCTGGTTATGGTAAAACTTTTGGCTCTGCCACACAGGGATAGGTTAGGTTAATGTGTTGAGGCGATAGGCCAGTCTGAATAAATGCGTTTTCAGGACACGCTTAAAATTGTGGGGATTGGGGACTAATCGTATTGACCTGGGAAGTGCATTCCAAAGAATTGGCGCGGCACATGTAAAGTCTTGGATACGGGAGTGGGAGGTTCTGACTATTGAGGATACTAACCTCAGGTCATCAGCAGAACGGAGGGCGCGGGTAGGGTGGTATACTGAAACAAGGGAGGAGATGTAGGGTGGTGCTGAGCCATGGAGGGCTTTGTGGGTGAGGGTAATAAGTTTATACTGAATTCTGGAGTGGATGGGTAGCCAGTGTAATGACTGGCACAAGGTAGAGGCATCGGTGTAACGATTGGTGAGGAATATGATCCTGGCTGCAGCATTCAAGACAGATTGGAGAGGGGAGAGTTTTGATATATTTGTATTATATAATGCTGGTTAATATTATTATTCTATGTTTTTGTACCACTGGGGCTATGTGCACACGGTGCCGATTCTGCTGTGGAATTTTCCGCGTAGATTTTGCTAAATCTTTAGGTAAGATGATCTGCGTTTTGCCTGCAGATTTGTCGCAGATTTGGTGCAGTTTTTGTGCGGATTTCCCCTGCAGTTTTCGCCTGCAGATTTCTATAATGGAGCAGGTGGAGAGCTGCAGCAGAGCCGCACAGGAGAAGCGATATGCTGCTTCTTTTATTCTGCACCAGATCTGCGCAGAAAAATCTGCAGCATGTGCACAGCCTTTTTTGTTTTACATAGCCTTAAATGGTACTGTGCATCACGTACTGTTCTGTTGCTTTTCTGCTGCGGTTCTGCAGGGCCAAATCTGCTGCGGAACTGCACGGAGTCTGCACTGTGTGCACAGGGCCTTAAATCTTATGGTCAGGTTATTGGACATTCCTAATGTACTTTTCTCCAATATGTTGAATTCTTTCCTTATAATCTTTATGCATGTTGTATACTGATCAATATGTGGATAGTTTATATGTTTGATTTGCTTTTATAGCACGTTTTTAAGTCTCTCACATATGTTTATAATTACCCTGATGGGAGTGGGATGTATATAAGGTTCCATGTTTGGAAAGCAGATTAGATTCTGGACCGTGAAGAAGGCGGGTTCTACCGCTGAAACGTGTAGTCCTATCTGCACGACTTTCCTGCGTTATTGCTGTTTTGAACTGCTTGGACCATTGCATTTTAATGGATTTATGAATAAAAAGAAAAAATTTTTTAACAGCATCCTGGATTGCCCACGTTATTGCTGGACTTTGCTTTGTCGTTGTTCACATTTGTATGGATGGACTCCTACATCCAGATCCGGGCACAACGGAGTTAGCCAGGTCAGCTGAGGTTCCAGGTGGTTCACAGGAGTGAGCTGGTCTACATTGTTGGATTTATATATATATATATATAGAGAGAGAGAGAGAGAGAGAGGACAGAAGATTTGGCACTGCTCCTTAACCCCTAAGCAGTTCCATCATGACTGCTATTAAAGTCCAAAATCACACACCTGGACCGACCGCCGAACTACCGTCCGAATGGGTGCTCAAACCAGAAAAGCAAACATGTAATCTGATTATGTACAAAAGAGAAAAAAAGTGATGGCACTCACCGTTCTGTCGTGAAAATTCTTTATTGGTTAAATGGCATTGGCACGTGAGGAGCGTACAGAGAGTGGACGACGGCCGTTTCACGCACTTGCGCTTCAACGAGTCCTAAGGCTGGAATGCAGGCAGGTGGAAATTTAGAAGCACACACATGTGGACACATCTCCGGATTTCCAACTCCTACTCCCCCAATGGAGTGAAACATATGAACAAATTAATCAAACACAGAATTAAAAAACATAAGTTAAAAAAACCTCTATCATAATAAAATATGGAAATACAAACACTGAGCAGTTCATACAAAAACACCGCCATATCTATTTTCTCATTTAACCCTAAAGGTCCTGTGGCATTCGTTCATAGAATCCACTTAGATTCTCTTTGTAAGAGAATTCTATGATGATTTCCCCCTTGGGTTGGCTGTGATACTTTTTCTACACATGCTGTATCAAACGAGGGACCCCTTTTCCTGTGGAGATAGACTGAAAATGCTCTCTAAATCTAACATACAATGGACGAATAGTTTTTCCTAAATAATAAAAACCACAAGGACAGAAGATGACATACACAACATTTGCTCAACCTATCTTTCTATCTGTGTGAGTGTTTTTTCATCTTGCTTCACCGTCATTATATGTTGGGGGCTGCCTATTGCTTTGGGGTCTGCTCTGGGGCAGTTTAGATTTCCCTTTCTGTCTTTAGGCTATGTAGTTCTCCGGCTGTGATCGAGGGTCTAGGGCACCGTAGGAACCCCCCACGGCTACTACTAGTTGTTGTTGTTAGGTTCAGGGGTCTGCAATCCGATAGCTGCCAACTTCTCTGGTTTTCTGGACTTAGCTTGTATTTCTGTTTTTGCCTCCTACGGTTACTCATTCATAACAGTGACTACAAAAATGGTGTAAAGCTAATATTTTCATTCAGCCCCAGGGGATGGATGGTATTGAGGGTAAAAATCCAGCGTGTTTCCATCTGGCGAAGGCGTTTAAATAGATTTCCTCCTCTAATGTTAATGTGTAAGACATCAATGCCACGCACTCTGAAGAGAGTGCTGTCACATTGATGAAAGGACTTAAAGTGTTTAGGAATGGTTTTGAGGGTGGTCGTGTTCTTGTGGGTCGCAGCTGCCTGGATCTCCAGGACGTGCTCCCTAATCCGGACTTTAAATTAAATTGTCTTATTGTCATCCCAATGTAGAAGAGCCCACATGGGCATGTCGCAAAATATATGACATATCTGGTGGTACAAGTTATCCGCTTCCTGATTTTATAACTTCTTGTACCATCAGAAATGAAGTAGGAATTACATCTATCTACATTGGGACATGCGACACAACAACCACACTGGACACAACCACCCCAATAGGGATCATGTCCAAAAATGTAGGACTCTCTCATCAGACGACGTCTGTGACCGGCGGACGGCGGTCACAGCTGCTGGTTCATGCTGTTATCTGACAGCATGGGAACCACAGTTCTCTGTCCAGTAGTGACTAACTTACTGCTGATCAGAGCAATCGGTGATTCGCTTTACTGCTCAAGTTCGTGCATCTCTAATCAATAGCTATCCATGTGGTAGACAAACACAGTTAAAGAAGCCCTCCGATCAAGATTTTTTTTATAAATCTGTGTTTATGTGCATGTGTACACAATGTATTGTGCATTTGTTAATATATTCACCGACCACCATCTTCTCTGTGATCCAGATTCGTTCAGTTCCTCTTCTCAGTGATATCAGTGCTCTTTAGACTCTCCAGATCAGATTATGCTCTTTGTGGCTCAGATTTGGCTTTTACAATGTTACAAAGTAAGCCTATTAACTTATTTTAGATTTTAATATACTTAAAAAGGCAATGAAAACAAATATGTTTATTTTTAAATTATATTACTTTTGATGTGGAGTTTTGGGTTGATTCCAAGTTTATATATTCTTTTATCTATTTTTTAACAATATTTGTTCTTCCATTTTATTTTACTAACTGTGCAAAATGCAGCAGACAAATTTGCATGGCTGCTGGACTCTGCACACTGAACACTGACTCGGCTTTGCTCAGGCAGTGTAAAGCCTCATTCAGTTGTCCATAATACACAGATCGTTTTTTTAAATCTGCAACTTGTCAATTTCAACTTGTCAACAGCCTGAACTCAGCCCTTGTAATTGGAACCTAAATGTTTGGTGGGATGGTGCAATATGCTACCATTTAGAACCCTATTTTAAACTTTTTCCCAGGGCCCCGCTTTGTCTAAAACCGGCCTTGATACTATCTGTATACAGTATATTCGGTGTTTTACTTTATGACTTTATCTTCATGACTGAGCTCAGAGTCTGAAATCCTCTCTCCTATTCATCATAAAATGGCATCACTACCTGCTTGTTTTATAATAGTGGAATTGAGTTTTCAGTGTAAACCCTGACCTGCAGTCCTTCTGATTATCAGACTGTGTTATAGGAGTGGGGTAACTGCATAGCATTTTGGGGAAGCAGTCAACTCTCAATCTGAGACTTCTTCTCTGCGTTGCAATGTGCATATAGTGGTAGACATTTTTGTCAATTTACTCAAAGTGAACCGCAAAGTATTCTAGATAATTGACATCAGTCAATTTCTCAAAATGTGAAGTAAAATCTGCCAACCGATGGCAGATAAATTTGGCAAAAAGTTGATCTGCCATGTTGGATTTTGTCAGTCATATTTAGATGATGTAGATAAAAAGTTGTTTGTGATGAGTGACAGATATGGATTCCATATATGAATGCTCAAACAAGACCACAGAATCATAGCAGAGATTAACCTGTGATTTATCGTTTTAACTTATATCTTTATTGACCAAGATGACAGTCTGACCAGACCAAATGTGGATAAGTCATTGAGAAAATGGCTAACAGAAAATAAAGATGTAAGGCCAACTTTATAAGGCTTCTGATTTGAAAGATTTGGATAATTTAGGCAACTATTTTCATGTACTTCCACGTTCCAATAGGTTGTATGTTGCCCAACTGAGATGCCTAGAGTGGAGCTCTAATGCTAAACATCATAACAGATTAAATTGATTTACCTGGGCACTGCTGAATATGGAGCCAAGTTATGTGAGCTATGGCTTTAATTCACACGTCTACATTTTCCTTTTTTAGTAACAACTACTGTACATAACCCTTTAGTAAACAGACTCCTATACGTCATGCTCACACTAGCTTTATTTTCCTATGTCTAAGAAATGCTGCAGCTCCCTTTACTTAAGTCATTGCGGAGGAATGTTGGGGACATTTAAGTGATGTCATTGACAAACAAAAGTTCCATTGGGCTGGCCCTGTGAATGTGGCATTAGCAGAGTACATAAAAATAGAATGCCAAGCATCAGGGCACAATACTTCAGTTGTGCAGAGGTGTGTGCCAGGAATTATGTTTAGCTGTTTGCTTTAGGATTTGATTTCAGCATTTCATTTACCTGCCATATTTAGGCAGACAAACTGGAAAATGCAACAAGAATGGACTGGTTGGTATGCCAAACAATGAAAAATAATACTTGGAGTTTGAAAAGGAAGACAAAGATGTGAATAAACTGAGCATACGTATATTCATTTTTTAACCAGTAGGTTAAAAAATCTTCTCTAATGTGTAAAAAGGCTGGAGGAATTTTTGTGGTGATTCACTTGAATCAATTTTCAAATTGTTTGCATTTGAAGGGACCTGTAAATTTCATAAAATTCAACTAAATTCGATTTGCATGAAATCAGTTTGATCATTTCTATCAAATGCAAATCAATAAATATCTGAATTTGGGCCTACCTTTCAATACGGGCTATTTCAGTCAAAACTTTTCAAATGACCGCATCTTTGACAAAACTACCCCTTTATACAGATCATATTTCTGGCAATGGATTTTAATTTCTAGTGTATATCATGGCCGTGATATTTCAGAATACCAAGACCACTTTACTATCTAAATTTTTGGGTGGTCATCTTATATATTTTCGACAGTACATGTGCTTCACTAGCTTCCAAAATGAAGTTGCTATCTGTGGATTTTTATAAAAGGAGAAGTAATAATAGACCCTGTATTTATATTCCCAGTTAGAGTAATATCAAGGTAATTAATAGATGTTGCAGAAAGTTTGTAATTAAAAGATAAATTAAATTCATTGTCATTGTGTTTCCAGTGTTTTTTGGCTCCATCTAGTGATCAGAGTCATAGCTGCAGTGTTATTTTACTTTCACTTTGCTTACTTTTCCCTCTGCTACAATGCATCCTGGTAGCCCTTGCAAAAGATTATGGTTAGTTCAGCCTCCATTTCCTTCCAGTTCTCCATTTTCCTTCTGCCTGCATTCAGGAAGCATCTCATTTCTCTTCCCCCCTTGTGATAGCATCATCGGTATGTATCTATGCTTTCCACAGCTAATTCCTGTCTCATATTAGCCTGCTTAGTTAGTTCTCCCCTGGTTAGCTATTAGTGCAGATGATGCATTATGTATATACGAATCCCTGATGAACCCAGTATTGATTGTATGCATAAATGTTTTTGTTTGCATATTCATCGCACCAATATACCATCACATTCAATAAAACACAGATTCAACCTACAGTCTCCTTATTGGACCCCAGTATAGCGGTTTATCTGCCTGTATAAGCTACCTGAAGTCTGCTTCATTTAGTGAGGACTTGTGTTGAGCATTCTGATACTGCAAATATCGGGTATCGTCCGATATTCGCTGTATCGGAATTCCGATACTGAGTACCGATATTTTTTCAATATCGGATACCGGAATCGGAAGTCCCCATAATGCAATGAGCCACTGTTGTGGCTGTGATTGGCTGCTGAAATGATGTCATCATGATGCGTGGTCTGTGCGCATCATGATGCGCGGTCTGTGCCGACTGCGGGGGGGTCTGTGACGACTGCGGGGGGTCTGTGCCGACTGTCGGGGGTCTGTGCCGGCTGCTGGTGGTCTGTACGGGTCTCTCGGGGGTTTGCACAGGCCTGCCGGGGGCCTGTGCCAGCTGCCGGTGGTCTGTACAGGCCTCTCGGGGGCCTGTGCCGGCTGCCGGTGGTCTGTACGGGCCTCTCGGGGGTCTGTACAGGCCTGTCGGGGGCCTGTGCCGGCTGTCGGTGGTCTGTACAGGCCTCTCGGGGGCCTGTGCCGGCTGCCGGTGGTCTGTACGGGCCTCTCGGGGGTCTGTACAGGCCTGTCGGGGGCCTGTGCCGGCTGTCGGTGGTCTGTGCCGGCTGCCGTGGGCCTGTACCGGCTGCCGGTGGTCTGTACGGGCCTCTCGGGGGTCTGTACAGGCCTGTTGGGGGCCTGTGCCAGCCGCCGGTGGTCTGTACGGGCCTCTCAGGGGCCTTTGCCGGCTGTCGGTGGTCTGTGCCGGCTGCCGGGGGCCTGTGCCGGCTGCCGGTGGTCTGTGCGGGCCTGCCGGGGGTCTTGTGTGTGTGCAGGCATCGTCCGATGGGACTACAAGTCCCATCGGGCGATGCCTGCTACAATGACAGTGATTGGCACATTAGCCAATGAAGGGACAGTAGTAGTCCCATCATCTGGCTAATGTGTTGAATGTAAAAAAAAAACATACTACATACATACTACATATATTCTACATTCTTACAACATACATACATACTACATATATACTACATTCATACAACATACATACATACTACATACATACTACATATATGCTACATATATACTACATTCATACAACATACATATATACTACATACATGCTACATATATACTACATTCATACAACATACATACATACTACATACATGCTACATATATACTACATTCATACAACATACATATATACTACATACTACATACATGCTACATATATACTACATTCATACAACATACAAATATACTACATACATACTTCATATATACTGCATTCATACAACATACATACATACTACATACATGCTACATATATACTACATGTATACAACATACATATATACTACATTCATACAACATACAGTACATACATACTACATACATACTACATTCATGCAACATACATACATACTACATACATGCTACATATATACTACATTCATACAACATACATACATACTACATACATACTACATGTATATTACATTCATACAGCATACATACATACTACATATATACTACATTCATACAACATACATACATACTACATACATGCTACATATATACTACATTCATACAACATACATATATACTACATACATACTTCATATATACTACATTCATACAACATACATACATACTACATACATGCTACATATATACTACATTCATACAACATACATACTACATACATGCTACATATATACTACTTTCATACAACATACATATATACTACACACATGCTTCATATATACTACATTCATACAACATACATACTACATACATACTACATGCATACAACATGCTACAGACATACAACATACATACATACTTTATACTGCATACATACTACATACATACTGCATGCAATACATTCATACAATACATACATATAGACATACAGACATACAGTACATATAACATAGAGTACATACTCACCATCACTTGTCACTTTGATCCCCGAAGCCAGTGTCATCTATGAAAAAATATGAAAATAACAAACGAGCCATATACTCCCTGATCCGCAGAAATCCACGAAGGTCCCACGCCGATTTCCCATGGAGAACAGCAGCATCAGCTGATGCGACCGCTCTCTAGGGGCTTCAATAATCCAATGACGGGAGGTAGGTATCCTTCCGTACTGTATTCCTCCGCCACTGTAAAAAAAAGTCCCTAGTCTCACTTTATGGCAAAAGCTGTGTGGGAACTTTCTCACACAGCAATGCCAAAAGTGAGAGTAGGGACTATTTTTTTTACAGTGGTGGAGGAATACAGTGCGGAAGGATACCTACCTCCCGTCATTGGATTCCTGCAGCCCCTAAAGAACAGTCGCATCAGCTGATGTTGCTGTTCTCCATGGGAGATCGGCGTGGGACCCTCGTGGATTTCTGCGGATCAGGAAGTATATCGGTTGTTTGTTATTTTCTAATTTTTTATAGATGACACTGGCTTCGTGGATCAAAGTGACAAGTGATGGTGAGTATGTACTCTATGTTATATGTACTGTATGTCTATGTATGTATTGTATGAATGTATTGTATGCAGTATGTATGCAGTATGTAGTATGTATGTATGTTGTATGTCTGTAGCATGTTGTATGTATGCAGTATGTATGTAGTATGTACTATGTATGTATGTTGTATGAATGTAGTATATATGAAGCATGCATGTAGTATGTATGTATGTTGTATGAATGTAATATAATAATATATATGTAGTATGTATGTAGTATATCTGTATGTTGTATGAATGTAGTATATATGTAGCATGCATGCAGTATGTAGTATGTATGTATGTTGTATGAATGTAGTATACACGTAGTATGTATGTAGTATATATGTATGTTGTATGAATGTAGTATATATGTAGCATGTATGTAGTATATATGTATGTTGCATGAATGTAGTATGTATGTATGTTGCATGAATGTAGTATATATGTAGCATGTATGTAGTATGTAGTATGTATGTGTTTGAATGTAGTATATATGTAGCATGTATGTAGTATGTATGTATGTTGTATGAATGTAGTATACACTCACTGGCCACTTTATTAGGTACACCTGTCCAACTGTGTGTTAAGACTTAATTTCTAATCAGCCAATCACATGGCGGCAACTCAGTGCATTTAGGCATGTAGACATGGTCAAGACAATCTCCTGCAGTTCAAACCGAGCATCAGTATGGGGAAGAAAGGTGATTTGAGTGCCTTTGAACGTGGCATGATTGTTGGTGCCAGAAGGGCTGGTCTGAGTATTTCAGAAACTGCTGATCTACTGGGATTTTCACGCACAACCATCTCTAGGGTTTACAGAGAATGGTCCGAAAAAGAAAAAAAATCCAGTGAGCGGCAGTTCTGTGGCCGGAAATGCCTTGTTGATGCCAGAGGTCAGAGGAGAATGGGCAGACTGGTTCGAGCTGATAGAAAGGCAACAGTGACTCAAATTGCCACCCGTTACAACCAAGGTAGGCAGAAGAGCATCTCTGAACGCACAGTGCGTCGAACTTTGAGGCAGATGGGCTACAGCAGCAGAAGACCACACCGGGTACCACTCCTCTCAGCTAAGAACAGGAAACTGAGGCTACAATTTGCACAAGCTCATCGAAATTGGACAGTAGAAGATTGGAAAAACGTTGCCTGGTCTGATGAGTCTCGATTTCTGCTGCGACATTCGGATGGTAGGGTCAGAATTTGGCGTAAACAACATGAAAGCATGGATCCTGCCTTGTATCAACGGTTCAGGCTGGTGGTGGTGGTGTCATGGTGTGGGGAATTTTTTCTTGGCACTCTTTGGGCCCCTTGGTACCAATTGAGCATCGTTGCAACGCCACAGCCTACCTGAGTATTGTTGCTGACCATGTCCATCCCTTTATGACCACAATGTACCCAACATCTGATGGCTACTTTCAGCAGGATAATGCGCCATGTCATAAAGCTCGAATCATCTCAGATTGGTTTCTTGAACATGACAATGAGTTCACTGTACTCAAATGGCCTCCTCAGTCACCAGATCTCAATCCAATAGAGCATCTTTCGGATGTGGTGGAACGGGAGATTCGCATCAGGGATGTGCAGCCGACAAATCTGCGCCAACTGTGTGATGCCATCATGTCAATATGGTCCAAAATCTCTGAGGAATGCTTCCAGCACCTTGTTGAATCTCTGCCACGAAGAATTGAGGCAGTTCTGAAGGCAAAAGGGGGTCCAACCCGTTACTAGCATGGTGTACCTAATAAAGTGGCCAGTGAGTGTATATGTAGCATGTATGTAGTATGTGGTATGAATGTAGTATATATGTAGTATGTATGTAGTATATATGTATGTTGTATGATTGTAGTATATATGTAGCATGTATGTAGTATGTATGTTGTATGAATGTAGTATGTATGTAGTATGTATGTATGTTGTATGAATGTAGCATGTATGTAGTATGTATGTATGTTGTATGAATGTAGTATATATGCAGCATGTATATAGTATGTAGTATGTAGTATGTATGTATGTTGTATGAATGTAGTATATATGTAGCATGCATGTAGTATGTATGTATGTTGTATGAATGTAGTATATATGTAGTATGTATGTAGTGTGTATGTATGTAGTATATATGTTGTATGTATGTAGTATGTTTTTTTTTTTTGTACATTCAACACATTAGCTGGATGATGGGACTACTACTTTCCCATCATTGGCTAATGTGTCAATCACTGTCATTGTAGCAGGCATCGCCCGATGGGATTTGTAGTCCCATCGGATGATGCCTGCACACACACAAGACCCCCGGAAGGCCCGCACAGACCACCGGCAGCCGGCACAGGTCCCCGGCAGCAGGCACAGACCACCGACAGCCGGCACAGGCCCCTGAGAGGCCCGTACAGACCACCAGCAGCCGGCACAGGCCCCCGGCAGCCGGCACAGGCCCCCGACAGGCCTGTACAGACCCCCGAGAGGCCAATACAGACCACCAGCAGCCGGCACAGACCACCGACAGCCGGCACAGGCCCCCGAGAGGCCCGTACAGACCACTGGCAGCTGGCACAGGCCCCTGACAGTCGGCACAGACCCCCGAGAGGCCCGCACAGACCCCGCCCGCACACACAGACACGCACAGTGTCCGCCCATGCACCGCCCACACTCTTCCCCCCTCCCAAACAGGATGTACAAGGCAAAAAAGGGTTTTTTTAAATTCCTATATTTCTGTCCCATTGGCTTGAATGGGACTTCCTGTATCGGAATCGGCAATACTGATACTTATTGGGGTATCGGGCGGATCCAATCCGATCCGATATTTCTGAATATCGGATGGTATCGCTCAACACTAGTGAGGACAGAACAGTGAAACAGCGGCCCTCCAGCTAGTGGGAATTCAGGGAAGAGCCAGTCTTCCATCCTGCAGGACCGCAGTGAAACAGCGTCCATCCAGCTAGTGGAAATTCAGAGAGAAGAATCTTCCATCCTGCATGGGCCAGTGAAACAGCAGCTATCCAGCTAGTGGGAACTCATAGAAAGAAGAGTCTTCCACCCTGCAGGGGCCAGATAAACAGGGGCCATCCAGCTAGTGGGAATTCAGGGAAAAGACAGTCTTCCATCCTGCAGGAACTAGTGAAACTGAGGGTGAGATTTGTCCCTACTCCCCCGCAGCACACCTGCCGCTCACACCTGGAGGAGAAGGGGACAGGAATATGGAGGAAATATACACTCGCAGGTCGCCTTCCTCCAAACGACCAGGAGGGGGCGGCCTCTACGGTAGTATAGAAGATTTGGCTTCAGCCCCGTGGACTATAACACCAGTCTGCTCACGACAGGGACGTACCCCTTCACCTAGGGAACCCCAAACAGCACCATGGGGATCACCAACTCCACCCACTTGTCTGGGTACGTCCGCCTGTATGAACAAGTCTCGCTCCCCAGCAGCGACTCTAGGGGGCACTTTGCCAGAGCGGCAGGAATATGGAGGAAAAATACACTCTCTGGTTGCCTCCACACGACCAGGAGAGGGCGGCTTCTTCAATGGTATGGAAGATTTGGCGTGAGCCCCGCGGACTATACACCAGTCTGCTCACCACAGGGATGTACCCCTTCACCTTGGGGAATACCAGGCAGCTCCGTGGGGCACCAACTCTTCCCACCTGCCTGGTACCTCCACATGCATGAGCAAGTCCCGCTCCCCAGCAGCGACTCTAGGGGCTTTTTGCCAGACCGCAGCCGCCATTTGATTTTCTGGTTGAGCCCAAAGAAAGGCCCCTGACCCTGAATACTGCTGCTGGAACTGCTTTACACCATGCAGTCTATCACACACCTCAGTGAGGTCCAGCAGCAATTACTCACAGGTCTCCACATGGCCAAGGCTGACCAGAAAAAAAAAATGTAGGGTTGGTGATAATGTCACAGTCATGTGTGTCTGGACGCAGCGAGTACCGCAAGGTGAACCCATGACACGCATGACCCTGGATACACCGCCTCCAGTAGGGCGAATTTAAATAATAAAACGTGCAGCTGGATACACCACCTCCAACTGGCGAATTTAGGTAATACATGTTATATATACAGTAGTCAGGAAACCCCGCCTCCAGTAAGGCGAATTTAAATAATAAAGGGGAAACCTGGGTAACAATAACAATGGTGGGCCCTGCGATAGGGAATAGGGACGTGGAGACCTCCTGTACTCCCCTGAGCCAGTGTCCCTGCACTCCTAACGTTCCCTATGCCGGTTCCGCACCGGGCGACGCATGCGTACCTCAAACCCTGACTCGCCCTGCACCTAAGCCCTCACTAGGGAATTGGTCGGTGCGGAAACTAATCCCACCACTGCACTAAACACACATAAGGGAAAATGACAATACAGCGGAACACCACTTAGCTTTGCTCTGTTGATTATGCTCCCCGCAACAGAGCCCACCACCTGCGTGCATCTTCTCCTTCAACAGGATCCATCACCATAACCAGATCCATCACCATAGTGCAGCCTTGGAGAAGCGTCCACCACCAGTTGCAGCTGCCCAGTAAACAGAGTCCCAAAGATGAGTCCAGCTTCTGCCAAAAAGTCCAGCATGCTTGAGTCCAATTTTCAGTAACCAAGTCCAGCATGCTGAGTGCAACTCTCACCGCCACTCCACTAAGCCATGCAAGCACTTCCCGCTGACACCATAAACTGCGACTCCACCATGCCACAGCCCTTCTTGCATACCACATCGTTGGACTCCACCAATCCATGCCAGCACTCCCTGCAGACTCCATAGCTGACTCAAACCCTCTGGCTGGTCTGCCCAGGACTCTCATTCAGCTCCTTCATCACCTAGGCTTGCTTCCCAAATGATGAACTATCAATATCATCAACAGTGATCAAACACACCTGAAACTCTTTTATAGAGCCTCACACCTGATTTGTAATTACGTGCACTAAACCAAAGAAACTAAAGTGCACTACCACTCACCACCACCGGGGCAACTTAGAACAAACGACACCACGTGTAATAATTCTAATGGCCACCGGGGGCAATCAACCCACTTTGGCAGCAAGCCAAAGGAAAAAAAGTTCACTTTGTCCATTTACTTGTCAGATCCACCTTGGATCATGACAGATTGTATTAGACGCTGACCACTCACCACCACCGGGGCAACTTAGAACAAACGACACCACGTGTAATAATTCTAATGGCCACTGGGGGCAATCAACCCACTTTGGCATCAAACCAAAGGAAAAAAAGTTCACTTTGTCCATTTACTTGTCAGATCCACCTTGGATCATGACAGATTGTATTAGACGCTGACATGTCAGAACGCTAATGCGGCGCATGCGGTGTGAAGCACTGCCCCCAGGAAGTGTCCTCTCATCAGCGGCCTTGGAGAACAAGCGGACAACGCCATCATGGAGACAGCACGTGCGCACTGGGCTCCCCTGTCCGCGTCATCGAGGACCGAGGGAGAGACACAATGCGCATGTGCACCGGAACGACATGAAAGCAAAGAAGCAGAACAGAGGAAAAAGGGGGCGGACCTAAAGCCAGACGTATATAAGTGACAATAAGACAAATTTGTGAAAAGGTGAACAAGATGACAATGTGTTATAAATTGAACAATACGAATTAAGTTAATATAATATACATCTAATATATAAAGCTCAAAGTGTGTATGTATGTATGTATGTATGTGTGTATATGTGTGTGTGTATGTCCGGGATAGGCATCCGCACTGTCGCAGCTACAGCCACAAAATTTGGCACAGTCACACGTCTGGACCCCGAGAGCGTCCTAAGCTAAGTTGTGAGGCAAAATTTTTAATCCCGTGTGTTCCAATTCACCAAACAATTTTGCCCCATCTACATACTGGGGAAAAAGTGTGTGCGCGTCAAGCCCCGCCCCTCACTATGATGTCATAATGTCCCTATCTACTTAATGGGGAAACAGTGTGTGCGTATCAAGCCCCGCCCATCATTATGATGTCACAATGGTTGCCATGGCGACGTGGATGTCATCATAGGTTGCAAGCCCCACCGCTCATTATGATGTCATAATGGTTGACTATGCAATGGAGGATGTGTGATGGGTATATGGGCAATGGACTATGGGATGGAGGATATGTATGATGGGTATATGGGCATGGGACTATGGGATGGAGGATGTGTGATGGGTATATGGGCATGGGACTATGGGATGGACTATTATGTAAACAGGGGCAAAATTGTTTGGTGAATTGGAACGCGCAGGGTTAAAAGTTCGCTTCACAACTTAGCATAGGACGCTCTTGGGGTCCAGACGTGTGACTGTGCCAAATTTTGTGGCTGTAGCTGCAACGGTGCGGATGCCTATCCCGGACATACACACACACACACATACACACATACACACATACATATACACACTTGAACTTTATATATTAGACTAGCTGAAGAGCCCGGCGCTGCCCGGGCATAGTAACTAACTGTTGTTAGTTATAACAAATTATAATTATCCTCCATCCCATAGTCCTGTGCCCATATACCCATCATACATATCCACGATCCCATAGGCCCGTGCCCATATACCCATCATACATATCCTCCATCACATAGTCGAGTGCCCATATACCCATCACATCCTCCATCCCATAGTCCCATGCCTATATACCCATCATACATATTCGCCATCCCATAGTCAAGTGCCCATATACCCATCACACATCCTTCATCTCATAGTCCCATGCCCATAAACCCATTATACATATCCTCCATCCTATAGTCCTGTGCCCATATACCCGTCATACATATCCTCCATCCCATAGTCCAGTGCCCATATACCCATCACACATCCTCCATCCCATAGTCCCATGCCCATATACCCGTCATACATATCCTCCTTCCCATAGTCCAGTGCCCAAATACCCATCACACATCCTCCATCCCATAGTCCTGTGCCCATATAACCGTCATACATATCCTCCATCCCATAGTCCAGTGCCCATATACCCATCACACATCCTCCATCCCATAGTCAACCATTATGACATCATAATGAGCGGCGGGGCTTGCAACCTATGATGACATCAGCGTCGCCATGGAAACCATTATGACGTCATAATGAGGGGCGGGGTTTGATACGCACACACTTTTTCCCCATTATGTAGATAGGGGCATTATGACATCATAATGAGGGGCGGGGCTTGACACGCACACACTTTTTCCCCATTATGTAGACAGGGGCAAAATTGTTTGGTGAATTGGCACGCGCAGGGTTAAAATGTCACTTCACAACATAGCTTACGACGCTCTCGGGGTCCAGACGTGTGACTGTGCCAAATTTTGTGGCTGTAGCTGCGACGGTGCGGATGCCTATCCCGGACACACACACACACACACACACACACACACACACACACACACATACATACATACATACATACATACATACATACATACACACTTTGAGCTTTATATATTAGATTTTATATACATAAAGTGAAAAAAACATTTATGAAAAACATATATATTTGAGCATAATAGACTATAATATTTATATACAGATATTAATAAAATATCAGAATTAAAAATACAATGAAGTGCATGGAATTCATCTTTTTGTTGAAAACAATAGGGCATATGGTCCAAATTCCACTAGGAAATCCTCATATTCTAAAAATGATAGTACATAAAAATATGAATTAAAACAGAAAAAAAGACATAGCACAAAATGGATAGACAAATATATTTAAATTACAAGCCACTAAATACAAAAGGGGACTGCAAATAAATGAAAATTAAAATATGATTAAAATACAAAAAAAAACCCCAACCCCTAAAAAAGGACACAAAAAGGATATATAAGCTACAGAAAGGAACCAAACCCAAAAGACTCATTGAGGCCTACTGGTGCTACAGTGTCTAAGCGGTAGATCCAGCGGCTCTCAACCTTGGACAAGACTTTGAACAAATCACCTCCTCGTGGGCCTAAAATTACCTGATCAGTGGCCCAAATTTTGAGTAAGCTTGATTTACATTCATGAAAACGCTGAAAATGCCTAGGCGGGGTTTTGAGCTGTTCTTCACCTGATGCTGATTTTGCTTTCTCAATTTCTCTAATACGCTCGCGTGTCCGGATTTTAAGCTCTCTGGTAGTCATTCCTATATAGATCTTGGGACAGGGACATCGAGCATAATAGATCACTCCTTTGGACAAACAATTTAAATGATGTCGTATTTGAAATGTCCAAGTACCAGATGAATTTGTAAATTCTTTGTTCTTGACAAGATTCTTGCAAGTTTTACAGAATCTACACGGAAAAAATCCCCAATTCTTCTCCCTTTGTCTATCCTGTGTGTTGATAGAAGAGTAATGGCTTCTCACCAAGATGTCCCGAAGGTTTCTTGACCTATTGGCTGTAATCAATGGTCTGGGAGGTAAAACAGTTTTCAAAATAGCATCAGTTTGAAGAATGTTCCAATGTTTAGATATAATATTGGTTAATTCCTGCCATTGGGAACGAAATGGTGTAATAAGTCAAATTTGGCAATCAGATTTCTTCTTAAGTTCTTTGTGGCCATACAGAAGCTCATTGCGAGAAGAATCAGCTGCTCTAAGATAAACACGTCTGATCTGCCTATGACTGTACCCCCTTTCTCTAAATCGATGGTACAAATCTTTGGATTGTTTTTTGAACCCCTCTTCTGTAGAACAAATTCTCCAGATCCTAAGGTGTTGACTAATAGAAATGCTGTTAATAGTGGACCTAAGATGGGAAGAGCTTGCATGAAGAAGCAAGTTTGTTGAAGTTGGTTTTCGATAAACATCCGTTACAATTAATCAACCTGGTTGTACCTCAATTTCAATATAAAGGAAATCCAATTTTCTTCCATGTTTAAAGGTCAATCTGATATTTCTGTCATTGGAATTGAGCCTAAACATGAATTCGCCAAGCTCCTCTGAAGTACCCTCCCACACAAACAGGACATCATCTATATAGCGAATCCAATGCAATACTTTCTCGATGTTGTCAAAAGGGTTAGTCAAAAAAATTTCTCGTTCCCACACACCCATGAATAAATTCGCATACGAAGGGGCACAGGCCGCCCCCATGGCGGTACCCTGAAGCTGCAAAAAATATGGTTATTGAAAATGAAGCAATTATGACTCAAAACTAATTCTAATAATTGCAAAATAAAACCCACTAGTGGTTTATCAATATTAGCAGCCTCAAGGAACCAGGAGGCGGCCTGTAACCCATCTGCATGATGAATAGAGGTGTAGAGACTTTCTACATCCGCTGTTACTAGGGTTGTACCATCTTGTAACTGGAGACCATCAAGACTACGTAAGGCTGCAGTTGTGTCTTGAATGTGAGAAGGTAAGGAAGACACAAGGGGATTCAAATAAAAATCGATAAAAAGACATGCTAACTCACATTGTCCATCATTTCCAGACACAATGGGCCTGCCAGGAGGGTTGATCGGGTCTTTGTGTATTTTATGAATAAGATACAATGTGGGAAGTTTCGGCACTGTTGATATTATAGATTCCATCATTTTTTTGGGAATAATAATCTCTTCATATGCTCTGGAAACAATGTCAAACAATTCCTGTTGAAAGTTAGTCAAAGGATTAGAATGAAGCTTCTTGTATGTGGTTTTATCAGACAGGAATCTATAGGCCTCTGCTTCATATGATTTATTGGCCAAAGAACTATTTCCGCCCTTATCGGCTTGTTTTATCACCACATCCATCCAATTTTGTCACTGCAGGACATGTCTTAAGGTTTGGAATTTTTTTTGACTTGTTGAATGTGGGTGTGGGAAAATTACTTACCATTGAGGGTTCATGTTCATTAGCCAAGGATTCCAAAATTTTCACAGCCCGCTGTTCTTCCAATGTTTCAAATGATCCTTCACTAGATGGTTGGTCATGATATCTCTTTAATATTAGTTTGTGTGCGAACAAATGAACATCTTTCACGGCCATGAATAGATCTATAGATTTGGGAGTTGAAAATGTTAAGCCTCGTTCTAATATTTTCTCTTGTATAGGAGAGAGTACATGACTAGACAAATTAATTACCTTAGGATTATCGTGTCTACATCCACCAGATCCTTTAAAGAGTGAATAGTTTTTCCTCTGATTTCCATTCCTAGTTTTCACACTAGTGGATGCATTAGACTCCGTCAATGAAGAGGCCTAACTTGTCTGAGATACCAATGAAGTCATGGAAGAACTTCTAGAAACATCCTTTTACCTCTCTTTCCTATTACGCCATTTGTAAATGGGTCGCCCTCCCAGGGCTGTGGGGTACTCGGTACCGGGACGGTCTCTCAGAGGGGTTTGTCACAGCAGCAGTGACCCGGTCCGTGGCCCTGGGCGCCCATGTAAAAGGGGTTGAGTTGGGAATAAAGTTTATAAGTGATTCGTGACGCCATCTGTGGTGTTCGGCAAGGGAGGTGTTAAGCTGACGCTCCAAGCAGATCCTCTGTGACAGATGGTGTAGTGCAGCAATGATATTGTAGCCCTCCACAGGTAGGTCTGTTGGTCCCAGGGCAGTGTAGCGGAATGTTTAGGAAGAGGGTGCAGTGTTTGGCACAGAGATGTAGCAGTGCTGAGGATGTTGCATGAAGAAGGCAAGGACCCAACAGGGTGCAGTTTCTTTACCTTTACTTGGCAAACGCAGTCCAGGGTCCTGGTTACAGATGGCACAGGAGCAGGCTAGCCTGGAAGCAACTCAGGGATCTCTCTATCAGATGGGTTGTGTAGTCTCCTTTCTAGCGCTGGCTTGAGGTACATCCAGTACAGTGTTACACTGAAGTTCCTCCTTCTTATCTTCTCTTAGAACTACCTCGTATTGCAGACAGCTGTAGCCCTCTATCTCTCTTGGCTCACCCGTCGCTGTTGTGCCTCCGAGTCTTAGTTGGGAATAGAGCATTTAGAGCTTCCTATTCCTCTGGTTTCTGTTGCAGGACCTTCAGTATCCATACAACCGTGGAGACCAGGCTCCAGATCATGCGCTATCACTGGGAGGGAGCTCTCTATCCTCAGCTCAACCTCCAGCTTCTGTCCACACTACTACACTCTTTGCCCTCCTCACACTAACTCCTCTTTTCCCCTCCTGGCCCACAGAGAGCACTCCTCCCCCAATTCTGGTTCAGAGCTCCCTCTTCTGGCCTGGAGTGGGAACTGTGTTGCATGACATGGTTAACTGTTAGAGAGACCCTTCATTGCCTCCAAGCCTGCCATCACCCTCCCTGGAGGAAGGCAATGCCACTGTGGCGACCATACTCCTGGGGGCGCCACATAAACCTTGTGGAATTCAAAACCATGAACATTTCTTTGATATTTTTGCAATTTCATTGCGCAAATATCTTTTCCCCATTTTTCAATATCCATATCAAGTTCAGAAAAAAAGTTTCCAAATTTTCCGTAGGTCTATCTTTTACTAATGATATTTGCAATTTTTCGATTTGTTCATCCAACTCCTTTAATAAAATATTTTTCTCATTTATAATTTCCAAAAAAAATCAAAGAGGATGTAGAGGATTCTTCCCATCTATTTTTCAGTGTTTCATCATTTAAATCAAAAGAAGAGTAAGTTTGTATCCTCAAGCCCCGAGGAATCAATTTTTGCTTAAGATAACTATCTAAGGAGGCTCGAGTCCACCAAAGACGAGTTTTCTTCTGTAGCAAATTATGAAATTTTCCTAGAATTTTCTTTAAAATCAAGATTATTACTATCCAGATTGTAACCAGTAGCACTCTGTTTGAACAAATCACAAGCTTTATTTAACCAGGATCTCTCCCTGGTTTTGTGATCCATAATAGAGAATTTTTTACAGGACTGAATCTGTTGAAAAACAGAAATAGAATCAATATACACAAAATAGTCCACAAAAGAGATAAATTTGGACAGAGAACCCTAAATTGGCAAATACAATGCAAAAGAAACTTTGAGTATAATCCAAAAATTTTTTTTATTAAAGTTCAAAAGACATCAAAAAATGAGTGATAAAACAGAGGCTACTATTGCACACAGAAGGACTAAACACTAGCAAAGTATCTGAGAATAATGCACAAAGCCCATAATTAAACAGTAAAAATTAAGTAAATATCATGAAGGCATAAATCCTAATATCACAGATACAGCCATGACTTGCAAGAAATAAAGAGCATAAATTAACACTGAGTAGTCATGCCTAAATGCTACAAGAGACCCGAATATAAATTAAGGTGAATGTAATAAAATGTGCCAAGTGACAAAAGTATATATGTAAACACCAAAAAATACTAGAGAAATTTTATATGCATAGGACAACATCCATTGTCTGCAAACTAAAGGGCAATTTAGTGCATAATGAAAGGAAAAGACCCAGTAGTCATAGAAAATAAATAAGGGACTCAGGAGATGTACTATAAAGATGTCAGTAAATAAGGCAAAAATTTGCAAACTAATCTTCCAAGAAGCCAGTGGAAGTCCAGCCGCCCCAACGCACGTTTCGTGTCTTACTTCATCAAGAGGCGTGTTGGGGGAAGGGTGGGCTAGAATACTTATAGACGCCAGTAACCAATCGGCTTGTAACAAGTAAATAGAAAACATATGGATTGTATTAGACGCTGCCATGTCAGAACCCTAATGCGGTGCATGCGGTGAGAAGCACTGTCCCCAGGAAGTGTCCTCTCATCAGCGGCCTTGGAGCACAAGCGGGCAACACCGATATGGAGACGGTGCGTGCGCACTGGGTTCCCTTGTCCACACCATCGAGGACCGAGGGAGAGACACAACGTGCATGCGCACTGGAACGACATGAAAGCAAAGAAACAGAACAGAGGAAAAAGGGGGCGGACCTAAAGCCAGACATATATAAGTGACAATAAGACAAATTTGTGAAAAGGTGAACAAGATGACAATGTGTTATAAATTGAACAATACGAATTAAGTTAATATAATATACACATAAATATATTCAATATTTTATATACATAAAGTGAAAAAAAGATATATGAAAAAAGATATATGAAAAACGTATATATTTGAGCATAACAGACTAATATTTATATACAGATATTAATAAAATATCAGAATTTAAAATACAAATGAAGTGCATGGAATTCATCTTTTTGTTGAAAACAATAGGGCATACGGTCCAAATTCCATTAGGAAATACTCATGTTCTAAAAATGATAGTAAATAAAAATATAAATTAAAACAGAAAAAAAGGCATAACACAAAATGGATAGACAAATATATGTAAATTACAAGCCACCAAATACAAAAGGGGACTGCAAATAAATGAAAATTAAAATATGATTAAAATACAACATCTCAGTATGTTAATGAACTTCCTGATCCAAGCTATAACCAAAAACACGATACATCCAGTGAAGTGAGTGAGAGACGTCATGAGGCTCAGCTTCAGGAAAACGTGGAGCAAACCAATTCCAATGACTACCTTGCCCCTCCCTAGGTAACCAACGTGAATCACCTTGCTGACCCACCGCACGTCAGACCGAAGCAATAAGACACCGGCTGGCGCCACCCTGAATATACTAGAAGGTATGAACTCACTTCATATCACTATCAGGGTGACCCATCACCAATATACTCTGCTGACAACCGGTTCACAACAGAATTTGCTAAGTTCTTCACACGAAGTGATCTGGTTGCCAAGGGACTCATGAAATTCACTGACCGTGCTGAAGGTTACAGAGCTTGGAAAGCCTTCTTCCAAAATCTCACTAGAGACTTGGGGCTACAACACAGGAAAGAGGTAGACCTCTTAGGCTATGTACCCACGTATGCAGAAAATTCCTGACTAAATACCGGACTCTTTCCTAGGAAACGCGTTTTTTTCTATGCTTTTTTTGAGTGATTTTTGAACGTTTTTTATGCGTTTTTTTCCGGAGCATCTCCAGTCTCATAGAATATAGTTAGAAATGCGGATTTTTCAGTGAAATTAATGAGCATGCTGCGTTTTTTTACCGCAATGCGTTTTTTTTGCGGAAAAAAACGCATTGATATGCAAAAAAGTGCAGAATTCATTAAATTAATGGGATGCTTCTTGTAAGCATTTTTTAAGCGTTTCTGCCAGTAAAAACGCTTAAAAAACGTGAAAAAGCGCTTATGTCTGTCATGATCCAGGACGGGATTTCGCTTTGACCCGTCCTGGTTAGACTATGGGTTAATTGTGCTGCCTCTCTCTGGCAGCAGGAGGCTATTTAGTGCTCACTGGACCTGGGTCCGGTGTCAGTTATACTCCTGCCCTCGGCTGAGTTAAGTGACCTCTTGTATACGTGTGCCTTGTGCCTGATATCTTGCTTGCTTGTTCGGTTGTGATCTGGTTCTGTCCCTGTTACGAGTTCTGCCTGACCCTCTTGTACTGCGCTACCTCTCGTGTATGACTCTCTGCTTGTGACCCGATTTCTCTCTGCTCGTCCCCTTGGTACCACGTCGCCCTCTTGTGTATGACCTTTGGCTCTTTCTGACTACCCGTCTGTTTGTCCCTCCTGTACCTCGTTTGCCCGTACTGCTGTGACCTCTGTTTTGCCTGACTCTGAGTTGTTGTATGGTGCCCTGTCCTATCTGAATACAGGACGCTAAGCCCCGCCCCCTTGCAGTCACATGACCATAGGTCCCGTGCAGACTATTCAGTTTCAGTGTCCGCAGGTCCTATGCCTCTTTACTTTCCAGCGCTGACTGGACCCTGACACTATTAGCCTGAAGCACGCATTGTCACCTCTGCTGCCCTGCTCCACAGGTAACTTTCAGCACTGCTTCTGTACTCAGGACACGTGCACTGGCTCTATGAGCAAGTGCAGTGCGGTGTCTCTGACAATGTCTTGATCCAGGTTTGATCTGACAGTTTTAAATGCACAAGTGAACTTTTTTCCCTTTGGCTGTGCCAAAGTGGTGTGATTGCCCCCGGTGGCCATTAGAATTATTGCCCTGTGGTGTCATTTGTTCTATGTTGCCCTGGTGGTGGTGAGCAGTATTGCACTCTAGTACCTTAGTTTGTGCATGTAATTATAATGCAGGTGTGAATGCTCAATAAAAGAGTGTCAGGTGTATCAATCACTGTTGGTGATAGGTTTTCAGTTAGTCATTCACAAGTAAGCCTGGGTGAAAGATGGAGCTGAGCAAGAGTCCTGGGCAGCCCAGCCAGAGGGGACAAGTGGCAGCTATGGAGTCTGCAGGGAGTGCTGGCATGGATTGGTGGAGTCCAACGATGGGGTCTGCAAGAAGGGCTGGCATGGCGTGGTGGAGTCGCAGTTTATGGTGTCAGCAGGAAGTGCTTGCATGGCTTGGTGGAGTGGCGACTATGGTGAGAGTTGCACTCAGTTTGCTGGACTTGGTTGCTGAAAGCTGGACTCAAGCATGCTGGACTTTTTGGCAGAAAAGTTGGACTCAAGCTTGCTGGACTTTTTGGCAGAAGCTGGACTCATCTTTGTTTACTGGGCAGCTGCAACTGGTGGTGGACTCTGCTCCAAGGCTGCACTATGGTGATGGATCCGGTTATGGTGATGGATCCTGTTGAAGGAGAAGATGCACGCAGGTTGTGGTCTCTGCTGCGGGGAGCATAAGCAGCAGAGCAAAGCTAAGTGGTGTTTCCCCTGTTTTGTTACTTTTCCTTATGTGTGTTTAGTGCAGTGGTGGGATTAGTTTCCGCACCGACCAATTCCCTAGTGAGGGTTTAGGTGCAGGGCGAGTCAGGGTTTTGAGGTTCCTGTGAGTCGCTAGGTGCAGAACCAACATAGGGAACGATAGGAGTGTAGAGACACTGACTCCCCGTTTCCCTATCGCAGGGCCCTCCATTGTTATTGTTACCTAGGTTTCCCCATTATTATTTAAATTCGCCTTACTGGAGGCAGGGTTTCCAGATTTTTGTATATATACGAGTAATATCTAAATTCGCCAGTTGGATGCGGTGTATCCAGCTGCACGTCTTATTATTTAAATTCGCCCCACTGGAGGCGGTGTATCCATGACAGCTTATATGTGCACACACCCTTAGTCAAATACCTAGGAGAAGAGTCAGTCAAACACGCAGTAAGGATCAGAGACATTAATGTAAACCCCCCCTCAAATTGGCCTCAAAGAGATCTGGATGAGGCTGGATGAGTGTTACGGCTCAGCAGAGGTAATAGAGAGAGCCTTGTTCAAAAGAATTGATGACTTTCCTAAAATATCTAACAAAGGTCTCAAGAAACTTAGAGAACTAAGTGACCTGCTAAAGGAAGTCCTAGTTGCCAAATGTGAAGGTGACCTGCAAGGACTTGCATTTCTTCACACAGCCAAAGATGTAAACCCTATAGTCCTAAAGTTGCCCTACAATCTACAGGAGAGGTGGCTCCACATACAAATACAAACACAGTGTTCCATTCCCTCCCTTCTCTGTTTTTGTAAACTTTATACACGAACAAGCGACAATCAGAAGTGATCCCAGCTTTGACTTTGCAATGTCATATGCCACGCCGTCACCAGATGCAAACCCACGCAGAACATCTGTGGCAGTGCACAAGACTTATGTTTCTTCTCCAAGTTCCAATTACAGATCTGCTGGCTGCTCCCAATCATAGACAAAGGTACAAGAACCTGACAAGCAGTGCCCGCTCCATCAGAAGCCTCATCCTCTCCTGAAATGCAGAGCCTTCAGAGGAAAATCTATGCCAGATTGCAGAAGCTTCCTGAAGGAGAACGGCATCTGTTACAAGTGCTGCTCATCTACAACTCATCTCGCCAAAGATTGCAAGGTTAGTGTAAAATGCACAGAATATGGCACCACAGATCATAACACTGCTCTACGCCCTGGCCCAGCTCCATGGAGTGTGCAAAACACAACATCTGACAGTGAACATGGCGGGGAGGAAAGGAGCACTGATGCAGCTATGCTAGAGATCACTTCACAATGTACTGAAGTCTGTAAAGGGACAATAGACAGTAGGTCCTATTCAAAAATATGCCTCGTCAGAGTGTACCCAAATTGTCATAGAGGCAAAGCTGTAAGACTGTGTGCTATCTTGGATGATCAAAGTAATCGATCCTTTGCTAAATCAACATTCTTTGACCTATTCAACATCAAAGGGCCAAGAACCCCCTACTCATTAAAGACATGTGCAGGT
Source organism: Dendrobates tinctorius (assembly GCF_039654945.1). NCBI lineage: Eukaryota > Metazoa > Chordata > Amphibia > Anura > Dendrobatidae > Dendrobates > Dendrobates tinctorius. Next base: position 50,584,852 of record NW_027361683.1, read on the forward strand.
ACTGTGACAACAGCTGGCAGGAAAGCCACTGATTACCAAATTGAGTCCTTAGACGTACAATTCTGCCAACCTCTACCTACAATCATCGAGTGTAACCAGATGCAAGACAATAGATCTGAAATACCTACGCCGGATGTGTCAATCCATCATGCTCACTTGAAGCGCCTAACACACCTTTAACTGGACCTCAACCATCAGGCAAAGATAATACTGCTGTTGGGAAGAAATGTCATACTGGTCCATAAAGTGAGATGTCATATCAATGGACTCCACAATGCTCCCTATGCCCAAAGGCTAGTCCTAGGATGGATCATAATAGGAAATGTATGCTTGGGACATAGGCATGCCCCATCTTCTGTGACAAGTATGGTAGCAAATACATTGGAGAAAGGACACCCATCTCTGTTTCAACCTTGCAACAACGAGTTCCATGTCAAGGAACTATCACACAGCATCCAACTACCCAATCATTTAATAGACTTTACTCATGACAGCAGTATAGTGTCAGGAAGCTATGAGGATCAGTTGGGGTGCACAGTCTTCCAGAGAACTAAGCAAGACAACCAAATAGCAATGTCGGTAGAGGACAAGTTGTTCTTAGAGGTAATGGACATGGGACTTGCAAAAGATGAGACCAACAGCTGGGTCGCACCTCTTCCCTTCAGAACCCACAGACCACGTCTACCAAACAACAGAAATCAGGCATTAAAACGTTTCTCCTCTCTTAACCCCTTAACGACCGCCGATACGCCTTTTAACGGCGGTAATTAAGGGTACTAAAACCACAGCGCCGTTAATTCACGGCGCTGTGATTTAAGTGAATAGCGCCCCCCAGTGTCAGATTTTCTCCTGGGTCTCAGCTGCCAGGGGTAGCCGAGACCCCAGAGAACATGAATCGGTCGGTTTTTACCGACCCCCGCTTTTGCGATCGCCGTTATTAACCCTATAACGGCGACCGCAAAAAAAAAAAAAGCCGCGATTTTACATTTAATTTCTCTCTCCTCTGATGTGATCGCACATCAGAGGAGAGAGAAATAGGGTCCACGATCCCCCCCGGTACCTCTCCGTGGCCCTCCGTCCCCTCCCGGTGGTCCCACGTCCCGCCGGCATCCTCCGATGGGCGCCGCCATCTTGAAAATGGCGGGCGCATGCGCAGTGCGCCCGCCGGGAATCTGCCGGCTCCGGCTGGCAGATTCCATTCATTATTTTGATCACTATGATAAACGATCATAGTGATCAAAATAAAAAAAATAGTACATAACCCCCCGTTTATCACTCCCTTATATAGGCCAATATAATGAAATAAAGAAAATATTTTTTTTTTCAGTTTTCCATTAGGGTTAGGGTTAGGGTTAGGGTAGGGTTAGGGCTAGGGTTAGGGTTAGGGTTAGGGTAGGGTTAGGGTTAGGGTTGGGCTAGGGTTAGGGTTAGGGTTGGGCTAGGGTTAGGGTTAGGGTTGGGCTAGGGTTAGGGTTGGGCTAGGGTTAGGGCTAGGGTTAGGCTAGGGTTAGGGTTAGGTTAGGGTTAGGGTTGTGCTAGGGCTAGGGTTAGGGCTCGGGTCACGACTAGGGTTAGAATTAGGGTTAGGGCGAACTAGAATTAGGGTTAGAATTAGGATTAGGGATTAGGGTTGGGATTAGGGTTAGGGGTGTGTTGGGGTTAGGGTTGGAGCAAGAATTGAGGGGTTTCCACTATTTGCCAACTTTGGGGGTCTAAAAATTGGGGTCTAAAAAATCATTTTGTAGAAATAAAAAAAGACTTTTTATTTTCACGGCTCTGCATTTATAAACTTTTGTGAAGCGCTTGGGGGTTCAAAGTGTTCACCACACATCTAGATAAGTTCATTAGGGGGTCTAATTTCCAAAATGGGGTCACTTGTGGGGGGTTTCCACTGTTTAGGCCCATCAGGGGCTCTGCAAGTGCAACATGATGCCCGCAGACCATTCCATCAAAGTCTGCATTCCAAAATGGCACTCCTTCCCTTCCGAGCTCTCCCATGCGCCCAAACAGTGGTTCCCCCCCACATATGGGGTATCGGCGTACTCAGGACAAATCGCATAACAACTGTGCGGGTATGATTTCTCTTGTTACCCTTGTAAAAATAAAAATTTTGGGGCGAAAAGATAATTTTTGTGGAAAAAAAATGGATTTTTTATTTTCACGGCTCTACGTTATAAACTTCTGTGAAGCACTTGAAGGTTCAAAGTGCTCACCACACATCTAGATAAGTTCCTTAATGGGTCTAGTTTCCAAAATGGGGTCAGTTGTGGGGGGTTTCCACTGTTTAGGCCCATCAGGGGCTTTGCAAGCGCAACATGATGTCCGCAGACCATTCCATCAAAGTCTGCATTCCAAAATGGCACTCCTTCCCTTCCGAGCTCTCCCATGCGCCCAAACAGTGGTTCCCCCCCACATATGGGGTATCGGCGTACTCAGGACAAATCGCATAACAACTGTGCGGGTATTATTTCTCCTGTTACCCTTGTAAAAAATAAAAATTTGGGGGCGAAAAGATCATCTTTGTGGAAAAAAATAGATTTCTTATTTTCACGGCTCTACGTTATAAACTTCTGTGAAGCCCTTGGGGGTTCAAAGTGCTCACCACACATCTAGATAAGTTCCTTAATGGGTCTAGTTTCCAAAATGGGGTCACTTGTTGGAGGTTTCCACTGTTTAGGCACATTAAGGGCTCTCCGAACGCAACATGGCATCCGATCTCAATTCCAGCCAATTCTGCGTTGAAAAAGTCAAACGGCGCTCCATCCCTTGCGAGCTCTGCCGTGTGCTGAAATAGTGGTTTACCCCCACATATAGGGTATCGGCGTATTCAGGAGAAATTGTACAACAAATTTTGTGGTTGATTTTCTCTTTTAACACTTGTGAAAATAAAAAAAATTGGTTCTGAAGTAAATTTTTTGCAAAAAAAAGTTAAATATTAATTTTTTCCTTCCACATTGCTTTAGTTCCTGTGAAGCACTTAAAGGGTTAATAAACTTCTTGAATGTGGTTTTGAGCACCTTGAGGGGTCTAGTGTTTAGAATGGTGCCACTTTTGGGTATTTTCTGTCATGTACACCCCTCAAAATGACTTTAAATATGATGTGGTCCCTAAAAAAAATGGTTTTGTAAATTTTGTTGTAAAAATGAGAAATCGCTGGTCAACTTTTAACCCTTATAACTTCCTAACAAAAAAAAAATTTGCTTCCAAGATTATGCTGATGTAAAGTAGACATGTGGGAAATGTTATTTATTAAGAAATTTGTGTGACACATCTCTCTGATTTGAGGGCATAAAAATTTAAAGTTTTAAAATTGCAAAATTTTCAAAATTTTCGCCATATTTCCATTTTTTTCATAAATAAACACAAGACTTATCGAAGAAATTTTACCACTAATATGAAGTACAATATGTCACGAAAAAACAGTCTTAGAATCAGCAGGATCCATTAAAGCGTTCCAGAGTTATAACCTCATAAAGGGACAGTGGTCAGAATTGTAAAAATTGGCCTGGTCATTAAGCTGCAAACTGGCTCTGTCGCTAAGGGGTTAAACATAATCTGAAGAGGAAACCGGAGCTAAAAGATCACTTTTTCTCCTTCATGTCAAAGATCTTTGAGAATTGTCATGCAGAACTAGCTCCCACTCTCAAAGACTCTGAAGAATGCTGGTTCCTACGCATGTTTGGAGTATACCACCCTAAGAAACCAGGCCAGATTAGAGTGGTGTTTATCTCCAGTGCTATTGGGTCACCCTAGCACACCCAGGGCAGCGGGGTACTTGGTACCGGGCCGGTGTCGAGGCGGGAAAGTGTCACAGCATCGGTGACCCTGTCCGTGGCCCTGGGCGCCCAATATCCATGGCGGAGATGTTAATGGTGTTAAAGTTTATTAGGTAGTTCGTGACACCACCCGTGGTGTTTGGCAAGTAAGATGTTGAGCCAATGCTGCATGCAGATCCGCTGGGACTGATGGTGTGGTGCAGCAGAGATGGTATAGCTCCCCACAGGTGGAGCTGTAGTCCCAGGGCAGTGTAGGTGCAATGGATGAGGAGAGGAGCAAAATGGTATGGATGCTGGTACCCAGGTGTAGTGGTGCGGGAATAACTTGAGGACACCAGAGTATGCGGTTCCAAAGCTTTACTCACTGTTTGCAGTTCACACAACTGCCTGCCTCCATACCGTGTTCTCCAGGTCAGGGCTCCAGCCAACCTCCAGGCAGGATAGGATTCTCCCCTCCACACTCCGCCAACATGTACCTTACTGAACGACTCCTCCAATGCGCCTTTAGGTGCGAAGCACTCCAGTACTTAGTTACCCTGGAATGCCTCTCTCTAGGTGTTCCTAGTCTTTACTTGTATGACAGACAGCTGTAGCCTGCTTCGGGGACTCCTCACTGCATCCCGACTCTCTATTCAGTTGCTGTTGTGTCCCAAGTCTATGATGGGAGCAAGGCGTTAGCGGCTCACTACTCCTCTGGTGTCTGTTGCCGGACATAAAGATCCAATCAACCTCGGGGACCAGGCCCCGGCCTTTGCGCTCTCTGGACTGGAAGGGTTCTCTAACTTTCTTCAACCAGCTTCCCACCGTCCTTCTATTCTTCTTCGTTCCGATCTGTTCTATCTCTCTTATGGAAGGTTAGGTTATCACTCTTATCAGTCTCTTTCTCTGGTCTTTCTCGTGCCAGCAGCCCAGATCACTGGGACCTGCTGTAGCACGTCCCTCAGACACCCATCTTCTCTCTTCTCTCTTCTCTAACCAACTAGCCACTAACTCTCACTCTTCCCACTCTTTTAAATCTAACTCCACCCGCCTCCCCAGCACCTCTCGTGTTACGAAGCCAGGGACCACAAAAGACACCATATGACCTTTCCAGCATAAAGCAAGGATGGGTCCCTGCTGAACTATCCTGTGTGTGGGGTGCAGGTGTTGGAATGCGAAAGGGAGTTCCCAGCCTACCTGGATGGTGGGGCACTACACCTTAGGAGAAGGTGCAGTATTTCTGTGGCGACTGAAGCCTCAGGGGCACCACATACCCCCCGTTAAACACAGCACATCCGCGGGCTGTAAGACAACAAAAAGTACAATACAGGAACACACAAAATTTTTTAAATGCTATTCAACAATACTTATCTAATCTTCCTAATGTAGGAGGTACATTTCTCAAACGTTACAAACAGGTTAACTTCCTATCTTAGTATCAAAAATTTACTTAAGTGCAATTCTTAATTCAAAGTGCTATACTCAACACTTTTTCTTTAGTACATTTTCTATCAATTATACTCTTTTTCTTTTTCTTTCTTCTACTAGATGCAAGACACTGACCATCTACTCTTGGCCTGTCAACTGTCACTTTCAATTCTTCAGTCTTTATTCAATTCTCACATTCTATCTAAAAACTTTTCTAATTCTCTGTATCCAATGTTCTATAAAAGACATTTACTTTTCACAAGACACAACATTATCAAATACGTTATCATAAAACATTAAAAATTCTTGTAAGGTGCTGAACACTGCTCCCAGCTGGGCTTTCTTGCAGTGTCCCTTGAGGTAGACATCATTCTTCGAAAAGCGTCCATGCAAAAACATTATCTTCGCAAAGTGTCTTTATATGTAAAACCAAGAAAGGGCACCTAAAGAGGTGCAACTATTTACAATAAAAGTTTTTGGATCAATCAGCATCTATGATCTCCACAGTTCCATTTCAAAAACAACGCTGCCAATCAAAAACTGGGCAACATGATGAACAAAAAGGCAAAGGCACAACTGGTGCAACAAACCCTCCTGGGTAATGAGAAATTTTGTAATTTATTTCCTTAGTGGCTACCAGATTCAAAGTAGTCATTGGCAAACCGCAGGTACTCCTCTTCCCACGGTGTCAAGCCAAAGATCTTTGGTTTGGGCTGCCAAACTGGAGGTGATACAATAGCAGCCTGGTTCTTGGAAACAGGTACCTGAGCAGTCTGTGGGGTACCGGTAGATGGAGATCTTGATGGCAGGTACCTCTCGATGAACGCTGCAGGGATACGTCGTAAATACAGGGCGTACCATCCCCTGAGTCCCTCATGCCGGGTAAAGGTCACATACTCCCCAGGCTGCAGGTCTCTTTTAGGGTGTCCTTTAGGCAAGTGGGATTCAACGTCTCTCTGATTTAAAGAAAAAGTCACTTATCCTCTTGGGGTCTGCAATAAATCCGAACCCCCGTTCTCGATTGACGTTAAGGACCTGCCCCCATCCTGCGGCATCCCGGGAACTGTAATGCTCAGCACGGGTCCTCTCTTTCGTGCTCAAATCCGGGCCCAGTACAGCCATTCTCCTCTGCTCCCTCTCCCGGTACTCATCTGCCAGCTTTTTAATGGTGACTTGGCAATAGGCCTCATTCTGCTCCTCCCGGGGCCTGCTTTGGCCTACTGGGGCCTGCGGTGCCACCGTTGGGGGCTCCGGTATCTCCCCCCGGGGACTGGCTTCCCGGTCCCAGACCAGGTCTAACACAACCTGGCCGGCCGTTGCAACGGTGGGGCAACCCCGGGTCTTCTCAGGGAAAGGGGCACCGGACGTACCTGAGGTCTCCCGGCGGTGCGGCCTCGGCTCTGGTGCAGATGACAAAGGAGCAGTTGCGGGTTCTGGATCTGCAGGGGTCTCTGTGGGGATCGGCGCAGCCGCGCCAGGTACAGGCGGGAGCTCTGCTTCCACTCCCGGGTCCTCCGGTAGTTTCTCCGGGCCGGTGGTGCTCAACCACACGGTCAAAATAGATGTGTAGGCCAGCGCCGCCCGGGGACAGTCCAATGCAGTAGCAGCTGGTACCAATGGAGAGGGTGGTACCGCTGGTGTAGGCCCCGCCGGGGCGCGCTGCCGTCTCAGCTTCTCCAGCGCTTCTCTTCGTAGCTGCAGACGGGTAGTCAGTTCGGTGATTTCATCTTCCAATTGCTGGCTGTTCATTCCGGAGCTTGGGTTGGAGCCATCAGCCATGGCGCCGGAGGTTTGCACTTCCCCGCGCTCCGCAGGCCTCCTCCCTCACTCTCCAAGATGGTGTTCTGGCGTTCTTCTTCTTGCTCCGCCCTTCTGCTCGCCACTGGCTTTCTCTGCCCCTCCTTCCGGGGGCGGCGTCTTCTTCCAGCGCCTCCATACCAACAAAGTATACGAACCCCTCGGGGGGTGTGCATCGGTCACATAGTAATTCAGGCAGGGACTGCCCAAGACTCTTCGCGGTCTTTTCTTAGGACCTCCCATCTCTTCACGCCCTTCTTCTCCGCCCCAGCGGCCATTTCTAATGTCCATTTTACAGTCTATTAAATTTGGTCTTCTGCACATTTTCAAAAGTTGTAAATCCAAGGCACACAGAACCCGATGGCATCGGGTCTCGTCATCCTGATCGTGACGCCAAAATTGGGTCGCCCTCACACACCCAGGGCAGCGGGTTACTCGGTACCGGGCCGGTGTCGAGGCGGGAATGTGTCACAGCAGCGGTGACCCGGTCCGTGGCCCTGGTCGCCCAATATCAATGGCGGAGATGTTAATGGTGTTAAAGTTTATTAGGTAGTTCGTGACGCCACCCGTGGTGTTTGGCAAGTAAGATGTTGAGCCAATGCTGCATGGAGATCCATTGGGACTGATGGTGTGGTGCAGCAGAGATGGTATAGCTCCCCACAGGTGGAGCTGTAGTCCCAGGGCAGTGTAGGTGCAATGGATGAGGAGAGGCACAGAATAGTATGGAGGCTGGTACCCAGGTGTAGTGGTGCGGGAATAACTGGAGGACACCAGGAGTATGCGGTTCCAAAGCTTTACTCACTGTTTGCAGTTCACACAACTGCCTGCTTCTGTACCGTGTTCTCCAGGTCAGGGCTCCAGCCAACCTCCAGGCAGGATAGGATTCTCCCCTCCACACTCCGCCAACATGTACCTTACTGAATGACTCCTCCAATGCGCCTTTAGGTGCGAAGCACTCCAGTACTTAGTTACCCTGGAATGCCTCTCTCTAGGTGTTCCTAGTCTTTACTTGTATGATAGATAGCTGTAGCCTACTTCGGGGACTCCTCACTGCATCCCGGCTCTCTATTCAGTTGCTGTTGTGTCCTAAGTCTATGATGGGAGCAAGGCGTTAGCGGCTCACTACTCCTCCGGTGTCTGTTGCCGGACATAAAGATCCAATCAACCTCCGGCCTTTGCGCTCTCTGGACTGGAAGGGTTCTCTATCTTTCTTCAACCAGCTTCCCACCGTCCGTCTATTCTCCTTCGTTCCTATCTGTTCTATCTCTCTTATGGAAGGTTAGGTTATCACTCTTATCAGTCTCTTTTTCTGGTCTTTCTCGTGCCAGCAGCCCAGATCACTGGGACCTGCTGCAGCACGTCCCTCAGACACCCATCTTCTCTCTTCTCTCTCCTCTAGCCAACTAGCCACTAACTTTCACTCTTCCCACTCTTTTATATCTAACTCCACCCGCCTCCCCAGCACCTCTCGTGTTACGAAGCCAGGGACCACAAAAGGCACCCTATGACCTTTCCATCATAAAGCATGGATGGGTCCCTGCTGAATTATCCTGTGTGTGGGGTGCAGGTGTTGGAATGCGGAAGGGAGTTCCCAGTCTACCTGGATGGTGGGGCACTACACCTTAGAAGAAGGTGCAGTACCTCTGTGGTGACAGAAGCCTCAGGGGCGCCACACTATGTTTGATGATATCTCCCTGGATGATGTTCTACTGACAGGACCAGACCTCAATAACAAACTGCTGGGAATCCTTATGCGCTTCCATATGGATTCCATTGCCTTCATTGCTGACATCCAGCAAATGTTCCATTGTTTCCTTGTGAGAGAGAGACAGGAACTTCTTAAGATTCTTCTAGTACAGAGACAATGATCCTACTAAAGAGGTCACAGAGTATCGCATGAGAGTGCACATCTTTGGCAACAGCCCTTCACCTGCAGTCGCCATGGACTCAAAAGATCGGCTCAAGAAGGAGAAACAGAATACGGATCAGATGTCAGAGAATTCATAGAAAAAGACTTTTATGTTGATGACTGTCTGAAAGTCATGCCTTCAAATGAGACTGCATTCAGTCTTCTCAGGAGAGCCCAAGAGATGCTCACTTGCTCGAACCTCAGGCTTCACATAATAGCCTCAAACAGCCAAGAACTCATGAAAACATTCCCTTCACAAGACTTGTGTAATGGTCTCAGAGGCCTGGAGCTGGGGTCAGACCCCACACCAATGCAACACAGCCTCGGGCTTCTCTGGAATCTACAGTCAGACACTTTCACCTTTCAGGTCAGCCAGGAAGAAAAGCCTTTCACACACAGAGGTGTCGTGTCTACCATCAACAGCCTGTACGATCCTTTAGGTTTTGCAGCTCCTGTCACTATACAAGGCAAAGCCTTACTAAGAGACTTAACTAAGGAAACATCTGACTGGGATGCACCTCTACCACCTGATAAGAGAATCCAGTGGAAGTATGGAAGAACTCTTTAGCAGCCCTCTCCAACCTGAATGTTCCAAGACCATACACCCCTGTGTCGTCAACAGAAACACGAAGCCAAAGACTGTATTTATTTGCAGATGCTTCTGTCAAAGCAATTGCTGCTGTTGCCTATCTCAAAACTGTAGACTCCAAATGTCAGAGCCACATCAGATTCGTTATGGGGAAGGCCAAATTTGCTCCACAACCAGAGCACACTATACCAAGGTTAGAGCTTTGTGCTGCAGTCTTAGCTGTCATAGAATCATAGAATCATTGAATCGTAGAGTTGGAAGGGACCTCCTGGGCCATCTGGTCCAACCCCCTTCTCAAAGCAGGATTTGCTAAATCATCCCAGAGAGATGTCTGTCCAGCCTCTGTTTGAAGACTTCTATTGAAGGAGAACTCACCACCTATCATGGCAGCCTATTCCACTCATTGATCACTCTAACTGTCAAAAAGTTTTTTCTAATATCTAATCTGTGTCTCTTCCCATTCAGTTTCATCCCATTGCTCCTAGTCTTTCCTTGTGCAAATGAGAATAAAGATGATCCCTCTACAATGTGACAACCCTTGAGATGTTTGTAGACAGCTATTAAGTCTCTTCTCAGTCTTCTCTTCTGCAAGCTAAACATTCCCAAATCCTGCAACCTTTCCTCATAAGACAGGGTTTGCAGACTGGTCACCATTCTGGTCGTTCTTTTCTAAACTTGCTCCAGTTTGTTGATGTCTTTTTTAAAATGTGGCGCCCAGAACTGGACACAGTATTCCAGATGAGGTCTGACCAAAGAGGAGTAGAGGGCAATGATGACTTCATGTGATCTAGACTGTATGCTTCTGTTAATACATCCTAGAATTGCATTTGCCTTTTTTGCTGCTGCATCACACTGTTGACTCATATTCAGTCTCTGATCTATTAGTATACCCAAGTGTTTTTCACATGTGCTGTTGCTTAGCCCTATTCCTCCCATTCTGTATATGCTTTTTTAATTTTTATTGCCCAGATGTAGTACTTTGCATTTTTCCCTGTTAAAAACCATTCTGTTAGTTGCTGCGCACTGCTCCAGTTTATTTATATCTTTTTGAATCCTCTCTCTCTCTTCCATAGTATTAGCTAGCCCTCCAAGCTTTGTGTCATCAGCAAATTTAATCAGTTTACCCTCCATTCCTTCATCTAAATCATTGATAAAGATGTTGAACAACACAGGGCCCAGGACAGAGCCCTGTGGTACCGTCAAGTTAGCAGAGTTCATTGCATCCGAGATGGATATTGACCTGACACAGGCCTAGTTCTACTCAGACAGCAAAGTAGTCTTTGGATACATCCACAATTAAACTAGATGATACTGTTAGGCATCGAGTTCCTGTCGCTGCACAGCAGGAATGCCGAGCCTTGCATTCGGCAGCCTCCCATTCCTCTCCAGCCACAGAGGAGGCTGCTTAGCAGACTCGTCGATCACGGCACTCTGCTCAGACCACCTCTGTAGGTTTGGTTGCTGCTGCCACCTCTGTTCCAGCTATAGCAACGCATGCTGGTCAGCAGCGAGCTACTCCAGGGACTAAGTCCTCCTGTTGGTCCACTGAGCATGCCCGTGGGATGATCTCTCATTGGAGATCGTAGGACACATGCTCAGGTCCTTCTCCAGCTCGGATTGGACCATCAGTAAGGTCAGGAAGGTCCTGGAAGGATGCTGCTATAAAATGTTCGTATGGCCACTCGGCCATGCACTAGTATAGACTGCATTACCAGACTATGAGGAGTGAGTGTTGTTTGCATGTATGAATGTCTCTGGTGAATGACTCATTAAGAAACCCCTACCCTTGGTTCGCATGTGTTGTGCAGCCTAGCCTGTTAAGCACCCAGGCTGAGGTGTAGGTAGAGGCAGAGTCTGAGACTGGCATCAATATCCACCGCTGGCTCTGCACACCATGGTGCACGTGCTCGACACTCCACCATAGTCAGCGTCTATAGTGGCGTCTGCAGGTATGAAGCCACGCGCCCAGAAGGTCTAGAGGGACTCTGACCCAGTGTCCTTGGGACAGAGTTCTGTGACCGCATTCTGTGCGCTTCCTTGCTGAGCTCTGAGAGCTTTAAACAGGCTCTGGCATTTATGTTCTGCGGTAGTGTGGCTCTGTGAAGCAACAGAGTCCGCCCCTGTACACAATGGGTGACGCTAACCCACGTGTGTTTTTCTATTATACTGCCATATAGCGTCCGCCATTACTGAGCAGCAGTTTACCACCCCTGCACGGTGGATCCCGGGCTGAGAACGCACCTTACTACCATCTTTTAATATTTGGTGCGTTCCGCCAGCTCTAACAGATTCTATGTTTATGTCAACAACCGAGTGCTACGAATTAGGTGATCAGTTCATCCATAACAGTGACATTACATTCCCACAGACCAAAACCCTGCATATCACGCAACTAGAGCAGTTGATGCAAGTCGACTAGGAAGCACAACATAGCTCTCAGGACCAAAACTATTGTACACTGAGGAACGTTTTCCAGACACCTTTGAACTAGTGAGAGAGGATTTAGATGCTGGAATCTGCCCTCAGTTGTCTACACTTCATACATTGACTCCAGTTACTCTCCTCACCCAGAAAACAGGACTATCCAGTGCCCCTCCAGGAAAATTCAACGTTAAGAACCTCTACAAGCGCCAATGGAGACAGGTAGAAAGTCTTGCAAACACATTCTGGGACAGGTGGCACAGACAGTATTTGTCTGCCACTTCGTCCGTGGCTGCAGGGTAATCTACCAGGCCTAAGCTAGGCATTGGTGACCTCGTCCTTGTGAAAGACTGTCAAGCGAATTTGAACCAGTGGCCACTTGGTCTAGTGACCGCAACATTCCCGAGTAAGGATGGCAACGTCCGCAAAGTTGAACTGAGGATGGTCAAAGGGAATGAACTTTAGACATTCTCCAGACCAGTAACTGAGCTGGTCCTATTGTTGTCTTCGGAGAAAAAGAATAGTGACATCCGTTTGATGCCAGATGGGGAGTGTTCTGTCTCCGACATCTGACTCATAATCCTAATTATCTGCTTGTTAATATTTTCAGTGTTTTTTGGCTCCATCTAGTGACGAGAGTCATAACCGCAGTGTTATTTTACTTTCACTTTGCTTACTTTTTCCCACCGCTGCAGTGCATTCTGGTAAGGTTGTAATGCATCCTGGTAGCCATTGCAGAGGATTATGGTTAGTTCAGCCCCCATTTCCTTCCAGTTCTCCATTTTCCTTCTGCCTGCATTCAGGAAGCATCTCATTTCTCTTCCCCCCTTGTGATAGCATCGCTGGTATGTATCTATGTTTCCCACATCTAATTCCTGTCTCATATTAGCCTGCTTAGTTAGTTCTCCCCTGGTTAGATATTAGTGCAGATGATGTATTATGTATATACGAATCCCTGATAAACCCAGTATTGATTGTATGCATATATGTTTTTGCTTGTAGTTTCATCGCGCCATTATACCATCACGTTCAATAAAACACAGATTCAACCTACAGTCTTCTTATTGGACCCTGGTATAGCGGTTTAGCTGCCTGTATAAGCTACCTGAAGTCTGCTTCATTTAGTGAGGACAGAACAACGACTATAAAAATCAATCAAGTTGTAAAGAACACTTTTTTTTAAGAAAAACCCTGGGAATATAAATACTGGGTCTATTATTATTATACCTTTTAAAAAAATCCACAGATAGCAACTCTATTTTGGAAGCTAGTTCTTGCCATCCACCTCACGTAATTGAGAATATCCCCATTGGTGAACTTATTAGGATGAAAAGAAACTCTTCCCTGCCATCAACTTATAATACAGGGGCTAATAAAACCATCCATAGATTGCAACATAGAGGCTACTCTAATCGGACTCTGAGAAAAGCTGATGCAGCTGTGAAAAAAATTAACAGACAGAACCTATTGTCAGATAAACCTAAAACGAATAACACTAATAATTGTATTACCTTTTCCACCCAATATAGCTCCCAGTATACAGAAATTGTTAATATCATACGTAAATATCTGCTAATATTAAATGAAGATCCTAAACTTATTGATATTCTGAAAAAGCTGAAGTGCGTTTGGTTGCTAAAAATCACCTACAGTAGGGAATATTCTTTCACCTAGTTATTTTTTCCAATGAAGCATCCTTGCATCAGCCTATCTGGTTATCTACAAAATGTTTTCTCAGATGTGGATGTAGGAGGAGACATGCTCCCTGTTAAGCATGCTCACATGTAGTTCATAATAAACAAAAATTTAAATCTATCACAACAAAGAATTTTCTATAATAATGTTATATATTGTAATACAACATGTGTTATTTATATCATTGAATGTGAACAATGCACATGTCTAATGCGGTTAATATGAAAGCTGTTTGAGTATCAGCAGTCTCAAAACATTTTTCTCAAATACATGAGGGTAATATCAGCTCCCTAAAATTCTATGGCATAGAAAAAGTGTATAGACCTAAGAGAGGAGGTGATTTAAGACGAAAATTGTTGAACGGCAAATCTCTTTGGATTTTTAAGCTACAGGCCAGAGTCCATCATAGGATAGAATCTACGACAAGATCTTATTTTACAATACAATTAATTCTAATGATTTTTTTTATTTGTCTTGGTATACTACACATATTTTTTTAGCAAGGAAAAAAATGTTTTCTTTTCATACCATCTTTGCATATTTATGTATGATATATGTGTTTATTTTCTTCCAACTCTATGCATTAAGTTTTTGTGGCTCTTTATTGAGTTACTGTAACTTTTCAGGTGTTTTGCTATCTCCATTAGCTCACACCTGTGCACCACTAACTTGTGATCTATATTAGAAATCTATTCAGTCCAGGGTGTTACATAACATGATTAAGGCTATTAGCTGAAACATGTTGGTTGTTCATCCCAGGTTGTGTTCGTTAGGCTTCAGGATTCTCCGACTGCACGGGATAGATCCCAAGCATTGCCTGGTGCTGTAGTCTCCCATTCTGGTCCAGCCATTGCAAGTGCTGCTCAACACAGACATTGGTCCCAGCATCTTGCTCAGGCTCATGGTATTCATTTAGTTACTGCTGGCTCCCCAGTAAAGTCTATGGTAACCAGCGATATGCAGGTGCAGCCTGATGATTGGGAGTCTGTCCAGAGATCATCTGACTGAGCATGTCCGTGATGTGGCTTCTGCTCATTGGTGGTCCAACATTTGCTGCTGTGGCGAGGTGGCAGCTCCAGATCGGTCTGCGGGCGACGTCTCTGCCAACCGGGCATGAGTGCATGGGGTGGAGCCTTGTGTATAAAAGGATTCCAGCGGCACACGTGGGTGCGCTAGTATCACTTATGTGTGGTTTATGAGTGGATACTCTACCACTCTGTCTGCATGTTTGAGTGTGTTGCTGTAGTCTCTGAGAGTACCTACGTAGTCAGGTAGGGTTAGGACTGGGTATCTTTCCTTGGCTTAGCATCTGTCTCCATCATGTGCGCAGTTAGCAGAGTTGAGTTACAGAGCAAGACCAACCCTCAGGCTATTCATCTCTGGGAAAGCGACAGGGTCATGCTCCTAGCGTCCTGTGTGTTCTCTTCCTTGACTCAGCATCTGCTTTATTACCCATGTGCAGTTAGCACAATCTACAGGGTGGGCCATGTATATGGATACACCTAAATAAAATGGGAATAATTGGTGATATCAACTTCTTGTTTGTGGCACATTAGTATATGGGAGGGAGAAAACTTTTCAAGATGGGTGGTGACCATGGTGGCCATTTTGAAGTTGACCATTTTGGATATCACTTTATTTTTTCCAATGGGAAGAGAGTCATGTGATGTGATACATCAAACCTATTGAGAATTTCACAAGAAAAACAATGATTTGCTTGGTTTTAACGTAACTATTCTTTCATGAGTTTTATTTACAAGTTTTTCTTTGTTTTTAGCCATTGACATTTCGCAGAGGTTAACACGTGAGAAGAGAATAGAAATTGTGTTGATGTCTGATGAATGCAGTACTCGGGTCATTGCAGCAGATTTCAATGCAAGACACCCTACGCAAGAAAACTGTGACCATTCCCATTTTATTTACATGTATCCATATAAATGGCCCACCCCAAAAAGTTTGCCTCATCACTGAACATAATGTTCTGTGTAAACTGAGGGTCCTGTTCCAATTTTTGTTTTGCCCATTCTGCAAATTCAGCGCACCGATTTGGGTCATCCTCGTTGAGTTGCTGCAGCAGCTGGATTTTGTAATAGTGCCATTTGTGAGTAGCTAACATCCGCCAAAGGGATGTTCGACTGATGCCAGATCAGCACGCTGAATTTGCAGAATGGGCAAAACATAAATTGGAACAGGACCCTCAGTTTACACAGAACATTACACAGAACATTTAGTCAAGCTAAAGCAGACAACTCTGGGCTAATATTCTCACACTGGCAAGTGTCCATGGATATTGCCCTGCCCCAAGCCTAAAAATTAAAGCCCACAGCCATCCCAGAAAAGGTGCATCTATTAGGTTTGCTAATACTGGCACTTTGCCTGGATCTTCCCACTTGCCCTGGTGCAGTGGTAAATGGGGTATTATTTGTGGGGCTGATGTCAACTTTGTCATGTCAGCTGACATCAAGCCAACAGGTTAGTAATGGAGAGGCATCTATAAGACACCCCCATTACTAACTCCATAGTCTAAATGTAATAAAAACATACACAGAGTAAAGTCCTTTAATTGAAATAAAAGCACAAACTCCTTTATTTCAAAGAAACACTCCTCACACTGGTTTACCCACTTATTAATATAAATTTACAAATAATAAAACACCATATTCCTCATCTGTCGAACAGCAATCCATTTTACCCATAAAGAGGCCAACTCCGCAACATCTGGATTGCGTGGCTGTAGTTGGCATGATGCCACCACTCAGCCGTGAATCCAACAGAAACTGAGCTTAGCCTGAGAACCGCTGCCTTTGACTGGCGGTAACCTCAATGACATCACCACAGGTCACTGAAGCTCAGCTCAGTGTTTCCTGCATTCACAGATAAGTAGTCGCATCATGCCACTGTTCAGCATTGCAGCTCAGATTTAGTTGAGTTGGCTTATTGGATGGATTGTCATCAGCCAGGTGAGGAATATGATGTTTTATTACTTTTAATTTTACAGTAATAAATGGGTAAAATAAGATAGTGAGTGTTTATTTTAAATGAAGGATTTTTTTGAGTGTTTTGTTCAATTAGAGGACTTTTTCATGTGGGTGTCTTTATTTCTTTTTCACAGCAGGGCTGGTTAGTAATGGTGTTTTATAGACGTCTGTACATGTACTTGATATCAGCTGACATTACAAAGCTGTCATTAACCCCAAACATATTGCCCCACTTGCATCGGGACAAGTGAGAATAGGGGGGCAAAGAGCCAGAATTGGCGCATCTAATAGATCCGCCTTTTCTGGGGTGGCTGTGAGCTGCTGTTTTTAGGCTGGGGAGGGCCAATATCCATGGCCCCTTCAGAGTCTGAGAATACCAGCCCCCAGTTGTCTGCTTTAGCTTGGCTGGTTATTAAAAAATTGGGGGCACAGACAAAGATGCAGTGCATGTCTTGGTCCACCGCATCCCTCCTCTGCACTCTCTGCTCTCAGCCTCCGTTGTCCTGGATGGGATGTGCTTCCGGAGGAGCACTTCTCTGACATCATGGGTGCAAGGCACGCTGGGAATGGGCATGCCCGAGTTGTGTCAGATGGGACGTGACAAAAGGAAGATGGCTGCACCCTAGGTAAAAATGCCACCCGGATGAACAGGGATTGAGCGCGTCCTGGTTCAGGCAGATTGGAGAGGTGATTACTGGGCACTGTAGGAGACAGAACCGAGTTGGGAGCGATGGATCCCCTTAAAAAAAGGGGGATAGCCACAGAACAGCACTTATGTTAGAGCTCTCACTCCATTATGGAGGCTCAGAGATGACAGCAGCAGCAGCCATCGCAGCAGCCACCACTGCCATCACCAGCTCACAGCCATCATGGGCATAGCAAAGGGGCAGCCATTCAAGTAGTTGGAGCAGCAGCCATTCCAGTCAGAGGAGTGGAAAGTCAAAGGACTCCTCGGTGTTCTGGAGGGATGTCATATGTATTCCCAGGGGTGGATATACCGCATGTGCAGTCGGTGCAGCTGCACCGGGTCCCAGAGGTGGAGGGGGGCCCATGCAGGGCAGATAATAATGAGTGCAATCTGGCCTTTTTTTCTGGCCCTGAGGCTCCGGGGGGCCCCTGGCCAGATTTCCCTCATGTGTGGAATGCAGGGAGTGATATATATATATGTATCTTTGTCGCCATAAAAGGAGGGGGCCCAGACACATTTCTTATGCAGGGGCCCCAAACTGTCAGTGTCTACCTCTGTGTATCCCTGAACAGCCTCTGGTACCCTTTAAGTGACAGGAGTGGTGAGTGATCTTCATAAATGTCATCTTATTTAATAGGACCTTGTTCTTTGTTTAACCCCTTTTCCAACATCAGGAGTATATTTACGTCGATGTCGGACTCCCTACTTTTGATGTGGACTCAGGTGGTGAGCCCACATCTTTCCCAGGACATGTGGGCTCACCACCTGAGTCGCGATCCACCCGCGGCTATTAACTAGTTAAATGTCGCTGTCAAATACTGACAGCGGCATTTAAATGGCGCTTCTGGCAAAAGCACCGGAAATACAATTCATGATCCCAGTGCAGGTTTTTGACCTGCACGCCAGGGGTTAATTATTGTGGCCTCTCTTTGGTTCAGGGAGAGCTTCTTATAGCCCTGGGAAGCTCCAACCCCATCAGTTATACTTTTGCCCGAGTGTGGTGACCCCTGTGTGCCTGTGCCTTGTGCCTGTCTTCCAGCTTGAAGCATGCCAAAAGTAAAAAAAAAAGTGTTTCAAAATATTAAAAAAAAAAAATAAAATCGCCCCATTTCAAATAAAGCAATAAAAATAAAATCAAGCATACACATATTCGCCGGGTTCAGAATCACCCTATTTATCAATTTAAAAAAAGGATTAACTTAATCACTGAACGGCGTGCTGAGAAAAAAGTAAAAACGCCAGAATTATGTGTTTTTTGGTGGCTGCGACATTGCGTTAAAATGCAATAACGGGCAATCAAAAGATCATATCTGCACCAAAATGGTATTATTAAAAACGTCAGCCCGGCTTGCAAAAAATAAACCCTCACCAACCCGGGATCACGAAGAATAGAGACGCTATGGGTATCGGAAAATGGAGCAATTTTTTTTTAGCAAAGTTTGGAATTTTTTTTAACCACTTAGATAAAAAAGAACCTAGATATGATTGGTGTTTATGAACTTGTAATGACCTGGATAATCATAATAGCAGGTCAGTTTTAGCATTTAGTGAAACTAGCAAAAAAGCAAAACAAAAATCAACTGTGGGATTGCACTTTTTTTTGGCAATTTCACCGCACTTGGAATTTTTTCCCGTTTTCTAGTACACGACTTGGTGAAACCAATGGTGTCGTTCAAAATTATAACTCGTCCCACAAAAAATAAACCCTCACCTGGCCATATTAATGGAAAAATAAAAAAATTAAGGCTCTGGGAAGGTGGGAAGCATGAAATGAAAATGCAAAACTGAAAAAAGCTCCGGGGTTAAATCATTAGGAGCCTAGAAAAGCTAGCACTAAGAAGAGGAATAGAAAGGATGCCCTATGTAAAATCCCGCTAGCAAAGGACTGGCACAAGAATCTCTGTTTAGAATGCATAGAAAAGACAATCAGGGAAGAGACTCTAGACTTTGTCGCAAGCCTTAGGTCTGTTATTAAGGCTGAGGTGGAAGGCTCCCTAAAAAGCCTTTTAAAATAGGGAAAGAAAAGATCTAGGGAGGTCTCTTCTCATTCAGACGTTTTTCTACTGTAAGGCTGGAGTCACACTTGCCGTATAAAAATACGGTCCGTTTTCTATGGACGAGAATCGCAGAAATGTTCCCTGAACAGTGATCCGTATGTCATCCAATTGCAATGTGAGGATGCGATTTTCTCACATCTAAGTATCCGTGTGACATATGCATGGCATCCGTACGGCTAGAGTTTCTCACCGGCTTGCAAAATGGACATATAATGGATACATGGCCTCAAATATTCATGAAAATATATAAAGAGTATATATATATACAGTGGGGCAAAAAAGTATTTAGTCAGTCAGCAATAGTGCAAGTTCCACCACTTAAAAAGATGAGAGGCGTCTGTAATTTACATCATAGGTAGACCTCAACTATGGGAGACAAACTGAGAAAAAAAAATCCAGAAAATCACATTGTCTGTTTTTTTTTCATTTTATTTGCATATTATGGTGGAAAATAAGTATTTGGTCAGAAACAAAATTTCATCTCAATACTTTGTGATATATCCTTTGTTGGCAATGACAGAGGTCAAACGTTTTCTGTAAGTCTTCACAAGGTTGCCACACACTGTTGTTGGTATGTTGGCCCATTCCTCCATGCAGATCTCCTCTAGAGCAGTGATGTTTTTGGCTTTTCGCTTGGCAACACGGACTTTCAACTCCCTCCAAAGGTTTTCTATAGGGTTGAGATCTGGAGACTGGCTAGGCCACTCCAGGACCTTGAAATGCTTCTTACGAAGCCACTCCTTCGTTGCCCTGGCGGTGTACTTTGGATCATTGTCATGTTGAAAGACCCAGCCACGTTTCATCTTCAATGCCCTTGCTGATGGAAGGAGGTTTGCACTCAAAATCTCACGATACATGGCCCCATTCATTCTTTCATGTACCCGGATCAGTCTTCCTGGCCCCTTTGCAGAGAAACAGCCCCAAAGCATGATGTTTCCACCACCATGCTTTACAGTAGGTATGGTGTTTGATGGATGCAACTCAGTATTCTTTTTCCTCCAAACACGACAAGGTGTGTTTCTACCAAACAGTTCCAGTTTGGTTTCATCAGACCATAGGACATTCTCCCAAAACTCCTCTGGATCATCCAAATGCTCTCTAGCAAACTTCAGACGGGCCCGGACTTGTACAGGCTTAAGCAGTGGGACACGTCTGGCACTGCAGGATCTGAGTCCATGGTGGCGTAGTGTGTTACTTATGGTAGGCCTTGTTACATTGGTCCCAGCTCTCTGCAGTTCATTCACTAGGTCCCCCCGCGTGGTTTTGGGATTTTTGCTCACCGTTCTTGTGATCATTCTGACCCCACGGGGTGGGATTTTGCGTGGAGCACCAGATCGAGGGAGATTATCAGTGGTCTTGTATGTCTTCCATTTTCTAATTATTGCTCCCACAGTTGATTTCTTCACTCCAAGCTGGTTGGCTATTGCAGATTCAGTCTTCCCAGCCTAGTGCAGGGCTACAATTTTGTTTCTGGTGTCCTTTGACAGCTCTTTGGTCTTCACCATAGTGGAGTTTGGAGTCAGACTGTTTGAGGGTGTGCACAGGTGTCTTTTTATACTGATAACAAGTTTAAACAGGTGCCATTACTACAGGTAATGAGTGGAGGAAAGAGGAGACTCTTAAAGAAGAAGTTACAGGTCTGTGAGAGCCAGAAATCTTGATTGCTTGTTTCTGACCAAATACTTATTTTCCACCATAATATGCAAATAAAATGAAAAAAAAACAGACAATGTGATTTTTTGGATTTTTTTTTCTCAGTTTGTCTCCCATAGTTGAGGTCTACCTATGATGTAAATTACAGACGCCTATCATCTTTTTAAGTGGTGGAACTTGCACTATTGCTGACTGACTAAATACTTTTTTGCCCCACTGTATATATATATATATATACTGTATATATACAGTATATATATATATATTGTGGTGTAGTAACCACTGTGTCCACTAGGGGGCGCTGTGTTGTGAGTTCATTTTCCCCTTCACCGTTGATGTCTGATGAACTCCCTCTGCTGGTGAAGAGAGGTAGTGAAATTGATTGGGTTGGGAAGAACCTGTCATCTGAACAGGTGGAGCCTGATTGGACACCCGGAATCACTGAGTGGATATAAGGCAGCCGACACCCTACAGGGGTGCTGGTGATCCTTTCTGCTCTGAGCTCTTGCAAACCAGTTCAGTACCTGTCTTCTGAAAGCTAAGTATTTGCTCTCTTATTTTTCCATGAGATATTGTCTGTTTACTTAGTGTTTGTGTTCTGCCTGCCCTTGTTGGTACAGGCTGAGCTCCATTTTTGTCTCTGGTCAAGTTGATCTTTTGCTCAGTCTTCAGAATATACCTGAGTGCTGATATAGTGATTTTGAAGTCTAGTGACTTCAGGGCCTTTTTTCTATCAGACGTATTGGACATTATTTTGGCAGAATTTTTGCGGATTGCAGCCAGCATCTTTTCTTTCCTTTCCTATTTAGTTAGTTGGGCCCCATCATTTGCTCAACCTGTCTTTCTGTCTGTGTTTGTGTTTTCATCTGCTTTTCACCGACAATACATGTTGGGGGCTGTCTATTGCTTTGGGGTCTGCTCTGCGGCAGTTTAGATTTCCCCTTTCTTTCTTTAGACTTATTTAGTTCTCCGGCTGTGAACGAGGGGTCTAGGGCACCGTAGGAACCCCCCATGGCTACTGTTAGTTGTGTGAATAGGATCAGGGGTCTGCAATCCGATAGCTACTAACCTCTCTGGTTTTCTGGACTTAGCTTGTATTTTTGTTTTTTCCTCCTTCGGTGACTCATTCATAACAGCACTGTGTGGGTGTTCCAAGAGAAAGGATGAGTGGCAGAATCCTGAAGGATGGTTATGTATCTCAAGGTGGGTGGCCTTGAGATGGAGACTTATGTATGCGTATTGATCAGCAATGATTTTGCTGAGGTGTTGTCTCAAGGTGTAAGGGAGAAGTCTCCAGGTAACTAGAGAGTTGCGCGAGCCTGGTTACCTACAAACCCACCCAGGGGGTCTGTTTAAAGCACTGTTGTAAAGAGTGTGAAAATGCCTGAAGGACCTGTGATGAGGTCAGAGTCATGTGACCGAGTGGGCGTGACTATGAACAATATCATGTGGCCAGGGTGAGTCACAAGAAGTGAATGCAGGGACCTGGTTGGTCCAGAGCGGAAGGTCCCGGGAGGAGAGTTGTCTCCTGGCTAACAGCCGGTGGAGTGGCTGTGTGTAATGGCTGCCAGCATCTGAGAGTCCCAGAGGAGAGAGTGGATGTCTGCAGCGTGGAGCAACAGCCATGAGGAAACCCTGACGTGGGTGAGATAATGATGAGGCTGAAGAGCCTGTGTATGCTGGACATTGCTAACAGAGGGAAACTCTGTAATGGATGCTATGCTGATTATGTTGTTAAGTGAACTTTCTGTTGCTGTGATGGTTTATAATGATGAATAAACCGAAGCGACTGATATGGTTTAATGGAAAACCTGTGCCAGATTTGTTTATTGGGCTGCCAAGCGAGGATCCCCTATCTAAATGACAGCGCTACCTCACAATATATATATCAGTGAGACATATACACGGTATATTATATATATATATATATATATACAGTGGGGAAAAAAAGTATTTAGTCAGTCAGCAATAGTGCAAGTTCCACCACTTAAAAAGATGAGAGGCGTCTGTAATTTACATCATAGGTAGACCTCAACTATGGGAGACAAACTGAGAAAAAAAAATCCAGAAAATCACATTGTCTGTTTTTTTTTTCATTTTATTTGCATATTATGGTGGAAAATAAGTATTTGGTCAGAAACAAAATTTCATCTCAATATTTTGTGATATATCCTTTGTTGGCAATGACAGAGGTCAAACGTTTTCTGTAAGTCTTCACAAGGTTGCCACACACTGTTGTTGGTATGTTGGCCCATTCCTCCATGCAGATCTCCTCTAGAGCAGTGATGTTTTTGGCTTTTCGCTTGGCAACACGGACTTTCAACTCCCTCCAAAGGTTTTCTATAGGGTTGAGATCTGGAGACTGGCTAGGCCACTCCAGGACCTTGAAATGCTTCTTACGAAGCCACTCCTTCGTTGCCCTGGCGGTGTGCTTTGGATCATTGTCATGTTGAAAGACCCAGCCACGTTTCATCTTCAATGCCCTTGCTGATGGAAGGAGGTTTGCACTCAAAATCTCACGATACATGGCCCCATTCATTCTTTCATGTACCCGGATCAGTCGTCCTGGCCCCTTTGCAGAGAAACAGCCCCAAAGCATGATGTTTCCACCACCATGCTTTACAGTAGGTATGGTGTTTGATGGATGCAACTCAGTATTCTTTTTCCTCCAAACACGACAAGTTGTGTTTCTACCAAACAGTTCCAGTTTGGTTTCATCAGACCATAGGACATTCTCCCAAAACTCCTCTGGATCATCCAAATGCTCTCTAGCAAACTTCAGACGGGCCCGGACATATACAGGCTTAAGCAGTGGGACACGTCTGGCACTGCAGGATCTGAGTCCTTGGTTGCGTAGTGTGTTACTTATGGTAGGCCTTGTTACATTGGTCCCAGCTCTCTGCAGTTCATTCACTAGGTCCCCCCGCGTGGTTCTGGGATTTTTGCTTACCGTTCTTGTGATCATTCTGACCCCACGGGGTGGGATTTTGCGTGGAGCACCAGATCGAGGGAGATTATCAGTGGTCTTGTATGTCTTCCATTTTCTAATTATTGCTCCCACAGTTGATTTCTTCACTCCAAGCTGGTTGGCTATTGCAGATTCAGTCTTCCCAGCCTGGTGCAGGGCTACAATTTTGTTTCTGGTGTCCTTTGACAGCTCTTTGGTCTTCACCATAGTGGAGTTTGGAGTCAGACTGTTTGAGGGTGTGCACAGGTATCTTTTTATACTGATAACAAGTTTAAACAGGTGCCATTACTACAGGTAATGAGTGGAGGAAAGAGGAGACTCTTAAAGAAGAAGTTACAGGTCTGTGAGAGCCAGAAATCTTGATTGCTTGTTTCTGACCAAATACTTATTTTCCACCATAATATGCAAATAAAATGAAAAAAAAACAGACAATGTGATTTTCTGGATTTTTTTTTCTCAGCTTGTCTCCCATAGTTGAGGTCTACCTATGATGTAAATTACAGACGCCTCTCATCTTTTTAAGTGGTGGAACTTGCACTATTGCTGACTGACTAAATACTTTTTTTCCCCACTGTGTATATATATATATATATATATACACTAGCTATGAACCCGTTCTATGCTCGGGTGGCAGGCATTTTTATTGGTACATGCTCTCCCATCCTGGTATGCGCTGCCCACTCCTATCCTGGTGTGCATGGCACCCCTCATCCCTATCCTGTATGTATGGTCCCCTCACCCCCCCTCCTGGTATGCATGGTCCCCTCACCCCCTGTATCCTGGTAAGCATGGTCCCCTCACCCCCCCATCCTGGTAAGCATGGTCCCCTCACCCCCCAATCCTGGTATGCATTGTCTTCTCACCCCCCTATCCTGGTATGCATGGTCCTCTCACCCCTCTATCGTGGTATCCATGGTTCTCTCACCCCCCCTCTCCTGGTATGCATGGTTCTCTCACCCCCCTCACCTGGTATGCATGGTTCTCTCACCCCCCCTCTCCTGGTATGCATGGTTCTCTCACCCCCCTATCCTGGTATGCATGGTCCTCTCACCCCCCTATCCTGGTATGCATGGTCCTCTCACCCCCCTATCCTGGAATGCATGGTCCTCTCATCCCCATTTTGTGGTATGCATGGTCCCCTCACTCCCCTTTCATGGTATGCATGGTCCCCTCACCCTCTTTTCGTGGTATACATGGTCCCCTCACTCCCCTTTCGTGGTATACATGGTCCCCTCACTCCCCTTTCGTGGTATGCATGGTCCCCTCACGCCACTTTCGTGGTATGCATGGTCCCCTCACCCTCCTTTCGTGGTATACATGGTCCCCTCACTCCCCTTTCATGGTATGCATGGTCCCCTCACTCCCCTTTTGTGGTATGCATGGTCCCCTCACTCCCCTTTCGTGGTATGCATGGTCCCCTCACTCCCCTTTCGTGGTATGCATGGTCCCCTCACTCCCCTTTCGTGGTATGCATGGTCCCCTCACCCTCCTTTCGTGGTATGCATGGTCCCCTCACTCCCATTTCGTGGTATACATGGCCCCCTCACCCTCCTTTCTTGGTATGCATGGTCCCCTCACCCTCCATTTGTGGTATGCATGGTCCCCTCACCCCCTTTGGTGGTATGCATGGTCCCCTCACCCTCCCTTTCGTGGTAGGCATGGTCCCCTCACCCCCTTTCCAGGTATGCGTGGTCCCCTCACCCCCCTTTCGAGGTATGCGTGGTCCCCTCACTCCCCTTTCGTGGTATGCATGGTCCCCTCACCCCCCTTTCGTGGTATGCATGGTCCCCCTCACCCCTATTAAACTACACACATACAAAAAAAAACATTTATACTCACCCTTCTTCCCTGTGCTCAAGCGCTGCCTGTCACGTTCTGCTGGAGGCCGGGGGAGGAGTCTGCGCAATTCCGGCCGCACTCCTTCCCCAGTCTCTGGCCAAAGAGAAGCTCTGCGGCAACGCTCCTCCCGGTCAGGTAAGTATGGCACCGGACATAGCGGTATGCAGTATGTATGTGTACCGCCATCTCCGAGGCCATACACACTTTTCACCGCTTGCTGCCTCATTCTGTCTACATAGTAACATAGTAACATAGTTATTAAGGTTGAAGGGAGACTTTAAGTCCATCTAGTTCAACCCATATCCTATCCTAACTTGCCCTAACATGTTGATCCAGAGGAAAGCAGAAAAAACCCATGTGGCAACAGTAAGCTTCACATTGGGGAAAAAAATTCCTTCCCGACTCCACATACGGCAATCAGACTAGCTCCCTGGATCAACGCAATATTAAGGAGACTAGTGTATATACCCTGTAATATTATACTTTTCAAGAAAGGCATCCAGTCCCTTCTTAAATTTTAGTAGTGAATCACTCATTACAACATCATATGGCAGAGAGTTCCATAGTCTCACTGCTCTTACAGTAAAGAATCCGCGTCTGTGAGTATGCTTAAACCTTCTTTCCTCCAGACGTAGAGGATGCCCCCTTGTCCCCGTCACAGGTCTAAGAGTAAAAAGATCATTAGAAAGGTCTTTGTATTGTCCCCACATATATTTATACATTGTAATAAGATCACCCCTAAGCCTTCGATTCTCCAAACTAAATAACCCCAAGTGTAATAACCTGTCTTGGTATTGCAGACCCCCTAGTTCCCTAATAACCTTTGTCGCTCTTCTCTGCACCCGCTCCAGTTCAGCTATGTCTTTCTTATACACCGGAGACCAGAACTGTACACAGTATTCTAAGTGTGGTCGCACTAGTGACTTATATAGAGGTAAAATTATGTTCTCCTCATGAGCATCTATGCCTCTTTTAATGCATCCCATTATTTTATTTGCCTTTGCAGCAGCTGCTTGACTCTGGCCACTAAATGTGAGTTTGTCGTCCACCCATACACCCAGGTCTTTTTCAGTGACTGTTTTGCCCAGTGTTTTACAATTAAGCACATAATTATACAACTTGTTCGTTCTACCCAAGTGCATGACCTTACATTTATCCCCATTAAAGCTCATTTGCCATTTATCAGCCCAAGCTTCTAGTTTACATAAATCCTCCTGTAATATAAAATTGTCCTCCTCTGTATTAATTACCCTGCAGAGTTTAGTGTCATCTGCAAATATTGAAATTCTACTCTCTATGCCCCCTACAAGGTCATTAATAAATATGTTAAAAAGAAGCGGGCCCAAAACTGACCCCTGTGGTACCCCACTGCTAACCGTGACCCAGTCCGAGTGTGCTCCATTAATAACCACCCTTTGTTTCCTATCCCTGAGCCAGCTCTTAACCCACCTACACATATTTTCCCCTATCCCCATTGTTCTCATTTTATGTATCAACCTTTTGTGTGGCACCTTATCAAAAGCTTTTGAAAAGTCCATGTACACCACGTCCACTGCATTCCCTTGGTCCAGTCCGGAACTTACCTCTTCATAAAAGCTTATCAGATTAGTCTGACAGGAACGGTCTCTTGTAAACCCATGTTGATATTGGGTCATAAGGTTATTCTTCTCCAGATACTCCAGTATAGTATCTCTTAGAAAACCCTCCAGGATTTTACCCACAGTTGAGGTTAAACTTACTGGCCTATAATTTCCAAGTTCAGTTTTTGTCCCCTTTTTGAATATTGGCACCACATTTGCTATACGCCAGTCCTGTGGTACAGACCCTGTTATTATGGAATCTTTAAAGATTAAAAATAGTGGTCTATCTATGACTGTGCTTAATTCCTGCAGTACTCGGGGGTGTATCCCATCCGGGCCCGGGGATTTGTCAATTTTAGTGATTTGTAGACTCCGCCGTACTTCCTGCTGGGTTAAGCAGGTGACATTTAATGGAGAATTTTTATCCCTGATCATGTTATCCGTCATGGGATTTTCTTGTGTAAATACTGTTGAAAAAAAGTTATTTAGCATATTGGCTTTTTCCTCATCCTCATCCACCATTTCACCCAGACTATTTTTAAGGGGACCAACACTATCATTTTTTAGCTTCTTACTATTTATGTAGTTAAAGAATATTTTGGGATTATTTTTACTTTCTCTGGCAATGAGTCTCTCTGTCTCAATCTTTGCTGTCTTTATTTGCTTTTTACAGAATTTATTTAATCTTCTGTATTTATTTAATGCCTCATCACTACCTACTTGCTTTAATTCTCTAAATGCTTTATTTTTATCTCTTATTGCGCCCCTTACAGCTCTATTTAGCCATAGTGGTTTCCTCCTATTTCTCGCATGTTTATTCCCATACGGTATATATTGTGCACAGGTCCTATTCAGGATGCTAATAAATGTCTCCCATTTTCTTTGTGTATTTTTATGTCTCAGGATATCGTCCCAGTTAATTGCACCAAGATCATCTCTCATCCGTTGGAAATTTGCCTTCCTGAAGTTTAGTGTCCTTGTAACCCCTCTACTACACATCTTATTAAAGGATACATGAAAACTTATTAATTTGTGATCACTATTACCCAAGTGACCCTCAACCCTTACATTTGATATGCGGTCTGGCCTGTTGGTTAATATTAGGTCTAGCAGTGCCCCCCCTCTTGTTGGGTCCTGAACCAGTTGTGAAAGGTAATTGTCTCTCATCGTTGTCAGAAACCTATTACCCTTGCTGGAACTGCAGGTTTCGGTTCCCCAATGTATTTCAGGGTAGTTGAAGTCCCCCATAATAATGACTTCTCCTTGAGTCGCTGCTTCATCTATTTGCTTTATGAGGATATTCTCTGTAGCTTCCATTATTTTTGGAGATTTATAACAAACCCCTATCAGTAATTTATTATTTTTCCCCCCTCCCCTTATCTCTACCCACAGGGACTCTACATTTTCATTAGATTCATATATATTATCACGAAGGATGGGTTTTAAGGATGATTTTACATATAAACACACGCCTCCCCCTCGCTTATTTGTTCGGTCATTTCTGAACAGACTATAGCCCTGTAAATTAACAGCCCAGTCATGGCTCTCATCCAGCCATGTCTCAGATATCCCCACCATGTCATAATTATGTTCCAACAACATTAACTCCAATTCCTCCATTTTGTTGGCGAGACTTCTGGCATTAGTATACATGCACTTTATGTATCTCTCTGTATCTCTATTCTTTCTTAAATTATTAACTGTTCTAACCCCACCCCCCATGCCACCTCCACCCCCAATGTCATTATTTGTGCCCAGGTCTCTATCTGCACTGTCTTCCCCTCCTATAAAAGGAATACCCTCCCCCCGTCCCTAGTTTAAACACTCCTCCAACCTTCTAGCCATTTTCTCCCCCAGCACAGCGGCACCCTCCCCATTGAGGTGCAGCCCGTCCCTAGCGTAGAACCTGTAGCCAACTGAGAAGTTGGCCCAGTTCTGCAGGAACCCAAACCCCTCCTTCCTACACCAATTCCTGAGCCACTTATTAACCTCCCTAATCTCCCGTTGCCTCTCTGGTGTGGCACGTGGTACAGGAAGTATTTCCGAAAATACCACCTTGGAGGTCCTTGCTTTAAGCTTACAGCCTAATTCCCTGAAATCATCTTTAAGGACCTTCCACCTACCTCTAACTTTGTCATTTGTGCCAATGTGCACCATAACCGCTGGATCCTCTCCAGCCCCTCCCAGTAATCTGTCAACCCGATCAGCGATGTGTCGGACTCGAGCGCCAGGTAGGCAGCACACCGTTCGACGATCCCTGTCTTTGTGACAGATTGCCCTATCTGTTCCCCTAATAATTGAGTCTCCCACTACCAGAACCTGTCTGGCCTGCCCTGCTCTCCTATTTCCCCCCTTACTGGAGCAGACACTCCTCCGGCTTTCAGAGGACATGCCTTGCTGCAGCAGTGCTACTCCTGCACTAACACTCCCCTCATCTGCCAACTTAGCAAACTTATTGGGGTGTGCCAGATCAGGACTAGCCTCCCTGGTGCTCTTCCCTCTACCCCGCCTTCTAACTGTCACCCAGCTAGCTGCTTCATTGTCCTGCAGCTCCAACCTAGCATCCCCCCCCTCATCTATCCCATTGAGCATCTGCTCAGTGAGCAGAAGACTCCTTTCCATATTGTCTATGGATCTCAGTGTTGCCAGCTGCACATTTAGATCCAGTATCTGGGCTTCCAAATGCACAACGTGCTCACATCTCGCACAGCAGTATGCACCCTCGACCGGCTGTTCAAGGATTTCATACATGCAGCAAGACGTGCACTGAATGGCATTTGGCAATAGTGGAGCACATCCTAATGGGGATTGCACCAGACAATAAGATAAGCAAAAATAAATTAAAAAAAAAAAAAAGTATTAATATAACAGCAATTCAGTAAGACCTCCCTTGGAAACTCCCTGAATCTAAAGTCACTGAATTTCAAGTCACACACTTACCACAGTTCGCACTTACGCTCAGGTTACACTCAGCTCGTTCACACTCGCTCAGGAAGAAGATTTAAAAGAGTTTTTTTTTTTTTTTCCGCTTTTACCAGCACACCACCTTGCTGCTCAATGCACTTCCAAAAGGAGTTGAGCCCCAACCAGCTGCCCCTTATAAACCCTTAATTACTGTATGAACTCCCACCCTTAATTAACCCCTTGTGAATATAGTTACACCTCAAGATTTAAATGCAATATAGTTTACCCTTAAAAACACAGATAGTAAAATAAGAGATTAACCCTGAAGAGAGAAAATATAGGTTAAACAAGCCCCCAAAGCCCCGCAAAAATTGAACAGGTAGAAAGCACTCAGCAACTTACAATTCAGCAACTCACACAGGTATTTGTTAAAGGTTTTCCAAATACCTCTTCACTGAATTTCAAGTCACACACTTACCACAGTTCGCACTTACGCTCAGGTCACACTCAGCTCGTTCACACTCGCTCAGGAAGAAGATTTAAAAGAGTTTTTGTTTTTTTTTTCCCCTTTTACCAGCACACCACCTTGCTGCTCAATGCACTTCCAAAAAAAGGCTAGACTGCGCAGGCGCGTCACGCTTGTGCAGTCTATAAAGGCTGTGGACAGAGTGATGCCTAGCCAGTTATATTATAGATATATATATTTCATACAGAGCTAGATAGCAGAATAGCCGATAATTCAATTGTCGGCTTCTGTAAAATCATTACAGAACCCAACAGGATATGAGACATGGTTTACATACAGTAAACCATTGTATATCCGTTAGATTTATATATGTCCCTCACTAATAATGTTAGTAGTGTGTGTGTTATATTTTGGAGCTGTAGGTGTTAAATTAAAGGATTAATTCACGCCAAACTATTGGGTTTTTCTCAGTCATTATTCACATAACTAATAGGGATGGGAATCCTGGTTTAAAGCATTTTATATATGCTTTAAAATAAGACTTCCTTATTATCTTTATTTCTCTAGTCACCTTCCACGACAGCCACCTTGGAGGTTGTCTCCCCGCCCTAATGGGGAACAGGAACACAAAGAGGTTAAATAACCCTCCCCTTCCTGCTACCTCAGTGTTTTTCCTGTCCCCTATCGGGGCATGAAGAGGTCACAAGGGGCTGCCGTGGCCAGCGAGCGGAGCCTATATACTTACCGAAGCTGGGCAGCCGAGGTCGGGGGGTTCGCCTCTCCTCCTCCACAGGCTGCTCCCGTCTACACCGTGATGTGACTCGGGACGTTTGCCGCCCCTCCCGCGCCCTCCGGGGTAAAGCGGGGCGGTATGGTGCCTGCGGGGTCCTGTATAGCTCCCCGGCGTCCTCCCTCCTCCCAAACGCTGCAGGATGACGCCGGCGCATGCACCAGAGGGGGCGGGCAGTGAACCGGAAGTTGTGCTGACGCGCACTTCCGGTTTGCGGCCTCCGGCGTCCTGTAAGAGGGGAAATGCGCGCCGGAACTCGGGGGCCCCGGGAAAGGCCTCCAATGGTGGCAGGGGTTGACCAGAGTCCTCCCCAGGGACAAGGAAGGAGGGAGGAGCTCCACAGAAGAACGCCAGGCAAAACCCTTAAAAAGGTGCAGCAGCTCCAGGTAAGCGCAGTGTGTCTGTGGTGTGTGCAGACATGGATGGTGAGAAGCCCTCGACTGCAGCATCCGCGGAGCCCAGCGTTCCCCCTCCTACAGTGAGTAGCAGGGCTGGTCCCGTCTCTGTCAAACTACGGTGGCACGGATCTGAGCGAGCCTCTCTTCTAATTGCAGGAAGACAATGCCTCGGTCCCTAAAAATCCCCGCAAGTGTGGTATTTGTGGTGCCAGGTTTCCTTCTGACTACAGGAAGAAGTTATGCAAACCCTGTACGCAAAATATCCTGCGTACCGACCAACCCTCCCTGTTTGACAGCATAAAGACTCTCATCAGACAAGAGGTGCAGACTTCCATAGCAGCCCAGACCCCCGCGGCCCAGGGCCCTGCCCCAAAAAAGAGGAAGAGAGCGCCAGTGGAAGCTGACTCGGACTCGGGAGAAGTCCGTTCCTTCGGATCGGAGGATATCTGGGAAAATGAGGGCTCCACGTCCGCATCCACTCATGATGCGAAAAAATACTATTTCTCCTCAGAGGATATGAGGAGTTAGTATCCATGGTGAGAAATACCATGGGATTAGAGGACGAGGAGGTTAAACTCTCAGTCCAGGATGAGATGTTTGGAGGGTTGAAACCCAGAGGTAGATAGGGTTTCCCGGTTCATGAGATCATACAGGATTTAGTAGCTCAGGAGTGGTCCTCCCCGAGAGGGCACTCACTGTGCCCTCCGAGCTTAAAAACCGGTTTCCCCTAGAGGGTGATAATTCTATTTGGGAGATCCCTAAAATAGACATCCAAGTGTCTAGGGTCACTAAAAAGACGTCCTTGCCCTTCGAGGATGCTTCCCAATTAAAGGATCCAAAGGATCGGAAAATAGAGAGCCATCTTAAAAAATCCTGGGAGGCCTCCACGAACCTGCTCAAGGCAAATATTGCGTCCACCTGTGTAGCCAGATCTTTGTTTTTCTGGCTACGCACGTTGGAAGACCACTTATCAGGGGGTACGCCAAGAGAGGAAATCCTAGACTCCCTATCAATCCTCCAGAAGGCAACAGGATATTTGGCGGATGCCTCAGGAGAGACGGTACGGGTGGCAGCAAGGTCCCTTGTCCTTTCAAACTCGGCCAGGAGAGCCTTGTGGCTGAAATCATGGGGGGGTGATATCACCTCCAAGACGAAGCTGTGTGCTATCCCCTTCCAGGGACACCAGGTGTTTGGTCCGGTCCTAGAGGACATCCTAGAGAAGGCCTCAGACAAGAATAAATCGCTGCCAGAACAAAAATCCACCAAAAGGTGGTTTTTTCGTCCCTCAAGAGAGCAGACCTCCCAGAGGGCATTCAGAGGAAAGGGCAAGATGGGTCGATAGAGCTACCCGAAAGGGGGAAAGGGGAGAAACATCCTTGTGCCCCAACAGCAGCAGCCCCCGGAGAAGCAGTGACTCCCGGGTCGGGGGTCGGCTCACACAGTTTCTCGCCCAATGGCAGGCCACGACTTCAAATCAGTAGGTCCTGCACACAGTACAATTTGGGCTAAAGCTGGAGTTCGAACACCCCCCCCACACGCCCTGAGAATTACTCCAACACAATCCCCAAGTCTTCAAAAAATATTATGGCGTCAGATAGAAGAGCTCCTACGGGAAGAAGTGGTCTCATACGTGCCTCCACAAGAGGAGGGCAGGGGGCATTACTCTCGCTTGTTCCTGATAAAAAAACCTTCAGGAAAATACAGGCTTATAATAAATCTAAAGCCCCTGAACCACTTCATCAAGTACTGAAGGTTGAAGATGGAATCGGTGAAGTCAGCGATTCCGCTGATTGGACGAAACTGGCAGATGGCCACAATAGATCTGAGGGACGCGTATTACCACGTCCCCATCCACCCAGACCACCGAAAGTTCCTGAGGTTCGCGATCTCCCACGACCAGAGAATCCGCTACCTCCAGTTCAACGCCCTGCCATTTGGGATATCCTCAGCACCAAGGGTATTCACAAAAATAATGAGGGAAACAGTCATCTCTATCCGGCTTCAAGGGATACGCATTGTGCCGTATCTAGACGATCTGCTGATCGTCGCACCCTCGGTAATTCGGCTGAACCAAGACGTATCAAGGACCCTACAGATACTAGAAGGCCTGGGGTGGATACCGAATCTCCAAAAGTCGGCCCTCTATCCTTCTCCAAGGAGGAAATTCCTGGGGATCCTCTTGGATTCGGAAGAAAGAACCTCCTTTCTTCCCGAAGATTGACAAAGAGACCTTCGGCAGAAAGTAATCTGGTTCAGAGACCAGAGAGCGCCAACACTGAGGGACGCCATGTCCATCCTGGGTTCTCTGACTGCGTGCATTCAGGCGGTATCTTGGGCATAAGCTCATACGCGAGTCCTTCAATCATATGCCCTGATGAATACAAAGAAGTATCCAAACAACCTATCAAAGAGGATTCCGCTTCCAGGACATGTAAAAACGAGCCTTTGGTGGTGGCTGAGTTACCGAAACCTGAGACGAGGAATAAGCTGGGATCAACTTCCTCTAAAGGTACTATGCACCGATGCCAGCCTAAGGGGCTGGGGGGCCGTGATCGAAGACTCATACTTTCAGGGGCAGTGGCCTCAGAACATAAGATCCGGATCGTCAAACCTAAGGGAATTGACAGCAGTAGAAGAGTCGCTGAAAGCCGCATCAGCCCTGGTCAAGAACCATCATGTTCGGGTATACTCCGAAAACATGACCACGGTAGCGTATCTCAGACACCAAGGGGGCACAAGGTACGCCAGTCTAAAAAATGTAGCAACAAGGATCTTCCTCTGGGCAGAGAAGAACCTATTATCCATCTCCGCAGTACATCTGAAGGGGTCGGAAAACATCCAGGCAGACTTCCTGAGCAGGAGAGACGTCCATCCAGGGGAATGGTGTCTGAACCAGGAGGTCTTCCAAAAGCTAGTCTCAAAATGGGGAAACCCAGAAGTCGACCTGTTCGCGAATGCGCAGAATGCAAAGGCGTACGCAGCTCGGGGGACGGATGCGTTTGCCTATCCATGGATCTTCAGGCTGGCCTACGCCTTTCCCCCCATCCCGATGCTGGCAAGAACATTACAAAAGATCAGAGCAGACGGAGTCACAACGATCTTGGTGGCTCCCATGTGGCCAGGACGAAGCTGGTACAGCGCTCTGTTGGACATGGCCCAAGAAGGCCCTTTGATTCTACCCCAAAACACCGACCTCCTGTTTCAGGGTCCCTTGCTACACCCGAACCCGGACAAGCTGCATCTAGCAGCTTGGTTATTGAGGCCAATATTCTAAAAGCTAAAGGGTTATCGGACGAGGTGATTCGGACCCTCCAAAAAAGTAGAAAGCAGGTGACAAATGCAATCTACGGCAAGATATGGAAGAAATTTTGCTCCTGGTGCCTCCCGGGGGCCCCTGACCCCTTCCATCCAAATATTGCCTAAATACTAGATTTCCAGCAGAAAGGCTTAGAGTTAGGGCTTACGCCAAGTATGTTAAAAGTGCAGGTATCTGCCCTTAGCTCTTTCTTTGACCAAGACCTAGCTAGCCACCGCTGGATTAAGCGGTTCATGGTAGCGGCAGGCAGAATTCGCCCTTCACTTCATCGGGTTCCCCCCTGGGATCTTAATTTAGTACTCAATAGCCTAACACAGGCCCCGTTCGAGCCCCTGTCAGAAACCTCATTGAAAATTCTTACACTCAAAACGGTGTTTCTGGTGGCAATCACATCGGCCAGACGGGTGGGAGAGTTACAGGCCCTATCAGTGCAGGAACCTTACCTCCTACTCAATTCAGACAGTATAGTGCTACGTCTAGACCCCTCCTTTTTGCCCATGGTGGTGTCAGATTTTCATAGAAACCAGGATATCGTGTTGCCCTCATTTTGCCCAAATCCTTCCAATCCGAAAGAGGGAAGGTTTCATACCCTGGACGTTCGCAGGGTGGTTCTACGCTACCTCGAAGCAACCAAGGAGTGGAGAATTGACCAGAACCTGTTCCTTCAGTATTCGGGAAGAAACAAAGGGAAGAAAGCTGCAAAGAACACGATAGCGGATTGGATCAAACAGGCCATCTCCCTGGCATATTCTTCAAGACATCTCTCTCCTCCGGAGTCGTTAAAAACCCACTCCACTCGATCAGTCGCTACGTCCTGGGCAGCAAGAGGAAATACGTCTTCAGAGCAGATATGCAGGGCTGCCACTTGGTCCTCTGTGCACACCTTTACCAGGCATTATAGACTGGATTTCGATAGGGATCTGACGTTCGGCAGACGCGTCTTGCAAGCCGTTGTCCCTCCCTAATAAATTAACGTTGGCATGACTCCAAGGTGGCTGTTGTGGAAGGTGACTAGACTTACCGGTAATTCGGTTTCTAGGAACCTTCCACGACAGCACTAATTTCCCTTCCTATATGATGTATTTACCTGATGATTCCTGCTCTACTGGCGGTAACTATTCATGCTAGTATGTCAGAAAAAACACTGAGGTAGCAGGAAGGGGAGGGTTATTTAACCTCTTTGTGTTCCTGTCCCCCATTAGGGCGGGGAGGCAACCTCCAAGGTGGCTGTCGTGGAAGGTTCCTAGAAACCGAATTACCGGTAAGTCTAATTCTATTTTTTATGTATGTTGTGATTTATTTATTTATGTATGTTGGGATATTTTTTGCTGACATAAGGCATATATTGGATTACAGTCTGTCAGCGCTAATGTTCTGTTCCAGTGCTATGCGCTGTTTATTCAGTGTTTTGCCCACATTTAAGATGGCGCGGTGCCATCTCAGTCACTGTTTTGCGCAAGTGCACTCTGACGTCTCCATTGATGTTTTTTCTGACATGCGCACTGAATTATATGAGACACTTTCATCCCTGTGGCGCACTGAGAAACACAGGACGCTGACAGGTGCGTTATTTGTGCATAGAATGGAGTAAGCCATCGCAGAGATTGTTAAGGTTTCACACCTGTGTGATTATTAGTGTTGAGCGATACCATCCGATATTGAGAAAAATCGGATCGGATTGGATCGGCTGATATCCAAAAAGTATCGGGTATTGCCGATTCCGATCCCGGAAGTCCCATTCAAGTCAATGGGACCGAAATATCAGAATAAACCCCCCCCCTTTCTTTCCTTGTAGGTTAATTCTACATGAAGAAAAACAACTAATAATAATGTAGAATGTATTGGGGGAGGTGGAGGAGACATTAAAGGCATAGAGGTTTAGCCCAATCAAATGGAATAGCAGGAATACATTTTTTTTTTTTAAGACGTTCGGAGTTACAAAGATATTGACTATGTTAACCTCTTTTAGGCTAAGTGCACACGTACCGGAACTCTCGCGGAAATTACCGCGAGAATTCCGGAATTCCAGTCCGCGGGAAAATCGCATTTTAAATTCCCGCGATTTTCCCGCGGAAAAACTAGCATTTTGCAAACGTATTTAGCTTGCAAAATGCTAGCGTTTTGCAAGCGATCTGTAGCATCGCTTGGAGAACTGATTGACAGGTTGGTCACACTCGTCAAACAGTGTTTGACGAGTGTGACCAACTTTTTACTACTGAGGCCGCCTATGCAGCTTCAATAGTAAAAGAAAAAATGCAAAAAAAAATAAAAAATAGTGTTATTCTTACCCTCCGACGTCCCGCGCATCCGTTCCCAGTAATCCTTTGCGAAAAAGCCCGCGATGACGTCCGTTCTCGCGGGATCGCGATGTCTCGCGATGACATCGCGCGAATGACCGCGAGACTTCGTGATCCCGCGAGAACGGACGCCATCGCAGGTATTTTCACAAAGGATTACTGGGAAAGGAAGCGTGGAGGGAGGCGGGAAGGCTGCGCGGGACGCCGGAAGGTGAGAATAACAATATTTTTTATTTTTAAATTCTTTTTTTTACAGGGATATGGTACCCAGAGCCCGGAGGACAGTCTCCTCTCCTCCGGACCGTGGGTACCATCCGCAATTGTTCTGCTTACTTTCCGCATGGTGTGCACAGCCACATGCGGGAAGTAAGCGGAACAATGCATTCCTATGGGTGCGGGATCGCCGCGATTCCGCAAATTAATGAGCATGCTGCGGTTTTTACCGCGAAGCGAATCCGCCGCGGTAAAAACCGCAGCATTAGCACAGCATTGCGGAATCCCATAGGAATGCATGGGATGCTTATTTTTCGCGTTTTCGCGGCAAAATCGCGCGATTAAAACCTCCGCGGAAACGCGAAAAAGACGCCACGTGTGAACTCAGCCTTATATTTTGTCAGATATGTATGTTTCACTACTTCCATGCTCTTCACCTTCCTTTTTCCTTCTCCCGAACTTTCTCCTTCATGATCCTCAGCAGCAGCAGCATCTTTTTCATCAATTCTTCTTCACGTTATTCATCTTCTTCTTCTTCTTCACCTTCTTCCTATTATTCTTTTTTTTTACATTCTTCTTATTCAACTATTATTCTTCATATTCTACTTCTTCATCTTCTTCCTATTCTTCTTCTTCATCATATTCTTATTTGTGACAGTCATTCCTGTAGTTGTTATCTATAAAAGTTTGAAGATTACACCTTCCATTCTGCCTGTCACAAAAGATTTACAACAGGATTTGTCCGCGTTTAGTTTGGCCTGCAGCAGCAGGCATTATCCAGGGGCACCATGAGGAGGAACGGACTCACCCCCATACACTGCTTAGTCTTCTTCTGCTTATAATTTAGATAATATCATTTGCTTAAGTCTTATGCTTAATGTTCTTCTGCTTTTGGTTTTTCTGCTTCTTGGTCTTCTGTCTATTGTTGTTCTGCATCTTGGTGGTTGTCTTCATGTTCTTTGTCCTCTTGGTCATCTTCTTCAGGGTCATCATTTTAGTCTTCTTCGGTGTGGTCTTCAGGGTCGTCGTCAGGGAGATCCAGAGTGAGATCAAAAAACCATTTCCACAAGCTCGAACTTGGAAAAGTAGCAGAAGGTACAAGAAGGCTGAGGAACTGCTGAGAACCAGCTGACGGTACTGGAACCCTGATGGTTAGCATAAGGAACAAGAGCAAATGGAACTAGCGAGGACCAGCTGATGGTGCTGGAACCCGGAGGGGCAGCAGAAGGTACAAGAGCCAATGGCACAACCGTGGACCAGCTGACGGTGCTGGAACACGGTTACTAAGCAGGAGGTATCTGTGCTAGAAAGCACTACCAAGGACTAGCAGACGTTGCTGGAACTTGGATACTGAGAAGGAGGCACCTAGGCCAAAGGCACTGCCGAGAACCAGCTGACGGTGCTGGAATCCGGATGGGTAGCAGAAACTGCAAGAGCAAATGGAAATAACGAGGACCAGCTGACGGTGCTGGAACCTGGAGGGGCAGCAGAAGGAACAAGAGCCAATGGCACAACCGTCGACGAGCTGACGGTGCTGGAACACGGTTACTAAGCAGGAGGTACCTGTGCTAGAAAGCACTACCAAGGACCAGCAGACGTTGCTGGAACTCGGATACCGAGAAGGAGGCACCTAGGCCAAAGGCACTGCCGAGATCCAGCTGATGGTGCTGGACCCCGGATGGGTAGCAGAAGCTGCAAGAGCAAATGGAACTAACAAGGACCAGCTGACGGTGCTGAAACCTGGAGGGGCAGCAGAAGGAACAAGAGCCAATGGCACAACCGTGGACCAGCTGACGGTGCTGGAACATGGTTACTAAGCAGGAGGTACCTGTGCTACAAAGCACTACCAAGGACCAGCAGACGTTGCTTGAATTTGGATACCGAGAAGGAGGCACCTAGGCCAAAGGCACTGCTGAGAACCAGCTGATGGTGCTGGAACCTGAATGGGTAGCAAAAGCTGCAAGAGCAAATGCAACTAGCGAGGACCAGCTGACGGTGCTGGAACCCGGAGGGGCAGCAGAAAGAACAAGAGCCAATGGCACAACCGTGGACCAGCTGACGGTGCTGGAACATGGTTACTAAGCAGGAGGTACCTGTGCTACAAAGCACTACCAAGGACCAGCAGACGTTGCTGGAACTTGGATACCGAGAAGGAGGCACCTA
This sequence comes from Dendrobates tinctorius, assembly GCF_039654945.1. NCBI lineage: Eukaryota > Metazoa > Chordata > Amphibia > Anura > Dendrobatidae > Dendrobates > Dendrobates tinctorius. Next base: position 50,624,756 of record NW_027361683.1, read on the forward strand.
GGCCAAAGGCACTGCCGAGAACCAGCTGATGGTGCTGGAACCCGAATGGGTAGCAAAAGCTGCAAGAGCAAATGCAACTAGCGAGGACCAGCTGACGGTGCTGGAACCCGGAGGGGCAGCAGAAGGAACAAGAGCCAATGGCACAACCGTGGACCAGCTGACGGTGCTGGAACACGGTTACTAAGCAGGAGGTACCTGTGCTACAAAGCACTACCAAGGACCAGCAGACGTTGCTGGAACTTGGATACCGAGAAGGAGGCACCTCTGCCAAAGGCACTGCCGAGATCCAGCTGACGGTGCTGGAACCCGGATGGGTAGCAGAAGGTACCCATGAAAAACAAAGTTGCAAGGCCGCGAGCCGGCCGCAGTTACCGAAACCCACAGTCCTACAGGGGGTGCTTGTCCGATTGGAACTACGGACCCAGCCTTTATTACCAGAACCCGCAGCCCACATAGGAAGCACCTAAACTGCAGGCACCATAGGCTCGGCTAACCCGACCGCAGCACAACAGGACAATGAGTTGGTGGCAAAGTGACATTGACACTACTCAGAAACAGCAGGCGTGCTGGAACCAGGCTGGGCAGGAGGGAGTACCCGTGCCAAAGACACTGCCGAGAACCAGCTGACGGTGCTGGAACCCGGATGGGGAGCAGAAGCTACAAGAGTCAATGGAACTACCGAGAACCAGCTGACGGTGTTGGAACCCAGAGTGGCAGCAGAAGGAACAAGAGCCAATGGCACAACCGTGGACCAGCTGACGGTGCTGGAACACAGTTACTAAGCAGGAGGTACCTGTGCTACAAAGCACTACCAAGGACCAGCAGATGTTGCTGGAACTTGGATACCGAGAAGGAGGCTCCTCGGCCAAAGGCACTGCTGAGAACCAGCTGACGGTGCTGGAACCCGGATGGGTAGCAGAAGGTACCCATGAAAAACAAAGTTGCAAGGCCGCGAGCCGGCCGCAGTTACCGAAACCCACAGTCCTACAGGGGGTGCTTGTCCGATTGGCACTACGGAACCTGCCTTTATTACCAGAACCCGCAGCCCACATAGGAAGCGCCTAAACTGCAGGCACCATAGGCTCGGCTACCCCGACCGCAACACGACAGGACAACGTATTGGTGGCAAAGTGATGTTGACACTACCCGGAAACAGCAGGCGTGCTGGAACCAGGATGGGCAGGAGGGCGTACCCGTGCTAAAGACACTTCTGAGCAGCAACTGGCGATGTTGGAGCCCAGGGTCAATCAGGGTGTAGGCTGAGGCCTAATTTCATCAAGTTTAATTTCTGTTGTATAATACTACTGATTTCAAACCTGCTCCAACTAGGCCTCTGGCTCCACTCTGTCTCTAGTATTTCCCCTGGCCTCCAACCCCGCCAATTGCTGCTCAGAAGTGGCGCCTGCACAATCAACACTTGTTCCTGTGTTACTGGGGTTCAGTAACGTCAGCTTACTAGTAGTGGGAATGTGGACAGAGCAGGAGACATTGCCGGACACACATCAGGGGATCAACTAACGTGACTGAGCCCCAGTAACACAGGAAGAAGTGTGGATTGTGCAGACGCCACTTCTGAGCAGCAACTGGCGGGGATGGAGGCCAGGGGAAATACTAGAGACAGAGTGGAGCCAGAGGCCTAATTGGAGCAAGTTTGAAATCAGTAGTAGTGTGAATGTGGAGGCAGCAGGAGATATTGCTTTCCACACAGCAGGGGAGCAGCTGGCATTACTGAACCCCACTAACACTGGAGCATGTGTTTCTCTCTGTGCAGACGGCACTTCCGAGCAACAACTGGCTGTGTTGAAGCCCAGGATCAGTCATGGAGCAGGCTGAGGCCTAATTGCAGCAAGTTTTATAGGTGATGTAGTTTGAATGTGGAGGCAGCAGGAGATATTGCCGTTCACACAGCAGGGGAGCAGTTGACGTTACTGAACCCCACTAACACAGGAGCTAGTGTTTTTCTCTGTGCGGACAGCACTTCTGAGCGACAACTGGCTGTGTTGAAGCCCAGGATCAATCATGCAGCAGGCTGAGGCCTACTTGGAGCAAGTAGAAAATCGGATGTAGTGTCAATGTGGGGGCAGCAGGAGACTTTGCCGTCCACACAGCAGGGGAGCAGCTGACGTTACTGAACCCCACTAACACAGGAGCTAGTGTTTTTCTCTGTGCGGATGGCACATCCGAGCGACAACTGGCTGTGTTGAAGCCCAGGATCAATCATGCGGCAGGCTGAGGCCTACTTGGAGCAAGTAGAAAATCGGATGTAGTGTGAATGTGGAGGCAGCAGGAGACTTTGCCATCCACACAGTAGGGGAGCAGCTGACATTACTGAACCCCACTAACACAGGAGCTGGTGTTTTTCTCTGTGCGGACGGCACTTCCGAGTGACAACTGGCTGTGTTGAATCCCAGGATCAATCATGCGGCAGGCTGAGGCCTACTTGGAGCAAGTAGAAAATCGGATGTAGTGTCAATGTGGAGGCAGCAGGAGACTTTGCCGTCCACACAGCAGGGGAGCTGCTGACGTTGCTGAACCCCACTAACACAGGAGCTAGTGTTTTTCTCTGTGCGGATGGCACATCCGAGCGACAACTGGCTGTGTTGAAGCCCAGGATCAATCATGCGGCAGGCTGAGGCCTACTTGGAGCAAGTAGAAAATCGGATGTAGTGTGAATGTGGAGGCAGCAGGAGACTTTGCCATCCACACAGTAGGGGAGCAGCTGACATTACTGAACCCCACTAACACAGGAGCTGGTGTTTTTCTCTGTGCGGACGGCACTTCCGAGTGACAACTGGCTGTGTTGAATCCCAGGATCAATCATGCGGCAGGCTGAGGCCTACTTGGAGCAAGTAGAAAATCGGATGTAGTGTCAATGTGGAGGCAGCAGGAGACTTTGCCGTCCACACAGCAGGGGAGCTGCTGACGTTGCTGAACCCCACTAACACAGGAGCTAGTGTTTTTCTCTGTGCGGACAGCACTTCCAAGTGACAACTGTCCACATTCCCACTACTAGTAATGGGAATGTGGACAGAGCAGGAGACATTGCCGGACACACATCAGGGGATCAACTGACGTGACTGATCCCCAGTAACACAGGAACAAATGTGGATTGTGCAGACGCCACTTCTGAGCAGCAACTGGCGGGGTTGTATGCCAGGGGAAATACTAGAGACAGTGGAGCCAGAGGCCTAAGTGGAGCACGGTTAAAAATCAGTAGTAGTTTGAATGTGGAGGCAGCAGGAGACTTTGCCATCCACACAGCAGGGGAGCAGCTGGCGTTACTGAACCCCACTAACACAGCAGCTAGTGTTTTTCTCTGTGCAGACGGCACTTCTGAGCAACATCTGGCTGTGTTGAAGCCCAGGGATTACAGTTCAGGTGGTAGAAACATGAACACAACAGGAGACCTGGATACTGTTGCCAACCAATTATTTATTCTGGAGGAGGACTGGCAAATTCTGGCGAGATCCAGGCCTTGTTCATTTTCAGAAAAGTAAGCCGGTCAACGTTATCGGAGGATAGTCGTGTGCGACGGTCTGTTAGTACACGACCTGCAGCACTAAAGACGCGTTCTGATAATACACTGGCAGCAGGGCAAGCCAGCACCTTCAATGCATACTGGCTAAGCTCTGGCCATGTATCCATCTTAGAGACCCATAACTTGAAGGGGGAAGCGTCATCTGGGAGTACACTGACAGGGCAAGACATGTAGTCTGTCACCATCTGACGGAAACGTTGCCTCCGGCTGACTGGAGCTGTCTGTGATGGTGTAGACATTTGTGGCGGGCACACAAAACTTTGCCACATTTGGGCCATACTGGTCTTGCCTTGTGCTGAGGCGCTGCCTCTGCTCCCTCTTTGTGCAGAGCTTCCTCCACTGCCTCGACGCACAGAGCTGCTTTGTAAAGCACTAGCAGCACTGCTCTCGGGTGGAATGGAGAACACGATGGACTGCACCAGTGTCTCTTGGTACTCCCGCATTTTACGCTCCTGGTTCAACGGTGTTATGAGGCTTTGTAAGTTGTCTCGGTAGCGAGGATCTAGGAGGGTGTACACCCAATAATCAGCCGTGTACAGTAGAGAATGTGGGCGATGCGGCGGTTGTTTCTCAGGCACTGCAGCATGAAATCAACCATGTGCTGCAGACTCCCAACTGCCCAAGAAACGCTGTCCCCTGCTTGAGGCGTCATCTCTGCCTGCTCTGCATCACCCCACCCTCGCTGTACATACTGACTAGAGCATTGTGTATCTCCCTCCTCTGGAGAGATGTCTTCCTCCTCCATTGACTCCTCCTCATCCTCCTCACAAAGTGTACCCTGCCTAGGCCTTTGTGAGGAACCACGTAGCGCAGACTGTCCAAAAGCAGATGGCATTTGTCACTCCTCATCCTCCACCTCTTCCAAAATCTCTTCCCTTAGTGCTTGCAGTGTTTTTTGAAGCAGGCAGATAAGGGGGACAGTCATGCTGACTAGTGCATCATCTGCACTCGCCATCCACGTGGAATCTTCGAAGGCACGTAAAACGAGGCAGATGTCCTTCATAGAGACCCACTCAGTGGTGCTGAAGTGTGACCGGCGCACAGTGCGACTTGTTTGCGCCTGATGCAGCTGGTACTCCATTACTGCTGCCTGCTGCTCACACAACCGCTCCAACATATGTAACATTGAATTCCACCTGGTGGGTAGGTCACATGTGATGCGATGTTCCGGATGGTGTAATCGGCGCTGCAATGCGCGATCTTGCCGTGCTGGAACGCCGCAAGTGAGCGCACTCTATGCGGACCTTGTGCAGCAGTGCATCAAGATCCGGATAGTCCCTCAGAAATCTCTGCATGACCAAGTTCAGCACATGTGCAAGACATGGGATGTGAGTGAGGTTGCCTAGGCCTAGAGCTGCCACTAGATTTCGGCCATTGTCACACACTACCAAGCCTGTCTGGAGATTCGCTGGCAGAAACCACACGTCGCTCTCCTGCTTGATGGCATTCCAGAGCTCCTACGCTGTGTGGCTTCGATTCCCCAAAAAAATTAATTTCAGTACGGCCTGTTGACGTTTGGCCACGGCTGTGCTCATATCAGTCGTAACAGGCTCCTGCAGCGCTGATTCTGAGGAACTGGAGTATGAGGAGGAGTCAATGTGTACAGACTGGATTCCTGCAATCCGTGTAGTTGGCAGAACACTTACAGCGCCACTCTCCAGATCTGTACCTGGCTCCACAACATTGACCCAATGGGCAGTGAGGGAAAGGTATCGTCCCTGTCCATGGTTACTGGTCCACGCATCAGTGGTCAGGTGGACCTTGCTACTGACGGCGTTTAGTAGCGCATGTTTTATTTTTCCCTCCACATGCTTTTGCAGGGCAGGGATGGCTTGCCTGCTGAAATAAAAGCGGCTTGGCACGGTGTATTGTGAGACTGCCAATGCCATGACGTTCCGGAAGGTGTCAGTCTCCACCAGCCTGAATGACAGCATTTCAAGGGCCAGTAGTTTGGTAATGCATTTAGAGCCTGTGCTTGGGGATGGTTTGCCGAGTATGGCCGCCTTTTCTCCCATGCCTGTGCTACCGATGGCTGTAGAGTGGCCTGGGAGTGTGAGGATGAACGGGAACGTGGTGCTGTGGGTGGAATGTCACTGGGTCTCTGGACAACAGTGCCAGAGGTTCTTCCATGGCGATCCTGTGAGGAAGCAGAACCAGCTGTGTGTGAGCTGGAGGAAGAAACTACAACATGAGCTGAAGAGGTGGAAGGTGGTGCTGTAGATTCGCCTACGTCTTCAGTGTGTCTCTGTAACTCCACCACGTGCTTGGTCCGCACATGTTTCCACATATTTGTGGTATTGAGGTTGCTGACATTTTTCCCTCTTTTGACTTTCTGATGACGCAGCTTGCATTTGACAAAGCAAATGTCATCTGCAACTGTGTCAAAAAAGGACCTCGCACTGCAAGTCTTGGGATTGCCCATTTTGGCTTTTGGAAGAGGAATGCTCCTAACGGGTGCCGAAGTGGAGGCTACAGGCAACCAAGTCTGCCCCCTCCCTCTCCCTCCTGTTTTGGCCGTTCGGGGAATCTCTTCCTCAGAGCTGCTCCCACCACCTTCCTGTTTCTTACGCCATGATTGGTCAAGAACCTCATCATCTACACTCCCCTCTTCAAACACCTGCTTCTCCTGGGTAGTCTCACTAGCACCGTACGCACCAGAAAGTGGCACCTGAGTCTCATCATCATCTGATGCGCACTGAGGTGTGCTGACCATAGGCACTGGCCCACCCGCCTCTTCAGATTCAGAGGGACAAAGCAGTTGTGCATCGCTGCATTCTTTACATTCTTGAATGCTGCTTGGCTGGCCCCCTCTTTCCAAGCTAACAGATTCAGAGAACAGAAGTAGAGACTGTGATGGCTCCTGTCCAGGGGTCTCTGACTGCCTGGGCACTTTGGCAGGTGGTGAAGAGACAGATGGTTGCTCTTCAGTGCTCTGGCCCTGAGAGGACGTGGAAGTCATTGAAGTCGATGCGTTAGCTGCCATCCATCTGACAACGGCTTCAATTTGTTTGTCCCGCAGCAGTGGGGTACGGCGAGGTCCTACAAAACTGCGCTTAGTGTGCTTATTCCTGAACAGCTGCTAACAGGTATAAGAAACACTAATTTTATAAAGTGTGTGGATTACACTTTAATATGAGCTAATGTGGCCTACAAAACTGTCAAATGGAGTGTTTAGTGAACTTTATTTTGTTTTGTTTTTTTAAAAAAACCAAAAAGGATGTGACCAAAGATTTGAAAGCGATAGTATCACAAACCTTTTGGGGCTATTACAATGCAGGAAGGTAACCTACAATGCAAAAGATGAGGCTCCAAAAAATAGGCTAATACTAATCTGGCTGCGGCTGAAGGGCACAAGCCAGAAAAAGGACTCCTCTATCTACTCCTATATAGTGTTTGCAACCAACCAATGTAGATGGATACGGATGGATGCACACTAGGGTGACCGCAAAAAATCGATGTCGGAATTTTGTCCGTCTGGACCCCACAAAACGATTCCCCTTTCCAGATATTGAGAGAGCCAAAATTTGAGCTCAATCAAATGACGTTAACCGGTGCCGCTCGTCGCTCAAAGTTTAAAAAAATCCAAATTGAGGTATTTTAAGATTTAGGTATTTTGCATAGTCTGTTAGACTATAAAGAATGTGACAACAACATTGCAGAAATAGCCCTGACCAAATTTTCGAACCATTTGTGGTATTTGAATGCAGAGTTGGTGGGATTATCGTTTTTTGATCCCACCATTACAGACAATGAAAAGTTATTAATGGCTAATAAATTGCTCAGTAGCACAGATGAACCATCAGAGCACGCTAGGGTTGTAAATCCAAAAGTTAGGAAAGAAAAATTAAAAGAGGTAGGAAGTAACCGACTTTAACGACCTTCTGACAAAAGATGAAGAACAAAAGCAATATGTCCTGCAAGTTGTAAGCAAATGCCGAGCATTATATTCTGACGTTTCAAAAACTACTTTAACAAAAGCTCTAGAATAGATTAGATAACTATGTAAAATTATCAACTCATGTAGGTTAGCGTGCTCTGATGGTTCATCTGTGCTACTGAGCAATTTATTAGCCATTAACAACTTTTCATTGTCTGTAATGGTGGGATCAAAAAACGATAATCCCACCAACTCTGCATTCAAATGCCACAAATGGTTCGAAAATTTGGTCAGGGCTATTTCTGCAATGTTGTTGTCACATTCTTTATAGTCTAACAGACTATGCAAAATACCTAAATCTTAAAATACCTCAATTTGGATTTTTTCAAACTTTGAGCGACGAGCGGCACGGGTTAACGTCATTTGATTGAGCTCAAATTTTGGCTCTCTCAATATCTGGAAAGGGGAATCGTTTTGTGGGGTCTAGACGAACAAGATACTGACATTTTTCCCCCCCCATATGAGATCCGGTCACCCTAATGCACACTAATAGTAGAATGAAAAATGAGCTGCAATAAGACAAAAATATGTATGAGGCAGTGACGCACGCTGAGCGGCCTATAACCAGACGTAGCTGTAGGACACACTACAGCGTGAGCTGCACTCACACACAGAGACCTCTCAGACAGCCATGAACAGTGCAGATAAGTGGGCAATAGCACTGAAAGGCTGCAGAAAGGCTCCGGTGTCTACTCCTATAGTGTTTGCAACCAACATATATGGATTCGGATGGATGCACACTAATAGGAGAATGAAAATGTGCAGCAAAAAAAGAAAAATATGTATGAGGCAGCGACACATGCTGAGCGGCCTACAACCAGACGTGGCTGTAGGACACACTACACAGCGTGAGCTCACTCACACAGACCTTGCAGACGGCTGTGAACACTGCTGCAAGGCAAAAGAAAGCTACAGTGGTTTATTATGTAGCCTGGGTAAAACACAATATGATTTTGAAAATCGCTATCTCTAACTGTCCCTCACAGTCTTCAACAGCAGCCTGTCGCTAACTGAATTCACAGCAGAGTGAACCCTAAATGGCGGCGGCGGCTTTTATAGTGCATCATGACATCATTTCAGCAGCCAATCACAGACATGCCATTAGTTAACATGCCTACATGCCTAACAGGATGTGCCCACACTTCTGAGGATTGTCATTGGCTGAATCAAATCAAACTGGCTCATAGCATTATGGGAACTTCCGATTCCGGTATTCGATATGCTAAAAGTATCGGAACTCAGTATCGGAATTCCGATACCGTGAATATTGGCCGATACCCGATACTTGCGGTATCAGAATGCTCAACACTAGTGATTATTGTTCAATTAAGATTAAATGTATATTGTACAATCCCTCTTTTTTAATAATAATAATGCACTGCACTTTATATAATGCACAATCTTTATACCACCGTTTGCACATCGTGCACCTTCATTTATATTTGTAAACATGTTCTTATTATGCTGATTGTTGTAAATGATTGTAATTGTATACACCCTATATTTACTTGGCACTTATTTATATTCATTGCTTGAGAAAGGTCCGTGCTGTTTGGACCAAAACATCGCCTTTTTGGGCTAATTAAGTAGCACTATTTTCATCATGAACGGTGTGCTGCCTCTGATTCTTTTGAACTCCTATTATTATGGTTTCATATTTGCCTGGGGGGCTTTTGTTGTGAGTTCATTCTCTGGTTCACCAGTTGTGAGTTCTCCTTCCAGACTCCCTCTGGTGGTAACAGGAGGTAGTGAGGCTGATTTGATCGGTGGAGATCTGCCCCCTGAGAATGAGGATGACGATTGGACCTCAGGACTCTCAGATTGGATTTAAGACAGCCGACACCCTCTTCAGTTGCTGGTGATTCCTTCCGGCTTGTCAGCTCTTGGTTTTCAGCTCTGTTCCAGACATCTAAAGCTAAGTTTTTCTGCTAATGTTCACACTTGATTTTGCTGGTCTATTCAGTTTTTTGGTGTGGTCAGCCAGCCCCAGCTGGGGGCTGTGCTGAATTTCCACTCTTATTTATCAGAATTTTGCCAATTTGCTTTTTGTCCCTTACTAGTTTGGTCTCTTTTTGTTCTGTCTCAGAATATTTCAGAGTGCTGATATAGTGGGAGAAGTCTTGTGACTTCAGGGTTAATTTTGCTATCAGAAGTGTTGGACATTATTTTTGTAGGGTTTTTTGCAGGTTGCAGACAGTGTCTTTCCTTTCTTTTCCTCTCTAGATAGTTTGGGCCCCATCATTTGCTCAGCCTATTTTCCTCCCTGTGTTTGTGCCTTCATCTTGTTTCACCGTCAATACATGTGTGGGGGCTATCTATTCCTTTGGGATCTGCTCTGGGGCAGTTAGTTTTCCCCTTTTCATGCTTCAGGCTTATTTAGTCCTCCGGCTGTGACGAAGCGTCTAGGAACATCGTAGGTACGCTCCACGGCTGCTGCTAGTTGTGTGGTAGGATCAGGGATCTGCAATCTGCATAGTTACCAACCTCTCTGGTTTTCTGTGACTTAGCTTGTTTTGCTTTTTTATCCTCGGTGACCCATTCATAACAGACTTTGTACTCTTTTCTCCTTTTTGTGCTGCTTAATTTTTTCCATTTTTATATCTAGCCCTATCAACTATTCTAAATTATTATTTACCATATATACTTGTGTATAAGCTGACCCCCCCCTTAATTTTGCCACAAAAAAACTGGGAAAACTTATTGACTCGTGTATAAGCCGAGGGTGGAATCCATAGACTATGCCCCCATATGCTGCTCCATAGCTTATGCCCCCATATGCAGCTTTATAGATTATGCCCCCATATGCAGCTTTATAGATTATGCCCCCATATGCTGCTCCATAGACTATGCCCCCATATGCTGCCCCATTGAATATGCCCCATATGCTGCTCCATAGAATATGCCCCCATATACTGCTCCATAGATTATGCCCCCATATGCTGCTCCATAGTTTATGCCCCCATATGCAGCTTTATAGATTATGCCCCCATATGCAGCTTTATAGATTATGCCCCCATATGCTGCTCCATAGACTATGCCCCCATATGCTGCCCCATTGAATATGCCCCATATGCTGCTCCATAGAATATGCCCCCATATACTGCTCCATAGTTTATGCCCCCATATGCAGCTTTATAGATTATGCCCCCATATGCTTCTCCATAGAATATGCCCCCATATGCTGCCCCATAGAATATGCCCCATATGCTTCTCCATAGTTTTTTCCCCCATATGCTTCTCCATAGTTTATGCCCCCATATGCTGCTCCATAGACTATGCCACCATATGCTGCCCCATAGAATATGCCCCCATATGCTGCTCCATAGAATATGCCCCCATATGCTGCCCCATAGAATATGCCCCCATATGCTGCAAAAAAATGGCATACTCACCTCTCCTGGGTCCATCGCCACTATCTGCCGCTTCTTGTGTCAGTGAATGTTCAGCCAGCAGAGGGGTGGCGTGAACTAACCACGACACCGCGCCCCCTGTTGCCTAATCGTCACTGACACAGGATGCAGCAGAGACAGCGGTGAGCAGCGATGGACCGGGGGACAAGTGAATATCGCTATACTCACCCATCCTGCCGTGGTCTCTGCAGCCTCACTTCTCCACTGTCTTCCTTCCTGTCTTCAGCGGTCACGTGGTACCGCTCATTACACATGAATATGCGCATATTCATGAGTGTAATGAGCGGTACCACGTGACCGCTGAAGACAGGAAGGGAGACAGTGGAGAAGCGAGGCTGCAGAGACCACGGCAGGACAGGTAAGTATGATCTCTGACACCCCCGCTCCCCCTCCCCTGCCGACCCCCAGGTATATGACCCATGTATAAGCCGAGAGGGGGACTTTCAGCCAAAAAAAATGGGCTGAAAATCTCAGCTTATACATGAGTATATACGGTAACTTTTATTCCCTTTTTTACAATTAAAAAAACAAAACGATGTCGATCAGTTATGTGTGTCACTGATCAGTGCTCAGTGGCTGCAGCACAGATGCATGCACAGAGGTGGTGCAAAGGGGAAAAAACAACTGGATAGGAAAAAAGTCTAAGCCAAAAGTGTGCACGGATGTCGATCAGTGATATGTGTCACTGATCAGTGCTCAGCGGTTGTGGGAGATGGTACAGAAGAAAATGCCAAAAATCAAGTGACAGAGTACTGTTCAGTGATCAAGTACTGATCAGCCATCAGTGGCAGAAAGGGGATTGGGGAAGGAGTTAGGAAGGGGATGGAAGAGAGAGATTGGAGTGGATTAGAAAAAAGCAGAAGACAAGAACAAGTCACAAACTTCTGCTTTGTTCACTTCAAGGCTTCAATCAAGTGTTCAACAGCAGCAGCAGAAGTGATGGCAAATCCTGTAACTGTCTGTGGCAACAAAAGTCCCAGCAAGTGAGCATCAGAATGACACAATGTCTGCTCTGTACACTTCTCTAAACTAGAATGAGGTGGTACAGAGTGGTCATTGAGTACTCAAACTGCTCTCTTGATCAATGATTGGTCGTCTGATAACACCAATCAGTGCTGGGAGTGCTGATGCCGCTGGATTCTAGCACCAGCCTATGTTTGGTGCTTTCATAGCGCTGATCATAGCTGGACATCAATGTTTCAGGCGCTTTTATTTGCCCAAACATTGAAATTGCTGTGACTGACTCTCCAGAACTGAACGATCACAGCATTCGTACTTGCAGGGAGTGGGGGCAACAAACCAACTCACCCACATGGCGATGAGTACAGATGCCCTGCTGTCAGATACAACAGGGACCTTGCCTCAATCACAGCAACCTAATAGATCCTCCTATGAAATGTGATTACTCCCATAATATCTTAGAAGGTAATATAATAAACCAAAAGAAAAGAGATCAATTTCTTAATGAAGTTGCCATGTGGAGAAGTCTACACCACAATTATATCCTTGAAGAGATAAAAAAGAAAAGGAAAGGGAGATATTTTTGTCGTATAAAAAAGATTTACCATACTTTATTAGAACATTATAAAATAATAGTATATACCTGGTGAACAAACAGCTAAAAGTGAACATTGAGACTGCAGGTCTTATAGCTGAATCTTAAAATACCAGTTTCTGGTACACTATACAGTATATCTTTAATAGAAATTGAGTAGCCATATATCCCATCAATTTAATCTGATATATACTTACCTTGTAATGTCTTCACATCCTGTTCTGTCCAGATGTGTCCGGATCCCAGAATTCCCAGCGGCGGAAGTTCACCGCCCGCCATATTGGGACACCCAAGTGATGGGTGTTTCAATATGGAAACTGCTAGTGGTACCAGTCTCTTGCGCGGAACACTGTCACACCACACACACACATTGTATACGCCGTACGCACCACACAAAAACACACTGTATATGCTGTATGCAACACACACACATACCCACACTGACTATGCACCACACACACACACACACACACACTGTATGTGCTGTACACAGCCTCTTGCGCAGTACCACCAGCGGAACACCGTGGCGAACATGCCGCCGTGATCAGCTGAATGATTCACTGACTGCCGCCACTTTTGTACAGGAGGAGCGCATGGTGCAGTTTTAATGTGACCGCCGCTATCTGTCTGCACAAAGATGGCTGCAGTCTGATTTCACTGTGTCTGCACGAATTCCGTGCAGGCGCAGTTAATTATTCAGCTGATCCCGGCGGCAGATGCATGACATTTCTACAGCAAGAGGAAGCCGGTCACATTAAAGGGGTTTTCCCGTGAATGAAAGATCATTTTAAAAATTTTCTGTGTCTGACCGTGTACGAAGCATACCACTTCTCCTGGGCAGGGCAGAAAGCAAAAGACAATACTGACATTACAGCAGGGGATCACAGAGGATTCATTTTGTGAGGTAAAATATTTCACTGACTGTTTTTGAACAATATTTTATCTCACAAAATGTATCCCCTGCGATGTCCTGCTGTAATGTCAGTATTGTCTTTTTCTTCCTCCCCTGCCCAGGAGCTGTGGTATGTTCTGTACACGGTCAAACACAGACAATTTTTAAAATGAACTTTCGTTTGTGGGAAAACCCCTTTAAAAAGCAAATATCAACGCCAACATGGAGTAGACAGGTCAAAGAAGAGAGCACAGACGGGAGAAGTCAGCACATGGAGAAAGAGAGAATGGATAGGTAGGTGAGCTCAAGGTAGGGAAAGATTCTCAACGCTGCAAAGCCTGCCCCCATCGTGACATTACTGCCCTCCCGATGTGATAGCATCAGGGCTCCATCTAGTTATAATAATAAATGTCAAAGAATACCTAAAATCTGGTTATAAAACCACCACATAATACCAGACTAGAATATGAACAGAACTTTTCGTAATGAATAGTATTTGTCCAGAATGTACTAAATATGAATATATTACAGATAATATGATTACAGCAACTGTATAAAAGCTAAATACCTCATATTGGTGGCATGTCTTCACTGGATAAAGACTTCCAGACCATGTAGAGATAATACTGGCACTATGGCTAAATTATTGAAAATGTCAATGTGGATAGTAGACTTAATGTTATGGGTGCATGACCCTGCAGCATTGCAGGCAGACTAGCTGGTTTGTAATTGATATAATTATAACTGCAATACAGTATCAAAAACATATAATCAGGACCATAAATCTGTCTAGTCTGGTGCTTGCTGACCTTACAGTTGTAATAGCAACAATTCATCTGCAGTATATTAACAGCACAATATACCAGTATGAATGAAAAGTTCCATGGCCGCATATGAATATGACTTGTAGCATTAAAAAGAAAATCATTGCAGGTTAAATTCGTAGCCTTGACTCGATCATGGTGACCAGCGGTTCCATTAACATATCTGTACGTCATTTGGCGAGAACACTTTCCAGATCATGACATGTCGTGAAGTAGTTAAGGTAGGTTGATAAACTCTTTCAATTTGATGTTGTGTGTCTAATAAGAGACAATTGAAAATGATGAAAGGGAAAGGTATGTTAGGCAAGACCTGAAAAAAAGTTTAAAAATTTGTCCAACCCCTGCTTAATCATTGCGGGGCTCTTGCAAAAAACAATATTGGATACTCACCTTGTAGTGGCACCATTTCAGTGACGTTGGCGCTGATCTTCCTAATGGGTTATGTAACATTGTTTTGTCACTTGACTTGCAGCCAACCAGAGGCTGCTGATTGGATGCAGCAATCACATCCTCAAAAATATTATGTGACTAACTGGGAATAGTGGCGCTGACATTGATAGAATGGCATCACTACAGGAGGTGAGTATCCATTGTTTTTATTTTACATGGGTCCCTGAAGTGTTTAAGCAGGGGTTGGCATTTAAAAAAAATTAATTATCTAACTGAAGTGGTGATCAATAAGAAGAGCTCTTCTCTGTACCAAATAGAGCATAGTACTGAGCAGGGGACTTCAATTATGGCCTAATATCATGTTTCTTTAGGTCCTTCTTAATCATGTTGATAACTGTTTTTCATATCGCATACTACTTATCAAGATAATAATCAGAAAATAACACATGATAATACTTGCCAAATATTGACTTATATAACAGGCATCTGAACATCTCTGTACTAGTTGTCTAGTAAAATAGCAGAACCAATTGTTTTTTTATTTTTTGTTAAACTCATCTCAGCGCTTAAAACTCTCTTGTCCAAACACAACTTGCCTCATTACTTCATAAAGTTTATTTGAAAGAAAGACCGGCCATTGCGATTAATCTCTAAAGAATGCGCTGTTTGCTTAAGGAGGGAGGTGGATGGATTAATTAGTATTAATATTTGTGTAACTGGCACAAGCACCGGTGACATCATTTGTGGCCAATCAACTGGCTTCTTGTGTGCGTAAGCTATTTCACTTTGTTTCATTTAAAAAAAAATCATAAAAGAGGTATACATCCTTGATATAAAATGGTATACCTCATTAATACACAGTAACTGTATGCACAAATAAATAAATGTATAGTCTAGAATTTAACACATCTCACACTTTTGTTTAAGACACAATCCAGGAAAAATTGACTATTTGATTTGTCTAATGCTGGGCCTGAAGAGTCTGGATTTCCAGCGTGGCAAACACTGGATGTTCAGGCCCCAATTCGAGTGTATGAGGTCCAGGTTCGGGTCTGGGTACTGTTCTGGTACCCAAACTTTGTTAAACATTTCAGCCGGACCCGAACATCCAGGGGTCCATCTCTATTCATAATAAATGGTCTTTCATGGCAAAAGGTGCTAAGCATCCTTAAAGTGGGGCATGCGTTCAGGTTCAGTGGGCATATTTACTTAAGACTGTTGTTTCTATGCCAATTATAAGGAAAAATTGTAATGAGTCATCAATTGTTTTTATCCATGCCTGTCTGATTGCCACTAGCTACTTGTAAAGTCACACACCCTTAGCTACCCTATACACACTTTTTTTCTAATAGGTGTAAGATGCGCCCCTAAAAATATAAAAAATCTCATACAAAAACCTGTTCCAAAAGTTGTAATTTTTTTTACCAGAATTCTGGCACTAGTAGCATAGTATACTATATGTCCCCCCTATGTTTGCTGATTTTTGAAACTAATAACTGCTCATAATTTCACAAGAAGAGAAAAAAGAATGGATCTACCTGTGGCAAAACATTTTTGTATCCCTGGTCATAGCATGATGGACATTAAATTAATTGTATTAAAAGGTAACTTCAAGTCTCAGAGAGAGAGAAGAATCTCTGAGTACAAATTTATGAAAACTTTCGACACATTCAGTGCAGGTATTAATGTGTCGCATGGATTTATGTCTTTTTACATCAATTAAGGAATTTACCCCTCAGACCTTCTGGGGCCATCACAACACAGACTGGCAATCAGAGGACAATAAAACCTTCACACTGCTTATCTTTGAACTGCTCCAATATTTATGCTTATCTCTCTCCCACAATGACTTCCGCTTCACATCATTTGTCTTATCTATTGAGTTATTTATGTGCCGTCTTGTGTATAAATAAGTTATTCTTCAGATTTTGTATTAGTCAAGCCCAGTGGCGTATCTAGGGGGGGGCAGCCGGGGCAGTTGCCCCGGGCGCAGCCAGCAGGGGGGCGCAGTCGGGCCGCCTAATGCAGCGGTCCGCAGTGTCCTCCCTGGCGGCTGCGTTCTGCCGCCCCCCGGCCTGAGAGTCGGCGGTTCTCTGTGTCAGCTGTCAAGCTGACAGCCGGTGCAGAGAAGGAGGCCGCGCCTGCTCCCAGGGAACAATTGTACTGGCGTCTATACAGACGCCAGTATAATTGAAGCTCTGACCGCCGGGCCAGAGCGACATCAGCAGCGTGATCAGGTCATGTGATCACGCTGCTGACGTCACTCCCCGGCGCCCAGAGCAAACGCTGGTGGTAAGTGTGCTCCACTGTGGAGCTGAAGAACCACCGAAGATGGGAGATGGGGGGTGTTAATGAGTGGAGATGGGGGGGATTTGTAGAGGGGATGGCGGTTAATGTGTGGGGGTATTTAGAGTGGGGATGGGGGTTAATGTGTGTGGCGGTTAATGAGTGGGGATGCCATGGGGTTAATGTGTGGGGGGATTTGGAGTAGAGATGGGGGTTATTTAATGTGATGGGGTTAATGAGTGGGGATTGGGTTAATGTGTGCGGGGGTTAATGAATGGGGATGGGGGTTAATGTATGGGGGCGTTAATGAGTGGGGTTGGGGTTAATGTGTGGGGGTATTTGGAGTGCTGATGGGGGTTAATGAGTGGGGATTGGGTTAATGTGTGGGGGGATTTGGAATGGGGATGGGGGTACTTAATGTATGTGGGGGATTGGGGATGGGGGGATTTAATGTGTGGGGAGATTTGAGGACACAAAATAAAGACTATGTATGAGGAAACAGTATGGGGGATTGGTGCAGACAGTATGGGGAGCGAATGCGTAAATGTATGTGGATGGACACAGTATGGGGAATCAGGGATATGTGTGAGCAGACAGTACAGAGAGTGAGGGGGTAAATATATGAGGAGACAGTATGGTGAACAGGTGGGATGCTAGAGGGGAATAGTGTGAGGCGACAGTATATTGCAGATATTTTTATTTAGGAGCATTATAATGACACTTCTGTCTTTAAGGGCATCGTGTGGAGATTTGCTGCAGAAGACCGGAGAAGATGGACATCTACAGAGACGAGATGTGGATGAGAAAACTCATCATGTGGTCTAGAAGAAAAGGAGAACGACTGCAGAGACGACATCATCTATAAGGTACTTGGATGTAAATGTTATTTGTGATACTGACTTGTTCTCATGTTTTTATTTGTTAGGAACATTAAAGGGGTTGTCCAGGTTTGTGCTGAGTCTGCTGTCATTCTATGTGACTGCAGACTTCTGAATTCTCACAGTGCTCACTGAATGCTGTTAGGATTCTCTCATGCCGGTAATTTACATACATGCGGTCACATGCTGACTAGACATGTGTGGCCTCACTCAGTGAAAATGAACGGAGCGAGGCCAGGCACGTCTAGTCGGAATGTGGCCAGAAGTATATAAATCACATACTTGTGCTGACATGACTGTACATCAGCAAGGGAGAATCCTAAAAGTGTGCAGTGCATTTGTTGTGAGAATTCAGAAGCTGCAATGTCAGGATTCAGCTCTGCAGGTTCCAGTAGTCATCACATGGACACTTCACTCATTTGAGATTTTCATACTTATAGTCCTGTGAGAACAAGCTTCTCTTGCAGCTTCTCTCAGTTTTTTACTGAACATTGAGAGCAATAGGAGGAGTAGCTCGCAGGTACATGGCTAAGTATTCAAGTCGCACATGTGCGGGGGCGGGGGCGGGGGGGCGCCGAACCGAATTCTTGCCCCGGGTGCCAGAAAGCCTAGATACGCCTCTGGTCAAGCCTGATGAAGAGACCTGCATAGTCTCGAAAGCTTGCAATGTGTTACCATCTTTTCAGTTAGCCATTAAAAGGTATCAACCACTGAGGACTCTCAATTCTGAATATTTTTCTATCTACTGGCTAACACGGTACAAAGATATACATCTTTCCTGTATCATAATTTCTAGAAAAACCTTAAAATTATACAGTAATGGCTGAAAGTGTTGGTACTCCTGAAAATGTTCCAGACAATTTAGCATTTCTAATAGAAAATTTTACTGTAATTACACATGTTTATTTCCTTTGTGTGCATTGGAACAATGCAAAGAAAAGCAGAGAAAATAATTTCACACAAAACCCCAAAAATGGAACTTGCAAAATTTTGGCACCTTTCTTAAATTGTGGGTAAACAACTTTTGTTTCAAGCATGTGATGCTCATTCAAAAACTCACCTGTGGTAACAGGTGTGGGCAATATGAAAATCACACCTGAAACAAGATAAAAAGAGAATTTGACTTAATTTTGCATTGTGTGAGCTGTGTGTGCCACGCTAAGCATGGAGAACAGAAAGCGAAGAAGAAAACTGTCTGAGGACTTGAGAATCAAAATTGGTGAAAAATGTCAACAATCTCAAGGTTCCAAATCCATCTCCAGAGATATCGATGTTCCATTGTCCATAGTGCGCAACATAATCAAGAAGTTTCAACACATGGCACCGAAGCTAATCTCCCTGGATGTGGACGGCACAGAAAAATTGATGAAAGGCTAAAAAGCAGGATACTGCGGATGGTTGGTAAGAAATTCCATAGAAATTCAAGCTGTCCTGTAGGCTCAAGGTGCATTAGTGTCAGCGCGAACTATTTGCCGACATATGAGTGAAATGAAACGTTATGGCAGGAGGCCAAAGAGGACCCCACTGCTGATACAGACACCTAAAAAACTAGAATGCAGTTTACCATGATCCTTCTTGGAAAGCACCTTGTGGACAGCTGAGACCAAGATAGCGCTTTCTGGTAATGCACATTATTCTATTGTTTACCAAAAACAGATTGAGGCCTACAAAGAAAAGAACATAGTACCTACAGTCCAATATGGTGGCAGTTCAAAGATGTTTTGGGGTTGTCTTGCTGCCACTGGCACTGGGTGCCTTGACTGGGTGCAAGAGATCATCAAACCTGAAGATTATCAAAGGTTTTTGGGTCTTAATGTAGTGCCCAGTATAAAAAAAATGTGATTGCATCCTCGGTCATGGGTCTTCAAACAGGACAATGACCCCAAATAGAGTTCAAGTAGCACCCAGAAATGGATGGAAACAAAATGCTGCAGAGTTCTGATGTGACCAGCAATGGGTCCAGATCTAAATCCCATTGAACACCTGTGGAGAGATCTGAAAAGTGCTGTTGGGAAAAGGTGCCCTTCAATTATGAGAGACCTGGAGCATTTTGCAATAGAAGAGTGGTCCGAAATTCCAGTTGAGAAGTTTAAGAAGCTTGTTCATGGTTACAGAATGCTATTGATTGCAGTTATGTATTCCATTTTTGGGTTTTGCATGAAGTTATGTTCAAATTGCATTTTTTTCTCATTTTTTATGTTGTTCCAAAGGCAATGAATATGTGTATAACGAATTGTGTAATTGCAATAATTTTCTGGGAGAAATACTTACTTTTGACCATATATGTAGAAAATTATGTGGACATCTCTGCTATGTTCAGGACTTTCACTCATTAACTGATTTAGGAAATGACATCAGCACAAGAACTGTGTGTCATTAGATTCATGAGATTGGATTCCTTGGCTGTGTAGGAACATCATGCCATCTCCAATCAATGGAATTGTGTAAACATGTTTTCTGTAGTGATCAATCAAGTTTCACTATCTGACAAATTGGTGAACGAGTCTGGATTTGGCAGATATCCAGAGAATGCAACATACTGACTTTTGATCCCAAATGTTGATGCAACAAATTCCTACAAATTTAATAAAATGTGCTTGTCTCTTTATAAATGTTGTGCCTCTTTCAACTGGTGTGCCAAGAAGTGAAATTCACTCCAGCTATTTTGCAGTAGAAATAGAGATGGAAGGATCAATTCACAGGACTCCAGTCCATCGGCCAGGTCAGTTGTTCTTAGTCGCTGGACAGGAGGCTCATAAATCTGCTACCTTCTGGGTTCCCAGTCATATCTTTTGATTAACTAGGGCCAGCATGATGTCTTTTATGCATCACATTGCAATGATGAAGTCAAGCCAGCCTTGTACAGCTAAACAGGGCCTCCATCAGGGCATTACTGCCCTGACTGGCGTATGGGGCCCGGTCAGCAGAGGGGGCTCGCATCAGGCCCCATCTCTTCTTCTGATGGGGCCCCAGTGACAGGATTTTTCCAGTGCAGTAACAACCCTGGGTCCGAGATGCAGGGTTCAGTTACACTCTATTGCTGTGTGGGCCTGGGCCTGCATGGCAATAGTTAAAGCCACCAGCCAATAGGAGGCTGGTAGTTGATGTCAGCACACATGTCGCCGACATCTGACATCATCGTCATTCGCAGGCAATTGCACGCTTTCAGGCTGGAGGGAAGATCGCTCGAAACAGGAGCGCAGCAAGGTAAGGAAAAAGGTGCTTTTTTGTTTTTTTTTATTGAAAGTGGCAAGCCAGTAGGATGGAGACTTGTGTCCATCCTGCCAGGGCAGAATGGAGACGGGGCCAAATGCAGATAGGGGGCATGATTGGAGACACATGAGGCATGATTGAAGACACAGGGGCAGAATAGAGACACAGGGGGCATGATTGGAGTCACAGGGGGCAGGATTGGAGTCACAGGGGGCAGGATCGGAGACACAGGGGGCAGGATTGGAGACAGGGGGCTGGATTGGTGACATGAGGCATGATGAAGACAGATGGGGCAGGATGGAGACAGATGGGGCAGGATAATGGGACAGTTGTGGCAGGATCATGATACAGATGGGGCATGATGGGAAGATCATGGGGCAGAATGGATACTCATGAGGGCAGGATGGGAGAACATATGGCTGGAGCCAGAAATGGAATGAGACACACGAGGGCCAGGATTAGGGGATATTATTACAATAGGGGATAATTAAGGGATATTATTACTGCAGTGATGTATATATTTTATTTTTTGAGTAAAGTCCTGCACAGTAACAGTCCTGTTACTGTGCAGAGTGATACTATGTTGCCTTTTTTTCTTCATTTGGTGTAGTATAGAAGTTGGGAAAAAAATAAGTACTGTGTTCTGCAAGCGGTGCTCTAGATAACTGTGTAATTTCCTGCAGAGACGAGCCCTGGCTGGAAGAAGTGATGTTGATCTGTGCTGGATGACAATGAAAGACTTCACCTAGAGGCATCACTGGTGAGTCAGTGTGTTACCTATACACTGATACTATACACTGTATACTGTATACAGTGGTCCTGTGTGTGATATAGAAGGGTTAATGGTTTGCCTTTAACTGCCTTTAATTCTTTAATTGCATTTTGTCTTTCATTGCTAGAATTTATTCTCATTGCTAGAATTTTTTCTCATGACACAGCAGTCTGCCCGTCTCCTCTTCAAGGAAACCATGCTTCCTATCATATATGTTCTCAATAGTCAGCCACAATGTGTTCTGGGTACATGGTAAACAAAGTATGATCCTGAGGTGACGGTGGGGGCTACATGAGCTCCATAGAGTTATATATTTGCTGTATATGGTATATAATATTGCCTTGTGTCTTTAGTGAGTCAGATAAAGTGACTTGCTCACAACCTGTGTGCAGTTTCCTTTTTCTCCAAGCGCTTGTAAATTAAGGGCGTAAACTCCTAATTTGGCCTCAGGTGATCTGGCATGCCTGACATTGGGTCAGAACTAAAATAGCTACAACAAAGCGGTGTTCTAGATAACTGTGTTATTTCCTGCAGAGATGAGCCCTGGCTGGAAGAAGTGACGTTGATCTGTGCTGAATGACGACGAAAGACTTTGCCTAGAGACGTCACTGGTGAATCAGTGTGTTACCTATACACTGATACTATACACTGTATACTTTATACAATGGTCCTGTGTACAATGTCACCAGTGATCACTGTAGTACCTTTACACTGACACTGCATACTAAGTACAGATCTCCTGTGTATAATGGCACATATGGTGATATTAGTATTGTGGTTTTTTTTTATTACTGATCAGTATTGTAGTATTCAATCACAAAGTGGTGGTAATATGTTTTCCGGCCATGGTGTGGTAGTATTTGTTCCTTGTATGTGATATTATTGGTCATCATGTGGTGGTAATGTGTTCTGGTCATGGTGTGGCGGTATATGTCCCCTTTATGTGATATTATTCGGTCACTGTTTTAATATGTGGTCTGGACATGGTGTGGCAGTATTTGTTCTTTGTATGTGGTATTATAGGTCACTATGTGGTGGTAATAAGGTGTCTGGTCATGGTAAGGTGGTATTTGTCCCTTGTGTGTGATATTATTGGTCATTTAAAAAATTTATAAATATACCTAAATTGTATTGCATATTTTAACAAATGTTTAATAGGTTAGAGTTAGAATGGAGTAGGGCCTGACCAAAAGAGTCTACTGTGTCATGGTGGTGACTCAAAAAATCTTCTGGCTAAAACAAAGGCTGCTGGTTATGTATGTGATCTGGGGATGGGAACTGTTAATGTGTGATTGGTGAGAAGTGGAGTTTTTCCAAGAGAGAGTGGTGGGGCTGTGGACAGTTTGAGGGGTGGAGGCAGGGCTGGGGTGGAGCCTGGGCAGAGTCTCAAGGGGCCCCGAAAATTTTGCCAGTATGGGACCCCGAAATTCCTAGTGGCAGCCCTGCATCTAAAGCTGCTGATTCAGAAGCATAGACCAAAAGAAAATTTAAAGTAATTGAAGCCAAACAATGTCTTTTCAAATCAACTTTTGGATTTGTGGCCAATTCTTCAAAAGGGCTTAAACCTGCACTGGATCCTCCTACCTGTGAAATTCATCCCAGTGGTGGCAAAACTTTCAAACATTCATCAAAACGAATTTCATTTTGGAAATTATTTTGCAGTTTGGGCCAGACTTGGCAAGGATGGCTTACCCCTTTCTATCATCAGACGTGATAGTACATCCAATGGCAGTACCCCACTTTGATGTGTGCTCTGGCGGTGAGCTTGCATCAAAGCTAGGACATGTCAGCTGTTTTGAACAGCTGACATGTCTCCGCAATAGGTGCGGGTGCAATCGCGATCCACCAGCGCCTATTATCTAGTTAAATGCCGCCGTCAAACTCTGACAGCGGCATTTAACAGGTGCTTTTGGCCATCGGCCTGGAATCACATGCACCGCTGACCCCCGTCACATGATCAGGGGTCATTGGTTAGTTGGCATAAATACCAAAGGTCTCCTTGAGACCTCTATGGTTGTTGATGCTGAATTTCTATAAGCGCCATCCTGTAGTCGGCGCTCATAGCAATGCAGTAATTCTGCTACATAGAGACGATCTGAGCATCGCCTTTATGTGGCAGAGGTGATCGAGCTATGGCAGCTTCTAGCCTCCCATGGAGGCTATGGAAGCATGCCAAAAGTAAAAAAATAGTTTTAAAAATATAAAAAAATATAAAAGTTTAAATCTCCCCCTATCGCCCAATTCAAAATAAAACAATGAAAAAAAATCAAACATACACATGTTTGGTATCGCCGCATTCAGATTTGCCTGATCTATCAATAAAAAAAAGGATTAACCTAATTGCTAAATGGCGTAGAGAGAAAAAAATTGAAATACCAGAATTACATTTTTTTGGTCTCCACGACATTGCATCTAAATGCAATAACGGGCAATCAAAAGAACAAATGTGGTATCATTAAATACGGCTGCTTGGCACGCAAAAAATAAGCCCTCACTCAAACCAAGATCACAAAAAATGGAGACGCTACAGGTCTCGGAAAATTTCTTTTCACCACTTGGATAAAAAAAAGAACCAACCTAAACATGTTTGGTGTCTATGAACTTATAATGACCTGGAGAATCATAATGGCAGGACAGTTTTAGCATTTAGTAGACCTAGCAAAAAAGAATTTCCCTTTTTTTTGCAATTTCACAGCACTTGGAATTTTTTTTCCGTTTTCAAGTGCATGACATGGTAAAACCAATGGTATTGTTCAAAAGTACAACTCATCCCACAAAAAAATAAGCCTTCACATGGCCATAGTGACGGAAAAATAAAAAAGTTATAGCTCTAGAAAGAAGGGGAGCAAAAACTAAAATGCAAAACTGAAAAAAGCTCCAGTCATGAAGTGATTAGAATAAATAAAGTTGGCTATCTTCCATTGAGGTTGAGTGCACACGATTCTTTTTGAAAATGCAATATATTCCAGACAGTTCAGCAGCGAACCTGAGGAACATGGACAAGTAGGAGTTCAGTTTCCACAGAAACATACATCTGAACATATGTTTCTTGGGCACACAAAAGACAAACTGACAGTTCAATGAAGGGAGAGAAGGAATAGTGTGCAAAGCAGTTTAACCCCTTCACCCCCAATGGTGGTTTGCACGTTCATGACCGGGCCAATTTTTACAATTCTGACCACTGTACCTTTATGAGGTCATAACTCTGGAAACCTTCCATGTATCCCGGTGATTCTGACATTGTTTTCTCGTGACACATTGTACTTCATGTTAGTGGTAAAATTTCATTCAAATAACTTGCGTTTATTTGTGAGAAAAATGGAAATTTGGCGAAAATTTTGAAAATTTTGCAATTTTCCAAATTTGAATTTTTATGCCCTTAAATCACAGAGATATGGCACCCAAAAAACGTGATAACTAACATTTCCCACATGTTTACTTTACATCAGCACAATTTTGGAACCAAAATTTTTTTTTGTTAGGAAGTTATAAGGGTTAAAAGTTGACCAGCGATTTCTCATTTTTACAACACCATTTTATTTTTACAGACCACATCACATTTGAAGCCACTTTGCGGGGTCCATATGATAGAAAATACCCAAAAGTGACACCATTCTAAAAACTGCACCCCTTAAGGTGCTCAAAACCACATTCAAGAAGTTTATTAACCCTTTAGGTGCATCACAGGAATTTTTTTGAATATTTAAAAAAAAATGAACATCTAACTTTTTTTCACAAAAAAAATATTTCAGCTTCAATTTTTTTTATTTTACCAAGGGTAACAGGAGAAATTGGACTGCAAAAGTTATTGTGCAATTTGTCCTGAGTACGCTGATACCTGATATGTGGGGGGGAACGACTGTTTTGGCGCATGGCAGAGCTCAGAATGGAAGGAGCGCCGTTTGACTTTTTCAATGCAAAATTGTCTGGAATTCAGATCGGACGCCATGTCACGTTTGGAGAGTCCCTGATGTGCCCAAACAGTGGAAACCCCCAATTCTAACTCCAACCCGAACCCCAACTCACCCCTAACCCTAATCTCAGCCCTAACCCTAACCCTAGCCCTAACCCTAGCCCTAACCCTAGCCCTAGCCCTAACCCTAACCGTAATGGAAAAATGGAAAGAAATACATTTTTTTTATTTTATTATTTTTCCCTAACTAAGGGGGTGATAACGGGGGGTTTGATTTACTATTTATGGCGGTTTTTATGTTTGGCGGCTGTCGCACGCTAAAAAACGGTTTTTACTGTAAAAATAGTTTTTGCATCACCACATATTGAGAGCTATAATTTTTCCGTATTTTGACCCACCGAGTCATGTGAGGTCTTATTTTTTGCGGGACGAGTTGACGTTTTTATTGGTACCATTTTTGGGCACGTGACATTTTTTGATTGCTTTTTATTCCGATTTTTGGGACGCAGAATGAACAAAAACCAGCGTTTCATGAATTTCTTTTGGGGGGTGCGTTTACACCGTTCCGCGTGCGGTAAAATTGATAAAGCGGTTTTATTCTTTGGGTCAGTATGGTTACAGCGATACCTCATTTAGGTCTTTTTTTATGTTTTGTCGGTTTTATGCAATGAAAACTATTTTATATAAAAAATAATTATTTTTGCATTGCTTTATTGTGCGAGCTATAACTTTTTAATTTTTTCACTGATGATGCTGTGTGGCAGCTCGTTTTTTGCGGGACAAGATGACGTTTTCAGCGGTACCATGGATATTTATATGCGTCTTTTTGATTGCGCGTTATTACACTTTTTGTTTGGCAGTATGATAATAAATCATTATTTTTTGCTTCGTTTTTTATTTTTATTTTTTAAGGGGTTCGCTAAAGGGGTTAACAAATAGAACAGTTTTATAGGGCTGGTCGTTACGGACACGGCGATACCTAATATGTGTACTTTTATTTTTTTTTTATTATTATTATTTTCACAAAATGGATTTATTTGGGGGAATATTTTTTTTTTCTTGTAATTTATTTGGCGATTTTTTTTTAATTATTTTAACACTTTTTTTTTATTTTTTTTTACTTTATTAAATAGTCCCAGGTGGGACATCACTGTTCTGTGGCAGATCGCTGATCTGTCACATCACAGATCACTGTGACAGATCAGCGATCTGTCACAGGCAGTGCACAATGCTTCCTCATGCCTGCGCTTTGCAGGCACTGAGGAAGCCAGCTTCCTGCAGGCCCCCGAAGGCCCCCGTCACCATCTTGGATTCGGGGGCCTGCAGAAAAGGAGCCCCCGGCAGCAGCGCTGCACATTGCGCTGCCGTGGGGGCTCAGGGAAGCACGGAGGGAGCCCCCTCCCTGCCGATGCTTCCCTTTATCCCCCGGTACACCGCAATCATGTTTGATCGCGGTGTGCAAGGGGTTAACGTGTCGGGGGCGGTCCGTGACCGCCCCTGACACATTGTGCCGGGTGTCAGCTGTGATAATCAGCTGACACCCGGCCGCGATCAGCGGCGCTCACCACGTGGGCGCCGCTGATCGCGGTAGACGTACTATCCCGTCCATGGGCATAGGGGCCCGGGTCCCATGGACGGGATAGTATGTCTGATGTCAGGAAGGGGTTAAAGATGATGATGGACTGACAGGGCCGGTTTTATGCCAAGTGGGGCCCTAGGCAAAATTTAAAATGGGGCCCCAAATGCTAAGATATTGCACATCATGGAAGTATTTCGATTGTATTTACATGCACTGAGTTCAGGCCGCTAAATGTGTGTGATCGACAATATTGAAGTTGTTCAACACTTGTTTCCCGGCCTCTATCCACTGTCTGAGAAAGAATGATGGAGATAGAACAATCACTAATGGATCACTAACAGATCACCATACAGTATCATATTATCAGCAGCACATCTACAGTTCACACACCGTACTCCTCCATATAATATAATGTGCCCCATAGTCCTCCATATAGTATAATACACTCCCTATAGTACTCCATATGATATATGGTATATAGCACAGCCCCACATGGTATATAGCACAGTACCATGGTATATAGCACAGCACCACATGGTATATAGCACAGCCCCACATGGTATATAGCACAGCCCCACATGGTATATAGCACAGCCCCACATAGTATATATCACAGTACAATGGTATATAGCACAGCACCACATGGTATATAGCACAGTACCATGATATATAGCACAGCACCACAGGGTATATAGCACAGTACAATGGTATATAGCACAGCACCACATGGTATATAGCACAGTACCATGGTATATAGCACAGTACCATGGTATATAGTACAGAACCACATGGTATATAGCACAGCCGCACATGGTATATAGCACAGTCCCACATGGTATATAGCACAGCCCCACATGGTATATAGCACAGCACGACATGGTATATAGCACAGTACCATGGTATATAGCACAGCCCCACATGGTATATAACACTCCCCTTCCCTGAGCATGGCCCCACATTCCAGTACTCACTGTTACTTTAAAAAACACACTCCTCACCTCTCCTTGTGCCCGTGCTGCTCCCTACTGCCTCCTGGCTCAGCCTGCACTGCCTAGTACACAGTGAGTGCGTGATGACATCATTGCACACCCGCAGTGTCAGAGTCAGAGCGTGGAATGATGGGAGAGGGAGCATCAGCTGACGCTCTCTCCTCCATCATTGTTTTGAACTGTACCGGCGTCTATGACGCAGGTGTAGTTCAATGTGGTGGCGGGGGGAGTTGTCAGTGGCCGCAGTCGGGCCCCCCTGTCTCATGGGCCCCATAGCAGCTGTGTGATGTGCTGCTAGCTGGGGGCCTCTGGGGGAGTGGGGCCCTAGGCAGCTGCCTGGTCTGCCTGCCACCAACGCCGGCCCTGTGGATTGATGACAATAAGTCACTACTGCAGGACTGGTTACCAGAAAGATGATCACAAGGAGAAGGAGGACAGCTTGAGCCGTGCTCATTTTTCAAGTCAGTTTGCTTTCCCCACATGAGCAGATCATGTTGTTTCATGTGTTCACAGAGAGAAGTAGTTCCAATGGGAAAGTTTATTTTTTCACAGAAGTGGAGCCTTCTAGACCAACATCAGTCATGAAATTACTTGCACCCAAGCTGACTGGAGAAGAAGCAGATCTTCCCCCTGAAAATCTGCATTCAGGATAATGACTGTACTCTTTTATAGTTAACTCCAACAGCTTTCACCTCTAATGACATCACGCCCTGAGTACCGCAATCTGGTTCCCAATCATCATCAGCATTATCCAGGGTAAGGCCGAAATCACACTTGCCAGTAATTCGGACGAGTCTCGCATCTAAATACCCGGCACTGCCACCGGCACTCGGTAGTAAAGCATGTATCTGCACGTAATTCTATGCAGCTGCACGCTCTGCTCCCGAATACCAGCAGCAGTGCCGGGTATTAAGATGCGAGACTCATCCGAGTTTCTCGCATGTGTGATCCCGGCTTAACAGTTATCTCAGTATACGAAATATTCTGAGCTCCTTCACTTACTCCATGTCTGATTCACACCACAAATAATGAAGGCATTCAAAAAGTGTGGAAAAAAAATGGTCCTCTTTGGTCATATAACCGAAGTGCAAAGTCATTATATGAACTCCACTATACCATAAAATGTGAATGAATAGTTGACTTATTACACAGATGACAACAAGTAAGACAAAGGAAGGAAAAAATGAAAACATGAAAAATTATACATTCATGTTAGTTAAAAGTGATTTTTTACAAAGATTATATATAATTTAGAATGGATTTGAACCCGCTGATGTGAAAATTAGTGATTGCCAAATGCCTATGTAAAGGTCGGCCAGGGCCGTAGTCATGGCCGAGGACACTGGGGCACGTAAGCCCAGGCCTCCCTTCACAGACACTACATTGCTCTTGTAGTACACTTGCCTCCACATTCCTGGCGCTGCTGAGGTCCACCCTCCACTTCGTGGGGTCGACTTTGGCCTTGGATGAATGATCAGAGACACAACCGAAGTATAGTTCAAAATACAAAACTTTACTCTCAGAACTTCGCAGTACATCCATATCCAGTACAGCATTTACAGCAGAATTCACATCACACATCACTACTTCCATCCCTTCCTTACTTGCTCTGTTACATGGCTTGAGATTGGGTTGTACCACTCTGTACATTTCCTCGGCATTCTCCCTGTGCATCCTGGCTTCCTTTGAGAGTTCCCCTGCCGTTTCACCCCAGCCATGAGGGAGTCTGCCCATGCTAGGAACTGCCACATGATGAGTAAACTGCCAGTCTGTCCTGCCGTGTACTTCAATGTAGTTTCTTCACTAGAAACATCTGTAGCTAGAGCTATACTACTTGCACTTCAGCTGTAACTTTACTGCTTCTTCCTCTGGCTGTAGTGATGCTGCTCCCCATGTTCTGGATGACTGGGCTCACACTTCAGTATAACGTTGCGGGGTATCTACATTGCCTGGGCCAGAGGCCACTTGAGCTCTGTGCGCATCCTCGCCCCCACTGTCCCTAACCAGGAAGCTCCCTTCCCTTAAACTAAGTGACTCCTCCTATATTAACTATCTACATTCCTTCTATACCCTCTATTGTCCTATATACATCTCTGTGCCTCATTTAGTGGCCCATTAAAAGCATTGCATTAAATAACCTGATATACCGTATTTTTCGGACTATAAGACGCACCGGACCATAAGACGCACCCCAATTTTCAGAAGGAAAATAGGGAAAATAATAATAATGTGTCAAATGGGGGTCCGTCTTACAGTCCGAATTCAGCTTACCTGGGAAGGGATCCGGCACAGGTGGAGAAGTAGTCACAGGGGTCATTCAGTGGTCCAGGCTTGTGCGGTGGCGGCTCTGTGCTGGGGCAGCTGCGGTTGGGTAGGGGCAGCTGTGCTGGGGCAGGGGCAGCTGTGCTGGGGCAGGTGGGCTGGGGCAGGGGCAGCTGTGCTGGGGCAGGGGCAGCTGTGGCAGGGGTAGCTGTGGCAGGGGCAGGTGGGCTGGGGCAGCTGTGCTGGGGCAGCTGTGGCAGGGGCAGGGGCAGCTGTGCTGGGGCAGGTGGGCTCTGCGGTGGTGGCAGTGGGCGGCGCTCTGCGGTGCGGTGGTGGCAGCGGGCTGTGCTCCGGTGCAGGGGCGGCGGCTCCGCCGGTGTTTCGTCGCAGCCCGGAGGCCCCCCGCACACCCCTTGCTGGGCGCCGCCATGTTGCGGTAGCCTCCGGGAGCATGGATGCCGGCAAGATGGCCGCCGGTCCAGGGACGGCACATGCGCAGCTTCAGAGCTCGTGTCGAGATCTCGGGGGACGAGATTCAAATCTCGGCGGAGCCGCCGCCCCTTCACCCGAGCACAGCCCGCTGCCACCACCGCACTGCAGAGCGCCGCCCGCTGCCACCACCGCCCCGCAGAGCCTCGCCCGCTGCCACCACCGCACCAGGTACCGTGCATTGCGACCATAAGACGCACCCCCACTTTCCCCAAAAATTTTTGGGGAAAAAAGTGCGTCTTATGGTCCGAAAAATACGGTACATATACTAGACACAGCATAATAATGAAATTACATAACGAAATATACATATATATACACTCACTGGCCACTTTATTAGGTACACCTGTCCAACTGTGTGTTAAGACTTAATTTCTAATCAGCCAATCACATGGCGGCAACTCAGTGCATTTAGGCATGTAGACATGGTCAAGACAATCTCCTGCAGTTCAAACCGAGCATCAGTATGGGGAAGAAAGGTGATTTGAGTGCCTTTGAACGTGGCATGATTGTTGGTGCCAGAAGGGCTGGTCTGAGAATTTCAGAAACTGCTGATCTACTGGGATTTTCACGCACAACCATCTCTAGGGTTTACAGAGAATGATCCGAAAAAGAAAAAAAATCCAGTGAGCGGCAGTTCTGTGGCCGGAAATGCCATGTTGATGCCAGAGGTCAGAGGAGAATGGGCAGACTGGTTCGAGCTGATAGAAAGGCAACAGTGACTCAAATTGCCACCCGTTACAACCAAGGTAGGCAGAAGAGCATCTCTGAACGCACAGTGCGTCGAACTTTGAGGCAGATGGGCTACAGCAGCAGAAGACCACACTGGGTACCACTCCTCTCAGCTAAGAACAGGAAACTGAGGCTACAATTTGCACAAGCTCATCGAAATTGGACAGTAGAAGATTGGAAAAACGTTGCCTGGTCTGATGAGTCTCGATTTCTGCTGCGACATTCGGATGGTAGGGTCAGAATTTGGCGTAAACAACATGAAAGCATGGATCCATCCTGCCTTGTATCAACGGTTCAGGCTGGTGGTGGTGGTGTCATGGTGTGGGGAATTTTTTCTGGGCACTCTTTGGGCCCCTTGGTACCAATTGAGCATCGTTGCAACGCCACAGCCTACCTGAGTATTGTTGCTGACCATGTCCATCCCTTTATGACCACAATGTACCCAACATCTGATGGCTACTTTCAGCAGGATAATGCGCCATGTCATAAAGCTCGAATCATCTCAGATTGGTTTCTTGAACATGACAATGAGTTTACTGTACTCAAATGGCCTCCTCAGTCACCAGATCTCAATCCAATAGAGCATCTTTGGGATGTGGTGGAACGGGAGATTCGCATCAGGGATGTGCAGCCGACAAATCTGCGCCAACTGTGTGATGCCATCATGTCAATATGGTCCAAAATCTCTGAGGAATGCTTCCAGCACCTTGTTGAATCTCTGCCACGAAGAATTGAGGCAGTTCTGAAGGCAAAAGGGGGTCCAACCCCTTACTAGCATGGTGTACCTAATAAAGTGGCCAGTGAGTGTATACACATACATACATTAACAGCATAAGTGGAGCGCCCCGGGGGGTTGGGGGTTCTTGGTACCGGGCTCGTCGACTTCAATGGGGGATGGTGTCACGGTGGCGGCGACCCAGTCCGTGGCCCAGAGGCGTCCAGTAATAAAATAGGGGAAAGTTGTGTGGTATTTGTGGTAAAAATGAAGATAGAGTTTATAGATGGTTAAATACGTGATGCAACCTGTGGTATTCTGGTCAGACGTGACCAGCGCTGCGGTGTTGTTCCCCTGAGACTGTTGGTGTGTCGCAGCTGAGGTGAAAATAGCTCTCCACAGGTAGCGCAATAGTCTCAGGGCAAAGATGTTAAATAAATAGTCAAAAAGGCTGTGAACGTTGGGGTGCAGAAAAATGAGAGAAAGACACCGAGAGGTGCAGTTTCTTTACCTTTTACTTGAAAGTGGTTGTAATCCAGAGTACCACATACAGGAGATGGAATGAGTCCGGCTCGCCTGTAGGCATTCAGGGGATCTACCTTTCCAGGTGGGGATTTAGGACCTTCCTTCTGCGCTTTGTGTGTGGGTCTCCGCTGTTTATAACTATGCTGCGACCCTCAATTGCGTGATGATTTCACTAACCTGTACGGCTGTCAGCATGAGCCTATTCCACGGGTACCATCCTTTTCACCGTCGGCCCTGGGCTCCTTATCTGCTGTCATGCCCTCAGGTATTTAATGTCGCACAGGAATTTACAATTCCCTGTACTTTCAGATTCGGCAGCAGGACATAGAGCTCCTGTCCACCCAGGACTCTGACGTCCCTTTTCTCCCTATTAGCGCTTCGCTCAGGGGTCTGCTATATGCAGTTTTAGCTTTCCCAGAGCCTCTTATCTCTGCTCGTGTCGTTTTCCTCTTGTCAGATCAGCTCCCTCCTCTGAACTGACTGAATCTTCCAGAAAGATCTTTTTACCTCACGTTTTAACGGTCTTGTCATTTCCTTACAGCTCACAGCTGCTCTCGTTTCCATGACAACCCCCTCAGCTCACCTCTAGCTGACTCACCAACCCCCTCTGCTGGCCAGAATTTATAAGGCATCTCCCTTTTCTGACCTGCAGCAGGAATTGTGATTTAATTTATTACCTGGCATGGGGGTCCTTTTCTGCCTCCAAGCATGACTTCACCTCTTAGAGGGAGGCAATGCCACTGTGACAACCGGACTCTGGGGTGTCACATTCCCCCCCAGTTAAGTTCAGTACTCCTGGACTGAGGAAAATATAGCAAGAATTGTTAACAGCAACAATTAATGAAAATCTACAAAGTCTTAAAAATGTAAAAATGATCAAAAACCTGACAAGAAAAAGAAACAATAGCACAGTTACTGCAGCGACCAGTCCTTAAGCTGCTGTCCAGGAATTGTCTTTGTGCTTGTACCTGGAGTTTGATTGGAGGGAACCGCCTTAACCCACTTTGTGTGTCATCCCTGGGCGTGGCTACAGGGCACTCTGTAGATGGGCCTGTTTTTTGACCACACCGGCGGCTTATTTCCAAGGCCTTTTTGAATAACTAATTACAAATACAGTTCTGACCACACATAGTCCTGTGGCCCAATTGTCCTTTAAGTGGTTATTGCGAATACTTAAAAAGGTTCATACAGTAAGTCTCTGTAGACTCTCATGCTTAACGGTTACAACTATACATTCTTATTACTTTATTTACATTATGTAATCTCTGTATTGGGCAGAGACTGACCTCTAGTACTATGAGTGGATCTACGCAGTATAGGTATTTCTGATTACCTGACCTGTTCTCTGATGTCTACTGTTGGTGCACTAGTCACTACGCTATAAGTAGCCTTGTGTAAGATAGGTATTTTAGACTGCCTTCTCTCTACTCCTAGACTCACCATGAGATTGTCAGATTCGCTGTTAGCAGGGGACAGATTTCCGCATTCCACTGCAGATGTGGTATCTGTTACTGGAACCAATTCATTATGAGTCTCTACTTCATCTGGTGCAGTAGGCTGATAAACGGTTAGGACTGGCACTACTATTGCCTGATTTACTTGTGTCCACGTCCAAAGAAATTCTCTAAGGATAGTTTGGATCTTTTCTTCCACCTCGACTATGGGCTGTGAAGTGTCTTGGACTTCTTTCTTGTCCTTCAACTGATCAGGGCACACCTTTAGATGATCTCTTGAGACTGCTTCTAAGGTTTCTCCTCTTTGCTGATGATACATACTTTGGTGTCATTAAAGTCTGAAGGTATCACGGTGTATGGCTCTGCTTCCCACTGGTCATCTAGTTTGTGAACACGTCTCTTTCTTTTAAGTACTTGTTCTCCTGGTGTCAAGGAAACTGCAGGGGCATGTTGGTTGTAATTCCTTTCCTGCCTCTGTCTTGCTTGGGACAAACTTTTCTCCACACATTCTTGTACTTTGCGGTATTGTTGTTGCCGCTCTGTATTCCAGTCTGCATCTGATCATGTTGTCTCAGGTGTTAAGACTCCCAAGGCTAAATCAATGGATAACTTGCCAGGTCTTGCTCTCATCAGGTAGGCCGGAGTGCAATTTGTAGAATTTATCCGGTTTATGATTATATAGATCTACTAGATCTGGCAACATCTCTGGCCACTGGTTTCGTTCTTCCAGAGGTAAGGTCTTCAATAAGTCAATGACCACTTGGTTCATCTTCTCACACATGCAATTTGTCTGTGGATGGTATGGCGTCGTTCTGATTTTCTTGCAACCGTACATGTTACAGAACTCCTGGAACACTTCTGCCTCAAAGGCTGGACCTTGGTCGGTGAGCACTTGTTCAGGGTATCCGTGCAGTCGACAAAAGTGCTACTGAAATGCCTTGGCTGCTGTTTTCGCTGTTTGGTCTTTAACAGGTACGACTACCAAGAACCTTGAGTAATGGTCAACGATGGTCAAAGCATAGGTGTAGCCATTCCTACTCGGAGTTAACTTCACGTAATCCAAGGCTACCAGTTCAAGTGGCTGTTATGTGATGATCGGCTGTAAAGGGGCTCGCTGGCTGTTTTGGTCTTTTCTGCGCAGGTTGCATGGGCCACATTCTCGGCACCACTTCTCAATGGAACTCCTCATGCCAACCGAGTAGAATCTTTCACGAAGTAGAATTTCCAACTTCTTCCAACCGAAGTGTCTTGCTCCATTGTGGTATGCCTCTAAGACCATTGACGCATCCCTCTTCGGGACTACCACCTGCCAGACCAGTTCATGTATGCGCGAGTTGATGTTCCTCTGACACAGTTTACCCTCGTAGATGAACAGATTGCCTCTCTCCTTCCATAGCTGTTGTGCTTCCTGTGGATCATCTGGACCAGGGTGTGAATCAGCTTGTGCCAGCCACTCCATTACTAGGCGAACAGCTGAGTCACTATCTTGTGTCTCTGCCCACTCATGATGGGATAATGGGTTCAACGTTATCTCTCGTACGATAAAGCGCTTATTCCTCACTCCTTGAGAGCGCTGGGCTGCAGAACGGTTTCAACGTTTTTATATCAAAGGCAGCATTCCATTAACCGCTGAAATGTTCCTGGTGCATTGCTGAGCCCGAACGGCATGTAGTTAAACTCGCAGAGGCCCATTGGTGTTGTAAATGCTGCCTACTCTTTGTCTGCCTCTGCCACAGGAACCTGCCAATACTCACTGGGGAGATCTAAGGTAGAGAAATAGTTAGCAGTTCTCAGTGCAGCTAGTGATTCCTCAATTCTAGTCAATGGGTACGCGTCTTTATGTGTAATGCTGTTAATCCTCCTGTAGTCTACACACATTCTCATAGTACCATCTTTCTTCTTAATGAGGACTAATGGAGCTGCCCAGGGGCTGCAACTATCTCTGATTACCCCAGCCTCCTTCATCTCTCGTAACATACTCTTTGCACATTGGTAGTGTGCTGGGGGTACAGGCCGGTGTCTCTCTTTAATGGGTGGATGATCTCCGGTGGGGATATGATGTGGAACCCCTTTTGCCTGCCCAAAATCTAGAGGATGCTTGCTGAAGACCCGTTCAAATTCTCGAGCCACCCGGTGTGACGGACTCAGCTTCTGCTGAGCCGATTTTTTGAGTGGACCCTCTGGGACCCACCCACCGAGGGCGAGCTGACCTTGTGAGGAACCACCCCCTATACAGGGAGCGTCAGTGGCAAGACCAAGGGGGGTGAGCCACCACGACTGCTGGGACCAGACGGCCGGCTCAGGGGGACACTATGTGAGTGTCTGACGACCAGGGAAGCAGGAAGCAAGACAAGACAAGACGTAAGTTCAAGGTATCTTCATTAAGACAACTTCAGGATAACATTCAGTGCAAAAACGTGAGAAAAAGCAAACACGCCAAGGTCCATAGCATGGTACGTGCCGGGTGGCACGCCTGGGTACAGGCAAAGGCACAATGGCATCAGACTCTAGACAACTGGCAACGATCAACATGATCAGGGCATCAGGCCGCAGTCATCAGGCTTACGATCTCTGGCAGCGATCGGCAGGTTCCGGGCATCCGGCAGGCAAACCAGGGTTCAGGCAAGGTGTCACGACAGATCTTCAGGAATGGTGCGTGTTAGGGAACACACTGAAGTCCAAGGCAGGATTTCAGCAGGGTGCGTGCTAGGGGCACACCAGGGTCCAGGACAAGGTGCAAGGCAGGGTGCATGTGTAGGAGACACGCCAGGGTTCAAAGCAAGGTGCAAGGCAAGGTGCGTGTGTAGGGGACACGCCAGGGTTCAAAGCAAGGTGCAAGGCAAGGTGCATGTGTAGGGGACACGCCAGGGTTCAGAGTTCAACAAACAAGACAGGGTGCATGTGTAGAGACACGCCAAGGCACAAGGTACAAGACAGAGTCCTGCGAATGCCAAGGGGCACGCCAGGGTCAGGTTCAACATACAAGACAGGGTCCTGCGCGTGCAGAGGGGACACGCCAGGGTCAGGGTTCGAGGCAGGGTGCGTGCTAGGAGCCACGCCAGGGTTCGAGACAGGGTGCGAGCTAGGAGCCATGCCAGGGTTCGAGGCAGGGTGCGTGCTAGGAGCCTACACCAGGGTTCGAGGCAGGAGACACGCGTCACTGGCCAGTGCACACGGCTGAGACACAAGCACGCGGCACGACTAAGGCACAGGAGGCGGGCAAGGGGCATTCTGTCACGTATGCCTGTCCTAAGTGACACGACCAACAGGTTGGTACTGAAACAACAAGACGACACGTGACACTGTCCTGTGTGACACAACAAACAGGTCGGTACTAAAACAAGATGAGGGGAAGGAAAAACCAGACAGGGAAAGGAGAGGACAAAGCAAGGAGCGGAACCTAGGCAGAAGCACAGAGCATGGTCAGAGCGAGAAAAGGGCTAGCAGCGGAGCATAGGCAGAAGCCCAGAGCAGGGTCAGAGCGAGAAAAGGGCTAGCTGCGGAGAGTAGGCAGAAGCCCAGAGCCGGGCCAAGGGAGAACCTTGAGACTAGTGTGGAAATGTACAAGAGAGCACGATAGGACAGAGTTTAGCAGCGGAGCGTAGGCCGAAGCCCAGAGCCGGGTCAAGGCAGGACCTTGAGACTAGACATGGAAATGTGCAAGAGAGCACCATAGGGCAGAGTATGGAAAACCAGGCTGAGACAAGAAACATGAGAAGTACTACAAGGCTCAGAATAGCAAAGACCAGACATGGCGAAACAGACAAGGCAGAGCAAGGACACATCAGGCTAAGGCAGAGAACAGCGGAAATACTACAAGGCAAAGCAAGGCAAGGACAAACATGGCATGAGAGACAACACAAGACATGGCACGAGACAAGAGGCAGAGTACAAGCACAGAGCGTGTGCAGAGACGCACGACAGGGCAGAGTGCAGGGGCATAGAATACAGGGAGCGACCGAGCAGACCAAACAGCCATGCAGGGAAGCAACACAATAATCAGGCCCTGACCATAGGGAGGGGCGGTCTGATATAGCACCATAGCACCAGTACTTCCGGGTCTGGACCAGGGAGGGACTTTGAGTTCAGATCCTCCAGGATCGCAGAGAGCATTGCAAGAACAGCCTGGGTAGAACCATAGAGAAGGTCACATGATCAGGGAGTTCCAGGAATACAGCGGATTGCAGAACCAGAGCATGGCTGGAACATAGGAAAGGTCACATGATCAGGGTTTTCCAGGAATACAGCGGATTGCAGAATCAGAGCAGGACTGGAACATAGGAAGGGTCACATGATCAGGGGCTTCCAGGAGTTTAGCGGATTGCAGAATCAGAGCAGGACTGGAACATAGGAAGGGTCACTTGATCAGGGGCTTCCAGGAATACAGCGGATTGCAGAGTCAGACAGAGATGGATGATTACCCAGCAACGGCGTGCAGCCATGAGGTAAGGCGCACGTGCACACTGCTCCAGGCATCTTGCGGCATGACAGACATGGCGGACATGACAGACATGGTGGACATGACACCCAGTAGGCCCCAAGCTTTTGGTGTGAAGGGGTGGAGTCAGTGCCTAGGTGTAGCTGCTGACACCAATCCTGTTGCCCTTCAGAGCCATTCTCTTCTACCTTGTCACACGGAAGCAAGGGTCCTAGTGTCTCAATTGCATTGTTACTGATGGTGAACAATTTAGCAAGGGTGGCATAGCGGGGTAACTGGACCTCTCTCTCCCCACAATTTAAGATGCGTATTGGTACTCTCCCCTTGCGGACATCAACTACCCCTCTGCCTGTCAGGATAGTGGGCCTACTATCAGAATACATGGGTTCTACCAGGGCTTGGTAATCTTGACCCCTTAGGCCAGGGGTCCCCAACCACCAGTCCGCGGCCCAGGACCAGGCCATTGGGGTTCTTGCGCCGGTCCGCGGCGCTGGCGCCGACCAGCACTAAACACTGACATTGTTATCTGCGGCAGCTCAGAGAACACTGCAGGTGGGTGGGGCGTGCGTACGCACGCAGCGTTCATCATCTGAACGCCACAACACATGTGTGGCTGCAGCCGGGAACGGGCTGACTGTTATGTGTCAGCACTGTCTGTGGGCAGAGAGCGTGCACTCTTTTCTCCCGCCCGTGACCCTAGTAACACTGCAGCCACAGCCCAACTGGAGCAGCAGTGAATAAAGAGAGGAAGAGAGTTTTTTTTTTCTTTGCTATATAAATCAGTACATTGTGGGGCCATCATACTTTATATGGGGGATTACATGTGTGGGGTCATCTTATATATGGGGGTTATATATGTGGGGCCATCATATATATGGGTGATTATACATGTGTGGGGCCATCATATTATTTATGGGGGTTTACATGTGTGGGGCTATCATATTATATATGGGAGATTACATGTGTGGGGCCATCATATATATGGGGGATTACATATGTGGAGCTATCATATATATGTGGGATTACATGTGTGGGGTCATCATATTATTTATGGGGGATTACATGTGTGTGGCTATTATATTATATATGAGGGATTACATATGTGGGGCCATCATATATATGGGGATTATATGTGTGGTGCCATCTTGCTATACATGGGTGATTATATGCATGGGACCATCTTGCTATACATGGGGGGATTACATGTGTGGGGCCATCATATTATTTATGGGGGTTTATATGTGTGGGGCTATCATATTATATATGGTGGATTACATGTGTGGGGCCATCATATATATGGGGGATTACATGTGTGGGGCCATCGTATATATGGGGGATTACATGTGTGGGGCCATCATATATATGGGGGATTACATGTGTGGTGCCATCATATATATGGGGGATTACATGTGTGGTTCCATCTTGCTATACATGGGGGATTATATGTGTGGAACCATCTGGCTATACATGGGAGTATTATATGTGTGGGACCATCTTTCTTTACATGGAGGATTATATGTGTGGTGCCATCTTGCTATACATGGGGGATTATATGTGTGGTGCCATCTTGCTATACATGGGGGATTATATGTGTGGGACCATCTTGCTATACATGGGGGGATTATATGTGTGGTGTCATCTTGCTATACATGGGGGATTATATGTGTGGGATCATCTTGCTATACATGGGGGGATTATATGTGTGGGATCATATTGCTATACATGGGGGGATTATATGTGTGGTGCCATCTTGCTATACATGGGGGATTATATGTGTGGGACCATCTTCCTGTACATGGGAGTATTATATGTGTGGGGCCATCTTTCTTTACATGGGGGATTATATGTGTGGTAGACCTTTTGAATATTTGTCAAATATGGGACCGTCTTATTGCAGGAAAACAAGCCCAGTGCTCCCACTGATACAGGGAAACAAGCCCAGTGCTCCCACTCATTCAAAACCTATGGTGAGTTGAGTCACACTCGCATTTTAAATGTTTTATTAAATGATAAGTATGCACTGACTACTAAACTACAACCCCATCCATAGCCCCGCCCCTTATGACCAAAGCCCCGCCCCTGCCACATCTCCTTCCCCGCCCTGCCAGGCCATGGAAGAATGGTCTTGCTTGAAGCCGGTCCCTGGTGCAAAAAAGTTTGGGGACCATTGCCTTAGGCCTATTGCTGCCCGACACCAAATTAACATTTCACTTCTGGGAGGTACTGCAATGGGGAAAGGATCACTTAATCTGACACTGCCGACTTCTCCACCAGACAGCTCTACCTGTTGTCTCTGCATCAGGGCTCTGATCTCCTTTTGCAGGACCTGCTGCTGACTGGAGCTGGCGGTCTCGGCTACCTGTTGTAACAAAGCAATAATTTCTCCAAGACAATTTTCAATTACATTAGTGCCTAAAGTGATCATAGGATGGCATTCTCATTTGTCAATATCAACTATTATCAAACCTTGCGATTGCAATTCTACTCGGCCAATTTTGATGGTCACCTCTTTATATCCCATCTGAGGCAAGGGCTGACCATTGCTTGCCAATATGGCAAGGTCTTTATCTGGGCGGTGAGTAATGTCTGAATCAGCCCAGTACTGTTTTAAAAGAATATATGGTATCATTGTCACCTGGGAACTGGTGTCCAGTAAAGCGTTCATCGGAAAACCGTCAATCACAACAGGCAAGACTGGTCATCCTCGTACGTACTTGTCTCGCCAATTTGGTGGGCCTGGTCGTCTTACTCTTGGGGGTTGGCCCTTTGCCCCAGAGGTTGCTTGTTTAAATGACAGTATCTTGCTAGGTGTCCTGCCTTGTTGCAGTGGCGACAGATGGGCTGTCCTCGTCGTAACGATCGCTGTCTCTCCCTCTGGTCAGCGGGATCCTCTTCTGCTGTAGCCATGGGACGTCTTCTGGACTGGAAGCCAGCTGGATCTTCTTCTTTGGAGTCACTTGTTCGGTTCACGAAGAGTCATCAGAGTGCTATCTTTAAAGTGTGCAAAGTCCAATTCAGGATTTTGCAGGGCCATTATGCGCAGCTGTGTCCTTAGGTTGTTAGATTGGAGTCCCTCTATGAACTGCTCTGTTAATAATCTATCTTCATCTTGCACGCTCTCAGGATCAACCTGCTTTAAAGCCCATAGTGCCTCCTGAAGATTAAGGGCATAGTCCCGTATACTGTCCTGCACTCTCTGTTTGCACCCAAAAAATCTCATTTTTATCTCTGTTGCAGTACGGGTATCAAAAGTGTCTTTCAGTCTGGCCAAGATTTGTTGGACAGTTCTTTTATCAGTGTCCGGCCAGGACTTTACTTCCCTCTGAGCAGTACCAGTTAACTGGTCAATGAGGATACTGACCTTTTGGCTCTCTGACAGGTGGTACACTTTGAACAAACTACATAGTCTTTCTTTAAAATCGCTCAGGGTGTGCGACTCCCCTGAGTACTGTGGTAACCAGGCCGCTCCAGTTATATATGGCATTGATAGCGGCATTATTGAGGCTGCGGCTGCGACCGCCGCTGAATCGTCACCCACGTTGGGAATTTTTCTTCCTGTTTTTCACTTGCTCACAATAGAGCGCAGCTCCAGCTTCACTGGCACACCCCTCTCTGCTTGCACGCACTGTGTGACGCAGTTATGGCGGTTATTTGAAAGCTCAGTAAAGTCTTTAGCACTCAATTTAATAAAGTCTATGGTGCACAGTACCCAGCTTTGCCAGGATCCTTGTACCCAACTTTGCTAGGCTCGCTAAATCCTGTTCGTGACGTCAGTTGGAGCGCCCTGCGGGGTCTGGGGGTACTCGACACCGGGCCCGTCGACTTCAATGGGGGATGGTGTCACGGCGGCGGTGACCTGGTCCGTGGCACAGAGGTGTCCAGTAATAAAATAGGGGAAAGTTGTGTGGTATTTATGTGGTAAAAATGAAGATAGAGTTTATAGATGGTTAAATACGTGACGCCACCTGTGGTATTCTGGTCAGATGTGACCAGCGCTGCGATGTTGTTCCCCTGAGACTGTTGGTGTGTAGCAGCTGAGGTGAAAATAGCTCTCCACAGGTACGGCTGTAGTCCCAGGGCAAAGATGTTAAATTACTAGTCAAAATGGCTGTGAACGTTGGGGTGCAGAAAAATGAGAGAAAGACACCGAAAGGTGCAGTTTCTTTACCTTTTACTTGAAAGTGGTTGTAATCCGGAGTACCACATACAGGTGATAGGGAAAATGAAGGGAGGTCAGCTCACCAGTCTCGGTTGCGATCCATAATCCTCCTGCGCACGGAGTCACCTTGATCAGGGGTGTTGACTGAAGCAAAATAAAGGATGGAATCTCCAGCGCTGGACTTCAGTTAAAAATACATCATTTATTGTAAATTCTTAAAATCGAACAGAAAAAAGTGTGGATAAGGACATACAGGCAGATGGGGTCTCTGGTGGTCTCCAACCAACGCGTTTCGACCTAGAGGGTCTTACTCGTGGTACCATGAGTAAGACCCTCTAGGTCGAAACGCGTTGGTTGGAGACCACCAGAGACCCCATCTGCCTGTATGTCCTTATCCACACTTTTTTCTGTTCGATTTTAAGAATTTACAATAAATGATGTATTTTTAACTGAAGTCCAGCGCTGGAGATTCCATCCTTTATTTTACATACAGGTGATGGAATGAGTCCGGCTCGCCTGGAGGCATTCAGGGGATCCACCTTGCCAGGTGGGGGTTTAGGACCTTCCTTCTGCGCTTTGTGTGTGGGTCTCCGCTGTTTATAACTATGCTGCGACCCTCAATTGCGTGATGATTTCACTAACCTGTACGGCTGTCAACATGAGCCTATTCCACGGGTACCGTCCTTTTCACCGTCGGCCCCGGGTTCCTTATCTGCTGTCGTGCCCTCAGGTTTTCAATGTCGCACAGGAATTTTCAATTCCCTGTACTTTCAGATTTGAAGGCAGGACATACATCTAATGTCCACCCAGGACTCTGACATCCCTTTTCTCCCTATTAGCGCTTCGCTCAGGGGTCTAATATATGCAGTTTTAGCTTTCCCAGAACCTCTTATCTCTGCTCGTATCCTTTTCTTCTTGTCAGATCAGCTGCCTGTCTTGAACTCCTCTCAGATCAGCTCCCTCCTCTGAACTGACTGGATCTTCAAGAAACATCTTTTTACCTCACGTTTTAACTGTCTTTTCATTTCCTCACAGCTGCTCTCATTTCCATGACAACCCCCTCAGCTCACCTCTAGCTAACTCACCAACCCCTTCTGCTGGCCAGAATTTATAAGGCATCTCCCTTTTCTGACCTGCAGCAGGAATTGTGATTTAATCTATTACCTGGCATGGGGGTCCCTTTCTACCTCCAAGCATAACTTCACCTCTTAGAGGGAGGCGATGTCACTGTGACAACTGGACTCTGGGGTGTCTCATTAGGAGTGTGGAGAAACGGGGTCAGTGGATGCTCTCGTCCGCTGGCCCGACTGCATTTAGCAAGACTGCATGGACCAGGGCTCATACCACTGAACGCCCGCTCTATATCCTCGTGGGCAACATACTACACAGACAACGCAGGGTTAGGGTAAAACAGTGTGGCAATGCTTTATTGAACCACAACACCTAATAGCAAACAGAACAATCCACGCTGTT
Source organism: Dendrobates tinctorius (assembly GCF_039654945.1). NCBI lineage: Eukaryota > Metazoa > Chordata > Amphibia > Anura > Dendrobatidae > Dendrobates > Dendrobates tinctorius. The sequence goes on from NW_027361683.1 coordinate 50,669,179, forward strand.
ACCCCCAACATGGTGCACATTACAGGGCCTAACCCTTCTGCTGACTCGCCTGGATAACGGTAGATGTTACGTCAGAGCTCCCAGGGTCGATATTCTACCTGTGATATACACACAGAGAAGAGATATTGACAAGCGTAGGGAGATGACCGAGAACAGTCCATAGAGTCCAAACAAGGTCCAAAGCCAGCTGACACAATGTCAAAGTTACCCAGGGTCGCTATTCCACCTGTGGTATACACACAAAGGAGAGATAACAACAAGCGCAGCTAGGTTACAGTCCATACTGCCCATCCAAGGTCCAAAGCCAGTTGACATGAGAGTCACCACCTGACTTAGCCGACCATCTCCATGGAATCAAGCGGCCAGTGGGTCCCAAAACCTGCCTTTCTCCAAACACATCCATAGTTCAGAGATGGTCACTGGATCAGATCTGTGTCCTTCCAACCCGAGCCAATCACTCCTAGGTAGTGTTGAGCATTCCGATACCGCATGTATCGGGTATCAGCCGATATTCGCTGTATCGGAATTCCGATACTTAGTTCCGATACTTTTTTCATATCGAATACCGGAATCGGAAGTTCCCATAATGCTATGAGCCCACTCGATTTGATTCAGCCAATGGGAATCCTCAGAAGTGTGGGCACATCCTGTTAGGCATGTAGGCATGTTAACTATTGGCATGGCTGTGATTGGCTGCTGAAATGATGTCATGATGCACTATAAAAGCCGCCGCCGCCGCCATTTCTGTTCACTCTGCTGTGAATTCAGTTAGGGACAGGCTGCTGTTGAAGACTGTGAGGGACAGTTAGAAATAGCGATTCTCAAAAAAATATTGTGCTTTACCCAGGCTACATAAACCACCACTATAGCTTTCTTTTGCCTAGCAGCAGTGTTCACAGCTGTCTGCAAGGTCTGTGTGAGTGCAGCTCACGCTGAGTAGTGTGTCCTGCAGCCACGTCTGGTTGTAGGCCGCTCAGCGTGCGTCACTGCTGCCTCATACATATTTTTCTTTTCTAGCTGCTTATTTTTCATAAATTCTATTTAGTGTGCTTCCATCCGTATCCATATATGTTGGTTGCAAACACTAGTAGTAGACAGCGGAGCCTTTCTGCAGCCTTTCAGTGCTAGTGCCCACTTCTCTGCACTGTTCACGGCTGTCTGAGAGGTCTCTGACTGTGTGTGAGTGCAGCTCACGCTGAGTAGTGTGTCCTGCAGCTACGTCTGGTTGTAGGCCGCTCAACGTGCGTCACTGCCTCACACATTTTTCTTTTATTGCAGCTCCTTTTTTTTTCTCCTATTAGTGTGCATCCATCCGTATCCATCTACATTGGTTGGTTGCAAACACTATATAGCAGTAGATAGAGGAGCCTTTTTTCTGGCTTGTGCCCTTCAGCTGCAGCCAGATTAGTATTACCCAATTTTTTTGGAGCCTCATATTTTGCATTGTAGGTTACCTGCCTGCCTTGTAATAGCTCCAAAAAGTTTGTGATACTATCACTTTCAAATCTTTGGTCACATCCATTTAGATTTAAAAAAAAACAAAACAAAACAAAATAAACTTCACCAAACACTACATTTGACAGTTGTGTAGGCCACATTAGCTCCTATTAAAGTGTAGTCCACACACACACTTCATAAAATTAGTGTTTCTTATACCTGTTACCAGCTGTTCAGAAATAAGCACACTAAGCCCCCCCTTTGTACTTTTCTGCCTATCTTTATCAGTCTAGCAAGATGAAGAAGGCAGGGAGTAAGGCACGTGGGCGTGGAGTTTCAGCAGGGAAGAGGACATGGGGATTCTGCAGAGAGAGGACATGGGGATTCTGTGCCTGCTGCGGGCACCAGTGAGTCAGCATCCCCCAGTTTTAGCAGGCAACAATCCTTTATGTGCAGCTTTGTAGGACCTCGCCATACCCCACTGCTCCGGGAGGAACAAATTGAAGCCGTTGTCGGATGGATGGCAGCTAACACATCGACTTCAATGACTTCCACGTCCTCTCAGGGCCAGTGCACCGAAGAGCAACCACCTGTCTCTTCACCACCTGCCAAAGTGCCTAGGCAGTCAGAGAGCCCTGGACAGGAGCCATCACAGTCTCTACTTCTGTTCCCTGAATCTGTTGGCTTGGAAAGAGGGGGCCAGCCAAACAACATTCAAGAATGTGAAGAAGAGGGAGTATGCAGTGATGCGCAACTTCTTTGCCCCTCGGAATCTGAAGAGGCGGGTGGGCCAGTGCCTATGGTCAGCACACCTCAGTACGCATCAGATGATGACGAGACTCAGTTACCACTTTCTGGTGCGTACGGTGCTGGCGAGACAACCCAGGAGAAGCAGGTGTTTGAAGAGGGGAGTGTAGATGATGAGGTCCTTGACCCATCATGGCGGGAGGAACAGGAAGGTGGTGGGAGCAGCTCTGAGGAAGAAATTCCCCGAACGGCCAAAACAGGAGGGAGAGGGAGGGGGAAGACTTTGTTGCCTGTAGCCTCAACTTCGGCACCCGGTAGGAGCATTCCTCTTTCAAAAGGCAAAATGGGCGCTCCCAAGACTTGCAGTGTGTGGTCCTTTTTTGACACAGTTGAAGATGATATTTGCTTTGTCAAATGCAAGCTGTGTCATCAGAAAGTCAAAAGAGGGAAAAATGTCAGCAACCTCAATACCACAAATATGTGGAAACATGTGCAGACCAAGCACAAGGTGGAGTTACACAGACACACTGAAGACGTAGGCCAACGTACAGCACTACCTACCACCTCTTCAGCTCGTGTTGGGGCCTCTTCCTCCAGCTCACACACAGCTGGTTCGGCTTCCTCACAAGATCGCCAAGGAAGAACCTCTGGCAATGTTGTCCGGAGACCCAGTGAACTTCCACCCACAGCACCATGTTCCCAGTCCTCCTCACACTCCCAGGCCACTCTACATCCATCGGTAGCACAGGCATGGGATAAAAGGCGGCCATACTCGGCAAACCATCCAAACGTCAACAGGCCGTACTCAAATTAATTTATTTGGGGAATCGAAGCCACACAGCGCAGGAGCTCTGGAATGCCATCAAGAAGGAGAGCGACGTTTGGTTTCTGCCAGCGAATCTCCAGCCGGGCTTGGTAGTGTGTGACAATGGCCGAAATCTGGTGGCAGCTCTTGGCCTAGGCAACCTCACTCACATCCCATGTCTGGCACACGTGCTGAACTTGGTCATGCAGAGCTTTCTGAGGGACTATTTGGATCTTGATGCACTGCTGCACAAGGTCCGCATAGAGTGCGCTCACTTTCGGCGTTCCAGCACGGCAAGATCGCGCCTTGCTGCTCTGCAGCGCCGATTGCGCCTTCCGGAACATCACATCATATGTGACCTACCCACCAGGTGGAATTCAACGTTACATATGTTGGAGCGGTTGTGTGAGCAGCAGGCAGCAGTCATGGAGTACCAGCTGCGTCAGGCGCAAACAAGTCGCACTGTGCGCCAGTCACACTTCAGCACCACTGAGTGGGCCTCTATGAAGGACATCTGCCTCGTTTTGCGTGCCTTCGATGATTCCACGCGGATGGCGAGTGCAGATGATGCACTAGTCAGCATGACTGTCCCCCTTATCTGCCTGCTTCAAAAAACACTGCAAGCACTAAGGGAGGAGGCTTTGGAAGAGGTGGAGGATGAGGAGTCCCAAATGCCATCTGCTTCTGGACAGTCTGCGCTACGTGGTTCCTCACAAAGGCCTAGGCAGGGGACACTTTGTGAGGAGGAGTCGATGGAGAAGGAAGACATCTCTCCAGAGGAGGGAGGTACACAATCCTCTAGTCAGTATGTACAGCGAGGGTGGGGTGATGCAGAGCAGGCAGAGATGACGCATCAAGCAGGGGACAGCGTTTCTTTGGCAGTTGGGAGTCTGCAGCACATGGTTGATTTCATGCTGCAGTGCCTGAGAAACGACCGCCGCATCGCCCACATTCTCAACACGACTGATTATTGGGTGTACACCCTCCTAGATCCTTGCTACCAGGACAACTTACAAAGCCTCATACCACAGTTGACCCGGAAGCGTAAACTGCGGGAGTACCAAGACACATTGGTGCAGTCCATCATGTTTTCCATTCCACCCGACAGCAGTGGTTGCTAGTGCTTTACAAAGCAGCTCTGTGCGTCGATACAGTGGAGGAAACTCTGCACAAAGAGGGAGCAGAGGCAGCGCCTCAGCACAAGGCAAGACCACTATGGCCCAAATGTGGCAAAGTTTTGTGTGTCCACCATAATTGTCTACACCATCACAGACAGCTCCAGTCAGCAGGAGGCAACGTTTCCGTCAGATGGTGACAGACTACATGTCTTGCCCTGTCAGTGTACTCCCAGATGGCTCTTCCCCCTTCAAGTTTTGGGTCTCTAAGATGGATACATGGCCAGAGCTTAGCCAGTATGCATTGGAGGTGCTGGCTTGCCCTGCTGCCAGTGTATTATCGGAACGCGTCTTTAGTGCCACTGGTGGTGTACTAACAGACAGTCGCACGCAACTATCTTCCGATAACGTTGACCGGCTTTCTTTTCTGAAAATGAACAAGGCCTGGATCTCGCCAGAATTTGCCAGTCCTCTTCCCGAATAAATAATTGGTTGGCAACAGTATCCAGGTCTCCTGTTGTGTTCATGTTTCTACCACCTGAACTATAATCCCTGGGCTTCAACACAGCCAGTTGTCGCTCAGAAGTGTCATCTGCACAGAGAAAAACACTAGCTCCTGTGTTAGTGGGGTTCAGTAACGCCAGCTGCTCCCCTGCTGTGTGGACGGCAAAGTCTCCTGCTCCATCCACATTCAAACTACTACTGATTTTTAACCGTGCTCCACTTAGGCCTCTGGCTCCACTGTCTCTAGTTTTTCCCCTGGCCTCCAACCCCACCAGCTCCTGCTCGGAAGTGGCGTCTGCACAATCCACACTTGTTCCTGGGTTACAGGGGCTCTGTCACGTCAGTGGATCCCCTGATGTGTGTCCGGCAATGTCTCCTGCTCTGTCCACATTCCCGTTACTAGTAGTGGAAATGTGGACAGAGCAGGAGACCTTGCCGGACACACATCGGGGGGATCAACTGCCGGGACAGAGCCCCTGTAACCCAGGAACAAGTGTGGATTGTGCAGACGCCACTTCAGAGCATCAACTGGCGAGGTTGGAGGCCAGGGGAAATACTGGAGACAGTAGAGCCAGAGGCATAAGTGGAGCACGGTTACAATCAGTAGTAGTGTGCAACCGATATAAAACTTGCTTCAAGTAGGCCTCAGCCAGCTCCGTGATTGATCCTGGGCTTCAACACAGCCAGTTGTTGCTTGGAAGTGCCATTCGCACAGATAGAAACACTCGCTCCTGTGTCAGTGGGGATCTGTAACGCCTGCTGCTCCCCTGCTGTGTGGATGGCAAAGTCTCCTGCTGCCTCCCAAATGACACTACATCTTATTTTCTACTTGCTCCAAGTAGGCCTCAGCCAGCTCCGTGATTGATCCTGGGCTTCAACACAGCCAGTTGTTGGTTGGAAGTGCCGTCCGCACAGATAGAAACACTCGCTCCTGTGTCAGTTGGGTTCAGTAATGCCAGCTGCTCCCCTGCTGTGTGGACGGCAAAGTCTCCTGCTCCATCCACATTCAAACTACTACTGATTTTTAACCGTGCTCCACTTAGGCCTGTGGCTCCACTGCCTCTAGTTTTTCCCCTGGCCTCCAACCCTGCCAGTTGCTGCTCAGAAGTGACGTCTGCACAATCCACACTTGTTCCTGTGTTACTGGGGCTTAGTCACGTCAGTTCATCCCCTGATGTGTGTCCGGCAATGTCTCCTGCTCTGTCCACAATCCCATTACTAGTAGTGTGAATGAGGCCTCAGCCTGCTCCATGCTTCTTCCTGGTCTCCAACAATGCCAGTTGGTGTTCAGAAGTGTAGTAGTAGGAGGGGTCACCGAACCCTTATCCAAGCCACCTGGCTGAGCCCGATGAAAAGCACGTACCAATCTTTCGGCATGAATATCAGAGGCAGAGACCCAGGAATTATCCTCCTGACCATAACCCTTCCACTTAACCAAATACTGGAGTCTCCGTCTAGCCAGACGGGAATCCAGTATCTTCTCTACCTCATATTCCATGTTACCTTCAACCAACACAGGGTCAGGAGGTGCCGCCATAGGAACCACTGGTTCAACAAACCTCTTCAACAAGGACTTATGAAACACATTATGAATCTTAAATGTGACAGGAAGAGCCAACCGAAAAGAGACCGGATTAATAATCTCCAAAATCTTGTAAGGTCCAATAAATCTAGGTTTAAACTTTGGAGAAGCCACCTTCATAGAGATATTCTTTGATGACAACCAGACCATATCACCCACCTTAAACCGGGGACCAATGGTCCTATGTCGGTTAGAAAACCGCTGGGCCTTTTCCTGGGAAAGAGACAACTTATCTACCACTTGGTCTCAAATCTGCTGCATTCTTTCCACCACAGTGTCAACCCCTGGACAGGCAGAAGACTCCACCTGCCCTGAAGAAAATCGAGGATGAAACCCAAAGTTACAGAAAAAGGGTGACATCAAAGTGGCAGAACTAGCTCTATTATTTAAAGCAAATTCGGCCAAGGGTAAAAATGACACCCAATCATCCTGATCAGCAGATCTAAAACATCTCAAATAAGCCTCCAAAGTCTGGTTTGTTCTCTCTGTCTGCCCATTGGTCTGAGGGTGAAATGCAGAGGAGAAGGACAACTGAATTCCCAACTTGGAACAAAAAGTCCTCCAGAATCTAGAGACAAACTGAACTCCTCTGTCCGATACAATGTTCTCAGGAATCCCGTGCAAGCGAACCACCTGTTGCAAAAACAAGGGCACCAACTCTGAGGAAGATGGCAACTTAGGGAGTGGTACAAGATGGACCATCTTAGAGAATCTATCACAAATCACCCAGATAACAGTCATCCTCTGAGAGACAGGCAGATCAGAAATAAAATCCATTGAAATATGGGTCCATGGCCTCCTGGGCACCGGCAAGGGCATCAACAACCCACTAGAACGAGAACAAGGCTTAGATCGGGAGCAAGTCCCACAGGACTGCACAAAATTTCTGACATCACGAGACAAGGCAGGCCACCAAAAAGACCAACTCACCAAATCTCTAGTACCAAAAATACCTGGATGTCCAGCCAACTCTGAGCAATGAACCTCAGACATCACTTTCCTCCTCCACTGATCAGGAACATACAACCTACCACTGGGACAACGCTCAGGCTTATCCTCCTGAAACCTCTCCAGAGCACGTCTCAAATCGGGCGAGATAGCAGAAAGAACCACCCCCTCACCTAAGATGGTAGCAGTCTTGGTCACAATAGGAGAATCAGCCAAAAAACTCCTAGAGAGGGCATCAGCCTTAACGCTCTTAGTGCCCGGAAGAAAGGAGACCACAAAATCAAAATGCATGAAAAACAAGGCCCACCTAGCCTGTCTCGGATTCAAGCGTTTAGCCGACTCAAGGTAGATCAAATTCTTGTGGTCAGTGAGGACCACAACTTGATGTCTAGCTCCCTCCAACCAATGTCTCCACTCCTCAAATGCCCACTTCATGGCCAACAGTTCTCGATTCCCCACATCATAGTTGCGTTCCGAAGGAGAGAACTTTCGGGAAAAGAAGGCAAAGGGGTTCATTTTAGATGTTACAGGATCCTTTTGGGACAAAACAGCTCCTGCACCAGTCTCTGAAGCATCCACCTCCACCTGAAATGGAAGTGAGACATCGGGGTTGTCGCAAAACTGGAGAAGAAGTGAACCTCCGCTTCAGCTCCTGAAAAGAAGAAACAGCCTCTGGAGACCAATTCAGCAAATCAGTGCCCTTCTTAGTCAAATCAGTCAATGGTTTGGCAGTAACAGAAAAATTGGCTATAAACTTACGATAAAAATTAGCAAACCCCAAAAATTTCTGGAGAGCCTTCAAAGAAGTGGGCTGAACCCAATCATAAATGGCCTGTACCTTGGCCGGGTCCATTTCAATAGTTGACGGAGACAAAATAAATCCCAAAAATGAAATCCTCTGTACCCCAAAAAGACATTTCGATCCCTTAACATACAGGGAGTTTTCCCTCAAAATCCGGAACACAGTCCGAACATGTTCCACATGAGAGTCCCAATCCCTGGAAAAGATCAAAATATCATCCAAATAGATGATCAGAAACTTATCCACAAAGTCCCGGAAAATATCATTCATGAAGCACTGGAAGACATAAGGGCGTTAGTGAGCCCAAAAGGCATCACCAGGTACGCAAAATGTCCCTCCGGAGTATTAAAAGCTGTCTTCCATTCATCCTCATGCTTAATGTGAATAAGATTATACGCCCCCCTGAGGTCAAGTTGGTAAACCAGCAAGCACCTTCAACTCTAGAAAATACGTCAGAAATCAGGGGTAACGGATACTGATATTTAACAGTAATTTTGTTAAGGGACTGACAGTCAATACAGGGCCTTAATGAACCATCCTTCTTGGCCACAAAAAAAACCCAGCACCCAAGGGTGAAGAGGATGGTCTAATATGACCCTTCTCCAATGACTCCTTAATATAAGAGCGCATAGCCTCATGTTCAGGTACAGATAAATTAAAAAGTCGACCCTTGGGAAATTTACACCCCGGACTCAGCTCAATTGCACAGTCATAACTCCTATGAGGAGGCAAAGACGCAGACTTACTCTCACTAAACACATCATAAAAATCAGCCAAATAGTCAGGAACCTCATGCGACTGGGGAGAGGTGGAGAAAACAGGAGTGTCACTAAGAGCACACCGACAACCCCAACTCACCACAGACACAGATTTCCAATCCAAAACTGGATTATGGATTTGCAACCAGGGGAACCCCAGAACGATGGTATCATGCAAATTATGCAACACCAAAAATCTGCAATTTTCTTGATGGTCTGGGGCGACCCGCAGTACCACTTGGGTCCAAAACTGAGGTTTATTCTTCGCCAAAGGAGTAGCATCAATACCCCTCAAAGGAATAGGCGTCCGCAGGGGTGTCATAGGGAAACCACAACGTTTAGCAAAATCCAAATCCATTAGGTTCAAGGCCGCTCCTGAATCCACAAAGGCTTTAGCGGAAAATGTGGACAGGGAGCAGATCAGAATAATTGCCAGTAGAAACTTAGGTTGTACACCACCTACAGCAAATGTGTGTGCAAAACGTTTCTCTTGTTTAGGGCAGACAGAAATAATATGAGAGGCATCTCCACAGAAAAAACATAGCTTATTACGTCTTCTAAACTCCTGACGTTGCACCCTAGACAAAACTCTATCACATTGCATAGTTTCAGACATTTGTTCAACAGGTGTCAGCATTTCCTGTGTAATTTTACGTTCACGTAAATGCCGATCAACCTGAATGACTAATGACATAGAATCGTCAAGACCAGAGGGAACAGGAAATCCCACCATAGTATCTTTTACGGTTTCTGACAAACCCTTCCGAAAGAGAGCTGCCAAGGCACCATCATTCCAAGTGGTGAGAACCGCCCACTTTCGGAATTTTTGACAGTACAGTTCTGCAGAATCTTGACCCTGGCTCAATGCCAACAGGGTCTTTTCAGCTTGATCAATCGCATTAGGTTCATCATTAGTGTTGAGCATTCCGATACCGCAAGTATCGGGTATCGGCCGATACTTGCTGTATCGGAATTCCGATACCGACTTCCGATATTTTTTCAATATCGGAAGTCGGCATCGGAATCGGAAGTTCAAAGTTGATTGACAGCCTGACATCATCATGATGCACGGTGTGTGCGCATCATGATGCGCCGTCATTTCGGGCCTTCCGGGGGTCTCTGCCGGCCTGCCGGGGGGCTGTGCCGGCCTGCCGGGGGGCTGTGTGGACTGCCCGGGGTCTGTACCGGCCTGCCTGGGGGCTGTGCCGGCCTGCCGGTGGTCTGTGCACCCTGTGGGGGTCTGTACCGGCCTGCCGGGGGGCTGTGCCGGCCTGCCGGTGGTCTGTGCACCCTGTGGGGGTCTGTACCGGCCTGCCGGGGGGCTGTGCCGGCCTGCCGGGGGGCTGTGCTGATGTCCGGGGGTCTGTGCAAGCATCGTCCGATGGGACTACAAGTCCCATCTGGCGATGCCTGCTACCATGACAGTGATTGACACATTAGCCAATGATGGGACAGTAGTAGTCCCATCATCCGGCTAATGTGTTAAATGTTAAAAAAAAAAAAAAAAAATACTACATACATACTACATGCATGCTACATACATACTACATGCTACATACATACTACATACATACTACATACATACCACATATATACTACATACATACTACATACATAACACATATATACTACATACATACTACATACATACTACATATATACTACATGCATGCTACATACATACTACATGCATGCTACATACATACTACATGCTACATACATACTACATATATACTACATGCATGCTACATACATACTACATGCTACATACATACTACATATATACTACATACATACTACATATATACTACATGCATGCTACATACATACTACATGCTACATACATACTACATATATACTACATACATACTACATACATACTACATGCATGCTACATACATACTACATGCTACATACATACTACATATATACTACACGCATGCTACATACATACTACATGCTACATACATACTACATACATACTACATACATACTACATGCATGCTACATACATACTACATGCTACATACATACTACATATATACTACATGCATGATACATACATACTACATGCTACATACATACTACATATATAATACATGCATGCTACATACATACTGCATGCTACATGCATGCTACATACATACTACATGCTACATACATACCACATATATACTACATACATACTACATACAATACATTCATACAATACATACATAGACATACAGTACATATAACATAGAGTAACATACTTACCAATACTTGTCACATTGTTCCCCGAAGCCATTGTCTTTTACGGAATAAATATTAACATAACAAACCACAAAAATACTCACCCACGATCCGAAGCAGTCCACGAGTGTGTCCCACGACGATCTTGGGTAGAGAACTGCAGCATCAGCTGTTGCTGCCGTTCTCTACGGGCTGCAGGAATCCAATGACGGAAGGTAGGTATCCTTCCGCACTGTATTCCTCCGCCACTTAAAAAAAAAAAAGTCCCTAGTCTCACTTTATGCCATTGCTGTGTGGGAAATTCCCACGCAGCAATGGCATAAAGTGAGACTAGGGACTTTTTGTATGCATGTTGCATGCATGTAGTATATATGTAGTATGCATATTGCATGCATGTAGTATATATGTTGAATGTATGTTGCATGCATGTAGTATATATGTAGTATTCATGTTGCATGTAGTATATATGTATTTTGCATGCATGTAGTATATATGTGGTATATATGTAGTATGCATGTTGCATGCATGTAGTACATATGTTGTATATATGTATGTTGCATGCATGTAGTATATATGTAGTATGCATGTTGCATGTAGTATATATGTGGTATATATGTAGTATGCATGTTGCATGCATGTGGTATATATGTAGTATGTATGTATGTTGCATGCATGTAGTATATATGTAGTATGCATATTGCATGCATGTAGTATATATGTTGTATTTATGTTGCATGCATGTAGTATATATGTAGTATTCATGTTGCATGTAGTATATATGTATTTTGCATGCATGTAGTATATATGTGGTATATATGTAGTATGCATGTTGCATGCATGTAGTACATATGTTGTATATATGTATGTTGCATGCATGTAGTATATATGTTGTGGCAGGGCTAAGGGTCGTGTAATTGATGGGAGATATGTGTCTCATAAATGGCTTATCTCCATAATGTAAGGCAGAAGTAAAGCATACCAGATATTGTTATTGTTTTTGTTTGAAGGACCTGTGGTGAGGTCACAGTCATGTGACCAGTCAGCTGCTGGGAACGTGGGTGTGGCTACAGCCTTATAATGTGACCTGATCCTGAACCAGGGAGCTGTATGTGGGGAGGACTACACCTCCCAGCATGTGCTGAGACTCGCGGTCTGAGTCTGCAACCACGAAGGTTTATGTTTTGTTTGCCTAAGCTAGAGGCTATTTTTGGTGATACGCTGTTTTATGGTTTATGACAGAAATAAACCTCACGAACTTTGGAAGAACCGGTCTCCTGATTGTCTCCCGCTGCACCTGAGCGAGTCACATCCCCACAATTGGTGGAGAATGCGGGCAGCGGTCCCAGCAGAGACTTGAGACAGTTGCTGCATGTCCTGGGTGAAGTTTGCAGCGGGGCAACAAGCATTGCCTGGAATCATGGAGGACCTCATGAAACACCTGGTCCAGTCCCAGGCACTGCAGCAGGAAACCAACAAGCTGTTGTTACAGCAGATCCAGCAAAGCCAGCAGGAGCAGCGGCAGCAGTTCGAGCAGAGCCAGCAGGAACAACGGCAGCAGATGCAGCTTCTGGCAACCGCCATCCAGGAGGGCAGGACGAGCGCCCCAACCCCAGGTCCGGCTGATGCCACCGACGTCGAGAAGGCGGTAAGACGTGCATTACAAAAAATGACCCCTGAGGATGATGTGGAGGCCTTCCTGACGGTGTTTGAGAGGGTGGCTGAGAGGGAAAAACTTCAGCCAGAGCGGTGGGCGGAGGTACTGGCCCCTTACCTAACGGGGGAGCCCCAGAAGGCGTACTTTGACCTGACGGTACAAGATGCCAGAGAGTATCCCAAATTAAAAGCGGAAATTCTCGCACGCTTGGGGGTAACAATGACTACCAGGGCACAGCGAGTTCATCGCTGGGCCTATCACCGGGACAAACCCCCGCGCTCCCAAATGTTTGACCTGTTGCACCTGGTCCAGAAATGGCTGCAGCCAGAGTCGGCTTCCCCTGCACAGATGGTAGAGCGAGTTGTGATGGATCGGTTTGTGCATTCTCTGCCGAGACCTCTACAGACTTGGGTTGCCCAGGGTGATCCCCAAAATGCTGATGAACTGGTTGGGCTGGTCGAGAGATACCAGGGGATGGAAGGTTCCTTGGGGAAGCAGCCCATTCCATATTGGGGGTCCCAGCAGGGGGCGGAGTCACAAAAAGGGGTGGTGCGTCCAAGGTCAAAAGGGGCGGGGGAGGCGGAGCCCAAGGTCCCCTCGGGTGTTATTTGCTGGAAGTGTCATGGGCCAGGACATATAGCGGCCCGTTGTCCCCAGACCACCGAGCAGATGGACTGCAGCATGGGACGCCGTAGTTCATACTACGCATATCCAGCTTGCAGTGTGAACTCGCTACCTAACAAGGGGCCACAAGCGTGTCCCATGAAGGTGAACGGTCGAGCAGTAATGGCGCTTCTGGACTCCGGGAGCTTGGTGACCCTTGTGAGGGCCAGTTTTCCTCTAAACATACTCCCGGGTAAAAAGATTGGTGTTCGGTGCATACATGGCGATGCAAAGGACTACCCTATGGCTAGGGTGAAGATTGAAACGGCGCATGGCACCGAGTCGCATGAAGTTGGCGTTGTTCGAGACTTGTTGCATCCCATAATTATTGGCCGGGATTTCTGTCTGTTTTGGGATCTGTGGGGGATGGGTTCTGAGTGTGCTAGCAAGAGCAGGGAACCAATCCACCCCACTGAGGTATCGCCACCACCAGAGGCAGACGAGTTCCCTTTATGTGTCCTTGTTGGGGATGAAGAGGAAGGGTCCCCTGTACCTGACATCCCGGAGTTAGGGGTGGCCGGGGAGAATTTTGGGACTGCCCAACATAGGGACCCCACACTAAGGGAAGCCTTTAGCAATGTCACCGTCATTAATGGGGTTGCACAAGAGCCGGGAGCAGACACAAGGTTTCCCCATTTTATGTTGAGTGGGGAATTGTTGTACCGGGTCACGAAAATAAGGGAGGAGGTGGCAGAGCAGTTAATAGTACCAGGCCCCTATAGACGAAAAGTGTTGGACATGGCCCATTCACACATCTTGGGGGGACACCTGGGGGTGGAAAAAACCCAGGAACGGATTGTACAGAGGTTCTATTGGCCTGGGTGTCACCGGGAAATAGTAAACTATTGCAGGTCCTGCCCGACATGTCAGTTAACTGCCCCCACATCTCATTTTCGGAACCCTCTTGTGCCACTGCCCATTATTGAGGTGCCATTTGAGAGAATTGCCATGGACTTGGTCGGTCCCTTAGTTAAATCAGCTCGGGGCCATCAGTATATATTAGTCATCCTGGACTATGCCACACGCTATCCTGAGGCCATTCCCCTGAGAAACTCCTCTGCGAAGAGTATAGCCCGTGAGCTGGTCCATGTGTTTTCCCGGACGGGTTTGCCGAAGGAGATCCTGACCGACCAGGGGACACCTTTTATGAGCAAGGTGATGAGAGAATTGTGCAGAGTCTTGCAAATTTCCCAGCTGAGGACTTCAGTGTACCATCCACAGTCAGATGGCCTTGTTGAGAGGTTTAACAAGACCCTGAAGAGCATGCTGAGAAAAGTCATAGAGGAAGATGGTAGAGACTGGGATTGTCTCTTACCGTATTTACTGTTTTCTATCCGTGAAGTTCCCCAGGCCTCCACGGGGTTCTCCCCCTTCGAGCTTCTGTACGGCCGGCATCCGCGAGGTCTCCTAGATATAGCCAAGGAAACCTGGGAAGCCGAAGTCACGCCCCACAGAAGCGTCATTGAGCATGTGGCACTGATGCAGCAGAGGGTTGCGAAGGTGATGCCCATTGTTAAAGAACATCTCCGCCAGGCACAAGAGGCTCAGGCCAGGGTCTACAACCGGTCAGCCAGAGTGAGGCAGTTCAATCCGGGAGACCGAGTTCTCGTGCTAATACCGACGGTGGAAAGTAAGTTCTTGGCCAAGTGGCAAGGGCCATATGAGGTGGTGGAGAAACTGGGAGACGTAAACTACAAGATCCACCAACCCGGAAGACGGAAGCCATACCAGGTTTACCATGTTAACCTTATCAAGCCGTGGCAAGATAGAGAGCCAGCGGTAACTCCGTGCTTGCTGGGCAACCTAGAAGGGGAGGTTGGAGCCGTTACCATAGCGGAGACTCTATCGAAGGCCCAGAAGCAGCAGTGCCGGGAGTTACTCCAGAAAAACCGCGACCTGTTCTCAGAGTTGCCGGGGTGCACGAAGGTGGTGGAGCACGAAATTCTGACCGAGCCACATGTGCGGGTGAACGTGAAACCATATCGTATTCCTGAGGCCCGGCGAGAGGTAATCTCCAAGGAGGTGCAGCGTATGTTGAAGCTCGGGGTCATTGAGGAATCCAAGAGCGGCTGGTCGAGCCCGATTGTCCTGGTCCCAAAACCTGATGGTGAATGGAGGTTCTGCAACGATTACCGGAAGCTGAATGAGGTCTCCAAGTTCGACGCTTATCCCATACCACGCGTTGATGAGCTCATCGAGAGACTTGGACCTGCCAGGTACATAAGCACTTTGGATCTGACCAAGGGATATTGGCAGATCCCCATGGCACAGGAAGCCAAGGAGAAGACGGCATTCTCCACACCAGACGGGTGCTTCCAGTATGTCCGGATGCCGTTTGGCCTACAGGGAGCTCCAGCAACCTTCCAGAGGGCGATGGATAGAATCCTTGCACCTCATAAGCTATACGCTGCCGCATACCTGGATGATATCGTCATCTTTACCCCGGACTGGGAGACTCACCTGGAGAAGGTCCAAGCAGTGTTTGATGCTCCAAGAGAGGCGGGGTTTACAATAAACCCGAAGAAGTGTGCCTTGGGGAGAGAAGAAGCCAAGTACCTCGGATATGTAGTGGGGCGTGGTGAGATCAAACCCCAAATCAATAAAGTGGAGGCAATTCAAACATGGCCGAGACCTCTGTCAAAGAAGCAAGTTAAAGCCTTCCTGGGGATTGTGGGATATTACAGGAGGTTTATCCCAAACTTCGCCACAATGGCTGCACCTCTAACTGATCTGCTTAAAGGGACAAAGTCAGTGATGGTCAGCTGGTCCGAAGAAGCAGAGTCAGCCTTCCAAGAAATGAAGGGAGCTCTTTGTAAGCAGCCCGTTTTGGTGGCCCCAGACTTTAAATGTGAATTTGTCCTCCAGACAGATGCCTCAGATGTCGGGGTAGGTGCAGTCCTTTCCCAAGAGATACGTGGGGAGGAGCATCCTGTTCTCTACTTGAGTAGGAAGTTGACTTCTTGTGAGAGAAATTACTCAGTTGTAGAGAAGGAGTGTTTGGCCATAAAATGGGCAGTGGACACATTACGGTACTACCTGGTGGGATGGAAGTTTAGGTTAATATCCGACCATGCCCCACTCAGGTGGATGAGGGAAACCAAGGGCAAGAATGCTAGGGTCACCCGCTGGTTCTTAGCCCTACAAGACTTCAGTTTCCATGTAGAGCATAGGGCCGGGAAGCTACATGGTAATGCCGATGCCCTCTCCAGAATCCCTTGCCTAGTAGGTGAAAGTGCCAAGCCCCACGGCTTTAGGCAGAGGGGGGAGGTATGTGGCAGGGCTAAGGGTCGTGTAATTGATGGGAGATATGTGTCTCATAAATGGCTTATCTCCATAATGTAAGGCAGAAGTAAAGCATACCAGATATTGTTATTGTTTTTGTTTGAAGGACCTGTGGTGAGGTCACAGTCATGTGACCAGTCAGCTGCTGGGAACGTGGGTGTGGCTACAGCCTTATAATGTGACCTGCTCCTGAACCAGGGAGCTGTATGTGGGGAGGACTACACCTCCCAGCATGTGCTGAGACTCGCGGTCTGAGTCTGCAACCACGAAGGTTTATGTTTTGTTTGCCTAAGCTAGAGGCTATTTTTGGTGATACGCTGTTTTATGGTTTATGACAGAAATAAACCTCACGAACTTTGGAAGAACCGGTCTCCTGATTGTCTCCCGCTGCACCTGAGCGAGTCACATCCCCACAATGTAGTATGCATGTTGCATGTAGTATATATGTGGTATATATGTAGTATGCATGTTGCATGCATGTGGTATATATGTAGTATGTATGTATGTTGCATGCATGTAGTATATATGTAGTATGCATATTGCATGCATGTAGTATATATGTTGTATGTATGTTGCATGCATGTAGTATATATGTAGTATTCATGTTGCATGTAGTATATATGTATTTTGCATGCATGTAGTATATATGTAGTATGCATGTTGCATGCATGTAGTACATATGTTGTATATATGTATGTTGCATGCATGTAGTATATATGTAGTATGCATGTTGCATGTAGTATATATGTGGTATATATGTAGTATGCATGTTGCATGCATGTGGTATATATGTAGTATGTATATAGTATGTATGTTGCATGTAGTATATATGTAGTATACTGTATATGTATGTTGCATGCATGTAGTATATATGTGGTATATATGTAGTATGCATGTTGCATGCATGTAGTATATATGTTGAATGTATGCATGTTGCATGCATGTAGTATATATGTTGTATGTATGTAGTATGTATGTAGGATGTAGTATGCAGCATGTAGTATATATGTAGTATGCATGTTGCATGTAGTATATATGTATTTTGCATGCATGTAGTATATATGTGGTATATATGTAGTATGCATGTTGCATGCATGTAGTATATATGTTGTATACATGTATGTTGCATGCATGTAGTATATATGTAGTATGCATGTTGCATGTAGTATATATGTAGTATATATGTATGTTGCACGCATGTAGTATATATGTGGTATATATGTAGTATGCATGTTGCATGCATGTAGTATATATGTTGAATGTATGCATGTTGCATGCATGTAGTATATATGTTGTATGTAGCATGTATGTAGCATGTAGTATGCAGCATGTAGTATGTTTTTTTTTTTAACATTCAACACATTAGCCGTATGATGGGACTACTACTGTCCCATCATTGGCTAATGTGTCAATCACCGTCATGGTAGCAGGCATCGCCCGATGGGACTTGTAGTCCCATCGGACGATGCCTGCACAGACCCCCGGACAGTCGGCACAGACGCCCGGACAGTCGGCACAGACCCCCAGCAGCCCGCACAGACCCCCGGCAGGCCGGTACAGACCCCCGGCAGTCCGCACAGACCCCCGGGCAGTCGGCACAGCCCCCTGGCAGTCCACACAGACCCCCGGGCAGTCGGCACAGACCCCCGGACAGTCGGCACAGACCCTCGGCAGGCCGGCACAGACCCCCGGGCAGTCGGCACAGATCCCCGGGAAGTCGGCACAGACCCCCGGACAGTCGGCACAGACCACTGGCAGGCCAGCACAGACCCCCGGAAGGTCCGTACACACCCCCGAGAGGCTGTACAAGGACAGGAAAGGGTTTTTCTTATTCCGATACCGGAAATCCCATACCCGATACTTTTTTCGTATCGGGCCGATACCAATCCATCCGATATTTTAGGTAAATAATGAAGGTAGTGCAATTAGGCATATATAACATGTGGGGGAAAGGAGAGAAGAAAAAAATGTGTAATCAACAATCATAAGTTGTAATTAGTATCCCACCCACATGTGCACCTAAGGACTGTAGATGACCAGTTGTAATAACATGCAAAGCACAAGCGAGAGGACGAATCCAACAAATACAACTGAAGGTCATACGTAAAATTGCTTTATTGTGATCAAGGCAAGGTACAAGCGTGACATGCTATACAGCCAAAAAAAAGGCTAATAAAAACAACAAATAGGGACACAAGGACCCATGTAGCCAATGCTGCACTGAATAGTACGTATAGTTACATAGTCAATGGTAAATCTTGCTCACTATCATACATGATTGCCAATGCTACACTAAATAACACATATGTTTATATAGGCAATGGTATATATTGCTAACTATCATAAATAATTTCCAATACTGCACTAGATAGCGCCTATGATTACATAGTAGTGATATATACCGGCATATATATTGCTCAAAGAGAAAAGGCAACCAACGATAACAAGATAAAAATAAAAATAAATAAGGTAGCCATTAATAGGTGCACAAATAGCAAGATAGATGATAGTGAACCAAGCAACAATCAAAGATATAGTTACATATAGACATAATAATTTACCTGAACAAAATAGCAGCTGGCAGATGGAGGAACAGGGGTCCCAGTGTCCGCCCCAACGCGCGTTTCGGAACACCTTTGTCAGGGGGCGCTTAAAATAGTATGAACAGCGCTGTTTAAGTAGCGGGCATAAACCGGAAGTAGAACTGACGTCAAAACCGGAAGTGGTCATGGGTTCCTATAGTAACGCATTCACAACCATGTGTGTAATAAATGAAAATAGAAGGTGACAAGCCAATATCTGAGGGACGCCCACATCCACCCGGCATGAAATCAATGAGGTATGGCGCCAAGAACACGCGGGGCCCCGCGTGACTGAACGCACATAGCTCATGATGTCAGCGCAGGAAGCACAGTGGGAGTTCACACAGGTGCAGAGAAACACTGAGGGAAACGCCGCCATAATGGAAGCTGGCAAACATGCACAATTTTGCATGGGATACTAGAAGCAACTGCCGGTATATAAGAACAAGTTGCTGCACATTAGTTATATAGCTAGGGCTACCGATGCTTAATAAAATAGCTCTAAACCAAACAGCAGTACTAAAACTATTATAATATAGATAAATAGCATAGAATAATGTGCATAAATGTATCCAAAAGAAGAGGGCACAAACACTCATAAATATACACAAAAGAATGCATATAATGAGATAAGAAAATTATGACCACATATAAATTAGGAACATGTATGTAAGGATGGCACAATCAACACGTCTACAATGGTAACGTAACCACAAAATAATTCCGTGGCCACATTACCACATCTCCATGGTAAAAGTCCCACAAAAATGACGCAGTAGACAACATACATAACATATATAAAAAATACACAAATATTGAAGAACACACGTTAAGATTAATATGCCAAGAGGAATTAAGGATCCATAACAACACGTGGACATGTCCCTGAATCGGCAACCACATCAAGGAAGCATGTGTCCACACGAGTAGATTCATCCAGGAATCCATAAATGAATCAGGAACAATCTGTGCATTAATACCAGCGATCCATCAGTGGACACACGAAAAGAAACGACCATTTTCTGGCACCTCAGTGGAGGGAAGGAACTTCATTTCAATGGATCACACACCAACTGATCCATCCGAATGCCAGCAAAAAACATAAACAGCTAGAAAATATAAAAAATATAAAATCAGAAAAAGAACTAAAAGCTGTACAACAAAGGGACTCCACAACTCCTATTCTAAAAAAGGGGCAAAACTTAGACTCTCATTTAGCCCGTGAGGATGCACAGTTCTCAACGTCCAAATCCAACGAGCCTCAAGACGTGCCAATTTGGTTGATAACTTTCCTCCCCTAATGTTGACATCAATGGCATCAATAACTCTAAATTTAATCAGACTGCCATTGCTACCATGGCAAAGTTTAAAATGTCGAGGGATTGTCTTTAGGCAGGATATGTCCACCTGGCCAGCTGACGCCTCAATACCCAAGACATGCTCACGCACACGTACCTTCAGCTGACGAGAAGTGAGGCCTACATAAATAAGTCCACACGGGCAAGTTGCATGATAGATAACATACCTGGTATCACAGGAAATAGATTTCTTAATATTAAAAATCGTACCACTGGAGTCAGAGAAGGTAGTGGCGCGAACAAGACTTGGGCAATGGGTAGCAGCCAGGCCGCATAGGTCTACTATCAAGAAATGTGGTTTTAGGCTCACTAACATAGAGACTGCGAGTAAGATAGTCCCTCAAATTTTTGGCCTTTCTGAAGGATAATGCAGGTCTTTCAGGTATAATTTTTGACAGGATTGGATCTACCCTAAGGATGGACCAAGATTTCTGAAGCACTTTGCGAACCTTATTTGCTTGGGAATTATAGCCAGTCACGAACTTAACCTGAGGCTCATTGGATGGAGATGTACCTCCCGCATTACCATAAAGAAGAGATGAACGAGAGCTATATTTAGCACTATTATATGATCTTTTTATGGAACGCCGACTATAACCCCTCTCCAGGAAACGACCCTTCAATTACTCAGCCCGTTTCTCGAAATCTGAATCAGAGGAACAGATCCGTCGCAAGCGAAGGAACTGTCCCACAGGTACCGCTCTAATAACATGCCTGGGATGACATGAGGTGGCATGCAAGAGTGAGTTGGTGGCCGTAGGTTTACGATAGATGTCAGTTTGTAACATACCCGCAGCATCCTTCTTAACCGAAGTATCAAGAAATTCCACTTTCTCCTTATCTGTAGGCGAGAAAGAGAAACCTCTATTAAGTAAAGAAATGTCAGCTGATGAGAGAATGTGACTACTTAAATTAATCACCTTATTATCTTTAGTGGAACGGTTAGGTGAAATTGATTGTTGTCTCTTATATGGATGATAATTACGAGTACAGAATCTATTCGCAGCAGCGCCAGATCTGGTTGTCATGGAAATAGATGAAATATCTGACTGGCCACTCATGGATGAAAGGGAGGTCACTGAGGATGCATGGTGTAACAACTGTGGGGAGCTTTTATTCTTCCTCCACAAATAAACCATGTGTTGTTGATAATCCTTTTGGTCTCTGCCAAACTTACTGGATTGGGATTCATGGATCTTCTTAACTGTGGTATCAAGAACTTTCTCTAGAGTGCTATCAAAAATACGTATCTTCTCAGCAGAGGAATTGGAACGTAACTCACTTTGAGCAGCATCAATAATCTTATCAAGTTCTTCAATATTTTGATTATTAAGGCCAATAAGTAACTTCATAAGAGTCAGGGAACAGATGCCACATGCTTCTTCCCAATTTGTCCTAAACTGTGCATCCTCAACGGGAAAAGTGGGGATAACCCTCACCCTCAAACCCCTTGGTATCATATTGCTGGTAACATATTTATTAAGAAAAGCCCTGTTCCACCATAATTTAGTCCTTTTAATCAATAAATCCTGAATATAGGAACAGAGCTCATCGAATTTAGAATCATCTGATGGTGGAATCCCTACACTTGCACCAAACACTTGCTCCACTTGTCCGAGCCAACATTTTTCTTTGACTCTAAAGTCCATATTAGCACCACCGGAACCTGTGCAAAACACAGTAATGACAAAATAGTAAATAACGAAGGTAGTGCAATTAGGCATATATAACATGTGGGGGAAAGGAGAGAAGAAAAAAATGTGCAATCAACAATCATAAGTTGTAATTAGTATCCCACCCACATGTGCACCTAAGGACTGTAGATGACCAGTTGTAATAACATGCAAAGCACAAGCGAGAGGACGAATCCAACAAATACAACTGAAGGTCATACGTAAAATTGCTTTATTGTGATCAAGGCAAGGTACAAGCGTGACATGCTATACAGCCAAAAAAAAGGCTAATAAAAACAACAAATAGGGACACAAGGACCCATGTAGCCAATGCTGCACTGAATAGTACGTATAGTTACATAGTCAATGGTAAATCTTGCTCACTATCATACTTGATTGCCAATGCTACACTAAATAACACATATGTTTACATAGGCAATGGTATATATTGCTAACTATCATAAATAATTGCCAATACTGCACTAGATAGCGCCTATGATTACATAGTAGTGATATATATATCAAAGAGAAAAGGCAACCAACGATAACAAGATAAAAATAAATAAGGTAGCCATTAATAGGTGCACAAATAGCAAGCTAGATGATAGTGAACCAAGCAACAATCAAAGATATAGTTACATATAGACATAATAATTTACCTGAACAAAATAGCAGCTGGCAGATGGAGGAACAGGAATCCCAGTGTCCTCCCCAACCCGCGTTTCGGAACACCTTCGTCAGGGGGCGCTTAAAATAGTATGAACAGCGCTGTTTAAGTAGCGGGCATAAACCGGAAGTAGAACTGACGTCAAAACAGGAAGTGGTCATGCGTTCCTATAGTAACGCATTCACAACCATGTGTGTAATAAATAAATGAAAATAGAAGGTGACAAGCCAATGTCTGAGGGACGCCCACATCCACCCAACATGAAATCAATGAGGTATGGCGCCATATTGGAAGCTGGCAAACATGCCCAATTTTTCATGGGATACTAGAAGCAACTGCCGGTATATAAGAACAAGATGCTGCACATTAGTTATATAGCTAGGGCTACCGATGCTTAATAAAATAGCTCTAAATAAACCAAACAGCAGTACTAAAACTATTATAATATAGATAAATAGCATAGAATAATGTGCATAAATGTATCCAAAAGAAGAGGGCACAAACACTCATAAATATACACAAAAGAATGCATATAATGAGATAAGAAAATTATGACCACATATAAATTAGGAACATGTATATAAGGATGGCACAATCAACATGTCTACAATGGTAACGTAACCACAAAATAATTCCGTGGCCACATTACCACATCTCCATGGTAAAAGTCCCACAAAAATGACGCAGTAGACAACATACATAACATATATAAAAAATATACAAATATTGAAGAACACACGTTAAGATTAATATGCCAAGAGGAATTAAGGATCCATAACAACACGTGGACATGTCCCTGAACCGGCAACCACATCAAGGAAGCATGCGTCCACACGAGTAGATTCATCCGGGAATCCATAAATGAATCAGGAACAATCTGTGCATTAATACCAGCGATCCATCAGTGGACACACGAAAAGAAACGACCATTTTCTGGCACCTCAGTGGAGGGAAGGAACTTCATTTCAATGGATCACACGCCAACTGATCCATCCGAATGCCCGCAAAAAACATAAACAGCTAGAAAATATAAAAAATATAAAATCAGAAAAAGAACTAAAAGCTGTACAACAAAGGGACTCCACAACTCCTATTCTAAAAAAGGGGCAAAACTTATACTCTCATTCAGCCCGTGAGGATGCACAGTTCTCAACGTCCAAATCCAACGAGCCTCAAGACATGCCAATTTGGTTGATAACTTTCCTCCCCTAATGTTGACATCAATGGCATCAATACCTCTAAATTTAATCAGACTGCCATTGCTACCATGGCAAAGTTTAAAATGTCGAGGGATTGTCTTTAGGGAGGATATGTCCACCTGGCCAGCTAACGCCTCAATACCCAAGACATGCTCACGCACACGTACCTTCAGCTGACGAGAAGTGAGGCCTACATAAATAAGTCCACACGGGCAAGTTGCATGATAGATAACATACCTGGTATCACAGGAAATAGATTTCTTAATATTAAAAATCTTGCCACTGGAGTCAGAGAAGGTAGTGGCGCGAACAATACTTGGGCAAGCCACGCAGTGGCCACATGGGTAGCAGCCAGGCCGCATAGGTCTACTATCAAGAAATGTGGTTTTAGGCTCACTAACATAGAGACCGCGAGTAAGATAGTCCCTCAAATTTTTGGCCTTTCTGAAGGATAATGCAGGTCTTTCAGGTATAATTTTTGACAGGATTGGATCTACCCTAAGGATGGACCAAGATTTCTGAAGCACTTTGCGAACCTTATTTGCGGGCATTCGGATGGATCAGTTGGTGTGTGATCCATTGAAATGAAGTTCCTTCCCTCCACTGAGGTGCCAGAAAATGGTCGTTTCTTTTCGTGTGTCCACTGATGGATCGCTGGTATTAATGCACAGATTGTTCCTGATTCATTTATGGATTCCCGGATGAATCTACTCGTGTGGACACATGCTTCCTTGATGTGGTTGCCGGTTCAGGGACATGTCCACGTGTTGTTATGGATCCTTAATTCCTCTTGGTATATTAATCTTAACGTGTGTTCTTCAATATTTGTGTATTTTTTATATATGTTATGTATGTTGTCTACTGCGTCATTTTTGTGGGACTTTTACCATGGAGATGTGGTAATGTGGCCACGGAATTATTTTGTGGTTACGTTACCATTGTAGACATGTTGATTGTGCCATCCTTATATACATGTTCCTAATTTATATGTGGTCATAATTTTCTTATCTCATTATATGCATTCTTTTGTGTATATTTATGAGTGTTTGTGCCCTCTTCTTTTGGATACATTTAGGCTGAGTTCACACGTGGCGTTTTTTTTGCGTTTCCGCGGCGGTTTTAATCGCGCGATTTTGCCGCGAAAAATAAGCATCCCATGCATTCCTATGGGATTCCGCAATGCTGTGCTAATGCTGCGGATTTTACCGCGGCGGAATCGCTTCGCGGTAAAAACCGCAGCATGCTCATTAATTTGCGGAATCGCGGCGATCCCGCACCCATAGGAATGCATTGTTCCGTTTACTTCCCGCATGTGGCTGTGCACACCATGCGGAAAGTAAGCAGAACAATTGCGGATGGTACCCATGGTCCGGAGGAGCGAAGACTGTCCTCCGGGCTTTGGGTACCATATCCCTGTAAAAAATAGAATTTAAAATAAAAAAATATTGTTATTCTCACCCTCCGACGTCCCGCGCAGCTTTCCCGCTTCTCTTCACGCTCTCGTTCCCAGTAGTCCTTTGCGAAAATGCTCGCGATGACGTCCCTTCTCGCGGGATCGCGAAGTCTCACGGTCATTCGCGCGACGTCATCGCGAATTACCGCGAGACGTCGCGATCCCGCGATAACTGACGTCATTGCGGGCATTTTCGCAAAGGATTACTGGGAACGGATGCGCGGGACGTCGGAGGGTGAGAATAACACCGTTTTTTATTTTTTTTTTTTACATTCTATCTTTTACTACTGATGCCGCATAGGCGGCCTCAGTAGTAAAAAGTTGGTCACACTTGTCAAACACTATGTTTGACGAGTGTGACCAACCTGTCAATCAGTCCTCCAAGCGATGCTACAGATCGCTTGGAGAACGCTAGCATTTTGCAAGCTAATTACGCTTGCAAAATGCTAGTTTTTCCGCTGGAAAATCGCGGGAATTTAAAATGCGATTTTACCGCAGACTGGAATTCCAGAATTCTCGCGGTAATTTCCGCGAGAGTTCCGGTACGTGTGCACTTAGCCTTATGCACATTATTCTATGCTATTTATCTATATTATAATAGTTTTAGTACTGCTGTTTGGTTTATTTAGAGCTTTTTTATTAAGCATCGGTAGCCCTAGCTATATAACTAATGTGCAGCATCTTGTTCTTATATACCGGCAGTTGCTTCTAGTATCCCATGCAAAATTGGGCATGTTTGCCAGCTTCCAATATGGCGGTGATTCCCTCAGTGCTCATCTGCGCCTGTGTGAACTCCCACTGTGCTTCCTGCGCTCACGTCATGAGCTATGTGCGTTCAGTCACGCGGGGCCCCGCGTGTTCTTGGCGCCATACCTCATTGATTTCATGCCGGGTGGATGTGGGCATCCTTCAGACATTGGCTTGTCACCTTCTATTTTCATTTATTTATTACACACATGGTTGTGAATGCGTTACTATAGGAACGCATGACCACTTCCGGTTTTGACGTCAGTTCTACTTCCGGTTTATGCCCGCTACTTAAACAGCGCTGTTCATACTATTTTAAGCGCCCCCTGACGAAGGTGTTCCGAAACGCGCATTGGGGCGGACACTGGGACCCCTGTTCCTCCATCTGCCAGCTGCTATTTTGTTCAGGTAAATGATTATGTCTATATGTAATTATATCTTTGATTGTTGCTTTGTTCACTATCATCTAGCTTGCTATTTGTGCACCTATTAATGGCTACCTTATTTATTTTTATTTTTATCTTGTTATCGTTGGTTGCCTTTTCTCTTTGAGCAATATATATATATATCACTACTATGTAATCATAGGCGCTATCTAGTGCAGTATTGGCAATTATTTATGATAGTTAGCAATATATACCATTGCCTATGTAAACATATGTGTTATTTAGTGTAGCATTGGCAATCATGTATGATAGTGAGCAAGATTTACCATTGACTATGTAACTATACGTACTATTCAGTGCAGCATTGGCTACATGGGTCCTTGTGTCCCTATTTGTTGTTTTTATTAGCCTTTTTTTTGGCTGTATAGCATGTCACGCTTGTACCTTGCCTTCATCACAATAAAGCAATTTTACGTATGACCTTCAGTTGTATTTGTTGGATTCGTCCTCTCGCTTGTGCTTTTCCGATATTTTAGGGTATCGGATGGTATCGCTCAACACTAATCAGGAGTAGGGATACTTGGTTCAGCAGTATGTGAATGAGTGAGATAGGCGGAAATTCCCCACACTTCAGCAGTGAGCTGCTCCACACGATCAGACAATTGCTTAATCTCCATTTAAAAAAAAAAATCCTCCTACGGCCCCAGAGAAAAAAAGGAAAAAATATACATATAAAGAAAAAAAAAATTCTGACACTTTTTTTTTCTTTTTTTTTTTTTTTTTTTTTACAATTCTTTCCTGCTTTTGTGTACCCTAGAATCTGTGGTAAGGCTGGTGATTCTGCTATGAATGGGTCACCGAGGAGAAAAAAGCAAAACAAGCTAAGCCACAGAAAACCAGAGTGGTTGGCAACTATGCAGATTGCAGATCACTATGCAGATAGGCTGAGCAAATGATGGGGCCCAAACTAACTAGACAGGAAAGGAAAGGGAATCACTGTCTGCAACCTGAAAAAAACCCTACAAAAACAATGTCCAACACTTCTGATAGCAAAATTAACCCTGAAGTCACTAGACTTCTCCCACTATATCAGCACTCTGAAATATTCTGAGACAGAGCAAAAAAAGACCGAACTAGTAAGGCACAAAAAGCCAATTGGCAAAATACTGATAAATAAGAGTGGAAATTCAGCTCAGCCCCCAGCCAGGGCTGGCAGACCACACAAAAAACTGAATAGACCAACAAAATCAAGTGTGAACATTAGCAGAAATACTTAGCTTTAGATGACTGGAACAGAGCTGAAAACCAAGAGCTGACAAGCCAGAAGGAATCACCAGCAACTGAATAGGGCGTCCTCTGTCTTAAATCCAATCTGAGAACTCTGAGATCCAATCGTCATCCTCATTCTCAGGTGGCAGATCTCCACCGATCAAACCAGCCGCACCACCTCCCGTCACCACCAGAGGGAGTCCAGAAGGGGAACTCACAACTGGTGAACCAGAGAATGAACTCACAACAGAGAGGCCTGGTATAAGCAGCAGAAAAAGGACACTCTTGCTGGAATATGTACCACCAGAAGCATTGACCCCATGGTAGAAACAAAAACCAAATGGTTGCGGAACTGTTGAGACTTGAAGCAGCATCAGTCCAGCCCCAGAGCCCAGGGGACGCAGGAGCCAACCCAAGCGCAGTTTGTGCCCCTGCAGAGGTTCAACCACTGAATGCCGGCTCTACTTGCAACCAGGGCAGCCTGGACCCCTCCTGCAGATGGCCTTGGAACAAATCCGCACAGATGATCATGGGGAACGTCTGAGCTGATCCTGCAATTCCAAGAGGCTGAGAGGGCTAAGCAAAAGGCTCTTTCGAGCATTTCGAGAGAGAGACGAGCGAGAGGCTGAGAGAGCTGAACAGGAGGCCCAAGCTAGGAGAGACCATGAATTTCAGCTGGCCTGACTCAGGGCGGTACCATCTACCCCACGGAGCTGTGAGTCCCATAATGCAACAACTCGTAAACCCGGCCAGAGCACTTTCCTGTGATGGAAAAGGACAGAGACTTGGACATTTTTCTGCGGGGATTTGAAAAAGCCTGCAGACAGTACTACCTGCCTGCGGACCAATGGGCCCAATATATAACCCCAGGGCTCAAAGGAAAAGCTCTGGAGGCATTTGCTTCTCTCCCTCCAGACCAAGATGGGAACTATAAGGCTATCAAGCAGGCCCTGATAATGAAGTACCAACTGACTCCTGAGGTTTGCCGTAGAAAATTACGGAACCTCCAACGTGGCCCACACAACAGTTACAGCGATGTGGTGCATGGACTCAGAACCTATTTTGACCAGTGGGTCCAAGGACTGTCAGCAACCACCTTTGAGCATCTGCGGGACCTGATAATAAAAAAACAGTTCCTAAGTCTTTTTCCGGCTGAGGTGCAATAGTTTGTGATGGACCGGGAGTCAAAAGATGCAGACAGAGCAACGCAGATCGCCGACATCTATGAGGCCAACCGTAAACCGGAGGTGCTGAACCCGGTCAGCACCAGCTGGAAAGGGGGTAATCCATCAACCAACCCCAGAACACCTGCCAGCTGACTCACCAGAGGCCTTGTCCCCTTTGCCATCCGATCCCCGCAAGTGTTATTTCTGCAATTGGACTGGATATCTCAGCGCCACTTGCCCAGAGAAGCAGAAGAAAAACCCCCGAGCCAAGGCCTCAGGGCCTAACGTAGCAGTTCTTTTGTTGGTTGGGGCGGTTGGGAGGGCCTGTGAAAATTTGCAGAACGTCACCATGGGGAGCAAGGGCACTATGAGCCTCAAGGACACCGGGGCCGAATGAACCCTCATCCTACCCGAACTGGCGGCCCCTGATGAGATTATTCCAGGGAAAACCCTAATTGTCCCCGTGATTGAGGGCATCCGCTGTCCCTTGCCGATGGCCCAGGCTTTTATTGATTGGGTTGTCCGAAAACTTGCCCACTGACGTTTTGATGGGAACTGATTTAGGGAGGATGTTCATGTATTATGTCCCTGACACCCTCTCCAATCTAATACTGAGGGTAATGCTAATGATAATGAGAATGTAAGTCTGCAAGGACAGGGTCCTCTCCCCTCTGTACCAGTCTGTCATTATAAATTTGTTTACTGTTAATGATATTTATAACTTTGTATGTAACCCCTTTCTCATGTACAGCACCATAGAATTAATGGCACTATATAAATAAATAATAATAATATGAATATGCATGCTTTACCTGACAGTGATTAACCTGATAATGATTTACCTGACAGTTATTTACCTGATAATGGTTTACCTGATAATGATTATGTATCTGAAGGAACAGGAATACTCAGCCACATCATGCTGTGGGGTGAGATGGCTGAGGAACCCCTAACAGGAGCAAGCGACAGTGCTAAGGGAAATGGGGAAAGACACGGGAGCCATGAGGAAGGTGATGCGGTGCGAATGACCAGTGCCGCAGAGGAAGGTAACTTCCCTATACATAGCACTGCTCCTGAGGTATTGGTGGTGGACGTGGAGGTAGTACCCATAGCCGAGCAGACTGACAGGTCTGTGGAAATCCCCGGGGAGTTGGCCCACATAACCGCTGTCACCTGCAGTCAGAGTGCCCAGAATGCAGATAACATCCTGCCTTCTGGCCCCTCCTCACTCAGAGGGATGATTGAACCAGATACAGACCCAGAGCAGGTCCCAGAGGGTTCCCGTAAGGAAGAGACCTTAACGTCACTTCTGGCTGCTTCCAGCCAGGAGTTCCAGGCTGCTCTGCACTCAAATGAAAGCCTGGAGACCTTGAAACATCTCACTGAGAAGCACACCTCGGAGATCGATAAGTAGAGGGTGTTCTGGGAATAAGGGAGGTTGTACCGGGACACAGCTCCCAGTAAATCTCAAAAAGAGTGGTAGAGGGAAAAACAGCTGGTCGCCCCTACCAATATAGAGGTGAGTTGCTATTGCCCATGAAATTCCATTCGCTGGACACTTGGGGAACAGCAAAACTAAGGCCCAGCTGTCTCAACACTTCTGTTGGCCCAAATTGGGGACAGATGTAACAAACTACTGCTGCTCCTGTATCACCTGTCAAGGAGTGGGAAAGTCAGGGCCTGCTCCAAAGGCCCCCCTTATCTCTCTGCCAGTGATAGAGTAGCCTTTCTAGAGGATTGCTGTGGACATTGTGGGACCACTGGCCATACCCAGCAGCTCTGGAAAGCAGTACATCCTCACTGTGGTAAACTATGCTACCCGGTACCCGAAGGCGGTGGCTCTATCCTCAACTAAGGCAGATAAAGTGCCGAATGCCCTGTTGGCCATCTTTTAGGATTTCCCAGGGAGAAACTTATTGACAAGAGGACTCATTTTATGTCTTGCCTAATGGAGGCTCTCTGTAGGAAAATGCAGGTGAAGCGTTTGGTATCGAGTTCGTATGACCCCCAAACCAATGGTTTGTGTGAGCGCTTCAAAAGTACCCTCAAACAGATGCTAAAAATGCTGGTTAAGACCCAAGTAAGCGACAGGGAGCGGTACCTCCCACACCTGCTATTCGCTTACCGAGAGGATTCGCTGGCCTCGACAGGGTTTTCCCCCTTCGAGCTCCTGTATGGCAGGCGAGTCCGGGAACCCCTTGGGTTGATAAGGGAATCATGGGAAGAAGAGCCAAGCCCTTCGGAAGTGTCCATCATGGAGTATGTCATGCGCTTCCGTGACAAGATGCAGACCTTGACGCAGTTGGTACATGAGAACATGGTGCAGGCCCAGGCTGACCAGAAGCATTGGTATGACCAGAACTCCCCGGAGTGGACCTACCTGGTGGGTCAGAAGGTGTGGGCTTCAGGTGGCTTGGGAAGGCCCATACGTCATGCACCAACAGCTCAACCCAGTCACTTATGTGGTCACTCTTGACCACGCTCGGGGTAGGCACAAGGCCTTCCACCTTAATATGACGAAGACTCATCAAGAATGTCACTGAGGATGCCCACAGGCCCCGCCTGACCTGAGGTGAACTCGGCAGCATGGGAAAATGTTCATAATCTTTCCCATGCTACTGAGTTCATGTCCAGTCAGGTGGGGAGCCTGCACAGGCAGGTTTTCATTCCTTCCTCTTTGGTTTACAGCGGGGCCGGTAGCATTAGCACCGCTACCGGTTGTAAACTATTTATTTAACCCCTTGAGATGGATTGCAGTATGGGACATGACTGTACGGCGGACAGGTATGAGATATTGCTTGTTTTTTATTTTTCATTTTTTACAGGAGAACGATGGCTTCCCTTGGATTGGGAGTTTAATAAAGATGGGAAACCTGTGTGTTTAATTATTTCATTAAAAGACTTCATTCTTAATGTGTTCATGCTTTTTAACCTTTTCATACTTAATAATGGATGATTAGTTAATAATGGATAATAATGGATTAATAATGGATGTCTTATTGACACCTCTCCATTATTAACCAGGCTTAATGTCACCTTACAATAGCAAGGTGACATTAACCCCTTATTACCCCATATGCCACCCACTACAGGGCAATGGGAAGGAAGAGTCTAAGTGCCAGAATTGGCGCATTTTACAGATGGGCCTTTTCTGGGGTGGCTGGGGGCAGATGTTTTTAGCTGGGGGGGCAAAACAATGGCCCCTTCCTAGGCTATTAATATTTGCCTTCAGTCACTGGCTTTCCCTCTCTGGAGGAGAAAACTGCTCCGGAGCCCATGCAATATTTTTCCGTGATTATATTCTTTCATTTAACACCTACAGATCCAAAATTTTACACAAACACACTAATAAAATTAGTAGTCAGGGACATACAGTTAGGTCCATATATATTTGGACAGAGACAACAGTTTTCTCATTTTGGTTCTAGACATTACCACAATGAACTTTAAACAAAACAATTCAGATGCAGTTGAAGTTCAGACTTTCAGCTTTCATTTGAGAGTATCCACATTAAAATTGGATGAAGGGTTTAGGAGTTTCAGCTTCTTAACATGTGCCACCCTGTTTTTAAAGGGACCAAAAGTAATTGGACAGATTAAATAATTGTAAATTAAAATGTTCATTTCTAGTACTTGGTTGAAAATCCTCTGTTGGCAATGACTGCCTGAAGTCTTGAACTCATGGACATCACCAGATGCTGTGTTTCCTCCTTTTTGATGTTCTGCCAGGCCTTCACTGCGGTGGTTTTCAGTTGCTGTTTGTTTGTGGGCCTTTCTGTCTGAAGTTTAGTCTTTAACAAGTCAAATGCATGCTCAATTGGGTTGAGATCAGGTGACTGACTTGACCATTCAAGAATATTCCACTTCTTTGCTTTAATAAATTCCTGGGTTGCTTTGGTTTTATGCTTTGGGTCATTGTCCATCTGTAGTATGAAATGGCGACCAATCAGTTTGGCTGCATTTGGCTGGATCTGAGCACACAGTATGTCTTTGACTACCTCAGAATTCATTCGGCTGCTTCTGTCCTGTGTCACATCATCAATAAACACTAGTGACCCAGTGCCACTGGCAGCCATGCATGCCCAAGCCATCACACTGCCTCCGCCATGTTTTACAGATGATGTGGTATGCTTTGGATCATGTGTTGTACCACGTCTTCGCCATACTTTTCTCTATCCATCATTCTGGTAGAGGTTGATCTTGGTTTCATCTGTCCAAAGAATGTTCTTCCAGAACTGTGCTGGCTTTTTTAGATTTTTTTTTAGCAAAGTCCAGTCTTGCCTTCTTATTCTTGATGCTTATGAGTGGCTTGCACTGTGCAGTGAACCCTCTGTATTTACTTTCATGCAGTCTTCTCTTTATGGCAGATTTGGATATTGATACGCCTACCTCCTGGAGAGTGTTGTTCACTTGGTTGGCTGTTGTGAAGGGGTTTCTCTTCACCATGGAGATTATTCTGCGATCATCCACCACTGCTGTCTTCCGTGGGCGCCCAGGTCTTTTTGCATTGATGAGTTCATCAGTGCTTTCTTTCTTTCTCAGGAGGTACCAAACTGTAGATTTTGCCACTCCTAATGTTGTAGCAATTTTTCGGATGGGTTTTTTCTGTTTTTGCAGCTTAATGATGGCTTGTTTCACCTGCATGGAGAGCTCCATTGACTGCATGTTTCCTTCACAGCAAAACCTTCCAAATGCAAGCACCACACCTCAAATCAACTCCAGGCCTTTTATCTGCTAAAACTGAAACTGAAACTCCTAAACCCTTCATCCAATTTTAATGTGGATAGCTGAAAGTCTAAACTTCAACTGCATCTGAATTGCTTTGTTTAAAATTCATTGTGGTAATGTCTAGAACCAAAATTAGAAAAATGTTGTCTCTGTCCAAATACATATGGACCTAACTGTATATAAATTGAAATGATATGCATTGGTTTGCTGTATGTAAGCCAAGTGTCATATCCTGTCGGCATCTACAATTATTTTATAGAACCCGACAATTGAATCATTACTATTCTACTATCTATATCTTTATCAAATATAAATAAATATACTGTATATATATGTGTGTGTGTGTGTGTATATGTATATATATATATATATATATATATATATATATATATATACACACACATCTATTCTACAGTTGTGGCCAAAGGTATTGACACCCCTGCAATTCTATCAGATAATACTCAGTTTCTTCCTTAAAATGATTGCAAAATGGTTAGTATCTTCAATAGTCAGAACCTCCCACTCCCGTCTCCAAGACTTTACACGTGCCGCGCCAATTCTTTGGAATGCACTTCCCAGGTCAATACGATTAGTCCCCAATCCCCACAATTTTAAGCGTGTCCTGAAAACGCATTTATTCAGACTGGCCTATCGCCTCAACACATTAACCTAACCTATCCCTGTGTGGCAGAGCCAAAAGTTTTACCATAACCAGGTTCCCAGCATCATGTTCCCACATGCTTTATGCATCCATTAGCCCTCTGTGTCTGTACTGTTACACACTTAACATTATGGCTGGTCCATACAATCAGGGCAACTGTTACCACCCACCTTTCGTGTCTACCTCTTTCCTCATAGACTGTAAGCTTGCGAGCAGGGCCCTCACTCCTCTTGGTATTTGTTATAATCTACTGTATGTGATTATTGTTATGCTGTAATGTCTATTGTCTGTACAAATCCCCTCTGAAATGTAAAGTGCTGCGGAATATGTCGGCGCTATAAAAATAAAATTTATTATTATTATTATTATTGCAAACACAAATTCTTTGGTATTATTATCTTCATTTAATTTGTCTTAAATGAAAAAACACAAAAGAGAATGAAGCAAAAAGCAAAACATTGATCATTTCACGCAAAACTCCAAAAATGGGCCAGACAAAACTATTGGCACCCTCAGCCTAATACTTGGTTGCACAACCTTTAGCAAAAATAACTGCGACCAACTGCTTCCGGTAACCATCAATGAGTTTCTTACAATGCTCTGCTGGAATTTTAGACCATTCTTCTTTGGCAAACTGCTCCAGAACCCTGATATTTGAAGGGTGCCTTCTCCAAACTGCCATTTTTAGATTTCTTCACAGGTGTTCTATGGGATTCAGGTCTGGACTCATTGCTGGCCACCTTAGAAGTCTCCAGTGCTTTCTCTCAAACCATTTTCTAGTGCTTTTAGAAGTGTGTTTTGGGTCATTGTCCTGCTGGAAGACCCATGACCTCTGAGGGAGACCCAGCTTTCTCACACTGGGCCCTACATTATGCTGCAAAATTTGTTGGTAGTCTTCAGACTTCATAATATCATGCACACGGTCAAGCAGTCCATTGCCAGAGGCAGCAAAGCAACCCCAAAACATCAGGGAACCTCCGCCATGTTTGACTGTAAGGACCGTGTTCTTTTCTTTGAATGCCTCTTTTTTTCTCCTGTAAACTCTATGTTGATGCCTTTGCCCAAAAAGCTCTACTTTTGTCTCATCTGACCAGAGAACATTCTTCCAAAACATTTTAGGCTTTTTCAGGTAAGTTGTGGCAAACTCCAGCCTGGCTTTTTTATGTCTCGGGGTAAGAAGTGGGGTCTTCCTGGGTCTCCTACCATACAGTCCCTTTTCATTCAGACGCCGATGGATAGTACGGGTTGACAATGTCTCTCATGGTGCGAGTGCTGTCCGATTTTTTTCTCACACCCATTGACTTGCATTGGCGAGTATCGTCCGAGATACACAGCAATACGCCGCATGCTGCCATTTTTTCTCAGTCCTATTTCAGCTAAGAAAAAACTTGCAAATGAGATGTTACCTATTGAATAACATTGGTCCTAGTGCAATCCGTTTTTTAGCGGCTTGCACTCGTCCGTATTTCTCGCATGTGCGTATGAGCCCTTAAAGGAATACAAGGATGATAAAAGAACAATAAATCACGTACAAGTGATTCTCACTAAATTAGAATATAATCAAAAAGTTAATTTATTTCAGTTCTTCAACAAAAAAGTGAAACTCATATGATATAGAGCAGACCTGGGCAAAGTACGGCCCACGGGCCACATCCGGCCCTCTGGCTGTCTCTGTCTGGCCCGGGGACCGAGACAGCCGTGGGGCTGGAAACCTAAGGTCCACCGGGCGCACTATGCCCGCCCGCTGTTTTCCACCCGCTGTCTCCCGCCCATGTCATCGTGTCAGCTGTGCACCGCCGGAGAGTCAGCATACCGGAGTCAGAGGCGCATGCACAAGGAGGGCGTCTGGGAACGGGGTGAGGTGAGTATGTGGTGATTTTTATTTTGTTTTTTTTCATGTGTATGATTATGGGGGTGAACATGGAGATTCTATGGGGGTGACAGCACATAGGGATTCTGTGGGGGTGACAGCACATGGGGAGCCTATGCGGGTGACGTACAGCACGTGGGGATTCTATGGGGGTGACAGACAGCACATGAGGATTCTATGGGGGTGACAGACAGTTCATGGGGATTCTATGAGGGTGATGTGCAGCACATGGGGATTCTATGGGGGTGACAGACAGCACATGAGGATTCTATGAGGGTGACAGACAGTACATGGGGATTCTATGGGGGTGATGTGCAGCACATGGGGATTCTATGGGGGTGATGTTCAGCACATGGGGATTCTATGGGGGTGACATACAGTACATGGGGATTCTATGGGGGTGACTTGCTGCACATGGGGAGGCTATGGGAAGGCTGTACACTGTCATGCAATATATGGGGAGGATGTGTGGGGCTCAATCATTATATGGGGAAGCTGTGGGGGCCTCATGCAGTATATGGAAGGCTGTGTGGGGCCTCATTCAGTATGTGGGGAGGCTGTGTAGGTATCCTCAAGCAGTATATGGGGAAACTGGGGCTCATGCAGTACAAGGGAAGGCTGTGCGGGGCTCATGCCGTACATAGGGAGGCTGTGTGGGGCTCATGCCGTACATGGGAGGCAGTGTGGGGCTCATGCCATACATGGAGAGGCTGTGTGGGGCTCATGCTGTACGTGGGGAGGCTGTGTTGGGCTCATGCCATACAGGGGAGACTGTGTGGGGCTCATGCCGTACATAGGGAGGCTATGCGGGGCTCATGCCATACATGGGGAGGCTGTGTGGGGCTCATGCCGTACATGGGGAGGCTGTGTGGGGCTCATGCCGTACATGGGGAGGCTGTGTGGGGCTCATGCCATACATGGGGAGGCTGTGTGGGGCTCATGCCATACATGGGGAGGCTGTGTGGGGCTCATGCCATACATGGGGAGGCTGTGTGGGGCTCATGCCGTGCATGGGGAGGCTGTGTGGGGCTCATGCCGTACATGGGGAGGCTGTGTGGGGCTCATGCCGTACATGGGGAGGCTGTGTGGGGCTCATGCCACATATGGGGGAGGCTGTGTGGGGTTCATGCCACATATGTAGTAGGCTGTGTGAGGCTCATGCTGTATATAAGGAGCTGTTGGGGGGGTTAAAGATATATAGGGGATGTCAGCATATTTAATTCTGCTCAATATTAAGTGGTACAATTAATATTAATAAATTAATATTGAGTAGAATTAATTTCAAGCTATTGGTTTGGCCCTCCATAACAGCCATGGTCTCTCATGTGGCCCATCAGGAAAATTAATTGCCCACCCCTGATATAGAGTCATTACAAACAGAGTGATCTATTTCAAGTGTTTATTTCTGTTAATGTTGATGATTATGGCTTACAACCAATGAAAACCCAAAAGTCATTATCTCAGTAAATTTGAATTAGAATACTTTATAACACCAGCTTGGAAAATGATTTTAAAATCCGAAATTTTGGCCTACTGAAATGTATGTTCAGTAAATGCACTCAATACTTGGTCGGGGCTCCATTTGCATCAATTACTGCATCAATGCGGTGTGGCATGGGGGTGATCAGCCTGTGGCACTGCTGAGGTGTTATGGAAGCCCAGCTTGCTTTGATGGTTGGCTTCAGCTCATCTGCATTGTTAGGTCTGGTGTCTCTTATCTTCCTCTTGACAATACCCCATAGATTCTCTATGAGGTTAAGGTTAGGTGAGTTTGCTGGCCAATCAAGCACAGTGATACTGTTGTTTTTAAACCAGGTATTGGTACATTTGGCAG
Source organism: Dendrobates tinctorius (assembly GCF_039654945.1). Taxonomy (NCBI): domain Eukaryota; kingdom Metazoa; phylum Chordata; class Amphibia; order Anura; family Dendrobatidae; genus Dendrobates; species Dendrobates tinctorius. The sequence continues at coordinate 50,707,301 of NW_027361683.1, forward strand.
TGTGGACAAGTGCCAAGTCCTGCTGGAGAATGAAATTTTCATCTCCAAAAAGCTTGTCAGTAGAGGGAAGCATGAAGTGCTCTAAAATTTCCTGCTAAATGGCTGCGCTGACTTTGGTCTTGATAAAATACAGTGAACCTACACCAGCAGATGACATGGCTCCCCAAACCATCATAGATTGTGGAAACTTCACGTAGACCTCAAGCAGCTTGAATTGTGTGCCTCTCCACTCTTCATCCAGACTCTGGCACCTTGATTTGCAAATGAAATGCAAAATTTCCTTTAATCTTAAAACAACACCTTGGACCACTGAGCAATAGTCCAATTCTTTTTCTCCTTGGCCCAGGTAAGATGCTTCTGGAGTTGTCTATTGGTCATCAGTGGCTAGACACAAGGAATGTGACACTGGTAGCCCATTTCCTGGATACATCTGTGTGGTGGCTCTTGAAGCAATGTTGCCAGCAGCAGTCCACTCCTTGTGAATCTCCCCAAAATTTTTGAATGGCCTTTACTTAACAATCCTTTCAAGACTGTTATTCCGGTTGCTTGTACACCTTTTTCTACCACTTTTTCCTTCCACTCAACGTTCCATTAATATACTTGGATACAGCACTCTATGAACAGCCAGCTTCTTTAGGAATGGCCTTTTGTGGCTTACCCTCCCTGTGGAGTAAGTCAATGACTGCCTTCTGGACATCTGTTAAGTCAGCAGTTTTCCCCATGATTGTGGAGAATACTGAAACAGACTAAGGGACCTTCTTATATACTTACGAAGCCTTTGCAGGTGTTTTTGTTAATTATTCTAATTTACAGAAATAATTTTTTGAGGGGAGTTTCATTGGCTGTAAGCCATAATCAGCAACATTAACAGAAGTAAACTCTTGAAATAGATCACTCTGTAATGACTCTATATAATATGAGTTTCACTGTTTGTATTGAAGAACTGAAATAAATTAACTTGTTGATGATATTCTAATTTAGTGAGAAGAATTTGTAGTACAACGCAATTAAAAAAAAACATCATTAGTGGTGAGGAATGGACTATACACCTGGTCTGGTTGGGGTGACAAAATAGAATAGTTCCACTGGTATGATAAACTATGGTAGGTTTAACAAAAGTTTAACAAAATGATACATAATAAACACACACAAACATGGCTTAGTGATATTTATGTTTTATGCACTTTAATCTCCCAAAACAGGACTGTAGGATATTGGGATATGTAGATTCATTATAGAATTGTGGATTGCAATTTTTTAACTAGAGTTCTACTATCAGTGAGAACATCATGTTTATAGGTAAAACAAGAATATAAGAGTTTTTCAAATGCTGAACATTCATGTTGTGCCTATTTCAACCCTGTTACTTAGTTATATTCTATTTCCTGGATCCAATAAAATACACGTTAATCCACACATAAGAACTGCTTCCCTTATGGGCAAGAGCATCAGTCAGAATTTTTTTTGTTCAAGCTCAGATTCAGTGACAGCTCTATTACGTCACAAGTGACCTTTCCCACTATTGACTGTGACAAGCATTCACAATGTTTACTAGAAAACAATGGTGGATAATGAGAAAAGAATCTACAGTGTTATATGCCAAGTAATACTTCAAGTACTTTTACTGAGAACTGTATGACAAGTTTGTCCTATACACTATACTTGTGAACATCTTGCACATTTCTCAAGGGTAGGGTTATCTGAATTATCCCAAATATACTGGGCAATAGGAAATGTGACATTTTTAGGGCATCAATGTTTCTTAGAGCTTTCAGAAAGCTATGTGTGCTATGGCAGTGGAAGAATAAGGTCAAGCAGAAACTTCCTACTAACTTAAATATCTGGTGCAATTATATTTCTCTAACACTTCATAGTTAAGTAAATTACAGCAATTCTAACTATATATACTGTATATATATATATATATATATATATATATAGTATAATGTCCAAGCCTGAATATTTTTCACAATTTATATTTACATATAATCTCCGAAAATGTAGTATGATTATACAGATTGCAACACACCTATCTTACCCATCTTGTATTGATCCTAAGTAACAACCTGTATTCGTATCTGGAGTTGCATTTATAGCTCTACTGTTGGTGAATTAGAAATAGTTGGCAAACATCTTATGCAAATACCTAGCTTTGATGAGCTTTAAAAATGCAGTAGGATATTTTTTTTCCTAAGGCCTGTTTCACACTTCCGTTTTTGTGTCCGCCAAACGGATCCGTTTCCGTTTTTTTGACGGAAACTGATGCAAACGGATCCGTTTTTAAAAAAACGGATCCGTTTTTTTGACGGATCCTGCAAAAAAATGGCGGATCCGTTTTTTTATGGAAACCAACGGATTTTGACGGATTTGAAAAAACGGAAGTGTGAAACAGGCCTAAGAGTGTATAAGGGCTGTACATTTACCTGAGGGCAACCATTTTAAGTGTCCATTAGCAAGTATTAGAATCTGCTAACTGCACCAGCTTTATGGAAGCTGTTGACTAGAGATGAGCAAATATTTTAATGTTTGGTTCGGATTGCAATCGCCAAATTTGCAATATTCGCCAATATATTAGCCGAACATAACCGAACACTATTATAGTAAATGGTCGGCTAAAACAAATGCATACACAACACCTTCTAACGACCCCAAAAGCTGCCAAACACTTCAAATGAGGGACAGACACCAGGAAAGTGGCCTCAATTCACCCACGGTACAAATTGTAGCATGGCACTGCAGCAATCAGCCAGGCATGCGGTATCGGGGTCTGGGACAGCATTTACAGCTTTCACCTGAACGTCAAAGTTAGCTGAGGTGGGTGAGGGATAGGTGAAGGCCTGCTATGCTGGGAGCTCTGATACCACATACAACAGTTCAACCTGCTTTCATGCTGAGACACACTCAGGTGGGACAAATATCAGTTTCGTTACTATTCTCAGAAAAATCTAAGGGTAGTTGACTCCAAAGAAGTGGAGGCCTGATGGTCTTAGAGGCCTACTGCTACAGGCAACACACATGAAGGAGACCCAACCAGGAGTCTACACATTTACATACATTAGTGGCATACACCAAAAAAGTGCCATCAATTTCACCACAGTATAAGTAGTATAATAGGGACCAACAGGTCTTCCACTACACCCAACCCAGCAGATGGACATCCAACCAGGAGTTTTCAAATTTCAAAAACTGAGGGCCTGACACCACTGAAGTTTCGTAAATTTCACGAGAGTAGAAATAATGTAATAGGGACTGATGCATCTTCCACTACAGCCAATCCATTGGATGTAGACCAACCATGACTGTTAACACTTACACAAAGTTATGGAAGATTTATGTAGCATACTAAAAAAATGCAACATCGCCTAATCTGTACAGTCTGCGATTGGGGTGCAAAAGTTCTTGGAGATCCATGACTTGTTCATCTTGATGAAAGTTAGGTGGTCTACACTTTCAGGGGACAGCCGGCTGCACTTATATGACAGGATACCACCAGCAGTGCTGAAGACACGTTCTAAGAGAACGCTGGCTGCCCGGCATGATAAAACCTCCAAGGCATGTGAGGCGAGCTCAAGCCACTCATCCATTTTGGAAGACCAATATGTGAAAGGGTCCAAACCCTCCCTGATGGTATTGATATTCAGTTCTAGATACTCCTGCACCATCCTCTCCATTCGTTCACCACCTGTAAGACTTGGACCCTGTTGTGCTGGTGCATGAGCTGGTCTAAAAAAAGTGTCAAAGGACTCACAGAAATTGCTTCTTCCACTTACACTACTGCTACTGCTAATGTTTTGGAGTTGACGAATTGACATGACGGAGGTTGGAAGTCTAGAGCTGCGATGCGAACTTCGTGCTTCACTTCTGTCTTGGGGAAAACCTCTCTTAAGGTTTGTATAAAAGTGTGTTTCGATACTCAAGCATTCACAGGTACCTTTCCAGGGTGGGAAGCATCTAGCAAAATTTGATTTTATAACATGGATCTAACAGAGTGGCATCCTAGTAGTCAACACTATTTCTAATCATAACTATACGGGGATCATGATGCAGATAGTGCAGCAAGAAGGCACTCATATGTCGGGCTCTTCCATGAGGTCCAAGCCCATGCTGTGTTGGTGGTTAGGTAACACTGATGATTTTTTCCTCCGTTCCCTCCTGCCAACCATAAACAGCAGAAAGGAGATGATTATCCTCTTCATCTCCTGACAGTTGCTTGCCCATAACCTCTTCCTCCTCCATTTGTTCCTCGGAACTTGCACCTACTGTCACGATCCCACCGCTGAGACCAATATGTCACAGACAGGGGGATGTGACCTTTGGCCACACACGGCTATCACAGGCACAGGGGGGCTTATCTTACTTATCCCACCGCTGGCACCATGTGATAAAAAACAGCAAGTTAGTCTCACCCTAATAATTTACCGCAGGGGGGTTTATTTTGGTTATCTCACCACTGCCGGAATGTTAAAAGCTGTCAGGATTTATGGGTATCCCACTTTCTCAGTTCCACTTTGGAACTCGCAGCTCTCCGGTGCCCCCTTACCCTCAGGTCAGTCAGGGAACTACACCTTGGATAATTGGTCACCAGCCGGCTGCTTCAATGTGGACTGGCCACCCGGCACACTGCAGCGAGGGAATTATGAATGCTCTGGCCGCAGCCACACATAAGCTTATACAACCCCTTCCATCACTGTCAGCAGTACCCAGGACCCAGAACACACTTCGCTGCCACCAGCTACGATTATCTTAATCAATAAGTTAATTAAGAGGGTCTGTAGCAAATCCCCAAATTAGTAGCGTAATTGCTTCAGGTGCATGAATTAGTCACAGAGCAAAGAGACAAAACTAATAAGTTTTATAGCTTATTCCCAAAAATGGGCAGTGTTTATAGAAGATAAAAAAGGCTTTACAAAATGAGACAATAATGTATGTACAATGCAAATATAAAATAAAAGGTTTAAAAGCAGAAATCAAACTTACATTTGCTTAGATGGTCTTAGGCAAACTATGAGGGGAGGCGGGGCCAGACATCTCCCTGCATTTGAGATCCTATCAGCACGGAATCTCCAGTTAGAATGACCTCCCAACTGAGCGAGTGTACTCTATAGTTCTGGGTCATGACATCATAAAAGGGGCTGTCGGGTGATGGTCCTCCCCCCGCTCTTGGAGTTAGAATCTGACTGCAAAACTTATAATAACTGTCATGATCCAGTGTTGGATCTGGCGGTATTAAAAGCACAAAGTGAACTTTTTTTACTTTGGTTGAGTTTAAAGGTGTTTTGACTGTCCCCGGTGGTGGTTAGCGGTATCGCACCATAGGTTTAGGTTAATGTTCACTTAATTAGGGATCAGGTGTGACTCCCTATAAAGGTGTGCTTAGGGGGTTCACTCACCGCTGGTGATATTTCCTTCTGAGTTGTTGGAGAGCCTGGTGGAAGGATGGAGCGGGATAGGAGTCCTGCGCAGTCAGCCAGAGAGGATGAGTGCCAGCTAATGGTGTCTGCAGGAAGGACTGGCATGGCTTGGTGGAGTCGCAGTTTGTGGTGTCGGCGGGAAGTGCGGGCATGGCTTGGAGGAGTGGTGACTTGGAAGAGAGTTGCACTCAGCATGCTCTACTTGGTTGCTGAGAACTGGACTCGAGCATGCTTGGATTCTTGGCAGAGGCTGGACTCATCTTGGGACTCTGTGTACTGGACTGCTGCAAGTGGTGATGGACTCTGCTCCCAGGCTGCACGATGGTGACGGATCCAGTTATGTGATGGATCAGGGTGGAGGAGAAGATGCACACAGGTGGTGGGCTCTGTTGCTAGGAGCGCACGCAACAGAGCAAAGCTAAGTGGTGTTTCCCCTGTATTGTCTCTTTCCTCATGTGTCTTATTAGTGCAGTGGTGGGATTAGTTTCCGCACCGACCTATTCCCTAGTGAGGGTTTAGGTTCAGGGCGAGCTAGGGCGTTGAGGTACGCGTGCGGCGCCCGGTGCGAAACCGGCATAGGGAGTGTCAGGAGTGCAGGGACACTGGCTCAGGGGAGCTCAGGAGGTCTCCAATTTCCCATTCCCTACCGCAGGGCCCACCATTGTTATAGTTACCCAGGTTCCCCCCTTATTATTTAAATGCGCCTTACTGGAGGCGGTGTTTCCAGGGTCACGTGTGTTATGGGTTCGCCTTGCGACATCATCTGCGTCCTGACACACGTGATCATGACAATAACTATATCTCGCAGAGGGTACCTCGTATAAACACACATATAGTATCATATTTTCCAGCCTGTCGAAGGCAATAATTCAAAACCAAACATGCAATAATTATGTGACAAAGTTTAGGAGAAATCCATTTCTCGGATTCTGTCGGCGCTGGAACTGTGAAAAACATGGGCTAGGATGCTGGCTCAGCGCCCTTCGCAGAAATGTAATTTTCGTGTTTTTACCATAAACGCGCCGCATTTTATGACCAAATGATTAGATCTCCATTATTGTCTATGAGAGAAGCTGCACATGTTTCAGACAAAGGGAATTCTTTCCATTAGCTAATTAACATTCCTTTGGAGAGGGGGGTGACAGGAAAGAGCTGGCGTAGGGTTACCAGCTGCAGGCACAGAGCTGCAATGTGTGACCAAGGGGGAAGAAGGGGGGTCACATCTGCAGCGTGTGACAGCCATGGATCGTTCTGGTAAGTATAGTGAATGGAAGATTCTGGAATGTTCTGGAAAAGTCATACATATTTTACATTACCATTATACCTCCCCCTTTTTGAGTGCGCTAAGGAGGCCAGGCCTGACGGCACGCATCCATGCGCACATCAGCGGGTTCGTCCCCGAAGGACATCACCTGCTTCTTGGTCCTGGGGGTGGGCCAGTGTTATGAATGGGTCACCGAGGAGGATGGCAGGAACAGGCTAAGTCACCAAAAGACCAGAGAGGTTGGTAACTAAGCAGATTGCAGACACCTGATCCTATCCGCACAACTAGCAGTAGCTGTGGAGCGTTCCTACGATGCCCTAGACGCTTCGTCACAGCCGGAGGACTAACTAAGCCTAAAGACAGAAAGATGAAATCTAAACTGCCCCGGAGCAGATCCCCAAAGGAATAGACAGCCCCCAAACATATATTGTCAGTGAGACAAGATGAGACACAAACACAGGCAGAGAACAGACTGAGCAAACGGTGTGGCCCAAGCTGTCTAGACAGGACAGGACAGAAAAGATACTGTCTGCAATCATGGACAAAACCCTGAAAAAGTCCAACACTTCTGATATACAAAAAACCTGAGGTCACACAATCTCACCCCCGCTAGATCCGCACTCTGGTATAAACTGGCAGCAAAGCAAAAAGATACTAGCATAACAGGGGACTGAACAAGCTGCAACCTATGAAGCAAGGCCCAGCGCTGCCCCCAGCAGGGAGCAGGCTGAACCCTAGCAGCAAAGCAGAAAGCAAAAAAAAGACACAACCAGATTAGATGTAAAGGATTAGCAAAAGAATCACTTAGCTGAACCATGAAGATCAGGCAGAGGACAAAAGAGCTCCAAATGCACACTGAGGAAATCACCAGCAACCTCCAAGAGCAGCCAGCTCAATTATATGCTCCCAGCCAGTAATCCCCGGTTTCCAATTATCGTCGTCAGGTGGGGAACTTCCATCCACCTGGCCAGCTCCACTACTCTCAGCAACCACCAGAGGGAGCTGAGGGAGCTTCAGCTCAGAACTCCAAGAAGAGAATTCACAGCAGCCAGGACACGATTGCGTCCACTTTCTCTGGTTCTTGACTCATGGAACCCCCGCCTACCCTGTGTCCCAAGTAGTGGACCTCGCTCATGCCCATTTGGCACTTTCCCGGCTTGATGGTCAGACCTGCCTGGTGAATACGCTTGAGCACCTCTTGGAGATGCTGAAGGTGTTCCTCCCAGGTGGAACTGAAGACTGCCATGGCGTACTTCTCCAGTCCCTGAAGCAGGTGGTTGACCATCCGGTGGAAAATGGCAGGGGCATTTTTCATACAGACGGGCATGACCGTGGACTGGTACAGTCCAAAGGGGGTGATAAAGGCGGATCTCTCCTGTGCCGCAGGGCTCAGGGGAATCTGCCAGTATCCCCGACTCAAATCCATGATGGATATGTATTTTGTTTTGCCAGCTGCTCAGGCAGATCCTCGATGCGTGGCATCGGGTGTGCATCAGAGGTTGTTATGGCATTGAGCCCCCTGTAGTCCACACAGAATCGGGTGATCTGATCCTTTTTAGGCACGAGAACTACAGGTGAGGCCCACGCGCTCTTGGACCGTCAAATCACCCCCAGCTGTAACATCTCATCGATCTCTTGGCGCATAACCTGCTGCACCTCCTCAGAGATCCGATAAGGTGTTTGCCGCAGTGGGGCATGATTCCCGGTGTCCACCTCGTGTACCGCTAACTCAGTCCGTTTGGGTCGGTTGGAGAACACGGTCTGGAAGAGTTCCAGGGTGGCCAAGAACTGCGACTGCTGGGATATGATTAGGGAGGCACTTACCTTCATGTCCTCAGTGGAAACATTGGACTTGACTTGGGCCAGCATGTCCAGGAGGGGATCTTCCTCCCTGTCCTCGGGCACGTTGCAGACCGGTAGGATGCAGGCTTCACATTCGTGATGAGCCTTCATCATGTTGACGTGAAAGGCCTTGCACCTGCCCTGAGCATGGTCAAGCGTGACCACGTAGGTGACCGGGTTGAGCTGCTGGTGGCCAAAGTATGGGCCTTCTCAGGCTGTCTGAAGCTTATCTGTTGGTACGGGTACCAGCACCCACACCTTTTGACCCACCTGGTAAGTCCGCTCCCAGGTGTTCTGGTCGTACCAGTGCTTCTGGTCAGCCTGAGCCTGCACCATGTTGTCATACACCAACTGCCTCAAGGTCTGAATCTTGTCATGGAAGCGCATGACATAATCCATGATGGACACTTCCGTGGGGTTTGGCTCATCTTTCCAGGATTGTCTTATCAACCCAAGGGGTCCCCGGACTCACCTGCCATACAGGAGGTCGAAGGGGGAGAACCCCGTCAAGGCCTGCGGAACTTCTCTGTAAGCGAATAGCAGGTGTGGGAGGTAACGCTCCCAGTCGCACCCTTTGGTCTCGACCAGCATGTGGAGCATCTGTTTGAGGGTACAGTGGAAGCGTTCACACAAACCATTGGTCTGTGGGTGATATGCACTCGATACCAGGTGCCTCACCTGCATTTTCTCACAGAGAGCCTCCATTAGGCGAGACATGAATTGGGTCCTTTGATCGGTAAGCATCTCCCTGGGAAATCCTACCCTTGAAAAGATGGTCACCTGTGCATCCGCCCACCTTATCTGCCCTGGTTGAGGACAGAGCTACTGCCTCTGGTTACCAGGTAGCGTAGTCTACCACGGTGAGAATGTATCGCTTTCCAGAGCTGCTGGGGTCAGCCAGCGGGCCTACAATGTTCCCCGCAATTCTATGGAAAGGCTCCTCTATCATCGGCAAAGGGATCAGGGGAGCCTTAAAAGCAGGCCCTGCCTTACCCACTATTTGACAGGTGGCACAGGAGCGGCAGTAGTTTGTTACATCTGTCCCCATCTTGGGCCAATAGAAGTGTTGAGACAGCGGTGCCTTAGTTTTGCTGACCCCCAAGTGTCCAGCAAGTGGAATCTCATGGGAAATCCGCAACAACTCAGTTCTGAACTGATAGGGGATGACCAGCTGTCTTTCTCTCAACCACCCCTTTTGGGATTCTCCAGGTATTGTCTCCCGGTACAACCTTCCTTGTTCCCAGAACACTCTCTCCTTATCAGTCACAGAGGTGGGCGTTTCGACGAGGTATCTCAATTTCTCGAGGCTCATATCTGAGTGGAGAGTGGCCTGGAACTCCTGGCTGGAGGCAGCCAGAAGTGACATCAGGGTCCCTTCCTCACTGGTACCCTCTGGAACCTGCTCTGGGTTCACCTCTGGTTTAGTCTCTCCTGTAGTGGAGGAGGGTCCAGAAGGCAGGGGGCTACCAGCGATCTGGGCACTCTGACTGCGGGTGACAGCGGCTATGACTGCTGTCTCCCTGGGGATTTCTACAGACCCTCCAGCCGGCACTGCTATGGGCTCTACCTCCCCATCCACCCCTAGCATTTCAGGAGCAGTGCTACTTATAGGCCAGATACCTTCCTCGGTAGCACTGGTCAGTGGCATGGCTTCACCTTCCTCACGGCTCCCATGCACCTCCCCATTTCCTGTAGCACCGACGCTTGCCCCTGCTAGGGGTTCCTCAGCCGTCTCACTCCACAGAGCGACGGTGCTGAGTACTCCTGTACCTGTGGACACATCAACCTTTGCAGAAAAATGGTTATCAGGTTCAGTTGACACAGATACATCATCAGCATCATTCCTAGGGAAAGAATGGTTATTAGCTGCATCATTAATCATCAAGGCATTGGCAGGTAACACATTTAGTTTCCCATCATCATCATCATCATCAGGGTTAACGTTACCCTTATTATCAGATTGGGGAGGGGTGCCAGGGACGTAGTATGCAACCATCCTCCCCAAATCAGTCCCCAATAAAACATCAGTGGGCAGGTTTTCGGACACTCCCACTTCCCTCACCCCGCTCCCAGCACCCCAATCAAGAAATACCCAGGCCACTGGCAACGGACAGCGGGTGCCTCCAATCCCGGTGACAGTTAGGGTTTTCCCCTCAATAAATTCTTCTGGGGCCACCAGTCCAGGACGGATGAGGGTACGTTTAGCCCCGGTGTCCTTGAGGCCTGTAGCAAGTCGGGTCCCCACCCCGATGTTCTGCACGTTGTCATCAATCCTCCCAACCACACCTCCCACCAAAAAAACAGAGGCGGTGGGCCCAGAGGCCTTGGCTGGGGGTTTCTTCTGCCTCTCCGGACAAGTGGTAGTGATATGTCCAGTCCGTTTGCAGAGGAAACACTGGCGAGTAGAGTTGAGCGAAACGAGTCGAAAAATTTCAAAAGTCCCCGACTTTTGGCAAAGTCGGGTTTCATGAAACGAAACCCGACCCTAGGATAAGGTCGGCCACGAGGTCGGCGACTTACGCGCCAAAGTCGCGTTTCAAAAGTTTGTTTTGCGCTCTTTTTCAGCCAATCAGGATCCACGGACACTGTGGGCAACGTGATGACATAGGCAGGGGTCACCACCATCTTTCAGAAGGGCATGCAAGTGATTGGCTTGCTTTGGTGGGCGTCACAGGGGGTATAAAAGGGCGTGCACGCCGACCGCCATCTTACTTCTGCCGATCTCAGTATAGGGAGAGGTTGCTGCTGATTCTGTAGGGAGAGCGTTAGGCAGGGAAGAAGACAAAAAAACTGCTTCTGCTGCTAGCGATTTGGCCTGCACAACACACCAGTCACTGTGTGTGCAGTGCAAGGGGAGGCTATATAGTGGTGTATCAGTGGTGTTGGTTGTTGGGCTGCCTTCTAAGGCTTCCTGACATTCCTGCATTGCTGTTTACCCACTGCTCCGCAAACTGCTTTTTTAAAAGCAATCCCAATTTTTTTTTTTTTGTCCTGAGAAGAAAAAAAAACTGCTTCTGCTGCTAGCGATTTGGCCTGTACAACACACCAGTCACTGTGTGTGCAGTGCAAGGGGAGGCTATATAGTGGTGTATCAGTGGTGTTGGTTGTTGGGCTGCCTTCTAAGGCTTCCTGACATTCCTGCATTGCTGTTTACCCACTGCTCCGCAAACTGCTTTTTTAAAAGCAATCCCAATTTTTTTTTTTGTCCTGCTGAGAAGAAAAAAAAACTGCTTCTGCTGCTAGCGATTTGGCCTGCACAACACACCAGTCACTGTGTGTGCAGTGCAAGGGGAGGCTATATTGTGGTGTATCAGTGGTGTTGGTTGTTGGGCTGCCTTTTAAGGCTTTCTGACAGGCTGGCATTGCTGTTTACCCACTGCTCTGCAAACTGCTTTTTTAAAAGCAATCCAATCTCCCTTATCCTCTCGTCACTTTTGTCACAGCTGTGCCATCGAGCCTGTCACATAACGCTCAGATATCAGTGGGCCTCACACAATCCAAAAGTGTCCAGTGTCCACAAGTGTGTGCAGAAATTCAAAATCTCCCTTATCCTCTCATCACTTTTGTCACAGCTGTGCCATCGAGCCTGTCACATACCGCTCAGATATTCATTGGGCCTCACTCAATCCAAAAGTGTCCAGTGTCCACAAGTGTGTGCAGAAATTCAAAATCTCCCTTATCCTCTCGTCACTTTTGTCACAGCTGTGCCATCGAGCCTGTCACATAGCGCTCAGATATTCATTGGGCCTCACACAATCCAAAAGTGTCCAGTGTCCAAGTGTGTGCAGAAATTCAAAATCTCCCTTATCCTCTCGTCACTTTTGTCACAGCTGTGCCATCGAGCCTGTCACATAGTGCTCAGATATTCATTGGGCCTCACACAATCCAAAAGTGTCCAGTGTCCACAAGTGTGTGCAGAAATTCAAAATCTCCCTTATCCTCTCGTCACTTTTGTCACAGCTGTGCCATCGAGCCTGTCACATAGCGCTCAGATATTCATTGGGCCTCACACAATCCAAAAGTGTCCAGTGTCCACAAGTGTGTGCAGAAATTCAAAATCTCCCTTATCCTCTCGTCACTTTTGTCACAGCTGTGCCATCGAGCCTGTCACATAGCGCTCAGATATCAGTGGGCCTCACACAATCCAAAAGTGTCCAGTGTCTGCAGAAATTCAAAATCTCCCTTATCCTCTTGTCACTTTGGTCACAGCTGTGCCATCGAGCCTGTCACATAGCGCTCAGATATTCATTGGGCCTCACACAATCCAAAAGTGTCCAGTGTCCACAAGTGTGTGCAGAAATTCAAAATCTCCCTTATCCTCTTGTCACTTTTGTCACAGCTGTGCCATCGAGCCTGTCACATAGCGCTCAGATATTCATTGGGCCTCACACAATCCAAAAGTGTCCAGTGTCCACAAGTGTGTACAGAAATTCAAAATCTCCCTTATCCTCTCGTCACTTTTGTCACAGCTGTGCCATCGAGCCTGTCACATAGCGCTCAGATATCAGTGGGCCTCACACAATCCAAAAGTGTCCAGTGTCCACAAGTGTCTGCAGAAATTCAAAATCTCCCTTATCCTCTCGTCACTTTTGTCACAGCTGTGCCATAGAGCCTGTGACATAGCGCTCAGATATCAGTGGGCCTCACACAATCCAAAAGTGTCCAGTGTCCACAAGTGTCTGCAGAAATTCAAAATCTCCCTTATCCTCTCGTCACGTTTGTCACAGCTGTGCCATCGAGCCTGTCACATAGCGCTCAGATATTCATTGGGCCTCACACAATCCAAAAGTGTCCAGTGTCCACAAGTGTGTGCAGAAATTCAAAATCTCCTTTATCCTCTAGTCACTTTGGTCACAGCTGTGCCATCGAGCCTGTCACATAGCGCTCAGATATTCATTGGGCCTCACACAATCCAAAAGTGTCCAGTGTCCACAAGTGTCTGCAGAAATTCAAAATCTCCCTTATCCTCTAGTCACTTTGGTCACAGCTGTGCCATCGAGCCTGTCACATAGCGCTCAGATATTCATTGGGCCTCACACAATCCAAAAGTGTCCAGTGTCCACAAGTGTGTGCAGAAATTCAAAATCTCCCTTATCCTCTTGTCACTTTTGTCACAGCTGTGCCATCGAGCCTGTGACATAGCGCTCAGATATCAGTGGGCCTCACACAATCCAAAAGTGTCCAGTGTCCACAAGTGTCTGCAGAAATTCAAAATCTCCCTTATCCTCTCGTCACTTTTGTCACAGCTGTGCCATCGAGCCTGTCACATAGCGCTCAGATATCAGTGGGCCTCACACAATCCAAAAGTGTCCAGTGTCCACAAGTGTCTGCAGAAATTCAAACTCTCCCTTATCCTCTCGTCACTTTTGTCACAGCTGTGCCATCGAGCCTGTGACATAGCGCTCAGATATCAGTGGGCCTCACACAATCCAAAAGTGTCCAGTGTCCACAAGTGTCTGCAGAAATTCAAAATCTCCCCTGTCCTATAGACACCTTGTACCTTGTTTTACATTACTATATAGTTTGTTGGATTTTGTCTACATTTCTACCAAAAATGAGGAAGGCTGGTGGAAGAGGCCGTGGAATTGGGCGGCGGTTGGCAGCTGGTAATGATGGTGTTGGTGGTGGATCTGATGGTAGTGGCAAGAGCAAAATAGGACCGAATGCAGGAGGTGTTGAGCCTGTGTCATCGTCTGGCTACATAAGGCCTCGAACGCTTAGTTTTCTGGGAGTTGGCAAACCGCTTTTAAAGCCAGAGCATCAGGAAAAAGTTTTGTCTTACATTGCTGACTCAGCCTCCAGCTCTATCGCCTCCTCTTCTTCAGTTGTAAAAAGTAAAAGCACTGAGTCATCATTGGAGGCTCATGTTCATGAACCACACCTTTCCTTTTGTCCTTCACCCCAACCAAGATTGAAGGATGACGCAGGCCATACTACTGATTACTCCATGGAGCTGTTTTCACATACCATGCCTGGATTATCAAGTCAAATGGTGAATTACCCAGGCCAAGATGAATCTGACATGGAGTGCACTGATGCACAGCCGCTGATGGATGATTCTGCTGGTACATTCACTCAGAGCACTACATTGTCCTCCCAGTGTACAGAGCCAGATTCTGACCCTGATGAGACTCAGGTGCCCCTTCCCGCACACTATACCACCATACACGGTGACACAGAGGAAGGTGCACATGACATAGAAGAGGAGGTGATGGATGACCCAGTTGTTGACCCAGATTGGCATCCATTGGGGGAAGAGGGTGCTGCTTCCAATAGCTCAGATGAGGAGCATCCACAGCAGACATCGACATCGCAACAGCTGTTATCTGGCAGGCCCGGAGCATTCCAAAGACAGGTTCCAAACATCAAAAGAGTTGCTGGACAGCTTGTCCAGAGGGTCAAAAGATCACAGCGTGCTAGGCCGCAAAATGTCTGCCAAAGTAGGAAGAGTGCAGTGTGGCACTTTTTTGACCAAAATCCTCATGATCAGGCCAAGGTTATCTGTAAGAAGTGCGCAAAGACCTTTAGCCGAGGGAAAAATCTGAAAAATTTGAATACCAGTTGCATGCTTAGACATTTAACCAGCATGCACTTGCAAGCGTGGACACAACACCAAACCTCAAGTGCCACATGTGCAACTGATCACAACGAAGGTAGTCAGCAACGCTATATTGTTTCCCCCACTGTAAGCCCACCGGTTAGCACAGCAGCAAATGTTGAGGTGTTGTTGCAAGGCCACAGCAGTCAGGGAATCCCACTGTTATATCAGCGAAAGACTGATTCTAGGCCATCAGAAAGAACACCAACTCCATCACCATCATCAACCCTCTCTCAGTCCGCCCTGTCCACCGCTACTTCCACCATATGCAGCTCTCAAGTCCAGCTCACCCTCCCAGACACTATGAGTAGGTCAAGAAAGTACTCAGTCTCTCATCCGCGTACACTGGGTTTGAACTCCCACATTGCCAAACTCATCTCGTTTGAGATGATGCCCTTTCGGTTGGTGGAAAGCACAGCTTTCTGAGAACTCATGGCCTATGCAGTACCACGCTATGACCTACCCAGTCACCACTTCTTCTCTCGCAAAGCCATCCCAGCCCTCCACCATCATGTGAAAAACCGCATTGTCCATGCACTCAAGCAGTCAGTGAGCGGAAAGGTGCACCTCACAACTGATGCATGGTCCAGTTGGCATGGCCAGGGCCGTTACGTGTCCATCACTGCGCACTGGGTTAATGTGGTGGATGCAGGGTCCACAGGGGACAGCGGTGGTGGGACAGTGCTGCCTAGCCCATGGTATAGGAAACAGTTGGCTGTAGGCGTTCGACCCTCCTCCTCCTCCTCCTCCAGAAGCGAAAGCTCGTCCACAGAGCGCAGTCGTACGAGCACTCCATCTGCAGCTGCCACTGTTGCACACGATGTGCCCCCTATCGAGCAGCTAGTGGAAAGCGTCAGCAGGCTGTGTTGAAGATGATGTGTTTGGGCAACAGACACACCGCCGAGGTGCTGGCCGAGTACTTGAAGCGACAAACTGAGTCATGGCTGGGCAGTGTACATCTTGAGGCAGGCAAGGTAGTTAGTGATAACGGCCGTAATTTTGTGGCAGCCATAGCCCTTTCAAAACTCAGCCATATACCTTGCTTGGCTCACACCATGAACCTGGTGGTGCAGTGCTTCCTCAAAAATTATCCGGAGTTAACAGCCCTGCTCCAGAAGGTGCAAAGACTGTGCGCGCACATCCGCCGGTCGCCTGTACACTCCGTTCGTATGCAGAAGCTGCAGCGATTGCTCCACCTTCCCAACCACCGCCTCATTATCGACATTGCAACAAGGTGGAACTCCACCCTGCACATGGTGGAGCGGCTGTGCGAGCAGAGGCAGGCCATAATGCATTTGTGGGAGGATACACGGCCAGGCACTTTGAGAGCAGACATGGAGTTGACAGGTGTGCAGTGGTCGAAGCTGAAAGACCTCTGTAAAGTCCTTCAGTGTTTTGAGGAATGCACACGGCTGGTAAGCGCAGACGACGCCATCCTAAGCATGAGCATCCCACTTATGCGTCTGCTCATGCAAACTTTGACGCACCTTAAGGAGCAGGCATTTGCAGCCAATGTTGATTAGGAGGAAGAGGAGGAGGGAATCCTTGATGACATTCAGCCATTGTCTGCTCAGGGACCTCTCCTGGACGAGGTGGAGGAAGAAGAGGAGGAGGATGATGAGGATGATTACTTAGGGGAGGAGGATGCATCTCGTGGGGCAAGTGAATATGTTGGCGTGGCAAGGTCTGGTACAGGGTTTGTGTGTGACTGGAGGGATGTGGATTTGCCAGAAAGTGCTCCTCCAACCAGCACTCGCAGTGCATCATTGACACCGGGAACATTGGCCCACATGTCAGATTATGCCTTGCAGATCCTAAAAAGGGACCCACGCATTGCCAAAATGATGAACGATGACGACTACTGGTTGGCCAGCATCCTGGATCCACGCTATAAAGGCAAATTACAAAACATCATGCCACAGGAGAACCTTGACCTAATATTGGCTAATAAACAAGCAACTCTGGTAAATCGGTTGCTTGAGGCATTCCCAGCACACAGCAGCGGTGATGGTTCTCACACGAGCCGTACGGGCCGGGGGCAGCTTGGCAGAGGTGTTCGTGGTCCACACAGCAGAAGTGGCGTTGGAGACAGGGGTTTCATGACAATGTTGTGGACTGATTTTTCAAATACCGCTCACACAACTGGTAATACTGCATCGATGGAAAGTGACAGGAGACAGCAGTTGTCAACTATGGTTACAAACTACTGTTCCTCCCATATCGATGTTCTCCCACACAGGTCATTCCCCTTTGACTATTGGGCCGCTAAACTGGACACCTGGCCTGAATTGGCCCAATATGCCTTACAGGAGCTCGCTTGCCCAGCTGCAAGTGTGCTATCGGAAAGAGTCTTCAGTGCAGCTGGATCAATCCTGACAGAAAAAAGGACCCGTCTGTCAACCCAAAATGTGGATGATCTAACCTTCATTAAAATGAACCATGCATGGGTTTCCAAGGATTTTGTCCCACCTTCCCCTGATGACACATAGGGTGACAGAAAAATGGCTTGCTTTGGTCCACCTCTTCCTGGGACTTGACCTATTTCGCCTTTTGCATCAGCTGAATGTCCAACATCAACATATGCCACTTTCTAAAACTCCCTAACTGTGCTGCCTCCCCCCCCCATGGCCGGGGTCACCACCTAGCGCACGTCACCGTGCGAGTGCCGTTGCCCTGGACAGGTGGGTAGGCCGACTCTTGGGCGCGGGCACTGGCACAGGTCCCTCATAGTGCAATCAAGTGTCTCTGACGGTGGTGGTGCACACCCGCCGTCAGACACACCGCCGTACTATGAGGGGCCCAGTGCCAGTACCGACGCCCACGAGTGGGCCCCCCTTGCTTGGGCAGGGCCCCAGCATTTGCAATCTTTACCTCTCCCTGCTCCTCCGCTGTGTAATCTGGGCCGTCAAATCCATACTGTGCCTGACACCGTCTGAGCCTGCCTCCTGATGTACAGACATATATTTTGAATGTGTACGCTATCCATACATGTTATCCGGGGATACGGTACCCTTTCTAACCTTTGTGCAATCACGTGCAATCCATACTGGGCCTAACACCGTCTGAGCCTGCCTCCTGAGACATATATTTTGAATGTGTACGCTATCCATACATGTTATCCGGGGATACGGTACCCTTTCTAACCTTTGTGCAATCACGTGCAATCCATACTGGGCCTAACACCGTCTGAGCCTGCCTCCTGATGTACAGACATATATTTTGAATGTGTACGCTATCCATACATGTTATTCGGGGATACGGTACCCTTTCTAACCTTTGTGCAATCACGTGCAATCCATACTGGGCCTAACACCGTCTGAGCCTGCCTCCTGATGTACAGACATATATTTTGAATGTGTACGCTATCCATACATGTTATCCGGGGATACGGTACCCTTTCTAACCTTTGTGCAATCACGTGCAATCCATACTGGGCGTGAGAACGGCTGGCGAGCTGTTAAGCAAGCTACAGCACCTGTGGTTTGCACACGTAAGTTTTTTATTTTTTCAGGAATGACGGTTAGGCCTAATTCCGGAACTGCGGTTGACCTGCACTTACTGGGAAATCATTGTTCGCGGGTAATAATTGTCATCAGTGATCCCCATCACTAACGTTGTTCAGCGGGTTATCTGCACCTGTAAGCGACAAACGCTGGCCTTTTCAGTGTAGCGCACATGCAGCCACGGACATGTAATGGCATGACACACCAGTTATTGGCCAATCTCATGTGCCAGAGCCTCATGTGTCCCTCTAGTAAGCCGGACTCGGACCGCGGGGCATGACGGAGTCTCGTTCGTTAACGGAATTAAGCTTGCAATGTGTGCATCTGTTCTGTAGCTGGCATGGTTGAGGTTTCCCAGGTGGAGTCGAATTTAACCGTAGGCTCCACTCCTGGTGGTGCCCTTCTGGACATTCCTTTAAGGTTCAGCTTTGCAACCATACTGCCCACGTAAAGCAAACACTTTGCCTTCATGAACGCTGTTTGGAGGGTCATGACTCGTGGGAATAACGCCGCCCAATCAGTTAACCTGCTAGAGAGATCGTTCGTTGCTCCCAAGCATGACATCACACTCCCTAGGAAGAAGGTAATGCCACTGTGGCGACCGTACTCCTGGGGGCGACACAAGTGCACTGATGCCCAGCCACTGCTCGATGAATCTGCTGGTACATTGACCCAGACCACTACATTCCCCTCGCATGCTACACGGCCTGAATCTGACCCTGATGAAACTCAGGTTACCCTTCCCATATACAGTTCCATCTTACACGGTGACAAAGAGGAAGCTGCAGATGAAAGTGCAGGTTCGGCCCACCCGCCATCAGACACACCACCGTACTATCAGGGGCCCTGTGCCAGTGCCGTCGCCAACGAGTGGGCCCCCCCCTGCTTGCTCAGGATCACAGCACTTGCAAAGTTGAAATACTGTGCAGTGAGATGGAAGATGGGGACGACGAGGAGTCCAGACAAGTACAGGGATTCCCTAGCGAGGAGACTTATTTGATTGTTTTCAATGTTGGGACAGCAATTTTTGGGGAGCACTATACTCTGGAGAATGATAGATGGGGCCCACCATACACTGGAACATTCCAAAGGTGGACATCAGACACTGGAGCAGCATTTACAGGGCCCATTATACACTAGAGCATTAGAAATGGGGCCCATTATGTTTGGAGCATTATTTGGGCCCATAAGACAGTGGAGCTTCATCCATGGGGACCAACATATACTGTAGCAATATGTGGAGCTCATCATATACTGTTTCAAACATTATATGGGACCAATGATTCTGTATGGAGAAATAGATGGGCCTCGTCATGAGATGTAAAAAGTGAGGTATTTTTCATTGGACTATACCGCTGTTTCTCTGCCGTATCGGAGCATGATGAGTTGTGGTATGTGTTAAAGGGGCGCTCTTTCGCCCAGGGCACATGAAAACCTGGAGCCAGCCCTACCCCCCCACAACTTTAGCCAAATAACCCCCATTTTTCAGTGCGTAACTTGTATTATGAAGTTAATTAAGGTTGACAAGCTTAAGTAAGAAGAATTGATGCTTTTGGCATTCAAATGGGCACTGTAGGTGTGTTTCCTGTCCTCCTCTCACTGCCGACTTTTATTCCCCATTGACTTACATTGGGTTTCGTGTTTCGGGACGACCCCGACTTTTCCCTATAATCGGACGATCTTGCTCGACCCAACTTTTGGAAAAGTCGGGTTTCACGAAACGAAACGCGACCCTAAAAAACCAAAAGTCGCTCAACTCTACTGGCGAGGGTCTGATGTAGGCCAGGCGTTGGCAATTGGGACAAGACCTCTGGATGGACGGCTGGTAGGGTCAGTGGGGTTGGTTGCAGGCTTACCCCCTCTCCAGCTGGCAGTGACTGGCTTCCAAGTCTCCGGTTTTCGGTTTGCCTCATAGTTGTCGGCGATCTGTGCTGCTTTGTCCGCATTCGTTGGTTCTCGGTCCAGGATGAACTGTCGAACCTCAACTGGGCAAAGATGCAGGAACTGGTCTTTGATCATCAGGTCCTTCAGCAGGTCAAAGGTGTCTACTGACAGTCCTTGGATCCACTGTCAAAATGGGTCCTGAGTCCTTGCACCACATCGGTATAGCTGTCGCGTGGTCCGCGTTGGAGGTTCCAGAACTTTCTACGGTAAACCACAGGTGTTAGCCGGTATTTGGCGATCAGGGCCTGCTTGATGGCAACATAGTCATAGTCATCATCGTGGCTCTCATACCATTGCAATAGAGCCGCGACCAACTAGGCTTTGGTCTTGTCGGCGGCGTCAATCTGGTTTGCCGTGCACAGGGCTCTGAGGGCGTCCTTGTTAAGCTGCTTATAATAGGTTTCTCCCCATGTAACCATAGTTGCCAAATAAAAGATAGGATAGAAAAACAAAGAGAAGAAAGGGGGTAATCGCAAGTACACACAATTGTCTCAGAACTAATAAACACTGAGTTTCGGTCTCCAAAACTTTTGCGGCAGGGTCCTCAGAAGAACCGTGCAAGTCTATAGTGAGAGGAATGATTGCTCAAACCAGATGACTAATGCTCTGTGATCCCACCGCTCTGCCACCAATATGTCACGATCCTACCTCTGACACCAATATGTCATGGACAGGGGTATGTGACTTTTTGCCACACACGGCTATCACAGGCACAGGGGGGCTTATCTTAGCTATTCCACCGCTGGCACCATGTGATAAAAAAACAGCAAGCTAGTCTTGCCCTAACAATTTACCGCAGGTGGGTTTATTTTGGTTATCCCACCACTGCCGGAATATTAAAAGCTGTGAGGATTTATGGGTATCCCACTTTCTCAGTTCCACTTTGGAACTTGCAGCTCTCCGGCACCCCTCTTACCCTCAGGTCAGTCAGGAAACTATACCTGGGATAATTAGTCGCTGGCCGGCTGCTTCAATGTGGACTGGCCATCCGGCACACTGCAGAGAGGGAATTATAAATGCTCTGGCCGCAGCCACACAGAAGCTTATACAACCCCTTCCGTCACTGCCACGGTACCCAGGACCCAGAACACACTTTGCTGCCACCAGCTATGATTCTCTTAATCGATAAGTTAATTAAGAGGGTCCATAGCAAACCCCCAAATTAGCAGCGTAATTACTTCAGGCGCATGAATTAGTCACAGAGCAACAAGACAAAACTAATAAATTTTATAGCTTATTCCCAAAAATGGGCAGTGTTTATAGAAGATAAAAAAGGCTTTACAAAATGAGACAATAATATATGTACAATGCAAATATAAAATAAAAGGTTTAAAAGCAGAAATCAAACTTAGATAGTGTTAGGAATCTGGGTTCTATAATGCCTATGCGGGAATCCAGATTCACACATTTGTCTCCAGAGGCTAAGTCCTTTTTCCCAGCTTCTGAGCATGCCCACGCGACGAGCTCCCTTTGGAGTCCAGGAGTCAGGTGCTCAGGTCCCGCTCCTGATTTCATTGGCTTGGCTCAGGGCTCTGGAGATTTCCGGCAGGTCCCGTACGCTATAAAAAGTGCGCATGGCCATTATGCCATGCACTAGTATTTTTATACTGCTGCTGTGTGTATGGTGACGGATGCTTGGACTGGTGACTGACTCATTAAGAAACCCCTTCCCTCGGTTATTACGTCTGTGTGAGTGAGTGGTATTCAGTCAGGACCTGCACTTGTGCCAGCGCGCACAAGCTCCATCTTTCCAGCAGCTTAGCGTCCTGCATCGCGCTTGCGATATTTGCGGTTGCAGCCTGTCCAAGCGTGCGCAGTTGCGACGCCGAAAACACGTGTGCACGGTAAGTCTGCTCGGTTGTAGTGACTGTATTTAACTTCTCCGGTTTCCGGCTACCGCACGTGTGCCGCTGAGATCCTGTGCTGTTAACTGGCTCAGCGATACTTTGGTATTATTTTACCCTGCAGCTCTGTGTCATTTAACAGAGCTTGCCTTTTTGCACCTGGGTGAGTTAGAACCCTGTGCATATTACCGCTGTAGTGCTCTGCCCCTCTCAGCAGCGGTTTTGTCATCCACCGCACGGTGGACCTCGAGTGGCGAAGGCACTTTAATTATTTATTTTTTTAGTGCCTTCCGCCACTCCTAACAGATAGTCTTAGGCAAACCATGTGGGGAGGCGGGGCGGACGTCTCCTTGCATTTGAGTTTAACCTCATGTGTAGGAGGAAACAATCTTTCACGTGACCACAACTGCGGTACCATGGGCTGACTGCAGTGCTGAGGGAGGGCAGATTATGGTGAATCGGACAAACTGCTGGATCGTGAGAAAGGTGCAGGCGAAGATGTTACGGTAGATTGAGAAAGTTGTGGTGTGCTCATTCTCTGAAATCGGTCAAAAACAGCAGACATGTAAGCTTCCGTTACAACTGACAGCAGGCTCACAGTCAGCGTGACTGGAGCGGGTATAGAACCCAAGCTTCTGCGGTCGGAAACCTGCGGCTCAATAGTTGGCATAGTAACAGAGGAGGAGGGTGAAGCAGCAGATGTGATTACTAGGGCGGCTGATGGTTGTTGAGGTCCACTGGTCCACATTTTAGCACATTGGGATTCCCTGAGTAACGCATGTTGATTGCTCATGTGAAGGTTCATACATGTAGTAGTCAAATTATTGCACTTTTTATCTCTGCTCAGTTTTTTTTTGCAAAGTTGGCAGATTATGTGAGTTGACTTATCCTTTGCAGTGTCAAAGAAGGCCCAGGCTAGGCAACCCTTGCCACCCCTGAGAGCTGTAGACCTGTGGATGCTGCTTGTCACAGCCACAGTTGTGGCTGAGGATGCATTGCTTGTCGTGGCTGCATCACTATGTGTCTGTGATGTACGGCGACCTACCCAGCTGTGTGCCTCTGTGTTCTTGGCAACTAGGATTCACCACCTCGTCATCATCATCCTCTGTGTTATCACATTTATTGCCCTTGGATTCGCCCTCCTCCTCTTCCTGCCCTGACAGCACAGTACAGTCTGCATGAGCCTCAGATATTTGAATCTCATCAGGATCACCTCCCTCCCTAGTGGTTAACTTCAGGTGACAAGGGTCAGGACGCTGCTCGGACCCTACATCATCCTGCCCCGGATCCAAGATAAAAAAAATTGGGCATTGGTGCAGATTTCCTCCTCTTGACTCTGGTGAAGCTTTTGAGTACACTTCTGATGACCATGACTAGACTAGATATTACAAACAATTTGGAAGTGAGATGTTCTCTACTGAATGACGTTAGTAACAGAAGGATTTTTTGAAGACCTGTGCATCAGGCCTTTATAACATACTAGATGCTATAATTTGAAAGTGAGATGTCCCCTACTGTACGACAATAATAACAGAAGAATTTTTTTGGTGCCTTTGGATTAGGCCTCTATAACAGACTAGATGCTAGAAACAATTTGAAAGTGAGATGGCCCCTACTGTATGACATTATTAACAGAAGAAAATTTGGGGGGCAGCCAGCATGAACTGCTGTGACCTCAGGATCGGCATTTTCAAATGGTTTGTTATTTTATGTTTTTTTCAGGAGAACGAGGGCTTTGGGGAATTAGCAGAGGTTGTTAAGTATGGTTTGATTAAAACAATAAAGGAGTCTATGTGTTTATTTCAAATAAAGGATTTTTTAATCAGTGTCTGTGTTTTATTTACTATTTGACTATGGGGTTAGTAATGGGGGCGTCTAATTGATGCATCTTCATTACTAACCTTGGGGCTTTATGCCACAAAGGTGACATTAACACCCCAACTATTACCCCATATGACAGGCTGAGAAAGGCCACACTTCAGGTTGTCCAGATGAATACTGATTTGAATGCAGAACGTAGTAATGCTCAGAAGAATGAGAATGCCTGTCAGCAATT
This sequence comes from Dendrobates tinctorius, assembly GCF_039654945.1. Lineage (NCBI taxonomy): Eukaryota > Metazoa > Chordata > Amphibia > Anura > Dendrobatidae > Dendrobates > Dendrobates tinctorius. The sequence goes on from NW_027361683.1 coordinate 50,731,763, forward strand.
AGATCGCCAGAATAAGGAGTTAAAGGCAAAGGTTGCACAACTGGAGGAACAGCTGTAGGCTGAAATTAAAGAGCGACAATCTGCAAGCAAACAAGTATGTCGTGCGGAGAAAAAACTGAAGGATGTACTAATGCAAATGAATGATGAAAGGCGTAATTCTGAGCAGTACAAAGGCCAGGCGGAGAAAAATAATGTTCGGCTGAAACACCTGAAGCACCAGGTGGAAGAAGCGAAAAAGAGGCTCAATGTGCCAATGCATTGCACCGTAGATTACAGCGTGAACTGGAGGATGCTACAGAAACAGCAGATGCAATGAACCCTGAGGTTAATGCACTGAAAAGTGAACTCAGTCGTAGTGATGTGCCATTTGTTACCAGACACTTAGACAGAAAAGGAGGTGACAGAGCGCACTGGAGGAGTGTGATGACTATACAGTGTCTGATGATGCAGACAGACTGTGACTGGAGGGCCAAAGATCAAGGCCGATATTCTGACCGCTGGGGGCGGGGGAGGCCTAATGTAGAAATGAGGCCATATGACAGACAAAACAGATGGAGATGGTTCTCTCGACCTGATGGGCAAGGTGACATGGGTGCCCGGTCTCGAGATCCCAGAGTAATGTTGTGTGTTCAACCCCACAAGTTTGAACAGAGGGGGGAGGTATGTGGTGTAGTGACCACTGTGTCCGCTAGGGGGCGCTGTGTGGGTGTCCCAGGACAGAGGATGAGTGGCAGGATGCTGAATGATCGTCATGTATCCCAAGGTAGGTGGCCTTGGGATGGAAGCTTGAATTTGTGTGTTGATCAGCAGAGGTACTGCTGAGCTTTCGCTACACTGTGTCAGGGAGAGCTTTCCAGGTAGCTGGTGAGACAGGCAGGACCAGCTACCTACAAACCCACCTAGGGGAGGGTATCTAGAATGCCATAGTAACGTATATGTGTGTGAATGATTGAAGGACCTGTGTTGAGGTCATAGTCATGTGATCCGGTGGGTGTGGCTACGGACTATATAAGGTGGCCAGGGTAGGTCACATGAGTGAATGCTTGGACCCGGTTGGTCCATTTGGAAGGTCTCGCTGGAAGATGTGTCTGCCTTCTTGAAGTGCCTGTGTGTATAATGGCTGCACATGTCTGAGAGTTCCCAGGGGAGTGAATGGATGTCTGCAGTGTGGTGAAGCAACCATGAGGTAACCCTGACGGGGTGAGAGAACTGTGAGGCTAGAAAGCCTGCATATTGGACATTTCATAACCTGTGTGACTACAGGGTTAACAGAGTGGAGCTCTGTCATGGACGCTATACTGTTGATGTGAACTTTCTGTTGCTGATTCATGGTTTATGATGCTTAATAAACCGCATGGACTGCTGGAATTATATGAGAGAACCCATGCCAGACCTGATTTATCTGCTGCAAAGCAAGTATCCCCAACCTGAATGACAAGAGCTACCTTACAATATATATATACAGCTCTGGAAAAAATTAAGAGACCACTGCAACATTTTCAGTTTGTCTGATGTTTCTCTTTGTAGGTATATTTTTGAGTAAAATGTAAATTGCTCTTTTATTATATAAACTACTGACAACATGTCTTCGAATTTCCAAGCACTAAATTTTGTATTTATTTTCAGAAAATGAGAAATGGTCAGACCTGCTAAGAAAACAAGTTCATAATCATTTAGAAACCACAATACTAATGTTTTAACTCATGAAGAATACAGAAATCACTCTTTTGTGGAACAACCATGATTTTTAGTCACAGCTTTCATGCGTCTTGGCATGCTTTCCACCAGTCTTTAGATTCTTTGGAGTAAATTCATGGACTTCAGTGCGCTGCTAGACAAATTCACTTATCCAGGTTATGAGAAAGATTAACCGTTTATTTCCCAACGCGTTTCAAAGTGTATACCACTTCTTCATCAGGGGATGTCATCCCCTGATGAAGAAGTGGTATACACTTTGAAACGCGTTGGGAAATAAACGGTTAATCTTTCTCATAACCTGGATAAGTGAATTTGTCTAGCAGCGCACTGAAGTCCATGAATTTACTTCAAAGAATCTGAAGTTTTACGGTCACAGAGTTGACCTTTGGACATGCAGCAAGCTGACTACGGATCTTATATGCCTGAACCTCTCCTGGAAAGGGTGAGTAGATTCTAATTTATTCTTCCAACAATAACCCGGATAAGACCCTATTGCGCTTTTTGTTCCTTTAGTTTGATTGCATTCCACCAGTCTTTCACACGGCTTTTGGGTGACCTTTTGCCACACCCGGCTTGTGGCTATCTATATTCCTCTTGATTACATTCCAGAGGTTTTTAATGAGGTTCAGGTCTGGAAATTGGGCAGACCATGACAGAGATTTGATGTGGTGGTCCTTCATCCACACATTGATTGACATAGCTGTGTGGCTGGAAAAAACAGTCCTCACAGTTAGAGAACATTGCCTGAGCAGAAGGAATCAACCGTTATTACAGGATAACCTTGTATGCGGCTGGATTCACATGTCCTTTGCAAAGATTAACCTGCCCAATTCCAGCTTTGCTGAAGCATCCCTACATCATCACCTATCCTCCACCAAATTTCACAGTGGGTGCAAGACACTTGGCTTGTACACCTCTCCTGGTCTCCGTCTAACCATTAGACGACCAGGTGTTGGGCAAAGCTGAAAATTAGACTCATCAGAGATTATCTTATTCCAGTCCTCTATGGTCCAATCCTTATGCTCTTTGGCAAACTTCAGCCTGGCTCTCCTTTCCTTCTCATTGATGAAAGGCTTTTTTCTAGCTTTACATAACTTGCGCCCTGCCTCTAGGAGCCTGTTACGAACGGTTGTTGCCTTGCACTTCACCCCAGCTGCCATTTGCCATTACATTTGCTGGTCACTTGATGTCATCCTGTGGTTGCTGAGTGACATTCGAATAAGATGACGGTCATCCAGGTCAGTGGAGAGTCGTTTTCGCCCTCTGCCGGTGTGTACCTTTGTTGTCCCCAATGTCTGCTGCTTGACCTTGTTGTAATGGACTGCCATCTTAGAAATTTTAAGGATGGAGGCAACATGACGCTCACTGTACCCCTCTGCTACTAAAGCCAGAATTGAGCCCTTCTTTTCCTCACTCAAGACTTTTCTTTTCAACTCCTTTGACATGGTTAAAAGTTATTTTTTCATTCCTATTACTTTTGGGATATTACTAGCGCTTGTTTTGCCATCCAGCTTGTCCTATTGCAAGAGGTTGTGAACACCACAGCAGGGTTTTTTTTTATACTTTCCTTCATTAAATAAGATTTGGCTCAGGTGATCACCTAATCAGAATCATATTAATTAGAATGAGGTGTACTCTGGTTGGAATTCAACTGACAATGGAATGGAATGGCTGTCAGACATGTAGAGAAGCTGATTTTTATAAAACTGTGCAGTGGTCTCTTAATTTATGCCAGAGCTGTATAATATATATTTATATGCGTGTGTGTGTCACTGACATCTATATATATTTATATATGCATTTTATGTGTATATATCTAGTATTTTATGAGCTGTCAGTGTGATTTTACAGTTGCCGGACATGAATTGCCAGCTTTTCAAAGGACAGGGTGCGTAAAAATTGGAAAGCACTCACATGGTGCGAGTGCTGTGCGATATTTTTCTCACACTCATAGACTTTCATTGGTGAGTCTCGCGGAAATGCGGTGCGATTTCACTCGCACGTATAATACGGCCGAGAGAAAAAAAATCGCTGATGAGAGCTGTCCCATAGATTAACAGCGCTCCGAGTGCTATGCGATTTTTTTCTCGCATACCTCTAGTCCGTATTCCTCGCTAGTGTGACTCCGGCCTAAGAGAGGTAGTGACATTAGACACGTAGCGTCCCAGCAGCATGATACCACCTTGTCATTGGTTAATGGGCATGCATGAATTGGCCAAATGATGTGCTGAGCATCTCAATTTTTTTTTTATTATCCAGAGCAGGGCTGCTATTCATCTATATATGTAAAACTCAAAATCTTTAGTAGTCTGCTTTATACAAATCCACAGTTCTCACCCAATTTGGGTGAAATTTGGCACGCCCCCTCTCCATCCACAGGACCAGAATACTGTGCACGTTAAATCTCGCTAACATCCCCATATCATGAGATTGGGGCCCCCAAAATTAGGCACTATACATATAATGGAGAAATGTGAAGGCGAAAGTAAAAGTGCTCAGGGGAAAACAACAGTTGTGACTGACAGGGATGGATTATAGCGATGGCGCCAAAGAGTCGCTGCAAAAGGGGTCGCACCACCACACAAAACACACAAACATTTCACAAACACCATACAAACATCACACAGACAGCACACATATACCAACCCACAAGCACAACACCACACAAATGCCACAACACACCACACAAGCACGAGACCACTTTAGAAACACACTACACAAACACCAACCCACAAATAACACAACACCATCCCATAAATACCATATGCACACCACATACACATTTACGCAAGGACCACACAAGCATGCAAACACACTCAGATGGATGCACCCTACGCACACGGATGAACATTAATGAGCAGCAATATTGGTCAGGCGAAAAATGCCTCATAGTAAGATTGTCATTACTGGTTACTATACAGGGAGCTTTCATCACTGAAACTGCTAAGGTAAAGTGAAAGCTGAGCTCTGGTTGGTTGCTATGGGCAACTAGACAAGTCTGCCTGTGAGGAGGTTTTCATTACTGAGATTTGAGCTCCTTCAGGTCACAGTAAGGGCATTTTCACACTTCCAGATAATTCTGGTACTGGAAAAACTGGTACTGGAGCTATCCGTGTGGACACGTGGTACCTCAGTGTGGCACACGTGTGGGAACCGTGTGCCGCAAGTGTGCCACATCAGGACCACACAGATGGCGCCGGGAAGAAGTGCTACAGTAAGCGCTGTTCCCGGCAGTTGGTGCTGACCGCGGCTGTAATTCTTCTCTCCTTCAGGACTGAAGAATGAATGAAAACCCGATGTGGGGTCCTCCTTATTTTCTCAACCAACCAGATGAAATTTACAGCTGGGGGCTGCAGCCCTTAGCTGTCAGCTTCAGCCAGGTTGGTTCTCAAGAATAGAAGGGTCCCCACGCTGTTTTTTTAATTATGTACATGACTGAGCGCCAGATAGGGAATGTATATATTTGCTTTGTTATTTTCACCTTTTTTTCAGAAGATCGTGGGCTTCGCAAAGGAATTACCAGTGTAATAAAGATTATAAAAATGTGTGTGTTGTATTCTTTCATTAAAATAATTTATTCTTATTTTGTGAGTGTGTTTATTTAACCCTTTATTTACTGTAGAAATAGTAATGGATCGGTGTCTTATTAACACCTCTCTATTACTAATCTGGGCTTAATGTCACCTTATAATAGAAAGGTGCCATTAACCCCTTTATTACCCCACTTGCCACTGCTACAGGGCAAGTGAGAAGAACCAGGCAAAGCTGCAGATTAGGCGCATCTAATAGATGCACCTTTTCTGGGCAGCTGGGGTCTTCTGTTTTTAGGCTGGGGGGGGCCAGGATCAATGGCCCCTTACCAGCCTGAGAATATAAGCCCTTAGCTGTCAGCTTTAGTCAGGTTGCTTGTCAAAAATAGAGGGGACCCCACGCCTTTTTTTAATTATTTATTTAAATAATTATAAAAACAGCATGGGGTCCCCTCTATTCTTCACAACCAACCTGGCTAAAGCTGACAGCTGAGGATTGCAGCCCCCAGCTGTAAGTTTTGTCTGGTTGGTTCATAAAATGAGGGGAACCCCACGTCGGGTTTTCATTCATTCTTCTCTCCTGCCGGCAGAGCAGGAGAGAAGAATCAAAGCCGCAGTCAGCACCAGCCGCCAGGAACAGCGCTTACAGTAGCCAATTCTTACAGGCGGCCATCCGTGTGCACGGAGGACTGTGTGAACAGTTCTTCGTGTGCACGTGTGCAGCACGTGGTGCGGGCCATGTGTCCATGTTAAAACAGACATGTATCCGTGTTTTGCACACGGACACGCGGTCCGTGAAAACACTCTGACATCTGCATAGACCCATTCATTTGAATGGGTCTATGTGTGTCAGTGTCTCCGGTACGTGAGAAAACTGTCACTACACCTACCGGAGACACTGACGTGTGAAACCGGCCTAATACTGTGTGAGGGCTTCTCTGTATTTACTATTCATCCTATTACATCTCTTACCAGTGTCAGGTGAATACTAAAGGGTCATAATACTAAAGACTGTTTTTTTAAAATGCCGCCCAAAAAATGACCATCTATTGGGCAAGTTCATTTTGATAAAAAATAGTTCAAAAAATAGTTTATACTACATAATATGTATTGAATATGTAAAATTAATCAAAATGTTGAAATTAAAAAAAAAAGTTGTTGTTCACATCAATGTTACGACAAATTAGTAAAATGCCAAAATAATAAAAATTTAAAGTGGAAAAAAAAAATTACTGTAGCACTCTGAAAATGTCAATTTCAGGGTGACACTGAAAATTTTACTTTAGTTACCATAACCAACAATTTAGCATATTTTCCGCAAGCAAAGCCGCGGGTATTCTACTAGTATTTCATATATTCCTTGTCTACATTCTTTAGTATGACAGAGTGCAACTTTTTTATATACTGCCAGCATCAGGAGAAGCCTCTCTGCGCTTTTACAGTGTCAAAATGGCACTAAAACAAGATGTCCACTCTTTATATTTACATGTGACTTCAGCAGCCAATGTCATAAGCCTTTGTGTCAGGACATTGTGGAAGTGTCCTGCGACCTGATTGGCTAGCCACAATGTGCACACATAAGGTTAGGGAAAAATTACTGTTTGCAAGAACGCCGCGCCTCTGAGCTCTGCAAACCCCCTTCCCTCATCAAACACATGCCCCAAGCTCATGATGCACCACCATTATAATTGCAAAAGTGATGAAAATACTTTTGTGGCCACAAAAATATTTTCCTGCACTTTTTACCGAATGTTTCCGACTAGAGATGAGCAACGTTGCCTTTTTTCCGGTCGAGTCGGGTTTCATGAAACCCGACTTTCGCAAAAGTCGGGTAGAACGCAATCGGCTGATTATCGTGAAAAGTCGAAGGCTGACTGAAACACGAAACCCAATGTAAGTCAATGGGGAAGAAAAGTCAGCAGTGAGTGGAGGACAGGAAACACACCTACAGTGCCCATTTTAATGTCAAAAACATCGATTCTTATTACTTAAACTTGTCAACCTTAATTTACTTTATAATAATAGTTAGGCATTGAAAACTGGGTGTTATTTGGCTAAAGTTGTGTGGGGGTAGTGCTGGCTCCAGATTTTCGTGGGCCCTGAGCACATGCCACAATTCATTATCCTCTGATACGGCAGAGAAATAGCAGTATAGTACAAGGAAAAATACTTCACTTCTTACATCACATGACTGATATCCATTTTAAATTCTCCAATAGCTCCAAAAATGGATAGTATATTACTCCATACAGTATTATGGCCACCGCATAGTGCGCCATACAGAGTAATGAGGCCCATATATTTCTCCATACAGAATCATTGGTCCCATATAATGTTCGATACAGTATATGATGCGCTCCACATAATGTTACAGTATATGTTGGTCCCCATGGATGAAGCTCCACTGTCTTATGGGCCCAAATAATGCTCCATATATAATGGGCCCCATTTCTAATGCTCCAGTGTATAATGGGCCCTGTAAATGCTGCTCCAGTGTCTAGTGTCCACCTTTGGAATGCTCCAGTGTATGGTGGGCCCCATATATCATTCTCCAGAGTATAATGCTCCCCAAAAATTGCTCCCAACTAGTGTTGAGCATTCCGACACTGCAAGTATCGGGTATCGGCCGATATTCACTGTATCGGAATTCTGATACTGAGTTCCGATACTTTTAGCATATCGAATACCGGAATCGGAAGTTCCCTTAATGCTATGAGCCAGTTTGATTTGATTCAGCCAATGACAATCCTCAGAAGAGTGGGCACATCCTGTTAGGCATGTAGGCATTTTAACTAATGGCATGGCTGTGATTGGCTGCTGAAATGATGTCATGATGCACTATAAAAGCCGCCGCCGCCATTTCGGGTTCACTCTGCTGTGAATTCAGTTAGGAACAGGCTGCTGTTCAAGACTCTGAGGGACAGTTAGAGATAGCAATTTTCAAAATCATATTGTGCTTTACCCAGGCTACATAAAAAACCACTGTAGCTTTCTTTTGCCTTGCAGCAGTGTTCACAGCTGTCTGCAAGGTCTGTGTGAGTGCAGCTCATGCTGAGTAGTGTGTCCTGCAGCCACGTCTGGTTGTAGGCCGCTCAGCGTGTGTCACTGCCTCATAGATATTTTTTTTTTTTTGCTGCTCATTTTTCATTCTCCTATTAGTTTGCATCCATCCGTATCCATCTACATTGGTTGGTTGCAAAGACTATAGGAGTAGACAGCGGAGCCTTTCTGCAGCCTTTCAGTGCTAGTGCCCACTTATCTGCACTGTTCACAGCTGTCTGAGAGGTCTCTGTGTGTGAGTGCAGATCACGCTGTAGTGTGTCCTACAGCTACATCTGGTTGTAGGCCGCTCAGCGTGCGTCACTGCCCCACACATATTTTTCTTTTATTGCAGCTCATTTTTCATTCTCCTATTAGTGTGCATCCATCCGTATCCATATACGTTGGTTGCAAACACTATAGGAGTAGACAGCCTAGCCTTTCTGCAGCCTTTCAGTGCTAGTGCCCACTTATCTGCACTGTTCACGGCTGTCTGAGAGGTCTCTGTGTGTGAGTGCAGCTCACGCTGTAGTTTATCCTACAGCTACGTCTGGTTGTAGGCCGCTCAGCGTGCGTCACCGCCTCACACATATTTTTATTTTATTGCAGCTCATTTTTCATTCTACTATTAGTGTGCATCCATCCGTATCCATCTACATTGGTTGGTTGCAAAGACTATAGGAGTAGACAGCGGAGCCTTTCTGCAGCCTTTCAGTGCTAGTGCCCACTTATCTGCACTGTTCACAGCTGTCTGAGAGGTCTCTGTGTGTGAGTGCAGATCACGCTGTAGTGTGTCCTACAGCTACATCTGGTTGTAGGCCGCTCAGCGTGCGTCACTGCCTCACACATATTTTTCTTTTATTGCAGCTCATTTTTCATTCTCCTATTAGTGTGCATCCATCCGTATCCATATACGTTGGTTGCAAACACTATAGGAGTAGACAGCCTAGCCTTTCTGCAGCCTTTCAGTGCTAGTGCCCACTTATCTGCACTGTTCACGGCTGTCTGAGAGGTCTCTGTGTGTGAGTGCAGCTCACGCTGTAGTTTATCCTACAGCTACGTCTGGTTGTAGGCCGCTCAGCGTGCGTCACTGCCTCACATATATTTTTATTTTATTGCAGCTCATTTTTCATTCTACTATTAGTGTGCATCCATCCGTATCTATCTACATTGGTTGGTTGCAAACACTATATAGGAGTAGATAGAGGAACCTTTTTTTCTTGCTTGTGCCCTTCAGCCGCAGCCAGATTAGTATTAGCCTATTTTTTGGAGCCTCATCTTTTGCATTGTAGGTTACCTTCCTGCATTGTAATAGCTCCAAAAAGTTTGTGATACTATCGCTTTCAAATCTTTGGTCACAACCTTTTTGTTTTTTTGAAAAAAAAAAAAAAACAAAGTTCACCAAACACTCCATTTGACAGATGTGTAGGCCACATTAGCTCATATTAAAGTGTAGTCCACACACACACTTTATAAAATTAGTGTTTCTTATACCTGTTAGCAGCTGTTCAGGAATAAGCACACTAAGCCCCCCCTTTGTACTTTTCTGCCTATCTTTATCAGTCTACCAAGATGAAGAAGGCAGGGAGTAAGGCACGTGGGCGTGGGCGTGGAGTTTCAGCAGGGAGAGGACATGGGGATTCTGCAGGGAGAGGATGTGGAGATTCTGTGCCTGCTGCGGGCACCAGTGAGTCAGCATCCCCCAGTTTTTCCAGGCAACAGTCATTTATGCGCAGCTTTGTAGGACCTCGCCATACCCCACTGCTGCAGGAGGAACAAATTGAAGCCGTTGTCGGATGGATGGCAGCTAACGCATCGACTTCAATGACTTCCACGTCCTCTCAGGGCCAGAGCACTGAAGAGCAACCATCTGTCTCTTCACCACCTGCCAAAGTGCTCAGGCAGTCAGAGAGCCCTGGACAGGAGCCATCACAGTCTCTCCTTCTGTTCTCTGAATCTGTTGGCTTGGAAAGAGGGGGCCAGCCAAGCAGCATTCAAGAATGTGAAGAAGAGGGAGTATGCAGTGATGCGCAACTTCTTTGTCCCCCTGAATCTGAAGAGGCGGGTGGGCCAGTGCCTATGGTCAGCACACCTCAGTACGCATCAGATGATGACGAGACTCAGGTGCCATTTTCTGGTGCGTACGGTGCTGGCGAGACTACCCAGGAAAAACAGGTGTTTGAAGAGGGGAGTGTAGATGATGAGGTCCTTGACCCATCATGGCGTGAGGAACAGGAAGGTGATGGGAGCAGCTCTGAGGAAGAGATTCCCCGAACAGCCAAAACAGGAGGGAGAGGGAGGGGGCAGACTTGGTTGCCTGTAGCCTCCACTTCGGCACCCGAAGTGCCATCTGCACAGAGAAAACACTAGCTCCTGTGTTAGTGGGGTTCAGTAACTCCAGCTGCTCCCCTGCTGTGTGGATGGCAAAGTCTCCTGCTCCCTCCACATTCAAACTACTACTGATTTTTAACTGTGCTCCACTTAGGCCTCTGGCTCCACTGTCTCTAGTATTTCCCCTGGCATACAACCCCGCCAGTTGCTGCTCTGAAGTGGCGTCTGCACAATCCACACTTGTTCCTGTGTTACTGGGGCTCAGTCACGTCAGTTGATCCCCTGATTTGTGTCCGGCAATGTCTCCTGCTCTGTCCACATTCCGATTACTAGTAGTGGGAATGTGGACAGAGCAGGAGACATTGCTGGACACCCATCAGGGGATCAACTGACATGACTGAGCCCCAGTAACACAGGAACAAGTGTGGATTGTGTAGACACCACTTCTGAGCAGCAACTGGCGTGGTTGGAGGCCAGGGGAAATAGTAGAGACAGTGGAGTCAGAGGCCTAAGAGGAGCACGGTTACAATCAGTAGTAGTCTACAACCTATATAAAACTTGCTGCAAGTAGGCCTCTACCTGCTGCATGATTGATCCTGGGCTTCAACACAGCCAGTTGTCGCTCAGAAGTGCCGTCCGCACAGAGAAAAACACTAGCTCCTGTGTTAGTGGGGTTCAGTCACGCCAGCTGCTCCCCTGCTGTGTGGACGGCAAAGTCTCCTGCTCCCTCCACACTGACACAACATCCGATTTTCTACTTGTTCCAAGTAGACCTCAGCCTGCTGCATGATTGATCCTGGGCTTCAACACAGCCAGTTGTCGCTCGGAAGTGCCGTCCGCACAGAGAAAAACACTAGCTCCTGTGTTATTGGGGTTCAGTCACGCCAGCTGCTCCCCTGCTGTGTGGACGGCAAAGTCTCCTGCTCCCTCCACATTGACACAACATCCGATTTTCTACTTGTTCCAAGTAGGCCTCAGCCTGCTGCATGATTCATCCTGGGCTTCAACACAGCAGGTTGTCGCTCGGAAGTGCTGTCCGCACAGAGAAAAACACTAGCTCCTGTGTTAGTGGGGTTCAGTCACGCCAGCTGCTCCCCTGCTGTGTGGACGGCAATATCTCCTGCTGCCTCCACATTAAAACTACATCACCTATAAAACTTGCTGCAATTAGGCCTCAGCCTGCTCCATGACTGATCCTGGGCTTCAACACAGCCAGTTGTTGCTCGGAAATGCTGTCTGCACAGAGAGAAACACATGCTCCAGTGTTAGTGGGGTTCAGTAAAGCCAGCTGCTGCCCTGCTGTGTGGACGGCAATATCTCCTGCTGCCTCCACATTCACACTACTACTGATTTCAAACATGCTCCAACTAGGCCTCTGGCTCCACTCTGTCTCTAGTATTTCCCCTGGCCCCCAACCCCACCAGTTGCTGCTCAGAAGTGGCATCTGCACAAACAACACTTGTTCCTGTGTTACTGGGGTTCAGTAACGTCAGCTGTTCCCCTGATGTGTGTCCGACAATGTCTCCTGCTATGTCCACATTCCCACTACTAGTAGTTGATTGTGCAGACACCACTTCTGAGCAGCAACTGGTGGGGTTGGCAGCCAGGGGAAATACTAGAGACAGAGTGGAGCCAGAGGCCTAGTTGGAGCACATTTGAAATCAGCAGTAGTCTACAACAGATATTAAACTTGATGAAATTAGACCTCAGCCTACACCCTGATTGACCCTGGGCTCCAACATCGCCAGTTGCTGCTGAGAAGTGTCTTTGGCACGGGTGCTCCCTCCTGCCCATCCAGGTTCCAGCACGCCTGCTGTTTCCAGGGAGTGTCAACATCACTTTGCCACTAATACGTTGTGCTGTCGTGTTGCGGTCGGGTTAGCCGAGCCTATGGTGCCTGCAGTTTAGGTGCTTCCTATGTGGGCTGTGGGTTCTGGTAATAAAGGCTGGTTCCGTAGTGCCAATAGGACAAGCTCCCCCTGTAGGACTGTGGGTTTCGGTAACTGCGGCCGGCTCGCGGCCTTGCAAATTTGCCTTTTTCATGGGTACCTTCTGCTACCCATCCGGGTTCCAGTACCGTCAGCTGGTTCTCGGCAGAGCCTATGGCCTAGGTGCCTCCTTCTCGGTATCTGAGTTCCAGCAACGTCTGCTGGTCCTTGGTAGTGCTTTGTTGCACAGGTACCTCCTGCTTAGTAACCGTATTCCAGCACCGTCAGCTGGTCCACAGTTGTGCCATTGGCTCTTGTTCCTTCTGCCGCCCCTCCGGGTTCCAGCACCGTCAGCTGGTCCTCGCTAGTTCCATTGGCTCTTGCAGCTTCTGCTACCCATCCAGGTTCCAGCACCATCAGCTGGTTCTCGGCAGAGCCTATGGCCTAGGTTCCTCCTTCTCGGTATTGGAGTTCCAGCAACGTCTGCTGGTCCTTGGTAATGCTTTGTAGCACAGGTACCTCCTGCTTAGTAACCGTGTTCCAGCACCGTCAGCTGGTCCACGGTTGTGCCATTGGCTCTTGTTCCTTATGCTGCCCCTCCGGGTTTCAGCACCGTCAGCTGGTTCTCAGCAGTTCCTCAGCCTTCTTGTACCTTCTGCTACTTTTCCAAGTTCGAGCTTGTGGAAATGGTTTTTGGTTCTCACTCTGGATCTCCCTGACGACGACCCTGAAGACGACGACCCTGAAGACCACACCAAAGAAGACCAAAAAGATGACCCTGAAGAAGATGACCAAGAGGACAAAGAACATGAAGACAACCACCAAGATGCAGAACAACAAGAGACAGAAGACCAAGAAGCAGAAAAACCAAAAGCAGAAGAACATTAAGAATAAGACTAAAAATCAGAGCAAATGATATTATCTAAATTATAAGCAGAAGAAGACTAAGCAGTGTATGAGGGTGAGTCCGTTCCTCCTCGTGGTGCCCCTGGAAAATGCCTGCTACTGCAGGCCAAACTGAACGTGGACAAATCCTATTGTAAATCTTTTGTGACAGGCAGAACGGAAGGTGTAATCTTCAAACTTTTATAGATAACAACTACAGGAATGTCTGTCACAAATATGAATATGATGAAGAAGAAGAATAGGAAGAAGATGAAAAAGTAGAATATGAAGAAGAATAATAGTTGAATAAGAAGAATATGAAGAATGTAAAAAAAAAAAGAATAATAGGAGATGAAGAAGATGAATAAGGTGAAGAAGAAGTTGATGAAAAAGATGCTGCTGCTGCGGATCATGAAGGAGAAAGTGTGGGAGAAGTAAAAAAGAAGGTGAAGAGCATGGAAGTAGTGAAACATACATATCTGACAAAATATAAAAGAGGTTAACATAGTCAATATCTTTGTAACTCCGAACGACTTTAAAAAAAAAAAATGTATTCCTGCTATTCCATTTGATTGGGCTAAACCTCTATGGCTTTAATGTCTCCTCCACCTCCCCCAATACATTCTACATTATTATTAGTTGTTTTTCTTCATGTAGAATTAACCTACAAGGAAAGAAAGGGTTTTTTTTAATTCCGATATTTCTGTCCCATTGACTTGAATGGGGCTTCCGGGATCGGAATTGGCGATACTCGATACTTTTTGGATATCGGCCGATCCGATATTTTTCAATATCGGATGGTATCGCTTAACACTACTCCCAACCTTTAAAACAATTAAATAAGTCTCCTCACTAGGGAATCCCTGTACTCTAGATTCCTCGTCGTCCCCATCTTCCATCTCTCTGCACTTGGACTGTTTAGGCTGAGGGAGTACAGACGTGATGTCATCGCGCTCTCTGACCAGAATGTAACTGTCAGGAAACGCGGAAGACGTCACGGCGGTGGAGCAGGGAGAGGTAAGTAATTCAACTTTGCAAGTGCTGTGATCCTGAGCAAGCAGGGGGGTTCCACTCGTTGGTGACGGCACTGGCACAGGGCCCCTCATAGTATGGCGGTGTGCCTGAAGGCGGGTGGGCCCTCCCACCGGCAGAGACACTTTTGCGTACTATGAGGGGCCCTGTGTCAGTGCCGTCGCCCATGAATGTGCCCCCCCCCTCCTGCTCAAGGAACCTGCACTTTCATCTGCACTTTCCTCTTTGTCACCGTGTAAGGTGGTATATAGAGTTGAGCGAAACGGGTCAAAAAATTTCAAAAGTCGCCGACTTTTAGTAAAGTCGGGTTTCATGAAACGAAACCCGACCCCAGGGTGAGGTCGGCCACGAGCTCGGCGACTTTAGCGCCAAAGTCGCGTTTCAAAAGTTTGTTTTCCGCCCTTTTTCAGCCAATCAGGATCCACGGACTCTGTGGGCAACGTGATGACATAGGCAGGGGTCACCACCATCTTTGAGAAGGGCATGCAAGTGATTGGCTTGCTTTGGGGGGGTCACAGTGGGTATAAAAGGGCGTGCACGCCGACCGCCATGTTACTCATGCTGATCTCAGAATAGGGAGATCTGCTGCTGCTGCTGATTCTGTAGGGAGAGCGTTAGGCAGGGAAGAAGACACCAAAAACTGCTTCTGCTGCTAGCGATTTTGCCTGTACAACACACCAGTCACTGTGTGTGCAGTGCAAGTGGAGGCTATATTTTGCTGGATCAGCTGTGTTGGTTGTTAGGCTGCCTTATAAGGCTTCCTGATAGCTGCATTGCTGTTTTCCCACTGCTCTGCAAACTGCTTTTTTAAAAGCAATCCAATTTTTTTTTTCTTGTCCTGGTGAGGTACTGAGCATGCATTTTTTCACACCATACAGCGGTGTACGCTCCTCACACAGTACCGTGTACCGGCTGTTATCACGGCCACAGTGAAGCTATCTGTGTGTGACTCTGTAAGGATAAGTCGAGGACATGTTCCGTTCTTACAGACCTCCACCTTCTAGTTTTGTCTGGTTTTCAAACAGTTAAGTATATTTGCTGTTTGATCACATTCAAAACTATAGAGAGACAGCGTGTGTCAGTCCGTATACTTAAAAAACACGGAGCTTGACAATTTTACGGACACCGGACAGCGGTGTACGTGCACGCTCCTCTCTCAGTACCGTGTAACGGCTGTTATCACGGCCACAGTGAAGCTATCTGTGTGTGACTCAGTAAGGACAAGTCAAGGACTTGTTCCATTCTTACAGACCTACACTCTAGGGAGATTCCTATTCTGCCCAATTCTATATACACCTTGTAGCTTGTCATACACTAGCCAATTTCTGCCTGTGACATAGCGGTGTGATATTCACTGGGCCTCACACATTCCAACAGTGTCCACAAGTGTGTTCAGAAATTCTACATCTCCCCTGTCCTATAGTGACATTTTTCACACCTACGACATTGAGCCTGTGACATAGCGGTGTGATATTCACTGGGCCTCACACAATCCAACAGTGTCCACAAGTGTATTCAGAAATTCTATGTCTCCCCTGACCTATAGGGACATTTTTCACACCTGCGACATTGAGACTGTGACATAGCGGTGTGATATTCACTGGGCCTCACACAATCCAACAGTGTCCACAAGTGTGTTCAGAAATTCTACATCTCCCCTGTCCTATAGTGACATTTTTCACACCTGCGACATTGAGACTCTGACATAGCGGTGTGATATTCACTGGGCCTCACACAATCCAACAGTGTCCACAAGTGTGTTCAGAAATTCTACATCTCCCCTGTCCTATAGTGACATTTTTCACACCTACGACACTGAGCTTGTGACATAGCGGTGTGATATTCACTGGGCCTCACACAATCCAACAGTGTCCACAAGTGTGTTCAGAAATTCTATATCTCCCCTGTCCTATAGTGACATTTTTCACACCTGCGACATTGAGACTGTGACATAGCGGTGTGATATTCACTGGGCCTCACACAATCCAACAGTGTCCACAAGTGTGTTCAGAAATTCTACATCTCCCCTGTCCTATAGTGACATTTTTCACACCTGCGATATTGAGACTATGACATAGCGGTGTGATATTCACTGGGCCTCACACAATCCAACAGTGTCCACAAGTGTGTTCAGAAATTCTACATCTCCCCTGTCCTATATACACCTTGTACCTTGTTTTACATTACTATATAGTTTTTGGGATTTTGTGTACATTTTTACCAAAAATGAGGAAGGCTGGTGGAAGAGGCCATGGAATTGGGCAGGGGTTGCCAGCTGGTAATGATGGTGTTGGTGGTGGATCTGATGGTAGTGGCAAAAGCAAAATAGGACCAAATGCAGGAGGTGTTGAGCCTGTGTCATCGTCTGGCTCCACAAGGCCTCGAAGGCTTAGTTTTCTAGGAGTTGGCAAACCGCTTTTAAAGCCAGAGCTTCAGGAAAAAGTTTTGGCTTACATTGCTGACTCAGCCTCCAGCTCTATCGCCTCCTCTTCTGAAGTTGTAAAAAATAAAAGCACTGAGTCGTCATTGGAGGCTCATGTTCATGAACCACACCTTTCATTGTGTCCTTCACCCCAACCAAGATTGAAGGATGACGCAGTCCATACTACTGATTACTCCATGGAGCTGTTTTCACGTACCATGCCTGGGTTATCAAGTGAAATGATGAATTACCCAGGCCAAGATGAATCTGACATGGAGTGCACTGATGCACAGCACCTGATAGATGATTCTACTGGTACATTCACTCAGAGCTCTACATTGTCCTTGCAGTGTAATGAGCCAGATTCTGACCCTGATGAGACTCAGGTGCTCCTTCCCGCATACTATACCACCATACACGGTGACACAGAGGAAAGTGCACATGACATTGAAAAGGAGGTGATGGATGACCCAGTTGTTGACCCAGATTGTCATCCATTGGGGGAAGAGGGTGCTGCTTCCAATAGCTCAGATGAGGAGGAGGAGCATCCACAGCAGACATCGACATCGCAACAGCTGTTATCTGGCAGGCCCGGAGCACTCCAAAGACAGGTTCCAAAAATCAAAAGAGTTGCTGGACAGCTTGTCCAGACGGTCAAAACAGCACAGCGTGCTAGGCCGCAAAATGTCTTCCAAAGTAGGAAGAGTGCAGTGTGGCACTTTTTTGAACAAAATCCTCATGATCAAGCCAAGGTTATCTGTAAGAAGTGCGCAAAGACCTTTAGCCGAGGGAAAAATCTGAAAAATTTGAATACCAGTTGCATGCTTAGACATTTAACCAGCATGCACTTGCAAGCGTGGACACAACACCAAACCTCAAGTACCACATGTGCAACTGATCACAAAGAAGGTAGTCAGCAACGCTACATTGTTTCCCCCACTGTAAGCCCACCGGTTAGCACAGCAGCAAATGTTGAGGTGTCGTTGCAAGGCCAAAGCAGTCAGGGAATCCCACTGTTATGTCAAAGAAAGACTGAATCTAGGCCATCAGAAAGAACACCAACTCCATCACCATCATCAACCCTCTCTCAGTCCACCCTGTCCACCGCTAGTTCCACCATATGCAGCTCTCAAGTCCAGCTCACCCTCCCAGAGACTATGAGTAGGTCAAGAAATTACTCAGTCTCTCATCCGCGTACACTGGGTTTGAACGCCCACATTGCCAAACTAATCTCGTTAGAGATGATGCCCTATCGGTTGGTGGAAAGCGAAGCTTTCCGCGAACTCATGGCCTATGCAGTACCACGCTATGACCTACCCAGTCGCCACTTCTTCTCTCGCAAAGCCATCCCAGCCCTCCACCATCATGTGAAAGACCGCATTGTCGAAGCACTCAAGCAGTCAGTGAGTAGAAAGGTGCACCTCACAACAGATGCATGGTCCAGTCGGCATGGCCAGGGCTGTTACGTGTCCATCACTGCGCACTGGGTTAATGTGGTGGATGCAGGGTACACAGGGGACAGCGGTGGTGGGACAGTGCTGCCTAGCCCACGGTATAGGAAACAGTTGGCTGTAGGCGTTCGACACATCTCCTCCTCCAGAAGCGAAAGCTCGTCCACAGAGCGCAGTCGTACGAGCACTCCATCTGCAGCTGCCACTGTTGCACACGAGGTGTCCCCCTATCGAGCAGCTAGTGGAAAGCGTCAGCAGGCTGTGTTGCAGATGATGTGTTTGGGCGACAGACACACCGCGGAGGTGCTGGCCGAGTACTTTCAGCGACAGTCATGGCTGGGCAGTATACATCTTGAGGCAGGCAAGGTAGTTAGTGATAACGGCCGTAATTTTGTGGCAGCCATAGCCCTTTCAAAACTCAGCCACATAACTTGTTTGGCTCACACCTTGAACCTGGTGTTGCAGTGCTTCCTCAACAATTATCTGGAGTTAACAGCCCTGCTCCAGAAGGTGCGAAGACTGTACGCGCACATCCGCCGGTCGCCTGTACACTCCATTCGTATGCAGAAGCTGCAACGATTGCTCCACCTTCCCAACCACCGCCTCATTATCGACATTGCATCAAGGTGGAACTCCACCCTGCACATGGTTGAGCGGCTGCTCGAATAGAGGCAGGCCATAATGCATTTGTGGGAGGATACACGGCCAGGCACTTTGAGAGCAGACATGGAGTTGACAGGTGTGCAGTGGTCGAAGCTGAAACACCTCTGTAAAGTCCTTCAGTGTTTTGAGGAATGCACACGGCTGGTAAGCGCAGACGACGCCATCCTAAGCATGAGCATCCCACTTATGTGTCTGCTCATGCAAACTTTGACGCACCTTAAGGAGCAGGCGTCTGCAGCCAATGTTGACGAGGAGGAGGGAATCCTTGATGACATTCAGCCATTGTCTGCTCAGGGACCTCTCCTGGACGAGGTGGAGGAAGAAGAGGAGGAGGTGGATGATGATGAGGATGATTACTTAGGGGTGGAGGATGCATCTCGTGGGGCAAGTGAAAATGTTGGCATGGCAAGGTCTGGTACAGGGTTTGTGCGTGACTGGAGGGATGTGGATTTGCCAGAAAGTGCTCCTCCAACCAGCACTCGCAGTGCATCATTGACACCGAGAACATTGGCCCACATCTCAGATTATGCCATGCAGATCCTAAAAAGGGACCCCCGCATTGCCAAAATGATGAACGATGACGACTACTGGTTGGCCAGCATCCTGGATCCACGCTATAAAGGCAAATTACAAAACATCATGCCACAGGAGAACCTTGACCTAATATTGGCTAATAAACAAGCAACTCTGGTAAACCGGTTGGTTGAGGCATTCCCAGCACACAGCAGCGGTGATGGTTCTCACACGAGCCATACGGGCCGGGGGCAGCTTGGCAGAGGTGTTCGTAGTGCACACAACAGAGGTGGCGTTGGAGACAGGGGTTTCATGACAATGTTGTGGACTGATTTTTCAAGTACCGCTCACACAACTGGTAATAGGTTATACTGCATCGATGGAAAGTGACAGGAGACAGCAGTTGTCAACTATGGTTACAAACTACTTTTCCTCCCATATCGATGTTCTCCCGCACAGGTCATTCCCCTTTGACTATTGGGCCGCTAAACTGGACACCTGGCCTGAATTGGCACAATATGCCTTACAGGAGCTCGCTTGCCCAGCTGCAAGTGTGCTATCGGAAAGAGTCTTCAGTGCAGCTGGATCTATCCTGACAGAAAAAAGGACCCGTCTGTCAACCCAAAATGTGGATGATCTAACCTTCATTAAAATGAACCATGCATGGGTTTCCAAGGATTTTGTCCCACCTTGCCTTGATGACACATAGGTTGCCAGAAAAATGGCTTGCTTTGGTCCTCCTCCTATTCCGCGAACTTGACCTATTTCGCCTTTTGCAGCAGCTGAATGTCCCACATCAACATATGCCACTTTGTAAACCGCCCTAACCGGGCTGCCCCCCCCATGGCCAGGGTCACCACCTAGCGCATGAAAGCACGAAACCGTGCGAGTGCCGTTGCCCTGGACAGGTGGGTAGGCCGACTCTTGGGCGCGGGCACTGGCACAGGGTCCCTCATAGTGCAATCAAGTGTCTCTGACGGTGGTGGTGCACACCTGCCGTCAGACACACCGCCGTACTATGAGGGGCCCAGTGCCAGTACCGACGCCCACGAGTGTGCCCCCCTTGCTTGGGCAGGGCCCCAGCATTTGCAATGTTTACCTCTCCCTGCTCCTCCGCTGTGTAGTCTGGGCTGTCAAATCCTTCACTGGGAGTGCCACTACAAATTGATTGAACTGAAAGATGATGGTTAAGATGTAGCTATGCCCTGTCCTGCTGGCC
Source organism: Dendrobates tinctorius (assembly GCF_039654945.1). Classification (NCBI taxonomy): domain Eukaryota; kingdom Metazoa; phylum Chordata; class Amphibia; order Anura; family Dendrobatidae; genus Dendrobates; species Dendrobates tinctorius. The sequence continues at coordinate 50,752,474 of NW_027361683.1, forward strand.
GGGCTCTAGCTCCAGATGATCAATGGCTTCCATTTCTTATGGACGTCAACTCACAATGACATGCAGTGGTGGTTTATCATCAGCTTTCACAGTTTTCCTACTCACAAACGTGTGACATTCCGGCGCACATTTTAAAATGTGCCCTCTCATGCCAATCAAATAGAATCGCCTACGGCCTGTGGCTTCTGTCTTTTGCACTCCCAAGTTACGTGACAGATCATGATAGCCAGTGAGCACCATGTTTACATCGCTCCCTGTGATAAAAATTTGATTGAGATGAGTAACAGTGATGGAATCAATGGAAGTGCGATACAGCAAGACTTCATTCACAAAATCATGTTTTCACTGTCTCAACACACAAATTAATTGAGGGTCAGCATCGCCTATGAGAATTGTGACGGACGTTTTTCCCGTGAATAGTAATTCCTAGATTTCTGCAATCACTAGCCTTTATGTCAGTAATTGTATGCATCTCATTTCCTATTGCGGAGAGGCTGGACTGTATTACTGAGACAGAAATATATATGAAGATTTAAAAATAACACCAAAAGTATATAGTTGTGTACGCCTCAAATGCATTTCCTTTTTATTCGGACTCCCATGACAGCACCACGAGAGAGGGGATCCGCCCTTTAGGAACAGGAAACCTACAGATACAAAAAGGGCGGCACCTCTCCCACGCATCAGTTGGTTTCCTGTTCCTGAAGGGACGGGATCCTACAGAAGACCAGGATCCCAGGCCGGCCGGCCGATACAGGTAGCGGGGGGGTCTCCTACCTCGGCCTGGTGCGGATCCCTGGAAGACGCCACGGTGGCCCAGGATGGGTAGCACGGCGGTGGCGTAGTCAGCAGGGAGTGGCGTCCGGAGGATGTCCGACTCCAGAATAAAGGCCGCCGCCGGTGAGTATGTTTCCCCCCGGGGGCCCCCGGATCCGGCGGCGCTGGTGCGGTGGCCGGCGCGCTGCGGGGGACGCTGCGACCGGGGAGCGTGGTATCCCGAAGCTCCCGGGCGTCCCGCGTGACTTCCGGTCGGGCGGGGTCGCGGTGACGTCAGGGGGCAGCCGGAGGAGGTGCTTCCGGGTCGGCGGCGCCACTGCGCATGCGCGAGAAAAACAAGATGGCGGCGCCCATCGCAAACGCCGATGAGTGTCGGCTCTCCGGCCGGGTGCGGCGCCAGCTGGGGAAGGGAGCCCTATTAGGGGGGGAGGGGCGCGGCACGCATACTGCTGTCCGGAGGAGGGGTATATAGGCAGGACCCGGGCAGGGTGCCTTGCCTTGGCCACATTATTGCGAGCAGTAATGGAGAGCGAGCAGGAGCAGCAGCAGCAGCGGCAGCGGAGGCAGCAGCAGCAGCAACGACGGCAGCAGCGACAAACATCTCTGCCGCCCCTGGATGACCTTCGGCAGGTCAAGCAGAAAAAGAAAGAGTCACATGACAGTGAACGTGCGGGACGAAATGACCAGTCCAGCCATAAAAGCTCCTCTAAGCAGACAGGAGCATCGTCTGAGAAGAATCCCCCTCATCCTCCGGTACTTGAGAGTGGCACTGGTAAGTGATCTTCGTGAAAGTTCACTCAGTGACGGGGCCCCCCTTCTGTGCTTTATTCTAGGGGAAGAAGGCTTCGAGTAAAACTAAACACAGGGAATGCGCACTCTGTGCATGCCCATTACCGGACTCATGCCCCAAAAGATTGTGCCCCCCCTGTATTCAGCAGACAGTGGCGGAAGAGTCGCCCGTGGTAGCAGCGAGTTTGAGAGACATTGTTAGGGCAGAAATGAAGGAAACCCTAAAGTCACTGTCCCAGCCGGAAACCATAAAGGGCGGGGTCCCGGTGGAGTCCGATTCCTCGGCAGAATGGAGGAAAAGTAGAGACTCCCAGGCTTCATCTCCCTCGTCCTCCTCAGGAGAAGAGGACTCTGGGCGGTTTTGTCTGCCTCTTGACCGGGTAGACAAGCTGGTCAAAGCAGTCAGAGGGACAATGGAAGTAGAGGAGCCTAAGCCCCAATTATCCATGCAGGATGTCATGTTCAGGGGGCTGGAGCAGAGGAAGCATAGAGTCTTCCCGTTAAATCAGAAGATCCAGGATCTAATCCACAGAGAGTGGAAAAAAACAGATAAAAGAGGGTCGCTACCACCAGCCCTCAAACGCAGATATCCCTTCGACGATCCGGCAGTAAATACTTGGGACAAGGCCCCCAAATTAGATGCGGCCATTGCAAAGGCATCGAAAAGATCCTCGCTGCCCTTTGAGGACATGGGATCCCTTAAAGATCCCCTAGACAGGAAGGCAGACACCTTCCTTAAGAATACTTGGGAGATGGCAGCCGGTTCCTTAAGACAAGCAGTGGCGTCAACATGCACAGCCAGGTCCATGATGGTCTGGTTGGACCAGTTGGAGTCACAATTAAAACAGGGTACGTCAAGACAAACAATTCTTGGGGCCCTACCAACAATCCAAGAGGGAGCAGCCTTCCTAGCAGATGCCTCGGCGGATGCAGTAAGAATGGCAGCCAGAGCAGCAGGTCTCTCTAATGCGGCTCGTAGAGCCTTGTGGCTAAAGTGCTGGCAGGGAGACATTCAGACCAGGGCGAAGCTTTGTACTATTCCGTGTGAGGGGGAATATTTGTTCGGCGCAGTCCTGGACGAACTGCTTGAGAAGGCTGGGGACGACAAGAAAAAATTCCCAAATCTCTGGCCTACATCCTACCGACGCCCATTTGGTAGAAGGAGATTCCGTCTGGGGAGAAGGCCCAATTCTTCGCCTACTAGAGACCGTCCCAGATGGGAAGATAGAAGGAGAAGAGGTACGGGCTACATGTTTAGACGCTCGTCTAGAGATCAAAAGAGACAGAATCAATGACTAGCAATTCCCGTGGGAGGTAGACTATCATCCTTTCTTCCGGCATGGTCACAGATTACAAATAGTGACTGGTTGCGCAATGTAATATCCACCGGGCTTAGATTGGAGTTTACCCAGGTCCCGCGGGATACCTTTAAATCCACTCCTTTAAGATCTTCACCCCTTGAACAAGCAGCTTTAGAAGCGGAGGTCTTGAGCCTATGCCAGAAGAACGTCCTGATAGAGGTTCCGGAAGCTGAGAGAGGAAGAGGGTTCTACTCTCCCTTATTCCTGATCCAAAAACCTGATAAGACATTTAGAACGATCATTAACTTACGTTTCCTTAATAAGTTTTTGGTGAACCGTACTTTTAAGATGGAGTCCATCAATACGACAATAAAAATATTGTTTAAAGGGTGTTTTATGGCAGTCATAGATTTGAAAGATGCGTACTATCATGTACCTATCCATGCAGACTTCCAGCAGTTCCTGAGGGTGGCGGTTTCAATAGACGGCACAGTCCGTCATTATCAATATAGAGCCCTTCCCTTTGGTCTCTCTGCAGCGCCCCGGGTATTTACAAAGATAGTGGCCGAAGTGATGGCGCATTTACGGGAGGTGGACATCCTGATTGTTCCATATTTGGATGATTTTTTAATTGTGGGAAAATCAGGGAGCCATTGTACATCCCAGATAGAAAGAGCTAAGTCCAGGTTAGAAAACCTCGGATGGATATTAAACTATGAGAAATCCCGACTCCAGCCCTCAAAAATACAAAAGTTTCTAGGCTTACTATTAAATTCAGAAACTCAGCAGTGTCTGTTGCCATTGGATAAAATGCAAAAGATACAGCAGCAGGTTCTTCGGGCGGTTGATAATCCTTCTATGACCCTCAGACAGGCCATGTCCCTGTTGGGATCTCTAACCTCATGCATCCCAGCAGTTAGGTGGGCACAATTCCATACTAGAGCCCTTCAGAAGGATGTCCTATTTAATAGCAGGGCCTTAAGACACTCCTTACAAGGTCAACTGTTGCTAAGCCCCTCGACTGTCACATCGCTTAGATGGTGGCTCGATGATGAGAACCTAGCCTCAGGGGTGCCCTGGATAACGCAGATAACCCGTGTTATAACCACAGACACTAGTCCCATCGGTTGGGGGGCCCATATGGGGGACATAGTGGTACAGGGACAGTGGGATTCGGATACGGAGATCTCATCCAACCAAAGAGAGCTATTGGCGATAGAGCAGGCAGTCAAAAAACTCATTATGTACCTACAGGGCCATCACGTGAGGATACTCTCGGACAACCAGGTAGCGGTAGCATATATCAACCACCAAGGTGGAACCCGCTCCGACGCCCTGATGCGGACAACAGAACGTCTCCTTCAAATAGCAGAGGGAAGTTTTCTATCTTTGACGGCGCTCCACATCAGAGGAAAGGACAACGTAAAGGCAGACTTTCTAAGCCGCAAGGCTCTAAAGCAAGGAGAATGGGCTTTGAACAGGGATATTTACCACCAGATTGTCCGCAGATGGGGTCGGCCAGAGGTAGACCTCTTTGCCACCAGAGAAAACAGAAAAGAAAAATCGTTCTGCTCTCTGAATCCCAGGGAGAATCCACTAGCAGTGGACGCCCTCCTGATAAGATGGAACTTTTCTCTGGCATACGCCTTCCCGCCATTAAATCTTCTACCACTGGTAGTAAGGAAGATCAGGGAAGATCGGGCAAGAGTCATATTAATTGCCCCCTTTTGGCCCAGGAGGACCTGGTTTGCATGGTTGAGGACCATGTCTGTATGCGATCCCTGGGTGCTGCCGAACCTTCCGGATCTCCTCTACCAGGGGCCAGTCAGCCACCCACAAATAGCGAGACTCCATTTGACGGCGTGGTCTTTGAAAGGTCACTGTTAGAGGATAGAGGGTTCTCCAAGAAGTTAATTGATACCCTCCTAAAAAGCAGGAAATTGACTACCACTAACATTTATGCTAGGACCTGGAAGCGATTCCTGTCCACCTTTCAGTTTGACGCCAGAGGCGGAATTCCCACGAAACATATTCTGGAATTTCTCCAGAAGGGTCTCGAATTGGGTCTCTCCACAAGTACATTAAAAGTACAAGTTTCAGCCTTAGGGGCCTTGTTTGCATGTGATATTGCCAATAACTATTGGGTAGCAAGGTTCATCAAAGCAGCGGCTAGATCGAGACCCATACACAAAGACAGATGTGTACCTTGGGACTTAAATTTAGTCCTTACGGCCTTGACAGAAAGACCATTTGAACCTCTGGATTCGGCCTCATTAAAGATTATATCTCTTAAGGCAGCTTTTCTAGTGGCGATAACATCCGCACGTAGAGTGAGCGACATACAGGCACTTTCCAGATTGCCCCCTTACACAGAGTTCTTACAGGATAGAGTAATCCTAAGGCCAGATCCAGCATACCTTCCCAAGGTAGCATCACAATTTCACAGGACACAAGAGATAGTTCTGCCTTCCTTCCTCCCTAATCCGACCAACCCTAAGGAGCAAAAACTTCAGGCATTAGATATTAGGAGATGCTTACTTAAATATTTAGCAGCCACGGATCCTTGGAAGAAGGAGAATGCATTATTCCTATCCTTCCAAGGTCCCAGGAAAGGTTGTAGGGTATCAAAACGCACATTAGCGAGGTGGATTAGGGAGGCTATCTCTCTTGCCTACACAGCAGGTGGAGGTCCGGCTCCGCAGAACCTGAGGGCGCATTCCACTCGTGCCATGGCATCATCTTGTGCAGAAAGATCTGGAGTGTCAATTGATCAGATATGTAAGGTGGCCACCTGGTCATCTCCTTCCACCTTTTTTAACCACTATCGATTAGATATGGGTGCCTCTTCAGATCTCACCTTCGGGCTAAGGGTGCTGCAGGCTGTAGTCCCGCCCTAAATTAGTTTACATCTCTGTAATTCTCTCGTGGTGCTGTCATGGGAGTCCGAATAAAGTATTAAGTTACGTACCGGTAACGGTATTTTTCGGAAGCCCATGACAGCACCCTTAGTTCCCTCCCTTGTTCACATATAGGGGTGCACTCCTTTAGAAGATTGTCCACAATTTACGGTATGTGGGAGATGGTGTAAAAAAAATATATATATTTCTGCTATATAGGGTAGATAGGTTGTATATATTATATGTTGTGTACTAACCATGGTAGCCTCTCAAGCTCTGTAAACCAACTGATGCGTGGGAGAGGTGCCGCCCTTTTTGTATCTGTAGGTTTCCTGTTCCTAAAGGGCGGATCCCCTCTCTCGTGGTGCTGTCATGGGCTTCCGAAAAATACCGTTACCGGTACGTAACTTAATACTTTTCCACTTTTTAGATTGCTGTGTAATCCATACTGAGAACACGGAGATTTTACAAGTTTAAACTATGCTATATATACCTGCTATCCAGTGATAAAGTACCCTTCCTCAACTTTGTACAATCTGGTCAAATCCATACTGGGCCTGAGAACATCTTAGTCTGCCTCCTGATCTATAGACATATATTTTTAATGTGTAAACTAGGCTACATATATACGTGTTATCCGGTGAAACTGTACCCTTTATCAACTTTCTACAATGTTGTTGAATCCATACTGGACCTGAGAATGGCTGCCGAGCTGTTAAGCAAGCTACAGCACCTGTGGTTTGGACACGTAATTTTTTCAGGAATGACGGTTAGGCCTAACTCCGGAATTGCGGTTGACCTGAACTTACTGGGAAATCATCGTTCGCGGGGAATAATCTGAATCCCAGATCCCCATCACTAACGGAGTTCAGCAGGTTATCTGCACCTGTAAGCGACAAAAGCTGGTCCTTTCAGTGTAGCGCGCATGCAGCCCTGGACATGTACGGGAATGCTAGACCTGTTATTGCTCGATCTCACGTGCCAGCGCCTCGCTTATCCCTCTAGTAAATTTGACGCGTACTGCGGGGGCATGCCGGAGTCTCGTTTGTTAACGGAATAAAGCTGAGAAATCGCTAGCACAACTACAAACACACATACCACACCACACACAGAATCGACAAAGCTTTCAAAGTGTGCATCTTTTCTTTAGGTGGCATGGTTGTGGTTTCCCGGGTGGAGTCCAATTAAGCCACAGGCTCCACTCCTGGTGGTGCCCTTTTGGACATTCCTTTAAGGTTCAGCTTTGCAATCATACTGCCCCCGGAAACCAAAAACTTTGCCTTCATGGACACTGTTTGGAGGTTCGTGGGAATAACGCCGCCCGATCAGCAGTCGGCATATGGGTCGCCCTCCCAGGGCTGTGGGGTACTCGGTACCAGGCCGGTGTCAGTGGGATGTGTCACAGCAGCGGTGACCCGGACGGTGGCCCTGGGCGCCCATGTAAATGGCGTGGTATAAAGGTAAAGAGTTTATATAGATAGTTTGACGCCACCTGTGGTGTTCGGCAACATAGATGTTAGGCCGACGCTGCATGCAGATCCTCTGGGACTGAAGGTGTTGTGCAGCAAAGATGGTGAAGCTCCCCACAGGTGGAGCTGGAGTCCCAGGGAAGTGTAGATGTAGTGATGGGGGAAAGGCACAGGTGGTGTAGGTGCTGGTACCCAGATGTACCGGTGCTGGAATAACTGTAGGACACCAGAGCATGCAGTTCCAAAGCTTTACTCACAGTCTGCAGGTTACACAGATGCCTGCCTCCGTGCTGTGTCCTCCGGGTCAGGACCTCAGCCAACCTCCGGGGCCAAAATGGAAAGCTCCCTTCCAACACTCCGCCAACATGTACCTTCCTGAACGTCTCCTTTCTAGCGCTTGTGGGGGAAGCACTCACAGGACCGTGGTTCACTGAAGCGCCTCCTGTCTAACAGATGTTCCTCAGACTTTACTTGTATGGCAGACAGCTGTAGCCTTTTCCTTCTGGCTCCCACATGTCGATGCTGGGGCCTCCGAGCCTTAGTTGGGTACAGAGCATTTATAGCTGCTACTTCCCCCGGTTTCTGCTGCAGGAACGTCAGTGTCCCTACAAACTCGGAGACCGGAATCGGGACCATGCGCTCCAGCTAGGAGTGAGCCTTAACTCTGCTCATCCTCCAGCTCCCCTTCTCACGTCCACATACTTCCCCTTCCCTGCACAGAGTTCCCTAACTTACCTCCTCCCGACCACAAAGAGCAGCTCCTCAGCAGTCAGGTTCAGAGGTCTCCCTGCTAGCCTGGAGTGGGAAATGTGTTGTGTGTTGGTTTCACTGCTAGAGAGATCCTTCGTTGCTCCCAAGCTTGACAACACACTCCCTAGGAGGAAGGCAATGCCACAGTGACGACCATACTCTTGGGGATGCCAAAAGTGCACTGAGGCCCAGCCACTGCTGGATGATGCTGCTGGTACATTGACCCAGACCACTACATTCCCCTCGCACTCTACACTGCCAGATTCTGACCCAGAGGAAACTCAGGTTCCCCTTCCCACATACTATACCACCTTACACGGTGACAAAGAGGAAGGTGCAGATGAAAGTGCAGGTTCCTTGAGCAGGTGGGGGGGCATACTCATGGGCGATGGCACAGGGCACCGCATAGTACGCAAAAGTGTCTCTGCCGGTGGGAGGGCCTAAACAGCCAAGTGCAGTGAGATGGAAGATGGGGACGACAAGGAGTTCAGAATATTGCAGGGATTCCCTAGCAAGGAGACTTATGTAATTGTTTTCAATGTTGGGACAGCAATTTTTGGGGAGCACTATACTCTGGTGAATGATATATGGGGCCCACCATACACTGGAGCATTCCAAAGGTGGACATCAGACACTGGAGCAGCATTTACAGGGCCCATTATACACTAGAGCAGTAGAAATGGGGCCCATTATATATGGAGCATTATTTGGGCCCATAAGACAGTGGAGCTTCATCCATTGGGACCAACATATACTATAGCATTATGTGGAGCTCATCATATACGGTTTGAAACATTATATGGGATCAATGATTTCATATGGAGAAATATATGGGCCTCATTACTCTGTATAGCGCACTAAGCGCTGGCCATAATACTGTATGGAGTTATATACTGTCCGTTTTTGGAGGTATTGGAAAATTTAAAATGGATATCAGTCATGAGATGTAAGAAGTGAAGTATTTTTCATTGTACCATACTGCTATTTCTCTGCCGTATCGGAGCATCATGAGTTGTGGTATGTGTTAAAGGGGCGCTCTTTGGCCCTGGGCCCACGAAAACCTGGAGTCAGCCCTACCCCCCACAACTGTAGCCAAATAACCCCCATTTTTCAGTGCGTAACTAGTATTATGAAGTAAATTAAGGTTGACAAGCTTAAGTAATAAGAATTGATGCTTTTGGCATTCAAATGGGCACTGTAGGTGTGTTTCCTGTCCTCCTCTCACTGCCGACTTTAATTCCCCATTGACTTACATTGGGTTTCGTGTTTCGGTCGGACCCCCGACTTTTCCCTATAGTCGGCCGATTTTGCTCGACCCGACTTTTGGAAAAGTCGGGTTTCATGAAATGAAACTCGACCCTAAAAAAACAAAAGTCGCTCAACTCTGTCTGCAAGAAATGTACCATGAAGTCTAATTAAGCCTGGTATATGTGGCCTATGCATGTAGCAGAAAAGGTAGATGCCTGTGAGTTAATGACGAGAGTTTAGAACATCCTTTGAGGAAGGGAAGGTGGCAATATTTCAGTTCAATATAAGCAGGAGAACTATGCACCCTTGGCTAGTTATCCTGCCAAGTGGGGGGGCTTTGTGGAACAGTTGACCAAATTCAAACTTTGGACAAACCACTACCTCTTTTTGCCTGTTTTCTTGCTACGGATCCATCCCTCTATGCACTGCTTTGCTTGTTAGGCGTGCACCGTGACAGGTTGGATTAGTGGCCTCATTATCAACCACATCGTCTTCCAATTCCTCAATCTGATCCTACTTCTGAGTTGAAATTTGAGGCTGACCTAATAGCAACTATGTGTCATGATTATCCTCCACGTCTTCAGACATGAATTGACCATCCCCAAAGTGGCTTTCTCCTGGCCATGGGTGCTCAAATGCTTGGGAATCACTGCACTCCACCTCCTCATGATCCTCTATAATGGTGCACAATGGTGACAATTTTCAAGGAAACGTAAACAGTTCCTCAGAGTGGCTAGCGTGGGGGTCATATGTCTTCAGGGATTCTTGATGGTGGGAGGAAGAAGGACCAGGTTGAGGATTCACAGGCCTTGCCTGAGACGTTAGTGACAACCCACGGCTAGGCCGTGAATAAGCGCAGTCAGACGTTGGTCCATACCAAAAGATCACGTAGTAAACTAAGGGAAAATACGAAGTCGCAAGTCAGGTCACATGCCAGGGTCAGAATGCCAGAGAAACAGCGGATAAGCAAAGGGTAATAACAAATAGGTAGTCTGAACACGGTCCAAAGGTCAGCAGCAGAATATTGGATGCAAAGGGGCAATGACAAACAGGTAGTCTGAACATGGTCCAAAGGTCAGTAGCAGAATATCAGATGCAAAGGGGCAATGACAAACAGCAAACAGGTAGTCTGAACACGGTCCAAAGGTCAGCAGCACAAGTACATCAGAACTTACAGCATAGGGTACAGGTGAACACACCAGAGATCACCAGCTTAGAACAAGTTTTTGACTGGCAATGAGCTGGGCCAGATAGCTCACCTAAATAACGGCAATTACCAAGAATATGGAGCACCTGTGGAAGTCTCTGCACCTTCCAGTCAGATAGTTAAACCAAACTGTCAATCAAAGCACCGACAGCTCAGCACACCCCAGCACAGGATAGGGTGCCAGAGCTGTCCATCACAGAGTCCCAGACACTGAGCAGAGGATACCAATAAACAAAAAGTTAAACCACACCCTATAAGCATCAAAGTCTTTAAGACAGATTTGTAAAGGCGCATGTCAAAACCAGGGAGTCAATCCTGGAGCAGGTTCCATAGCAATAGATAAAAAAGACAGCACCTCAGACAATGGTGAAAAAAAAGCCTTACATTTTATTCTGCCTACTGTGGCGACGTTTCGGTCCAAATAACTTTTTCAAAAAAGGTCTTCAGACCGAAATGTCGCCACAGGAGGCAGAATAAAATGTAAGGCTTTTTTTCCCCACTGTCTGAGGCGCTGTCTTTTTTATCTATTACTCTGAGCAGAGGAATCATGACACAGCCTCTAGGCTACTGAGAATGGACCGTATGGAAGACTTCATCATGCTGCTTGTCAAAACACTGGAGCCTTTCTGGTATCCAACCCAAAAAATTCTCACACTTGTCTGGGTTCATTAGTGGTGTAGTGCACTGATCAAATTTTGATAGGAACCTAGAATGAGATAGTCACCTTCGGATCTGTCACATGGCCTTGGCGGGCAACACCACATCCACATCCCTTAACGTCACCCTTTCTCAACGTGAAAGAGTTATGCTTAAGAAACCAAAAAATACAGGCTTTATTTTTCACATGTACCCTTACAAAGGTCTTTATGTACAAATTCACTGTATCTAGCAATGTATGACTATTTTTTGGGAGATCGCAGCTTGATTTTACACGGCATCAGCAGACTGACATAAATTACAGGTAAATAGTCATGTTTCCATATCTCTGCAGGTTTTGCACCAGTCACACAAAAAAATTATGATGTTTTTTCAATCACCTTGCTGATACACTCCAAATGCAGAGTAATGAAAATTATTGCCCCTGCTAAATTGTCACATAAGATTATCTCTACCCAGACTGCACGAGTCACACAACTGCTAGATAAAGAAATGCTATTTTTTTAAGCCAGTAGAAAATTATGATTTTTTTCAATCGCCATACTGACATACTCCAAATGCGGAGTAATGAAGATTATTGCCCCTGCTAAATTGTCACGTACGATTATCTCTACCCGGATTGTGCCATTTGAATTAGTACAGCCATGAGTCTTCTTGAGAATGATGCAACAAGTTTTTCACACCTGGATTTGGGTATCCTCTTCTATTCTTCCTTGCAGATACTCTCTAGTTCCATCAGGTTGGATGGTGAATGTTGGTGGACAGCCGTTTTCAGGTCTCTCCAGAGATGCTCGATTAGCTTTAGGTCAGGGCTCTGGCTGGGATAGTGAAGTATGGTCACAGAGTTGTTCTGAAGCCACTCCTTTAATATTTTAGCTGTGTGCTTAGGGTCATTGTCTTTTTGGAAAGTGAACCTTAAGCCAAGTCTGAGGTCCAGAGCACTCTGGAAGAGGTTTTCATCCAGGATATCACTGTACTCGGCCACATTAATGTTTCCTTCAATTGCATGCAGTCGTCATGTCCCTGCAGCTGAAAAACACCCCCATAGCATGATACTGCCATCACCATGTTTCACTGTTGGGATTGTGTTGGGCAGGTGATAAGCATTGCCTGGTTTTCTCCACACATACAGCTTAGAATTATCACCAAAAAGTTCTATCTTTGTCTCATCAGACCAGAGAATCTTATTTCTCATAGTCTGGGAGTCCTTCATGTGTTTTTTAGCAACCTCTATGTGGGCTTTCATACTGTATGTCTTGCACTGAGGAGAGGCATCCGTCGGACCACTCTGCCATAAAGGCCCAACTGGTGGGGGGCTGCAGTGATAGTTGACTTTGTGGAACTTTCTCCCATCTCCCTAATGCATTTGTGGAGATCAGCCACATTGATCTTGGGGTTCTTCTTTACCTCTATCACCTAGGCTCTTCTCCCAAGATTGCTGAGTTAGGCTGGATGGCCAGGTCTAGGAAGACCTCTGGTGGTCCCAAAATTCTTTTGTTTAATGATTATGGAAGGCCACTGTGCTCGTAGGAACCTTGAGTACTGCAGAAATTCTTTTGTAAACTTGGCCAGATCTGTGCCTTGCCACAACTTTGTCTTTGAAATCCTTGGCCAGTTCCTTTGACCTCATGATTCTTATTTGGTCTGATATGCACTGTGAGCTGTGAGGTCTTATATAGACAGGTGTATGTCTTTAAAAATCAAGTCATATCAGTTTAATTAAACACTGCTGGACTCCAAATGAAGTAGTAGAACCATCTCAAGGAGAATCACAAGGAATTGGACAGCATGTGACTTAAATATGAGTGTCTGAGCAAAGGGTCTGAATACTTATGAGTAGAGTTGAGCGAAACGGGTCGAAAAAATTCAAAAGTCGGGGTTTCATGAAACGAAACCCGACCCTAGGATGAGGTCGGCCACGAGGTCGGCGACTTACGCGCCAAAGTCGCGTTTCAAAAGTTTGTTTTGCGCTCTTTTTCAGCCAATCAGGATCCACGGACACTGTGGGCAACGTGATGACCTAGGCACGGGTCACCACCATCTTTCAGAAGGGCATGCAAGTGATTGGCTTGCTTTGGTGGGCGTCACAGGGGGTATAAAAGGGCGTGCACGCCGACCGCCATCTTACTTCTGCCGATCTTAGTATAGGGAGAGGTTGCTGCTGATTCTGTAGGGAGAGCGTTAGGCAGGGAAGAAGACAAAAAAACTGCTTCTGCTGCTAGCGATTTGGCCTGCACAACACACAAGTCACTGTGTGTGCAGTGCAAGGGGAGGCTATATTGTGGTGTATCAGTGGTGTAGGTTGTTGGGCTGCCTTTTAAGGCTTCCTGACACGCTGGCATTGCTGTTTACCCACTGCTCCGCAAACTGCTTTTTTAAAAGCAATCCAATCTCCCTTATCCTCTAGTCACTTTTGTCACAGCTGTGCCATCGAGCCTGTCACATAGCGCTCAGATATCAGTGGGCCTCACACAATCCACAAGTGTCCAGTGTCCAAAAGTGTGCGCAGAGATTCAAAATCTCCATTATCCTCTCGTCACTTTGGTCACAGGCAGCTGTGCCATTGAGCCTGTCACATAGCGCTCAGATATCAGTGGGCCTCACACAATCCACAAGTGTCCAGTGTCCAAAAGTGTGCGCAGAGATTCAAAATCTCCATTATCCTCTCGTCACTTTGGTCACAGGCAGCTGTGCCATCGAGCGTGTCACATAGCGCTCAGATATCAGTGGGCCTCACACAATCCACAAGTGTCCAGTGTCCAAAAGTGTGCGCAGAGATTCAAAATCTCCATTATCCTCTCGTCACTTTGGTCACAGGCAGCTGTGCCATCGAGCCTGTCACATAGCGCTCAGATATCAGTGGGCCTCACACAATCCACAAGTGTCCAGTGTCCAAAAGTGTGCGCAGAGATTCAAAATCTCCATTATCCTCTCGTCACTTTGGTCACAGGCAGCTGTGCCATCGAGCGTGTCACATAGCGCTCAGATATCAGTGGGCCTCACACAATCCAAAAGTGTCCAGTGTCCAAAAGTGTGCGCAGAGATTCAAAATCTCCATTATCCTCTCGTCACTTTGGTCACAGGCAGCTGTGCCATCGAGCCTGTCACATAGCGCTCAGATATCAGTGGGCCTCACACAATCCACAAGTGTCCAGTGTCCAAAAGTGTGCGCAGAGATTCAAAATCTCCATTATCCTCTCGTCACTTTGGTCACAGGCAGCTGTGCCATCGAGCCTGTCACATAGCGCTCAGATATCAGTGGGCCTCACACAATCCAAAAGTGTCCACTGTCCACAAGTGTGTGCAGAAATTCTAAATCTCCCCTGTCCTATAGACACCTTGTACCTTGTTTTACATTACTATATAGTTTGTTGGATTTTGTCTACATTTCTACCAAAAATGAGGAAGGCTGGTGGAAGAGGCCGTGGAATTGGGCGGGGGTTGGCAGCTGGTAATGATGGTGTTGGTGGTGGATCTGATGGTAGTGGCAAGAGCAAAATAGGACCGAATGCAGGAGGTGCTGACCCTGCGTCATCGTCTGGCTACATAAGGCCTCGAACGCTTAGTTTTCTAGGAGTTGGCAAACCGCTTTTAAAGGCAGAGCATCAGGAAAAAGTTTTGTCTTACATTGCTGACTCAGCCTCCAGCTCTATCGCCTCCTCTTCTTCAGTTGTAAAAAGTAAAAGCACTGAGTCGTCATTGGAGGCTCATGTTCATGAACCACACCTTTCCTTGTGTCCTTCACCCCAACCAAGATTGAAGGATGACGCAGGCCATACTACTGATTACTCCATGGAGCTGTTTTCACATACCATGCCTGGATTATCAAGTGAAATGGTGAATTACCCAGGCCAAGATGAATCTGACATGGAGTGCACTGATGCACAGCCGCTGATGGATGATTCTGCTGGTACATTCACTCAGAGCACTACATTGTCCTCGCAGTGTACAGAGCCAGATTTTGACCCTGATGAGACTCAGGTGCCTCTTCCCGCACACTATACCACCATACACGGTGACACAGAGAAAGGTGCACATGACATAGAAGAGGAGGTGATGGATGACCCAGTTGTTGACCCAGATTGGCATCCATTGGGGGAAGAGGGTGCTGCTTCCAATAGCTCAGATGAGGAGCATCCACAGCAGACATCGACATCGCAACAGCTGTTATCTGGCAGGCCCGGAGCACTCCAAAGACAGGTTCCAAACATCAAAAGAGTTGCTGGACAGCTTGTCCAGAGGGTCAAAAGATCACAGCGTGCTAGGCCGCAAAATGTCTGCCAAAGTAGGAAGAGTGCAGTGTGGCACTTTTTTGACCAAAATCCTCATGATCAGGCCAAGGTTATCTGTAAGAAGTGCGCAAAGACCTTTAGCCGAGGGAAAAATCTGAAAAATTTGAATACCAGTTGCATGCTTAGACATTTAACCAGCATGCACTTGCAAGCGTGGACACAACACCAAACCTCAAGTGCCACATGTGCAACTGATCACAACGAAGGTAGTCAGCAACACTACATTGTTTCCCCCACTGTAAGCCCACCGGTTAGCACAGCAGCAAATGTTGAGGTGTCGTTGCAAGACCACAGCAGTCAGGGAATCCCACTGTTATATCAACGAAAGACTGATTCTAGGCCATCAGAAAGAACACCAACTCCATCACCATCATCAACCCTCTCTCAGTCCGCCCTGTCCACCGCTACTTCCACCATATGCAGTTCTCAAGTCCAGCTCACCCTCCCAGACACTATGAGTAGGTCAAGAAAGTACTCAGTCTCTCATCCGCGTACACTGGGTTTGAACGCCCACATTGCCAAACTAATCTCGTTTGAGATGATGCCCTTTCGGTTGGTGGAAAGCACAGCTTTCCGTGAACTCATGGCCTATGCAGTACCACGCTATGACCTACCCAGTCGCCACTTCTTCTCTCGCAAAGCCATCCCAGCCCTCCACCATCATGTGAAAGACCGCATTGTCCATGCACTCAAGCAGTCAGTGAGCGGAAAGGTGCACCTCACAACTGATGCATAGTCCAGTCGGCATGGCCAGGGCCGTTACGTGTCCATCACTGCGCACTGGGTTAATGTGGTGGATGCAGGGTCCACAGGGGACAGCGGTGGTGGGACAGTACTGCCTAGCCCACGGTATAGGAAACAGTTGGCTGTAGGCGTTCGACCCTCCTCCTCCTCCAGAAGCGAAAGCTCGTCCACAGAGCGCAGTCGTACGAACACTCCATCTGCAGCTGCCACTGTTGCACACGATGTGTCCCCCTATCGAGCAGCTAGTGGAAAGCGTCAGCAGGCTGTGTTGCATATGATGTGTTTGGGCGACAGACACACCGCCGAGGTGCTGGCCGAGTACTTGAAGCGACAAACTGAGTCATGGCTGGGCAGTGTACATCTTGAGGCAGGCAAGGTAGTTAGTGATAACGGCCGTAATTTTGTGGCAGCCATAGCCCTTTCAAAACTGCTTGGCTCACACCTTGAACCTGGTGGTGCAGTGCTTCCTCAAAAATTATCCGGAGTTAACAGCCCTGCTCCAGAAGGTGCGAAGACTGTGCGCGCACATCCGCCGGTCGCCTGTACACTCCGTTCGTATGCAGAAGCTGCAGCGATTGCTCCACCTTCCCAACCACCGCCTCATTATCGACATTGCAACAAGGTGGAACTCCACCCTGCACATGGTGGAGCGGCTGTGCGAGCAGAGGCAGGCCATAATGCATTTGTAGGAGGATACATGGCCAGGCACTTTGAGAGCAGACATGGAGTTGACAGGCGTGCAGTGGTCGAAGCTGAAAGACCTTTGTAAAGTCCTTCAGTGTTTTGAGGAATGCACACGGCTGGTAAGTGCAGACGACGCCATCCTAAGCATGAGCATCCCACTTATGCGTCTGCTCATGCAAACTTTGACGCACCTTAAGGAGCAGGCGTCTGCAGCCAATGTTGATGAGGAGGAAGAGGAGGAGGGAATCCTTGATGACATTCAGCCATTGTCTGCTCAGGGACCTCTCCTGGACGAGGTGGAGGAAGAAGAGGAGGAGGAGGAGGATGATGGGGATGATTACTTAGGGGAGGAGGATGCATCTCGTGGGGCAAGTGAAAATGTTGGCGTGGCAAGGTCTGGTACAGGGTTTGTGCGTGACTGGAGGGATGTGGATTTGCCAGAAAGTGCTCCTCCACCCAGCACTCGCAGTGCATCATTGACACCGGGAACATTGGCCCACATGTCAGATTATGCCTTGCGGATCCTAAAAAGGGACCCCCGCATTGCCAAAATGATGAACGATGACGACTACTGGTTGGCCAGCATCCTGGATCCACGCTATAAAGGCAAATTACAAAACATCATGCCACAGGAGAACCTTGACCTAATATTGGCTAATAAACAAGCAACTCTGGTAAATCGGTTGCTTGAGGCATTCCCAGCACACAGCAGCGGTGATGGTTCTCACACGAGCCGTACGGGTCGGGGGCAGCTTGGCAGAGGTGTTCGTGGTGCACACAGCAGAAGTGGCGTTGGAGACAGGGGTTTCATGACAATGTTGTGGACTGATTTTTCAAATACCGCTCACACAACTGGTAATACTGCATCGATGGAAAGTGACAGGAGACAGCAGTTGTCAACTATGGTTACAAACTACTTTTCCTCCCATATCGATGTTCTCCCACACAGGTCATTCCCCTTTGACTATTGGGCCGCTAAACTGGACACCTGGCCTGAATTGGCCCAATATGCCTTACAGGAGCTCGCTTGCCCAGCTGCAAGTGTGCTATCGGAAAGAGTCTTCAGTGCAGCTGGATCAATCCTGACAGAAAAAAGGACCCGTCTGTCAACCCAAAATGTGGATGATCTAACCTTCATTAAAATGAACCACGCATGGGTTTCCAAGGATTTTGTCCCACCTTCCCCTGATGACACAGAGGGTGACAGAAAAATGGCTTGCTTTGGTCCACCTTTTCCTGGTACTTCACCTATTTCGCCTTTTGCATCAGCTGAATGTCCAACATCAACATATGCCACTTTCTAAAACTCCCTAACTGTGCTGCCTCCCCCCCCATAGCCGGGGTCACCACCTAGCGCACGACACCGTGCGAGTGCCGTTGCCCTGGACAGGTGGGTAGGCCGACTCTTGGGCGCGGGCACTGGCACAGGGTCCCTCATAGTGCAATCAAGTGTCTCTGACGGTGGTGGTGCACACCCGCCGTCAGACACACCGCTGTACTATGAGGGGCCCAGTGCCAGTACCGACGCCCACGAGTGGGCGCCCCTTGCTTGGGCAGGGCCCCAGCATTTGCAATCTTTACCTCTCCCTGCTCCTCCGCTGTGTAATCTGGGCCGTCAAATCCATACTGTGCCTGACACTGTCTGAGCCTGCCTCCTGAGACATATATTTTGAATGTGTACGCTATCCATACTTGTTATCCGGGGATACGGTACCCTTTCTAACCTTTGTGCAATCACGTGCAATCCATACTGGGCCTAACACCGTCTGAGCCTGCCTCATGCTGTATAGACATATATTTTGAATGTGTACGCTATCCATACATGTTATCCGGGGATACGGTACCCTTTCTAACCTTTGTGCAATCACGTGCAATCCATACTGGGCCTAACACCGTCTGAGCCTGCCTCATGCTGTATAGACATATATTTTGAATGTGTACGCTATCCATACATGTTATCCAGGGATACGGTACCCTTTCTAACCTTTGTGCAATCACGTGCAATCCATACTGGGCCTAACACCGTCTGAGCCTGCCTCATGCTGTATAGACATATATTTTGAATGTGTACGCTATCCATACATGTTATCCAGGGATACGGTACCCTTTCTAACCTTTGTGCAATCACGTGCAATCCATACTGGGCCTAACACCGTCTGAGCCTGCCTCATGCTGTATAGACATATATTTTGAATGTGTACGCTATCCATACATGTTATCCGGGGATACGGTACCCTTTCTAACCTTTGTGCAATCCATACTGGGCCTAACACCGTCTGAGCCTGCCTCATGCTGTATAGACATATATTTTGAATGTGTACGCTATCCATACATGTTATCCAGGGATACGGTACCCTTTCTAACCTTTGTGCAATCACGTGCAATCCATACTGGGCCTAACACCGTCTGAGCCTGCCTCATGCTGTATAGACATATATTTTGAATGTGTACGCTATCCATACATGTTATCCGGGGATACGGTACCCTTTCTAACCTTTGTGCAATCACGTGCAATCCATACTGGGCCTAACACCGTCTGAGCCTGCCTCATGCTGTATAGACATATATTTTGAATGTGTACGCTATCCATACATGTTATCCAGGGATACGGTACCCTTTCTAACCTTTGTGCAATCACGTGCAATCCATACTGGGCCTGACACCGTCTGAGCCTGCCTCCTGAGACATATATTTTGAATGTGTACGCTATCCATACATGTTATCCAGGGATACGGTACCCTTTCTAACCTTTGTGCAATCACGTGCAATCCATACTGGGCGTGAGAACGGCTGGCGAGCTGTTAAGCAAGCTACAGCACCTGTCCAGACAAGTACAGGGATTCCCTAGCGAGGAGACTTATTTGATTGTTTTCAATGTTGGGACAGCAATTTTTGGGGAGCACTATACTCTGGAGAATGATAGATGGGGCCCACCATACACTGGAACATTCCAAAGGTGGACATCAGACACTGGAGCAGCATTTACAGGGCCCATTATACACTAGAGCATTAGAAATGGGGCCCATTATGTTTGGAGCATTATTTGGGCCCATAAGACAGTGGAGCTTCATCCATGGGGACCAACATATACTGTAGCATTATGTGGAGCTCATCATATACTGTTTCAAACATTATATGGGACCAATGATTCTGTATGGAGAAATAGATGGGCCTCGTCATGAGATGTAAAAAGTGAGGTATTTTTCATTGTACTATACCGCTATTTATCTGCCGTATCGGAGCATGATGAGTTGTGGTATGTGTTAAAGGGGCGCTCTTTCGCCCAGGGCACATGAAAACCTGCAGCCAGCCCTCCCCCCCACAACTTTAGCCAAATAACCCCCATTTTTCAGTGCGTAACTTGTATTATGAAGTTAATTAAGGTTGACAAGCTTAAGTAAGAAGAATTGATGCTTTTGGCATTCAAATGGGCACTGTAGGTGTGTTTCCTGTCCTCCTCTCACTGCCGACTTTTATTCCCCATTGACTTACATTGGGTTTCGTGTTTCGGGACGACCCCGACTTTTCCCTATAATCGGACGATCTTGCTCGACCCGACTTTTGGAAAAGTCGGGTTTCACGAAACGAAACGCGACCCTAAAAAAACAAAAGTCGCTCAACTCTACTTATGACCATGTGATATTTCAGTTTTACTTTTCTAATAAATTTTCAAAAATTTCTACATTTCTGTTTTTTCAGTCAAGATGGGGTGCAGTGTGTACATTAATGAGAAAAAAAATGATCCTTTTTGAATTAACCAGATGGCTGCCATGAAATAAAGAGTGAAAAATTTAAAGGGGTCTGAATACTTTTGTACCCACTGTATGTAGCTCCAAAAAATGGTTTTGTATATGCTGGTACTACGTAATATTATTTACCTCTACAAACAGCTGACTTTTATATTTTGGTAGTGGATGAAACCATCCCTATTTCACCCTAATCCCACAGTCTGTTCCTAATACTTACTACTATGTAACACAGTGGAAAATAGCAGAGATCTGCAGCATGTACTTGCAATGATGAGAACACCCAGGTGCCTGTGTAAAGGAGATAAATTCATTGGATGAAGTGAAGATCCGGAGGCAGAGAAAGGGTAATGCTCCACGCAGGGAGGCAAGACTAGTATGGCAGCGACGGGAATTGCACACAAACACAATGTTAGAGAATAAGAAACAAGTGTTTTGAGCTCATTTTCAGGTTTGCCTCTGGCTTCTGGTGAGGGTTATGGAGCTGGCTGTGCTGACAGAGGAGTAGTGAGTTCTCTATCTGGACTCCCTCTGTTGGTGAAGAGAGGTAATGAAGCTGATCTAAATGGCAGAGACCGGCCGCCTGAGGAAGAGGACTGCGATTGGACATCAGGAGTTTCTGATTGGATTTAAGGCAGCCGACTCCCTAGTTTCTTGCTGGTGATTTTTCCTGACTGTGGCTTCTGGTTTCCAGTTTGGTTCCTGCCTTCCTAAAGCTGTTTTCTCTGCTATTGTTCATATGAGTTTTGTCTGGTTTACTTAGTTTTTGTGTTCAGCCAACCCTGGCTGGGACTGGGCTGAATCCCCATTTTTGTCTCTGATCAGTTGATCTCTTTTGCTCTGTCTTCAGAATATACCTGAGTGCTGATATAGTGATTTGAAGTCTAGCGACTTCAGGGCCTTTTTCTATCAGACGTGTTGGACATTTTTTTGGCAGGGTTTTTTGCGTGATTGCAGACAGCAGCTTTTCTTTCCTGTCCTTTCTAGTTAGTGAGGGCCCCATCGTTTTCTCAGCCTATCTTTCAATCTGTGTCTGTGTTTTCATCTTGTTTCACCGACAATACATCTTGGGGGCTGTCTATTGCTTTGGGGTCTGCTCTGGGGCAGTTTAGATTTTCCCTTTCTTTCTTTAGGCTTATTTAGTTCTCCGGCCATGACGAGGCATCTAGGACCACAGTAGGCACGCTCAACGGCTACTGCTAGTTGTTGTGGATAGGATCAGGAGTCTGCAATCCGCTAGTTACCAACCTCTCCGGTTTTCTGGGCTTAGCTTGCTTTTTGTTTTTTTCCTCCTCAGTGACTCATTCATAACAGAATCACCAGCCAGACCGCAGATTCTAGGGTACTTAAAAGCAGGAGAGAATTGTAAAAAAAAAAAAAATAGTGTCAGAAGTTGTTTTTTTTGTATGTATATTTTCTCCTCTTTTTTTCTGGGGCCGTAAGAGGATTCTTTTTTTTTTTTTCTTTTTCTCCTTGATGGAGATTAAGCAATTGTCTGATCGTGTGGAGCAGCTCGCTGCTGATGTGCGGGGAATTTCCGCCTATCTCACTCATTCACAAGCTGTTGAACCAAGGATCCCTGCTCCTGATGTGTTTTCTGGGGATCGGTCTAAATTTTTGAATTTTAAGAATAATTGTAAATTAGTTCTTGCCTTGAAGCCTAACTCATCGGGGAGCTCTGCGCAGCAGGTAAAAAATTGGCATCTCCTTGCTGCACAGTGATCCCCAGGATTGGGCGTTTTCTTTGACACCTGAAGATCCTGTTTTGACTAATGTGGATGCATTTTTCAAGCCTTGGGGTTGTTATATGATGATGAACCTAATGCTATTGATCAAGCTGAGAGAGCCCTATTGGTATTGAACCAGGGTCAGGATCCTGCAGAGTTATACTGTCAGAAATTCCGAAAGTGGGCGGTCTGTTGTGAGTTCATTTTCCCCTCCGTCACTGAGGCCTGGTGAACTCCCTATTCTAGTGAAGGAAGGTAGTGAGCCTGATTATCAGGCACCTGGGACTAATGAAGACGATTGGCTGAGTGGAGTCACTGACTGGATTTAAGGCAGCCTACGCCCTTTCTGCCCTGCGGGTGATTTCTCTGTGGACTCTTGGACACCAGTCTGATTCCTGCTCTCCTAAAGCTAAGTTTGCTGTTTTGCCTTTTTGCATCTAAGATTTGTTTTTGTTTTTCTTGCTTTTTGGATTCTGTCACTCCCTGCTGGAGTGTGCAGTGTTCCTTGAGCTCTGTTTTCTGAAAGTACCTGAGTTCTGATTTAGTTTTTGAAGCTTAGTTGCTTCAGGGCCATTTTTATATCAGCTTGTTGGCTTTTTCTCTGATAGGGTTTTTGCAGATTGCAGACAGCAGCCTTCCTATCCATTCCTATCTAGGTAGTTTTTGGGCCCTGTCTTTGCTCAGCCTGTCTTTCTGTCTGTGTAAGTGTTTTCATCTTGCTTCACCGTCATTATATGTGGGGGGCTGCCTATTGCTTTGGGGTCTGCTCTGGGGCAGTTAGATTTCCCCTTTCCTTCTTTAGGTCTATGTATCTCTCCGGCTGTGATCGAGGGGTCTAGGTCATCATAGGAACCCCCCACGGCTACTGCTAGTTGTGTTGATAGGTTCAGGGGTCTGTAATCTGATAGTTGCCAACCTCTCTGGTTTTCAGGGCTTAGCTAGCATTTCTGTTTTTGCCTCCTACGGTGACTCAATCAAAACAGAATCACCCGCCCAATCGCAGATCCTGGGGTACTCTATAGCAGGAAAGAATTGTGTTTAAAAAAAAAAAAAAAAAGGTGTGTGAATATTCTTTCCTCTATATCTCTGAGGCCGTAGGGGGAATTTTTTTTTCTCTCAATGGAGATAAAGCAAGTGTCTGATCGTGTGGAGCAGCTCACTGCTGAAGTGCGAGGAATTTCCGCCTATCTTGCTCGTTCACATGCTGTTGAACCAAAGATCCCCACACCTGATCTAAATTTTTGAGTTTCAAAAATAATTGTAAATTATTTTTTGCTTTGAAGCCTAACTCGTCAGGGAGCCCCGCGCAGCAGGTTAAAATTGTCATCTCTTTGCTGCGCGGCGATCCCCAGGATTGGGCGTTTTCTTTGAAACCAGATGACCCTATTCTGACTAATGTGAACGCATTTTTTCAAGCCTTGGGGTTGCTGTACGACGAACCTAATGCTATTGATCAGGCTGAAAAGACCCTGTTAGCATTGAACCAGTGTCGAGAATCTGCAGAGTTGTACTGTCAAAAGTTCCGAAAGTGGGCGGTCCTTACTACCTGGAATGATAGTGCCTTGGCTGCTCTCTTTCGGAAGGGTTTGTCAGAAGCCGTAAAAGATACTATGGTGGGATTTCCTGTTCCCTCTGGTCTGGACGATTCTATGTCTTTAGCCATTCAGGTAGATCGGTGTTTACGTGAACGCAGGATTACACGAGAGGTGTTGCCACCGGTTGAACAGACGTCTGAACCTATGCAATGTGATAGAGTTTTGTCTAAGGCGCAACGTCAGGAATTCAGAAGGCGTAATAAGCTGTGTTTTTTCTGTGGAGATGCCTCACATGTTATTTCTGTTTGTCCTAAACGTGAGAAACGCTTTGCACACACGTTTTCTGTTGGTGGGGTTCAGCCTAAGTTTCTTTTGGCGATTACTCTGATCTGTTCCCTGTCCACATTTTCCGCCAAGGCTTTTGTGGATTCAGGAGCAGCGCTAAACCTAATGGACTTGGATTTTGCTAAACATTGTGGATTTCCGTTGACACCTCTGCAGACGCCTATCCCTTTGAGGAGGATTGATGCTACCCCTCTGGCTAAAAATAAACCTCAGTTTTGGACCAATTTGGTCATGCGGGTCGCCCCAGACCACCAAGAAAATTGCAGATTTTTGGCGTTGCATGGTCTGCATGATGCCGTTGTTCTGGGGTTTCCCTGGTTGCAGATTCATAATCCAGTTTTGGATTGGAAGTCTGTGCCTGTGGTGAGTTGGGGTTGCCGGTGTACCTTTAGTGAGGCTCCGGTTTTTTCCACCTCTCCTCAGTCGCATGAGGTTCCTGACTATTTGGCGGACTACTATGATGTATTTAGTGAGAATGAGTCTGCGTCCTTGCCTCCTCATAGGAGTTATGACTGTGCTATTGAACTAAACCCGGGGTGTAAATTTCCTAAGGGTTGGCTCTTCAATTTATCTGTACCCGAGCACGAGGCTATGCGGTCCTATATTAAGGAGGCGTTGGAGAAGGGTCATATTAGACCATCCTCTTCACCCTTAGGTGCCGGTTTTTTTTGTGGCCAAGAAGGATGGTTCTTTAAGGCCTTGTATTGATTATCGTGCCCTCAATAAAATTACTATTAAATATCAGTATCCGTTACCCCTGATTTCGGATCTATTCTCTAGAGTCAGAGGTGCTTGCTGGTTTACCAAGCTTGACCTCAGGGGGGGCGTATAATCTTATCCGCATTAAGCAGGGGGATGAATGGAAGACGGCGTTTAATACTCCGGAGGGACATTTTGAGTACCTGGTGATGCCTTTTGGGCTCACTAATGCCCCTTCTGTCTTCCAGTGCTTCATGAACGATATTTTCCGAGACTTTGTCGATAAATTTTTGATTATCTATCTGGATGATATTTTGATCTTCTCCAAGGATTGGGATTCTCATGTGGAACATATTCGGACTGTGTTCCGGATCTTGAGAGAGAATTCTCTGTATGTCAAAGGATCAAAATGCCTTTTTGTAGTACAGAGAATTTCTTTTTTGGGATTTATTTTGTCTCCGTCAACTATTGAAATCGACCCGGCCTAGGTACAGGCCATTTATGATTGGGTTCAGCCCACTTCTTTGAATGCCCTCCAGAAGTTTTTGGGTTTTGCTAATTTTTATCGGAAATTTATAGCAAAATTTTCTAGTATTGCCAAACCATTGACTGACCTGACCAGGAAGGGTGCGGATGTGTTGAATTGGTCTCCGGTGGCGGTTGCTTCCTTTCAGGAGCTGAAGCGTAGATTTACCTCTGCCCCGGTTCTGCGGCAACCTGATGTCTCACTCCCGTTCCAGGTAGAGGTGGATGCTTCTGAGATTGGTGCAGGAGCGGTGTTGTCCCAAAAGGATCCGGTAACATCTAAAATGAATCCCTGCGCTTTCTTTTCCCGTAAGTTCTCTTCATCCGAACTTAATTATGATGTGGGGAATTGGCAACTGTTGGCCATGAAATGGGCATTTGAGGAGTGGAGACATTGGTTGGAGGGAGCCAAACATCAAGTTGTGGTCCTCACTGACCACAAAAATTTGATTTACCTAGAGTCGGCTAAACGCTTGAACCCTAGACAGGCTAGGTGGGCCTTGTTTTTTACACGTTTTGATTTTGTAGTCTCTTTCCTTCCTGGAACTAAGAATGTCAAGGCAGACGCCCTCTCTAGGAGTTTCTTTGCTGATTCTCCTGTGGTGACCAAGCCTGCCACCATCTTAGGCGAAGGGGTAGTTCTTTCTGCCATCTCGCCCGATTTGAGACTTGCTCTGCAAGAGTTCCAGGAGGACAAACCTGAGCGTTGCCCCAGTGGAAAGTTGTATGTTCCTGACCAGTGGAAGAAGAGAGTGATGTCTGAAGTTCATTGCTCTGCATTGGCTGGTCATCCAGGTATTTTTGGTACTAGAGATCTGGTGAGTCGCTCTTTTTGGTGGCCCACCTTGTCTCATGATGTCAGGAATTTTGTGCAGTCCTGTGGGACTTGCTCCCGGTCTAAATCTTGTTCTCGCTCTAGTGGGTTGTTGATGCCTTTGCTGGTCCCCAGGAGGCCATGGACCCATATTTCAATGGATTTCATTTCTGATATGCCGGTCTCTCAAAGAATGACTGTTATTTGGGTGATTTGTGATAGGTTCTCTAAGATGGTTCATCTTGTACCACTCCCTAAGTTGCCATCTTTCTCTGAGTTGGTGCCTCTGTTTTTGCAACAGGTGGTTCGCTTGCACGGGATTCCTGAGAACATTGTATCTGACAGAGGAGTTCAATTTGTGTCTAAATTTTGGAGGACGTTCTGTTCCAAGTTGGGAATTCAGTTGTCCTTCTCCTCTGGTTTTCACCCTCAGACCAATGGGCAGACAGAGAGAACAAACCAGACCTTGGAGTCGTATTTGAGATGTTTTATTTCCGCTGATCAGGATGATTGGGTTTCATTTTTGCCCTTGGCCGAATTTGCTTTAAATAATAGAGCTAGTTCTGCCACTTTGATGTCACCTTTTTTTTGTAACTTTGGTTTTCACCCTCGATTTTCTTCAGGGCAGGTGGAGCCTTCTGCCTGCCCAGGTGTTGACACTGTGGTGGAGAGAATGCACCAGATCTGGGACCAAGTGGTGGATAAGTTATCTCTCTCCCAGGAAAAGGCCCAGCGGTTTTCCAATCGACATAGGACCATTGGTCCCCAGTTTAAGATTGGTGATATGGTGTGGTTATCATCAAAAAATATTGCTATGAAGGTGGCTTCTCCTAAGTTTAAGCCTAGATTTATTGGACCTTACAAGATTTTGGAGATTATTAATCCGGTCTCTTTTCGTTTGGCTCTTCCTGTCACATTTAAGATCCATAATGTGTTCCATAAGTCCTTGTTGAAGAGGTTTGTTGAGCCATTTGTGCCTGAGGTGGCACCTCCGGACCCTGTATTGGTTGAAGGTAACTTGGAATATGAGATAGAGAAAATTCTGGATTCCCGTCTGGCTAGACGGAGATTCCAGTATTTGGTTAAGTGGAAGGGTTATGGTCAGGAGGATAATTCCTGGGTCTCTGCCTCTGATATTCATGCCAAAATATTGGTGCGTGCCTTTCATCGGGCTCACCCTGATCGCCCTGGTAGCGTTGTTGAGGGTTCGGTGACCCATCCTCAAGTCACCCATCCTCAAGTCAAGTGAACTCACCCATTGTTGTGAGTTCATTTTCCCCTCCGTCACTGAGGCCTGGTGAACTCCCTATTCTAGTGAAGGAAGGTAGTGAGCCTGATTATCAGGCACCTGGGACTAATGAAGACGATTGGCTGAGTGGAGTCACTGACTGGATTTAAGGCAGCCTACGCCCTTTCTGCCCTGCGGGTGATTTCTCTGTGGACTCTTGGACACCAGTCTGATTCCTGCTCTCCTAAAGCTAAGTTTGCTGTTTTGCCTTTTTGCATCTAAGATTTGTTTTTGTTTTTCTTGCTTTTTGGATTCTGTCACTCCCTGCTGGAGTGTGCAGTGTTCCTTGAGCTCTGTTTTCTGAAAGTACCTGAGTGCTGATTTAGTTTTTGAAGCTTAGTTGCTTCAGGGCCATTTTTATATCAGCTTGTTGGCTTTTTCTCTGATAGGGTTTTTGCAGATTGCAGACAGCAGCCTTCCTATCCATTCCTATCTAGGTAGTTTTTGGGCCCCGTCTTTGCTCAGCCTGTCTTTCTGTCTGTGTAAGTGTTTTCATCTTGCTTCACCTTCATTATATGTGGGGGGCTGCCTATTGCTTTGGGGTCTGTTCTGGGGCAGTTAGAGTTCCCCTTTCCTTCTTTAGGTCTATGTATCTCTCTGGCTGTGATCGAGGGGTCTAGGTCATCGTAGGAACCCCCCACGGCTACTGCTAGTTGTGTTGATAGGTTCAGGGGTCTGCAATCTGATAGTTGCCAACCTCTCTGGTTTTCAGGACTTAGCTAGCATTTCTGTTTTTGCCTCCTACGGTGACTCAATCATAACAGCGGTCCTTACTACATGGAATGATAGTGCATTGGCAGCTCTCTTTCGGAAGGGTTTGTCTGAGACTTTAAAAGATACTATGGTGGGATTTCCTGTTCCCTCTGGTCTTGACGATTCTATGTCATTAGCCATTCAAGTTGATCGGCTTTTACGTGAACGCAAGACTACATGGGAGGCGCTGCCACATTTTGAACAAATGTCTAAACCTATGCAATGTGATGGAGTTTTGTCTAGGGCGCAACATCAGGAGTTTAGAAGGCGTAATAAGCTGTGTTTTATCTGTGGAGATGCCTCTCATGTTATTTCTGTCTGCCCTAAACGAGAGAAACATTTTGCACGCACATTTGCTGTGGGTGATGTACAACCTAAGTTTCTTTTGGCAATTACTCTGATCTGCTCCTTATCCACATTTTCCGCGAAGGCTTTTGTGGATTCAGGAGCGGCCTTGAATCTAATGGACTTGGATTTTGCTAAACGTTGTGGTTTTCCTATGACACCTCTGCAGACACCTATTCCTTTGAGGGGTATTGATGCTACTCCTTTGGCAAAGAATAAACCTCAGTTTTGGACCCAGGTGATAATGCGGGTCACCCCAGACCACAAAGAAAATTGCAGATTTTTGGTGTTGCATAATTTACATGATACCATTGTTCTGGGTTTTCCCTGGTTGCAAATTCATAATCTGGTTTTGGATTGGAAATCTGTGTCTGTGGTGAGTTGGGGTTGTCGGTGTGCTCTTGGCGACACTCCTGTTTTCTCCACCTCTCCCCAGTCGCATGATGTTCCTGACTATTTGGCTGATTTTTATGATGTATTTAGTGAGAGCAAGTCTGCGTCTTTGCCTCCTCATAGAAGTTATGACTGTGCAATTGAGTTGAGACCTGGGTGTAAATTTCCCAAGGGTCGACTTTTCAATTTATCTGTACCCAAACACGAGGCTATGCGATCTTATATTAAGGAGTCATTGGAGAAGGGTCATATTAGACCATCCTCTTCGCCCTTAGGTGCTGGGGTTTTTTTCGTGGCCAAGAAAGATGGTTCATTAAGGCCTTGTATTGACTATCGTTCCCTCAACAAAATTACGGTTACATTTCAGTATCTGTTACCCCTGATTTCTGATTTATTCTCCAGAGTTAAAGGTGCTTGATGGTTTACTAAGCTTGACCTCAGGTGGGCGTATAATCTTATTCGCATCAAGCATGGGGATGAATGGAAGACGGCGTTTAATACTCCGGAGGGACATTTTGAGTACCTGGTGATGCCTTTTGGGCTCACTAGTGCCCCTTCTGTCTTCCAATCCTTCATGAATGATATTTTCTGGGACTTTGTGGATAAGTTTTTGATAATCTATCTGGATGATATTTTGATCTTTTCCAGGGATTGGGAATCTCATGTGAAACATGTTCGGACTGTGTTCCGGATTTTGAGGGAGAATTCCTTGTATGTTAAGGGATCGAAGTGCCTTTTTGGTGTACAGAGGATTTCATTTTTGGGATTTATTTTGTCTCCGTCAACTATTGAAATGGACCCGGCCAAGGTACAGGCCATTTATGATTGGGTTCAACCCACTTCTCTGAAGGCTCTCCAGAAGTTTTTGGGTTTTGCTAATTTTTATCGTAAATTTATAGCTAATTTTTCTGGTAATGCTAAACCACTGACTGATTTAACTAAGAAGGGTGCTGATGTGCTGAATTTGTCTTCAGAGGCTGTTTCGGCCTTTCAGGAGCTGAAGCGGAGGTTCACTTCTGCTCCGGTTTTGCGGCAACCTGATATCTCACTTCCTTTTCAGGTGGAGGTAGACGCTTCTGAGATTGGTGCAGGAGCTGTTTTGTCCCAAAAAGATCCGGTGATATCTAAGATGAATCCCTGTGCCTTCTTTTCCCGAAAGTTCTCCCCATTTGAACGCAACTATGATGTGGTGAATCGGGAATTGTTAGCCATGAAATGGGCTTTTGAGGAGTGGAGACATTGGTTGGAGGGAGCTAGACATCAAGTTGTGGTCCTCACTGACCACAAGAATTTGATTTACCTTGAGTCGACCAAACGCTTGAATCCTAGACAGGCTAGGTGGGCCTTGTTTTTGATTTTATGGTCTCCTTTCTTCCAGGCACTAAGAATGTTAAGGCAGACGCCCTTTCTAGGAGTTTCTTTGCTGATTCTCCTATTGTGACCAAGCCTACTACCATCCTAGGTGAGGGGGTAGTTCTTTCTGCCATCTCGCCTGATTTGAGACGTGCTCTGGAAGAATTCCAGGAGGACAAACCTGAGCGTTATCCTATGGGAAAATTGTATGTTCCTGACCAGTGGAGGAAGAGAGTGATGTCTGAAGTTCATTGCTCCGCATTGGCTGGTCATCCAGATATTTTTGGTACCAGAGATTTGGTGAGTCGGTCTTTTTGGTGGCCTGCCTTATCTCGTGATGTCAGGAATTTTGTGCAGTCCTGTGGGACTTGTTCCCGGTCTAAATCTTGTTCTCGCTCTAGTGGGTTGTTGATGCCCTTGCCGGTGCCTAAGAGGCCATGGACCCATATTTCAATGGATTTTATTTCTGATCTTCCTGTCTCTCAGAGAATGACTGTTATCTGGGTGATTTGTGATTGATTCTCTAAGATGGTCCATCTTGTACCACTCCCAAAGTTGCCATCTTCCTCAGAGTTGGTACCCTTGTTTTTACAACAGGTGGTTCGGTTGCATGGGATTCCTGAGAACATTGTATCGGACAGAGGAGTTCAGTTTGTTTCCAGATTCTGGAAACCCTTTTGTTCCAAGCTGGGAATTCAGTTGTCCTTCTCTGCGTTTCACCCTCAGACCAATGGGCAGACGGAGAGAACAAACCAGACTTTGGAGTCCTATTTGAGATGTTTTATATCTGCTGATCAGGATGATTGGGTTTCATTTTTGCCCTTGGCCGAATTTGCTTTAAATAATAGAGCTAGTTCTGCCACCTTGATGTCGCCCTTTTTCTGTTACTTTGGGTTTCATCCTCGATTTTCTTCAGTGCAAGTGGAATCTTCAGCCTGCCCAGGTGTTGACACTGTGGTAGAGAGAACGCAGCAGATTTGGGACCAAGTAGTGGATAAGTTGTCTCTCTCCCAGGAAAAGGCCCAGCGGTTTTCTAACCGGCATAGGACCATTGGTCCCCGGTTTAAAGTGGGTGATATGGTTTGGTTGTCATCAAAGAATATCTCTATGAAGGAAGCTTCTCCAAAGTTCAAGCCAAGATTTATTGGACCTTACAAGATTTTGGAGATTCTTAATCTGGTTTCTTTTCGATTGGCTCTTCCTGTTACGTTTAAGATCCATAACGTGTTTCATAAGTCGCTGTTGAAGAGATATGTTGAGCCAGTAGTTCCTATGGCTGCACCTCCTGACCCTGTATTGGTTGAAGGTAATGTGGAATATGAGGTAGAGAAAATACTCGATTCTCATCTGGCTAGACGGAGACTCCAGTATTTGGTCAAGTGGAAGGGTTATGGCCAGGAGGACAATTCTTGGGTCTCTGCCTCTGATATTCATGCCGGTAGATTGGTTCGTGCTTTTCATCGATCCCATCCTGATCGGCCCGGTGGCGTGGATGAGGGTTCGGTGACCCCTCCTCAAGGGGGGGGTACTGTTGTGAGCTCATTTTCGGGTTTGCCTCTGGCTTCTGGTGAGGGTTATGGAGCTGGCTGTGCTGACAGAGGTGTAGTGAGTTCTCTATCTGGACTCCCTCTGTTGGTGAAGGGAGGTAATGAAGCTGATCTAAATGGCAGAGACTGGCCACCTGAGGAAGAGGACTGCGATTGGACATCAGGAGTTTCTGATTGGATTTAAGGCAGCCGACTCCATAGTTTTTTGCTGGTGATTTTTCCTGACTGTGGCTCCTGGTTTCCAGTTTGGTTCCTGCCTTCCTAAAGCTGTTTTCTCTGCAAATGTTCATATGAGTTTTGTCTGGTTTACTTAGTTTTTGTGTGCAGCCAGCCCTGGCTGGGACTGGGCCGAATCCCCATTTTTGTCTCTGATCAGTTGATCTCTTTTGCTCTGTCTTCAGAATATACCTGAGTGCTGATATAGTGATTTGAAGTCTAGCGACGTCAGGACCTTTTTCTATCAGACGTGTTGGACATTTTTTTTGGCAGGGTTTTTTGCGTGATTGCAGACAGCAGCTTTTCTTTCCTGTCCTTTCTAGTTAGTGAGGGCCCCATCATTTTCTCAGCCTATCTTTCTATCTGTGTCTGTGTTTTCATCTTGTTTCACTGACAATACATGTTGGGGCTGTCTATTGCTTTGGGGTCTGCTCTGGGGCAGTTTAGATTTTCCCTTTCTTTCTTTAGGCTTATTTAGTTCTCCGGCCATGACGAGGCATCTAGGACCACCGTAGGTACGCTCCACGGCTACTGCTAGTTGTTGTGGATAGGATCAGTGGTCTGCAATCCGCTAGTTACCAACCTCTCTGGTTTTCTGGGCATAGCTTGCTTTTTGTTTTTTCCTCCTCGGTAACTCATTCATAACAAACAAGGTAACTTATCGCTTGCAGTTCATGCAGGGGAAAGGCTGGAAAATCTCCGGACGTTGTCGCAAATCGTAGACAAAGTCTCTGGCTCTGTTTCGGAGGAACGAGAGTCACTGTCTCCTGCTTGGCTTGAGTGCGCTGGAATGTGGAAACAGTCCTTTATGTGGATTCCTCAGGAAAGTTGCTGAACACGAGCTGTGGTCATGCTCATGGACCGCGGCAACGGGCAGCTCTTTGGAGTTGTCTCTAGGCAGCTTATCTGTTACCACAGGCGGGAGAGAGCTGTCCAAATGTAAAGGGTCAGACGATAGCTCAATAGCATCAAAGTCAATCTTATAGTCAGCAATCTGAGGGATGAGTGGCATGGAGTTGTCAGCCGGAGCAGCGGAGAGGGCGTCAACCTTCTCTTGCTGCTTTCGTGCCAAGTCTGACCCGTTCCTGTGCTCAGTGCTCCTTATATTCCCTGCGCCCCCTGCTGTCAAGCGTGAAGGTCCCTCCCTCCCAGAAGAAACCTCACTCGGCAACAGTGGTGACAGTCCCAATAATTCCGGCCTTAAAGGGCAGCGGAAACCGCTGACTCTGTCTTGGCTCATCTTCTTAGGCTAGTTTCCCACTTGCGCCGTTTTGCGCAGCTTTTCGAGCGCACATGAAGCGCATGTAAAAAACGCTTGTAAACGCTGTGATTTTTCGTTGCATCACCATGCACATTATGACAAAAAATGCAGCGTTTGTATGCATTTTCAAGTGTTTTTCCATGCGTTTGCATTTTTTATGCACATGGGTAGTCTAGGTGTCACATTTCACAGGAGGAAAATCCTTGAAAAATTATTGCAACAGACTCCACCAATGGGACATCAGTGGGCATGTGTTTTGGGAATTCTTTACATAGACCCTATTTACAACTGAATTCTTCTCATTGATTTGCATTTTCAACTTGGATCTGGACATCAGGATGCCCCAGGCTTATGCAGTTGCTTGCCATCAACAAAGGGAGAGAGAGAGACAGCGAAGACGGCAGCGACGGCGTTTGTAGATACATCCAATTATTGAACTCCGGGAGAGCCGTGAAGCATACCACACCCTCTACAGCGAGCTCCAGGCAAACTCTGAGAAATTTACTGATTATACCCGGATGTCCCAACAAAGTTTCAGGGATTTGCTTGGTCGTGTCCAAGAAGCCATCCGGAGACAGGAAACACAGCTCTGTCGTGCGATTCCTCCTGAGGAACTGCTCCTGGTCACATTACAGTACGTAGTATTGCAAAACCAATGCCTACATAATTTTCTTTGTTGTGACATGTACAATTCCAAATCTGGCAGAATTATTGTTCTGACATGTAGTAAACAAAAGGCTGCAGTATTATTTCTATGCCATGTAGTAAATAAAAGGCTGCAGATTTATTTTTATGCCATGTATTTTTTATTTTTATTTTTTTGTTTGTTTTAAAAATCCATATACACAAATATTAATTTTTGGTTTTTTTTGGTTTCCCAGATTCCTGGCTACTGGAGAGAGCCTCTCTTCACTCCACTTCCAGTACCAGATTGGAATATCCACCTTGTCTGGAATTGTTGCGGACACCTGCTGGGCTTTGTGGAATGTTCTCTGTCCCGAATTTAAGCCCCTGTATACCGCCGAAAAGTGGATGGAAATAGCAGAAAATTTCTGGACAGTCTGCAATTTCCCCAACTGTTTGGGAGCGGTTGGTGGGAAACACATCCGGATTATCAAACCAAAAATAACTGGATATGAGTACTATAACTACAGTTCTTTTCTACAGTACTCATGGCCATTTCGGATGCAAACTGTGTGTTTGTTGCAGTGGACATTGGGGCATTTGGCCATGGGAATGTCTCCCAGGCTTTTAAGAACTCGGACATGGGCCAGAGGTTGTATGGAAACCAGTTCAATTTCCCCATGCCACGGCCTCTTCCAAAAACCGAAGGTCCATCACAGCCATTTGTAATGGTTGGGGATGAGGCATTCCAGATGTGCCAAAACCTGCTCAGACCCTACTCCTGCCGGGACTTGGACCACACCAAAAAATTTTTTAATTACAGGCTGACCAGGGCCAGAAGAACTCTAGAGTGTGCCTTTGGTATACTTGTCTCCAGTTGGCGCATTCTCAGCACAGCCATTAATCTGAAACTGGAAACAGTGGATGAGGTGGTGAAGGCCTGTGTGGTTCTACATAATTTTGTGATGGCTAGAGAGCACCCGAACTTTGAACTCGATGATGCATCTCCTAACCCATTGCCTGAATTTACTCAGCACCCTCTCAGGTCATCCGTTGAAGTTGGCCAAATAAGGGACCAAATTGCAGCCTACTTCAACTCAGATGTAGGACGGGTGGAATGGCAAGATCAAATGGTGTAAAAATGTTTTCTTGCGTGTATGTTAATGAAAAACTTGTTTTGATACCTGTACCAAGTGCTCTCTGTCTTTTTACACTCCAATACAATAATCAACTGGCCAGGTGTACCAGTGAATTAATGATGCTGTGTTTTGTGCATCATGAATTTACTAGTACTCCTGACCAGGTGACTATACATACACACACACACAAGTTGTATGACCTTTATCATGTCTACAGTTTGTGTTCAATTTGCAGCGACGGTGGAGATAATACAACTAATATTTGCATCACATGGCTGCCTGATGTTACAAATAGTGATTTGGGGATGCACTAGCATCTGTCACTCTTTATGGCACCTGACCATGTGACTATAAATATTATTTGTAGGATCACCACTGTGGCTTTAGTTTGAATGCAGACTGGAGAGATAATAAAGGTTATACAACTTCTACAATACACAGGCCTGGTGTCATGCTGTAGTGAGGATGCCAAAAATAACGCATCCTTACTTCAGAATGTTATCACACATGGGCAGGTGAATACACAGATGAGTTAAACTGCAGCATCGCTCCAGTCTGCATGCAATAGATAATGCAGACTGAAGCGACGCTGCAGGTTAACTTATATACACAAACAAAAAGCACAGAATGACAAATGTGCAAAAATACCTTGCAATAAGACATATAACAGTAGTCAGCAAGTGCTGATAAAAGGTAATAACAAACACAGGGTATTTGGTCTATACGTTTTTTTGCAAAAAAATGTATACCAAGCTGCCTCACCAACGTCAAGGTAACCCGTATTGAAGCAGTCCCTATCTAATGTATTTAATACCTGAACATATGAACTGTGTCTAAATGAGCAGGATTAAGACAGGCGCTTTCTGGTATGGGCACGTGATGCAAGACAGCTCCTTATGTGCATGTCACACAAGAGAGGGGTGGGGTCTCTCAAATCATGTATAAGCATGAAAAAAACTGGATTAAAAACACACATGTGACATGCACAATGTGAACAAGTCTGTTGGACCATGTTCACTCCACCCTGACTGAAACACAAACAAAAAGCACAGAATGACAAATGTGCAAAAATACCTTGCAATAAGACATATAACAGTAGTCAGCAAGTGCTGATAAAAGGTAATAACAAACACAGGGTATTTGGTCTATACGTTTTTTTGCAAAAAAATGTATACCAAGCTGCCTCACCAACGTCAAGGTAACCTGTATTGAAGCAGTCCCTATCTAATGTATTTAATACCTGAACATATGAACTGTGTCTAAATGAGCAGGATTAAGACAGGCGCTTTCTGGTATGGGCACGTGATGCAAGACAGCTCCTTATGTGCATGTCACACAAGAGAGGGGTGGGGTCTCTCAAATCATGCATAAGCATGAAAAAAACTGGATTAAAAACACACATGTGACATGCACAATGTGAACAAGTCTGTTGGACCATGTTCACTCCACCCTGACTGAAACACAAACAAAAAGCACAGAATGACAAATGTGCAAAAATACCTTGCAATAAGACATATAACAGTAGTCAGCAAGTGCTGATAAAAGGTAATAACAAACACAGGGTATTTGGTCTATACGTTTTTTTGCAAAAAAATGTATACCAAGCTGCCTCACCAACGTCAAGGTAACCCGTATTGAAGCAGTCCCTAACTATAACTGGATATGAGTACTATAACTACAGTTCTTTTCTACAGTACTCATGGCCATTTCGGATGCAAACTGTGTGTTTGTTGCAGTGGACATTGGGGCATTTGGCCATGGGAATGTCTCCCAGGCTTTTAAGAACTCGGACATGGGCCAGAGGTTGTATGGAAACCAGTTCAATTTCCCCATGCCACGGCCTCTTCCAAAAACCGAAGGTCCACCACAGCCATTTGTAATGGTTGGGGATGAGGCATTCCAGATGTGCCAAAACCTGCTCAGACCCTACTCCTGCCGGGACTTGGACCACACCAAAAAATTTTTTAATTACAGGCTGACCAGGGCCAGAAGAACTCTAGAGTGTGCCTTTGGTATACTTGTCTCCAGTTGGCGCATTCTCAGCACAGCCATTAATCTGAAACTGGAAACAGTGGATGAGGTGGTGAAGGCCTGTGTGGTTCTACATAATTTTGTGATGGCTAGAGAGCACCCGAACTTTGAACTCGATGATGCATCTCCTAACCCATTGCCTGAATTTACTCAGCACCCTCTCAGGTCATCCGTTGAAGTTGGCCAAATGAGGGACCAAATTGCAGCCTACTTCAACTCAGATGTAGGACGGGTGGAATGGCAAGATCAAATGGTGTAAAAATGTTTTCTTGCGTGTATGTTAATGAAAAACTTGTTTTGATACCTGTACCAAGTGCTCTCTGTCTTTTTACACTCCAATACAATAATCAACTGGCCAGGTGTACCAGTGAATTAATGATGCTGTGTTTTGTGCATCATGAATTTACTAGTACTCCTGACCAGGTGACTATACATACACACACACACAAGTTGTATGACCTTTATCATGTCTACAGTTTGTGTTCAATTTGCAGCGACGGTGGAGATAATACAACTAATATTTGCATCACATGGCTGCCTGATGTTACAAATAGTGATTTGGGGATGCACTAGCATCTGTCACTCTTTATGGCACCTGACCATGTGACTATAAATATTATTTGTAGGATCACCACTGTGGCTTTAGTTTGAATGCAGACTGGAGAGATAATAAAGGTTATACAACTTCTACAATACCCAGGCCTGGTGTCATGCTGTAGTGAGGATGCCAAAAATAACGCATCCTTACTTCAGAATGTTATCACACATGGGCAGGTGAATACACAGATGAGTTAAACTGCAGCATCGCTCCAGTCTGCATGCAATAGATAATGCAGACTGAAGCGACGCTGCAGG
This sequence comes from Dendrobates tinctorius, assembly GCF_039654945.1. Taxonomy (NCBI): domain Eukaryota; kingdom Metazoa; phylum Chordata; class Amphibia; order Anura; family Dendrobatidae; genus Dendrobates; species Dendrobates tinctorius. Next base: position 50,790,485 of record NW_027361683.1, read on the forward strand.
GTGGAGTGGAGTGGAGTGAACATGGTCCAACAGACTTGTTCACATTGTGCATGTCACATGTGTGTTTTTAATCCAGTTTTTTTCATGCTTATGCATGATTTGAGAGACCCCACCCCTCTCTTGTGTGACATGCACATAAGGAGCTGTCTTGCATCACGTGCCCATACCAGAAAGCGCCTGTCTTAATCCTGCTCATTTAGACACAGTTCATATGTTCAGGTATTAAATACATTAGATAGGGACTGCTTCAATACGGGTTACCTTGACGTTGGTGAGGCAGCTTGGTATACATTTTTTTGCAAAAAAACGTATAGACCAAATACCCTGTGTTTGTTATTACCTTTTATCAGCACTTGCTGACTACTGTTATATGTCTTATTGCAAGGTATTTTTGCACATTTGTCATTCTGTGCTTTTTGTTTGTGTTTCAGTCAGGGTGGAGTGAACATGGTCCAACAGACTTGTTCACATTGTGCATGTCACATGTGTGTTTTTAATCCAGTTTTTTTCATGCTTATGCATGATTTGAGAGACCCCACCCCTCTCTTGTGTGACATGCACATAAGGAGCTGTCTTGCATCACGTGCCCATACCAGAAAGCGCCTGTCTTAATCCTGCTCATTTAGACACAGTTCATATGTTCAGGTATTAAATACATTAGATAGGGACTGCTTCAATACGGGTTACCTTGACGTTGGTGAGGCAGCTTGGTATACATTTTTTTGCAAAAAAACGTATAGACCAAATACCCTGTGTTTGTTATTACCTTTTATCAGCACTTGCTGACTACTGTTATATGTCTTATTGCAAGGTATTTTTGCACATTTGTCATTCTGTGCTTTTTGTTTGTGTTTCAGTCAGGGTGGAGTGAACATGGTCCAACAGACTTGTTCACATTGTGCATGTCACATGTGTGTTTTTAGGTTAACTTATATGTGTATTCACCTGCCCAGGTGTGATAAATAGTTATGATACGAGGCCAGGGTATTGTACATATGACGTGTATTTTCCCCATCATGTCATCAGTTTATTCAACACACACTGAATAGAGGATGTGGTTAATTACAAGGTATATCTAGAATCCCCTTGCCTTGTCTCACAAATAATTAAATGATGATGGTAAAAAAACACCATAGTCAATTAACTTTTTATGATACCTAGCAAGGTAACAATAGATATGCCTTGCACTCAACACCATCCTCTATTCCAGGGTTCCCCAACTCCAGTCCTCAAGGCCCACCAACAGGTCATGTTTTCAGGATTTCCTTTGTATTGCACAGATGAAGCAATTATCACCTGAGCAATACAAAGGAAATCCTGAAAACATGATCTGTTGGTGGGCCTTGAGGACTGGAGTTGGGGAACCCTGCTCTATTCAGTCTGTGCAATATTAGCAGACTGAAGAGACTGGTGGTGAAATACAAATCATATATTTTTATTTTTGACTACGCATATCTCCAAGGCTGACACAAGAAACATGTGTCAGTAATGAAGCTATGTGGTGTCAAAAACGCAAAGTGTACGGCGCAGTGTGTGTACGGTGCATTGTGTGTAGGCGGCCAAAGACACATTAATCAAATCGTATTTTGTGAAAGCAGAATTGCACATTTATTTAAAAAAAATAAAATAACATTTTCATTGTGAATGACGTTTGGGGAAGATTGGGATACTTTGGGAGTGTGGAGAGATGAGGAATTGCTGGAAGTTGAGGAAGGGGTTCTAGGGGAAGGGGCGACAAAAGTACTGGGGGAAGGGAGCTCAGGGATGGAACTGGAGGCAGGGTGAGACACATTAGGAGGAGAGGGGGAGGGACAAACAAAGTCTTTTGTTTTTTTTTGCTTCTTGGGGCAGGAGTCACCTGCCTGGGCCGACTTTCACCGTGTGACCGCCTTACATTGCTCGACCACCTTGAGCTGGTGGACCGTGGCCTTGATGGGTAAAAGAGAGAATGTGGGTCACCCCTCTGATGCTCGGTGGCGGTGGTGGTGCTCCTAGAAGTGGTGGTATCGGTGCTCCTAGAAGGAGAAGTGGTGTCGGTGCTCCTAGAAGGAGAAGTGGTGGCGGTGCTCCTAGGAGGAGAAGTGGTGGCGGTGCTCCTAGGAGAAGTGGTGGCAGGGCTCCTAGGAGGAGAAGTGGTGGTGGTGCTCCTAGAAGGAGAAGTGGTGGTGGTGCTTCTAGGAGAAGTGGTGGCGGTGCTCCTATGATGAGGAGTGGTGGCGGTGCTCCTAGGAGGAGAAGTGGTGGCGGTGCTCCTATGTTGAGGAGGGGTGGCGGAGCTCCTTGAATGATGAGGAGTGATGGCGGTGCTCCTTGAATGATGATGAGTGGTGGTGGTGCTCCTAGACGGAGAAGTGGTGGCGGTGCTCCAAACAGAAGAATAGGTGGCAGTGGCCCAAGCAGGTTCTGCGGTGGCGGTGCTCCAAGATGGTGCTCCGGTGGCGGTGAGGGTGCTCCAGACAGGAGCAGCGCTTGCCATGGTGGTGGCGGGAGTGGAGTGTCCAGCAGCACTCGGCATTGGTGTGGTGTAGTGGTGTCCGGCTTGGCTAGGAATGCAGGTGGCCATGCAGTGGTATGCAGCAGAAGTCGGTAGTGAGGTGTAGCAAGTCAGTGGTGGCACTGTTGGAAATGACACCACTGACTGCTGCACGCACCAATTCTGCTGCATAGCCTGCAAGTAAGCAGTGTTGCAGGTCTGCAACACATTCAGCTGTTGCTCAGGACTAAGGTGTTCCGCCATGCCCTGTTCAATTTTACTGAAAAAATGGTGCACTGGTCTGTTTAGGTCGGCCTCCAGCTGGTCAAGGCGCTGGTCGACTGAGTGGAAGCGGTGTTCCATATGGGTAAAACCGCATTCCATGAGTGAAAAACCGCTTTCCACTCTGTCTGACAGCGACTTGAGGCAGGCATGAAAGGCATCGATCAAGTGCATGTACTCGGGCAAGACAGGCCTGTCCGAGGCCCTCTGCCGCTGGCGGAAAGTGCCCGCATAACCAGTGGCAGAGATCTGGGACAGGGGAACACCTGATTGACCAGCTTCCTGGTCACCAGCTGTCCGTGTTGCTGACCTGCAAGATGCTTCCTGGCTGTCGGATGGCTGGGACGGGTCTGCGGTCATCCGATGAAGGACCGCTCCAGGGACAGGTTGCATGGTGCTGCTCCAGGTGCTGTGGAAAGAAAAGGAAAACATTACAATCATGCATTTACAAGAAGCATCAGCTGTGGAATAGAAAAGCACAGATTATTAAAAAAAAAATATATATATCAGTATATATATATATATATATATATATATATATATATATAATACTTATGCTCTGGTGGCAAGGACTGGTCTTAGGAATGCCAACTCGCGATGATAGCGGTACTTTCTTCTGGTCCTTGCCGCTGAACCACTGTGAACCTGTCCCTCAGCACGAACATCACATGTGAAAAAGACTTGGGTATACTAATAGATCACAGACTGAATATGAGTCAACAGTGTGATGCAGCAGCAAAAAAGGCAAATGCAATTCTAGGATGTATTAACAGAAGCATACAGTCTAGATCACGTGAAGTCATTATTTCCCTCTACTCCTCTTTGGTCAGACCTCATCTGGAATATTGTGTCCAGTTTTGGGCACCACATTTTAAAAAAGACATCAACAAACTGGAGCAAGTTCAGAAAAGAGCGACCAGAATGGTGACCGGTCTGCAAACCCTGTCTTATGAGGAAAGGTTGCAGGATTTGGGAATGTTTAGTTTGCAAAAGAGAAGACTGAGAGGAGACTTAATAGCTGTCTACAAATATCTAAAGGGCTGTCACATTGTAGAAGGATCAACTTTATTCTCATTTGCACAAGGAAAGACTAGAAGCAATGGGATGAAACTGAATGGGAGGAGACACAGATTAGATATTAGAAAAAACTTTTTGACAGTTAGAGTGATCAATGAGTGGAACAGGCTGCCACGAGAAGTGGTGAGTTCTCCTTCAATGGAAGTCTTCAAACAGAGGCTGGACAGACATCTGACTGGGATGATTTAGCGAATCCTGCTTTGAGCAGGGGGTTGGACCAGATGGCCCAGGAGGTCCCTTCCAACTCTACGATTCTATGATTCTATGATTCTATGATCAGTGTTGAAGCGGTCCTTCATTGAGCGCCAACGTGTGCGGACTTTGTTCACTGTTGAAAAAACAAAGAAAAGCGTTATACAATGCACTGATGGCATCATCTGTATCATCACACACACCTGAGTGAACTTGGCAAACATTCAATGCGGCATCACAAAAGAATTCAATACACAATGCAGTCACTGTTGATCCTGAGGACACTGTTGTGTCTACTGCTAGAATATATTCTAGCAGGAAACACATCAGTATCATCAGGAGCAAGAGAGAAAGCAGGATCAATACAGCAATACAATACACAATGCAGTCACTGTTGATCCTGAAGACACTGTTGTGCTTGAATATACCGAGGCGAATAACTAATTACTTGCCGAGTACGAATAGCCAGAATACCATACTATTCATGCTTGCAATATATTCACTCATCACTAAATTTGAGGCCCCAGGATGCAGCCAGTCAAAAATAGCAAAGACTTTCTGTGGTGCATATGCAATATACAGGAATAGTTGAGATATTCATGAAAAAGCAATTTATGATGTTCAAAGAGATTTTTTTTAGTATGGTGTAAAAACAAGTTACTCACCATATCTTCCAGGTTTTAGGAGAAGATTAAGATAAGATCGAAGTAGACTGACACAAACAGGTACAGTTGTGGCCAAAAGTATTGACACCCCTGAAATTCTGTCAGATAGTACTCAGTTTCTTCCTGAAAATTATTGCAAACACAAATTCTTGGGTATTATTATCTTCATTTAATTTGTCTTAAATGAAAAAACACAAAAGAGAATGAAACAAAAAGCAAAACATTGATCATTTCACACAAAACTCCAAAAATGGGCCAGACAAAAGTATTGGCACCCTCAGCCTACTACTTGGTTGCACAACCTTTAGCCAAAATACCTGCGACCAACCGCTTCCGGTAACCATCAGTGAGTTTCTTACAATGCTCTGCTGGAATTTTAGACCATTCTTCTTTGGCAAACTGCTCCAGGTCCCTGATATTAGAAGGGTTCCTTCTCCAAACTGCCATTTTTAGATCTCTCCACAGGTGTTCTATGAAATTCTGGTCTGGACTCATTGCTGGCCACCTTAGAAGTCTCCAGTGCTTTCTCTCACACCATTTTCTAGTGCTTTTAGAAGTGTGTTTTGGGTCATTGTCCTGCTGGAAGACCCATGACCTCTGAGGGAGACCCAACTTTCTCACAATGGGCCCTACATTATGCTGCAAAATTTGTTGGTAGTCTTCAGACTTCATATTGCCATGCACACGGTCAAGCAGTCCAGTGCCAGAGGCAGCAAAGCAACCCCAAAACATCAGGGAACCTCCGCCATGTTTGACTGTAGGGACCGTGTTCTTTTCTTTGAATGCCTCTTTTTTCTCCTGTAAACTCTATGTTGATGCCTTTGCCCAAAAAGCTCTACTTTTGTCTCATCTGACCAGAGAACATTCTTCCAAAACGCTTTAGGTTTTTTCAGGTGCGTTTTGGCAAACTCCAGCCTGGCTTTTTTATGTCTCAGGGTAAGAAGTGGGGTGTTCCTGGGTCTCCTACCATACAGTCCCTTTTCATTCAGACGCCGACGGATAGTACGGTTTGACACAGTTGTACCCTCGGACTGCAGGGCAGCTTGAACTTGTTTGGATGTTAGTCGAGGTTCTTTATCCAACATTCGCACAATCTTGCATTGAAATCTCTTGTCAATTTTTCTTTTCCGTCCACATCTAGGGAGGTTAGCCACAGTGCCACGGGCTTTAAACTTCTTGATGAAACTGCGCACGCTAGACACAGGAACATTCAGGTCTTTGGAGATGGACTTGTAGCCTTGAGATTGCTCATGCTTCCTCACAATTTGGTTTCTCAAGTCCTCAGACAGTTCTTTGGTCTTCTTTCTTTTCTCCATGCTCAATGTGGTACACACAAGGACACAGGACAGAGGTTGAGTCAACTTTAATCCATGTCAACTGGCTGCAAGTGTGATTTAGCTATTGCCAACACCTGTTAGGTACCACAGGTAAGTTACAGGTGCTGTTAATTACACAAATTAGAGAAGCATCACATGATTTTTCCAACAGTGCCAATATTTTTGTCCTCCCTCTCTTTTATGTTTGGTGTGGAATTATATCCAATTTGGCTTTAGGACAATTCTTTTTGTGTTTTTCTCATTTAAGACCAATTAAATGAAGATAATAACACTAAAGAATTTGTGTTTGCAATCATTTTCAGGAAGAAACTGAGTATTATCTGACAGAATTGTAGGGGTGTCAATACTTTTGGCCACAACGGTATAGAACATCACAGAAAATTTAATTTTCAAAATGCTGGAACACAAATGTAGCATTGCAAAATTCAAGAGGATTGTGCCCCTTAATTCATTTGTCATATCATACTCTAACAAGCCCTTCATTAAGTTCAGCGTGGTCTTAATGAATCGGCCTAATAGAGTGTTTTAATTATGAACATACAAATGGGAAGTTACAATACAATGGATGATCAAAGTTCAGACCAATATCTATCTTTAGCTTGCTTTTGATCCTTAACATTAGAGTAGAACAACAAATGCATCTTTACACAATTTATGTTATTATATGTGAAGACAGGGTACCTGGGAACAAACGCTGCACCAATTGTTTTGGAACTAGAAATCAGCTCTATTGAGATCTAGCATGTAAGAGCAAGACCAAGATATGTGCTTGTTGAAGGAACTCAAGGTGGAGTTCAGGGCCTGAAGCACTCTTTACCCAAAAAATGCTGACTTAATTTCAGCACTGTTTACTAGCAACCAACACTTGATGTGTTGTAGATGTGATTTCCCCAACCCAGGCTTCTATCACACTATTATTTGCAGGCTGATGGATAATTCTGAGAAATGCTGTGGCTGCCATGGTCTGTCCTCACCATCATAATCAGTGAATCGTGTTAGAGAATGATTAAGGGAGGTATTTGAATTTGTTGTTGAAATATGCACAATGTGACCTAGACGTTTCTCTAATAATGTCTTTATTATTTCAACTTTTCAATGGTATATAGACAATTTTAACTTGTTTTCTCCCTTACAAATCTAATGAATATACTGTGCATCAATTTGTGGAATGTATATAAAAAAGCTGCTGACATTAAACCATGTACAGTACATGTAGATTTTTCATGTATATGTTTCCATGTCTGGACAAATTCAAAGGCTTTACTGGTTACTAGTGTTGAGCGATACCTTCCGATATCGTGAAATATGGGATCGGATTGGATCGGACCGATACCCAAAAAGTATCGGATATCGCCGATTCCGATACAGGAAACCAATGCAAGCCAATGGGACAGAAATATCGGAATTAAAATAAACCCTTTCTTTCCTTGTAGGTTAATTCTACATGAAGAAAAACAACTAAGAATTATGTAGAATGTATTGGGGGAGGTGGAGGAGACATTAAAAGCATAGAGGTTTAGCCCAATCAAATGGAATAGCAGGAATACATTTTTTTTTTTAAGACGTTCGGAGTTACAAAGATATTGACTATGTTAACCTCTTTTATATTTTGTCAGATATGTATGTTTCACTACTTCCATGCTCTTCACCTTCTTTTTTACTTCTCCTACACTTTCTCCTTCATGATCCTCAGCAGCAGCAGCAGCATCTTTTTCATCAACTTCTTCACCTTATTCATCTTCTTCTTCACCTTCTTCCTATTATTCATTTTTTTACATTCTTCATATTCTTCTTATTCAACTATTATTCTTCTTCATATTCTACTTCTTCATCTTCTTCCTATTCTTCTTCTTCATCATATTCTTATTTGTGACAATCATTCCTGTAGTTGTTATCTATAAAAGTTTGAAGATTACACCTTCCATTCTGCCTGTCACAAAAGATTTACAATAGGATTTGTCCGCGTTCAGTTTGGCCTGCAGCAGCAGGCATTTTCCCGGGGCACCACAAGGAGGAACAGACTCACCCCCATACACTGCTTAGTCTTCTTATAGTTTAGATAATATCTTTTGCTCTGTATTTTAGTCTTATGCTTAATGTACTTCTGCTTTTAGTTCTTCTGCTTCTTGGTCTTCTGTCTCTTGTTGTTCTGCATCTTGGTGGTTGTCTTCATGTTCTTTGTCCTCAGGATCATCTTTTTGGTCTTCTTTCGGGTCGTCTTCAGGGTCATCGTCTTTGGGGTCATCGTCTTCTTCGGGGTGGTCTTCAGGGTCGTCGTCTTCAGGGTCGTCGTCAGGGAGATCCAGAGTGATTACCAAAAACTATTTCAAAAAGCTTGAACTTGGAAATGTAGCAGAAGGTACAAGAAGGCTGAGGAACTGCCGAGAACCAGCTGACGGTGCTGGAACCCGGATGGGTAGCAGAAGGAACAAGAGCCAATGGCACTACAGAGGACAAGCTGACGGTACTGGAACCCGGTTACTAAGCAGGAGATACCTGTGCTAGAAAGCACTACCAAGGACCAGCAGACGTTGCTGGAACTTGGATACCGAGATACAGGCACCTAAGCCAAAGGCACTGCCGACAACCAGCTGACGGTGCTGGAAACCAGAGGGGTAGCAGAAGCTACAAGAGCCAATGGAACTACCGAGGACCAGCTGACGGTGCTGGAACCCGGAGGGGCAGCAGAAAGAACAAAAGCCAATGGCACTACCGAGGACCAGCTGACGGTGCTGGAACACGGTTACTAAGCAGGAGGTACCTGTGCCAGAAAGCACTACCAAGGACCAGCAGACGTTGCTGGAACTCGGATACCGAGAAGGAGGCACCTAAGCCAAAGGCACTGCTGAGAACCAGCTGACGGTACTGAAACCCGGATGGGTAGCAGAAGGTACCCATGAAAAACAAAGTTGCAAGGCCGCAAGCCGGCCGCAGCTACCGAAACCCACAGTCCTACAGGGGGTGCTTGTCCTATTGGCACTACGGAATCGGCCTTTATTGCCAGATTCGGCAGCCTAAATAGGAAGCACCTAAACTGCAGGCACCATAGAGTCGGCTAACCCGACCGCAACACGACAGGACAATGTATTGGTGCCAAAGTGACGTTGACACTACCCGGAAACAGCTGGCGTGCTGGAACCAGGCTGGGCAGGAGGGAGCACCTGTGCCAAAGACACTTCTGAGCAGCAACTGGCAGTGTTGGAGCCCAGGGAGTACAGTAGAAACAGTGTGTAGCCAGAGGCCTAATTGGAGCAAGTTTAAAATCTGGAGTAGTGTGAATGTGGACAGAACAGACGAAATTGCCAGACACACAGCAGGGGATCAGCTGACGTTACTGAACCCCACTGACACTAGAGAATGTGTTTTTCTCTGTGCAGACGGCACTTCTGAGCAACAACTGGCGGTGTTGGAGCACAGGGTCAATCATGGAGTAGGCTGAGGCCTAATTGGAGCAAGTGTAATATCTGATGTTGGGATGAATGTGGAGGGAGCAGGAGATATTGCCGGACACACAGCAGGGGAGCAGCTGATGTTACTGAACCCCACTAACACAGGAGCTAGTGTTTTTCTCTGTGCAGATGGCACTTCTGAGGAACAACTGGCGGTGTTGGAGCCCAGGGTCAATCATGGATTAGGCTAAGGCCTAATTGGAGCAAGTTTAATATCTGATATTGGGCTGAATGTGGAGGGAGCAGGAGATATTGCCGGACACACAGCAGGGGAGCAGCTGGCATTACTGAACCCCACTAACACAGGAGCTAATGTTTTTCTCTGTGCAGACGGCACTTCTGAGCAACAACTGGCGGTGTTGGAGCCCAGGGATTACAGTTCAGGTGGTAGAAACATGAACACAACAGGAGACCTGGATACTGTTGCCAACCAATTATTTATTCTGGAAGAGGACTGGCAAATTCCGGCGAGATCCAGGCCTTGTTCATTTTCAGAAAAGTAAGCCGGTCAATGTTTATCGGAGGATAGTCGCATGCGACGGTCTGTTAGTACACCACCTGCGGCACTAAAGACGCGTTCCGATAATACACTAGCAGCAGGGCAAGCCAGCACCTCCTATGCATACTGGCTAAGCTCTTGCCATGTATCCAGCTTAGAGACACAAAACTTGAAGGGGGAAGAGCCATCTGGAAGGACACTGAGAGGGCAAGACATGTAGTCTGTCACCATCTGACGGAAACGTTGCCTTATGCTGACTGGAGCAGTCTGTGATGGTGTAGACATTTGAGGCGGGCACACAAAACTTTGCCACATTTGGGCCATACTGATCTTGCCTTGTGCTGAGGCGCTGCCTCTGCTCCCTCTTTGTGCAGAGTTTCCTCCACTGCTTCGACGCACAGAGCTGCTTTGTAAAGCACTAGTAAATATCTCGTGAAGTACATCAAGTCCAAAATATATGAATAAATATATACCCACAAAATGATTATTCAATTATGCCAATGGCACATGGACAATTATGGGACTAATCGCAAATAGATACACATAAAGACAAGGAAAAATGATCAAAAGTCCAAAATGTTATGAAATTAGAGAAATGTTTAATAAATACTTCAAACATAAGGGAGGGAAAGTCACCCACCACGCATGTGTTGGAAAACAGACACTGAGGAAAAAATTGCACAAAAATAGCACATGGGTACAGACCATAATCAATACAAATATGAGCAACACATAGAATAATTATAGTGAAAACTATCTCAAAATTGCATGTCCTCAGTACATCATAACAGCCCACGAAGTGGGCTGCATATGGTCATGTTACCCAAAATATAGTATGCTTAGAAGTGCACATAAGCCCCCCACAACCTGATTAATGAATAATAAAGGTATATACCTAAAATGAAGGTGAGAGCAGGGGCACAGGTCCTCAAGCGTCACCCCGACACGCGTTTCGGCTAATAAAGCCTTTCTCAAGGGGCGTGCGGTGAGAGGGAATGGGAGAGTTTAAAAAAGACCAAGTGACCAATCAAAATGGCTGTAACAGCCACTATCATAATCAGGAACTGGCCAATAGAAGGTCGCAATTTAACAAGGGAGCACTGTGACGTCACCGAGACAAGAAGTCCACGCTAGTATATGTATAATCATATGGTTGTGACAATACACAAATACACCATATGATACTCATAATTAAGGAGGGTAAGGCAGCCATAATGGTACTGCGCAATGCGTTCCACACCACCCGACACCATGATTGGGCGCATGCGCAACCAGGAACGGAGGATGGGCCACGGCGCCGGCGTCACGTGACATATCACACAGCGCGTAACCATGCCAACACAGATGCCGGAAGCCGCCGCACAAACATCCGTCCTAGCGCGCACGCGTCCCTGTTTCGGGTGAGGAAAGCATGGGGAGGAACAACCTATACAAATCACACAGATAGTCGTGCCACTGAAAGCAGCACATTATATGGCGTACAGTTTCAAAGCAAATGTCCTTTAGTGCCAAAATGGTAAAGTAAAAGGAGAGATATGATAAGATGTCCAATGGCCATAATAAAAATAGAGATATAGGAGCGATATCTTAACAATTATATACTTATATGTATATGGAGTGTATACATACCCACATCTCTTACTATATAATCATAACCAATAGGACTATCATATACCATCAATTCATTAAGGAATAACAAATATGACGGTAAAACTAATTTTTACAGAAAAAAACCTTTAAATATATATTGATGTGTTATTGTTTTATAGAACTACACCAAATACAATAATTATTGATCTTTATTATACACCAATATTCGAAATGACAAAACTAACCAGGAAAAAACAAGAAAAAAACCTTTTATCAAAAAATATTACAAAAAAGTGCATATATGTATAAACACCCTGAATAAATATCACTGGTATCGTAGAATGGCGTCCTGAAGAAGATGGAGACCCATAACAGTCCATGATACCAAGAAAGCAATAGGTCTCCTGTCAATCATCCGTCCAGTACCCAAAAGAAGCGACCAAATCACAGGGCTAGAATAAAAATAAATAAAACAAAGTAAAATTAAAACCAATCACAACAACAGAATTTTTAAATCAAAGTAGTCGATCACAAGAAGGGAATAAATCTTAAATTCTCATTTAGGCCCTTAGGCTGGATTGTATCCAGGGCCCATATCCACCTAGTTTCAAGTTGGGCTAGCCTAGTACTAATGTTGCCACCCCGAATACCAAGATCAATAGCATCAATGCCCCTAAACTTGATAAGGGAACTATCACACTCATGGTATTGCTTAAAGTGACGAGGAATAGTCCTTAGGGCGGATATATCATCCTGGTCTCCTGATGGTGATGCTGGGTTTCTCCGAAATAATCTGCTTCAGTATGGGGTCAACCAGAAGATCTGCTCCAATGATGATGACTTTGAAAATCAAGCCAAAGACCTGTTTCTTAGATTTCGTGAAAGAGGTTATGGCAGACGAATTTTGAAACGTGCATATCACAGGGCCAAGTATTCATCTCTTCATACTTTACTATATGCACGTAATAAATCAAAGTAAAAAAGCCAGGTCAGATTTATTACCAACTACCATTCTCAATTTTCACGCATGCGTGAATTCGTTCAAAGGGCATGGCCTATTCTTCTGGTTGACCCCATACTGAAGCAGATTATTTCGGAGAAACCCAGCATCACCATCAGGAGATCAAAAAACCTGAGGGATCACCTTGTGCATAGCCACTATCAATGCCAATCTAGACAGATGTTTATTGATGGTGTGGGCCCGTCAGGTGGATGTAGACCCTGTGGTCGATGTGTTGCTTGCCCCAATATCGAAAGCACGACTACATTTTTTAACTCAGCTGGTTCGAGGACCTATGATATTAGGAAATCAATTACGTGTAACACTAAGAACGTTATTTATTTTGCGATCTGCCCCTGTAATCTTATTTATGTAGGATTAACCACCAGACAATTGAAAATTCGGGTTCGTGAACACGTGTTGGGGATTATTGCGGCCTCAGACCAGGATGACATATCCGCCCTAAGGACTATTCCTCGTCACTTTAAGCAATACCATGAGTGTGATAGTTCCCTTATCAAGTTTAGGGGCATTGATGCTATTGATCTTGGTATTCGGGGTGGCAACATTAGTACTAGGCTAGCCCAACTTGAAACTAGGTGGATATGGGCCCTGGATACAATCCAACCTAACGGCCTAAATGAGAATTTAAGTTTTATTCCCTTCTTGTGATCGACTACTTTGATTTAAAAATTCTGTTGTTGTGATTGGTTTTAATTTTACTTTGCTTTATTTATTTTTATTCTAGCCCTGTGATTTGGTCGCTTCTTTTGGGCACTGGACGGATGATTGACAGGAGGCCTATTGCTTTCTTGGTATCATGGACTGTTATGGGTCTCCATCTTCTTCAGGACGCCATTCTACGATACCAGTGATATTTATTCAGGGTGTTTATACATATATACACTTTTTTGTAATATTTTTTGATAAAAGGTTTTTTTCTTGTTTTTTCCTGGTTAGTTTTGTCATTTCGAATATTGGTGTATAATAAAGATCAATAATTATTGTATTTGGTGTAGTTCTATAAAACAATAACACATCAATATATATTTAAAGGTTTTTTTCTGTAAAAATTAGTTTTACCGTCATATTTGTTATTCCTTAATGAATTGATGGTATATGATAGTCCTATTGGTTATGATTATATAGTAAGAGATGTGGGTATGTATACACTCCATATACATATATGTATATAATTGTTAAGATATCGCTCCTATATCTCTATTTTTATTATGGCCATTGGACATCTTATCATATCTCTCCTTTTACTTTACCATTTTGGCACTAAAGGACATTTGCTTTGAAACTGTACGCCATATAATGTGCTGCTTTCAGTGGCACGACTATCTGTGTGATTTGTATAGGTTGTTCCTCCCCATGCTTTCCTCACCCGAAACAGGGACGCGTGCGCGCTAGGACGGATGTTTGTGCGGCGGCTTCCGGCATCTGTGTTGGCATGGTTACGCGCGGTGTGACATGTCACGTGACGCCGGCGCCGTGGCCCATCCTCCGTTCCTGGTTGCGCATGCGCCCAATCATGGTGTCGGGTGGTGTGGAACGCATTGCGCAGTACCATTATGGCTGCCTTAACCTCCTTAATTATGAGTATCATATGGTGTATTTGTGTATTGTCACAACCATATGATTATACATATACTAGCGTGGACTTCCTGTCTTGGTGACGTCACAGTGCTCCCTTGTTAAATTGCGACCTTCTATTGGCCAGTTCCTGATTATGATAGTGGCTGTTACAGCCATTTTGATTGGTCACTCTGGCTTTTTTAAACTCTCCCATTCCCTCTCACCGCACGCCCCTTGAGAAAGGCTTTTTTAGCCGAAACGCGCGTCGGGGTGACGCTTGAGGACCTGTGCCCCTGCTCTCACCTTCATTTTAGGTATATACCTTTATTATTCATTAATCGGGTTGTGGGGGGCTTATGTGCACTTCTAAGCATACTATATTTTGGGTAACATGACCATATGCAGCCCACTTCGTGGGCTGTTATGATGTACTGAGGACATGCAATTTTGTGATAGTTTTCACTATAATTATTCTCTGTGTTGCTCATATTTGTATTGATTATGGTCTGTACCCATGTGCTATTTTTGTGCAATTTTTTTCCTCAGTGTCTGTTTTCCAACACATGCGTGGTGGGTGACTTTCCCTCCCTTATATTTGAAGTATTTATTAAACATTTCTCTAATTTCATAACATTTTGGACTTTTGATCGTTTTTCCTTGTCTTTATTTGTAAAGCACTAGCAGCACTGCTCTCGGGTGGAATGGATAATATGATGGAATGCACCAGTGTGTCTTGGTACTTCTGCATTTTACGCTCCCGGTTCAACGGTGTTATGAGGCTTTGTAAGGTGTCCCGGTAGCGAGAATCTAGGAGGGTGTACACCCAATAATCAGCCGTGTTGAGAATGTGGGCGATGCGGCGGTCATTTCTCAGACACTGCAGCATGAAATCAACCATGTGCTGCAGACTCCCGACTGGCCAAGAAATGCTGTCCCCTGCTTGAGGCGTCATCTCTGCCTGCTCTGCATCACCCCACCCTCACTGTACATACTGACTACTAGAGCATTGTGTACCTCCCTCCTCTGGAGAGATGTCTTCCTCCTCCATTGACTCCTCCTCATCCTCCTCACAAAGTGTCCCTTGCCTAGGCCTTTGTGAGGAACCACGTTGCGCAGACTGTCCAGAAGCATATGGCATTTGTAACTCCTCATCCTCCACCTCTTCCAAAACCTCCTCCCTTAGTGCTTGCAGGGTTTTTTGAAGCAGGCAGATAAGGGGGACAGTCATGCTGACTAGTGCATCATCTGCACTCGCCATCCACGTGGAATCATTGAAGGCACTCCAAGCGTGGCAGATGTCCTTCATAGAGGCCCACTCAGTGGTGGTGAAGTGTGAACGGCGCACAGTGCGACTTGTTTGCACCTGATGCAGCTGGTACTCCATTACTGCTGCCTGCTGCTCACACAACCGCTCCAACATATGTAATGTTGAATTCCAGCTGGTGGGTAGGTCAGATATGATGCGATGTTCCAGAAGGCAGAATCGGCGCTGCATAGCTGCAATGCGCGATCTTGCCATGCTGGAACGCCGCAAGTGAGCTCACTCTATGCGGACCTTGTGCAGCAGTGCATCAAGATTCGGATAGTCCCTCAAAAAACTCTGCACGACCAAGTTGAGCACATGTGCCAAACATGGGATGTGAGCGAGGTTGCCTAGGCCCAGAGCTGCCACCAGATTTCGGCCATTGTCACACACTACCAAGCCTGGCTGGAGATTCGCTGACACAAACCACACGTCGCTCTCCTGCTTGATGGCATTCCAGAGCTCCTGCGCTGTGTGGCTTCGATTCCCCAAAGAAATTAATTTCAGTACAGCCTGTTTTGACGTTTGGCCACGGCTGTGCTCATATCGGTCGTAACAGGTAAGCATTCACGGGTCCATGTGGAGGTAGACCGTGACGGCTCCTGCAGCGATGATTCTGAGGAACTGGAGTATGAGGAGGAGTCAATGTGTACAGACTGGATTCCTGCAATCTTTGGAGTTGGCAGAACACATACACACTCTCAAGGTCTGTACCCGTCTCCACAACATTTACCCGATGGGCAATGAGGGAAAGATATCGTCCCTGTCCATTATTACTGGTCCACGCATCAGTGGTCAGGTGGACCTTGCTGCTGACGTCGTTTAGTAGCGCATGTTTAATTTTTCCCTCCACATGCTTTTGCAGGGCAGGGACGGCTTGACTGCTGAAATTAAAGCAGCTGGTCACATTGTATTGTGGGACTACCAATGCCATGAAGTTACAGAAGGTGTCAGTCTCCACCAGCCTGAATGAGAGCATTTCAAGGGCCAATAGTTTTGCAATGCCAGCATTCAGAGCCTGTGCTCGGGGATGGTTTGCCGAGTATGGCCGCCTTTTCCCCATGCCTGTGCTACCGATGGCTGTAGAGTGGCCTGGGAGTGTGAGGATGACAGGGAACGTGGTGCTGTGTGTGTAATTACACTGGGTCTCTGTACAACAGTGCCAGAGGTTCTTCCATGGCGATCCTGTGAGGAAGCCGAACCAGCTGTGTGTGAGCTGGAGGAAGAGGCTACAACACGAGCTGAAGAGGTGGTAGGTGGTGCTGTAGGTTGGCCAACATCTTCAGTGTGTCTTTGTAACTCCACCACATGCTAGGTCCGCACATGTTTCCACATATTTGTGGTATTGAGGTTGCTGACACTTTTCCCTCTTTTGACTTTTTGATTACACAGCTTGCATTTGACAAAGTAAATGTCATCTGCAACTGTGTCAAAAAAGGACCACGCACTGCAAGTTCTGGGAGCGCCGTTTTGGGTTTTGGAAAAGGAATGTTCCTAATGGGTGCCGAAGTGGAGGCTACAGGCAACCAAGTCTGCCCCCTCCCTCTCCCTCCTGTCTTGGCCATTCGGGGAATCTCTTCCTCAGAGCTGCTCCCACCACCTTCCTGTTCCTCACGCCATGATGAGTCAAGGACCTCATCATCTACACTACCCTCTTCAAACACCTGCTTCTCCTGGATAGTCTCGCCAGCACAGTATGCACCAGAAAGTGGCACCTGAATCTCATTATCAGAAGCGTACTGAAGTGTGCTGACCATAAGCACTGGCCCACCCACCTCTTCAGATTCAGAGAGGCAAAGCTGTTGTGCATCACTGCATACTCCCTCTTCTTCACATTCTAGAATGCTGCTTGACTGGCCCCCTCTTTCCAAGCCAACAGATTCAGAGAACAGAAGTAGAGAATGAAATGGCTCCTGTCCAGGGCTCTCTGACTGCCTGGGCAATTTGGCAGGTGGTGAAGAGACAGGTGGTTGCTCTTCAGTGCTCTGGACCTGAGAGGATGTGGAAGTAATTGAAGTCGATGCGTTAGCTGCCATCCATCCGACAACGGCTTCAATTTGTTCCTCCCTCAGCAGTGGGGTACGGCGAGCTCCTACAAAGCTGCGCCTAAAGGACTGTTGCCTGGTAAAACTGGGGGATGCTGAGCCACTGGTGCCCGCAGCAGGCACATAATCCCCACGTCCTCTCCCTGATGAAACTCCACGCCCACGACCACGTGCCTTACTCCCTGCCTTCTTCATCTTGGTAGACTGATAAATATAGGCAGAAAAGTACTAAGGGTTTAGTGTGCTTATTCCTGAACAGCTGCTAACAGGTATAAGAAACGCTAATTTTATAAAGTGTGTGGACTAGACTTTAATATGAGCTAATGTGGCCTACACAACTGTAAAGTGGAGTGTTTGGTGAACTTTATTTACGTGCTTTTTTTTAAAAAAAACAAAAAGGATGTGACCAAAGATGTAAAAGCGATAGTATCACAAACTTTTGGAAGCTATCACAATGCAGGAAAGTAACCTACAATGCAATAGATGAGGCTCCAAAAAATAGGCTAATACTAATCTGGCTGGGGCTTCAGGGCACAAGCCAGCAAAAAGGCTCCTCTATCTACTCCTATATAGTGTTTGCAACCAATCTAGCTGGATATGGATGGAAGCACACTAATGGGAGAAATTCAGGAAAAATAAGCAGCACTACAGCAAAAAAGGACAATGTATGAGGCAGTGACGCACGCTGAGCGGACTACAACCAGAGGTGGCTGCAGAACACACTACAGCGTGAGCTGCACTCACATACAGAGACCTCACAGACAGCCGTGAACAGTGCAGAGAACTGTGCACTAGCACTGAAAGGCTGCAGAAAGGCTCCGCTATCTACCCCTATATAGTGTTTGCAACCAATGTAGATGGATACAGATGGATACACACTAATAGGAGAAATCAGTAAAAATGAGCAGCAATAAAAAAAATATGTATGAGGCAGTGACGCATGCTGAGCGGCCTACAACCAGAGGTGGCTGCAGAACACACTACACCGTGAGCTGCACTTACACACACAGACCTTGCAGACAGCTGTGAACAGTGCTGCAAGGCAAAAGAAAGCTTCACACAGGGGTTGCTAAAGTAGCCGGGGTAAAGCACAATATAGCAAATCGCTGTCTCTAACTGTCCCTCAGAGTCAGAAGAGCAGCATCCTGTCCCTAACTGAATTCACAGCAGAGTGAACCCAAATTGGCGGCGGCGGCTTTTATAGTGCATCATGACATCATTTCAGCAGCCAATCACAGCCATGCCATTAGTTAACATGCCTACATGCCTAACAGGCATTATGGGAACTTCCGATTCCGGTATTCGATATGCTAAAAGTATCAGAACTCACTATCAGAATTCCGAAACCGCGAATATCGGCTGATACCCAATATTTGCAGTATCGGAATGCTCAACACTACTGATTACTAAAGTCATATCTGGACAGATTCCCTTTAACCAATTCTAAACTAACCAAAACATGCAAAAATGCATAGAGGGTTGGGCTTGGTATCGAGAGTACTGAAGAATCTCCTTTTAGGCTGGGTTCACATCGCGTTAGGTGGCATGCGTTTAACGCATACGTTATTAAGCGGCACTAACGCTATGTAACGGATGCGTTAATGCACCCATTGCCAGCCATTATAGTAACGCATCTAATGCATGTCAAATTCGGCATGCGTTAGTGATGATGCGTTACTTTGTGACGCACCCTCGATCATGGTCTACCGTGTTTTCAGGTACGTTAGGTCCAACGCACAGCGAATGGACACGTTTGCTGTGCATAGACCTCCAATACTAACGCACGTGTTAACGTGATTGACAAAAAAATTGCTTTTGGCCATCAGCGTTAGCGCATCCATTTAATGAATCCATTAAACGGATGGCACTAACGCGATGTGAACCAAGCCTTAGGCATAGGTTCTGAGCCAAATGTTTTGCAATAAAAACAATCCATTTGCAGATGACTATGGAGCCAGTTATGTGCTACTATTTATTATTGTTTGATTCTTTTTCTCCTGCGTGTTCAAGAGGTCGTCAATCTTTATTTGGCTTGGTCAAGATCGCTATGTATTATATATTGATAAGTTTTTGCTTACATCACAAAATAGAGGAGATTGGATGATAACAATTCTTTCTGTTTCCATCATTTTTTTATTAACTCAATTTTATTTAATTACATTAGGTGTTAATGTTAAACATGTTACATTGTTCTTACATTTATGTGCCAGAAATTTTGAAAAAGGCTACAATATTGGGAAAAAAATACTTTATAGTAAGAGAGACTTTAATAGCATTATAACTTTGTAATCGGCAAAAGGGTGGAATCATTCATACTTCATCTCTTTTTCGTGGTACACTGTGCACAGAACGTGCTGCAAAATCGGCATATACAACTCACAGCTTTTAAAAAGCATTTGGACGTCAATTTTTCAAGGATCTGCTGCAGATTCAAAGTTTTTCGTTACAAATTGTAAAATCCGCAGCAAGTTCATATCTTGGAATTTACTGCCTCCAAATCTACACTAGTAATATACACCACATATACAGTACCTTGCGAAAGTATTCGGCCCCGTGGAACTTTTCAACCTTTTCCCACATATCATGGTTAAAGCATAAAGATGCCAAATGTAAATTTTTGATGAAGAATCAACAACAAGTGGGACACAATTGTGAAGTTGAATGAAATTTATTGGTTATTTAAAATTTTTGTGGAAATTCAAAAACTGAAAAGTGGGGCGTGCAATATTATTCGGCCCCTTTAACTTAATACTTTGTTGCGTCACCTTTTGCTGTGATTACAGCTACAAGTCGCTTGGGGTATGTCTCTATCAGTTTTGTACATCAAGAGACTGAAATTCTTGCCCATTCTTCCTTGGCAAACAGCTCGAGCTCAATGAGGTTTGATGGAGATGGTTTGTGAACAGCAGTTTTCAGCTCTTTCCACAGATTCTCGATTGGATTCAGGTCTGGACTTTGACTTGGCCATTCTAACACCTGGATACGTTTATTTGTGAGCCATTCCATTGTAGATTTTGCTTTATGTTTGGGATCATTGTCTTGTTGGAAGACAAATCTCCGTCCCAGTCTCAGGTCTTTTGCAGACTCCAACAGGTTTTCTTCAAGAATGGTCCTGTATTTGGCTCTATCCATCTTCCCATGATTTTAACCATCTTCCCTGTCCCTGCTGAAGAAAAGCAGGTCCAAACCATAATGCTGCCACCACCATGTTTGACAGTGGGGATGGTGTGTTCAAGGTGATAAGCTGTGTTGCCTTTACACCAAACATATCATTTGGCATTGTTGCCAAAAAGTTTGATTTTGATTTCATCTGACCATAGCACCTTCTTCCACATGTTTGATGTGTCTCCCAGGTGGCTTGTTGCAAACTTTAAGCAACACTTTTTATGGATATCTTTGAGAAATGGCTTTCTCAAGTCTAAAGCAAGAAAGGGGAAAGCTAAACTGCCCCGGAGTAGAATCCCAAAGGAATAGATAGCCCCCAAACATATATTGCCGGTGAGACAAGATGAGGCACAAACACAGGCAGAAACTAGAGTAAACAAATGATGAGGCCCAAACTGTCTAGATAGCACAGGACAGAAAAGATACTGTCTGCAATCACGCAAAAACCCTAAAAAATCCAACACGTCTGATATGCAAAAATACTGAGGCCACACGACCTCTCCCCCACTAGATCAGCATTCTGGTATGAACTGGAAGCAAAACCAAAGACACTGCTATAACAGGGGATTAGGAATACTAAACAGACTGACATAAGCTGTGGCATATGGAATGGGGTCCAGCACCAGTCCCAGCAGGGACTGAACCCACACAGCAAAGCAGAAAGCAGAGAAAGGCAAAAGTGGATCAAATGCAAAAAGATTCCAGCAAACAAATAACTTATCTGAACGATGCAGGACCAAGTGGACTTCAAGATGGACAGGAAGAAAACCAAATCACCAGCAGCAACTGAGGGAAGCTTGCTCACTTAAGTCTTCCCAGTCTGTAACACCTGACTTCCACTCATTGTCTTCAGGTGATGGACTTCTGTCAACTCGACCAGCTCCATTACCCACAGCAACCACCAGAGGGAGCCTAAACTCAAAAGTCAGTTCAAGAGTGTTCACAACAGTACCCCTCCTTGAGGAGGGGTCACCGAACCCTCATCCAAGCCATCAGGCCGGGCCCGGTGAAAGGCACGAACCAATCTCTCAGCAAGAATTTCAGAAGCATGACTTGGGGTAGAGTTCTGTGGCCGTACACTGTGCACTCTTTTGGCCGAGCTCTGTGAGTTAACAGGCTCCGGCATTTACTTTCAGCAGTGGTGTGGCTCTGTGCAGTAACAGAGTTCGCCCTGTTCACATTGGGTGACGTAACCCACGTGTGACTGGTTTCACACCGCTTAATTCTTCCGCCATTTCCTAGCAGCAGTGTACCACCTCTGCACTGTGGACCCCGGGCTGCGAACGCACCTA
Organism: Dendrobates tinctorius; assembly: GCF_039654945.1. Taxonomy (NCBI): domain Eukaryota; kingdom Metazoa; phylum Chordata; class Amphibia; order Anura; family Dendrobatidae; genus Dendrobates; species Dendrobates tinctorius. Next base: position 50,812,435 of record NW_027361683.1, read on the forward strand.
CTATTATTTTATAATTTGGTGCGTTCCGCCAGCCCTAACATTATACTAGCGCCAGAGTCTGGCTAGTAATAGCTGATGAACAGCAACTGCTGCAGTACATCCGGCAGCTGCAGGGCAGGTTGGCGGCTCTCGAGCGTTCAGCCTCAGCTGTGGATGTTACTGCGGTCGCTGTTCAGGCAGCCACAGAGGCTGTCTCCCGTGTGACCACAGCCATCCCTGCCCCAACTTTATCCCGCCTCCTGCTGCCCGAGAAGTTCTCGGGTGATAGTGCTTCTTGTAGGGATTTTGTAAGCCAGTGCAGCTGAAGCTGCTGGCCTCACGATTCCCCTCTGAGCAGGCTAAAGTGGGATTTATTATTCCCCTCTTGTCGGGCAGGGCTTTGGAGTGGGCCACACCACTGTGGGAGCGTGGTGATCATGTGGTGCAGAATGTCTCGGGGTTCTTGGACAATCTGAAGCAGGTCTTCCTGGGGCCACGAGTCACCCATGACACCGAGCTCCGGCTGCTGGCATATCACAGGGCTCGTCCATGGTCAGCCACTTTGCCATCCAGTTCCGGACGCTGGCCTCAGAGTTAGAGTGGTCAGATAAGGTCCTCATTCCGGTATTCTAGAGAGGTTTGGCTGGCCATGTGAAGGACGTTCTGGCCAACAGGGAGATTCCCGCTACACTGGAGGAGCTTATCACTGTCTCCACCTATATTGATCTTCGCTTCGCCAAGCGAAGGTTGGAGCGGGCCCAGTGTAGGCAGAGGTTTAGGTTGGCACCTAGCTTTGCTAGACCTCTGGAATCTTCTGATTGGGCATCCGAGCGTCAGGGGGCTTCCCGTGAGGGATCCAGGCCCCGGTCCACTCGAGCTCCTGTGAGCTGTCATGTTTGCCGGCAGTCCGGTCACCTTGCCAACCGGTGCCCACAGCAGCTGAGAGAACGCTTGCACCTAGTGGCCGTAGGAGGCAGCGCACTAGAATCAGCGGCGTTTTCCTCCAAGCTGTCCTTTAAGGAGACACTTGAGGTTGATTCTTCCACTCTGGCGGTGGAGGTTTGCGTGGATTCCGGGGCAGAGGGCAATTTTATGTCGTCAGCCTTCCCTCAACGGCACGCTATACCTCTGGTTATGATGTCTACACCATTCACCGTCAGAGTGGTGAATGGTGCCACTCTACCCTCACAGATAACCCACCAGACCGCCCCCTTGTTACTCTCTGTGGCTCCATCTCATCAGGAGATGATATCCCTCCTCGTCATGCCCGAGGGTGTTGACCAGGTACTTCTAGGGGTCCCCTGGTTGCGGTACCACTCCTCCCATATAGAGTGGTTCTCAGGGAGGATTATTGGGTGGAGTAAATCATGTGAGGGTAGATGTCTGAGGGAGTGCGTTCAGGTTGCCTCCACCGAGGTTCCCGCAGATCTCTCCTTGCTCCCCAAACACTATCGACAGTATGCGGACGTGTTCTCCAAAAAGACAGCGGAGACCCTTCCATCGCATCGCCCCTATGACTGTCCTATTGACCTCTTGCCTGGTGCTGAGCCTCCCCGGGGTCGAGTCTATCCCCTATCTCTCCCAGAGACAGAGGCCAAGTCTCAATACATCAGGGAGAATCTGGCAAGAGGATTCATTAGGAAGTCAGTGTCACCAGTGGGGGCGGGATTCTTCTTTGTCCAGAAGAAGAGTGGGGAGCAACGTCCTTGCATTGATTACAGGGGTCTTAATGCCATCACAGTTAAGAATAAGTATCCTCTGCCCCTGATATCAGAGCTGTTTGATAGGCTATGGGGAGCGAGAGTGTTTACCAAACTTGATCTGCGGGGGCTTACAACCTGATTTGCATCCGTGATAGGGACGAATGGAAGACAGCATTTAACACCAGGGATGGGCACTATGAATACCTGGTGATGCCCTTCGGCCTCTGTAATGCCCCGGCCGTCTTCCAAGACTTTCTGAACGATATCTTCCGGGATATGCTTATCACCTCAGTTGTAGTCTATCTGGATGATATTCTCATCTACTCACCAGATATTGACTCCCACCGGAGAGATGTTTGCAAAGTTTTCGATCGCCTGCAGGCAAACTCCGTCTATGCCAAGTTGGAGAAGTGTGTGTTTGAGCAGGAGTCCTTGCCTTTCCTGGGCTATATCATCTCCGCCCGGGGGTTGGCCATGGACCCTGCCAAGCTACAGGCGGTGATGGATTGGCAGGAACCTCATTCTCTCAAAGCGGTGCAGCGCTTTATGGGGTTCATAAATTACTATCGCCAATTCATCCCCCACTTCTCGACTTTGGTAGCACCCTTGGTAGCCCTCACCAAGAAGGGTGCAAACCCCAAGTTGTGGTCGGAACCGGTCTCCAAGGCCTTCTCCTCCATTAAGTCCCATTTCGCTAGCACTCCTATTCTACATCGCCCCGATGTAGATAAACCCTTCATTCTGGAAGTGGATGCCTCTTCCGTCGGTGCTGGAGCGGTCCTGTTTCAGAAGGACATGCAAGGTCGGAAGCACCCATGCTTCTTTTTCTCCAAGACCTTCACAGAGAAATTACGCCATTGGGGATAGGGAGTTGCTAGCGATGAAATTGGCCTTCTCGGAGTGGAGACACCTCCTGGAGGGGGCTCGCCATCCTTTCCAGGTGTTCACCAACCACAAAAACTTGGTGTGTTTACAAACTGCTCAGCGGCTAAATTCTCGCCAGGCCAGATGGTCTTTGTTCTTTCCCTGTTCCACTTCACCCTCCATTTTCTCTCCGGGGAGAAGAACGTCGGGCCGATGCTCTCTCCCGCTCCGTGGTGTCATCGGAGGAAGAGGAGGAGGAGCCTCGGCTGATCATCACATCCGAGAGCCTGAGGACTGTGGCTCTGGTGGCCCTTGAGTCAGTACCTCCGGGCAAGACATTTGTCCCTGCCCGTCTGCAACCGGAGGTCCTCTCTTGGGCTCATTCGTCCAGGGTGGGTGGACATTTCAGGATAAAATGGACCTCTGAGCTTCTGGCAAGGACGTACTGGTGGCCGCATATGGCCCGAGACGTCAGGGACTATATTCAGGTGTGCGCCTCTTGCGCCCAGAATAGGTCCTCTCGGCAGCAGCGCGCTGGGCTTCTTTTTCCTCTGCCAGTAGTGGACAGGCCCTGGGAGATGGTCGGTATGGATTTTGTGGTGGGGCTACCCAAGTCCAGTGGCAGCATGGTCATTTGGGTTGTCAGCGACCATTTCTCTAAGATGGTGCACCTGGTCTCTCTCTCCCGGTTACCTTCTGCGCGGGGCCTGGCAGTGCTGTTCATTAAGCACGTTTTCCGCCTGCATGGCATGCCGGACAAGATTGTCCGTGACCGGGGTCCCCAGTTTGCGTCCCAGTTTTGGAGAGAGTTTTGTTCCCTGCTCAGCATTGAGCCTATCATCCTGAGACGAACGGGTTGGTAGAGCGAGCCAACCAGACCCTGATCACATATCTTTGCTTTGACATTTTGTCTGGGCCAGGCAGGATGACTGGGCATCCTTGCTGCCGTGGGCAGAGTTCACTTTGAACAATGCTGTGGCCGACTCCACCGGTCAGACCCCATTTCTCCTAAATTACGGCCAGCATCCGCGCATCCCTGTGCCCATGCCTGTGTCATCCACCAACTCCAGGGTGGCAGACTGGGCGGTGGAGGCACGCGACATTTGGGATCGCACCCAGGATGCTATCCGGGCTTCCAAGGAGAGAATGAGGACCTCTGCTGATGCACACCGGCGCCCTGCTCCGACTTTTGCCCCTGGCGACTTGGTGTGGCTCTCCGCCTGAAACATCAGGCTGCGGGTAGAGTCCGCTAAGTTCGCACCGTGCTACATTGGCCCCTTCAAGGTCCATGAGCAGATCAGCTCTGTGGTCTACCGGCTGGCCCTTCCACCACACTTGGCTATCTCTGATACATTCCACGTGTCCCTCCTTAAGCCTATTCACTTCTCCGAGTCATCTGCCGGGACATCAGACTTGTCTTTGGACGAGTTTGAGGTCAATGCCATCATGGGATGCAAGGTGATGTGGGACAAAAAGTTTTATTTGGTGGATTGGAAGGGTCATGGTCCAGAGGCTCGGTCCTGGGAGCCAGTGGAGAACATGCACACTCCGCTCCTCATTGCAGCGTTTGAGCGTAGCGAGGCTCAGAGGCGAGGGGGCCCTAGGAGGGGGGGTAATGTTAGGCGTCGGGTTCCTGCCACTGCACAGCAGGAATCCAGAGCCTTGCACTCAGCGGTCTCCCATTCTTCTTCGGCCGCAGTGGAGCCTGCTCAGCAGATTCGCCGGTCCCGGCGCTCTGCCCAGGCCAACTCCGTGGGTATGCTTGCTGCTGCCACCTCTGGCACAGCTATGACAATGCATGCTGCTCAGCAGCGAGATTCTCCAGGGACTATGTCCTCATGTCGGGCCACTGAGCATGCCCGTGGAGTGATCTCCCATTGGAGATCGAGGGTCACATGCTCAGGTCCTGCTCGTGTTCGGATTGGCCCATCCGAGAAGCCAGGAAGGTCCCGGACACCCGTGGCTGTAAAAGGTTTGCATGGCCGCTCGCCCATGCGCTAGTATAGACTGTATTAACAGACTATGTGGACTGAGTGATGTAAGCACGTATGAATGTCTCTGGTGAATGACTCATTAAGAAACCCCTACCCTTGGTACGCATGTGTTGTGCAGCCTAGGCTGCTAGCACCCAGGCTTAGGAATAGGTAGTTCTGAGGTTGAGTCAGGCATCTGGCCTCACCAGGGACTCGGCACGCCTCAGTGCATATGCTCCATAGCCAACGTCTATAGCGGCGCTCGTGGCAGCGACGCCGTGCGTTCAGTGGGCATAGAAAGACTCTAACCTTGTGTCTTTGGGGTAGAGTTCTGTGGCCATACACTGTGTGCTCTTTTGGCTGAGCTCTGTGAGTTAACAGGCTCCGGCATCTACTTTCAGCGGTGGTGTGGCTCTGTGCAGTAACAGAGTTCGCCCTGTTCACATTGGGTGACATAACCCACGTGTCACTGGTTTCACAAGGCTTAATTCTTCCGCCATTACTTAGCCGCAGTGTACCATCTCTGCACGGTGGACCCCGGGCTGCGAACGCACCTACTATTATTTTATAATTTGGTGCGTTCCGCCAGCCCTAACATCCAATACCTTCTCTACCTCATACTCCAGATTACCCTTAACCAGTACAGGATCAGGGGGTGCAGCCATGGGAACTATTGGCTCCACAAACCTTTTTAACAAAGATTTATGAAAAACATTGTGAATCTTAAACTTTCCTGGAAGAGCCAAATGGAAAGAAACGGGATTAAGGATTTCCAAAATCTTATAATGTCCAATGAACATTGACTTGAATTTTGGAGACGCAGCTTTCATAGGAATATTTTTTGAGGACAACCAAACCATGTCACCCTCTTTAAACCAGGGACCAATGGTCCTATACCGGTTGGCAAACTGTTGGGCCTTCTCCTGAGAGTCAGACAACTTATCCACTACTTGATCCCAAATCTGCTGCATTCTCTCTACCACAGAATCCACACTTGGGCAGGCCGAAGCCTCCACCTGCCCTGAAGAAAATCGAGGATGAAACCCAAAGTTGCAGAAAAAAGGAGACATCAAAGTGGCAGAACTAGCCCTATTATTTAGAGCAAATTCGGCCAAGGGCAAAAATGACAAATATGAACCTAGCACTCAACTTAAAGGTATTTGTAAGGCGGTTTATTGTAGTACACGAAAAAGGACGTTTCGGTCAATGTGACCTTCTTCAGTTACGTGTGGTATATAGATTGTGTAGAGCTTATAGGCATCTATCAGAAAGGACAATGGTGCTTTATGCATTGAGGAGAATGATCTCTCTAAGGTAATGAGCTTGTCAGTATATAGGAGAGGGGCAAACGTGCCTCCAGATGCGGTGTCCATCTGGAGGCACGTTTGCCCCTCTCCTATATACTGACAAGCTCATTACCTTAGAGAGATCATTCTACTCAATGCATAAAGCACCATCATCCTTTCTGATAGATGCCTATAAGCTCTACACAATCTATATACCACACGTAACTGAAGAAGGTCACATTGACCGAAACGTCTTTTTTCGTGTACTACAATAAACCGCCTTACAAATACCTTTAAGTTGAGTGCTAGGTTCAAATTTGTTGCTTTAACGGTTTGGGAACCTAACCTTAGCACCATCTTGAGTTGTGCTCACGGTGTTCTTTCTATAAGGGCAAAAATGAGACCCAGTCATCCTGATCAGCAGATATAAAACATCTCAAATAGGTTTCCAAAGTCTAGTTTGTTCTCTCAGTTTGCCCATTGGTATGAGGGTGAAATGCAGAGGAGAAAAACAACTGAATTCCCAGTTTAGCACAAAAGGCTCTCCAAAATCTGGAAACAAACTGGACTCCTCTGGCAGGCACAATGTTCTCAGGAATACCGTGCAAACGAACCACCTGTTGTTAAAACAAGGGCACCAACTCAGAAGAAGATGGCAACTTTGGGAGTGGTACAAGATGGACCATCTTAGAAAATTTATCACAGATCACCCAGATAACCGTCATTCTTTGAGAGACAGGGAGATCAGAAATAAAATCCATTGAGATATGGGTCCATGGCCTCCTGGGCACCGACAAGGGCATTAACAAACCACAAGAACGAGAACAGGGTTTGGACCGAGAATAAGTCCCACAGGACTGCACAAAATTCCTGACATCATGAGATAAGGCAGGCCACCAAAAAGACTGACTCACCAAATCTCTGGTACCAAAAATTCAAGGATGACCAGCTAACGCGGAGCAATGATTTTCTGACATTACTCTTCTCCTCCACTGGTCAGGGACATACAATTTCCCCATAGGACATCGTTCAGCTTTGTCCTCCTGAAATTCCTCCAGGGCAAGTCTCAAATCGGGAGAAATGGTGGAAAGAACCACACCCTCATTTAGAGTGGTAGTAGGCTCAGTCACATTAAGAGAATCCACAAAGAAACTCCTAGAGAGGGTGTCCGCCTTAACATTCTTAGTGCCCGGAAGAAAGGAGACCACAAAATTAAAACGCGTGAAAAATAAGACCCACCTAGCCTGTCTAGGATTCAATCGCTCGGCTGATTCGAGATAGATCAAGTTCTTATGGTCGGTGAGGACCACAACTTGATGTCTAGCTCTCTCCAACCAATGTCTCCACTCTTCAAATGCCCACTTTGTAGCGAACAATTCTCGATTCCCCCCATCATACTTATGTTCAGATGGGGAAAATTTTCGAGAAAAGAAGGCAGAAGGATTCATCTTAGAGGACACAGGATCTCTTTGAGACAAAACGGCTCCTGCACCAATCTCAGAAGCATCTATCTCTACCTGAAATGGGAGTGAAACATCACGTTGCCGTAAGAAAGGAGCAGCAGTGAATCTCTGCGTAAGCTCCTGAAACGCCGAGACTGCCTCTGGAGACCAATTCACCACATCAGCGTCTTTTTTGGTCAAATCCGTCAGTGGTTTAACAATACCAGAAAAATTACTTATGAATTTACGTAGAAATTAGCAAAACCCATAAACTTCTGGAGAGCCTTCAAAGAAGTGGGCTGAACCCAATCATAAATGGCCTTGACCTTGGCCGGGTCCATTTCAAAGCATATGGGGACAAAATGAATCCCAAAAACGAAATCTTTTGTATGCCAAAGAGACATTTCGATCCCTTAACGTACAAAGCATTTTCTCTCGAAATACGGAACACGGTCCGAACATGTTCCACATGAGAATCCCAATCACTGGAAAAAATCAAGATATTGTCCAAATAAACAATCAAATACTTATCCACAAAGTCACGTAAAATATCATTCATGAAAGATTGGAAGACAGAATGGGCATTAGTGAGCCCAAAAATGCATCACTAGGTACTCAAAATGTACCTCAGGGGTATTAAACGCCGTCTTCCATTCATCACCGTGCTTTATGCGAATAAGATTATACGCCCCCCTAAGGTCAAGCTTGGTAAACCAACTAGCACCTTTAACTCTGGAAAATAAATCAGAAATCAGGGGTAACGGATACGGATATTTAACAGTGATTTTATTAAGGAAACGATAGTCAATACATGGCCTTAATGAGCAATCTTTCTTGGCCACAAAAAAAAACCCAGCACGTAAAGGTGAAGAGGATAGTCTGATATGACCCTTCTCCAATGACTCCTTGATATAAGATCGCATAGCATCATGTTCAGGTACAGATAACTTGAAAAGCTGACCCTTAGGAAATTTACAATCGGGCACTAACTCGATCATAACTCCTATGAGGAGGCAAAGACTCGGACTTACTCTCACTAAATACATTAGAAAAATCAGCCAAATAGGAACATCATGAGACTGGGGAGAGGTGGAAAAAACTGGAGTGTCACTAAGAACACATTGACAACCCCAACTAACCACAGACACAGATTTCCAATCCAAAACAGGATTATGGGTTTGCAACCAAGGAAAACCCAGTACAATAATGTCATGTAAATTATGCAACACCAAAAATTTACAATTCTCTTGGTGGTTCGGGGCTACCTGCATTGTCAGGGTCCAAAACTGGGGTTTATTCTCTGCCAAAGGGGTAGCATCAATACCCCTTAAAGGAATAGGAGACCGCAGGGGTACCATGGGAAAACCACAACATTTGGCAAAGTCAAAATCCATCAGTTTCAGGGCTGCTCCTGAATCAACAAAAGCCTTAACAGAAAATGAAGATAAGGAGCAGATCAAGGAAACCACCAAACGGAATTTAGGCTGTACACTGCCCACAGCAAATGAGTGAGCAAAACGTTTTTCCCGCTTAGGGCAGACAGAAATAGTATGAGAGGCGTCCCCACAAAAGAAGCATAAGTTATTACGCCTTCTAAACTTTTGAATTTGCACCATAGACAAAACCCTATCACATTGCATGGGCTCAGAAGTTTGTTCGAAAGGCAGCACCGCCTCTCACATAGTTTTACGTTCGCGTAAACATCGATCAATTTGAATGGCTAATGACAGGGAGTCGTTAAGACCAGAGGGGACAGGAAATCCCACCATAACATCTTTTATGGTTTCTGCCAGAGCTTTCTGAAAAAGAGCTGCTAGGGCGTCATCGTTCCATTTAGTAAGGACCGCCCACTTTTGGAATTTTTGACAATATAACTGCTGCTTCCTGACCCTGCTTCAATGCCAATAAAGTTTTCTCAGCTTGATCAATAACATTAGGTTCATCGTATAACAACCCCAGAGCTTGAAAAAACTCATCCACATTAGCCAGAGTAGGATCCCTAGGTGTCAGAGAAAAAGCCCAGTCCTGGGGGTCGCCGCGCAACAGAGATGACAATTTTAACGTGCTGCACCGAGTTCCCTGAGGAATTAGGTTTCAAGGCAAAAAACAGTTTACAGTTATTCTTAAAGTTCAAAAATTTAGACCGATCTCCAGAAAATACATCAGTAATAGGGATTTTTAGTTCTACAGCAGACGATTGAGCAAGATAGGCAGAAATTCCCCGAACTTCAGCAGCGAGCAGCTCAACACGATCAGACAATTGCTTAGTCTCCATTAAAGAAAAAATCCTCCTATGGCCCCCAGAGAAAAAGAGGAAAAAATATATAAACATTTTTGACCCTTTTTTTTGTTTTGTTTTACCATTTTTTCCTTCTTTAGAGTACCCTAGAATTTACAGTTTAGGCTGGTGATTCTGTTATGATTAGGTCACCGAGGAGGATAGCGGGGAAATAAGCTAGGCAACCATAACACCAGAATGGTTGGTAACTTAGCGGATTGCAGACCCCTAACCTAACAACACAACTAGAATTAGCCATGGGACGTACCTACGATGCCCTAGACGCCTCGGCACAGCTAAAGAGTTAACTAAGCCTAAAGCAAGAAAGGGGAAAGCTAAACTGCCCCGGAGCAGAACCCCAAAGGAATAGATAGCCCCCAAACATATATTGCCGGTGAGACAAGATGAGGCACAGACACAGGAAGAAAATAGAGTAAGCAAATGATGGGGCCCAAACTGTCTAGATAGCACAGGACAGAAAAGATACGGTATGCAATCACGCAAAAACCCTAAAAAATCCAACACGTCTGATATGCAAAAATACTGAGGCCACATGACCTCTCCCCCATTAGATCAGCATTCTGGTGTGAACTGGAAGCAAAACCAAAGACACTGCTATAACAGAGGATTAGCAATACTGAACAGAATGACATAAGCTTTTGCATATGGAACGGGGTCCAGCACCGGTCCCAGCAGGGAACAATGCTGAACCCACATAGCAAAGCAGGAAGCAGAGAAAGGCAAAAGTGGATCAAATATAAAAAGATTCCAGCAAACAAATAACTTATCTGAACGATGCAGGACCAAACATGGGACAAGCGGACTTCAAGATGCACAGAAAGGAAAACAAATCACCAGCAGCAACTGAGGGAAGCTTGCTCACTTCAATCTTACCAATCTGTAACACCTGACTTCCACTCATCGTCTTCAGGTGATGGACTTCTGTCAACCCAATCAGCTCCACTACCCGCAGCAACCACCAAAGGGAGCCCAAACTCAGAAGTCAGGTCAAGAGTGTTCACAACAGGGTTCATTATTTCCCTGCTGTCGGACAGGGTGTTGGAGTGGGCTACGCCGCTGTGGGAGTGTGACGATCATGTATTACATAGTGCTCCACGGTTCCTAAGTACTCTGAAAAAATCTTTTTGAGGCCTCGAGTTACCCATGATATGGCGCTCCAACTGCTGGCACTGACACAGGGCTCATCCATGGTCAGCCATTTTGTCATCCACTTCCGGACTTTATAATCTGAACTGGAGTCGCCGGACAAAGTCCTTATCCCTGTATTTTGGAGGGGACTGGCTGACCATGTGAAAGATACTTTGGCCACTAGGGAGATTCCTGCCACAATGGAGGAGCTAATAGTGGTGTCAACTCACATCGACCTTCGTTTTCAATTAAATGATGTGTCACGAGCTTGATCTAAGTCCCGAACCGCTCGTGCGCTCAAGGTCGGTCATGCCTGTCGGCAGTCAGGACATCTTACCTCCAGATGTCCTCAGCGGTTGGGAGAGCGTCGCCCTTTGGTGACCATAGGAGGTGGTTCACCAGATGCAGCAGCGCTTTCCTCCAAACTGTCCTTCAAGGGGACAATTAGCATTGGCCCATCCACCCATACGGTAGAGCATTGCGTGGATTCTGGGGCGGAGGGCAACTTTATGTCTTCTGCCTTCACCGGACGGCACGCAATTCCTCTGGTTATGCTCGCCAAACCAGTGACCATACGGGTGATAAATGGGTCGACACTTCCCTCACAGATGACGCATCAAACCATCCCATTTACTCTATCCATGTCTCCATCCCATCAGGAGATCATCTCCCTGTTAGTCATTCCTGAGGGAATTGATGAGGTTCCCTTAGGGATACAATGGCAATGCTACCACTCCCCTCATATAGAGTGGTCCTCAGGGAGAATTCTGGGATGGAGTAAATCCTGTGAGGGTAGTTGTCAGAGAGAGTGCATTGAGGTTGCTACTACAGAGGTACCCGCAGATCTTTCCTCTCTCCCCAAACACTATTGGCCCTATGCGGACGTATTCTCCAAGAGGGCTGCGGAGACCCTTCTGCCTCACCACCCATATGACTGCCTTATTGACCGCTTGCCTGGTGTTAAGCCTCCCCGGGTTCAAGTCTACCCACTATGTCTCCCGGAGACGGAGGCAATGACTCAGTACATCCAGGAGAATCTGGCAAGAGGATTCATTAGGAAGTCATTGTCACCTGCAGGGGCAGGGTTCTTCTTCGTGCAGAAGAAGAATGGAGAACTACGTCCATGCATAGACTACAGGGGTCTTAACGCCATCACTGTTAAGAACAAGTATCCTCTGCTCCTGATATCTGAGCTATTTGATAGGTTGCGGGGCGCAAGGGTTTTACTAAATTTGATTTGCGGGGTGCTTACAACCTGATTCACATCCGTGAGGGGGCGAACGGAAGACGTCATTTAACACCAGGGATGGGCACTATGAATACCTGGTGATACCCTTCGGGCTCTGTAATGCCCCTGCCGTCTTCCAAGACTTTTGAATGATATCTTCCGGGATATGCTCACCACCTCAGTCATAGTCTATCTGGATGATATTCTCATCTACTCTCCAGATGTAGACTCACACCGGAGAGATGTTTGCAAAATATAAAATATAAAATATTTAACCTCTCTCTCTCTTCTGGTATTTTTCCCTCCTCATTTAAGCATGCCATCATACATCCACTACTTAAAAAAACATCCCTCGACCAAAACTGTGCCGCTAACTATAGACCTGTCTGTAATCTTCCCTTCATCTCTAAACTCCTGGAACGCCTGGTCCACTCCCGTCTTATCCGCTATCTCTAAGAAAACTCTGTTCTCGACCCTCTCCAATCTGGTTTCCGCTCATTACATTCCACTGAAACTGCCCTCACTAAAGTCTCTAATGATCTGCTAACAGCTAATTCAAATGGTCATTACTCCATGCTAATTCTCTTGGATCTCTCTGCAGCATTCGACACTGTGGATCATCAGTTCCTCCTCACTATGCTCCATTCCATTGGCCTCAAGGACACCGTCCTCTCATGGTTCTCCTCCTATCTCTTCGACCGCTCCTTTACTGTATCTTTTGCCGGTTCCTCCTCCTCTCACCTTCCCCTTACTGTTGGGGTCCATCAAGGATCGGTTCTAGGCCCCTCCTCTTCTCCTTGTACACTGCCCCTATTGGTCAAACAATCAGTAGATTTGGTTTCCAGTACCATCTCTATGCTGATGACACCCAATTATACGCTTCTTCTCCTGACATCACGCCAGCCTTTCTAGAAAACACTGGCGATTGTCTAAACGCTGTGTCTAATATCATGTCCTCACTATATCTGAAACTGAACCTGTCAAAGACTGAACTCCTGGTGTTTCCTCCCTCTACTAATGTACCTATACCCGACATTGCCATTTCTGTGTGCGGTTCCACTATTACTCCCCAGCAACAGGCCCGCTGTCTTGGGGTCATACTTGATTCCAAGCTTTCCTTTGCCCCCCACATTCGATCACTGGCTTGCTCTTGTCATCTGCACCTCAAAAACATTTCTAGAATTCGACCTTTTCTTACTTTTGACTCTGCAAAAACTCTTACTGTTTCTCTTATTCATTCTCGTCTCGACTATTGTAACTCTCTTCTAATCGGTCTCCCTCTTACCAAACTCTCCCCTCTCCAATCTGTCTTGAATGCTGCAGCCAGGATCATATTCCTCACCAATCGTTACACCGATGCCTCTACCTTGTGACAGTCATTACACTGGCTACCCATCCACTCCAGAATTCAGTATAAACTTATTACCCTCACCCACAAAGCCCTCCATAGCTCAGCACCACCTTACATCTACTCCCTTGTTTCAGTATACCACCCTACCCGCGCCCTCCGTTCTGCTGATGACCTGAGGTTAGCATCCTCAATAGTCAAAACCTCCCACTCCCGTCTCCAAGACTTTACACGTGCCGCGCCAATTCTTTGGAATGCACTTCCCAGGACAATACGATTAGTCCCCAATCCCCACAATTTTAAGCGTGCCCTGAAAACGCATTTATTCAGACTGGCCTATCGCCTCAACACATTAACCTAATCTATCCCTGTGTGGCACAGCCAAAAGTTGTACCATAACCAGATTTCCCGCATCATGTTCCCACATGCTTTATGCATCCATTAGCCCTCTGTGTTCGTACTGTTACACATTTAACATTATGGCTGGTCCATACAATCAGGGCAACTGTTACCACCCACCTTTCGTGTCTACCTCCTTCCTCATAGACTGTAAGCTTGCGAGCAGGGCCCTCTTTCCTCTTGGTATTTGTTATAATCTACTGTATGTGATTATTGTTATGCTGTAATGTCTATTGTCTGTACAAATCCCCTCTGAAATGTAAAGTGCTGCGGAATATGTCGGCGCTATAAAAATAAAATGTATTATTATTATTATTATTATTAAAGTCTTCGACCTCCTACAGGCAAACTCCCTCTATGCCAAGTTGGAGAAGTGTGTGTTTGAGCATGATTCCTTGCATTTCCTGGGCTATATCATCTCCTCTAGGGATTGGCTATGGATCCTGCCAAGCTACAGGCGGTAATGGATTGGCAGAAGCTCCATTCCATTAAAGTGGTGCAGTGCTTCATGGGGATTATCAACTATTATCACCAATTCATTTCCCACTTCTCAACTCTGGTAGCTCCCTTAATTGCCCTCACCAAGAAGGGAGCAAATCCCAAATTGTGGTCAGAGGAGGACTCCATGGCCTTCCTCTCTATCAAGTCACACTTCGCTAGCGCTCTCATTTTACATAGCCCCGATGTAGATAAAATATTTATTATGGAAGTGGATGCCTCATCCGTCAGTGCTGGAAGAGTCCTGTTCCAAGAGGATGCTCAAGGTTGGAAGCATCCTTGCTTCTTCTTTTCTAAGACCTTCTCACCAGTGGAGAGGAACGATTCCATCTGGAACAGGGAGTTGCCAGCTATGAAGTTGGCCTTTTCGTAGTGGAGACACCTCCTGGAGGGGGCTCGCTATCCCTTCCAAGTGTACACCAACCACAAAAATTTGGTTTACTTGCAAACTGCCCAGTGGCTAAACTCTCGCCAGGCTACATGGTCCTTGTTCTTCTCCCGGTTCCACTTCACCCTCCACTTTATTTCTGGGGAATAGAACATTCGTGACGACTCTCTCCCACTCCGTAGTGTCATCAGAGGAGGAGGAGCCTCAGCTAATTGTCCCTTCTGAGAGCCTGAGGATCGTGGCCCAGGTTTCGCTTGGGTCTGTGCCCCTAGGCAAAACTTTTGTGCCACCTAATCTGTGACCGGAGGTTCTCTTTTGTCCTCACTCATCCAAGTTGGGTGGACATTTTGGGACCAAGAGGACATCTGAGCTTCTGGCGAGGATGTACTGGTGGTCGCATATGGCCCGTAACGTTGGAGACTATACTCGGGCGTGGGTCTCCTGCGCCATGAATAGGTCTTCTCGACAATGGCCTGCTGAGCCACTTTACCCCCTGCCGGTGGCAGACAGGCCCTGGGAAATGGTCGGGATGGACTTTGTGGTGGGCTTACCCAAGTCCCGTGGTTGCACAGTCATCTGGGTAGTCGCCGACCATTTTTCCAAAATGGCGCACCTGGTGCCCCTTCGCGGGTACCTTCTGCACGGGCCTTGGCAGTGTTGTTCATTAAGCACATTTTTCGCCTACATGGTATGCCTGACATAATTGTCAGTGACCGGGGTCCAGTTTGTGACTCGGTTCTGAAGAGAGCTTTGTTGCCTACTCAGCATCAAGTTGAATCTCTCTTCAGCTTAACATCCTAAGACGAATGGGTTGGTAGAGAGGGCCATCCGGACCCTGGTCACGCATCTGCAACATTTTGGTTCCGCCAGGCAGGATGACTGGGCATTCTTTCTACCATGGGCAGAGTTTGCACTGAACAATGCCGTTGCCAATTCCACTGGACAAAGCCCATTCCTCCTTAACTAAGGTGAGCATCCTCTGGTTTCTGTGCCGATGCCCGTGTCTTCCACCGATTCTGAGGTAAATGACGGTCAGAGGAGCGCAGGAATAAGACAAAGACAATAAGTTCAAAGTTTACCACAATGCGTTTCAACGATAACTATTGTGAGTTCATTTTCTGGTCTACCAGTTGTGAGTTCTCCTTCCAGGCTCCCTCTGGTGGAAAAAGGAGGTAGTGAGGCTGATTTAATGAGTAGAGATCTGTCACCTGATAATGAGGATGACGATTGGACCTCAGGAATCTCAGATTGGATTTAAGACAGCCCACGCCCTACTCTGGTGCTGGTGATTCCTTCTGCTTGTCAAGTCTTGGTTCTCAGCTCTGTTCCAGTCAGCTCAAGATAAGTTTCTCTGCTAATGTTCACATTTGATTTTGTTGTTCTATTCAGTTTTTTGTGTGGTCAGCCAGCCCCGGCTGGGGCTGTGCTGAATTTCCGCTCTTATTTATCTGTATTTGCCAATTTGCTTTTTGTCCCTTATTAGATTGGCCTCTTTTTGCTCTGTCTCAGAATATTTCAGAGTGCTGATATAGTGGGAGAAGTCTAGTGACTTCAGGGTTAATTTTGCTATCAGAAGTGTTGGACATTATTTTGTAGGGTTTTGGGCAGATTGCAGACAGTGTCTTTCCTTTCCTCTCCTTTCTAGTTAGTTTGGGCCCCATCAGTTGCTCAGCCTATTTTCCTGCCTGTGTTTGTGTTTTCATCTTGTTTCGCCGTCAATACATGTGTGGGGGCTGTCTATTCCTTTGGGGTCTGCTCTGGGGCAGTTAGTTTTCCCTTTTTCTTGCTTTAGGCTTATTTAGTCCTCCGGCCATGACGAGGCATCTAGGTTCATCATAGGTATGCTCCACGGCTGCTGCTAGTTGTGTGGTTAGGATCAGGGATCTGCAATCTGCATAGTTACCAACCTCTCTGGTATTTCTGGGCTTAGCATGTTTAGGTTTTTTCCTCCTCGGTAACCCATTCATAACAGAATCACCAGCCATACCGCAGATTCTAGGGTACTCAAAAGCAGGAAAAAGTTGTTAAAAAAAAGTGTCAGAATTTTTATTTTATATGTATTTTTTCTTCTTTTTCTCTGGGGCCGTAGGAGGATTTTTTTCTTTCCCTAATGGAGATTAAGCAATTGTCTGATCGTGTGGAGCAACTTGCTGCTGAAGTGCAGGGAATTTCCACCTACCTCATTCAGTCACATGCTGCTGAACCTAAGATCCCTACTCCTGATGTGTTTTCTGGGGATCGGTCTAAATTTCAGAATTTTAAGAATAATTGTAAATTATTTCTTGCCTTCAAGCCTAACTCATCGGGGAGCTCTGCGCAGCAGGTTAAAATTGTCATCTCCTTGCTGCGCGGCGATCGCCAGGATTGGGCTTTTTTTCTGACACCTGAAAATCCTATACTGACTAATGTGGATGCATTTTTTCAAGCCTTGGGTTTGTTGTATGATGAACCTAATGCTGTTGATCAAGCTGAGAGAACCCTGTTGGCATTAAACCAGGGTCAGGATTCTGCAGAGTTATACTGTCAAAAATTCCGAAATTGGGCGGTCCTTACTACATGGAATGATAGTGCTTTGGCAGCTTTCTTTCAAAGGGTTTATCAGAGACCGTAAAAGATGTTATGGTGGGATTTCCTGTTCCCTCTGGTCTGGATGATTCCATGTCATTAGCCATTCAAGTTGATCGGCGTTTACGTGAGCGTAAAACCACACGGGAGGCGCTGCCACCTTTTGAACAAATGTCTGAATCTATGCAATGTGATGGGGTTTTGTCTAGGGCGCAACGTCAGGAATTTAGAAGGCGTAATAAGTGTGTTTTTTCTGTGGAGATGCCTCTCATACTATTTCTGTCTGCCCTAAATGAGAGAAACGTTTTGCACACACATTTGCTGTGGGCAGTGTACAACCTAAGTTCCTTTTGGCAATTACTCCGATCTGCTCTTTATCCACGTTTTCCACTAAGGCTTTTGTGGATTCAGGAGCAGCATTGAATCTGATGGATTTGGACTTTGCTAAATGTTGTGGTTTTTCCATGACGCCTCTGCGGACACCTATTCCTTTGAGGGGTATTGATGCTACTCCTTTGGCGGAGAATAAACCTCAGTTTTGGACCCAGGTGATAATGCGAGTTACCCCAGACCACCAAGAAAATTGTAAATTTTTGGTGCTGCATAATTTGCATGATACTATTGCTCTGGGTTTTCCCTGGTTGCAAGCTCATAATCCAGTTTTGGATTGGAAATCTGGGTCTGTGGTGAGTTGGGGTTGTCAGTGTGTTCTTAGGGACGCTCCTGTTTTCTCCACCTCTCCTCAGTCTCATGATATTCCTGATTATCTGGCCGATTTTTCTGATGTATTTAGTGAGAGTAAATCTGCATCTTTGCCTCCTCATAAGAGTTATGACTGTGCAATTGAGTTGATGCCTGGGTGTAAATTTCCCAAGGGTCGGCTTTTCAACTTATCAGTACCTGAACATGATGCTATGTGATCCTATATTAAGGAGTCATTGGAGAACGGTCATTTTAGACCATCCTCGTCACCTTTAGGTGCTGGGTTTTTTTTTGTGGCCAAGAAAGATGGTTCATTAAGACCGTGTATTGATTATCGTTCCCTTAACAAGATGACGGTTAAATATCAGTACCCGTTACCTCTGATGTCTGATTTATTCTCCAGAGTTAAGAGTGCCTGCTGGTTTACTAAGCTTGACCTCAGGGGGGGGCGCATAATCTTATCCGCATCAAGCACGGGGATGAATGGAAGACGGCGTTTAATACTCCGGAGGGACATTTTGAGTACCTGGTGATGCCTTTTGGGCTCACTAATGCCCCTTCTGTCTTCCAGTCCTTTATGAATGATATTTTCCGTGACTTTGTGGATAAGTTTTTGATCATCTATCTGGATGATATTTTGATCTTTTCTAGTGATTGGGATTGTCATGTGGAACACGTCTGGACTGTGTTCCGGATTTTGAGGGAGAATTCCCTGTTTGTTAAGGGATCGAAAAGCCTCTTTGGTGTACAGAGGGATTTATCTAGTCTTCATTGACTATTGAAATGGACCCAGCCAAGGTACAGGCCATTTATTATTGGGTTCAACCTACTTCTTTGAAGGCCCTCCAGAAGTTTTTGGGTTTTGCTAATTTCTATCGTAAACTTATAGGTAATTTTTCTGGTATTGTCAAACCACTAACTGATCTGACCAAGAAGGGCGCTGATGTGCCTGAATTGGTCTCCTGAGGCTGTCTCAGCATTTCAGGAGCTTAAGCAGAGATTTACTTCAGCTCCGGTTTTACGGCAACCTGATGTCTCACTTCAATTTCAGGTGGAGGTAGATGATGCTTCTGAGATTGGTGCAGGAGTTGTTTTGTCCCAAAAAGAAGCTGTGACTTCTAAGATGAATCCCTGTGCCTTCTTTTCTTGAAAGTTCTCCCCATCTGAACGCAACTATAACGTGGGGAATCGGGAACTGTTGGCCGTGAAATGGACATTTGAGGAGTGGAGACATTGGTTGGAGGGAGCTAGATATCAAGTTGTGGTCCTCACCGATCACAAGGGTTTGATTTATCTGGAGTCAGCCAAACGCTTGAATCCTAGACAGGCTAGATGGACCTTGTTCTTCACGCGTTTTAATTTTGTAGTCTCTTTTCTTCCGGGCACTAAGAATGTTAAGGCAGACGCCCTTTCTAGGAGTTTCTTTGCCGATACTCTTAATGTGACCAAGCCTACTACCATCCTAGGTGAGGGGGTAGTTCTTTCTGCCATTTCGCCCGATTTGAGATGCGCCCTGGAGGAATTTCAGGAGGATAAACCTGAGCGTAGCCCTATGGGAAAATTGTATGCTCCTGACCAGTGGAGAAAGAGAGTGATGTCTGAAATTCATTGCTCCACATTGGCTGGTCATCCAGGTATTTTTGGTACCAGAGATTTGGTGAGTTGGTCCTTTTGGTGGCCTGCCTTATCTCGTGATGTCAGGAATTTTGTACAGTCCTGTGGGACTTGTTCTCGGTCTAAACCCTGTTCCCGTTCAAGTGGGTTGCTGATGCCCCTGCCGGTGCCCAAGAGGTCATGGACCCATATTTCAATGGATTTTATTTCTGATCTTCCTGTCTCTCAGAGAATGACTGTTATCTGGGTGATTTGTGATAGATTTTCAAAGATGGTCCATCTTGTACCACTCCCAAAGTTGCCATCTTCCGCTGAGTTGGGGCCCTTGTTTTTACAGCAGGTGGTTCAGTTACATGGGATTCCTGAGAACATTGTGTCCATCAGAGGATTCTGGAAAGCCTTTTGTTCCTGTCTGGGAATTCAGTTATCCTTCTCCTCCGCGTTTCATCCCCAGACCAATGGACAGACTGAGAGAACAAACCAGACCTTGGAGTCCTATTTGAGATGTTTTATATCTGCTGATCAGGATGATTGGGTCTCATTTTTGCCCTTGGCCGAATTAGCGCTGAACAATAGAGCTAGTTCTGCCACTTTGATGTCACCCTTTTTCTGTAATTTTGGGTTTCATCCTCGATTCTCTTCAGGACAAGTGGAATCTTCGTCCTTCCCAGGTGTGGACACTGTGGTTGAGAGAATGCAGCAGATATGGGACCTCGTGGTGGATAAGTTGTCACTCTCTCAGGAAAAGGCCCAGTGACTTTCCAACCGGCATAGGACCATTGGTCCCCGGTTTAAAGTGGGTGACATGGTTTGGTTGTCGTCTAAGAATATTCCTATGAAGGTTGCATCTCCAAAGTTTAAGCCAAGATTAGAGTTGAGCGAAACGGGTCGAAAAAATTCAAAAGTCGCCGACTTTTGGCAAACTTTTGGCAAACTGGCCACGAGGTCGAGTCGCCGACCTCGTGGCCGACCTCATCCTAGGGTCGGGTTTCGTTTCATGAAACCCGACCCTAGGATGAGGTCGGCCACGAGGTCGGCGACTTACGCGCCAAAGTCGCGTTTCAAAAGTTTGTTTTGCGCTCTTTTTCAGCCAATCAGGATCCACGGACACTGTGGGCAACGTGATGACCTAGGCACGGGTCACCACCATCTTTCAGAAGGGCATGCAAGTGATTGGCTTGCTTTGGTGGGCGTCACAGGGGGTATAAAAAGGCGTGCACGCCGACCGCCATCTTACTTCTGCCGATCTTAGTATAGGGAGAGGTTGCTGCTGATTCTGTAGGGAGAGCATTAGGCAGGGAAGAAGACAAAAAAACTGCTTCTGCTGCTAGCGATTTGGCCTGCACAACACACAAGTCACTGAGTGTGCAGTGCAAGGGGAGGCTATATTGTGGTGTATCAGTGGTGTTGGTTGTTGGGCTGCCTTTTAAGGCTTCCTGACACGCTGGCATTGCTGTTTACCCACTGCTCCGCAAACTGCTTTTTTAAAAGCAATCCAATCTCCCTTATCCTCTAGTCACTTTTGTCACAGCTGTGCCATCGAGCCTGTCACATAGCGCTCAGATATCAGTGGGCCTCACACAATCCACAAGTGTCCAGTGTCCAAAAGTGTGCGCAGAGATTCAAAATCTCCATTATCCTCTCGTCACTTTGGTCACAGGCAGCTGTGCCATCGAGCGTGTCACATAGCGCTCAGATATCAGTGTTCCTCACACAATCCACAAGTGTCCAGTGTCCAAAAGTGTGCGCAGAGATTCAAAATCTCCATTATCCTCTCGTCACTTTGGTCACAGGCAGCTGTGCCATCGAGCGTGTCACATAGCGCTCAGATATCAGTGGACCTCACACAATCCACAAGTGTCCAGTGTCCAAAAGTGTGCGCAGAGATTCAAAATCTCCATTATCCTCTCGTCACTTTGGTCACAGGCAGCTGTGCCATCGAGCGTGTCACATAGCGCTCAGATATCAGTGGGCCTCACACAATCCACAAGTGTCCAGTGTCCAAAAGTGTGCGCAGAGATTCAAAATCTCCATTATCCTCTCGTCACTTTGGTCACAGGCAGCTGTGCCATCGAGCGTGTCACATAGCGCTCAGATATCAGTGGGCCTCACACAATCCACAAGTGTCAAGTGTCCAAAAGTGTGCGCAGAGATTCAAAATCTCCATTATCCTCTCGTCACTTTGGTCACAGGCAGCTGTGCCATCGAGCGTGTCACATAGCGCTCAGATATCAGTGGGCCTCACACAATCCACAAGTGTCCAGTGTCCAAAAGTGTGCGCAGAGATTCAAAATCTCCATTATCCTCTCGTCACTTTGGTCACAGGCAGCTGTGCCATCGAGCCTGTCACATAGCGCTCAGATATCAGTGGGCCTCACACAATCCACAAGTGTCCAGTGTCCAAAAGTGTGCGCAGAGATTCAAAATCTCCATTATCCTCTCGTCACTTTGGTCACAGGCAGCTGTGCCATCGAGCGTGTCACATAGCGCTCAGATATCAGTGGGCCTCACACAATCCACAAGTGTCCAGTGTCCAAAAGTGTGCGCAGAGATTCAAAATCTCCATTATCCTCTCGTCACTTTGGTCACAGGCAGCTGTGCAATCGAGCCTGTCACATAGCGCTCAGATATCAGTGGGCCTCACACAATCCACAAGTGTCCAGTGTCCAAAAGTGTGCGCAGAGATTCAAAATCTCCATTATCCTCTCGTCACTTTGGTCACAGGCAGCTGTGCCGTCGAGCGTGTCACATAGCGCTCAGATATCAGTGGGCCTCACACAATCCACAAGTGTCCAGTGTCCAAAAGTGTGCGCAGAGATTCAAAATCTCCATTATCCTCTCGTCACTTTGGTCACAGGCAGCTGTGCCATCGAGCCTGTCACATAGCGCTCAGATATCAGTGGGCCTCACACAATCCACAAGTGTCCAGTGTCCAAAAGTGTGCGCAGAGATTCAAAATCTCCATTATCCTCTCGTCACTT
Organism: Dendrobates tinctorius; assembly: GCF_039654945.1. Lineage (NCBI taxonomy): Eukaryota > Metazoa > Chordata > Amphibia > Anura > Dendrobatidae > Dendrobates > Dendrobates tinctorius. The sequence continues at coordinate 50,834,832 of NW_027361683.1, forward strand.
TGGTCACAGGCAGCTGTGCCATCGAGCCTGTCACATAGCGCTCAGATATCAGTGGGCCTCACACAATCCAAAAGTGTCCACTGTCCACAAGTGTGTGCAGAAATTCTAAATCTCCCCTGTCCTATAGACACCTTGTACCTTGTTTTACATTACTATATAGTGTGTTGGATTTTGTCTACATTTCTACCAAAAATGAGGAAGGCTGGTGGAAGAGGCCGTGGAATTGGGCGGGGGTTGGCAGCTGGTAATGATGGTGTTGGTGGTGGATCTGATGGTAGTGGCAAGAGCAAAATAGGACCGAATGCAGGAGGTGCTGACCCTGCGTCATCGTCTGGCTACATAAGGCCTCGAACGCTTAGTTTTCTAGGAGTTGGCAAACCGCTTTTAAAGGCAGAGCATCAGGAAAAAGTTTTGTCTTACATTGCTGACTCAGCCTCCAGCTCTATCGCCTCCTCTTCTTCAGTTGTAAAAAGTAAAAGCACTGAGTCGTCATTGGAGGCCATACTACTGATTACTCCATGGAGCTGTTTTCACATACCATGCCTGGATTATCAAGTGAAATGGTGAATTACCCAGGCCAAGATGAATCTGACATGGAGTGCACTGATGCACAGCCGCTGATGGATGATTCTGCTGGTACATTCACTCAGAGCACTACATTGTCCTCGCAGTGTACAGAGCCAGATTTTGACCCTGATGAGACTCAGGTGCCCCTTCCCGCACACTATACCACCATACACGGTGACACAGAGAAAGGTGCACATGACATAGAAGAGGAGGTGATGGATGACCCAGTTGTTGACCCAGATTGGCATCCATTGGGGGAAGAGGGTGCTGCTTCCAATAGCTCAGATGAGGAGCATCCACAGCAGACATCGACATCGCAACAGCTGTTATCTGGCAGGCCCGGAGCACTCCAAAGACAGGTTCCAAACATCAAAAGAGTTGCTGGACAGCTTGTCCAGAGGGTCAAAAGATCACAGCGTGCTAGGCCGCAAAATGTCTGCCAAAGTAGGAAGAATGCAGTGTGGCACTTTTTTGACCAAAATCCTCATGATCAGGCCAAGGTTATCTGTAAGAAGTGCGCAAAGACCTTTAGCCGAGGGAAAAATCTGAAAAATTTGAATACCAGTTGCATGCTTAGACATTTAACCAGCATGCACTTGCAAGCGTGGACACAACACCAAACCTCAAGTGCCACATGTGCAACTGATCACAACGAAGGTAGTCAGCAACGCTACATTGTTTCCCCCACTGTAAGCCCACCGGTTAGCACAGCAGCAAATGTTGAGGTGTCATTGCAAGACCACAGCAGTCAGGGAATCCCACTATTATATCAACGAAAGACTGATTCTAGGCCATCAGAAAGAACACCAACTCCATCACCATCATCAACCCTCTCTCAGTCCGCCCTGTCCACCGCTACTTCCACCATATGCAGCTCTCAAGTCCAGCTCACCCTCCCAGACACTATGAGTAGGTCAAGAAAGTACTCAGTCTCTCATCCGCGTACACTGGGTTTGAACGCCCACATTGCCAAACTAATCTCGTTTAAGATGATGCCCTTTCGGTTGGTGGAAAGCACAGCTTTCCGCGAACTCATGGCCTATGCAGTACCACGCTATGACCTACCCAGTCGCCACTTCTTCTCTCGCAAAGCCATCCCAGCCCTCCACCATCATGTGAAAGACCGCATTGTCCATGCACTCAAGCAGTCAGTGAGCGGAAAGGTGCACCTCACAACTGATGCATGGTCCAGTCGGCATGGCCAGGGCCGTTACGTGTCCATCACTGCGCACTGGGTTAATGTGGTGGATGCAGGGTCCACAGGGGGCAGCGGTGGTGGGACAGTGCTGTCTAGCCCACGGTATAGGAAACAGTTGGCTGTAGGCGTTCGACCCTCCTCCTCCTCCTCCTCCTCCTCCTCCAGAAGCGAAAGCTCGTCCACAGAGCGCAGTCGTACGAGCACTCCATCTGCAGCTGCAACTGTTGCACACGATGTGTCCCCCTATCGAGCAGCTAGTGGAAAGCGTCAGCAGGCTGTGTTGCAGATGATGTGTTTGGGCGACAGACACACCGCCGAGGTGCTGGCCGAGTACTTGAAGCGACAAACTGAGTCATGGCTGGGCAGTGTACATCTTGAGGCAGGCAAGGTAGTTAGTGATAACGGCCGTAATTTTGTGGCAGCCATAGCCCTTTCAAAACTCAGCCACATACCTTGCTTGGCTCACACCTTGAACCTGGTGGTGCAGTGCTTCCTCAAAAATTATCCGGAGTTAACAGCCCTGCTCCAGAAGGTGCGAAGACTGTGCGCGCACATCCGCCGGTCGCCTGTACACTCCGTTCGTATGCAGAAGCTGCTGCGATTGCTCCACCTTCCCAACCACCACCTCATTATCGACATTGCAACAAGGTGGAACTCCACCCTGCACATGGTGGAGCGGCTGTGCGAGCAGAAGCAGGCCATAATGCATTTGTGGGAGGATACACGGCCAGGCACTTTGAGAGCAGACATGGAGTTGACAGGCGTGCAGTGGTCGAAGCTGAAAGACCTCTGTAAAGTCCTTCAGTGTTTTGAGGAATGCACACGGCTGGTAAGCGCAGACGACGCCATCCTAAGCATGAGCATCCCACTTATGCGTCTGCTCATGCAAACTTTGACGCACCTTAAGGAGCAGGCGTCTGCAGCCAATGTTGATGAGGAGGAAGAGGAGGAGGGAATCCTTGATGACATTCAGCCATTGTCTGCTCAGGGACCTCTCCTGGACGAGGTGGAGGAAGAAGAGGAGGAGGAGGAGGATGATGGGGATGATTACTTAGGGGAGGAGGATGCATCTCGTGGGGCAAGTGAAAATGTTGGCGTGGCAAGGTCTGGTACAGGGTTTGTGCGTGACTGGAGGGATGTGGATTTGCCAGAAAGTGCTCCTCCACCCAGCACTCGCAGTGAATCATTGACACCGGGAACATTGGCCCACATGTCAGATTATGCCTTGCGGATCCTAAAAAGGGACCCCCGCATTGCCAAAATGATGAACGATGACGACTACTGGTTGGCCAGCATCCTGGATCCACGCTATAAAGGCAAATTACAAAACATCATGCCACAGGAGAACCTTGACCTAATATTGGCTAATAAACAAGCAACTCTGGTAAATCGGTTGCTTGAGGCATTCCCAGCACACAGCAGCGGTGATGGTTCTCACACGAGCCGTACGGGCCAGGGGCAGCTTGGCAGAGGTGTTCGTGGTGCACACAGCAGAAGTGGCGTTGGAGACAGGGGTTTCATGACAATGTTGTGGACTGATTTTTCAAATACCGCTCACACAACTGGTAATACTGCATCGATGGAAAGTGACAGGAGACAGCAGTTGTCAACTATGGTTTGTCAGCGCCGGGATTTTTTCTCTAATCACCAACCTCGGGTAAAGCTCATTTAGAGCTTCTCTTACCTAGGATCCTAGGAATGGAGACGAAAGAAAAAGACACAGCAGGCTTGTCTTTCCAGTTAATCTCTTCCCTTTATTAAGATGGGTGCTTCTTTTATAGGATCATAAAAGAGGAAATAGACAAATATAGACAATTTCCGTAATATTATGTAACAATTGCGAAATGGTGGATGGTTGGCAAAAACAACAGTTATATAACAGATATGACAAAATGATATATTATGTGTTTAATTGGGGATGATGGGAATATGGCACTTCCTTGATATCAATTTAACAATTCATGGAACTGCATCCGGTGATACTAACAGGCCAAAATACTTGGCCTTGACATTTTAGACATTATTCTAAGAAAAGAGAGAATTTTGGAACTGACCACTTGGCAGAATTTTCTAACCACGTAGACAGATGATAACAATTAAAATAGTGTCATGGGTTACAAGTTGTTTTTCAGTTATTTTTCTGGTCTATAGAAACTAAGATTAACCATTTCTTTGACAACTCCCCTCTTTTTATCATTCTGTCTACCTACCTCTATCTATCCTTGCCTTTATCCAAGGCCTGCAAGATAACCCTACTTCACAAAATACACGGCTTGCCCTATGTATATCATGGGATACCAGTCCTGCTGCGTATCCATTCAGGTTATACCTGGAAATCAGACCTTCTTTCCCTATCTCTGTTCCACTTATTGCCCTATCTCAGAGGAATACAGATTTTATTGAGGGAAGTTAGGTCTATTGTGTGAGTAACGTGTTAACGAGACATAGTAAATTCATAATTATAGTAATATATTGTAACATATATTTTGATATATTAATATGTATATTTTATATTGGTAATTGTTAATCCTTTAATCATTTGAAGTCCATAATGCATGTAATCTTCATCGTTGTAGTTCTTCCTGAAGTTCTTCTCTTTATCTTTGTTCAAACCAGTGGTTTTCCACAATGCATACAATCAGCCAAGTCCACTGACGTTTGCTTGTTGCAGAATATACATCTACGCTGAACAGTGGTTATAAAGGTTGTCATCACTTGTGTCTGATTGATTTCTGAATTGGCCTCAATTTTAGCACTACCTTTACCTGGAAAACATTTACAATTAGAACCAAGAATTTTCTTTATGAGCAAAACAAATAGTCTTATCATTACAGCAATAACCAATATCACAAAAACTGCTTGAATTAAAAAATGAATTATTCCTGATATCCATCCACCTATCCCCTTAAACAGATTTAAAGGATTTAACCATGCGAGCCATTCAGGAAAGGGCAAATCTTCTAAGGCATTAACCTTTCGTATTCCTTCCTTGATCAGCCTGGCTTGTTCTATATCATGAGTAACTCTCATCAATCCAGATGGATCGATATAGTGACAGCATGCGGGTCCCACTACCTGACAGAATCCCCCTTGAGATGCCGTAAGATAGTCAAGCACCATAGAATGTTGATTAGTTATAACTATGAGCTGTCTCATATAGGCAGATTCTACATTAATGGCATCAAATAGATACTCTGTCACATTATCAAAAATATCACCCAATTCTTCTATCATCTGAGCATTTCTTAAAGTTCCGAACATAACTCCCAAAGGACCAGTAAGAACCATCCCTGTCTTAAGGTACCATGGGGTATGCATTAGATGCTTAGGTGGCTGGGGTGAGGGTGCACTGCGTTTCGCTATCATGTGACCAGGAACATTTTTATAAGGAAAGTCATTCTCATTCCATACCCAGGTGGCTGGCTCTAATTTAGCTAGTGTACATGCACCTTCAGCTCCTTTTGGAATCCATCTATATGCATTACTTCCACAGACTACATAAACTCCTTTTGGTAATTCAAACTGAAATTCATTAAGGAAAGCTATCGCTATTGAAACCAACCGGGTAGTGTCAGTATAAAGGCACCAGGAATCATCTAAATCTGTAGTAACTGCCCTATAATATCGTAATGGTTGGCATTCTGGTTCTGTATTGAGGCTTATAGACATTTCAGCTGCTCCATCTCCATACTGACCTTCTCTGGTTTCTTCATCTACATGAACCGCCTCTCTTGCCGTGCACTGTGTTGTATTGCCATAAAGGAATGAATGATTCCTTGTCCAATTAGTATCATGTAGGAATCGTTCCAAACACACTTGGTCACTGCAAATTTGTTTATCTCCCAGAGAAAAGGGAGTTTTTACTGCAAAGCTAAGTTTTAGCTCCTGATCGGGCACTTTCCCTATATAATTTTTATCAGTAGCCTTGTTTCCCCAGTTTCCATCATATTCCTTAAATTCGAATAGATTGATCTGCCGCTTATCTACAGGTTCCTGTCTCCTAGTGAGATTTATTTGAAACCATGGCTGCCTTGTCCAACCTGTAATAGGCAAGGCAGCAGAAGTCTGACTCTGTTGTTCAGCCAGATTAAGGGCCCGCATTTCCCAACACCCTCCCCTGAACAGCTCCTCCTCTGTTAGTGGAGTTACAAAATATGGCATAGTTTTTGCAGCAATGGGGGCATGAGAACAAATCCAACAACTGGATAAATTTCGGACCTGGGCAATATAGCTATGGTACTGGACAAATTTATTAGCCCACTGTTTTGATACATCACTATCCCATGGTTCAAAAACATCATTATCTTTTTTACATTGCATAGACGACATCACAGTGAGGAACAAGAATGGATAGTACTTCCCAAATTCCATCCTTCTTAGTTTCTGTGGAACTTCTTGCAGTGAGAAGCGTGAATCCAGGTGGTTTTTCCCTCCAGTTTAACAGATGTAGGCGTGGTCAGCTGGACCTGGTAGGGTCCTTCAAAGCGAGGATCCAGACTTTTCCTTAGATGCTTTCGTGTCACCACCCAATCTCCAGGCTTAAGATCATGTGAGCCTGATAAGGAGGACGGATCTGGAAGGGAACTGAAAACACGCGCATGAATTTGCTGTAACACCTGCTGTAACGCGCCTACATAGGCCGTCATATTTGAATGAGAGGCCTGCATCTGCTGGGGAAAGTACAATCCTGTCTTGGGAGGGCTCCCAAACAACACTTCATATGGACTTAAACTTGTCTTTCGGTTGGGAGTTACCCTAACAGTGTACAATGCAATGGGAAGACACTCAGTCCATGGTTTACCTGTCTCTGCCATTGCCTTTTGAATTTTCAATTTCAGTGTACCATTTAACCTTTCCACCCTGCCACTACTCTGAGGGTGATAGGGAGTATGAAAAGATTGTTCTATCCCCAAGGCTCGAGTGATTCCTTGGCACACCTGTGAAGTAAAGTGACTACCTCAGTCACTTTCGATTACCTCTGGTACTCCAAATCTGCAAACAACTTCTGATATCAACTTTTTAACCACAGTACGTGCATTTGCATGAGCACAAGGCCATGCTTCTGGCCAATTTGAGAAAAGATCCACACATACCAGCACATATTCATAGTTGCCTACCCTTGGAAGCTGAATGAAATCAATCTGCAGTCGCTGAAAAGGGTACAATGGCCTCGGGGTGCACTTTAGTGGCACCTTTACTGTTTTTCCCACATTATGGCATGCGCAGATTACACATCCCTGTACGAATTTTGCAGCAGCATAATGGAACCCTGGTGCGACCCAACTTGCTTTTACCTGACTTACCATTCCATCCTTGGATTGATGGGTTATTCCGTGGGAGAGGGAGCACACCATAGGGTACAATGCCCTGGGCAAACAATACCTATCATCCACTCTCCACAATCCATCTTCTTCCTTCGCACCTGAGTGCCTTTGCCATTCTTCCTTTTCTGGTGCAGAGGCCTGATCTTGCAGGTTCTGAAGTAATTGTAGATCCACCTCCCCCGACACCTGTACAGTGTATGTTCCTGCGGGAAGAGGAAATAAAGCAGCAGCCTTGGCTGCAATATCAGCTCGGTTATTACCTTCAGCTTCCTTAGTGCGCTCCTTTGTATGAGCTTGCACTTTTACCACAGCGACTTTCTTAGGCAGCTCCAATGCTCTAAGGAGCTGGGCCACCAATTCTGCATTTTTAATGGGCTTACCAGAGGAACCAACAAACTTTCTGCTCTTCCATATGGGACCATAATCATGGCATATGCCAAATGCATAGCGGCTATCTGTGAAGATATTTGCTGTCAAATGTTCAGCGATTACACACGCCTCAGCGAGTGCTTTCAATTCAGCTTCCTGTGCAGACATTTCGGCTGGCAGTGCTTCACTCTTCACCACCTCATGCTGATCTACAATTGCATATCCTGTGTGAGGTACACCATTTTGATAATACCGTGATCCGTCTACATACAACTCTAAGTCTGCATTAGAAATTGGTGTCTCCTGCACATTGGCAAAGTGGTTGTGTTTCCGCCTCCATAAGCTCAAAGCAGTCATGCTGAGCTTCAATTAATTCTGAATCATCAGTATCTGGCAACAAAGTAGCGGGGTTCAAAACTGTACACCTTTTTATAGTCACATTTGGGGGTGTAAGTAAAGCCACTTCATACTTTGTTAACCTGTTCATGGACAAATGTTTTGTCCTTGCCTGGAGCAGTAGCTCCTGCACAGAGTGTGGTACCAGAATTTCCAAGGGATTATCTAGCACCAAGTCTGCAACTTTTTCCTTCAGCAATGCACAAGCTGCGACTGCTCTGATGCATGTTGGTGCTCCTTGTGCTACTGTGTCAAGTTTGGCTGAATAATATCCTAGGGGGCGATGCTTCCCTCCATGTTGTTGTGTAAGCACCCCTTTAGCATGTCCCCCTGATTCATGACAGTACAAACGGAAAGGCAGGGCATAGTTTGGGATTCCTAGGGCTGGTGCAGAGACAATGGCTTCCTTCAGGTTTTGGAACCCCTCTTTGGCTTCCGCAGTCAGCTGGTATGGCTGCCCTTTATTACATGCGGATAACACGTCAAAGAGAGGCTGCATCATTTGCGATGCAGCAGGAATCCACTCTCTGCAGTAACCAATCAATCCCAAAAATGTTCTCAGTGTAGTATTTGAGGTAGGCTCAATGGCTTGGCTTATGGCCTTTTTCCTCTGTAAAGTTATATGTTTTAATTGGAATGAAATGCAATGTCCCAAGAAAATGACCTTTTCTTTTGCTATCTGTAATTTGTCCTTTGACACCTTGCATCCTTCATGATACAAGAATATCAGTAATGAAGCAGTTTCCTTTAGACATACTTGCCTATCTGGGGTACAAAGAAGCAAATCATCCACGTACTGTATCAACTGCACATCTTCCCTTTCAGGGTGCCAAGAAAGAAGGATTCCTGCCATTGCCTCAGAAAATACAGAAGGGGAAGTAGCTCCCCCTTGAGGCAGTCGTGTCCAACAGTACTGCTTGCCAGCATGTGTAAAAGCAAACAGCATTTGGCTTTCTTCGTCAATTGGCACCGAGAAAAAGGCATTGCTTAGATCAATAACAGTAAAACATTTTGCATTACTTGGAATCTGATTCAACAAGGTATGAGGATTTGGCACAATAGGTATGTCCACTATCATTAGTTTGTTAATTTCCCTTAAATCATGTACCATCCGGTACACCGCAGGTTGCCCTGCCACAGTCTGCTTCTTCTTTATCGGAAAAAGAGGTGTATTAAAAATGGATTTTTTCTCCTTTAGTATACCTGCCTTCAGATAGGTGGATACCTGTGCAGAAATAGCCTCAGTTTGTTCTTTACTCAGCGGATATTGTCGAATCCGTACTGGTACAGCTCCTGGTTTCAACTTAATAGAAACAGGTGTTATTTTTAACAAACCCACATCTGTTTTATCTTTTACCCATAGTGCAGCTGGCATTTGCTCAAGCATCTGCAGTATCTCCTCATCTTGCCCAACCTGTTGTTTTTCCTGTTCTTCTAACCACATCATGGACATCACCGTGGACATTGCTTCTTCCGATAAAGGGCCTGAAACAGTAATTCCCTTTTTTCCAAATTTAATGATTGCATTGACAGCATTTAAAATATCAGCTCCTATCAAATTCAGGGGGCATTTTTCTGATACTAACAATTGGGCACATAAGTCAGTAGTTTGAGCTATTCGTACATTCATAGGTTCTGTCTCATACAAAGGATGAACCACTCCCTCTGCTCCTATTCCCTTCACCGTTTTCCCTGTCATGAATCGTTGTGGCATATCTTGTTTTCTTATAATAGTACGGCTCGCCCCCGTATCAATTAAACATTTCAATTGCTTCCCATTGGGAAGTTGTAATTGGGTTGTGGCCCTTGGACCATCCCTAGGGGGAACCACTATTACAGAATCATATTGGGGGCTGCCAAGTTCCTAATCTAACAAATTTCCTGCCTCATCAGTTGCTACCAATGAAACACGAGTCTGCTCTGGGTTAGTTGTCCTATTCCTGAAACAATTCCTTTTGAGGTGCCCTCTCTGGCCACATTCATAGCAAAGCCCTCTCCGTCTGCACTCCTCTGGGTCTATTACCCCATCTTTCCTTTTTCTGTCTCCTCCTGTAGCTCTGTTATGTATGCCTGATGCTTGGACCGCAGTTCTGACAGCATTATTAAAGGCATCAGGAGGTATATTTACCATGACAGGCACCGGCTTCTGCTGTTTTTTTACTTTACGATTATTAATTTGGGCTTCTATCCCCCGGAATACAGGAAGAGAATTCTCCAAGGTAGCAAATACACATTCAGGTCTTACTTTCATCACTTCAGCTCTCAAGTCCTCTCTTAATCCAGTTATAAACATGCTTTTCAGAAACCTAGCTTCCCTAGGATTTTTCAGGTCATAGTCATGGTCTGTGAACGCTGCTGCACACCTTGCATGGAATTTGTCAATAGGTTCATCTGGTTCTTGAAATACTTCGGGCAACCCTGAGGTCAACTCTTCTGTTAGCTGCTTGGCTACTACGTGTAACCTTGCTATAAACTGTCGCCCTGATTCTCTAGTTTTCTTATCTTCTGGAACTTCACGTATCGTATTAACATCTGCCGGGACTGCCCTCACCTTCTCAAGCAAAGGCACTCCAGCCGATATTCGACACAGTGGTTCCAGATCATTCCAGGCTGCGTCATAATTATCAGCTACCCCTTCTACTGCTCTATAAAATCCTAAGGGATTCTTGTAGGGATCGGGGAAGCTGGTTGCCATGGCTAACTGTTCAGATCTACTCCATGGCTTATACCATGTAGTGGTATCTACTTTTCCCTCATCCTCTCCGTCATCTGTTGGTCTGCTCGTAGTCTGAGTTATCACAGGGAAGCTGCTGACTGTGGCTTTTCTCTCAGCTCTACTGCAAAAATCACATTCTATCTTCCCTTTCTCCTGTGGCTTATTACACCTATTACAAATCCAAGTAAGGGATCTCATAGCTCTATTTGAATAACCCTGAGTATCCTCACTTTGCTGGTGTTCGTCCTCACATTTCCACTCATTATTTTCCCTAATCAACTTTAGCTTAGCCACCTGTGAACTACCTTGGGAGGGACTGGGTGTCATTTGCAATCTAAAATCATCCCTACTTCCCCCTGAAACCTCCCGTCCTCCCTGTCCAGAACTTTTTATTGGGGTGGAAAAATTATCTGGGGATTCCCTTGGAAGTGCAGGGTATTGATTTGTAACCGAATATGTAGGAGGAGAAGATTCAAAAGTAAAGGGGCTCTTTTGCCTCTGCATTGGAGATGCAGGAGGAATCATTCTCTCCCCCACATACTGAATAAATGGGGTCCCTGGTGTCTGATAAATCACTGGTATCTGACCAGAACGGAGTCCTGACATGTGAAAATCTGGTGGAGACAAAAATGATGGTGAAGAAAAATAAGGCACAGTACTAGCCGTCGCTGCTTCAGTGGACATAGATTCTATGTCCTTTCCACTAATGATTCTTTCCCTTATAGGGCTACAACTACTTGTAACTTTCGAATCACTGACTGAGATTTCTTCTTTCTCACTCAAAGGGGCGGAGGGAGCCGTGGACACAGACTGTCTTTGTAAAGGAGGGGCTGTTGCTTGTCCCTGCGCTGTTGTATTTCTCCCTCTTCTATTCTGGGCAAACTCACTCTCGTCATCATCATTATCAGTATTAAAATATGGATCATGCTGCTCAGCCGTTCTCATCCAAGCAGCCACTTGTTCCTCATAACCATGCCTCTCGATCCATTTATCATGCTCTTTGCTAAACCGTCTCCATCTCTCAATGTCTAAACAACCATTCTTTGGCATCCCTGCTTGCTTTAAAATTTTTGTAGCATTTTTAACCGCTTTTTGCCCATGTTCCAAGCGCACCAGATCCCTCATTTTATATCTTGGATCTGGGTTTCGTCCTAGCCTGGTAAACTTAGTGCCCATAGCAAAAAGCGATCTAAATCAGAAGCTGTCAAGGTCAGCCACCTCCTATCTTCAGCTCTGTCTGTCTATTTCAGAAACTGTCAAGGTCGGCTACTCCTGTCTTCAGTTCCGATATCTAGCAGGATCCCACTGGTCGATTATGATGTCCAGCAGTCTCTGCTTTTAAAGTAACAAGCTGAACTTGTACTTTCTGTTCTGCCCTGATTCTACTACACACCTTGTAGAACAGGTAACTATAAGTTGCTACAAACAATATTATTCCAAAAGCAAGCCCTACATATTCCTTATACATCAGAATCAGATCCTGAGTTTTCACTAGACTCTGAGCATGTCAAATCTATTCCTGAGTCTATTTCAGAGAGATCAAAATAGTATTCATGTGAGACTATATCTTGCCACCTTGGCATGTACCATCTAGTTTCTAAGATATATGACCAACTTTTCAATAATGCATGAGAGTATGGCACTATATGACAGTACTCGGTACAATTTATTTGCTCTTCTGTACTGATGAGGAACAACTGGCGTTAAATGTACTCTTTCCAAAAACCAATCAGACCTTAATCTTCTCACCCATTTTTGACAAATCGTAACTGAACACAAACAACTTTCACACGGCATGTACAAGTAACACGTACACTTCACAAACTAGTATTCATTTCAAAGTGTCTCAAAGCCACCGGACAGTAACTGGCTCCTGTTCTTCCAAATCTTCGCAATACCTCTGCTATCTCACAATTGACCGGGGTATCTCGAGGCACTCTAAAATGAATATTTATAGTCAAAATATACACTCTCACAGATCCAAGCCAGGTTATGGCAGCCCACCAACCAACTCCTCCCCTGATTTTTCCCTCAGTCTTCCAGTAACGTGGGGTCGCATCTGTCTGCAAACTCTTTATAACTATACTTTGAACACACTGAGCACAGGACATTTATCAACCAATTCTTATCCTTTTACTACTTAGCTTATTCTTTCTACTACTTAGCAACTAGCCGAGCAACAAAAACACATAATAACATAATCCACCAACCAAAGAAAAACCAGAATAGTAATCAAAGTGAGAAGGGTGGAACATGTATAACATAACATTACTTTCTATTTTCAGTTCTGCCTTCTACATATAACACCCATTCAACTCACACACCTTTCAAGATTTTAAGATCATTCATAAGAAAATTTTTAGCAGCACTTCTGATCTGTTGCCCGGTCTTGTACTGGCAATACAATATCAAGTACACAAAATTAGAATGTTAGGATGGTTAGTATTTTTAGACAGATAAACAAATACAAATATACAACCACAAACAATACAAACTACATTAAAGCCAAGAAACAAAAGATTAAAGCCAAGGAACAAAAGAAACAAAACAAGCAAAAAGATTAAAAAAAAACTTAAAAATAAAAAAATAAAACAAACCTTAATTTTTGTTACCCGAGGGGATTCCCATTCAAAGATCCAGACAGACTGACCTACCTACCCTGTCTTAGCGAGACAAGAAAGGATGCGAGCCAAAATGGCTCACGTACCCGGGTCTCCTTTCTGTTCTCCCCCCGACAGAGCAAGGCAATCCTTTTCAGTCCAAATTGATAGTTAAAGGGGAATTCAATCTCGCTGGGGCCTCCAAGTTGTCAGCGCCGGGATTTTTTCTCTAATCACCAACCTCGGGTAAAGCTCATTTAGAGCTTCTCTTACCTAGGATCCTAGGAATGGAGACGAAAGAAAAAGACACAGCAGGCTTGTCTTTCCAGTTAATCTCTTCCCTTTATTAAGATGGGTGCTTCTTTTATAGGATCATAAAAGAGGAAATAGACAAATATAGACAATTTCCGTAATATTATGTAACAATTGCGAAATGGTGGATGGTTGGCAAAAACAACAGTTATATAACAGATATGACAAAATGATATATTATGTGTTTAATTGGGGATGATGGGAATATGGCACTTCCTTGATATCAATTTAACAATTCATGGAACTGCATCCGGTGATACTAACAGGCCAAAATACTTGGCCTTGACATTTTAGACATTATTCTAAGAAAAGAGAGAATTTTGGAACTGACCACTTGGCAGAATTTTCTAACCACGTAGACAGATGATAACAATTAAAATAGTGTCATGGGTTACAAGTTGTTTTTCAGTTATTTTTCTGGTCTATAGAAACTAAGATTAACCATTTCTTTGACAGGTTACAAACTACTTTTCCTCCCATATCGATGTTCTCCCACACAGGTCATTCCCCTTTGACTATTGGGCCGCTAAACTGGACACCTGGCCTGAATTGGCCCAATATGCCTTACAGGAGCTCGCTTGCCCAGCTGCTAGTGTGCTATCGGAAAGAGTCTTCAGTGCAGCTGGATCAATCCTGACAGAAAAAAGGACCCGTCTGTCAACCCAAAATGTGGATGATCTAACCTTCATTAAAATGAACCACGCATGGGTTTCCAAGGATTTTGTCCCACCTTCCCCTGATGACACATAGGGTGACAGAAAAATGGCTTGCTTTGGTCCACCTCTTCCTGGTACTTCACCTATTTCGCCTTTTGCATCAGCTGAATGTCCAACATCAACATATGCCACTTTCTAAAACTCCCTAACTGTGCTGCCTCCCCCCCCATGGCCGGGGTCACCACCTACCGCACGACACCGTGCGAGTGCCGTTGCCCTGGACAGGTGGGTAGGCCGACTCTTGGGCGCGGGCACCGGCACAGGGTCCCTCATAGTGCAATCAAGTGTCTCTGACGGTGGTGGTGCACACCCGCCGTCAGACACACCGCTGTACTATGAGGGGCCCAGTGCCAGTACCGACGCCCACGAGTGGGCCCCCCTTGCTTGGGCAGGGCCCCAGCATTTGCAATCTTTACCTCTCCCTGCTCCTCCGCTGTGTAATCTGGGCCGTCAAATCCATACTGTGCCTGACACCGTCTGAGCCTGCCTCCTGAGACATATATTTTGAATGTGTACGCTATCCATACATGTTATCCGGGGATACGGTACCCTTTCTAACCTTTGTGCAATCACGTGCAATCCATACTGTGCCTGACACCGTCTGAGCCTGCCTCCTGAGACATATATTTTGAATGTGTACGCTATCCATACATGTTATCCAGGGATACGGTACCCTTTCTAACCTTTGTGCAATCACGTGCAATCCATACTGGGCCTAACACCGTCTGAGCCTGCCTCCTGAGACATATATTTTGAATGTGTACGCTATCCATACATGTTATCCGGGGATACGGTACCCTTTCTAACCTTTGTGCAATCACGTGCAATCCATACTGGGCCTAACACCGTCTGAGCCTGCCTCCTGATACATATATTTTGAATGTGTACGCTATCCATACATGTTATCCGGGGATACGGTACCCTTTCTAACCTTTGTGCAATCACGTGCAATCCATACTGGGCCTAACACCGTCTGAGCCTGCCCCCTGAGACATATATTTTGAATGTGTACGCTATCCATACATGTTATCCAGGGATACGGTACCCTTTCTAACCTTTGTGCAATCACGTGCAATCCATACTGTGCCTGACACCGTCTGAGCCTGCCTCCTGAGACATATATTTTGAATGTGTACGCTATCCATACATGTTATCCAGGGATACGGTACCCTTTCTAACCTTTGTGCAATCACGTGCAATCCATACTGGGCCTAACACCGTCTGAGCCTGCCTCCTGAGACATATATTTTGAATGTGTACGCTATCCATACATGTTATCCAGGGATACGGTACCCTTTCTAACCTTTGTGCAATCACGTGCAATCCATACTGGGCCTAACACCGTCTGAGCCTGCCTCCTGAGACATATATTTTGAATGTGTACGCTATCCATACATGTTATCCGGGGATACGGTACCCTTTCTAACCTTTGTGCAATCACGTGCAATCCATACTGGGCCTAACACCGTCTGAGCCTGCCTCCTGAGACATATATTTTGAATGTGTACGCTATCCATACATGTTATCCAGGGATACGGTACCCTTTCTAACCTTTGTGCAATCACGTGCAATCCATACTGGGCGTGAGAACGGCTGGCGAGCTGTTAAGCAAGCTACAGCACCTGTCCAGACAAGTACAGGGATTCCCTAGCGAGGAGACTTATTTGATTGTTTTCAATGTTGGGACAGCAATTTTTGGGGAGCACTATACTCTGGAGAATGATAGATGGGGCCCACCATACACTGGAACATTCCAAAGGTGGACATCAGACACTGGAGCAGCATTTACAGGGCCCATTATACACTAGAGCATTAGAAATGGGGCCCATTATGTTTGGAGCATTATTTGGGCCCATAAGACAGTGGAGCTTCATCCATGGGGACCAACATATACTGTAGCATTATGTGGAGCTCATCATATACTGTTTCAAACATTATATGGGACCAATGATTCTGTATGGAGAAATAGATGGGCCTCGTCATGAGATGTAAAAAGTGAGGTATTTTTCATTGTACTATACCGCTATTTATCTGCCGTATCGGAGCATGATGAGTTGTGGTATGTGTTAAAGGGGCGCTCTTTTGCCCAGGGCACATGAAAACCTGCAGCCAGCCCTCCCCCCCCACAACTTTAGCCAAATAACCCCCATTTTTCAGTGCGTAACTTGTATTATGAAGTTAATTAAGGTTGACAAGCTTAAGTAAGAAGAATTGATGCTTTTGGCATTCAAATGGGCACTGTAGGTGTGTTTTCTGTCCTCCTCTCACTGCCGACTTTTATTCCCCATTGACTTACATTGGGTTTCGTGTTTCGGGACGACCCCGACTTTTCCCTATAATCGGACGATCTTGCTCGACCCGACTTTTGGAAAAGTCGGGTTTCACGAAACGAAACGCGACCCTAAAAAACCAAAAGTCGCTCAACTCTAGCCAAGATTTATTGGACCTTATAAGATTTTGGAGATTCTTAATCCTGTTTCTTTTCAATTGACTCTTCCAGTTGCGTTCAAGATCCATAACGTATTTCACAAATCTCTGCTGAAGAGGTTTGTTGAGCCATTGGTTCCTATGGCAGCACCTCCTGACCCTGTGTTGGTTGAAGGCAATGTGGAATATGAGGTAGAGAAAATATTGGATTCTCGTTTGGCTAGATGGAGACTCCAGTATTTGGTCAAATGGAAGGGTTATGGCCAGGAGGATAATTCTTGGGTCTCTGCCTCTGATATTCATGCCAATAGATTGGTTTGTGCTTTTCACCGGGCCCATCCTGATCGGCCTGGTGGCGTGGATGAGGGTTCGGTGACCCCTCCTCAAGGGGGGGGTACTGTTGTGAGTTCATTTTCTGGTCTACCAGTTGTGAGTTCTCCTTCCAGGCTCCCTCTGGTGGTAACAGGAGGTAGTGAGGCTGATTTAATCAGTAGAGATCTGCCACCTGATAATGAGGATGACAATTAGACCTCAGGAATCTCAGATTGGTTTTAAGACAGCCGACGCCCTACTCTGGTGCTGGTGATTCCTTCTGCTTGTCAGGTCTTGGTTCTCAGCTCTGTTCCAGTCAGCTCAAGATAAGTTTCTCTGCTAATGTTCACACTTGATTTTGTTGTTCTATTCAGTTTTTTGTGTGGTCAGCCAGCCCCGGCTGGGGCTGTGCTGAATTTTCACTCTTATTTATCTGTATTTGCCAATTTGGATTTTGTCCCTTATCAGATTGGCCTCTTTTTGCTCTGTCTCAGAATATTTCAGAGTGCTGATATAGTGGGAGAAGTCTAGTGACTTCAGGGTTAATTTTGTTATCAGAAGTGTTGGACATTATTTTGTAGGGTTTTGGGCAGATTGCAGACAGTGTCTTTCCTTTCCTCTCCTTTTTAGTTAGTTTGGGCCCCATCGTTTGCTCAGCCTATTTTCCTGCCTGTGTTTGTGTTTTCATCTTGTTTCACCATCAATACATGTGTGGGGGCTGTCTATTCCTTTGGGGTCTGCTCTGGGGCAGTTAGTTTTCCCCTTTTCTTGCTTTAGGCTTATTTAGTCCTCCGGCCGTGACGAGGCATCTAGGTTCATCATAGGTATGCTCCACGGCTGCTGCTAGTTGTGTGGTTAGGATCAGGGATCTGCAATCTGCATAGTTACCAACCTCTCTGGTATTTCTGGGCTTAGCATGTTTAGGTTTTTTCCTCCTCGGTGACCCATTCATAACAGAATCACCAGCCATACCGCAGATTCTAGGGTACTCAAAAGCAGGAAAAAGTTGTTAAAAAAAAATGTCAGAATTTTTATTTTATATGTATTTTTTCCTCTTTTTCTCTGGGGCCGTAGGAGGATTTTTTTCTTTCCCTAATGGAGATTAAGCAATTGTCTAATCTTGTGGAGCAACTTGCTGCTGAAGTACAGGGAATTTCCACCTACCTCATTCAGTCACATGCTGCTGAACCTATGATCCCTACTCCTGATGTGTTTTCTGGGGATCGGTCTAAATTTCAGAATTTTAAGAATAATTGTAAATTATTTCTTGCCTTCAAGCCTAACTCACCGGGGAGCTCTGCGCAGCAGGATAAAATTGTCATCTCTTTGCTGCGCGGCGATCGCCAGGATTGAGCTTTTTTTCTGACACCTGAAAATCCTATTCTGACTAATGTGGATGCATTTTTTCAAGCCTTGGGTTCGTTGTATGATGAACCTAATGCTGTTGATCAAGCTGAGAGAACCCTGTTGGCATTAAACCAGGGTCAGGATTCTGCAGAGTTATACTGTCAAAAATTCCGAAAGAGGGCGGTCCTTACTACATGGAATGATAGTGCTTTGGCAGCTCTCTTTCGGAAGGGTTTATCAGAGACCGTAAAAGATGTTATGGTGGGATTTCCTGTTCCCTCTGGTCTGGATGATTCCATGTCATTAGCCATTCAAGTTGATCGGCGTTTACGTGAGCGTAAAACTACACGGGAGGCGCTGCCACCTTTTGAACAAACATCTGAATCTATGCAATGTGATGGGGTTTTGTCTAGGGCGCAAACGTCAGGAATTTAGAAGGCGTAATAAGTGTGTTTTTTCTGTGGAGATGCCTCTCATACTATTTCTGTCTGCCCTAAACGAGAGAAACGGTTTGCACACACATTTGCTGTGGGCAGTGTACAAACTAAGTTCCTTTTGGCAATTACTCTGATCTGCTCCTTATCCACGTTTTCCACTAAGGCTTTTGTGGATTCAAGAGCAGCGTTGAATCTGATGGATTTGGACTTTGCTAAACGTTGTGGTTTTTCCATGACGCCTCTGCGGACGCCTATTCCTTTGAGGGGTATTGATGCTACTCCTTTGGCGGAGAATAAACCTCAGTTTTGGACCCAAGTGATAATGCGAGTTACCCCAGACCACCAAGAAAATTGTAAATTTTTGGTGCTGCATAATTTGCATGATACTATTGTCCTGGGTTTTCCCTGGTTGCAAGCTCATAATCCAGTTTTGGATTGGAAATCTGGGTCTGTGGTGAGTTGGGGTTGTCAGTGTGTTCTTAGGGACGCTCCTGTTTTCTCCACCTCTCCTCAGTCTCATGATATTCCTGATTATCTGGCCGATTTTTCTGATGTATTTAGTGAGAGTAAATCTGCATCTTTGCCTCCTCATAAGAGTTATGACTGTGCAATTGAGTTGATGCCTGGGTGTAAATTTCCCAAGGGTCGGCTTTTCAACTTATCAGTACCCGAACATGATGTTATGTGATCCTATATTAAGGAGTCTTTGGAGAAGGGTCATATTAGACCATCCTCGTCACCTTTAGGTGCTGGGTTTTTTTTTGTGGCCAAGAAAGATGGTTCATTAAGACCGTGTATTGATTATCGTTCCCTTAACAAGATCACGGTTAAATATCAGTACCCATTACCTCTGATGTCTGATTTATTCTCCAGAGTTAAGAGTGCCTGCTGGTTTACTAAGCTTGACCTCAGGGGGGCGTATAATCTTATCCGCATCAAGCACGGGGATGAATGGAAAACGGCGTTTAATACTCCGGAGTGACATTTTGAGTACCTGGTGATGCCTTTTGGGCTCACTAATGCCCCTTCTGTCTTCCAGTCCTTTATGAATGATATTTTCCATGACTTTGTGGATAAGTTTTTGATCATCTATTTGGATGATATTTTGATCTTTTCTAGTGATTGGGATTCTCATGTGGAACACGTCTGGATTGTGTTCCGGATTTTGAGGGAGAATTCCCTGTTTGCTAAGGGATCGAAATGCCTCTTTGGTGTACAGAGGGATTTATCTTGTCTCCATCGACTATTGAAATGGACCGGCCAAGGTAAAGGCCATTTATGATTGGGTTCAGTCTACTTCTTTGAAGGCCCTCCAGAAGTTTTTGGGTTTTGCTAATTTCTATCGTAAACTTATAGGTAATTTTTCTGGTATTGTCAAACCACTGACTGATCTGACCAAGAAGGGCGCTGATGTGCTGAATTGGTCTCCTGAGGCTGTCTCAGCATTTCAGGAGCTTAAGCAGAGATTTACTTCAGCTCCGGTTTTACGGCAACCTGATGTCTCACTTCCATTTCAGGTGGAGGTAGATGCTTCTGAGATTGGTGCAGGAGTTGTTTTGTCCCAAAAAGAAGCTGTGACTTCTAAGATGAATCCCTATGCCTTCTTTTCTTGAAAGTTCTCCCCATCTGAACGCAACTATAACGTGGGGAATCGGGAACTGTTGGCCATGAAATGGGCATTTGAGGAGTGGAGACATTGGTTGGAGGGAGCTAGATATCAAGTTGTGGTCCTCACCGATCACAAGAATTTGATTTATCTGGAATCAGCCAAACGCTTGAATCCTAGACAGGCTAGATGGGCCTTGATTTTCACGCGTTTTAATTTTGTAGTCTCTTTTCTTCCGGGCACTAAGAATGTTAAGGTAGACGCCCTTTCTAGGAGTTTCTTTGCCGATTCTCTTAATGTGACCGAGCCTGCTACCATCCTAGGTGAGGGGGTAGTTCTTTCTGCCATTTCGCCCGATTTGAGATGCGCCCTGGAGGAATTTCAGGAGGATAAACCTGAGTGTAGCCCTATGGGAAAATTGTATGCTCCTGACCAGTGGAGAAAGAGAGTGATGTCTGAAATTCATTGTTCCGGAATTGGCTGGTCATCCAGGTATTTTTGGTACCAGAGATTTGGTGAGTCGGTCCTTTTGGTGGCCTGCCTTATCTCGTGATGTCAGGAATTTTGTACAGTCCTGTGGGACTTGTTCTCGGTCTAAACCCTGTTCCCGTTCAAGTGGGTTGCTGATGCCCCTGCCGGTGCCCAAGAGGCCATGGACCCATATTTCAATGGATTTTATTTCTGATCTTCCTGTCTCTCAGAGAATGACTGTTATCTGGGTGATTTGTGATAGATTTTCGAAGATGGTCCATCTTGTACCACTCCCAAAGTTGCCATCTTCCGTTGAGTTGGGGCCCTTGTTTTTACAACAGGTAGTTCGGTTACATGGGATTCCTGAGAACATTGTGTCCATCAGAGGAGTTTAGTTTGTTTCCAGATTCTGGAAAGCCTTTTGTTCCTGTCTGGGAATTCAGTTATCCTTCTCCTCCGCGTTTCATCCCCAGACCAATGGACAGACTGAGAGAACAAACCAGATCTTGAAGTCTTATTTGAGATGTTTTATATCTGCTGATCAGGATGATTGGGTCTCATTTTTGCCCTTGGCTGAATTCGCGCTGAACAATAGAGCTAGTTCTGCCACTTTGATGTCACCCTTTTTCTGTAATTTTGGGTTTCAGCCTCGATTCTCTTCAGGACAAGTGGAATCTTCGTCCTGCCCAGGTGTGGACACTGTGGTTGAGAGAATGCAGCAGATATGGGACCTCGTGGTGGATAAGTTGTCACTCTCTCAGGAAAAGGCCCAGCGACTTTCCAACCGGCATAGGACCATTGGTCCCCGGTTTAAAGTGGGTGATATGGTTTGGTTGTCGTCTAAGATTATTCCTATGAAGGTTGCATCTCCAAAATTTAAGCCAAGATTTATTGGACCTTATAAGATTTTGGAGATTCTTAATCCTGTTTCTTTTCAATTGGCTCTTCCAGTTACGTTCAAGATCCATAACGTATTTCACAAATCTCTGTTGAAGAAGTTTGTTGAGCCAGTGGTTCCTATGGCAGCACCTCCTGACCCGGTGTTGGTTGAAGGCAATGTGGAATATGAGGTAGAGAAAATATTGGATTCTCGTTTGGTTAGATGGAGACTCCAGTATTTGGTTAAATGGAAGGGTTATGGCCAGGAGGATAATTCTTGGGTCTCTGCCTCTGATATTCATGCCAATAGATTGGTTCGTGCTTTTCACCGGGCCCATCCTGATCGGCCTGGTGGCGTGGATGAGGGTTCGGTGACCCCTCCTCAAGGGGGGGGTACTGTTGTGAGTTCATTTTCTGGTCTACCAGTTGTGAGTTCTCCTTCCAGGCTCCCTCTGGTGGTAACAGGAGGTAGTGAGGCTGATGTAATCAGTAGAGATCTGCCACCTGATAATGAGGATGATGATTAGACCTCAGGAATCTCAGATTGGTTTTAAGACAGCCGACGCCCTACTCTGGTGCTGGTGATTCCTTCTGCTTGTCAGGTCTTGGTTCTCAGCACGGTTCCAGTCAGCTCAATATAAGTTTCTCTGCTAAATGTTCACACTTGATTTTGTTGTTCTATTCAGTTTTTTGTGTGGTCAGCCAGCCTCAGCTGGGGCTGTGCTGAATTTCCACTCTTATTTATCTGTATTTGCCAATTTGCTTTTTGTCCCTTATTAGATTGGCCTCTTTTTGCTCTGTCTCAGAATATTTCAGAGTGCTGATATAGTGGGAGAAGTCTAGTGACTTCAGGGTTAATTTTGTTATCAGAAGTGTTGGACATTATTTTGTAGGGTTTTGGGCAGATTGCAGACAGTGTCTTTCCTTTCCTCTCCTTTTTAGTTAGTTTGGGCCCCATCGTTTGCTCAGCCTATTTTCCTGCCTGTGTTTGTGTTTTCATCTTGTTTCACCATCAATACATGTGTGGGGGCTGTCTATTCCTTTGGGGTCTGCTCTGGGGCAGTTAGTTTTCCCCTTTTCTTGCTTTAGGCTTATTTAGTCCTCCGGCCGTGACGAGGTGTCTAGGTTCATCGTAGGTACGCTCCACGGCAGCTGCTAGTTGTGTGGTTAGGATCAGGGATCTGCAATCTGCATAGTTACCAACCTCTCTGGTATTTCTGGGCTTAGCATGCTTAGGTTTTATCCTCCTCGGTGACCCATTCATAACAGGTAACCCGTCTTTATCAGGTGGAGGTTTCGAAACCTCCACCTGATGAAGACGGGTTACCGTTGAAACGCATTGTGGTAAACCTTGAACTTAATGTCCTGGTCTTATCCCTGCGCTCCTCTGACCGTCATTCACTTTCGATTCACAATCATCCTCTTTGAAGGCATATGGCTGGAGCTGCGGTGGACCTGCACTTTAAATCACCTTCCAAGCCACATCTAAAGCGCTCCTGCTCAACCGCTATTCTTTATCAATCAAACGATTCTGAGGTGGCAGACTGGGCGGTGGAGGCACGTGACATTTGGGACCGCACACAGGATGCCATCCGGGCCTCCAAGGAGAGAATGAGGGTTTCCGCCGATGCTCACCGGCGCCCCGCTCTGACCTTTGCTCCTGGTGACTTAGTTTGGCTCTCTGCTCGTAATGTCAGGCTGCAAGTTGAGTCCACTAAGTTTGGATGCGTTATATAAGTCCCTTCAAAGTCCTGGAACAAGTTAACCCTGTGGCCTATTGTCTGGCCCTTCCTCCACACCTAGGTATCACCCACACCTTTCATTTGTCCCTCCTAAAACCCATTCACATCTCACGGTTTTTACGAGTCATCTCCTGGGACATCGGGCTCATCTACAGACGATTATGAGTTGAACGCCATTGTTCGGTGCAAGGTGGTATGTGGCAAAAAGTACTATCTGGTGGACTGAAAGGGTCATGGCCCAGAGGACAGGACTTGGGAACCTATTGAGCACAATCATGCTCCTCAGCTCATTGCAGCTTTTGATCATAGCGAGGCCCAAAGAGGGGGGCCTAGGAGGGGGGTAATGTTAGGCGTCGAGTTCCCGCCACTGCACAGGAGGAATGCAGGTATGAAGCAGAATCAGGGCCTAGATTCAGCGCAAAGTAGTGGCTTTGCCTGTACGCCACTGTGCACTTGGTCTGCATTCCACAGTAGCCAGCATCTCTTAGTGACATTCGCAGGTGCGACGCCGTGCGCCTAGTGGATCTAGAGAGGCTCTTACCCTGTGTCCTTGGGGCAGAGTCTTGAGACCATACACTAGCGCTGACTCAGGTGTGCCCTGTGACAGTTAATTTGTGTTATGCGGTACGTGGCTCTGTGAAGCAACAGAGCCCTTCACTACTACATACTGGGTGGCGTTTAACCCACGTGTGTCCAGTGCAATAACTGTTGCAAATTCTCTCTCTGGCTTCCCTCTGGTGATTACTGAAGGTAGTGGAGCTGGTCATATTGACAGAGGGGTTGTGAGTTCTCTTTCTGGGCTCCCTCTGGTGGTTACTGGAGGTAGTGGATCTGATCTGATTGACAGAGGCTTGCCACCTGATAATGAGGAAGACGATTGGAGATCTGGGGTTTCTGATTGGGATTTAAGACAGCTGACTTTCCTCTATCCCTGCTGGTGATTTTCTTCCTGTGCCTTCTGAGGTCTGATGTCTCCTGCTCTTTCCCTGCATGGTTTAGCTAAGTGGTTTATTTGCTATTCTGTTTGCATTTGATCTGGTTTTGTCTATCTCTGCTTTGTGCGGGTCAGCCAGCTCCGGCTGGGGCTGTGCTGAATCACCACCCATATGTTACTGCATGTGCCAGTTTGTTTTGTCCCCTGTTATATTGGTCTCTTTTTGCTTTGCTTTCAGAATATACCAGAGTGCTGATATAGTGGAGGCAAAGTCGTGCGACTTCAGTGTTTTTTGTGCATCAGACGTGTTGGACTTTTTAAATACAAGAAGCTGAAGAAGCTACGGCGTAACGCGCGTAGGGGCGGCAGGCAGTGGCAGCATTCTTGTCACTCAATGTAAGTGTGTCTCAGCACCTCTAAATTATCCTAAGTTTGTGTTATTTATATATATGCAGTTAGACTTTTTTCATGCAGTGAAAACTGTTCGTGACATTCACGTCTTTATGCATACTATATAACAGCAGGTTAACCCTTGCTCTGATGGTTACAATAGCGGGCTAATCCCTGCTAGTTGTTGTTAGGATAACTCTTACACTTAGATTTATATTAGCGGGCTAATCCCTGCCACTATGTGTACTATCTAATTATGCAAAAGGAATTAGCACAGCACCCTGTAGATTAATTCAATTAACAGGGTGGCAGGGAGCGGCAGCACTTTTGTCACTCCTTGTAAGTGTATTTCAGTACCTTCAAATCATTCGAAATTGCTTTATTTATATGTATGCAGTTAGATTTTTTCATGCAGTGAAAACTGTTCATGATATTCACATCTTTATGTATACTATACAACAGCGGGCTAGCCTTTGCTCTGATGGTTACAATACCGGGCTAATCCCTGCTAGTAGTTGCTGGGATAACTCTTATTCTTGGATTAATATTAGAGGGCTAATTCCTGCTACTATGTGTACCATCTAATTATGCAAATGTGACTAGCGCAGCACCCTGTAGATTAATTCACTTAATGGGTGTGATTCATTACTATGCACTGTGTGGGACAAAAATTCCTCACTATTGATTGTATGCATTGATTTATTTATTTAGATGTGATTTTGTGTCAATTATGCCTTTCACTGCCTGCACTAGCAATGATGCTCTGTTTTTAATTATTGTGTAATAAAATTTACTATGTTTTGCAAAAACTCTTTGGATCCTTAATTCTTGCTTAATGGTTTAGACAGGGAAATTTAGTGATATGTGTTGGACTTTTTGCAGGGTATTTTGCGTGATGGCATACAGTGTCTTTCCTTTCCAGTCCTGTCTAGTCAGTGTGGGCCCCACCGTTTGCTCAGTCTATTTTTCTTCCTGCGCTTGTGTTTTCATCTTGACTCACCGACAATATATGTTTGGGGCCTATCTATTCCTTTGGGGTCTGCTCCGGGGCAGTTTAGATTTCCCCTTTCTTGCTTTAGGCTTAGTTAGCTCTCCGGCTGTGCTGAGGTGTCTAGGATCATCGTAGGTACGCTCCACGGCTACCTCTAGTTGTGTGGACAAGATTAGGGGTCTGCAATCCGCTTAGATACCAACCTCTCTGGTTTTCTGTGGCTTAGCCTGGGCCTGCTATCCTCCTTGGTGACCCATTCATAACAGAATCACCAGCCTAACTGTAGACTTTAGGGTACTCTAAAGAAGGAAAGAATTAAAAAAAAAAGTGTCAGAATTTTTTTTTATATTTTTTTTCTGGGGCTGTAGGAGGATATTTTTTGTCTAAATGGAGACTAAGCAATTGTCTGATCGTGTTGAGCAGTTTGCTGCTGAAGTGCAGGGAATTTCTGCCTATCTCGCTCAATCAACTGCTGTTGAACCAAAAATCCCTACTCCTGATGTGTTTTTTGGGGATCTGTCTAAATTTTTGAATTTTAAGAATAATTGTAAGCTATTTTTTGCTTTGCTTTGAAACCTAACTCATCGGGGAGCTCTCTGCAGCAGGTTAAAATTGTCATCTCCTTGCTGCGCGACGATCCCCAGGATTGGGCCATTTCTTTGACACCCGAAGATCCTATTCTGGCTAATGTGGACACGCTTTTTCAAGCCTTGGGGCTGTTGTATGATGAACCTAATGCTATTGATCAAGCTGAGAAAACCTTATTGGCATTGAACCAGGGTCAGGATTCTGCAGAGTTATATTGTCAAAAATTCTAAAAGTGGGCGGTCCTTACTAAATGGAATGGCAATGCCCCAGAAGATCTCTTTCGGAAGGGTTTGGCAGAAACTGTAAAAGATGTTATGGTTGTATTTCCTGTTCCCTCTGGTCTTGACGACTCTATGTCATTGGCCATTCAAGTTGATCCGTGTTTGCGTGAACGTAGAACTACACGAGAGGCGTTGCCGCCTTTCGAATGAACTTCTGAACCCATGCAATGTGATAGGGTTTTGTCTAGGGTGCAACGTCAGGAGTTTAGAAGGCGTAATAAGTTGCGTTTTTTCTGTGGGGATGCCTCTCATACTATTGCTGTCTGCCCTAAACGAGAAAAGCGTTTTGCTCACACATTTGCGATCGGCAGTGTACAGCCTAAGTTCCTTTTGGCGATTACCCTGATATGCTCCTTGTCTACATTTTCCGCTAAGGCTTTTGTTGATTCAGGAGCAGCTTTGAATCTGATGGATTTGGACTTTGCTAAATGTTGTGGTTTTTCCATGATACCCGTGCAGACCCCTATCCCTTCGAGGGGTTTTGATGCTACTTCCTTGGCGGAGAATAAACCCCAGTTTTGGACCCAGGTGATAATGCGGGTCTCCCCAGACCACAAAGAAAATTGTAAATTTTTGGTGCTGCACAATTTGCATGATACTATTGTTCTGGGTTCCCCTTGGTTTCAAACTCATAATCCTGTTTTATATTGGAAATCTGTGTCTGTGGTGAGTTGGGGTTGTCAATGTGGTCTTAGTGACACTCCTGTGTTCTCCACCTCTCCCCAGTCTCATGATATTCCTGACTATTTGGCTGATTTTTCTGATGTATTCAGTGAGAGTAAGTCTGTGTCTTTGCCTCCTTTAAGGAGTTATGATTGTGCAATTGAGTTAATGCCCGGGTGTAAATTTCCCAAGGGTAGGCTTTTCAACTTATTGGTACCCGAACATGATGCTATGCGATCTTATATCAAGGAGTCGTTGGAGAAGGGCCATATTAGACCATCCTCTTCACCTTTAGGTGCTGGGTTTTTTTGTGGCCAAGAAAGATGGTTCATTAAGGCCATGTATTGACTATCGCTCCCTTAACAAAATCACTGTTAAATATCAGTACCCGTTACCCCTGATTTCTGATTTTTTTTCCAGAGTTAAAAGTGCCTGTTGGTTTACCAAGCTTGACCTCAGGGGGGGTATAATCTTATTTGCATCAAGCACGGGGATGAATGGAAGACCGCGTTTAATACTCCGGAGGGACATTTTGAGTACCTGGTGATGCCTTTTGGGCTCACTAATGCCCCTTCTGTCTTCCAGTCTTTTATGAATGATATTTTCTGAGACTTTGTGGATAAGTTTTTGATCATTTATCTGGATGATATTTTGATCTTTTCCAGTGATTGGGATTCTCATGTGGAACATGTCCGGACTGTGTTCCAGATTTTGAGGAAAAATTCTCTGTATGTTAAGGGATCGAAGTGCCTCTTTGGTGTACAGAGGATTTCATTTTTGTCATTTATTTTGTCCCCGTCTGCTATTGAAATGGATCCGGCCAAGATACAGGCCATTTATGATTGGGTTCAGCCCAGTTCTTTGAAGCCTCTCCAGAAGTTTTGGGGTTTTGCTAATTTCTACCGTAAATTTATAAGTAATTTTTCTGGTATTGTTAAACCACTGACTGATTTGACCAAAAAGAAAGCTGATGTGGTGAATTGGTCTCCAGAGGCAGTTTCGGCATTTCAGGAGCTTAAGCAGAGATTCACTTCTGCTCCGGTTCTATGGCAAACTGATGCCTCACTCCCATTTCAGGTGGAGGTAGATGCTTCCGAGATTGGTGTAGGAGCTGTTTTGTCCCAAAGAGATCCGGTGACTTCTAAGATGAATCCCTGTGCCTTCTTTTCGTGAAAATTTTCCCCATCTGAACGTAACTATGACATGGGGAATCGGGAATTGTTGGCCATGAAATGGGCATTTGAAGAGTGGAGACATTGCTTGGAGGGAGCTAGACATTAAGTTGTGGTCCTCGCCGACCACAAGAATTTGATTTATCTTGAATCAGCCAAACGTTTTAATCCTAGACAGGCTAAGTGGGCCTTGTTTTTCACGCGTTTAAATTTTGTGTTCTCGTTTCTTCCGGGCACTAAGAATGATAAGGCGGATGCCCTTTCTAGGAGTTTCTTCGCAGATTCTCTGGATGTTACCGAGCCTACTGTCATTCTAAGTGAGGGTGTAGTTCTTTCCGTCATCTCACCCAATTTGAGACGTGCCCTGGGGGAATTTCAGGAGGACAAACCTGAATGTTGCCCTATGGGAAAATTGTATGTCCCTGACCAGTGGAGGAAAAGAGTAATGTCTGAAATTCATTGCTCTGCGTTGGCTGGTCATCCAGGTATTTTTGGTACCAGAGATTTGGTGAGTAGGGCTTTTTGGTGACCTGTCTTATCTCGTGATGTCAGGAATTTTGTGCAGTCCTGTGGAACTTTTTCTTGGTCCAAGCCCTGTTCTCGTTCTAGTGGGTGGTTGATGCCCCTGCCGGTGCCCAGGAGGCCATGGACTAATATCTCAATGGATTTTATTTCTGATCTTCATTTCTCTCAGAGGATGACTGTTATCTGGGTGCTAGATATTCTAAGTTGGTCCATTTTGTACCACTCCCAAAGTTGCCATCTTCTTCTGAGTTGGTGCCCTTGTTTTTACAACTGGTGGTTCAATTGCACGGGATTCCTGAGAACATTGTGTCGGACAGAGGAGTCCAGTTTGTTTCCAGATTTTGGAGAGCTTTTTGCTCCAAACTGGGAATTCAGTTATCTTTCTCCTCTGCATTTCATCCTCAGACCAATGGGCAGACTGAGAGAACAAATCAGACTTTGGAATCCTATCTGAGATGTTTCATATCTGCTGATCAGGATGACTGGGTCTCATTTTTGCCCTTGGCCGAATTTGCGCTAAACAATAGGGCTAGTTCTGCCACTTTGATGTCACCCTTTTTCAGTAACTTTGGGTTTCATCCTCGATTTTCTTCAGGGCAGGTGGAATCTTCGGCCTGCCCAAGTGTGGATTCTGTGGTAGAGAGAATGCAGCAGATTTGGGACCAAGTGGTGGATAAGTTGTCCCACTCTCAGGAAAAATCCCAACGGTTTTCCAACAGGCATAGGACCATTGGTCCCCAGTTTAAAGTGGGTGATATGGTTTGGTTGTCTTCAAAGAAAGTTCCTATGAAGGTTGCATCTCCAAAATTCAAGCCAAGATTCATTGGATCTTATAAGATTTTGGAAATCCTTAATGCCATTTCTTTCCATTTGGCTCTTCTAGTTACGTTTAAGATTCATAACGTGTTCCATAAATCCTTGTTGAAGAGGTTTGCAGAGCCAGGAGTTCCCATGGTGGTGCCTCCTGACCCTGTATTGGTTAATGGTAACTTGGAGTATGAGGTAGAGAAAATATTGTATTCTCGTTTGGCTGGACGGAGACTCCAGTACTTGGTCAAATGGAAGGGTTATGGCCAGGAGGATAATTCTTGGGTCTCTGCTTCTGACATTCATGCCAGAATATTGGTTCTTGCTTTTCACCGGGCCCATCCTGACCAGCCTGGTGGCGTGGATGAGGATTCGGTAACCGCTCCTCACGGGGGGGTACTGTTGTGAATTCTCTCTCTGGCTTCCCTCTGGTGATTACTGAAGGTAGTGGAGCTGGTAAGATTGACAGAGGGGTTGCGAGTTCTCTTTCTGGGCTCCCTCTGGTGGTTACTTGGAGGTAGTGGAGCTGATCTGATTGACAGAGGCTTGCCACCTGATAATGAGGAAGACGATTGGAGATCTGGGGTTTCTGATTGGGATTTAAGACAGCTGACTTCCTCTATCCCTGCTGGTGATTTTCTTCCTGTGCCTTCTGAGGTCTGATGTCTCCTGCTCTTTCCCTGCATGGTTCAGCTAAGTGGTTTATTTGCTATTCTGTTTGCATTTGATCTAGTTTTGTCTATCTCTGCTTTGTGCTGGTCAGCCAGCTCCGGCTGGGGCTGTGCTGAATCACCGCCCATATGTTACTGCATGTGCCAGTTTGTTTTTTCCCCTGTTATATTGGTCTCTTTTTGCTTTGCTTTCAGAATATACCAGAGTGCTGATATAGTGGGGGCGAAGTCGTGCGACTTCAGTGTTTTTTGTGCATCAGACGTGTTGGACTTTTTGCAGGGTTTTTTGCGTGATTGCAGACAGTGTCTTTCCTTTCCAGTCCTGTCTAGTCAGTGTGGGCCCCATCGTTTGCTCAGTCTATTTTTCTGCCTGAGTTTGTGTTTTCATCTTGTCTCACCGACAATATATGATTGGGGCCTATCTATTCCTTTGGGGTCTGCTCCGGGGCAGTTTAGATTTCCCCTTTCTTGCTTTAGGCTTAGTTAGCCCTCCGGCTGTGCCGAGGCATCTAGGATCATCGTAAGTACGCTCCATGGCTACTGCTAGTTGTGTGGACAAGATCAGGGATCTGTAATCCGCTTAGTTACCAACCTCTCTGGTTTTCTGTGGCTTAGCTTGGGCCTGCTATCCTCCTTGGTGACCCTTTCATAACAGATAACGCCATTTAGTGTCCGCCATTATCGAGCAGCAGTTAACATCTCTGCATGGTGGACCCCGGTGTTATGAGCTCATCTGTTCATTCACCTTTTGTGTCCAAGGCTCTCCCTCTTCTGGTGAAGGAAGGTTGTGAGGCTGATGAAAGAAACCAAACACCTGATCGTGTTTGGATTGTGACTGGGTAACGGGAACTTCAGACTGGATATAAGGCAGCCGACGCCCTTCTGAGTGGCTGGTGAGTTCTCTGCTGGATTCTTGGAGACCAGTCTGATTCCTGCTTCCCAAAGATAAGTTTTCGCTCTGCTATTCAACTTATTAGTTTTGTTTTTTTTTTCCTTGTTTTCTGAGTTCAGCCATCTCCGGCTGGGGGTGTGCTGGATTCTTTTCCTTGATCAGTGTTCTCTTTTGCTCTGCTTTCAGAATATTCTGAGTGCTGATATAGGGTTTGAAGTCTAGTGACTTCAGGGTCCTTTTTGCTTATCAGTTGTGTTGGTAATATTTTTAGCAGGGTTTTCTCGGATTGCAGACAGCAGCTTTTCTGTCCTGTCCTTTTTAGTTAGCTTGGGCCCCATCGTTTGCTCAACCTATCTTTCTATCTGTGTTAGTGTTTTCATCTTGCTTGACCGTCATTATATGTTGGGGGCTGCCTATTGCTTTGGGGTCTGCTCTGGGGCAGTCAGTTTTTCCCTTTTCTCTCTTTAGGCTTATGTAGATCTCCGGCTGTGACGAGGTGTCTAGGATCACCGTAGGAACACTCCACGGCTACTGCTAGTTGTGTGATAGGATTAGGGGTCTGCAATCCGCTAGTTTCCAACCTCTCTGATTTTCTGGGCTGAGCTTGTGTTTTGTTTTTTCCTCCTCGGTGACTCAATCATAACACCCCGGGCTGCAAATGCACCTTATTACCATCTTTTTATTATTTAGTGCATTCTGTCAGCCCTAACATGGTTGCACAGGCGGGTGCCATGGGAGGGTGGCTTAGAGAGATCAAGGAGTCTCATGGTACCAGCGGGATCAGGACAGATAAAAGCACAGGTAACCTTTTTTTTCTCAAGCTGTGCTTAGAGATGTTTTTGCCCCCGTTGGCCATTTGGATTATTGCACTGTGGTGTCGTTTGTCCTATGTTTGCCCCCGGTGGTGGTGAGCATCATTGCACTATGTTTCTTTAGTTAAGTGCACATTTATAATGCAGGTGTGATTGCTGGCTCTGCTATAAAAGAGTCACAGGTGTTGCAATCAGCGTTGGTGATAGTATTCATTTCCAACCATCCCTGGTGGAGGAAGGAGCTGTAGAAAGCTCCTTGCAGCACGGTCTGAGCCCTGGTGTGGAAGGAGTCAGAGGGGATTTCCTTGCAGCTCTGACAGAGCTTGGTGGCAGCATTTCAGGAGGAGAGCTGCATTCTGGTGGTGGACTCTGTTGCCGGGAGCAAGTGCACAGAGTAAAGCTAAGTGGTGTTCCTCTGGTTGTGTTTTCCCTTCGTGTGTATTAGTACAGCGGTTGGGCCAGTGCCCGCGCCTCCCAGCTCCCTAGCAAGGGATAGGTGTAGGGTGTGCCAGGGCGACAGGTATCCTGAGCGGCGCCCGGTGCGGAACCGGCATAGGGAACGTTAGGAGCGTTAGGGACACTGACTCAGGGGAGTGCAGGAGGTCTCCACGTCCCCTTTCCCTATCGCAGGGCCCACCGTTGTAACCATTGTCCCTCCCCCTTGTCTTGTTGTTTACAGTTACTGGCCTGCGGGCCGTGTCACACAGGACAGCTTCACGTGCCGCGTCTTGTCTCAGTTACCGGCCTGCTGGTCGCGTCACACAGGACAGGTCCACGTGACAAACTGTTAGTGAAGAGGCAGGAGCCAAGAAATAAATTGAGGTGGATGAGGTGATGGACGCGCAATAGTCAAGAGATGAAGAGGACAATGATACAGTGGAGAAAAAAAGTATTTAGTCAGCCACCAATTGTGCAAGTTCTCCCACTTAAGATGATCAGAGAGGCACGTAATTGACATTATAGGTACTGTAGACCACAGCTATGAGAGTCAAAATGATAAAACAAATCCAGAAAATCACCTTGTCTGATTTGGCAAGATTTATTTTTCAAATTTTGGCGGAAAATAAGTATTTGGTCATTAACAAAAGTTAATCTCAATATTATTTTGTTATATATACTTTGTTGGCAATGACAGATATCACACGTTTTCTGAAAGTCTTCACAAGGTTGGCACACACTGTTGGTGATATGTTGGTCCATTCCTCCTTGCAGATCTCCTCTAGAGCAGTAATGCTTTGGGCCTGTCGCTGGGCAATATTACGCAGTAATATTGAAGCGCCACCTAGAGTGGACCCTCTGGGTCGGGATACCAGAGCCCCATGGGCAAGCAGACCTAGTGAGTCCACCCCCTATACAGGGAGTGTCAGGGGCAGGGCCAAAAGGATTAGTATCCTAACAGCTGATACCAAAGGGACGTCTCATAGGGCACAAACAGATAATGGAGTAAGGACCAGGAGAGACACAAAGAGTACTGGGGATCCTGGAGTCAGGGACTAGAGGGAAGCAGGGTAAGAGGAGAGGGAAGAAAGTACTGGATGGAGGCTGTGGACCAGAAGTAAGGGGGATGGAGAAGGAACGTCGGGAGCCGCAGTGGAAGCAGGCACTAAAAAACAAAAGCAGATCAGGGTAAGCTGTAAAAGAGACAAGAAAGATAACAAGGGGACCTGAGTATAAGTCAGCGCAATTGTCAGCACAAGCGCCCGCAACTGTGCGAGTAGGAAAGATAGTCAGGCACATACCCATAGCAGGAGGCATCCAGAAATACCTGATGGGGGCTGCCATGACAGGGCAGAGGTAACGGGTCACGACCTCCCTCCAGAATAAGGAGCCGAAGGAGCGTGCGGCTGGGACCCATGGCATATGCGCAGACAGCAAGACCCTGAGGATCAGGAAGCACCGGCGAGACATGGCACAGGACCCACATAGTACCGCGCTGGGGAGCAGAGGAGGCCAGTCAAGCACCCAAAGGGACAGAGGGCACCACCGCGGGTGTAAAAGGCAACACAGATTTTCAAATATCTCCAAAGGTTTTCTATGGGGTTGAGATCTGGAGACTGGCTAGGCCACTCCAGGACCATTATATGCTTCTTATAAAGCCACTCCTTTGTTGCCCTGGTTGTGTGCTTGGGATCATTATCATGCTGAAAGACTTATCCAGGTTTCATCTTCAATGTCCTTGCTGATGGAAGGAGGTTTTCACTCAAAATCTTACGATACATGGCCCCATTGACACTTTCATGTACACGGATCAGTCGTCCTGGTCCCTTTGCAGAGAAACAGCCCCAATTCATGATGTTGCCACCCCCGTGCTTTACAGTAGGTATGGTGTTCTTTGGATGCAACTCAGCATTCTATCTCCACCAAACACGACGAGTTTTATTTTTACCAGTTCTTCTTTGATTTCATCAGACCATATAACATTCTCCCAATACTCTTTTGGATAATCCTAATGCTCTCTAGCAAACTTCAGATGGAATCCAAGTGAAGATACCAACCCCCACATGTCTGCTACTGGGAGGTTGCACATATAACAAAACACCCCACTAATCGCTTTTCAATAGCAAATGGTAGACAGTGACAAGCATTAACTACAAGGCAGAGTAGTGCTAATAAAAACGCCAGTCGCATGGAGATTATCTAAGTGCAAGACAAACTTTTACCTCCTGTGGATGGTGATATCTGCCCCTACGCACGTTTCAGCAATCCGCCTTCTTTCCACCTTATAATTTTAATGAAATGTGTGTATTTTTTACCTAATAAAGATTATCTATTTTTGCTTAATTGGGTTCATATGTGCTTTTTTTGGATACATTTAACTTTTGTGAACCCAGTAATGGGTCCTTTTTTCAGAAGAGAGCTATTTAATTGGATTTGATATAGGAGGTGCTTTAAAAATGCTCCGCTGTTGGACTTCAACACTTTTGCCAAACTTCAGATGGGACCAGACATGTACTGGCTTAAGCAGGGGGACACGTCTTGCACTGCAGGATCCGAGTACCTGGCGGCATAGTGTGTTACTGATGGTATCCTTTGTTATGTTGCTTCCAGCTCCATGCAGGTCATTCACTAAGTCCCCACGTGTGGTTCTGGGATTTTTGCTCACCATTCTTGTGATCATTTTGACCCCATGGGGTGAGATCTTGCGTGGAGCCCAAGATCGAGGGAGATTATCAGTGGTCTTTTATGTCTTGCATTTCCTTATTATTGCTCCCACAGTTGATTTCATCACACCAAGCTGCTTGCCTATTGCAGATTCAGTCTTCCTAGCCTGATGCAGGCAACATTTTTGTTTCTGGTGTCCTTCAACAGATCTTTGGTCTTAAAGAGAAAGTTACATGTCTGTGAGAGCCAGAAATATGTCATGTTTTAGGTGACCAAATACTTATTTTCCACCATAATTTGCAAAATAAATCTTACCAAATCAGACAAGGTGACTTTCTGGATTTGTTTCTCAGTTTGACTCTCATAATTGTGGTCTACCTTTGATGTCAATTACAGGCCTCTCTCATCTTTTTAAGTGGGAGAACTTGCACAATTGGTGGCTGACTAAATACTTTTTTTCTCCACTGTATACTCTCTGTTGTCTGTGGTTGGTGGGAGGGGATGGCGGAAGCAGCCTTGAATGTTACCCCTCCACCAATACAGCGTGGACTTGGACCTCATGAAAGTACCCCACACATGAGTGGCGTCTTGCTGCACTATGTTCAACGTGATGCCCATATTCTTAGGATTTGAAAAAGTGCTGACTACTGGGTTGCCACTCTGTTAGATCCACGGTCCAAATGTTAATTTAGCCAGATGCTTCCCTCTCGAAAGGGATGTGCGCATGCTGGAGTAGCAAAATATGCTTGTAGACAATCTTAACAGTAGTTTTCCTGAAGACAGCAGTGAGGCACACTGTGTGCAACCCAGTTGTAGATGTCCAGCCCTGGGAATGTCAAGGCGTCATTGCCAAAACATTATCAGCAGCAGCTGCAGTGTAAGTGGCACAAGCAAATTCTGTAAGCCATTTAGCACATTTTTTAGACCAGCCCGTGCACCAGCAGAATAGATTGCAAGTCTGACACATTGTGAATGACTGTCCCCTCCGGCTGTCCCCTGAAAGTGTAGACCACCTAACTTTCATTAAAATGAACAAGACATGGATCTCCGATGACTTTTGCACCCCAGTAGCAGATTGAGCAGACTAGGGGATGGTGTTGTTTCAAGTGTCATGCATTGATCTAATGTTATTGCAGTCTGTTCCATCTTTGTGATGTCTTCTGTGCCTGTTGTTGTTACTGCTGATGTTACAAACAATTTTTTGAAATGTGGAGACTCTAAATGGGGTCTCCATCTGGTGAGTTGCCTGTGGTGGAAGGTGTGTCAGAAGCCAATTATACTGTTTCTACATTGTGGAAATTTATGCCACTTAAGTGCTGTGTGACAATTATTTTTTGAAATGTGGAGACTCACAGTTGGGTCTCCATCAGTTGGGTTGCTTGTGGTGGAAAGTGTGTCTGAGGCCAATTATACTGTTTCTACTCTGTGGAAGTAGTCATAGTAGTCTATGAAATTGATGTTTGTGCCATCTGAGTGTGGCTGGAATAAGAAAAAATTGGAGGTGTTGCATGAGGTGTGAGGTTTCTCAGCTTAACACTTCTCCCTGCTCCCTTAACCACCAGGTCCTCATTAAACCTTCAATTCGAAGCCGTGAATGCTGGTCCAGACCCTGATACCCTATTCATGGCCCATGGCTGACTGCTTGTGTGCCATTAGAACAGGTTCTACTGTGGATCAATTGATCAGTCTACTACCTGTTTTACTATTCTTACATTTTTCTATCAATAGAAAGTAGTCTATGAACCTGATGTTTGGCGGGAATAAAAAAAAATTATAGGTTTGAATGAGGTGTGAGGTCCCCCAGCTAAGAAGGCTTACACCACTTCCTGAACCACCAGGTCCTCAATTAAACTTCAATTCAAAGCTGTAAATGCTGGGCCAGGCCCAGATATCTCATGCATGGCCCATGGCTGACTGTTGCTGTGCCATTTGAAAATTTCTGATGTGGGTTAATTAATGTCACTTTTCATGGTGTCTGCTTCCACCTTTAGCTGTTTGGAAAGCTTTTTTCACCCCTTTAGGTTTTGTTTATGGGTTTGTTTTTTCCTCCCATTGAATGAAATGGGGTTTGGATAGGTTCATCGAACTGTTTAGCGAACGGTGGTTCGTTTGACGAATAAAAATCAAACCTTGAAAGGTTCATTCATCTCTACTCTCTACCCCAACTTATCATACTCTTGCCTACCATGGGAACCTTCAAAAGGAACCTGAAGGACCACCTGTCCCAACAAGTCTACAAACTACAGTAACCTTTGTTCTGCCATACCGCTGTACAAGCTGTTAGGAACGGTGGAACGCACTAAATAAAAATAAATAATAAAGTGCGTTGGCCGCTCGGGGTCCACCGTGCAGTAGGTGTTACACCGCTGCTAGGTAATGGCAGATGCACAATATGGCGGTATATCGCGCACGGGTTGAACGTCACCCAAGTGCGGTAAGCAATCTCTGTTTTCTCACAGAGATATCAGCAGAGATAAACACAGAAGGCTGAGCCTGCTAGTGTCACAGGACTCAGGTAAATGCACACACGGTACCTGGTCACAGGAGGAGGACCGAAGACAGAGGAGCTGCGTCCGTCTAGACCTACCGTGCGTGCGGTGTCGCTAATGCAGACGCCAAAGAAGGCTGCAACTGCAGCGCGGCGTAGAACACTTGTTATAACTTTATATACTCTGTGTAATGGAGGTCAGTGACGTGGATCAGAAAAGAGGCCTGAGCTCATAGGTTTTCAGTTCTGTAGTATTTATCAGAATCAAGCAGGTTTACAGATAAGACACAGCAGGGTAAAAGCAGATGAAGATAATAACACAGTGAGCAAATGTACAGACCGTGGAGACGTATGAAGTCCAAGTTGCCAGATCCAGAGACCTGGAGAGCAGGCCAGGCCTGCTAGCAGGAAACAGTCCTTGAAGTGGAGGTTGGTGCAGAGCTGATCCTGAAGAAACAAGTCTTTACAAAGAGACCAAGATTCACAGGCAGGCGGGGTATCCCAAGGTAACGAAGAGACGAACTAGGTAGCAATCCTTCCAGCTTGATAACAAGTCCAAGAACAAGTATACTCAAGCAATGAGTAATCATACAGAGCATCCTTATATACAGAGCAGACAGGAACAAGAGAGATCAACACAGGAAATAAGATGGCCCCCGTTGAGGCTCGTGACTCCATCTTGGATGAGGGCAAAAATGAACTAAACTAAGGGCAAAGCAGAAACTGAGTGACAGACATAAGGCAAGGATTTCAGAGAAATGGATATGCAGGCCAAGTCCTTACATTACTCTCCCCTTAAAAGACGTCCTCTGGACGATCTTAAGTCCGGCTTATTGGGATATCTGCTGTGGAACAGTCTGATTAAGTGAGGAGCATGGACGTTCTCCACTGGTTCCCAGGAATTCTCTTCAGCCGAATATCCTTGCCATTTTACCAAGTATTGGAGACGTCTCCTATGAACCCGTGAATCCAAGATTCTTTCCACGATGAATTCCTCTTGCCTGTCAACGAGAACTGGGTCAGGAGGAACAGAGGTGCGTCCGGGAAAAGGGTTAGGCACTGCCGGCTTTAACAAAGAGACATGAAAGACAGGATGAATTTTCAATGAGTTAGGCAACTTGAGTCGACAGGCTACAGAATTCACTATACTGCTGATCTTATATGGACCGACATATTTTTGCCCCAGTTTAGACGTTGGGATCCTGAGTTTCAAGTTCTTAGTTGAGAGCCAAACCATGTCTCCTACCTTGTACATTGGAGCTGGCTTACGGAATTTGTCTGCTGCCTTCTTGTATCTTTCCTGTGCTGAACCTAAAGTGTCTTTAAGAACTTCCAAATTGCGTTGCAAGGATGAAATGCAGTCAGCTACCGCAGGCACAGACATGTCTATTGGAAGTCGAGGAAGAATACTGGGGTGGTATCTCTTGTTGGCAAAGAATGGAGACAATTTGGTGGAAGCATTCTGAGAATTATTATATGTGAATTCAGCCAACGGAAGCAAACTCACCCAATCGTCCTGTAGGTGGCACACATAGCAACGCAGATATTATTCCAAGGTCTGATTGGTCCGTTCAGTTTGGCCGTTAGACTGTGGATGAAAAGCAGATGACAATTTTACTTTGATGTCCAGAGCAGCACAGAAGCTTTGCCAAAACTGTGAGGTAAATTGAACCCCACGATCCGATATTACTTCATCCGGAGCTCCGTGCAAACGAAAAACAGTTTGTACAACAAGATCTGCTGTTTGTTTAGCCGTTGGTACACCAGCACAGGGAATGAAATGAGCAGCTTTAGTCAGCCGGTCAACTACTACTAGAATTGTGTTTTTCCCTTGTGACAGAGGCAACTCAACAATAAAGTCCATTGAAATAGACCCCCAAGGACGAGATGGAACAGGCAGAGGTTGCAAGAGTCCTGTCGGTGAGGAGCGAGGAACTTTTGACCTGGCACATACCTCACATAACGACACATACTGAAGCACATCTTTCCGAAAGGTTGGCCACCATAAAAAACGGGACAGAAATTCCTGAGTCTTCTGAAATCCTCTATGGCCGGCAAACTTTGAGTCATGCATTAGTTTTAAGACACTCAGTTTTACTGTTTCTGGAACATACAAACGCTGTCCTTGAAACCAAAGTCCATTCTTGAAAGTTAGATTTACCTGGGTGGGGGGTAGCCCCAAAAGCGAATCTGCAGCATAAGCCACCTTAATCTCCGTTAAAAGATCTTGATTATGTAGGACACTTACAAAGTTCTTCTCAGATAGAATGGTCCTTGGAGGCAAAGCCAGAGTTGCTTCATCTGAATGAATCCTGGACAGTGCATCAGCCTTTCCATTGCGAGAGCCCGGCCTATAGGAGATGACTGTCATGATCACGTGTGTCAGGACGCAGATGTTTCCGCAAGGCGAACCCATAACCCACGTGACCCTGGATACACCGCCTCCAGTGGGGCGCATTTAAATAATAAAACGTGCAGGTGGATACGCCGCCTCCACCTGGTGAATTTGGGAATTACACGTTATATATAAAATCTGGAAACCCCGCCTCCAGAAAGGCGAATTTAAATAATAAAGGGGGAACCTGGGTAACTTTAACAATGGTGGGCCCTGCGATAGGGAATGGGGAAATGGAGACCTCCTGCACTCCCCTGAGCCAGTGTCCCTACACTCCTCACATTCCCTAAACAGGCTCCGCACCTGTCGCCGCACGCGTACCTTAACGCCCTTGCTCACCCTGAGCCTAAACCCTCACTAGGGAATAGGTCGGTGTGGAGACTAATCCCACCACTGCACTGACAACACACATGAGGAAAGAGACAATACAGGGGAAACACCACTTATCTTTGCTCTGTTGCGTGCGCTCCTAGCAACAGAGCCCACCACCTGTGTGCATCTTCTCCTCCACCCTGATCCATCACCATAACTGGATCCGTCACCATCGTGCAGCCTGGGAGCAGAGTCCATCACCACTTGCAGCAGTCCAGTACACAGAGTCCCAAGATGAGTCCAGCCTCTGCCAAGAATCCAAGCATGCTCGAGTCCAGTTCTCTGCAACCAAGTCGAGCATGCTGAGTGCAACTCTCTTCCAAGTCGCCACTCCTCTAAGCCATGCCCGCACTTCCTGCCGACACCATAAACTGCGACTCCACCAGGCCATGCCAGTCCTTCCTGCAGACACCATTAGCTGGCACTCGTTCTCTCTGGCTGACTGCGCAGGACTCCAATCCAGCTCCATCCTTCCACCAGGCTCTCCAACAACTAAGCAAGAAATATCACCAGCCATGAGTGAACACCCTGAGACCCATTTATAGAGTGTCACACCTGAACCATAATTAAGTGCAACCTAACCTAAGGTGCAATACCACAACCACCACCGGGGACAGTCAAAACACCTTTGAACTTAACCAAAGTAAAAAAGTTCACTTTGTGCTTTTAATACCGCCAGATCCAACACTGGATCATGACAGTGACAAAATCAAACTGGTTAAGGAAAAGATTCCACCGAGCCTGTCTGGGTTTTAGACATCTTGCCGACCTCAAATGCGAGATTCCGGTGATCCGTGAGTATAACAATCTGTTGGGATGCTCCTTGTAACAGATGTCTCCATTCTTTAAATGCGGTTATAATGGCTAACAGTTCTTTGTTGCCAATGTCGTAATTCCTTTCGGCAGGTTATAACTTTTGAGAGAGAAAGGCACATGGATGCAAGAGATCTTTCTCACCTGTCCTTTGCGAGAGTATGGCCCCTACCGCACAGACCGAGGCGTCCACTTCCACTATGAAGGCCTTTTCTGGGGCAGGATGTACGAGAACGGGAGCTGTCGTAAATTTAGACTTTAATGTGGAAAATGCTGTTTGAGCTTGAGGTGACCAGACAAATGGTGTCTTCTTCCGGGTTAAATGAGTGATGGGTGCAACGATTGCTGAAAAATTTTTAATGAATCGTCTGTAGAAATTAGCGAATCCGATGAATCGCTGTACCTCCTTCACTGATTTGGGAGTTGGCCACTCCTGAATGGCTTGCGTCTTGCTTACATCCATGCTGAGACCCTGGGGAGAAATAACATATCCCAAAAATTGAATTTCTGTTTTGTGAAACTCACATTTCTCCAGTTTAATGTATAAATGATTTTGCCGTAGACGATCCAAAACCATTTTCACGTGTCGCTGATGATCCTCGATATTGCTGGAAAAAATTAAAATGTCATCCAAGTAAATCACAACAAAAATATCAAGTATGTCTCTGAAAACATCATTTGCCAAGTGCTGGAACGTAGCTGGTGCATTACGGAGGCCAAAAGACATAACTAGGTACTCAAAATGTCCATAACGTGATCGAAATGCAGTTTTCCACTCGTCGCCAGGACGAATCCGTACTAAATTGTATGCTCCACGAAGATCTAATTTAGTGAAGATTTTGGCATGTCGAACTCTCTCAAGTAACTCGGGAATTAGTGGAAGTGGGTAAGAGTTCCTGATTGTGATTTTGTTGAGCTCCCGGTAGTCAATGCATTGACGAAGTGAACCATCTTTCTTTTTGACAAAGAAGATTGGGGCACCCGCTGGGGAGGAAGATGGTCGTATAAACCCATTAGCTAAATTTTCGTCAATATACTCTTTAAGAGCTTTTAATTCCGGACCAGACAATGGATAAATACTCCCGAATGGAATCGCGGCACCAGGCAATAATTCCACGGGGCAATCATATGGCCGATGTGGCGGTAACTTATCCGCATTTTTCTTGTCACACACATCACTAAAATCCCGATACTCTACCAGTAGTGTCGAGTCGACCGCGGCTGCTGTTTTCACTGGAGCCAGCTCTCTGGACGCTGCTGATTCATTTGGAAATTTTAACTCCTTTGTAGTCCAATTGATCGTAGGATTACGCAGCCGTAACCAAGGCAGACCTAAAATAATAGGAAAATTAGGAGAGGAAATCAGTAAAAAAGACATTTTTTCTGAATGATCTGCCCCATATGGATCTT
Organism: Dendrobates tinctorius; assembly: GCF_039654945.1. Taxonomy (NCBI): domain Eukaryota; kingdom Metazoa; phylum Chordata; class Amphibia; order Anura; family Dendrobatidae; genus Dendrobates; species Dendrobates tinctorius. The sequence goes on from NW_027361683.1 coordinate 50,877,557, forward strand.
TAGTGGGACTGTTTCGAGTTTCACAGGCCCAGATATCAATGGAGACCCGTCCACGGTCTCCATAAGCGCCGGAGAGTCCCTCTTTCGTGAAAGAATGCCATGTTTCTCAGCAAAGGAAGTGTCCATGAGATTGCTGCTAGCTCCAGAGTCTATCATTGCGGAGCACGTGATCCAGCGGGAATGTACCCAGATCTTGATAGAAATGCAACAGAGCGAATCTCTCCTGGCTGTGGTAGAACTTGCAGAAAGTAAGGCGATATCCACAGGTGATGAGGCCTCCGATGAATCATCAGGGAAATCAAAATTTGCAGCCGTTATTTCCTGACTGTGTGAATGAGAACCTACCGAAGAAATATCTGAAAAGTCAAGTTCGGTCACTGCAGCTGCAGACTTGCGATTTTTCCTAGGGCACTCCGATATATAATGACCCGACTTTCCGCAATAGAAACACAAGTTCTCCTTGAAACGATGTTCCTTACGTGTATCAATGACTTTTCTCCGTACTGCGTCGACCTGCATAGGTTCAGACTTTGTCTGGGATAAAGTCTTGCTCGACGCCTCCCTGGTGGAGGAAGGGAAAGACATGAGGTTATTACGATTAGCCTCAGCCCATTTTTCCTGTCGACGTTCAGTGAGACGAATGTCAATCCGAATACAATGATGTATAAAGTCAGCTAGATTAGTAGGTGATTCTCCTCGAGCCAGTTCGTCCTTAATTGAAGTAGACAAACCTCTCCTGAACACTGCATACTTTGAAGAATCGCACCATGTCGTATCCAGCACCCACCTCCGGAACTCCATTGCATATTCCACCACCGGACGCTTCCCTTGACGAAGTGTCAGTAATGCGGTTTCTGCTGTTAAACTTCGGTTGGGGTCATCAAACATTTGAGACATTGCGGCAGTAAAGTCATTCAAAGAATTCAGGCATACATCATTAGTCTCAATTAATGGATTAGCCCAGGCTAACGCTTTGTTTGTTAGCAACATAATCATAGTCAATACTTTATCTCGATCAGTTAAAAACTGGGCCGCACGTGCAGAGAAATACAGCTGACATTGATTCAAAAATCCCCGAAATTTCTCTCTTTCACCACCAAACCTGAATGGTGGGAGTTTAAGAAAACCCGGACCCGGAGCTGGAATTGGAGCCGGGGCAGCAACCACAGCTGCAGTCTCTACATTTGAAAGTCAAGATGCTAAGGCCTGAATAGACGTATCAGCCACATTCGCGTTATGATGATTGGTTTGCGATTCTAAGGTCCCCAGCTTTGTTTTAATAGCCTGCAGCTCCCCATGAAGTCCAGAAACAAATGAGCAAAGTTTCTTCATTCGTACCTCCATAGAATCTGACCCAGAGATCTCCATATTTCATGGCTTGAGTATTCTGTTATAACTTTATATACTCTGTGTAATGGAGGTCAGTGATGTGGATCAGAAAAGAGGCCTGAGCTCATAGGTTTTCAGTTCTGTAGTATTTATCAGAATCAAGCAGGTTTACAGATAAGACACAGCAGGGTAAAAGCAGATGAAAATAATAACGCAGTGAGCAAACGTACAGACCGTGAAGACGTATGAAGTCCAAATTGCCAGATCCAGAGACCTGGAGAGCAGGCCAGGCCTGCTAGCAGGAAACAGTCCTTGAAGTGGAGGTGGGTGCAGATCCTGAAGAAACAAGTCTTTACAAAGAGACCAAGATTCACAGGCAGGCGGGGTATCCCAAGGTAACGAAGAGACGAACTAGGTAGCAGTCCTTCCAGCTTGATAACAAGTCCAAGAACAAGTATACTCAAGCAATGAGTAATCATACAGAGCATCCTTATATACAGAGCAGACAGGAACAAGAGAGATCAACACAGGAAATAAGATGGCCCCCGTTGAGGCTTGTGACTCCATCTTGGTTGAGGGCAAAAATGAACTAAACTAAGGGCAAAGCAGAAATTGAGCGACAGACATAAGGCAAGGATTTCAGAGAAATGGATATGCAGGCCAAGTCCTTACAACACTGCCACTAGTCGACAAAGCAAGGAAGCAGGCGCAATGTCGGACGCTAGCACTGTGGATGATGCTGTAGTGGCTTGAGGCTTGCCACGTGCTGGCACTGACTCTAATCTAAGTCCCTGTGCACATTCGTAATATCAAAGGAAGGGGATCTTAATGAGTCATTCGCAGGTTCATACATCCATCATCATTCACACAGTAGCAACTAGAGACTATACTAGCGCATGGCCGAACGGTCATGCACGCTTTTTATAGCCGAAACCTTCCGGAAGCTTCCAGATCTCCGAGATGGACCAATGAGATCTGGAGCAGGACCTGGGCACATGACTCCCGATCTCCAATGGGAGATCGTCTCGTGAGCATGCCCAGTAGGAGAACAGAGGGACTTAGTCTCTGGAGCGATCTGCTGCAAAGCAATCTCCTCTGCGGTAGATAGACAGCAGGAGACTGCAGAATGTGAGGCTCTGGATTCCTGCAGAGCAGATGCAGAAACCTGATGCCTAACACAAGCAGCTGTACCCTCACCTATTGTATCCTCACCCATCCCTTGTAGACTGTGAGCCCTCACGGGCAGGGTCCTCTCTCCTCCTCTACCCATCAGTGACTTGTATTGTTTAAGAATATTGTCTTTGTTTTTATTATGTATACCCCTTTTTACATGTAAAGCATCATGGAAGAAATGGTGCTATTGTGGCGCCCCTGCAGTCCGGCCGCCACAATAATATCTCCTCCCTAACAGGTGGTGCTATCATGTCTGGAAATAAATGGAGCTCCCTACACTAAGTAAACCATGTATCCACACACAAGCCCATCCCTGACCAGAAGGGGGAGCACAAGCCTTTAGTTTGGAGGGTGACTGCCCCTTCTGGCTGGGGGGAGGAGTAAGGAGAGGAAATAGTGTGAGGAAGGGGAGGGAAGAGAGAGCACATGGAGATTCCAGGGAATGGAGCAAAGGAAGGCTCACCCTAGGATTAGGAAGAAAACAGTAGTCCTGGGCTACCAATGATTGCAAATCCTGGGAGAATCTGGAGACCAGGGAATTGCAGGTCCTCTGCCCCCCCCCTTGCAGCACTAGAAGCACTACATTATAGAGGGTTCAGAGCTGGGACCGAGAGGACAGCTTCGCAATTTATGCTGGCTGTAGCTGCTACAGAATACATGCAGGGAGTACAGATCAGCTCATAAGCTGTTGAATCTCCAAACAAACGGGCACAGAATAGAAGCCTTATTCAACCCACTTAGTGGAGCGGACTCCAGCTGCCTCCAGACTAGCTGGACCCCAGACCTGGTGACCAGAACCCCTGGATTCAACCTGCATCCATCATCAGTAAAGGTAAAGACTGAATTCCTTTGCCTCCTTGCTTCTTTCTGCTGCACTGCTCACTACAACTGCCATCATTGCCACAGGGGCAGGCTCCTGCTGAGTGGAGTGATCCATCTTGATGCATCACCATCTATCCCCTGGGGACTCCACACGCAGCGCTGGCCATCCCTGGCCAGACACCTCAGCTGGCGTCACGATAAAACCATAAACTATTATCCCCTGTAAATACTCCCCTTCTATTTGTCAAGGCCACAGTGCTGGGCAATCGCCACTGTGATATCCCTGATAGTCTGCCTGCCTGGCTACTGACTACTCCTGACCCGTGTGACCCCAACAAAACAACAATAAATAATACCACTGTGCTGCTGCCAAAGAAAGGAAGTTGAGTAGCCCATCCAGTAATAGAAGTTGTCAAAAAGCTTTGCAATTACATATACTAACTATTTCTACTATGGGGAAATTCATGCCTCTTTAGTGGTGTGTGGCAATGATTTTGAGAAATGTTTGTACTCCAAGTTGGGTCTCCTTCATGTGCATTGTCTGTAGCAGTAGAGCTCCCAGACCAGCAGCCCTGCCCTTACTTTCAGTCAAATACGTATGTTACTATCCTTAATTGTTTCTAACAATAATAGTCGACAAAACTGATATTTGAGCCACCTGAGTGTGGCTGAGCAGTAAAGCTGTTGCATGAGTTATCAGGGCTCCCAGCAAAGCAGGCTTACACAGGTCCCTCATCTACTTCATCTTAATTTAAACTTCAATTCAAAGTTTAGATTTTGGCCCAGACCCTGATAGCTCATGCATGGCTCATGGCTGACTGCTGCTGTGCCATTATCAAATTTCTACTGTTGGTCAATTGATCATAAGTCAACTACCTGTGTTACTATCCTTAGATTTTCTACCAATAGTAGTCTACAAAACTGATATTTGTGCCCCCTGAGTGTGGTTGAGCAGAAAAGCAGGTTGAGCTGTTGCATGTGGTATCAGGGCTCCCAGCACAGCAGGCCTACACCATTCCCTTGCCCACCTCATCTTAACTGAAACTTCAATTCAAAGCTGTAAATGGTGGTCCAAACCCTTATACCTCATGAATGGCCCATGGCTGACTGCTGCTGTTCCATTATAAAATTTCTACTGTGGGTCATTTGATACCACTTTTCCTCGGGTCTGCCACTAACTTTTGTATATGTTTGAATTCCAAGTTTGGTCTCCTTCATGTGTGGGGCCTGAATTTGGCAGACCTCTCAGAATATCATGAAAAGGAGGATGAATGAACTCATGGAGATCAACATCCGACACTGCGGAGACACCATCACGTGTTTCTCAACGCAGTGATTCTAGAGCACTGCCCCCATCCCTTATGGGAAATATGTAAAACATGCAAAACAGAAGCCGCGGAGACACCATCACGTGTTTCTCAACGCAAGCAATGACCAGCCAGGTCTTTACCCGGGAAGGAACAACCACGGGAAGGGCAGTCTCCAATGAAGGAAACCACCTATGCCAAAACATGGTATCCATCCACATACAGCTGTTTCGGGGTATTGCCCCTCATCAGTGTGGAGTAGGAAACTGGCTGGTAGGAGCAATGCCTAGTAAAAAAGACTATGAAAAGGAGGATGAATGAACTCATGGAGATCAACATCCGACACTGCGGAGACACCATCACGTGTTTCTCAATGCAGTGATTCTAGAGCACTGCCCCCATCCCTTATGGGAAATATGTAAAACATGCAAAACAGAAGCCGCGGAGACACCATCACGTGTTTCTCAACGCAATCAATGACCAGCCAGGTCTTTACCCGGGAAGGAACAACCACGGGAAGGGCAGTCTCCAATGAAGGAAACCACCTATGCCAAAACATGGTATCCATCCACATACAGCTGTTTCGGTGTATTGCCCCTCATCAGTGTGGAGTAGGAAACTGGCTGGTAGGAGCCATGCCTAGTAAAAAAGACTATGAAAAGGAGGATGAATGAACTCATGGAGATCAACATCCGACACTGCGGAGACACCATCACGTGTTTCTCAATGCAGTGATTCTAGAGCACTGCCCCCATCCCTTATGGGAAATATGTAAAACATGCAAAACAGAAGCTGCGGAGACACCATCACGTGTTTCTCAAAGCAAGCAATGACCAGCCAGGTCTTTACCCGGGAAGGAACAACCACGGGAAGGGCAGTCTCCAATGAAGGAAAACACCTATGCCAAAACATGGTATCCATCCACATACAGCTGTTTCGGGGTATTGCCCCTCATCAGTGTGGAGTAGGAAACTGGCTGGTAGGAGCAATGCCTAGTAAAAAAGACTATGAAAAGGAGGATGAATGAACTCATGGAGATCAACATCCGACACTGCGGAGACACCATCACGTGTTTCTCAACGCAGTGATTCTAGAGCACTGCCCCCATCCCTTATGGGAAATATGTAAAACATGCAAAACAGAAGCCGCAGAGACACCATCACTTGTTTCTCAACGCAAGCAATGACCAGCCAGGTCTTTACCCGGGAAGGAACAACCACGGGAAGGGCAGTCTCCAATGAAGGAAACCACCTATGCCAAAACATGGTATCCATCCACATACAGCTGTTTCGAGGTATTGCCCCTCATCAGTGTGGAGTAGGAAATGGATGTTGATCTCCATGAGTTCATTCATCCTCCTTTTCATAGTCTTTTTTACTAGGCATTGCTCCTACCAGCCAGTTTCCTACTCCACACTGATGAGGGGCAATACCCCGAAACAGCCGTATGTGGATACCATGTTTTGGCATAGGTGGTTTCCTTCATTGGAGACTGCCCTTCCCGTGGTTGTTCCTTCCCGGGTAAAGACCTGGCTGGTCGTTGCTTGCGTTGAGAAACACGTGATGGTGTCTCCGCGGCTTCTGTTTTGCATGTTTTACATATTTCCCATAAGGGATGGGGGCAGGGCTCTAGAATCACTGCGTTGAGAAACACGTGATGGTGTCTCCGCAGTGTCGGATGTTGATCTCCATGAGTTCATTCATCCTCCTTTTCATAGTCTTTTTTACTAGGCATTGCTCCTACCAGCCAGTTTCCTACTCCACACTGATGAAGGGCAATACCCCGAAACAGCTGTATGTGGATGGATAAAATGTTTTGGCATAGGTGGTTTCCTTCATTGGAGACTGCCCTTCCCGTGGTTGTTCCTTCCCGGGTAAAGACCTGGCTGGTCATTGCTTGCATTGAGAAACACGTGATGGTGTCTCCGCGGCTTCTGTTTTGCATGTTTTACATATTTCCCATAAGGGATGGGGGCAGTGCTCTAGAATCACTGCATTGAGAAACACGTGATGGTGTCTCCGCAGTGTCGGATGTTGATCTCCATGAGTTCATTCATCCTCCTTTTCATAGTCTTTTTTACTAGGCATTGCTCCTACCAGCCAGTTTCCTACTCCACACTGATGAAGGGCAATACCCCGAAACAGCTGTATGTGGATGGATACCATGTTTTGGCATAGGTGGTTTCCTTCATTGGAGACTGCCCTTCCCGTGGTTGTTCCTTCCCGGGTAAAGACCTGGCTGGTCATTGCTTGCGTTGAGAAACACGTGATGGTGTCTCCGCGGCTTCTGTTTTGCATGCTCTCAGAATATCAGACCTACACCTGTCACTCATCCACCTGTTACTGAACAATGTTTCAGCTAGAAATGCTGTTCCAAGCCCTGTCCCATGCAGCCATGTTGCACAATTATACTATTTGTGTTCTGGGTCAATTGATGCCACTTTTCCTGTTGTCTGCCCCTAATTTGAACTGTGTGGGAATATTTTTGACTCTCTTTAAGGTGTTGTCGAGTATGTTTGATGAACCATACGGTGAATAATGGGAGGTTTGCCTAAGCGTACTGAACTGAACATTGAAAGGTTTGCTAATCTCTAGTAGCAAGCTCTGTCTTGTGAGTATTTCACTCTGTATACCTACGATTCACCTTAATTCACTTCTCATTACACAGTCCGTTCATCCGTTTATATATCCTTCACTTATTACACTCAAGATACATGTTTCAATACACCATCAACACTCCTTGCCCCCTGCATTCACACTCACCCGCTCACTGATTTCTATGTACTGTACATACTATGCACCATACATTTTCCATGCTTCCGCTACATAGATTTCAGGCTTAGGAGGACTGTGCGCAAATGCCTGCTGGCCAGGTTCCTCAACCTGTTCCGCCCTCAGCTATCAGACTATGCTGGAACGCATTGCGGTCATTACTATGACTGCGCTGCTGGCTTGTACGTCACGTGCCTGGAACGTCTGGTAGCATGATGGGGCGGTCCCATTACGGAATGCACCGTGATGCGTAATCACTAGCCCTCATCATCAGGCACATGAATGAAACACATGATTTACTCTACCCCTGTTCATTGGTAGAGATTTCACTTTTAAAGATCCTGTTACCCTTTCCTCTTACATGCCCCTTGAAGAAGTGTGGATGAAATGTGCGTCAGGACACAGGGATGCAGGACTGATACAGTTTTACTACATATCTAGTAAGTGGCATTTATTGAGCTGGGTATTGTAGTGCATCCATTTATGGTATTTGTAGCAGTTATAGCTCTTCTTTGCTTTATAAAGCGGTCCCACTCTCATAGCCATACATGCTAATTACTCATATGTCCCACTATCATCCTACTGATCTCTCCAAACATAAAAGCCCATGTCAGGATTTCCTAAATCTCACTTAGTCACAAAGCTTGACCCAGTACACGCTTACTTTTATTTTTCGTTGTAACCGTAGCTGTACTCACAATGCTCTCCAGCGGGTTCAGTATGTTTCTATGCACAATCCTGTGGGAAATGAATGATCCTCATATATGAAATAAATTTCGCACAACCACACGGGATATCCAAAATAAATAAATATGTAAGGAGGTGGCGAGGACCCTCAATTGTCTTCTCCCTCCTACACACTGAGCCCATGCAGCAACCCAATGATTCCATCATACATTGTTATGCTGTGTATTAATGTTGTATATTGTTTTGTCGTGTATTAATGTGCTATGGGTAATGTGCTGTGTTTGCTATGACTGTTCTTATACTGTGTATACTGTAATGTGCGGTTTGTTATGCAAAAGCTTAGCAATAGAAAGGAAACATAGAGATAAGCTTTTGGGAGGAGTTAAGAATCATAGAATCATAGAATCATAGAATCGTAGAGTTGGAAGGGACCTCCTGGGCCATCTGGTCCAACCCCCTGCTCAAAGCAGGATTCGCTAAATCATCCCAGTCAGATGTCTGTCCAGCCTCTGTTTGAAGACTTCCATTGAAGGAGAACTCACCACTTCTCGTGGCAGCCTGTTCCACTCATTGATCACTCTAACTGTCAAAAAGTTTTTTCTAATATCTAATCTGTGTCTCCTCCCCTTCAGTTTCATCCCATTGCTTCTAGTCTTTCCTTGTGCAAATGAGAATAAAGTTGATCCTTCTACAATGTGACAACCCTTTAGATATTTGTAGACAGCTATTAAGTCTCCTCTCAGTCTTCTCTTTTGCAAACTAAACATTCCCAAATCCTGCAACCTTTCCTCATAAGACAGGGTTTGCAGACCGGTCACCATTCTGGTCGCTCTTTTCTGAACTTGCTCCAGTTTGTTGATGTCTTTTTTAAAATGTGGTGCCCAAAACTGGACACAATATTCCAGATGAGGTCTGACCAAAGAGGAGTAGAGGGAAATAATGACTTCACGTGATCTAGACTGTATGCTTCTGTTAATACATCCTAGAATTGCATTTGCCTTTTTTGCTGCTGCATCACACTGTTGACTCATATTCAGTCTGTGATCTATTAGTATACCCAAGTCTTTTTCACATGTGCTGTCACTTAGCCCTATTCCTCCCATTCTGTATATGCTTTTTTCATTTTTATTGCCCAGATGTAGTACTTTGCATTTCTCCCTGTTAAAAATCATTCTGTTAGTTGCTGCCCACTTCTCCAGTTTATTTAAATCTTTTTGAATCCTCTCTCTCTCTTCTGTAGTATTAGCTATCCCTCCTAGCTTTGTGTCATCAGCAAATTTAATCAGATTACCCTCAATTCCTTCATCTAAATCGTTGATAAAGATGTTGAACAATACAGGGCCCAGGACAGAGCCCTGTGGTACCCCACTTGAGACATTCTTCCAACTGGATGTGCAGCCATTTACGACCACTCTCTGGGTCTGATCACTAAGCCAGTTATGAATCCACCTAACAGTTGCCTTGTCCATTCCATACTTAGTCATTTTTTCAATAAGGATTTTATGAGAGACTTTGTCAAATGCTTTGCTGAAGTCAAGATATACTATATCTACAGCATTTCCTTGATCCACCCAATCAGTGATACCGTCATAGAAGGAAATTAAGTTAGTCTGACATGACTTATTAGTTACAAACCCATGCTGACTCTGTTTAATCACTTCATTCTTATCCAGGTATTGACATACATGTTGTTTAATAATTTGTTCAAAGATCTTTCCTGGTATAGAAGTCAGACTCACCGGCCTATAGTTGCCTGGGTCCACCTTCTTCCCCTTTTTGAAGATAGGAACAACATTTGCTCTTCTCCAGTCTTCTGGCACTTCTCCTGTTCCCCAAGAATTTTCAAAGATTATGGAGAGGGGTTCAAAAATTTCTTCTGCTATCTCCTTCAGTACTCTGGGGTGTAATTCATCTGGTCCTGGAGACTTGAATTCATTTAGGTTAGCTAAGTGTTTCCTTACTATCTCTCTGTTTATAGATATCCTGGATTCTTCTATTCCCTTAATAGGACAGTGAATAACAGTTGATGTTACATTTCCTTTCTCAGAGAAAACAGATGCAAAATAGGAATTTAAAAGTTCAGCCTTCTCAACATCCTGTCTTACCATTTCATCATTTTCATCCTGTAAAAATCCTAAGAAGGTGGACTGTGCAGCAGACTAAGGCCAGGGTCACACTGGCGAGGAATACGGACGAGTGAGAGGCGTTAAAAGCACGCATTACACACGGACAAATTATTCTCTATGGGTTTGCTCCCAACAGCCGTATATTTCTCGGGCGTATTCTATGGTCCGTGCCAATCGCAGCATGCTGCGATTGTCAGCGTACTACGCCCGCAATACGCCAATGCAAGTCTATGGGTGCACAAAAAATACGGATTACACACGGACCACACATGTGACTTGCGAGAAATACGCAGCCGGTGTCTTTTAGAAAAGCCGGCAATTCAGTGCGCTACACAGTAAACTCACACTGACAGGTTTAATAAAGAATGAAAGAATAGATATATACACATAGAATATATATATACAGTGGGGCAAAAAAGTATTTAGTCAGTCAGCAATAGTGCAAGTTCCACCACTTAAAAAGATGAGAGGCGTCTGTAATTTACATCATAGGTACACCTCAACTATGGGAGACAAACTGAGAAAAAAAAATCCAGAAAATCACATTGTCTGTTTTTTTTTTTTCATTTTATTTGCATATTATGGTGGAAAATAAGTATTTGGTCAGAAACAAAATTTCATCTCAATACTTTGTGATATATCCTTTGTTGGCAATGACAGAGGTCAAACGTTTTCTGTAAGTCTTCACAAGGTTGCCACACACTGTTGTTGGTATGTTGGCCCATTCCTCCATGCAGATCTCCTCTAGAGCAGTGATGTTTTTGGCTTTTCGCTTGGCAACACGGACTTTCAACTCCCTCCAAAGGTTTTCTATAGGGTTGAGATCTGGAGACTGGCTAGGCCACTCCAGGACCTTGAAATGCTTCTTACGAAGCCACTCCTTCGTTGCCCTGGCGGTGTGCTTTGGATCATTGTCATGTTGAAAGACCCAGCCACGTTTCATCTTCAATGCCCTTGCTGATGGAAGGAGGTTTGCACTCAAAATCTCACGATACATGGCCCCATTCATTCTTTCATGTACCCGGATCAGTCGTCCTGGCCCCTTTGCAGAGAAACAGCCCCAAAGCATGATGTTTCCACCACCATGCTTTACAGTAGGTATGGTGTTTGATGGATGCAACTCAGTATTCTTTTTCCTCCAAACACGACAAGTTGTGTTTCTACCAAACAGTTCCAGTTTGGTTTCATCAGACCATAGGACATTCTCCCAAAACTCCTCTGGATCATCCAAATGCTCTCTAGCAAACTTCAGACGGGCCCGGACATGTACAGGCTTAAGCAGTGGGACACGTCTGGCACTGCAGGATCTGAGTCCATGGTGGCGTAGTGTGTTACTTATGGTAGGCCTTGTTATATTGGTCCCAGCTCTCTGCAGTTCATTCACTAGGTCCCCCCGCGTGGTTCTGGGATTTTTGCTCACCGTTCTTGTGATCATTCTGACCCCACGGGGTGGGATTTTGCGTGGAGCACCAGATCGAGGGAGATTATCAGTGGTCTTGTATGTCTTCCATTTTCTAATTATTGCTCCCACAGTTGATTTCTTCACTCCAAGCTGGTTGGCTATTGCAGATTCAGTCTTCCCAGCCTGGTGCAGGGCTACAATTTTGTTTCTGGTGTCCTTTGACAGCTCTTTGGTCTTCACCATAGTGGAGTTTGGAGTCAGACTGTTTGAGGGTGTGCACAGGTGTCTTTTTATACTGATAACAAGTTTAAACAGGTGCCATTACTACAGGTAATGAGTGGAGGAAAGAGGAGACTCTTAAAGAAGAAGTTACAGGTCTGTGAGAGCCAGAAATCTTGATTGCTTGTTTCTGACCAAATACTTATTTTCCACCATAATATGCAAATTAAATGAAAAAAAAACAGACAATGTGATTTTCTGGATTTTTTTTTCTCAGTTTGTCTCCCATAGTTGAGGTCTACCTATGATGTAAATTACAGACGCCTCTCATCTTTTTAAGTGGTGGAACTTGCACTATTGCTGACTGACTAAATACTTTTTTGCCCCACTGTATATATATATATATACATACATGTCATTGTGACAAACATATATATATATATTTATATTTCACAGAGTTCTTCATAGCAGAATAGCCGCTAATTAAACTGGCGGCTTCTATCAAATCATTCCCCAACCCGACATGAAATGACACATGGTTTACATTCAGTAAACCATTTCATTTCAAGTTTTTTTATATATCCTTGACTAATAATTAGAAGAGGGTTTGTGTGCAAAATTTGGGAGCTGTAGTTGTTATTTTAAGGGGTTAATTCATTGTTAAAAATGCGTGGGCTTCCCATTGCCCTATATTTGTGGCGAGTGGGTTAATCTAACAAAGGGTTAATGTCACCATTCGATTGTAATGTGACATTAACCCTTTGTTAGATTAACCCATTCGCCACCGCTACAGGGCAATGGGAAGCCCACGCATTTTTTAACACCGAATTAACCCCTTAAAATAACAACTACAACTCCCAAATTTTGCACACAAACCCTCATCTAATTATTAGTCAGGGACATATAGAAAACATGAAATGAAATGCTTTACTGAATGTAAACCATGTGTCATTTCATGTCGGGTTGGGGAATGATTTGATAGAAGCCGGCAATTTAATTAGCGGCTATTCTGCTATGAAGAACTCTGTGAAATATATATATATATGTTTATGTCAATGACTTGTGTGTATGTATATATATATATATATATATATACACAGTATATATATGCATTCTATGTGTCTATATCTATTATTTCATTTCTGTTAGAAACCCTGTCATAGGGCTCCATTATATGTCCGTTTTGCAAGGCGGCAAGAAAATCTCGCCATACGGATTACATACGGATGCTGACATGCGCAAAATACGCAACCACACCTTGCTTACAGATGACATACAGAGCACTATTTAGGGGTCATTTATCCGTATTACGCCTGTAAACTACGGACCGTATTTTGCGTCAGTTAGTGTGACCCCGGCCTTACAGGAAAAGGATTCTAGCAGCAGAGCCTGGGCAGGCTATCCTAGGGCAGGACGCTATCCACAGCCCGGAGCAGAGGATACCCTGGTAAAGGGGATAAAAGCTGCCACGGACTGTAAAGCAGTGTGGACGGGCCCTGGTACCATGGGAATGTCCCCTGAAGGAGCATGGGTTCCTTCCCCAAACCTGGAGGGGAGCCATTGATGCTGTGCAGCCTCATGAAGTTGCAGGGACAGAGCAGGACACATTGTGTTGTGTACAGTAAAGTTTTCCCGCTGGAACAGAAATGTGGCCTGTGGTGTTTTCCTGAGTACTCATCCCCAGCAGCTGAAGTGAGCGAGTGAAGAAGGTAACTTACTGTACCGCAGGACTGGGATGTCACTTGTCTTCACATGTGCAAGGGGCCAGGGTGTGCACTGACTGTTTGTTGGACTCAGCCATGACTACCACCCGTGCCCCCTTGTTACAAATTGTATTGTAAGGGTTCCAATGGATTGTGATGAATAAGAAAATGCTCACACAAGAATTGAATTTACTAAATTGATTTACTATATAAAGTGATAAGATCAAATAATAATATAAAACTATAAATACATATACATTAATCAGAAACAGGCATTATTCATACATTACATTATTCAGATAGTCTCAGCTCCGTGTCCTCTCTGGTCTGTCACCTCTCTTTCTCTGTGTCTCTCCCTCTCTGCTAATCAGTACCCTCCTTTTATATGTAAAAACTTCTCTAAAGCCTTTGATGTCCCAAAGTAAATGTGAGACTTAAACAGTATCTATCCTTGGATGCAAGTGAGATGACCCCCTGAGGCCAAATAGATGAGATTTCACCAGTTGACAATCCATGGGGAAAGTTAACACACCCAATCTAATTATGGCAACGAAGGTCCTTTGTTGGTAGATAAGTGTAAGCCAGTTATTTGCTCTGCTTGGACAATTTGACCATGTCCTTGAAACAAGTTTCAATGACCTTCTAGGAAGGTTCAAAGAGCTGAGTATAACTGATTGAAACTATATCAATAGTTGATATTAATTAATTGGAGTGTTGAAACCATTAAAAATAAATCATAGTATACACAAATACACAACTAATGAATATTAAATATACACCAACACATACTCATGTTTGTCCAAATATAGATATACACCTACAAAATTAACATACACTCATACACACTGTGGTCGATCAGCTCACTTGGCTGCACACGGAGGTAGACAAAGGAACCTTGTCTCTAAGTCTCTCACTGGTTTATAAGAAGGGCTGCATAAGCCGGTGCAGAGCTAGCAAAAATAAACAAGGCCTTCCTGGCCTAAGGAAAAACAAAACATAAAATACAGCACAGTTTGTGTTGTTGCGGGGATCTGCCCGTTCAGGAAAAATCAACATACAGTGGTTCCTTGTCAGGACACACAGCACTGGAGATCCACTCTCCAGGCCTACCAAACACTGAATGCCTCAGAAGGCCGACTAATTAAACCCCAGACCACACCCTGGAGTGGAGATAAGATGGACAACCTCCTACCCACTCTAAGGTTGTCTAAAAAAAAATAGCCAATTAACCCCTGTCAACACAGTGTGCTGGAGCAAACTTCTGGGTTTCAAATCACTGAAGAAAATAGCATCAGTGAAACATATCACCCATGCAGTACTTTGCCAGTGACTGTCACAACACACATACACAATCTATTACTATATTTACCTACATAATCAATATATACACACTGTAATATTTCTCTAGCGCAGGCCCGGATTGATAATCTGGCGAACAGGGCAGATTCCTCGGTGGGCCGGTGGCTCTGAACTACAAAATGGGCCGCCAGCCCTTTAAAACTTCTGACTAGGCCCTGTGTGTGCTCGCGCTCAGCTGGTGTACGCGCTGATAAGGGCCTTCAGCTTCCCGCGTCAGTGTGTGAGCACGGCTGCGGCCCTAGTCAGTGCAGGCAAGCAGGGTAGTGCGCGCACACAGGGCCCAGGTCAGAAATTTGAAAAGGCCGCCTGGGCGCGCAGAGGACGCCTCTCTGCTCTCCTTCAGGGCCCAGGGCGTTGCTAACGTGAAAGCTCCGGGGCTCTTGCCCTGAACGTTTTGCCAGAGCCCCAGATGGCACTTATTGGCCCTGGCTCCTGTCCTCCTGTGCGGCTCACTCTGAGGGAGCAATCAAGATGAAACGTCAGCATAAGGTCAGCATAGGTGGCGTGCTCCCAGGGACAGATAAGCTCCTGTCAGCATGGTGACAGCTTCTCCCTGCTCTCATCTGCTATCCCGTAGAGAGGAGAGAGCGGGGCATGTGCCAGACAGTGTTGCTGTGAGCAGGAGAAGCTGAAGAGCCTGAGGCTGTGTTTGTGTGAGGCTGTGTGTATGTGTGTGAGAGGCTGTGTGTGTGTGAGGCTGTGTGTATGTGTGTGAGAGGCTGTGTGTGTGAGGCTGTGTGTGAGGCTGTGTGTGTGAGGCTGTGTGTGTGTGAGGCTGTGTGTGTATGTGTGTAAGGCTGTGTGTGTGTGTGAGAGGCTGTGTGTGTATGTGTGAGGCTGTGTGTGTATGAGGCTGTGTATGTGTGAGGCTGTGTGTGTATATGTGTGAGGCTGTGTGTGTATGTGTGTGGTTGTGTATGTGTGTGTGAGGCTGTGTGTATGTGTGTGTGAGGCTGTGTGTGTATCTTTCCTCCCCACCTGACCTCCTTTGCTGAACTGCTCCTCATCCTCAAATCTGTCCTAATTAAACATAAAACAAGCTGCCCACTCTCCTTCTCCCATCTGCTCTCCCTTTCTCTGCTTCTCCTCACTGCTGGCGACATATCTCCCAATTCTGGACCCCCACAGCTCATACCCCCCATTACTACCCCTTCCTACCACTCCCTGTCTAATAAGAACTACCGCAATCTTTCCAGCTTAAATCCCGTGCCATTGACACCCAACCCCCTCCTCCCTCTCTCTGAAGCACTTTGGAATGCCCGCTCCATCTGCAATAAGCTTCATGTGATTCATGACCTCTTTCTCTCTCGCAATCTTGCCTTTCTTAGCCTCACAGAAACCTGGCTGACACCCTCTGACACCGCCTCTCCTGCTGCGCTGTGTTACGGCGGCCTCCACTTCACCCACACTCCTCGCCCTGGCAACAGACACGGTGGAGGAGTGGGTCTTCTCCTTCCAACTGCACCTTTAACCCAATCACACCTCTTCCCTCCCTAATCCTCCCCTCTTTTGAAGTCCACTCTGTCCGCATCTACTCTCCTTCCAACCTCCAAGTGGCCGTCATATACCGACCTCCGGGCCCGACCACTGCCTTCATTGACCAATTCTCTACCTGGCTTCTTCACTTTCTTTCAACTGACATCCCCACTGTCATCATGGGTGACTTCAACATCCCCACTGATACCCTTCAGTCAGCAGCCTCCAAACTCCTGTCCCTTACTTCATCCTTTGGACTTACTCTGTGGTCCTCCTCAGCCACCCACACAGAAGGACACACATTAGACCTGGTCTTCACCCGCCTCTGCTCTCTTTCTAACTTCACCACCTCCCCTCTCCCTCTCTCTGACCACCATCTACTCACTTTCTCATCCCTGTCCTCCTCTCCTGGCACCCATGTCCAGCAACATGCGCACCCCTGCAGAAACCTTGCACACCTAGACACCCACTCGCTCTCTGACTCTATTCTACCACTGGCATCCATATCCTCACTCCAAGCACAGACAGTACCACTGCTTTCTACAATGCCACTCTCGCATCAGCTATTGACACGGTCGCCCCCCTCGTTCATGGCAGAATGCGACATACTAACAGACAACCCTGGCACAATAACACCACTAAAAAGCTCCGGCAAGTGTCCAGGGCTGCAGAGCGGCGTTGAAAGAAAACAAATTCGCAAGATGACTTCACTGCATTCAAACAGGCAACAATCGCTTTCAAATCTGCCCTCACCCCTGCTAAACAGGCCTACTTCACAACCCTTGTATCTTCCCTATCCTACAATCCCAAACAGTTATTCAAAACTTTCAACTTCCTCCTCCGCCCACCACTGCCCTCTCCAACCTCCCTTATCTCTGCTGAGGACTTTGCCACACACTTCAAAAATAAGATAGATCAAACAATGCAAGTCTTCATTGTTCAACCACCACAAACCCTTTGTATAAAAGACCAATGCCCAAACCCCATAACCTCCCTCTCTAACATCACTGAAGAGGAGCTTAATTGCCTCTTCTCCAAATCGCACCTCACATCCTGTGCACTTGACCCCATCCCATCCCACCTCCTCCCCAACCTCACCACTACACTTATCCCATCCCTAACCCACATCTTCAACCTATTGCTAATGTCCAGTACCTTCCCTTCTGCTTTTAAACATGCCACAATCACGCCTATCCTTAAAAAGCCAACCCTCGACCCAACGGCTATGTCCAGCTATCGCCCAATATCACTGCTTCCATTCGCTTTCAAACTCCTGGAGCTGCACGTCTACGCTGAACTTTCTTCCCACCTCTCATCTAACTTGCTCTTTGACAATCTACAATCTGATTTCCGCCCCCATCACTCCACTGAGACAACCCTGACTAAAATTACTAACAACCTACTTACAGCCAAAGCAAACGGACAATACTCTATACTCTTGCTTCTAGACCTGTCCTCTGCATTCGACACAATTAACCACTGCCTCCTACTACAGATCCTTTCCTCCTTTGGCATCAAAGACATCGCCCTATCCTGGATCTCATCATACCTTTCAAACCCCACATTCAGCGTTTCCCACTCCCACACTACCTCCTCATCCCACTGTCACGGGGCTTAGTTCAACTAAGGCTGAAATACCCGGGGCCCCTGTGGTGTCCCTTTTACTAGGGGAAACCCTGTCTGACCCTCAACCCAGGGTTTTTGCTGAAGGTGCAAATGCCTGAGCCTCCGACCTTTCCTTATCTCCTGCTCAGCCCTGCACTTAACCCTCCACCCTCCACCCAGTGAGGAGTCACACCACCAAAGCTCCCACACAAATAATGACAGACAGGGAGAACTTAAACTGCACTGCGCCGCACACACACAGGAATAAACAGTAATGTGAACAGGGCACAACTAAACACAAATATGGGAAGGAGAAAGGATAACGACGGATCATACGACACCAGATATGAATCTCTCTCTCTTGAACACCTCCACTCCAGACCGGAACCACTTGGTATGAAACACAAGCTATAATCGGCGACGCCCATATGCCAGTATGACTATTTAAAGACCGTGGGCGTGACTAACCTTCCAACCTGGTCTCCAGCAGGATTAACCCCCGAGAGCCTGAAGATCAAACCGGCGCCACTGAGGCTATAGTGGCTGGAGGTGGAACTACCTCTGCCTGCCGGATGCTGTGGTGTGAACAGCGTCCGACATGACAGCACCCCGTCTTCTACGAGGGACCCCAGGGCCCTCAAGACTCATAGGACCCGGCTTGTCCGGATGACGACGGTGAAAAGAACTGACCAGCCGATCCGCATGTATGTCTGAGGCTGGAACCCAAGACCTCTCCTCTGGACCATACCCCCGCCAGTGCACCAAATACTGAAGAGTACGGCGTACTACTCGAGAGTCCACCACCTTGGCGACCTCGAACTCTAACTCGCCATCCACCATGACTGGAGGTGGCATCGGCGTCGTGTCCACCAAGCCTACCACCTTTTTCAATAAAGCCCTGTGAAAAACGTTATGTATTCTGTACACCGCAGGAAGTTCCAACCGATAAGCCACTGGGTTAATGATGGCAGAAATCCTAAAAGGCCCAATAAACCTTGGACCCAGTTTTAAAGATGGGATTTTGAGTTTTATGTTCTTCGTAGCTAACCACACCCATTCACCCACACACAGGTCCGGACCTGGCACGCGTCTACTGTCAGCCACCCGTTTGTACCTGGCACTCATGCTCAACAAACGCTGTTTCACCCGCCTCCAGACTGATGACAATTGGGCTCCTAGCTGATCCTCCTCCGGGACACCCCCGGAGTCACCCTGACGTAAGGTACAAAACTGAGGATGTTGACCGTACACACAAAAGAATGGAGACTCTCCTGATGACTCTTGGCGGTGATTATTTAATGCGAATTCGGCCAGAGGAAGGAAAGTAGACCACTCCTCCTGGTTGTCGGACACAAAGCATCGTAAATACTGTTCTAGATTTTGGTTCATGCGCTCAGTTTGTCCATTAGACTGTGGATGAAACGCCGATGAATGTGACAACTTGATCCCCAACCTAGAGCAAAAAGCTTTCCAAAACCTCGCCACAAATTGCGTACCCCTATCAGATACTATGTCAGACGGTACTCCGTGGAGTCTGACCACCTCCTTCACAAATACCTGAGCCAACGTCTTAGCATTGGGCAAAGAGGACAACGCCACAAAATGCACCATCTTTGAAAAACGGTCAACCACCACCAGGATGACCGTGTTCCCTGCCGAGGCTGGCAAGTCAGTGATAAAATCCATGGAGATTTCTGTCCATGGCCTATTGGGTACCCCCAGAGGCTGTAGCGTGCCAGCAGGACGGGTTCGGGGTGACTTAGCCCTAGCGCACGTGATGCAAGCTGCCACGTACGAGACCACGTCCTGCCGGATTTTGGGCCACCAGAAACGATGCGATACCACCTCTAAGGTGCCCTTCACCCCTGGGTGACCAGCCAGTACCGAATCGTGGTGTTCCTTCAACACCTTAGGCCGAAGATGCAGGGGTACAAATGATTTGTTGGCGGGAAGTCCTGGTGGTACCTCCTCTTGGGCCTCGGCAATCTCCGCCTCTACCTCAGTCGTGAGAGCCGAGACCACTACCCCTTTCTGGAGGATGGATACCGGCTCTTCCCGAGGTTCTCCCCCTGGAAAACACCTAGACAAAGCATCCGCCTTGGTGTTTTTAGCCCCGGGACGGTACGTCACAAGAAAATTGAAACGAGTAAAAAACAATGCCCAGCGAGCCTGCCTAGGAGACAGACGCTTGGCCGACTCCAGGTAGAGCAGATTCTTATGGTCGGTGATAACTGTGACCTGGTGAGCCGCCCCCTCCAAGAAGTGTCGCCATTCCTCAAAAGCCAGTTTGATGGCCAACAACTCCCTGTTGCCGATATCATAATTCCGTTCGGCCGGCGACAGCTTCTTGGAGAAGTAGGCGCATGGATGCATCTCGCTCAAGGACGAGCCTTGAGACAGTACTGCCCCCACTCCCACCTCCGACGCATCAACCTCTACCACAAAAGGTTTAGACACGTCTGGTTGCACCAGAATGGGGGCTGAAGCAAAACTATTCTTCAGACGCTCAAATGCACGTATAGCCACCTCAGGCCAGTTCGCCAGATCGGCACCCTTCTTTGTCATGTCCGTGAGCGGTTTGGCGACAGTCGAAAAGTGTTTTATAAATTTCCTATAATAATTCGCAAACCCAAGGAACCGCTGGAGTGCTTTCAGACTCTCCGGCCTCTCCCATTGCAACACCGCTTGCACCTTAGCGGTGTCCATTTTAAAACCGGCTGCGGACACAATATATCCCAAAAAGGGCAACTCCTGGACAAAAAATAAACATTTTTCCAGCTTAGCATAGAGCTGGTTCTCCCGGAGAAACTGTAACACCTGCCTAACATGCTCCAAATGAGTGTCCCGATCGCTAGAATAAATGAGGATATCATCCAGGTATACAATCACAAATCTCCCCAGGACATGAGCAAATACATCATTAATAAAATGTTGGAAAACGGCAGGCGCGGTGGTCAACCCAAACGGCATAACCAGACTCTCAAAATGACCCTCAGGAGTGTTAAACGCCGTCTTCCACTCATCCCCCTGACGGACCCTTATGAGGTTATACGCCCCCCTGAGGTCCAGCTTGGAAAACCATTTCGCCCCCGCTACCTGGTTGAACAAATCCGGGATCAACGGCATTGGGTAGGGATCACGGATAGTAATCTGGTTTAACTCTCGGAAATCCAGACACGGGCGTAACCCCCCATCTTTCTTCTTAATGAAGAAAAACCCCGCGGCTACAGGCGAGGACGAAGGCCGGATGTGACCTTTGCTCAGACTCTCCGCGATGTAGTCTTTCAGAGCTTGTCTCTCAGGACCAGAAATATTAAACATCCTGGCCTTAGGTAATTTGGCCCCGGGTTTTAACCTAATAGCACAGTCATAGGCTCTATGTGGAGGCAGTTCTGAGCAACCCTTCTCAGAGAAAACATCCACGAAATCCTGCAAAGCCTCCGGCAGGCTGGGCGTCACGGCGGACACACATGTGGCCAAGCAATTGTCTTGGCAGAAACCACTCCATTGTACTATGTCCTGAGTTTTCCAATCAATTACCGGGTTGTGCCTGGACAGCCATGGAAAACCCAGGACCATTTGAGCTGGGAGATTACGGAGGACCCTACATGTAACCGACTCAGAATGTAGGACCCCAATGTGGAGTTTCACCTCTGCCACAAACTCAGTAATCTCCCCTTGAGGGAGGGGAACAGCATTAATGGTCACCACCTGTATGGGGTGAGGAAGTTTTTCGATCTTAAACCCGGCGGTGTGTGCAAACTCCTCATCTATGAGATTGGTGGCGGAACCGCTATCCACAAACACTGATATAGGTAGCTCTCTGCCGGCGATAATAACCTTGGCAGGGAGCATACATTGAGATACCATCATGGAGGATATGCATACGCTCAGTTGGGTCTCCTCCATACCCTCTGAGCTTAACAGTTTTCCGCCGGTGTGACCCTCTTAGGTAGTACCGGGCAAACGTTAACATAATGACCTCCTTTACCACAGTAGAAACATGCTCCGGGCTTCCGGAATCCCGGAGCGCGAGGCTGAACCTGTGCCACGCCAGCAATCTGCATAGGTTCAGGGGACTCATCTACTTCAACCACACCTGCACCTCTGTTTTCCCCCAGAGGTAGCGTCTCCTGTGCCCCCTGACGAAAACGGCGATCAATACGTATCACCAAACTCATGGCAGACTCCAATGATGCCGGAGTCTCATACATCAGGAGGGCTTGTTTCACCCTCCCTGATACCCCATGAATAAACTGGCTCCGCAGTGCTGGGTCATTCCACTGTGTGTCTACAGCCCAGCGGCGAAATTCCGAACAATAGTCTTCTGCCAAGCGCTCCCCCTGGCGGAGGGCGCGGATTTTAGATTCCGCTAGAGCCAGTCGGTCAGGGTCATCGTAAATGAGCCCGAGGGCAGAAAAAACATTATCGACCGAATGAAATGTAGCAGAGTCAGCTGGTAAGGAAAATGCCCATGCTTGGGGGTCACCACTCAGTAATGACAACACCAGCCCTACTCGCTGGGCCTCATTACCTGAGGATATTGGCCGCATGCGGAAGTATAATTTGCAGGCCTCCCGAAATACGACAAATTTGCTGCGATCGCCTGAAAATCGTTCTGGCAGCGGAAACTTCGGCTCTGCACTGATACCTGCAGATGCCGTTTGCACCTTTGCTACTACCAGGCCCTGCTGCTGAACTGCCCCTTTCAACTCGGAGACCTGTATGGACAGCGCCGCCAACTGGCGGGTTATGGAATCTAATGGATCCATGGACTCCTGAAAAAATGTGGGCCGATTATAATGTCACGGGGCTTAGTTCAACTAAGGCTGAAATACCCGGGGCCCCTGTGGTGTCCCTTTTACTAGGGGAAACCCTGTCTGACCCTCAACCCAGGGTTTTTGCTGAAGGTGCAAATGCCTGAGCCTCCGACCTTTCCTTATCTCCTGCTCAGCCCTGCACTTAACCCTCCACCCAGTGAGGAGTCACACCACCAAAGCTCCCACACAAATAATGACAGACAGGGAGAACTTAAACTGCACTGCGCCGCACACACACAGGAATAAACAGTAATGTGAACAGGGCACAACTAAACACAAATATGGGAAGGAGAAAGGATAACGACAGATCATACGACACCAGATATGAATCTCTCTCTCTTGAACACCTCCACTCCAGACCGGAACCACTTGGTATGAAACACAAGCTATAATCGGCAACGCCCATATGCCAGTATGACTATTTAAAGACCGTGGGCGTGACTAACCTTCCAACCTGGTCTCCAGCAGGATTAACCCCCGAGAGCCTGAAGATCAAACCGGCGCCACTGAGGCTATAGTGGCTGGAGGTGGAACTACCTCTGCCTGCCGGATGCTGTGGTGTGAACAGCGTCCGACATGACACCCACCCTCTCTCTGCTGGAGTCCCCCAAGGCTCTGTTCTAGGACCCCTACTTTTCTCAATTTATACCCTTGGCCTGGGTCAACTCATAAAGTCCCATGGATTCCAGTACCACCTTTATGCTGATGACACTCAGATCTACCTCTCTGGCCCAGAAGTCACCTCTCTGCTGTCCAGAATCCCGGAGTGTCTATCAGCCATATCCTCCTTCTTCTCCTCTCGCTTCCTCAAGCTCAATGTGGACAAATCTGAACTGATCATCTTTCCTCCATCTCACAGATCTTCCTTACCTGACCTATCTATCATAATTAATGACATCACGCTTTCCCCAGTACCGGAAGTCCGCTGACTCGGAGTAGCCCTTGATTCTGCCCTGTCCATCTAACCACACATCCAAGCTCTTTCTACCTCCTGTCGCCTCCAGCTCAAAAATATTTCCAGAATCCGTCCTTTCCTCAACCCTCAATCTACTAAAATGCTTGTGCACGCCCTCATCATCTCCTGCCTTGACTACTGCAACATCCTTTTCTGTGGTCTCCCTGCTAAGACCCTCGCACCTCTCCAGTCCATCCTTAACTCTGCTGCCTGACTAATTCATCTCTCTCCTTGCTACTCCTCCACTTCTCCCCTCTGCAAATCTCTTCACTGGCTTCCATTCCCTCAGCGTATCCAGTTCAAATTACTAATACTGACCTACAAGGCCATCTATAACCTGTCTCCTCCATATGTCTCTGAACTAATCTCCTGATACCTTCCCTCACATAATCTACGGTCATCCCAAGGCCTCCTCTACTCCACACTTATTCGCTCCTCACCCAACTGCCTCCAAGACTTCTCCCAAATAGCCCCATCCTCTGGAATTCTTTGCCCCAACATGTCCGACTATCAACCGAATTCAGATCCTTCAGACGGAACCTGAAAACCCACCTCTTCAAGAAAGCCTACAGTCTGCAATGACCCTGCTGCCTCCTCACCACTATTGGAGATATCACCTCAACCAACACCAGAACTCCTGCAACCCTCCAACTACTGTCTCCTTCCCCACCATCCTGTAGCATGTAAGCCCGAAAGGGCAGGGTCCTCTCCCCTCTGAATCAGTCTGTCATTGTAAGTTTTTTACTGTAAGTGATATCTGTAATTTGTTTGTAACCCCTTTTTATGTACAGCACCATGAAATCAATGGTGCTATATAAATAATAATAATAATAATAAATAATGTGTGTGTGAGGCTGTGTGTGTATGTGTGTGTGAGGCTGTGTGTGTGTATGTGTGAGGCTGTGTGTGTGAGGCTGTGTGTGTGAGGCTGTCACAATTCTGCTGTGAGCAGGAGAAGCTGAAGAGCTGCAAGTGGACACCAGCCTCCTGAGGCTGTGTGTGTGTGTGAGGCTGTGCGTGTGTGAGGCTGTGTGTGTGAGGCTGTGTGTATGTGACGCTGTGTGTGTGAAGCTGTGTGTATGTGACGCTGTGTGTGTATGTGTGTGAGGCTGTGTGTGTATGTGTGTGTGAGGCTGTGTGTGTGTATGTGTGAGGCTGTGTGTGTATGTGTGAGGCAGTGTGTGTGTATATGTGTGAGGCTGTGTGTGTATATGTGTGAGGCTGTGTGTATGTGTGAGGCTGTATGTATGTGTGTGTGAGGCTGTGTGTATGTGTGTCGCTGTGTGTATGTGTGAGGCTGTGTGTATGAGTGAGGCTGTGTGTATGTGTGTGTGAGGCTGTGTGTGTATGGGTGAGGCTGTGTGTATGTGTGTGTGAGGCTGTGTGTATGTGTGTGTGAGGCTGTGTGTGTATGTGTGAGGCTGTGTGTATGTGTGTGTGTGAAGCTATATGTATGTGTGTGGCTTTGTGTATGTGTGAGGCTGTGTATGTGTGTGTGGCTGTGTGTATATACATGTGAGGTTGTGTGTTTGTGTGTGTGAGGCTGTATGTATGTGTGAGGCTGTGCGTATGTGTGTGAGGCTGTGTGTGTATGTGTGAGGCTGTGTATGTGTGTGTGAGGCTGTGTGTGTGAGGCTGTGTGTATGTGTGTGGCTATGTGTATGTGTGAGGCTGTGTATGTGTGTGAGGCTGTGTGTGAGCTACTTATGTGTGTGTGAGCTGTGTGATACGTGTGTGTGCGCTGTGTGCGGAAACTGTGGTTGTGTAAGCTGTGGGTGTGAACGTGAGCTGTGTGATACATGTGTGTGTGAGCGTGAGCTACTTGTGTGTGTGATACATGTGTGTGTGAGCTGTGTGATACGTGTGTGTGAGATACGTGTGTGATACGCGTGAGCTGTGTGTGTGAGCTGTGTGATACGTGTGTGTGTGTGTGAGCTGTGTGTGTGAACGTGACCTGTGTGTGTGAGCGTGAGCTGTGTGATACATGAGTGTGTGTGTGTGAGCTACTTGTGTGTGATACATGCATGTGAGCTGTGTGATACGTGTGTGTGAGATACGTGTGTGATACGCGTGAGCTGTGTGTGTGAGCTGTGTGATACATGTGTGTGTGTGAGCTGTGTGTGTGAACGTGACCTGTGTGTGTGAGCGTGAGCTGTGTGATACATGAGTGTGTGTGTGTGTGTGAGCTACTTGTGTGTGTGATACATGCATGTGAGCTGTGTGATATGTGTGTGTGAGCGTGAGCTGTGTGTGAGTGAGATCTACTTGTGTGTGAGCTACTTGAGTGTGTGAGCTGTGATACATGCGTGTGATATGTGTGAGCTGTGTGTGTGAGTGTGACCTGTTTGTGAGCTACTTGTGTGTGTGAGCTGTGTGTGTGAGCTACTTGTGTGTGAGCTGTGTGATACTTGCGTGTGTGAGCTGTTTGTGTGTGAGCTGTGTGTGTGAGCATGAGCTCTGTGTGAGCTGTGTGATACATGTGTGTGTTAGCTGTGTGATACATGCGTGTGTGATACGTGTGAACATGAGCTGTGAGTGTGAGTTGTTTGTGTGATCTACTTGTGTGAGCTGTGTGATATGTGTGTGTGAGCTGTGTGTGATACATTCATGTGTGATACGTGTGAACTGTGTATGTGTGTGAGATGTGTGTGAGCTGTGTGATACGTGTGTGTGCGAGACATGTGTGTGTGAGCTAAAGCAAAAGTTGGCACAGCCTGCCAGTGTTCTACTATTTGGGTGAGGACATTCATTGTATGTGGGCTGGTGATTTTTTTTTTCGTGCCAGGGTTGCTTTTTGGTCTTAGTCCAGCCCTGTATGCAGCACTCTTATATTTTGTCCCTAGGAACATTTATAGAACATCTACTGAATACATAGACTGATTCTTTTGCTTTACACATGCACAGGAATTTTTTTCCTATAACTACCCTATTATAGGTCAGTACTAGAGTTGAGCGACTTTTGTTTTTTTAGGGTCGCGTTTCGTTTCGTGAAACCCGACTTTTCCAAAAGTTGGGTCGAGCAAGATCGTCCGATTATAGGGAAAAGTCGGGGTCGTCCCGAAACACGAAACCCAATGTAAGTCAATGGGGAATAAAAGTCGGCAGTGAGAGGAGGACAGGAAACACACCTACAGTGCCCATTTGAATGTCAAAAGCATCAATTCTTCTTACTTAAGCTTGTCAACCTTAATTAACTTCATAATACAAGTTACGCACTGAAAAATGGGGGTTATTTGGCTAAAGTTGTGGGGGGGAGGGCTGGCTGCAGGTTTTCATGTGCCCTGGGTGAAAGAGCGCCCCTTTAACACATACCACAACTCATCATGCTCCGATACGGCAGAGAAATAGCGGTATAGTACAATGAAAAATACCTCACTTTTTACATCTCATGACGAGGCCCATCTATTTCTCCATACAGAATCATTGGTCCCATATAATGTTTGAAACAGTATATGATGAGCTCCACATAATGCTACAGTATATGTTGGTCCCCATGGATGAAGCTCCACTGTCTTATGGGCCCAAATAATGCTCCAAACATAATGGGCCCCATTTCTAATGCTCTAGTGTATAATGGGCCCTGTAAATGCTGCTCCAGTGTCTGATGTCCACCTTTGGAATGTTCCAGTGTATGGTGGGCCCCATCTATCATTCTCCAGAGTATAGTGCTCCCCAAAAATTGCTGTCCCAACATTGAAAACAATCAAATAAGTCTCCTCGCTAGGGAATCCCTGTACTTGTCTGGATTCCTCGTCGTCCCCATCTTCCATCTCACTGCACAGTATTTCAACTTTGCAAGTGCTGTGATCCTGAGCAAGCAGGGGGGGCCCACTCGTTGGCGACGGCACTGGCACAGGGCCCCTGATAGTACGGTGGTGTGTCTGATGGCGGGTGGGCCGAACCTGCACTTCCATCTGCAGCTTCCTCTTTGTCACCGTGTAAGATGGAACTGTATATGGGAAGGGTAACCTGAGTTTCATCAGGGTCAGATTCAGGTCGTGTAGCGTGCGAGGGGAATGTAGTGGTCTGGGTCAATGTACCAGCAGATTCATCGAGCAGTGGCTGGGCATCAGTGCACTTGTGTCGCCCCCAGGAGTACGGTTGCCACAGTGGCATTACCTTCTTCCTAGGGAGTGTGATGTCATGCTTGGGAGCAACGAACGATCTCTCTAGCAGGTTAACTGATTGGGCGGCGTTATTCCCACGAGTCATGACCCTCCAAACAGCGTTCATGAAGGCAAAGTGTTTGTTTTACGTGGGCAGTAGGGTTGCAAAGCTGAACCTTAAAGGAATGTCCAGAAGGGCACCACCAGGAGTGGAGCCTACGGTTAAATTCGACTCCACCTGGGAAACCTCAACCATGCCACCTACAGAACAGATGCACAAATTGCAAGCTTAATTCCATTAACGAACGAGACTCCGTCATGCCCCGCGGTCCGAGTCCGGCTTACTAGAGGGACACGTGAGGCTCTGGCACATGAGATTGGCCAATAACTGGTGTGTCATGCCCTTACATGTCCGTGGCTGCATGTGCGCTACACTGAAAAGGCCAGCGTTTGTCGCTTACAGGTGCAGATAACCCGCTTAACAACGTTAGTGTTGGTGATCACTGATTACAATTATTACCCGTGAACAATGATTTCCCAGTAAGTGCAGGTCAACCGCAGTTCCGGAATTAGGCCTAACCGTCATTCCTGAAAAAATGAAAAACTTACGTGTGCAAACCACAGGTGCTGTAGCTTGCTTAACAGCTCGCCAGCCGTTCTCACGCCCAGTATGGATTACACGTGATTGCACAAAGGTGAGAAAGGGTACCGTATCCCAGATAACATGTATGGATAGCGTACACATTCAAAATATATGTCTATACATCAGGAGGCAGGCTCAGACGGTGTTAGGCCCAGTATGGATTGCACGTGATTGCACAAAGGTTAGAAAGGGTACCGTATCCCCAGATAACATGTATGGATAGCGTACACATTCAAAATATATGTCTATACATCAGGAGGCAGGCTCAGACGGTGTTAGGCCCAGTATGGATTGCACGTGATTGCACAAAGGTTAGAAAGGGTACCGTATCCCCAGATAACATGTATGGATAGCGTACACATTCAAAATATATGTCTATACCTCAGGAGGCAGGCTCAGACAGTGTTAGGCCCAGTATGGATTGCACGTGATTGCACAAAGGTTAGAAAGGGTACTGTATCCCCAGATAACATGTATGGATAGCGTACACATTCAAAATATATGTCTATACATCAGGAGGCAGGCTCAGACGGTGTTAGGCCCAGTATGGATTGCACGTGATTGCACAAAGGTTAGAAAGGGTACCGTTTCCCCAGATAACATGTATGGATAGCGTACACATTCAAAATATATGTCTATACATCAGGAGGCAGGCTCAGACGGTGTTAAGCCCAGTATGGATTGCACGTGATTGCACAAAGGTTAGAAAGGGTACCGTATCCCCAGATAACATGTATGGATAGCGTACACATTCAAAATATATGTCTATACATCAGGAGGCAGGCTCAGACGGTGTTAGGCCCAGTATGGATTGCACGTGATTGCACAAAGGTTAGAAAGGGTACCGTTTCCCCGGATAACATGTATGGATAGCGTACACATTCAAAATATATGTCTATACATCAGGAGGCAGGCTCAGACGGTGTTAGGCCCAGTATGGATTGCACATGATTGCACAAAGGTTAGAAAGGGTACCGTATCCCCAGATAACATGTATGGATAGCGTACACATTCAAAATATATGTCTATACATCAGGAGGCAGGCTCAGACGGTGTTAGGCCCAGTATGGATTGCACGTGATTGCACAAAGGTTAGAAAGGGTACCTTATCCCCAGATAACATGTATGGATAGCGTACACATTCAAAATATATGTCTATACATCAGGAGGCAGGCTCAGACGGTGTCAGGCACAGTATGGATTTGACGGCCCAGACTACACAGTGGAGGAGCAGGGAGAGGTAAAGATTGCAAATGCTGGGGCCCTGCCCAAGCAAGGGGGCCCACTCGTGGGCGTCGGTACTGGCACTGGGCCCCTCATAGTATGGCGGTGTGTCTGACGGCGAGTGTGCACCACCACCATCAGAGACACTTGATTGCACTATGAAGGACCCTGTACCAGTGCCCGCGCCCAAGAGTCGGCCTACCCACCTGTCCAGGGCAACGGCACTCGCATGGTGTCGTGCGCTAGGTGCTGACCCCGGCCATGGGGGGGGGAGGCAGCACAGTTAGGGAGTTTAAGAAAGTGGCATATGTTGATGTTGGACATTCAGCTGATGCAAAAGGTGAAATAGGTCAAGTCCCAGGAAGAGGTGGACCAAAGCAAGCCATTTTTCTGTCACCCTATGTGTCATCAGGGGAAGGTGGGACAAAATCCTTGGCAACCCATGCGTGGTTCATTTTAATGAAGGTTAGATCATCCACATTTTGGGTTGACAGACGGGTCCTTTTTTCTGTCAGGATTGATCCAGCTGCACTGAAGACTCTTTCCGATAGCACACTTGCAGCTGGGCAAGCGAGCTCCTGTAAGGCATATTGTGCCAATTCAGGCCAGGTGTCCAGTTTAGCGGCCCAATAGTCAAAGGGGAATGACCTGTGTGGGAGAACATCGATATGGGAGGAAAAGTAGTTTGTAACCATAGTTGACAACTGCTGTCTCCTGTCACTTTCCATCGATGCAGTATTACCAGTTGTGTGAGCGATACTTGAAAAATCAGTCCACAACATTGTCATGAAACCCCTGTCTCCAACGCCACTTCTGCTGTGTGCACCACGAACACCTCTGCCAAGCTGCCCCCGGCCCGTACGGCTCGTGTGAGAACCATCACCGCTGCTGTGTGCTGGGAATGCCTCAAGCAACCGATTTACCAGAGTTGCTTGTTTATTAGCCAATATTAGGTCAAGGTTCTCCTGTGGCATGATGTTTTGTAATTTGCCTTTATAGCGTGGATCCAGGATGCTAGCCAACCAGTAGTCGTCATCGTTCATCATTTTGGCAATGCGGGGGTCCCTTTTTAGGATCTGCAAGGCATAATCTGACATGTGGGCCAATGTTCCCGGTGTCAATGATGCACTGCGAGTGCTGGTTGGAGGAGCACTTTCTGGCAAATCCACATCCCTCCAGTCACGCACAAACCCTGTACCAGACCTTGCCACGCCAACATTTTCACTTGCCCCACGAGATGCATCCTCCTCCCCTAAGTAATCATCCCCATCATCCTCCTCCTCCTCCTCTTCTTCCTCCACCTCGTCCAGGAGAGGTCCCTGAGCAGACAATGGCTGAATGTCATCAAGGATTCCCTCCTCCTCTTCCTCCTCATCAACATTGGCTGCAGACGCCTGCTCCTTAAGGTGCGTCAAAGTTTGCATGAGCAGACGCATAAGTGGGATGCTCATGCTTAGGATGGCGTCGTCTGCGCTTACCAGCCGTGTGCATTCCTCAAAACACTGAAGGACTTTACAGAGGTCTTTCAGCTTCGACCACTGCACACCTGTCAACTCCATGTCTGCTCTCAAAGTGCCTGGCCGTGTATCCTCCCACAAATGCATTATGGCCTGCCTCTGCTCGCACAGCCGCTCCACCATGTGCAGGGTGGAGTTCCACCTTGTTGCAATGTCGATAATGAGGCGGTGGTTGGGAAGGTGGAGCAATCGCTGCAGCTTCTGCATACGAACAGAGTGTACAGGCGACCGGCGGATGTGCGCGCACAGTCTTCGCACCTTCTGGAGCAGGGCTGTTAACTCCGGATAATTTTTGAGGAAGCACTGCACCACCAGGTTCAAGGTGTGAGCCAAGCAAGGTATATGGCTGAGTTTTGAAAGGGCTATGGCTGCCACAAAATTACGGCCGTTATCACTAACTACCTTGCCTGCCTCAAGATGTACACTGCCCAGCCATGACTCAGTTTGTCGCTTCAAGTACTCGGCCAGCACCTCGGCGGTGTGTCTGTTGCCCAAACACATCATCTGCAACACAGCCTGCTGACGCTTTCCACTAGCTGCTCGATAGGGGGACACATCGTGTGCAACAGTGGCAGCTGCAGATGGAGTGCTCGTACGACTGCGCTCTGTGGACAAGCTTTCGCTTCTGGAGGAGGAGGAGGGTCGAACGCCTACAGCCAACTGTTTCCTATACCGTGAGCTAGGCAGCACTGTCCCACCACCGCTGTCCCCTGTGGACCCTGCATCCACCACATTAACACAGTGCGCAGTGATGGACACGTAACGGCCCTGGCCATGCCGACTGGACCATGCATCAGTTGTGAGGTGCACCTTTCCGCTCACTGACTGCTTGAGTGCATGGACAATGCGGTCTTTCACATGATGGTGGAGGGCTGGGATGGCTTTGCGAGAGAAGAAGTGGCGACTGGGTAGGTCATAGCGTGGTACTGCATAGGCCATGAGTTCGCGGAAAGCTGTGCTTTCCACCAACCGAAAGGGCATCATCTCAAACGAGATTAGTTTGGCAATGTGGGCGTTCAAACCCAGTGTACGCGGATGAGAGACTGAGTACTTTCTTGACCTACTCATAGTGTCTGGGAGGGTGAGCTGGACTTGAGAGCTGCATATGGTGGAAGTAGCGGTGGACAGGGCGGACTGACAGAGGGTTGATGATGGTGATGGAGTTGGTGTTCTTTCTGATGGCCTAGAATCAGTCTTTCGTTGATATAACAGTGGGATTCCCTGACTGCTGTGGCCTTGCAACGACACCTCAACATTTGCTGCTGTGCTAACCGGTGGGCTTACAGTGGGGGAAACAATGTAGCATTGCTGACTACCTTCGTTGTGATCAGTTGCACATGTGGCACTTGAGGTTTGGTGTTGTGTCCACGCTTGCAAGTGCATGCTGGTTAAATGTCTAAGCATGCAACTGGTATTCAAATTTTTCAGATTTTTCCCTCGGCTAAAGGTCTTTGCGCACTTCTTACAGATAACCTTGGCCTGATCATGAGGATTTTGGTAAAAAAAAGTGCCACACTGCACTCTTCCTACTTTGGCAGACATTTTGCGGCCTAGCACGCTGTGATTTTTTGACCCTCTGGACAAGCTGTCCAGCAACTCTTTTGATGTTTGGAACCTGTCTTTGGAGTGCTCCGGGCCTGCCAGATAACAGCTGTTGCGATGTCGATGTCTGCTGTGGATGCTCCTCATCTGAGCTATTGGAAGCAGCACCCTCTTCCCCCTATGTCGTGTGCACCTTCCTCTGTGTCACCGTGTATGGTGGTATAGTGTGCGGGAAGGGGCACCTGAGTCTCATCAGGGTCAGAATCTGGCTCTGTACACTGCGAGGACAATGTAGTGCTCTGAGTGAATGTACCAGCAGAATCATCCATCAGCGGCTGTGCATCAGTGCACTCCATGTCAGATTCATCTTGGCCTGGGTAATTCACCATTTCACTTGATAATCCAGGCATGGTATGTGAAAACAGCTCCATGGAGTAATCAGTAGTATGGCCTGCGTCATCCTTCAATCTTGGTTGGGGTGAAGGACACAAGGAAAGGTGTGATTCATGAACATGAGCCTCCAATGACGACTCAGTGCTTTTACTTTTTACAACTGAAGAAGAGGAGGCGATAGAGCTGGAGGCTGAGTCAGCAATGTAAGACAAAACTTTTTCCTGATGCTCTGGCTTTAAAAGCGGTTTGCCAACTCCCAGAAAACTAAGCGTTCGAGGCCTTATGTAGCCAGACGATGACGCAGGCTCAACACCTCCTGCATTCGGTCCTATTTTGCTCTTGCCACTACCATCAGATCCACCACCAACACCATCATTACCAGCTGCCAACCCCCGCCTAATTCCACGGCCTCTTCCACCAGCCTTCCTCATTTTTGGTAGAAATGTAGACAAAATCCAACAAACTATATAGTAATGTAAAACAAGGTACAAGGTGTCTATAGGACAGGGGAGATTTTGAATTTCTGCAGACACTTGTGGACACTGGACACTTTTGGATTGTGTGAGGCCCACTGATATCTGAGCGCTATGTCACAGGCTCGATGGCACAGCTGTGACAAAAGTGACGAGAGGATAAGGGAGATTTTGAATTTCTGCAGACACTTGTGGACACTGGACACTTTTGGATTGTGTGAGAGCCACTGATATCTGAGAGCTATGTCACAGGCTCGATGGCACAGCTGTGACAAAAGTGCCGAGAGGATAAGGGAGATTTTGAATTTCTGCACACACTTGTGGACACTGGACACTTTTGGATTGTGTGAGACCCAATGAATATCTGAGCGCTATGTGACAGGCTCGATGGCACAGCTGTGACCAAAGTGACTAGAGGATAAGGGAGATTTTGAATTTCTGCACACACTTGTGGACACTGGACACTTTTGGATTGTGTGAGGCCCAATGAATATCTGAGCGCTATGTGACAGGCTCGATGGCACAGCTGTGACCAAAGTGACTAGAGGATAAGGGAGATTTTGAATTTCTGCACACACTTGTGGACACTGGACACTTTTGGATTGTGTGAGGCCCAATGAATATCTGAGCGCTATGTGACAGGCTCGATGGCACAGCTGTGACCAAAGTGACTAGAGGATAAGGGAGATTTTGAATTTCTGCACTCACTTGTGGACACTGGACACTTTTGGATTGTGTGAGGGCCACTGATATCTGAGCGCTATGTCACAGGCTCGATGGCACAGCTGTGACAAAAGTGACGAGAGGATAAGGGAGATTTTGAATTTCTGCAGACACTTGTGGACACTGGACACTTTTGGATTGTGTGAGGCCCACTGATATCTGAGCACTATGTCACAGGCTCGATGGCACAGCTGTGACAAAAGTGACTAGAGGATAAGGGAGACTGGATTGCTTTTAAAAAAGCAGTTTGCAGAGCAGTGGGTAAACAGCAATGCCAGCCTGTCAGGAAGCCTTAAAAGGCAGCCCAACAACCAACACCACTGATGCACCACAATATAGCCTCCCCTTGCACTGCACACACAGTGACTGGTGTGTTGTGCAGGCCAAATCGCTAGCAGCAGAAGCAGTTTTTTTTTCTTCTCAGCAGGACAAAAAAAAAAAATTGGGATTGCTTTTAAAAAAGCAGTTTGCGGAGCAGTGGGTAAACAGCAATGCAGGAATGTCAGGAAGCCTTAGAAGGCAGCCCAACAACCAACACCACTGATACACCACTATATAGCCTCCCCTTGCACTGCACACACAGTGACTGGTGTGTTGTACAGGCCAAATCGCTAGCAGCAGAAGCAGTTTTTTTTCTTCTCAGCAGGACAAAAAAAAAAAATTGGGATTGCTTTTAAAAAAGCAGTTTGCGGAGCAGTGGGTAAACAGCAATGCAGGAATGTCAGGAAGCCTTAGAAGGCAGCCCAACAACCAACACCACTGATACACCACTATATAGCCTCCCCTTGCACTGCACACACAGTGACTGGTGTGTTGTGCAGGCCAAATCGCTAGCAGCAGAAGCAGTTTTTTTGTCTTCTTCCCTGCCTAACGCTCTCCCTACAGAATCAGCAGCAACCTCTCCCTATACTGAGATCGGCAGAAGTAAGATGGCGGTCGGCATGCACGCCCTTTTATACCCCCTGTGACGCCCACCAAAGCAAGCCAATCACTTGCATGCCCTTCTGAAAGATGGTGGTGACCCCTGCCTATGTCATCACGTTGCCCACAGTGTCCGTGGATCCTGATTGGCTGAAAAAGAGCGCAAAACAAACTTTTGAAACGCGACTTTGGCGCGTAAGTCGCCGACCTCGTGGCCGACCTCATCCTAGGGTCGGGTTTCGTTTCAAACCCGACTTTGCCAAAAGTCGGCGACTTTTGAAATTTTTCGACCCATTTCGCTCAACTCTAGTCAGTACCATCCCACCAAGGAAATATAATATTTTCAGTATTTGCACAATATTTGAACTAGTCTCACAATATTTGTGCCATATTTCTGTCACGTCCACCTGTCCTGTGTGACATGACCCGCAGGTCAGTAACTAAAACAACCAGACAAAAGTGTCACGTGTACCTGACCTGTGTGACACGACCCGCAGGTCAGTAACTAACACAACAAGACAAAAGGGGAACACTGGGGAAACAGTTACAATGGTGGGCCCTGCAATAGGGAACGGGGACATTGAGACTTCCTGCACTCCATTGAGGCAGTGTACCTGAACACTCCTAACGTTCCCTATATAGGCTCTTCATCTGTCACCGAGCAGGATACCTGAATCCCTCACTATCCCTGCACCTATCCCTTGCTAGGGAACTGGATAGTGTGGACACTGGTCCCACCGCTGCACTAATACACACAAAGGAAAAAGGGGAAAACACCAAAACTTATCTTTATCTGCTGCAGTCACCAGGCAGCAGAATGCAGCACCAGATCAGCTTTCAGCAGTGGCTCGACACCTCAGAGCCAGCTGCTACTTTCACCATCTTTCTCTGCTGCAGTCACCAGGCAGCAGAGTTCATCACTGGATTAACTTTCAGCAGTAGCTCGACACCTTAGAGCCAGCTGCTACTTCACCAGGTTTCAGCAGTGGCTCAACACCTCAGAGCCAGCTGCTCACTTCACTGTGGTTGGAAGCCAAAAAGGAAACGTTATAGCCAACACCATGTGACCTTATATAGGAAAAGGGAGTTGTCACAGCAGGGAAACAAAAACATGTAATAACCCCAGTAACCACCGGGGCAAAAGAAAAGCAAAGAAACCTATCAGACCTGTAATAACGCCTATGGCAAAAACCCATATTAAGCTCCCAGGCCTGAAAGGTAAAAAAAGTTTACATGAGGGAATCCCGAATCTGACACAGATCCAAGAATTGGACTGTGACAATTTCATTGGAAACTTTCTTCTTTTTTCACTATTGTATCTATTCTATAAACATTAGATTGTGTAATGTCTCAGGACATTGTGCAAGGAATTAACAAAATGTATTTAAGGAGCTATTTCATGTTGTAGACATAGAGTGTAGTAATGTGCAATATATTTATGTGTTCTGGATAGTATTTTCCTGCATCACTCACACAAGAGGAATCTGTTTCAATTTATTTTTTTGTTGTTATTTTTCTATAAATAAAAGAATTTATTAATGTATAAAGTATCCAGTGTTCACTGTGCCCACTTAGTTCCCCGGTGGAAGATCCTTACTATGTGTCACTTTTTAAGTTACATGTACTGCCATCATTTTTACCAGCTAATGGAGACCAGGTCACCTGCAAGATACACACGTGGTCAAAATTCTTGGTACCCCTCGCTTAATGACAGAAAAACCCACAATGGTGACAAAAATAACTTGAATCTGACAAAAGTAATAATAAAAAATCTATGAAAATCAACAAATGAAAGTCAGACATTGCTTTTCAACCATGCTCCCACAGACTTTAAAAAAAATAAAACTCTTGAAATAGGCCTGGACAGAAATGATGGTACCCCTGAAAATAATGGGAGAAATGGGACATGTTAAATCAAGGTGTGTCCACTAATTAGCATCACAGGTGTCTACAATCTTGGAATCTGTGAGTGAGCCTGTATAGAGGGCTACAGACACTCGCTGTGCTGTTTGGTGACATGGTGTGTATCCCACTCAACATGGACCAGAGGAAGCGAAGGAAAGAATTGTCTCAGGAGATTAGAAAGAAAATTATAGACAAACGTGTTAAAGGTAAAAGTTTTAAGACCATCTCCAAACAGCTTGATATTCCTGTGACTACAGTTGCACATACTATTCAGAAATTTAAGCTCTATGGGACTGTAGCCAACCTCCCTGGAAGTGGTCACAGGAAGAAAACTGATGACAAATCAGCCCAGAAAAACTTCTAAACAGATTAAAGGTGAACTTCAAGGTCAAGGAACATCAGTGTCAGATTGCACCATCCGTCGTTGTATGATCCAAAGTGGACTTCATGGGAGAAGACCAAGGAGGACACCATTGTTGAAAAGAAATCATAAAAAAGCCAGACTGGAATTTGCTAAACTACATGTTGACAAGCCTCAAAGCTTCTGGGAGAATGTCCTATGGATAGATAAGAAAAAAATTGAACTTTTTGGCAAGGCACATCAGCTCTATGTTCACAGATGGAAAAAAGAAGCATATCAAGATAAGAACACTGTCCCTACTGTGAAACATGGAGGAGCCTCTGCTATGTTCTAGGGCTGTTTTGCACAGTGTGTCTAGAATGTGTGCAGGGTACAATGAAATCTCAAGACTATCAAGGGATTCTAGAGAGAAATTTGCTGCCCAGTGTCAGAAAGCTTGGTCTCAGTCGTAGGTCATGGAACAGGATAATGACCCAAAACACACAGCTAAAAACATCCAAGAATAGCTAAGAGGAAAATATTAGACTATTCTGAAATGGCTTTCTCTGAGCCCTGACCTAAATCCTATTGAGCATCTTTGGAAAGAGCTGACACATGCCATCTGGAAAAGGCAACCTTCACACAAGAGACAACTGAGACAACTCAAAAAGACCTCCTTTGACCCATTCTCTAGTTCTAACTATCGCCCGATATCTCTTCTCCCTTACGCCTCAAAACTACTGCAACAGCATGTATATCTTGCACTGTCCTCCCACCTCTCCTCCTGTTCCCTCTTTGACCGATTACAATCTGGCTTCCGACCGCATCACTCAACTGAAACTGCCCTAACTAAAGTCACTAACGACTTACTAACCGCCAAGAGCAAGCGACACTACTCTGTCCTCCTTCTCCTGGACCTGTCCTCTGCCTTCGACACTGTAGACCATTCCCTCCTGCTACAGACTCTCTCATCTCTTGGCATCACAGACTTGGCCCTATCCTGGATCTCATCATACCTAACAGACCGAACATTTAGTGTCTCCCTCTCACACACCACCCCCTCACCTCGCCCCCATGTCTGTCGGTGTTCCTCAAGGCTCTGTCCTAGGACCCCTACTATTCTCCATCTACACCTTTGGCTTGGGACAGCTCATAGAATCCCACGGTTTGTAGTACCACCTCTATGCCGATGACACACAGATCTACCTATTTGGACCCAACCTCGCCTCCTTACTGACTGAAATCCCACAATGTCTGCTATCTCAGCCTTCTTCTCTGCTCACTTTCTCAAACTGAACATGGACAAAACAGAATTCATCATCTTTCCCCATCTCACTCTACCCCTCCACCAGGCCTATCCATCAATGTCAATGGCTGCTCTCTTTCCCCAGTCCCGCACGCTCGGTGCCTTGGGGTGATCCTTGACTCTGCGCTCTCTTTCAAACCACATATCCAAGCCCTCGCCTCCTCCTGCTGCCTCAAACTCAAAAATATTTCGCGGATCCGCTCATTCCTCAACCACGAAACCACAAAAACACTAGTGCATGCTCTTATCATCTCCCGCCTTGACTACTGCAAACTCCTACTCTCTGGCCTCCCCTCTAGCACTCTGGCTCTGCTGCAGTCCATCCTACACTCTGCTGCCCGACTAATCCACCTGTCTCCCCGCTATTCCCCAGCCTCCCCCCTATGCCAGGCCCTTCACTGGCTTCCTATTGCCCAGAGGCTCCAATTCAAAACCCTAACCATGACATAGAAAGCCATCCACAACCTGTCTCCTCCATACATCTGTGACATGGTCTCTAGGTACCTACCCACACGCAACCTTCGATCATCTCAAGATCTCCTTCTCTACTCCCCCCTTATATTTTCTTCCCACAACCGCATACAAGACTTCTCCCGTGCTTCCCCCATACTCTGGAACTCTCTGCCGCAACACATCAGACTCTCACCATCAACGGAAACCTTCAAGAAGAACCTGAAGACCCACTTGTTCCGACAAGTCTACAGCCTGCAATGATCCTCGGCCTACTGAACCACCGCACGACCTGCTCTACCCTCTCCTACTGTATCCTCACCCATCCCTGTAGACTGTGAGCCCTCGCGGGCAGGGTCCCCTCTCCTTATGTACTTGTGTGTCCCTTGTCTTACACATGTTTATTGTACCTGTCTGTATTTCCCCCTTTCACATTGTGGCGTAGCTAAGGGTTGTATAGTCGATGGGAGATATGTATCTCATAAATGGCTTGTCTCCATAATGTAAGGCATAACAGATATTGCTGTATTATTATTGTTTTGCAAGGACCTGTGGTGAGGTCACAGTCATATGACCAGTCAGCTGCTGGGTTTGTGGGTGTGGCTACACCCTTATAATGTGGCCTGCTTTTGAACAAGGCAGTTGTATGTGGGGAGGTCTAAGCCTCCCATGTGTGCTGAGACTCCAGGTCCGAGTCTGCAGCCACGGACATTTGTGTTCTTTTGCCTGAGCTAAAGGTTATTTTTGGTGTTACGCTGCCTTGTGGGTTTATGACGTAAATAAACCACATGACCTTTGGAAGAACCTGTCTCATGTTTGTCTCCCGCTGCACCTAAGCAAGTCGAATCCCTACAACATGTAAAGTGCCATGGAATAAATGGCGCTCTATAAATGCATAATAATAATAATAACTGGAGCAGTTTGCTCTTGAGGAGTGGGCCAAAATTCCTATTGAGAGGTGCAGAAGTCTCATTGACAGGTACAGAAATCGTTTGATTGCAGTGATTGCCTCAAAAGGTTGTGCAAGAAAATATTAAGCTAAGGGTTCCATCATTTCTGTTCAGGCCTATTTCTTGAGTTTTATTTTTTAAAGATATTCTTTGGAAGCAAGGTTGAAAAGCAATGTCTGACTTTCATTTGTTCATTTTCATAGATTTTTTATTATTACTTTTGTCAGATTCAAGTTATTTCTGTCACCATTGTGGGTTTTTCTGTCATTAAACGAGGGGTAGCAACAATTTTTACCACATGTGTAAGTACAGCCATACATGAGAAATAATAAGGATTGTTGCCACAAAGGTGAGCTAATAGGTTTATTCTTATGAGTGATTAGTTCCTCACAGAACAAGGTGGGGACCAGTCACCCTCAAGGAGCAAAGAAAGCGGCATACCTGAGGATGTCTGTACGCATTTGTAATAGAGTGATAGTGAAACTAGCATGCTCTGAAGACTGTGCTCAATGTTTTTAAATTTTGTACAGCCTTGGCCAAAAGTGTTGGCACCCTTGAAATTGTTCCAAACAAATTACGTATTTCTCCCAGAAAATTATTGCAATTACAAGTTTTGCTACACATGTGTTTGTTTCCTTTGTGCATATTGGAGCACAATAAAAAAAAACAGAAGAAAACAAATGGACATAATTTCATGCTAAACCCCAAAAATGTGGCAAATAAAATTGTTGGCATCCTCAACATAATATTTGGTTGCACACCCTTAAGAAAAAAATAACTGCAATCAATCGGTTTCTGCAGCCATCACCTCTCAGCTGTAATTTTGGACCACTTTTCTTTTGCAAATTGCTCCAGGTCTGTCGTATTTGAAGGGTGCCTTCTGCCAACAGCAATTTTAAGATCTCTCCACAGGTGATCAATGAGATTTTTTACCAAACTTAATCTAAGCGAAGCTTATAATCTCATACAAATTTGCCCCAGAGATGAGTGGAAAACCACCTTTAGAACTAGGTATGGACATTTTGAATACCTGGTTATGCCTTTTGGCCTTGGCAATGCCCCTGCCACCTTTCAGCACTTCATTAATGATTTTTTTTTTAGATTTCTTGGATCAATTTGTTGTTGTTTATCTCAATGACATACTTATATTTTCAGATACCTTTTAGGAGCATTGCAGGCATGTCCAGTTAGTTCTGAAATGTCCACAGGAGAATCAGCTCTATATCAAACTCGAAAAATGTGAATTTGAACAAACCAGGACTCAATTCCTGGGATATATCGCCTCCCCAGAAGGTCTGAGCATGTGTCATAATCCATGCTGAATCAGGACATATAAAAAGCACAGGTAACCTTTTTTTCCCTAAGCTGTGCTTAACCCCTTCATGACCCAGCCTATTTTGACCTTAATGACCTGGCCATTTTTTGCAATTCTGACCAGTGTCCCTTTATGAGGTAAAGCTCTGGAACGCTTCAACGCATCCTAGCGATTCTGAGATTGTTTTTTCGTGACATATTGGGCTTCATGTTAGTGGTAAATTTAGGTCGATAATTTTTGCGTTTATTTGTGAAAAAAATCAGAAATTTGGCAAAAATTTTGAAAATTTCGCAATTTTCAAATTTTGAATTTTTATTCTGTTAAACTAGAGAGTTATGCGACACAAAATAGTTACTAAATAACATTTCCCACATGTCTACTTTACATCAGCACAATTTTGGAAGCAAAATATTTTTTTGTTAGGAAGTTATAAGGGTTAAAAGTTGACTAGCGATTTCTCATTTTTACAACAAAATTTACAAAACCATTTTTTTTAGGGACCACCTCACATTTGAAGTCACTTTGAGGGGTCTATATGGCAGAAAATACCCAAAAGTGACACCATTCTAAAAACTGCACCCCTCAAGCTACTCAAAACCACATTCAAGAAGATTATTAACCCTTCAGGTGTTTCACAACAGCTAAGGCAATGTGGAAGGAAAAAATGGACATTTTAATTTTTCCAACACAAATTTCCTTTCAGCATCAATTTTTTCATTTTCACATGGGCAACAGGATAAAATGGATCCTAAAATTTGTTGGGCAATTTCCCCTGAGTACAACGATACCTCATATGTGGTCATAAACCACTGTTTGGGCGTACGGCAGGGCTCAGAAGGGAAGGAGCACCATTTGACTTTTTGAATGGAAAATATGCTGGAATATTTAGCGGTTGCCATGTCGCGTTTGGAGAGTCGCTGTGTGCCTAAACACTGGAGCTCCCCCACAAGTGACCCCATTTTGGAAACTAGACCCCCCAAGGAACTTATCTAGATGCATAGTGATCACTTTGAACCCCCAGGTGCTTCTCAAATTGATCTGTAAAAAAAAAAAAGTACTTTTTTTTCACAAAAATTATCTTTTAGCCTCAGTTTTTTCATTTTCACATGGGCAACAGGATAAAATGGATCCTAAAATTTGTTGGGCAATTTCTCCTGAGCACACCAATACCTCATATGTGGTCATAAACCACTGTTTGGGTGCAGGGCAGGGCCCGGAAGGGAAGGAGCGCCATTTGACTTTTTGAATGGAAAATTAGCTCCAATCGTTATCGGACACCATGTCGCGTTTGGAGAGCCCCTGTGTGCCTAAACATTGGAGCTCCCCCACAAGTGACACCATTTTGGTAACTAGACCCCTTAAGGAACTTATCTAGATGTGTAGTGAGCACTTTGAACCCCCAAGTGCCTCACAAAAGTTTATAACATAGAGCAGTGAAAATAAAAAATCATTTTTTTTTCCTCAAAAATGATTTTTTAGCACGCTATTTTTTATTTTCACAAGGGTAACAGGAGAAATTGGACCACAAAAGTTGTTGTCCAGATTGTCCTGAGTACGCTGGTACCCCATATGTGGGGGGGGGGCACTGTTTGGGCGCACGGCAGGGCGCAGAAGGGAATGAGCGCCATTTGACTTTTTGAAATGAAAATTGGCTCCAATCGTTAGTGGACACCATGTCGTGTTTGGAGATCCCCTGTGTGCCTAAACTTTGGAGCTCCCCCACAAATGACCCCATTTTGGAAACTAGACCCCCTAAGGAACTTATCTAGATGCATAGTGAGCACTTTGAACCCTCAGGTGATTCACAGAAGTTTATAATGCAGAGCAGTGAAAATAAAAAATCTTTTTTTTTTCCTAAAAAAAAATTTTTTAGTCTGCAATTTTTTATTTTCCCCAGGGTACCAGGATAAATTGGACCCCAAAAGTTGTTTTCCAGTTTGTCCTGAGTACGCTGGTACCCCATATGTGGGGGGAGACCACTGTTTGGGCACACGTCAGGGCTCGGAAGGGAAGTAGTGACATTTTGAAATGCTGACTTTGATGGAATAGTCTGCGGGCATCATGTTTTTGCTGAGCCCCTGTGTGCCTAAACAGTAGAAACCCCCCACAAGGGACCCCATTTTGGAAACAAGACCCCCCAAGGAACTTATCTAGATGTGTGGTGAGCACCTTGAACCCCCAAGTGCTTCACAGAAGATTGTAACGCAGAGCCGTGAAAATAAAAGATCATTTTTTTCCCTCAAAAAAAATGATTTTTAGCCCGCAATTTTTTTTTTCACAAGGGTAACAGGAGAAATTGGACCCCAAAAGTTGTTGTCTAGTTTGTCCTGAGTACGCTGTGTAGGGATTCGGACTCGCTTAGGTGCGGCGGGAGTCAAACATGAGGCACGTTCCTTTAAAATTTCACAGGGTTTATTACTCCATAAACCAGAGACAGCACATAGACAGTCCTTAGCTGGGCTGTGTTCCCTCAGGTCCTGTGCACACAGGTCAGGGCAGTGTCCAGAGCAGTGCTCTATCTGCAGCCGCAGACACAGGAAGGCTTCTCCTTCCTTGGAACACAGACCACTCTCTGTAGTGTCGCACCTGGACACAGGGAAGTCTGTCCACACTCTGCCAGACTTCCTCACAGTCTCCCTCACATGTGCCAAACACCTTAATTACATAGCCCTGTAACCACACCCATAGGTGAGGTATGGATCACATGAGCTGGTCACATGGTCAGGACTTCACCACAGGTCCTGAACATACACATATCTTCAGGCAAAACGGAGTACATTCCGCACCCAGTGCACTAAATGACATCTTTAGTGCTCATGTACACTATAGGCAAAATACTCCGGGTTGCATCGCAGGGAGCATCCCTCCATGTGACATATCTCCCATTAACCACGCGATCACCTGTCACACCACATATCCCCCTCCTCTGCCTAAAGCCGTGGGGCTTAGCACTTTCTATTACTCGACCAGAGATCCTTCTCGGTCGTCTCTGCCAGTCAAATCGTCTATCAAAGTCAGGCCCTGCTAGTGAATTCTTCAGTAGGCGTCCCTTATCCGACTCTGTCTTGTTCTTTGATAAAGATGGGCCCACGTCAGACCACCCGCATCCCTGGTGGTCAGTATGGTGTTGCGACTCCCTTGCCCCCATACCTCTTGTCTGGACTGACTCTTTGTCACCACGTCTTCTACAGGGTCTCCTGCCT
Organism: Dendrobates tinctorius; assembly: GCF_039654945.1. Classification (NCBI taxonomy): domain Eukaryota; kingdom Metazoa; phylum Chordata; class Amphibia; order Anura; family Dendrobatidae; genus Dendrobates; species Dendrobates tinctorius. Next base: position 50,922,322 of record NW_027361683.1, read on the forward strand.
AGGTCACTCAGCTCTGAGCTAACTGAGGCATCACTACTTCCTCTTCCATCAGGCCACCTACTGTCCTCTCTCTGCTGGCCATTTCTCCTAAGGTCTATAAGGTCCCGAGAGCAGCCCTTCCATTTATCTCTATGTACTCTCTTATCTCCATCTTTAGGACTTCCAGTCTTAAGTGAACCTCTTTGCCTTTCTATACCGCGAGTTGAAGGAGGCGGCCATCTTCTTTCCATTTCCTCCAGCTCTCTACTGATCTGCTTCCTCTCAAGTCTTAGCTGCTCTACTTCTTTCAGGTATGACACGCGATACTCCAGGAGCATCCGGATATTCCCAAGGCTCTCCATGGACCCGACAACGAGGAATGGAACCATCACATCTTCACCCTTGTCCTGGGTTTCGTCATTAGCCGGAATCCTCACTCTCATCACGCCAGACCTGTTCACCATGTCCTGCATCACTTTCCCAAACCTTCCGATGACTTTCCTCACCAGACCTCCGGGCACTTGAATGATGTCTTCTGCAATGCCCTGCTGACTTTGAACTTTCCTCGCACACTCTAGACATCGAGCGGCTTCTTTTTTTCCCAACAGGATCATCTGCCTTGTGCGGAGGCATTGTAGATGCATATCCCTCAGGATAGTAACCCGCTTCCTTGAGACTTCCTTAGATGACAGTATGACCAGCTGCTTCGTCTCTGGTGCCCAGATCACACTACATGCTTCTATAGCCTTCTTAAAGGCCTCATGCACACCTTCCTCAGCACAGGCTTCCTGCATGTCTTCTGGTACATCAATTACAACCTTGAAGGTCGTGGACTTGCTCTCATCCTGAACAGATGGCTCTGGGTTCCCTACGGACACTTCCCTCAAGATATCTGTCACGATTGGATGACTGTCTTGTGCAGCCCTTGGCTCACCATCTTCCTGAGATTTACAGTCTTCAGGACCCTTTTCCAAGATGGGCTTTGGCAGTTCTGCCTTGCTATCAGGCGGGCACGGCTGCTGTACGTCTTCGCCCATCCACTTCTCCCGTAGAAGACCTTTTCCTACTCCACTGAGTTCTTGCAGAACTTTATCTCGCTCCTCTGCCAGGTAGCGACGCTCATCCTCTCTCCTGAGAATCTCCTGTTGATACTTCTCTTGGGCCTCTCTGAGCACCTCCATATCTTCCAACAGGGTCTTGTTCATGGTTTTACACGCTGACAGGTGACCTCTGAGCTCAGAGACTTCCTTCTCCAGCTCATCCACTCTGTGCTCAGTCACTTGTCTCAGTGCTTTGCCTGCCAAGAGCTCGGACTCTAGGTGGTGCAACCGCTCCACCTGCGCGGAGTTGGCGACTTCCAGACTCGCCACCTTCAGACACATCTCTTCGCGCCCTTGCTCCAAGTCTCGTAGGTGCGCTTCTACCTGGTGCAAACTGTCATTACACTGGATTCGTGCTTCTGTCTGACAAACACTGTCTTCAGCCCTAGTGGTTGCTACTGGCAATAACATATTACAGTCACGCCTGGTACCTGTGTCACACCCCACCGCATGGGAAATGTTCATGTTGCTCTCTTTTCGGGTGTCAGGTCCACTCTTTTTAATTACCACACCACTATCAGTCTCTCTCTGGTACCCGTCAGGTGACATCATGTCCGTAAGTGGGGCCGACGCACTGTTCTCTCTGGTCATGTTTAACTTAGGCCTGTCAACTTTAGGAGGCGGACTTTTCACACCATTACCTCCCATACACATTATATCAACAGACACTTCTCCTTTTGTCCACCAGTCCCACAGGGCTTCTAAGTCCCGCCCTATTACCATAGTATACTGTAAGTCTGGGTCTACTGTCACTACATGGTACGTGGAACTCTCAGTCGTGTAAATGTAGAGGTATGCTGTCAAAAGTTCTTTATCGTCCCCATCAAAGCCATTCACTCTCGTCACCGTCCCAGGCGACACAGAACGTCCAGGAGTGGTTTTTAGCACAGATACCGGACTCCCAGGGTCTAACAATCCCATCACCCGTTCTCCATCCAGCCAGAAGGGGCACTGTAGTGTTGGTTCACTGACCGAGCTACTCACAGTCGTCTCATCTCCCAGCCCACCATCCGTCATGTCACAAGACGTCAGGTCCGTAAGTTGGGCAGATGTCCTTCTCCTTCTGGTCAGTTCTACCTCTGACCTGTCTACGTCAGGAGCCGTCACTATCTTAGTGTCCGCTGGCCCCACAGTCGAAGCATCTCCATCGTCCGACCAAACGTCATCAAACAAAACAAAGTCCCGGCCCCTCTCCCAGGCATAGACTAAGTCCCATGGTATCCCTCCCCCTTGGCACTCACCACCTTTGGTCCCCTCAAACACTACTCTGTCTACTGCATAGTTCACCGTGACCCCGTGTTTACAGCGAACCCTGACGTTTTTCTCGGACAGAGAGAAAGTGAGAGGAGTTCCTGTCAGAGTCACCTGATTCTCTGATTCCAGCCGACCAAAGGCTCCTTCCCGGTGCAGCATCACTGTACACATCTGTGGCCCGTCATTACTACCTGGAAAGGATATTCCACATTCTGAAAAAGACCTGCACATACACTGCGGTACTCCAGACATACCTACTGAGTCACCCAGTGCTGTCACTTCTTCAAACTTGGCCCCTTTCTGGACCACCACCCCGCTCTGGGTTGCCGCCCCCTCCCGGGACTCCACCCCATTTTGGGTTACCACCCCAATTTGGGCCACCGCCCCCTTTGGGGACTCCACCCCTTTACGGGCTACCACCCCGATTTGGGCCACCGCCCCCTTTTGGGACTCCACCCCTTTACGGGCTACCTCCCCGATTTGGGCCACCGCCCCCTTTTGGGACTCCACCCCTTTTCGGGATCTCCCCATGTCTGTCCTGCAGAACCTCTTAGGCCACAGTTCACACAGTACAGTTTTTTTTTTTCCTTCAGGCTGGTACTGCCTCAGCTCCTGCCGTCGCTCACAAGCAGCTGCTGGTGTCTCTGCAGCTCCTGCTGCGTCGTCTTCGTGGACCCGCCGATCCACCGGAAGCCACTTGTCGCCCTCAAAAGAAAAAAAAAAAAACACAAAAGCGCGCCCATAGGGCCTTACCAGTGCAGGTATAATGGGTATAAGGACATAATACAGGGTACTCACCCTTAATAGTTGTGTAAAGCCACAACTACTGTATCCGCTTAGTCATATGCAATAAAGCTGCAGCAGGATGGTGTAGACAGACAGCGTCTGCTACCAATGCTCAAATAGGAGATCCCAAAAAGAAAAAACATCAGGTCCCCGCGCTGCGAGACCTTCGTGAGCGTACTGAGCCACAGCAAGCACTTTCAGGATTTTTTTTTTTTTTTTTTGCAGAGAAGCGAGGAAAAGGGAAAAAAAACACAAGCACTGTCTCTCACTGACTCTGGTCAGTGCAACACGGATTCCTGTCCGTTACCTGCTGGTGTCAGCCACACAGGTTCTCGGGTACCTTTTCTCCTCATAGGCATCCCACAAATCTCCATACAGTCATTTCCTCTGACCTCGGTCAATATTACTCACGATTTTCCATACCGTCTGTGCTCCTGGGAATCGCTGCCCGCAGTCTGTCACCAATTGTAGGGATTCGGACTCGCTTAGGTGCGTCGGGAGTCAAACATGAGGCACGTTCCTTTAAAATTTCACAGGGTTTATTACTCCATAAACCAGAGACAGCACATAGACAGTCCTTAGCTGGGCTGTGTTCCCTCAGGTCCTGTGCACACAGGTCAGGGCAGTGTCCAGAGCAGTGCTCTATCTGCAGCCACAGACACAGGAAGGCTTCTCCTTCCTTGGAACACAGACCACTCTCTGTAGTGTCGCACCTGGACACAGGGAAGTCTGTCCACACTCTGCCAGACTTCCTCACAGTCTCCCTCACATGTGCCAAACACCTTAATTACATAGCCCTGTAACCACACCCATAGGTGAGGTATGGATCACATGAGCTGGGCACATGGTCAGGACTTCACCACAGGTCCTGAACATACACATATCTTCAGGCAAAACGGAGTACATTCCGCACCCAGTGCACTAAATGACATCTTTAGTGCTCATGTACACTATAGGCAAAATACTCCGGGTTGCATCGCAGGGAGCATCCCTCCATGTGACATATCTCCCATTAACCACACGATCACCTGTCACACCACAGCTGATACCCCATATGTGGGGGATGACCACTGTATGGGCACACGTCAGGGCTCGGAAGGGAAGTAGTGACGTTTTGGTATGCTGACTTTGATGGAATGGTCTGCGGGCATCATGTTACATTTGCAGAGCCCTTGATGTTCCTAAACTGTGGAAACCCCCCCACAAGTGACCCCATTTTGGAAACTAGACCCCATAAGGAACTTGCCTAGATGTGTGGTGAGCACCTTGAACCCCGAAATGCTTCACAGAAGATTGTATCTTTTTTTTTCCTCAAAAAATGAATTTTTAGCTCGCAATTTTTTATTTTCACAAGGGTCACAGGAGAAATTGGACCCCAAAAGTTGTTGTCCAGTTTGTCCTGAGTACGCTGGTACCCCATATGTGGGGGGAAACCACTGTTTGGGCACACGTTGGGTCTCAGCAGGGAAGTAGTGACATTTTGAAATGCTGACTTTGATGGAATGGTCTGCGGGCGTCATGTTACATTTACATTTGCTGAGCCCCTGTGTGCCTAAACAGTAGAAACCTCCCACAGTTGACCCCATTTTGGAAACTAGACCCCCCAGGGAACTTATCTAGATGTATGGTGAGCACCTTGAACCCCCAAGTGCTTCACAGAAGTTTATAACGCAGAGCCGTGAAAATAAAAAATCATTTTTTTCCCTCAAAAAAAATGATTTTTAGCCCGCAATTTTTTTTTTCACAAGGGTAACAGGATAAATTGGACCCCAAAAGTTGTTGTCCAGTTTGTCCTGAGTACGCTGATACCCCATATGTGTGGGGGAACCATTGTTTGGGCACACGTCAGGGCTCGGAATGGAAGTAGTGACATTTTGAAATGCAGACTTTGATGGAATAGTCTGCAGTCGTCATTACGTTTGCAGAGCCCCTGATGTGCCTAAACAGTGGAAACCCCCCACAAGTGACCCCATTTTGGAAACTAGACCTTCCAAGGAACTTATGTAGATGTATGGTGAGCACTTTCAACCCCCAAGTGCTTCACAGAAGTTTATAATGCAGAGACATGAAAATGAAAAAAACATTTTTTTTCCACAAAAATAATTTTCTAGCCCCCAATTTTTTATTTTCCCAAGGGTAACAGGAGAAATTAGACCCCAAAAGTTGTTGTGCAATTTTTCCTGAGTACGCTGATACCCCATATGTGGGGGTAAACCACTGTTTGGGCACACGTCGGGGCTTGGAAGGGAGTGAGCACCATTTGACTTTTTGAACGCAAAATTGGCTGGAATCAAAGGTTGCACCATGTCGCGTTTGGAGACCCCCCTGATGTGGCTAAACAGTGGAAACCCCTCAATTCTAACTCCAACCCTAACCCCAACACACCCCTAATCCCAACCCTAACCCTAACCCCAACACACCCCTAACCCCAACACTAACCATAACACTAACCACAAGCCTAACCCTAATTCTAACCCTAACCCTCTTTTCAACCCTACCCCTCTTTTCAACCCTATCCCTCTTTTCAACCCTAACCCTCTTTCCAACCCTAACCCTCTTTCCAACCCTAACCCTCTTTCCAACCCTAACCCTAATTCCAACCCTAACCCTCTTTTCAACCCTAACCCTCTTTCCAACCCTAACCCTAACCCTCTTTCCAACCCTAACCCTAACCCTCTTTCCAACCCTAACCCTCTTTCCAACCCTAACCCTCTTTCCAACCCTAACCCTAACCCTCTTTCCAACCCTAACCCTAACCTTCTTTCCAACCCTAACCCTCTTTCCAACCCTAACCCTAACCCTGATAGAAAAATAAAAATAAAAATATTTTCTTTATTTTATTAGTTCTGCCTACCTATGGGGGTGATAATCGGGGGGTTCATTTACTCTTTATTTCATTTTGATCACTCTGAGAGTGATCAAAATGAAATAATGGAATCTGCAGCCGGCAGATTCGGGCGGGCGCACTGCGCATGCGCCCGCCATTTTCTAAGATGGCGGCGCCCATGAACCGGACCCGCCGGACACCGGGAGCGACGGGGGGACTTGGAAGGTGCCAGGGGCGGTGAGAGTGGGTGAGGGGGGGATCGGAAGCTGGCGGGGAGCGAATGGAATGGGAGGGGGGGCAGATGATGACAGCGGCGGCAGATCGCCGCTGTCATTCAGTGGCAGGGGGGGCGATCGCCGGTGGGGGGGGTCAAATCGGTGTCTCCAGCCATGTCCGATGCTAGTGCAGCATCGGCCATGGCTGGATTGTAATATTTCATCAATTTTCATTGATGAAATATTACTATCGCTCTGATTGGCTGTTTCACTTTTAACAGCCAATCAGAGCGATCGTAGCCATGTGGGGGCGAAGCCACGCCCCCAGTGGTGAATTACAAAGCCCCCTGTATCTGCGGGTCAGGTGACCTTTCATTGACCCTGGTCACCCGACCCGCAGGGGGGCTTTGAATTCATGACACAGGGTATGCGTCATAGGTCGGATTGGCACCGACTTTCATGACGCATACGCTGTGTCATAGGTCGGGAACCGGTTAAGGCTGGTTTTTGCCCCCAGTGGCCATTAGGATTATTGCACTGTGGTGTCGTTTGTTCTAAGTTTACCCCCCGGTGGTGGTGAGCGTCATTGCACTCTAGTTTCTTTAGCTAAGTGCACATGATTATTATGCAGGTGTGATTGCTGGCTCTGCTATAAAAGAGTCACAGGTGTTGCAATCAGTGTTGGTGATAGTGTTCATTTCAACCATCCTTGGTGGAGGAAGGAGCTGGAGAGCATTCCTTGCAGCACTGTCTTAGCCTGGTGTGAAAGGAGTCATAGGGGATTTCCTTGTAGCTCTGACAGAGCTTGATGGCGGTGATTCAGGAGGAGAGCTGCATGCTGGTGGTGGACTCTGTTGCCAGGAGAAAGTGCAACAGAGTAAAGCTAAGTGGTGTTTCCCTGCTTGTGTTTTTCCTTAGTGTGTTTTAGTACAGCGGTGGGGCCAGTGCCTGTGCCACCCAGCTCCCTAGCAAGGGATAGGTGTAGGGTGTGCTAGGGCGACAGGTTCCTGATCGGTGCCTGGTGTGGAACCAGCATAGGGAACGTTAGGAGCGTTAGGGACACTGACTCGGGGAGTGCAGGAGGTCTCCACATCCCCTTTCCCTATCGCAGGGCCCACCGTTGTAACTGTTTCCCTTCCCTTTGTCTTGTTGTTTTAGTTACCGGCCTGTGAGCCATGTCACACAGGACAGTATCACGTGCCGCGTCCTGTTGTTCTAGTTACCGGCCTGCTGGTCGCATCACACAGGACGGGTCCACGTGACAGCGTGGATCCAAGTAAAATCAGAGCGGTAATTGACTGGTATATCCCAAGAAATTTAAAAGACGTCCATCACTTTATAGGATTTGCAAATTTCTAAAGTAGATTAGTTAAAAACTTCTCAAAAATTATTTTACCAATTACTTCACTCACAAAGAAAACAAAAGTGTTTTCCCGGTCCTCAGAGGCACAGATGGCTTTTGACAAATTAAAGAATCTTTTTACTTCCGCACCATTACTAGTCCATCCAAATCCTGAACTGCTGTTTGTTGTCGAAATAGATGCATCAAATTCTGCGGTGGGAGCCGTTTTATCACAGTGAGTTGGAGACAAGGTGCAGCTTCATCCATATGCATTCCTTTCTCATGCCATTGACATTATAACATTGGAAATAAGGAACTTTAAGCTATTAAAGTCATCAGACATCTTTTGGAAGAGGCCAATCATCTGGTGACTGTCCTTACTGACCACAAAAATTTAAAATTCATCTGTACAGCTAAGAGGCTGTCTGCAAGACAAGCACTTTTTTGCCTTATTTTTCTCCAGATTTCAATTTTTAATTTCTTATTGGCTTAGTTAAAGAAACCGCAAGGCTGATGCTCTGCCCTGAATATTTACCGAACCTCAGGAAAGATCTAACACTGACTGTACCATTCTAATCCCCCAAAATTCTTTGGGAATACTTTACACTAAAGAATTTTTCACAAAGATTAAATATGGATACCAACAAGACTTTTTAATTAACCATCCTTCTAAAGACTGTGAGGGATGAAGTAAATGTCTCTCCACTCCTGAGAAATGTGCCCTCACCCTTTGCATTAATTCCCCAGGATCATTGTTTACCTTTAATTAAAGCAAGCCCTTTGAAGCTCTTAACACAAGGGTGTGAACTCTGTGCAGGAACAGCAAACTGGATTATTTTGTCTGACTCAAGCACATGGAGACAGTGTGGCACTATAGGTCACAGCAGGCTCTGAGGTATTAAATCTGGAAAATGACTTATAATAACAAAACACAATATCTCTGAGACTATCCAAGCACATAATCGGAATTGGCATTCTTTCACCCACACACTCATACCATTTAGCCACCTCCAGAACCCTGCGCTATGGAGTTATGCTTGAAAAAGGAAATGTCCAGCTCCGGCAATAAAATCCAAATAATCTTTATTGTGATTCCATTTAAAATCTACATGACATGGCTGCTATATTCTTCTCAAGGTATGCCCTGCCAGGGCTACCAAAGGAAAAGCCTGATAGGACCTGAATGCGTTTCAAACACCATGTGTTCTTAGACTCAGATTAACCTCTAAAAGCAGCAAGACACTTGACTTTCAAGTGCATGAACAGATGAAGTTAATTAATTAATGAAAGGGAATATAACAGAAATAAGAGAAAAACAGATATGATATAAATGTGAAAAAGCATTAAAAACACAATACTTCAAATTAATAATGTAACATGAACTCTCTTTTTAAATTAAGTCCTGTTGGCACACATATATCTAAAAGATAAATCCACAAAGCTTTCCTATCGCGTAGTGATTGCTCTCTGTTTCCACCCCGTGGATGTTTTTTAATTTGTTCAATGGCATATACCTTACAGTGTGTAATATCTCTACTGTATTATGAACAGTAGCAAAATGTTTAGACATATAAGAAATATGATGTGTGCTAGGTTGCACTATGTTATATAAATGTTCTCAGATTCTTTCAGTTTACGAATTGTAGAACCTACATATTTAAGTTTATACTGAGTACATTTGATTATATATACAACATAGTTAGATTCGCGATTCAAAAACTCCTGTATTTTTGTCATTTTTATCCTTAGCCGCATTGAAAAAAATTTGAGTTTTTAATGATAAAGGTGCAGCTTTCACATGGGAACTGGCCACATTTATGATAGCCTGTTGTGGATAACCAATTGCTCTTGATGGAGCTTTTACTTAAATTATAAAAACTGGGAGATAAAGAGTTACCTAAAGTTGGTGCTTTCCTAGATACAATTCTAATGCCATTTTCTAAGAGGTTATTTGTAATACTTTCACCCCTAAGAATGTGTAGATTGTGATTAATTATGTCAGAGATAGCCCTAAAATGTGTGCTGTATGTCAGGACCAAAGTCAGGCAATCTGATGTTTCATTAGCATATTTGGATGAGAGCACGGGTTTAACTAGTGATTCGATTTCTCATCAGTGATGTTCACGGCTCGATCAATAGCCCAAGTGGAATATCCACGTTTATTGAGACGGTGTCTGAGTGAATTTCATTCCTATGGGAGGTTTCATTGTTACAATTACATTTAGCGCGTGTTAATTAACAGACGGGAATAGATCTAATTGTATGAGCAGGGTGGAAACTACGAGCATGAAGGATTGTTACCTGCCTTTTTTTATGGAAAGTTGAGCTGGAAATAATTTGATACGGTTCACCAACCAAATGAAGATCCAAAAAACAAATTTCTTTTTTATGGAAAAAATGTGTAAAATTTAAATTCAATTAATTGGAATTCAGATAATCAATAAATGATGGAATCAAATGAACTTTTCCCTTCCAAATCAATATTAAATCATCTATATATCTGGAATACCACTGTATATGATTTGAAAAGGGATTATTGATGTTAAAGATAAACAATTCTTCCCACCATGTCATTATAAGGTTGGCGACCGAGGAGGAAAATTTAGCTCCCATTGAAACGCCATTATTTTGCAAAAAATTTTTTTTTGCTAATCAAAAAATAATTATGAGATAATAAAAACTGTAATACCACAAGAATGTAATTTTGTAAATCTATGTTATAAACACTGAATTTGTTAAAATGAAATTTGACTGCTTACAAAGCAACATGGTGGGGAATTCAGGTATATAAGGAGACTACATCACATGTCAGCCATATCCAATCTGGATTCCAAACAGTTGTGTGAAACAAATTTAAAACATCTTTAGTATCTTTGAGATAGCCCGGTATACGTTGTTCCAGGGGCTGTAATACTGAGTCCAGACATTGGCCTAAATGTTCATTGATGAACCTACGCCCGATATTATGGGGAGCATTGGAAGTGGAAAAATATTTTTATGCGTTTTTGGTAACGCATGTAAAATGGGAATTACAGGGATTAACATAAAGATACTCGGATTGCTTTTTAGAAAAAAAATCTTTGGAGAAACCATCATCTATGATGAGTTTACACTGGTGAGAAAAGCAGACAGTGGGGTCGTCTTTCAAACGAGTGTAAATCTCATCATTTGAAATCATATCAATAATTGCCATAGTGTAATCAATTTCATTCATCACAAACAATGATCCTCCTTTATCGGACCTTTTAATAATTAAATCTGAGTGAGATTTTAATTTTTTAAAAGCCTCTCTTTCTGCAAATGTAAGATTAGATTTATGCAAAAGACCAGTAGAATTATTAAGTAATTTTTTGATGTTCCTTTTACAACATTTTCTTGAAATTGTTTAATTTCCACTGTTCTAGTGTGTACATGATAGAACAGAGGATTTTTGGTTTTGAAAGGAAAATAAGAAGTTAAAGCATCACACAATACTTCAGATGTGTCTAAATCCATAAGACACAAGAGACTGTTTTGTTCCAAAAACATTTTTCAAAAAAAATGATTTTTGGCAAAAACTTGAGGCTGTTCTTTTTCACAAAGATTAAAGATAGATACTAACATGACTTTTTTATTAACCACCCTTCTAAGGACTGTGAGGGATGAAGTAAATGTCTCTCTGTTAGGCGTCGGGTTCCTGTCGCTGCACAGCGGGAATCCCGAGCCTTACTTCCGGCGGTCTCCCATTCCTCTCCAGCTGCAGAGGAGGTTGCTCAGCAAACTTGTCGGTCCCGGCGCTCTGCTCAAACCAGCTCAGTGGTTTTGCTTGCTGCTGCCACCTCTGGCACAGCTATGGCAATGCATGCTGCTCAGCAGCGAGATTCTCCAGGGACTAAGTCCCCATGTCGGGCCACTGAGCATTCCCGTGGAGTGACCTCCCATTGGAGATCAAGGGTCACGTGCTCAGGTCCTGCTCGTGTTCAGATTGGCCCATCCGAGAAGCCAGGAAGATCCCGGACGCTCGCGGCTATAAAGGGTTCGCATGGCCGCTCGGCCATGCGCTAGGATAGCCTGTATTTTCAGACTACAAGGAGTGAGTGGTGTATGCACGTATGAATGTCTCTGGTGACTGACTCATTATGAATCCCCTACCATTGGTACACATGTGTTGTGCAGCCTAGCCTGCTAGTGCCCAGGCTTAGGTGTAGGTAGGTCAGAGTTTGAGTCAGGCATTAGCCATCATCAGTGACTCAGCACGCCTCAGTGCCCCGTGCTCCACACTCCATAGTCAGCATCTATAGCGGCGCTCGTGGCAGCGATGCCGCTCGCTCAGTGGGCCTAGAAGGACTCTAACCCCGTGTCGTTGGGGTAGAGTTCTGTGGCCGCTTGCTGTGCACTCTTTGGCCGGGCTCTGTGAGTTAAACAGGCTCCATCAACCACATTCAGCGGCTGTGCGGCTCTGTGAATTAACAGAGTTCGCTCCTGTTCACATTGGGTGACGTAACCCACATGTGACTGTTTTTACGCCGCTCTATTCTTCCGCCATTACCTAGCAGCAGTGTACCACCTCTGCACGGTGGACCCCGGGCTGCGAACGCACTTACTATTATTTTATAATTTGGTGCGTTCTGCCAGTCCTAACACTCTCCACTCTGAAAAGTACCCCCACCCTTTGCATTTATACCCCAGGATCATTGTTTACCTTTAATTAAAACAAGCCCTTTGAAGCTCTTAATACAAGGGTGTGAACTCTGTGCAGGAATAGAAAACTGAATTTTTTTGTCTGACTTAAGCACGTGGATACAGCATGGCACTATAGGTCACAGCAGACTCTGAGGTATTGAATCTGGAAAGTGACCTATAATAAAAAAATGCAATATCTGAGACTAGCCGAGCACATAATCGGAATCGGCATTCCTTCCCCCACACACTCATACCATTTAGCCACCTCCAGAACTCTGCATTATAAAGTTATAAAGCATAGCTACCAGGAAGTACATATGGTAGGCATATTTGGTCTCCCTGCACAGATAAAATCCAGTGGAACCCAGTAGTGGCGCCGCCGACCCATTTGGAGCTATGGGCGGAAAGTTATGAGCCTCCATGGTTCTAGACAGAAAATCATACTCTCAGAGATGGGAGGAGGAAGGCAACCAAGCCCAGGGGTGGGCGCAGAGTGTGGGAGGGGACAGCCTAGGAGATAAGAGACAGCTGCTCATTTTGAGCTTAGTTTTCTTCTGGCAGGAGAATACGTTAGCTGACACAGCCAGGAAAGTCTGAAACTAAGATTTGGACCTGTGATCCATCAGCGCCTTCCTGTGGTCACATGCTATATAACACGGTAATTTCAACCTATCTATACCCTACCTTTGTACTACACTCTAGACTGCATACTGGTATATTGTTCTGTAAATATGTGCCTATATATTTCTAGTGTGTCTTTTCGGCAATTAAATATAAAATTAATCTTGGGCTGCTCTTTTATCTCGATTCATGAATCTCCATGTCCGCACGCTTAATTGGTCAATTGTACGCTACCCGAGTTGGTTTCTGACCTGATATAAGCCTGTTGTCGGACAGGGCTTATGTCAAACGAGGAACTGGTGGCAGAATACTGTACTGTGTTGGTGAGGAACTCTGGCAGTGATGGCGGGGAGGATTATTTATATACCTCCAGCCTGGACTAGTGATGTATATCCCCCCTCACTGGGAGTGCTTCAATAACTGGTACCTATAAGGGAAGCCTTTCCGACAACTATTTGCCCTCAGTGCAGTTCTCTGACTGACCTGGGGCAAGTGGTGGTGCCAGAGAGCTGATCCCTACTGGCTCCTTCTCTCCCCTGCCCCAAGGTGAGCGAAGTCGACACCCCCTTCCCCTGTGCGATCTGTCACAAAGATATTGATCTTTCTTTTAAGGAGGGGGTTTTGGATGCAGAACCATCAAATATACGTACCAACCTCTGGTTATATCCTGACTACGATTCCTGCTTATCCTTCCAACTACAATGCTACTCTGTGTACCGACCTTTGGCTACATCCTGACGACACTACCTTCCAGTGCTGCCCCTAGTGGTTGCAATATCCCTACTCCAACTTAGGTCAGTCCTTTTCAGTAGGCCTCATTCCATTTTTAGGTAAACAATAGAATGATTTACTTTACAAAAAAGCACTTTCCCAGAAGGATTTTGGCTTACTCATATACATTTTGGCAAACTGCATTCTAGTTATTTTATGTCTCTGTGTCAGCAGTGGGATCCTCCTGGGTCCCCTGGTTTAGGGCTTCAATTTATTCAAATATTGACGGATTGTTCTCACTGACACTGATGAACTCTGAGCCTGCAGGGCAGCTGTATCACCGGCGTCCCTTCATGATTTCTTTTTCTGCTCCTGGAAGGGATGCCAACATGGTCACCACCATGGTCACTCTTTTGTTCCTTGTGCTCTGGTCAGGCCCGGATTGGCAATATAACCAACCGGGCATTTTCCCGCTGGGCCGCTGTCACGTGGGCCGCGGGCGGCAGCGCCCGATCATCTGGCCGCTTGCCAGCTGCTGCGGCCACTGTTGCTCCTGCCGCCGGCCCTCTGCGGGCATGGCGGTGATAGATTCAAGTTCCTCCCGCACTGCAGGGAGATAAGCCGCCACGCCCCCCCACGCACCCCATCCTCGCCGTAGCATGAGACCCCCGCAGCCACTCACAGCGTCGCACTCGCTTGCCTGCTCGCTCTGTTCGCAGGACCTGTGATGAGGTCACGGGAGGGGAGGAGTCAGGGGGGTCACATGATCAGGAGTCTTTGTCCAGACCCCTGATCATATCACCCCTGACTCCGCCCCTCCTGTGACCTCATCACAGGTCCTGTGCACTCAGCCTTGCCTCTACCGTCTGCAAGACTCTGCTTTGCTGTTGTCATGGTGCTGGTTGAGGTAAGTATGTGTGGGGTCAGGATTTACAGTGTGGATGTAGCAGAGCTGTGTGTGTATGAGATGTACGGAGCAGAGCCGTGTGTGTACGAGGTGTACGGAGCGGAGCCGTGTGTGTACGAGGTGTACGGAGAGGAGCCGTGTGTGTACGAGGTGTACGGAGAGGAGCCGTGGGTGTACGAGGTGTACGGCGTGGAGCCGTGTGTGCGAGGTGTACGGAGAGGAGCCGCGTGTGTATGAGGTGTACGGAGCGGAGCCGTGTGTGTACGATGTGTACGGAGTGGAGCCGTGTGTGCGAGGTGTACGGAGCGGAGCGTGTGTACGAGGTGTACGGAGCGGAGCCGTGTGTACGAGGTGTACGGAGCGGAGCCGTGTGTGTGTGTACGAGGTGTACGGAGAGGAGCCGTGTGTGTACGAGGTGTACGGAGAGGAGCCGTGTGTGTACGAGGTGTACGGAGAGGAGCCACGCGTGTACGAGGTGTACGGAGAGGAGCCACGCGTGTACAAGGTGGACGGAGTGGAACCGTGTGTGTATGGAGTGGAGCCATATGTGTACGGGATGTACGGAGCGAAGCCAAGTGTGTACGAAGCATACAAAGCGAGCTTTTCCCACGGACACAGGAGTACACGGCAGAGCCCCGAGGAGCATTTTAAAACACACACATGACGTTCCACCTGAAGTGATGTGCTGGAAGCTGACCGGAAATGAGATAATTTCTTGAGGAGATTGTGACGGAACTAGGAATGCTTCAGATCCATCACCGTGTCCTCCTCCGACAGCGCAGACAGCAGGATCGCCTTGGAATCGGGGATGCCGGCCATGTGAGCGGATCATGATAGGTCCTGCACCGGGAGGCTCAGGTGGGCACTACAATGGGAGCCGGGCTGCTATAGTATCTTTGTAGAATCTTTCTTTATTTCTTTCTCTCTTTTTCTTTCTTTCTCTGTTCTTTCATTCTCTCTCTGTTCTTTCTTTCTCTCTAATCTTTCTTTTTTCTCTCTCTGTTCTTTCTTCCCCTCTTTCTTTCTTTTTCTTTCCTCTCTTTCTCTCTGTTCTTTCTTTTCTTTACTTCTTTCTTTCTCTCTCTGTTCTTTCTCTGTCTCTCTCTGTTCTTTCTTTCTTTCCCCTCTTTCTTTCTCTCTCTGTTCTTTCTCTGTCTCTCACTGTTCTTTCTTTGTCTCTCACTGTTCTTTCTTTCCCCTTTCTTTCTCGCTCTCTCTGTTTTCTTTTTTCTCTCTCTCTCTGTTTTCTCTCTTCCTTAGTGCCAGCCACTGTGCCCTCAGTACCAGTCAGTGTGATCAGCAGTGCTAAATGGGTGCGATTAGGTGTGGACATGGGTGTGACTAGTTGTGAAATGGGTGTGGCTGCGTGCGCCACAGTCTTTGTCCGTCTTTCCCTTCTTCAAAAGTTGGGAGGTATGATAGGGGCAGCTATGACCAGGGGGTCTGGTTGCCCAATAGAGAGCAGTTCTGCCAGGAATTCTGTAATCATGCATACAAAAGGGGACAGAGATTTGGGAGGAGTACTGTACCTAAAAGCAATAAATAGCACTGAGCTGAAATACTGGGCACAGCTGTGACTACATGTTATATAGTCGTGTTAATCTCCTCTCACTTCTTGTAAACTACAACTGTACAAAGATATTATATAGTCACCATGTGACTAGTGGGCCTGTGTAACTTCAAATGCCAGGGCTGAATTTTAGTCCCAGTCCGGCCCTGGCTCTGGTCCCTGCCATGGTTTCCTACTCCAAGAGCCTGTACAACTCGCTTAAGGTGCGTGACTGCACGCTCCCTGCTTATAGGGCAGAGCCCACACTCCGGAAATGTCTGTGAGGAATCAGGTAATTAAGGCATACTTCCCTGTAGGGATGGACCTGACCAACTTTAGTTTCTTATTAGTGTTTGTATCCATTAGTCTGTTGTCAGGTCCTGGTTCCTGAACCTGTCCTGTCTGAACCTGAACCTGTTCCTAAATCTGTCCTTAACCTGTTCCTAGGCCTGTTTAACCTGAATTCGGTGCTGAGCCCATCCTGTCTGAACTTGATCATGAGTCCAGAACCCTTCCAGTCTGAACCTACACCTGCATCCTCTGCCAGTGTTCCAAAAAATGTATTGTCTAAACCCTGAGTCAGTCTCGTCTGAACATACTGTTCTATCTGAATCCAATCCTTTTCTGTGTGAACCGACTCCTATATTTATTATACCCATTATTCTGAATACTGTCCTACCAGTGACTCCGAGTCCTTATCTGCATTCCTGGTCCCTGGGTTCAGCTTTTGCAGTTCCAGGGACTTTTCATCAATTTTTCTCTGCCGTCCACTTCCAGAGAGATTAGCTACAGTGCCATGAGTTGTAAACTTCTTGATTATGTTGCACACCATGAACAAAGGAACATCTCTGTAGATGGACTTGAAACCTTGAAATTGTTGATAATTTTCAACAATTTTGGTTCTCAACTTCTCAAGTCCTCAGACAGTTCTCTTTCTGTTCTCTATGCTTACTGTGGGACACACAGACACATAATGCAAAGATTGAGTCAACTTCTCCCTTTTTTATCTAGTTTCAGATGCAATCTTCACATTGTTCACATCTGTTATTTGCCACAGGTGAGTTTGAAAGAGCAACACATGATCACATGGTTGAAACAAAGTTAAATACCCACGATTTTGGAAAGGTGCCAACAATTTTGTTTGGTCCATTTTTGGAGGTTTGTGTGAAATTATGTCCAATTTGCCTTTTTTTCTCAGTCCTTTGTGTTGTTCCAATGCACGCAAAGGAAATAAACATGCACAGTATATGGCAAATCAGAGGAAAAGTTTAGTTAATAAAAGGAAATGCTAGAGGAAGATCAATGGAGTTTTTTGCAGTTAGGTTGAGGGAAAGAAAGCAACAGTAGTAATAGCAAGGAGCAATCTTTAGATTGATAGAGGCAGAACTAATAAAAAGGTACAAGATCAAACAAAGAAAGGAGAATCCTGGTATCCCAGGACTGTCATACAGAGAAGAAAGGAGTTCAGTTACGGTGAGCACAGAACCAGAGAGCCCAGGCAGATCCCAATGTGGACTAATAGGAGCACCCAGAAACATCACTTAATTAGGACTGGGGCTAGTGTACACAGGCTTTTGGAAGGCAAATGAAGAAATGATAGGCTAATGTGGGGACCAAACATACCACCACTGATATTTAACCTCTGTTATAGACAAGAAGCAGTAATTAATAAGAACTGTACCTGTAACACAGGTATTAGGATGCAGTGACACAAGCACAAAGCAGGGGTTAACAGGGGATAGCAATTACTTGTTTAATAGTTACAGGGGTAACCTCCTCACAGGGAGCAACAGGGAATAAACATGTAAAGGCTGAGGGGTACAAAGGGAAAGAATAGCTGAAAAAATTGGCAGTTTATATCTGTATGTCAACTCCATTTAGCGTGACTCGGTTGTCTTCCTCTATTCCTGTGTTGGATGGTTGGTTGCCAACTGAGGCCGGTGCTGGGTTCTTGGGCTTCCCCGCCTAACAAGTCGGTCTCCCTTCTGGTGGCAGTGAGCAGTCACTGAGTTCACCCTCTGAGCCCCTAGTCCATTATGGTGCAGCGCAGCAAAGAAGAATCCACTGCAATCCTCCACTCGGCGTGCATTCGTCTGCATGCCCGACGGGGTCTGAGAGTCCTTGCCACACCCGGCTGTAATTGCTGCTGTGCTGCCTATCTTTCCTGGCAGCCCAGCACCGGTGCTGTCTGACTCCTCTCTCTAGCGGGAAGCCCCCCTCTTTCCCACGCAAACCCTTTTATACCTCCCCGGCTCACCATGCCCCTTCTACACAGGTCAAGGGTCTGCTCCATCTCCAGTCTTCTCCCCCCCCTGCAACAGTAGGTTCAGCCCCAGCAGCTCTGGACCCAGTGCCCTGTCAGCATCCACAGCCCTGTCTTCTCCTCTACATACCTGCTATTCTCTACATACTCTGATCCAAATTCTACAGTAAAGTTTTGATTTGCAATCTGGAAGTTTCTCTCTCTTTAACTATGGGTTCACAAGATCAGTGTTGTCTGAAGGAATATGGCAACCTAGGGTACAGTCTACTGCAGTAAACATCACACACACGGCTGTATTGAATTCATTTTTAAGGGCGTTTATATGGATTTAATCTCTAATACACTGTTATCTGTTACTAAACAAGTTTGCCACCAGAGAAAATAACAGACAAATGTGAGGAACTTATAAGCAGTAACTGATACTATGCTGTACTGTAGGCTTGATGCAAAATTGCCAAACATCAATGTTGTCAACAAAGGCGACAGAGAGGGGACTGTGATGTATTGAGAGTGACTCATAGACTACACCAATTAAAGGCTAAGCTTCTGAGAAAAGCAGGCTACAAAAGTACTGTTACAGTTTATTCCAATCATCTACCTCTGTTCAACTTGTTGACTCATGTAAGAACATTTGTAACCAGCAAGCACAGTACCCATTAGGAGATGCTAACCATCAAGTTGGTTGCCCCCTCATAAGTACATTTATCCTGAGCTGTCTCCTGCATCCACCTGTATTCCATCTGCCACCCTCAAATAAGGAAACCACTTTTACACCAAAAGCTACTATTGCCAACACCCTACTACAAAACAGCAACCTGTCCCTTTATATAAAGAATTACTGGCACAGAGTACCAAAGCTCATTGTACAGTTTGCACCAAAACGATCATACAGTTACTGAAAAGTAGAACCCAGGTTAGTGATTTTTCACTGATACTTGGCTTGGGTTATGGTCATATATCTGGCACTTAGCACTAAAGTCAGCACTGAAGAATTGGACTTTGCACTAGCACAATGTCTATCTCCCTCGGGAATATTTTGCACTGAAATGATTTGTAACTGGCTGTAAATTGCTAATCAATACAGCACATTTAATGTTGCTACAGTTAAATCTGGCACTGTAATATATGGTAAGTTAGCCTTCAAAAATGTCATGTTTAATACTGCATGGAATGTGTATAGCAATGGGGAGGTGTAGAAACCGTAACCAGGAAAATATATTACCTGGCAAAACACAAATAGAAGGATGTAAAAGCTGATTTGTGAAATACCTGTAGCTCACCAGACCTTGTAACCTTTATCTTGTTCACCTTGGTTTAGAACATTACAATTTTTTCTTGACTGCTCATATATATTGAAGGAATCATTATTCCACACTGCAGGAGGTTGATATTTTCTAAGGGACCTCCTGTGGAGTATGATAAAGTTGTATGTCAAGTGAAACTAGGAAAAAAAATGTTGGATTTTTTCCATGTGCTAAGTGGTTGCAAAAGACAACAAGTTTCTCCTCACTTACTTTTTATTTTCAAGAGTATTTAAACAGTTGATCAATGAACCTTTAACTTTACTATTTCAAGACAAGCAGAAATGATTTAGAAAGGACCATGGGATGGAAATATTTATTTTTAACAAGTCCAACTTACTGTACTATAAACTCAAGGCTCTAGCAAATGTTACCTTTGGATACAGAAGAAAGCTGTGCGATTTCCCAAAATGTAGATAAGAATCTTCTCGCACAAGTTTTTGAGTGTTTTTATTACACTGGGAAAAAAACATGAGGTTTAAATGTTTGTTTTGTTTTTTTAACAAGCATTTTCTGTATCTCCCTTTAACTTTTACCATTTGAAACACATTTTTTCTGCCATTTTTAAGTCTTACAGGGAAGCTTCTGAGAAAAATGACATAAATAGTACTATACCCAAAGGATGCTTTATAATGAAAAATACTACAAAACTCCAAGACCTGCTAAAACCTTGTGTATGTACACTTTTTGATAATTTTGTAAGTAGCATAAGTAGCAATTGGCTGCAACATTTCTGCAAAAAAGTGTCCTAAGACCAATTTCAAATGTCAGTAATTTGGTCAGTATTTTTTATCAGTATCTGTAAGCCAAAATAAGAAATGGCTAGTTAAAAAAAAAAAATACAAATCTTTCCAATATTGTGTTACTGTTTGTATGTTTTACCTCTGATTATGGCTTGGAAATATTGGTGGAAAATATTGGCCAAATTATGTACTGGTAAGGGCTCATTCACTCTTTGTTTTTACATAGGAGTGCTATCCATGTTTTTTACACATAGTACACATTTGACCGTTTGCATGTCATTCACATGTCCGTGACCGATCAAAATCGGTAATGTAAGGCTATGGGTTCATGAATAAAATCTGAGACCAGAATGCGATGCCATCCAAATGTGATCCAATATTCACGGACTCTTAGATAAGAAAAAATAGGAACAATTTTTTTACACTTATGAGAAAAACTGATGAAACTCGTCTCAAGCTGATAAAACGCTGATGAAACTATGACTGCAATCATTGGTGAAACTTGGTCAGTTTGATGACATCATTCATTTATTAAATGGAGCAACCGTTTTTTCAAAGCTTGACCTCAATAAGGGCTATCATATATTAGAATTGAGTCCTGAATCCCAATCCTGATACTTGACAACATTTCCCACCCATGTGGGCCTCAGAAGATATAAAAGATTGACTTTTGGGGTCTGCTCAGCAGCGGAAATTTTTCAAGACACGATAAGGAGCATCATTCAATGCATTCCAAATGTCTTTAATTATAGTGATGACATACTGGTTTTTGGGAATACTCAAGCTGAACACAATTGTGCTCTATATTCTATCTTCAAATGTCTGCTCTCTGCTGGACTTACCTTAAACAAAGAGAAATGTGAATTTGATAAAAGTTCATTAGAGTTCTATGATCACATCTTCTCGGCGGAAGGAGTACGACCTGATCCCAAGAAAATGGAATCCATCAGAGCAGCCTCAATTCCACAGAATGCCAGTGAAGTGCACTCTTTTCTTGGGATGGCCAGCTACTCTGCTAGATACATTCCAAAGTTTTCAACAATCGGCACTCCATTAAGAGAACTTACAAAACAAAGTTGTGTCTTTAAATCGTCCCAAGACTGTCAGGTCTCTTTAGAAACAATTAAAAATGAACTCTGCTCAACAACCACCATGGCCTATTTTGATCCAGCTCTTCGAACTGAACTGATTGTGGATGCCAGTCCTGTGGGACTGGGTGCTATATTAGCACAATACAAGGATGACAATCAAAGTCCCCACTTCATTTCTTATGGAAGCAAAAACCTAACATGCCTAACAAGCACTGAAAGAAAATATTCACAACATGAAAAAGAAAGCTTGGCAGTTGTCTGGGATGGGAATACTTTCACTTATTTCTCTATGGAGCTCCCTTCACCATTGTCATGGACCATCAAGCTCCCCTTACAATTTTTGGAAATCCCTGAGCTAAAATGCCTGCACGGATCAAACGATGGGGTCTGCGTCTACAGGACTTCAATTACAAAATTGTTCACAAACCTGGAAAATATAGCAATCCGACTGATTATCTCTCAAGACATCCTGTGAATGATGATATACAGTACCTGGGCATTCCTCCATGGAAGAATACATATGATTTTTTGCAGCTCACGCTGTGCCAAATGCACTTTCTGTTGATCAGTTTGTGAATACAACAACAAGTGCCAAGACACTCTGTGCCTTAATACAAATCATCAAAAATTGAAGGTGGCATGAAATTCAAAAGGAAAAATTTCCTGATTCTGCGATTGATCTGAAGGCACTAAAACTATTTTCAAATGTACTTGAGGAATTGTCAGTCACTGAAGAGCACCTCATCCTTCGAGGTACCAAACTGGTTGTACCTAAGGCCTTGTGCAACTTAGTCATAACAGATAGCACACGAATGTCATCTAGGAATTGTTGGTACAAAAAAATTATTCAGAGAAAAAGTGTGGTTCCCAAAAATGGATCAATTGGTGGAAGAAAAGATTAGACACTGCTCCACTTGTCAATTAATTACTCTATCATGAAGTTTAGAGCCACTACAAATGTCTCCATTACCCACTGCTGTCTGGGAGAAAGTGGCCGTCGACATATATGGACCATTACCAAATGACCTATACATTCTAGTAACAATTGATGAATATTCTAGATACCCTGTTATTTCGTTCACCTCTTCAACGTCTGCTAATAGTGTCATACCAGAACTGGACAACATATTCTCTGCATATGGCATTCCAAGAGTGGTTAAAGCAGACAATGGACCTCCATTCAACGGACATATATTTACACAGTTTTCTGAATACTTAGGGTTCAGCCA
The DNA here is from genome assembly GCF_039654945.1 of Dendrobates tinctorius. Classification (NCBI taxonomy): domain Eukaryota; kingdom Metazoa; phylum Chordata; class Amphibia; order Anura; family Dendrobatidae; genus Dendrobates; species Dendrobates tinctorius. The sequence continues at coordinate 50,944,902 of NW_027361683.1, forward strand.
TAGGAAAATCACACCTTGATGGCCACAAGCCAATGGAATTGTAGAATGTTTCATGCGCACTATGGGGAAATGAATCAAGGCAGCTAGTCTGGCGCACACCCCACTGAAACAGTCCTAAGTGACCTATATGCAAGATATCAAGATTTATAAAAGGTGAGTGCCACCTATATTCGCCTACGATCTAATTATACATTTACATTTAGATTGGTGTGCTTTCTTCCTTTCCTTCCCTTTTTACTAGAAATCCTGCTCACATGTACACAGAGGCTGCAGCACCTCGGATGCAGGGAGCTCTCTGACCCCAGAAGTAGCAGAGTCACTACTTCCTGAGTCAGTCAACTCCCTTCCCCTCCCCTTCCCTCTCTGTCACTCCTCTCTTCCTGCAACTGCTGCCCCTCACCACACAGCACCGCACCAGTGACAGCCAGACAGCATAATTTAATGTATGCTAACAGGTGAGGAAGGGGGCCCGTTTAACTGTTACATCACATGCGTGCAGCAGAACGGCCCCTCTGCTTCTCCTGTTAGCAGTAATACTGCCGCCAGCTGTCATTCACCTCATTGCTTTGCATGTCCGTCGGGGTCCCCTCCCACTCTGGCCCCTGTGCAGTTGGACCGGTTGAACTGGCGGTATGTCCGCCCATGCAACAACCAATGAACTTAATGGATATTGTATCGTATCTACATTGAGCTATGCAGGAAAATGCTAGGGAGGGTTATATGTCAGGAAGATGTATTTCACCTCTGATCCCCTCTCATTATGTTCCCATAGGTTGTCTCTATGGTGTGTACCACTGATACACAAACCAATCAGTAATCAGCTCCGCTTCTCTGCTCTCATCTTTGCAAAAGACCTTCTTTCTATTAAAGCTACTAATTTTTCTGATCTTCTCTTAGTGCAAACATCAGGGGTCCAAACAGTCGACATCCCTGATTTAAATTTGGACTGAAGTCTGCAAGGTAAGTATCTCTCATATAAAAGTGGCCATTTTCAAAGGAAGCCACTATGGGTATATGTTTAAAGAGTATGTAGAAACTGGAGCACTCAGAGGAAACCCATGAAAGCTTAGAGAGAAAATACAATCTTCATGTACTAGTTCCGCTCTGGGCCCCAGTGCAGCAAGACTAAATTATGTTATGATAAAGTGGTGAAGACACAATATATGGACATAGGTTTTGGAACACCTACAAATCCCACCAACAGGAGTTTTATGACATCCAATTCCTAATTCATAAGTATTAATGTGAAGTTGGCTTTCGCTTTTCAGCTAGAAGAGCTTCCACTCTTTTGGGCTAAGTTCAAATTAGCGTATCTGTGCACAACATTTCATCTCCATGTGCAAATGCATGTCAAAACACATTTAAAAGCATGCTTACGCTGTGTTTTTTATCCGCATCAGCTTATGCATGATGCCAATAAAATGCTGCATGTGCATGCGTTTGTATGCGTTTTTGCATGCGTTTGCGTTGTTTATGCACATGCGTTCGATATTTCCGGGAAATTTGGGTATGCGGACAATGCTTTTCCAGTAGAATTTCCTTGACAGAAGCCACACACAATGGGCGTGTCTCATGGTATTTCTATATATAGACCCTGCACAGATGAAATCCTTGTCTTTTGCTACTGTATACATCTTCAAGATTGATCTTGGCATGGAGCGCTTCTATCGTAATCTGGATTTGGCATTGAAATTGGCTTTTGCCTTTGCTGTGGCTTGTGAAGAGGAAAAAAGAAGAGAAAGACGGAGAAGACGTCGTCGTCACTATTGGCAACACCGCATCGTTGAAGTCCGAGAGAGCCGTGAAGCCTACCTCTCGTTGAACAACGAGCTGTGTGAAAACCAGCAAAAGTTTTTCGACTACACGAGGATGTCATAACAGAGCTTCAATGACTTGCTGCTATATGTCCGAGGATCCATCACCAGGCAGGACACACAACTACATCGAGCAATTCCTGCTGAGGAACGTTTGTTGGTGACTAGAGATGAGCAGTGTTCGATTCAAAATGTTCGCCAATTTCAAATTCGACCTGTTTTCGGCGGTGTTTGAGTCATTCGCAAATGCTAACAATTTGCTTCAAATTCAGCAGTTTGAGGTTATGTTCGATAACACTTTGTTCATCAAAAGCGCAACTGGATTTTCACGGTAAATTCAATGTTAGTATACAGTTTCAGTGTATAGTGGGCAGGGGATAGATCTGTGCTGAAATAATGCAGATCTCCAATTTTTTTTACAGCATTTACAGTGGGGCGGTGCTGTCTGTCAGCCTATCAGCATTCAGCACACACACAGCATAGTGCATTTTTTGCACACAAGCAAGGGCATGTGTCATTGGCTGTGTATGTTACATGTCCTTGCCCTATAAGACCCAGCCATTTTCCCCATCTCCGCCATTTCCTCAGTGCTGCAGCTCTGTGTCAGATGGCACCGCTGCTGCTGTGGGCGCTTTACAGTGTCAGTTAGTCAGCCAGATAGCGAGCGAATTTCAAGTTAGATAGAGAGATAGGTTTAGGGAGTAGGGACTAGTTTTAATATCAGTAAATAAATAAAAGGATTCACCACGCAATACTGAGATATAGGGAACTCCGAATATATGGATACTCACTGAGTGGTGTGAAACAAATCTCAAGGTCAGAGTTGTTTCCCGTTGGTAGGGATGCTTCACAATGTTTGGAAATCCGAATATAGGAGTAACTGCTGGATGATTTGGTAAAAAGGAGAAAAAATTTTTTTTACGATTAAATGGTGCAATAAAAATCCTAGCAGGCTGATCCCTGGTCAAATGATACTCACTCGAGTATGTCCAGGTCCTGTGATGAAGAGTACCGGAGTCAGATTAAGGTGCTTTGGTAGGACAGATCTATTTATAAATTGATGATACAGCAAGGATCAACCAATGGTAATAATGTCAGGAAGTAAAGGAGGAGTTGTTTGCGGAAGGGATAACAAGATTTCCAAGGTCCAGATGGTCAGCAGCACCAAGGCGGCAGGCATGGGAGAGTGAGGGAGAGGGATTAGCGAGGGCGCATGGTAGCAGCCAAACTGTTGAGGAAGGTGCAGGAGCCGAGGAACAAATGGAGGATGAACTGGCGATGGGCATGGAAGACTCATCAGGTGAGGGAGACCTTGATCACATTTCTGTTGTGCGAAGTTGGGGGGAGAGGGCAGAGGAAGGAAGCATGATTCTTACCTCGCCGCCACCAACACAACAAGGACTTGGTCTTCCTGGATGCCCAAGACACATGAGTGCCTTCTTGCTGCACTACCTGCAACATGACCCTCGGATTGACAGAATTCGAAGTAATGCCGACTACTGGGTTGCCACACTCTTAGATCCCCGGTACAAGAGTACATTTGGCGAAATAATTCCTGCCATAGAAAGGGATTCACGCATGCAGGAGTATCAGCAGAAGCTGTTATAGAATCTTAGATCTGCTTTTCCACAAAACACCAGTGGTGCACATAATGAATCTCACAGTTCTAACTTGCCGACAGTGGGACTGTCGAGTCATCACTCAAACCGTAATTGTAACACAGTATCTGGTGGTAACAGCAATTTTGTGGAATCATTTCACCAATTTTTTAGACCATGCTTTGCAAGGCAAGAAGAGACAAGAAGTCTGACACATAGTCAATGCCTAGAGAGGCTGGTGCAGGAGTATCTCCAAGTGAACATCGATGCCATGACTGTGGAACTGGTCCCTTGCTCATTTTGGGCTTCCAATCTGGAAAAATGGCCTGAGCTTGCCACTCACACCTTGGAGATCTTGTGCCCCGCAGCCAGCATTCTCTCTGAATGTGTTGCGAGGTAGCACTGTTATTCAAGTAGGGAATTCTCACTTGGCAGCCAAATAATCACAACCGGCACGGGTTTTCCATAAAACAATCTCAGTCCGTGTGGTTTATTCAGGCATCATAAACCATAACCAGCAACATAAAGTTCATATTCACAACATAGCGTCCTTAACAGAGCTTCACTCTGTTTATCCTGTAGTCATACAGGTTGTGCAATGTCCAGCACACAGGCTCTTCAGCCTCATAGTTATCTCACCCACATCAGGGTTTCCTCATGGTTCCTTCACCATGCTGCAGACATCCACACCAGGCATGTGCAGCCATTACACACAGCAACTGCACATGCTGTTAGCCAGGAGACACATCTCCCAGTGGGACCTTCCACAATGGACCAACCAGGTCCCTGCATTCACCTCATGTGACCTATCCTGGCCAGCTTATATGGTCCGTAGCCATGCCCACCAGGTCACATGGCTATGACCTCATCACAGGTCCTTGAACCACTCATACACACATTATACTAGCGTTCTGACACACACACACTTGGTGGGTTTGTAGGTAACTAGTCCCTGACACATTGAAACAGCATCTCAGCAGTATCACTGCTGATCAACACACACATACGTCTCCATCTCAAGGCCACCCACCTTGAGATACATAACAGTCATTCAGCTTGAGACACATTACAATCATTCAGGACACTGGAAATGCTTATACTCTCGTCCTGGGACATCCACACAGTGCCCCATAGCAGACATAGTGGTCACTACACCACATACCTCCCCCTCTGTTCAAACATGTGGGGTTGAACACACAACATTACCCCAGGATCTCGAGACCGGGAACTCACTACACTTTGCCCAATAGGTCGAGAGAACCATCTGTCCGTCATACGGCCTCATCTCTACGTTAGGCCTCCCCCACCCCCAGCGGTCAGAATATCGGCCCTGATCTTTGGCCCTCCAGTCACAGTCTGTCTGCATCATCAGACACTGTTTAGTCATCACATTCCTCTTCCTGTCTGTTCTGTTCCCCGACCAGCTCCTCCGGTTGGTATGGTCATCAGTCTTAGTTAAGCCAACTGTCTGGCTTGAGTCTGACTCATTCAACGTCTCACAGGAACTACGGTCTCTCAGCTTCATCCTGCCAGACGAACTACCATTTGCTGACATTCTTCGGCCATCTGCCATGTCACTTCTTGGAGGAGCCCTTCGGGTCCCTACATCTTGGGTTGAAGGCGGCCGCCACCTGGTGTTCCGTACCTCTTTATTGATTCGCCGACGGTCCAGCCTCAACTGCTCAATCTCTTGCAGGTACCCCACTCAATACTCCAAGAGCATCCGAAAGTTTCTCAGGCTTTCCATGGAGCCAACCACCAGGATGGGGATCCTACCCTCTTCACTGAATACCTGGTCTTCATCATCAGGAGGGATCCTCACCCTCATCACACCGGAGATATTCACAAGGTCTTGCATTACCTTCCCGAATCTTCCAATGATTCTCCCAATCAGACCTTTGGGTACCGGAACTACATCTTTCAGCAAACCCAGCTGATCCATAGCCTCCCTTGCTAACTCTAGGCGTCGAGCAGCTTTCATATTACTCCACCTAACCAGCTGTTTGGTGTGAAGATACTGCAGATGCATGTTTTTCAGGACAGCCACCCGCTTTGCTGTGTCTTCTCTGGCTGATATTATTACCAACTGCCGAGTCTCAGGCGCCCAGTGCACCTTACACACTTTGACCGCCTCTTTGAAAGCCTCATGCACACCTTCCTCAGCACAGGCTTCTTGCATGTCTTCTGGTACATCAATCACAAACTAGAAGGTGGTGGCCTTGCTCTCTTCCAGGCCAAGAGGCTCTGGCTTTACCACGGACCCTACAGTTGACCACTACAGTTGACCCGACCGGGTGACTGTCTTCTTCAGTTCTCAGCTCCTCCACTTCTCGAGATCTCATCTCTTCACGACTCTCTGCCAAGACGGGCACCAGCAGCTTCGTCCCACCACCAATCAGACCCGGCCGCTGTACATCACTGTCCAAGCTCTTCTCCCGCAGAAGACCACTTAAAGTTTCTTTGAGCTCCAAGACTTCTTTCTCGACCTCCTCAACCCTGTGCTCGGCCATTTGTCTCAGGACTCTTTCTCGTTCGAGATGTCCTTCCACTGTCTCCTTTATTAACTGTATCTCATGATATTGTTCTCTTTTGGCCAGCACGTGTCGCACTACTACCTCTTTAATTATATTGTCAAAGGGTACCACTGGGTCAGTCCCATCAGTCGAGTGAACCCTCCAGTTACCCTCTGACTGTGTGTCTAGTCCAGTCGTCTCATCTCCCAGCCCACCATCCGTCATGTCACGAGACGTCAGGTCTGTACGTTGGGCAGATGTACCTCTTCTTCCAGTCATTTCTACCTCTGATCTGTCCATGTCAGGAGCCATCACCATCTCAATATCTGCTGGCCCCACAGTCGAAACGTCTCCATCGTCCGACCATACGTCATCAAACAAAACAAAGTCCCGGCCCCTCTCCAAGGCATAGACTAAGTTCCGTAGTATCCCGCTCCCTTGGCACTCACAACCTTTGGTCCCCTCAAACATTACTCTGTTTACTGCATAGTTCACTGTGACCCCATGTTTACAGTGAATCCTGACGTTTTTCTCGGTCAGAGAGAAAACGAGAGGAGTTCCTGTCAGAGTCACCTGACTCTTTCAGTCCAACCATCCAGAGGCTCCTTCCCGCTGCAGCATCACAGTACACACCTGTGGCCCATCATTATCCGGAAAGACTGTCCCCAATTCTTCAAAAATCATACGCACACACTGCGGTTCCCCAGACATACCCAGTGAGGCAACCAGTGCTGTCATTTCCTGAACCACCCCAATTTGGGTCGCCACCCCTCCTGGGACTCCACCCTTTTTGGGTTACCACCCCAATTTGGGTCACCGTCCCCTTCTGGGACTCCACCCCCTTTTGGGCTACCACCCCGATTTGGGCCACTGCCTCCCTCTGGGACTCCACCCCATTTTTGGGTTACCACCTCAATTTGGGTCACCACCCCCTTCTGGGACTCCACCACCTTTTGGGCTACCACCCCGATTTGGGCCACCACCCCCTTTCAGGATTTCCCCATGTTCGTTTTACCGGTCTTCTCTGACCACAGTTCACACAACACAGTTTATATCTCTTACAATACCACACAAGTCCTTGTTGGCACCACCACAGCTCCTGCTGTCACCGATCACCGACACCACTGGCTGCTGTTCACACACAGCTGCTGGTGTCCTCTTCGAATCCCCGCCGAGTTACATGAAGCCGCTTGTCCCCTTCGTAACCCTGCCGAGTTACAGGAAGCCGCTTGTCCCCTTCGTTACCCCGCTGAGTTACAGAAAGCAGCTTGTCACTTTCTTGACTCCCACTGAGCCACCGCAGGCTGAGTTGAGAAAACAGAAAAAAAACACACCACACAAAACTCACGTGTCCTGTCTGTGTGTTATTCAGGACGATCCGTCTCCGCCTGAGACCGTCCAACACACAGGGCGCACCGGGTGCTATTCAGGGAGCCGACCCTCCTCCCAGGGCCTCCCAACACACCAGCCTCACCAGGTCCAGGGGCTCAGCGGGTGCTCTTCAGGACATCCGTCTCTGCCTGAGGCTGCCCAACACTCACGCCTCACTAGGTTCAAGGTCATACCACGTGCTCCAGGGATCTGACTCTTCTCCCAGAACCTCCCAACACTGACCCTCCAGGACCTTGCTCACTGAACCCTCCAGGTACACAGTCTTTCTCACTGACCCAGGTCAGTACAACACAAACACCTGTCCGTTACCTGTTGGCCACACAGGTCCTCGGGTACCCCTTTTCTGCAGAGGCACCCTTGCAATCACCAGTCTCTTTCTCACTGACCCCGCTGTCAGTATATCACACGGCTTTCACAACCATCAGCCCTCCTGGCTCAGCGTTGCCAGCACTGCACCATGTGCTTTGGAAACCGTTGCCCTTAGCAACCGAATTTTGCAGTCCTCTTCCGTTGCTAGGAGCAACAAGGCTACAACATTGCCCATAGCCTTCTCCACCAATTGTGAGGTAGCGCTGTCATTCAAGTAGGGAATTCTCGCTTGGCAGTTAAATAATCACAACCAGCATGGGTTTTCCATAAAACAATCTCAGTCCGTGTGGTTTATTCAGACATCATAAACCATAACCAGCAACATAAAGTTCATATTCACAGCATAGCATCCTTGACAGAGCTTCACTCTGTTTATCCTGTAGTCATACAGGTTGTGCAATATCCAGCACACAGGCTCTTCAGCCTCATAGTTATCTCACCCACATCAGGGTTTCCTCATGGTTCCTTCACCATGCTGCAGACATCCATTCCCTCCCAGGAATCACCAGGCACGTGCAGCCATTACACACAGCCAAATTACATGCTGTTAGCCAGGAGACACATCTCCCAGCGGGACCTTCCACAATGGACCAACCAGGTCCCTGCATTCACCTCATATGACCTACCCTGGCCACCTTATATGGTCCGTAGCCACGCCCACCGGGTCACATGGCTATGACCTCATCACAGGTCCTTGAACCACTTATACACACGTTATACTAGCGTTCTTACACACTGGGTGGGTTTGTAGGCAACTAGTCCCTGACACACTGAAACAGCATCTCAGCAGTATCACTGCTGATCAACACACACATATGTCTCCATCTCAAGGCCACCAACCTTGAGATACATAACAGTCATTCAGCTTGAGACACATTACAATCTTTCAGGACACTGGAAATGCTTATACTCTCGTCCTGGGACATCCACACAGCGCCCCCTAGCGGAGACAGTGATCACTACACCACAGTGTCTTCAGCGCTGGTGGTGTGCTGACAGATAAGCACGCACGGCTGTCCAGTGACAATGTAGACAGACTAACTGTTAAAAATGCTTATTCTCGCATATTTATTTATTCAGGACTTGTTGATATCATACTCTAAAGGTAATATCACAATGTTTCTTATAAAAAAATGTAGTGGTTTATTTGGATTGTCCACCAAAAAAGATCATTACAGGAAAAAAAATGGATAAAAATAGTAACCTTGTCCAATATCAAAGTTTGTACTCTTCTTTTCCTGAGATCCTGAATGGAAAAAGGCGTCTGTCTCTTTCCAAAGCATTGTAGAAGCAACACTTGGTTAACTTACATAGCTGTCCATTCAACGTTGTGGCCGAAGAGAGAGCGACCCTGGTGTGTCTGAAGAAGATGAAAAAGAGTGACCCCACAGCAAGTCCCCCCACCTTATATATATGTATACATGTTCATTAGAGCACGTGGTCTCTATATATGGGGTTGACATTTACCATGAGCTAAATTTACAGAAATAACATATGTAATGTCAGTGAAAGTCAATGTGCTCAGTACAGAATTGAGTTGTAGTATGCTAATTTAAATTAATATTTAACAATTCCCCGTTTTGAGGGTGACAGACATCAATTGGAACCCTCAAAGTAGATAAGTTCATCTTTAGGATAATCCAAACTTCTTTCTTCTTTTTTCTTCTTTGGCAAAATAATTTAATATCAATAATAATAATTAGAGATGAGCGACTTTGCCTCTTTTCGGGTCGAGTCGGGTTTCATGAAACCCGACTTTCGCAAAAGTAGGGTCGAACGCAATAGGCCGATTATCGTGAAAAGTCGAAGGCCGACTGAAACACGAAACCCAATGCAAGTCAATGGGGAAGAAAAGTCGGCAGTGAGTGGAGGACAGGAAACACACCTACAGTGCCCATTTTAATGCCAAAAACATCAATTCTTATTAGTTAAGCTTGTCAACCTTAATTTACTTTATAATAATAGCTGGCATTGAAAACTGGGGGTTATTTGGCTAAAGTTGTGGGGGGTTAGGGCTGGCTCCAGATTTTCGTGGGCCCAGGGTCAAAGAGTGTCACTGGGCTCCTTTAACACATGCCACAATTCATGATCCTCTGATACGGCATAGAAATAGCGGTATAGTACAATGAAAAATACTTCACTTCTTACATCACATGACTGATATCCATTTTAAATTCTCCAATAGCTCCAAAAACAGATAGTATATTACTCCATACAGTATTATGGCCACCACATAGTGCGCCATACAGAGTAATGAGGCCCATATATTTCTCCATACAGAAGCATTGGTCCCATATAATGCTCGTTACAGTATATGATGAGTTCCACATAATGCTACAGTATATTTTGGTCCCCATGGATGAAGCTCCACTGTCTTCTGGGCCCAAATAATGCTCCATATATAATGGGCCCCATTTCTAATGCTCCAGTGTATAATGGGCCCTGTAAATGCTGCTCCAGTGTCTGATGTCCCCCATTTACAATGCTCCAGTATATGATGGGCCCCATGGATGATGCTCCAGTGTCTTATGGGCTCAAATAATGCTCCATATATAATGGGCCCCATTTCTAATGCTCCAGTATACTGTATAATGGGCCCTGTAAATTCTGCTCCAGTGTCTGATGTCCAGCTTTGAAATGCTCCAGTGTATAGTGGGCCCCATATATCATTCTCCAGAGTATAGTGCTCCCCAAAAATTGCTCCCAACCCTTAAAAGAATTAAATAAGTCTCCTCGCTAGGGAATCCCTGTACTCTGGACTCCTCGTTGTCCCCATCTTCCATCTCTATGCACTTGGACTGTTTAGGCAGAGAGCATACAGACGTGATGTCATCACGCTCTCTGACCAGAATGTCACTGTGAGGAAACACGGAAGACGTCACGGCGGTGGAGCAGGGAGAGGTAAGTATTTCAACTTTGCAGGTGCTGTGATCATGAGCAAGCAGGGGGGGCCCACTCGTTGGGGACGGCACTGGCACAGGGCCCCTCATAGTACGACGGTGTGTCTGACGGCGGGCGGGCCCTCCCCTCCCACCTGCAGAGACACTTTTGCATACTATGAGGGGCCCTGTGCCAGTGCCATCGCCCATGAGCATGCCCCCCACCTGCTCAAGGAACTTGCACTTTCATCTGCACCTTCCTCTTCGTCACCGTGTAAGGTGGTATAGTGTTGTGAGTTCATTTTCCCCTTCGTCACTGAGGTCTGGTGAACTCCCTATTCTGGTAAAGGAAGGTAATGAGCCTGATTATTAGGCACCTGAGCCTAATGGGATGACTGGCTGAGTGGAGTCACGGACTGGATATAAGGCTGCCGATGCCCTTCTGCCCTGCGGGTGATTTCTCTGTGGACTTTTAGGACACCAGTCTGATTCCTGCTCCTCTAGAGGTAAGTTTTCTGCTTTGCCTGTTAGCATTTGTGTTTTGTTTTTGTTTTCCTTGCTTTTCTGGATTCTGCCATTCCCTGCTGGGGTGAGCTGAATCTCCTTTTGCTGGTTGCTCTGTCTTCAGAATATTCCTGAGTACTGACATAGCTTTTTTGAAGCCTAGCGTCTTCAGGGCCTTTTTCACTGTCAGTCTGTTGGCTCTTATTTTCATAGGGTTTTTCACGGATTGCAGACAGCAGCCTTCCTGTCCTTTCCTATCTAGTTACCTTGGGCCCTGTCTTTGCTCAGTCTATCTTTCTGTCTGTGTTAGTGTTTTCATCTTGCTTCACCGTCATTATATGTTGGGGGCTGCCTATTGCTTTGGGGTCTGCTCTGGGGCAGTTTAGATTTCCCCTTTCTTTCTTTAGGCCTATTTAATTCTCCGGCTGTGATCGAGAGGGGTCTAGGGCATCGTAGGAACCCCCCACGGCTACTGTTAGTTGTTGTGGATAGGATCAGGGGTCTGCAATCCGATAGCTGCCAACCTCTCTGGTTTTCTGGACTTAGCTAGCATTTCTGTTTTTGCCTCCTACGGTGACTCAATCATAACAGAATCACCCGCCATACCGCTGATCCTAGGGTACTCAATAGCAGGAAAGAATTGTGTTTAAAAAAAAAAAAAAAAAAAGTGTGCGTATATTCTTTCCTCTATATCTCTGAGGCCGTAGGGGGAATTTTTTTTTTTTCTCTCAATGGAGATAAAGCAATTGTCTGATCGTGTGGAGCAGCTCGCTGCGGAAGTGCGAGGAATTTCCGCCTACCTTGCTCGTTCGCATGCTGTTGAACCAAAGATCCCCACACCTGATGTATTTTTTGGGGATCGATCTAAATTTTTGAGTTTCAAAAATAATTGTAAATTATTTTTTGCCTTGAAGCCTAACTCGTCAGGGAGCTCCGCGCAGCAGGTTAAAATTGTCATCTCTTTGCTGCGCGGCGATCCCCAGGATTGGGCGTTTTCTTTGAAATCAGATGATCCTATTCTGACTAATGTGAATGCATTCTTTCAAGCTTTGGGGTTGTTGTATGACGAACCTAATGCTGTTGATCAGGCTGAAAAGACCCTGTTGGCATTGAACCAGGGTCGAGATTCTGCAGAGTTGTACTGTCAAAAGTTCCGAAAGTGGGCGGTCCTTACTACCTGGAATGATAATGCCTTGGCTGCTCTCTTTCGGAAGGGTTTGTCTGAAGCCGTAAAAGATACTATGGTGGGATTTCCTGTTCCCTCTGGTCTGGACGATTCTATGTCATTAGCCATTCAGGTTGATCGGCGTTTACGTGAATGCAGGATTGCACGAGAGGTGTTGCCACCGGTTGAACAGACGTCTGAACCTATGCAATGTGATAGAGTTTTGTCTAAGGCGCAACGTCAGGAGTTCAGAAGACGTAATAAGCTGTGTTTTTTCTGTGGAGATGCCTCGCATATTATTTCTGTTTGTCCTAAACGAGAGAAACGCTTTGCACACACGTTTTCTGTTGGTGGTGTTCAACCTAAGTTTCTTCTGGCAATTACTCTGATCTGCTCCCTGTCCACTTTTTCCGCCAAGGCTTTTGTGGATTCGGGAGCAGCACTAAACCTAATGGACTTGGATTTTGCTAAACGTTGTGGATTTCCGATGACACCTCTGCAGACGCCTATCCCTTTGAGGGGGATTGATGCTACTCCTTTGGCTAAAAATAAACCTCAGTTTTGTACCCAGGTGGTCATGCGGGTCGCCCCAGACCATCAAGAAAATTGCAGATTTTTGGTGTTGCATGGTCTGCATGATGCCGTTGTTCTGGGGTTTCCCTGGTTGCAAATTCATAATCCAGTTTTGGATTGGAAATCTGTGTCTGTGGTGAGTTGGGGTTGTCGGTGTGCCTTTAGTGAGGCTCCGATTTTTTCCACCTCTCCTCAGTCGCATGATGTTCCTGACTATTTGGCGGACTTTTATGATGTATTTAGTGAGAATGTGTCTGCGTCCTTGCCTCCTCATAGGAATTATGACTGTGCAATTGAACTAAGCCCGGGGTGTAAATTTCCCAAGGGTCGGCTCTTCAATTTATCTGTACCCGAGCACGAAGCTATGCGGTCCTATATTAAGGAGGCGTTGGAGAAGGGTCATATTAGACCATCCTCTTCACCCTTAGGTGCCGGTTTTTTTTTTGTGGCCAAAAAGGATGGTTCTTTAAGGCCTTGTATTGATTATCGTGCCCTCAATAAAATTACTATTAAAAATCAGTATCCGTTACCCCTGATTTCGGATCTATTCTCTAGAGTTAGAGGTGCTTGCTGGTTTACCAAGCTTGACCTCAGGGGGGCGTATAATCTTATCCGCATTAAGCAGGGGGATGAATGGAAGACGGCGTTTAATACTCCGGAGGGACATTTTGAGTACCTGGTGATGCCTTTTGGGCTCACTAATGCCCCTTCTGTCTTCCAGTGCTTCATGAACGATATTTTCCGAGACTTTGTCAATAAATTTTTGATTATCTATCTGGATGATATTTTGATCTTCTCCAAGGATTGGGATTTTCATGTGGAACATATTCGGACTGTGTTCCGGATCTTGAGGGAGAATTCCCTGTATGTCTAAGGATCAAATTGCCTTTTTGGAGTACAGAGGATTTAATTTTTGGGATATATTTTGTCTCCGTCAACTTTTCAAATGGACCCGGCCAAGGTACAGGCCATTTATGATTGGGTTCAGCCCACTTCTTTGAAGGCCCTCCAGAAGTTTTTGGGTTTTGCTAATTTTTATCGGAAATTTATAGCAAAATTTTCTAGTATTGCCAAGCCATTGACTGATCTGACTAAGAAGGGTGCTGATGTGTTGAATTGGTCTCCAGAGGCTGTTGCTTCCTTTCAGGAGCTGAAGCGAAGATTTACCTTCGCCCCGGTTTTGCGGCAACCTGATGTCTCACTCCCGTTCCAGGTAGAGGTGGATGCTTCTGAGATTGGTGCAGGAGCTGTTTTGTCCCAAAAGGATCCTGTAACATCTGAAATGAATCCCTGTGCTTTCTTTTCCCGAAAGTTCTCTCCATCTGAACGTAACTATGATGTGGGGAATCGGGAACTGTTGGCCATGAAATGGGCATTTGAGGAGTGGAGACATTGGTTGGAGGGAGCTAAACATCAAGTTGTGGTCCTCACTGACCACAAGAATTTGATTTACCTAGAGTCAGCTAAAAGCTTGAACCCTAGACAGGCTAGGTGGGCCTTGTTTTTCACACGTTTTGATTTTGTGGTCTCTTTTCTTCCTGGAACTAAGAATTTCAAGGCAGACGCCCTCTCTGGGAGTTTCTTTGCTGATTCTCCTGTGGTGACCAAGCCTGCTACCATCTTAGGTGAAGGGGTAGTTCTTTCTGCCATCTCGCCCGATTTGAGACTTGCTCTGCAAGAGTTCCAGGAGGACAAACCTGAGCGTTGTCCCAGTGGAAAGTTGTATGTTCCTGACCAGTGGAAGAAGAGAGTGATGTCTGAAGTTCATTGCTCTGCATTGGCTGGTCATCCAGGTATTTTTGGTACTACAGATCTGGTGAGTCGCTCTTTTTGGTGGCCCACCTTGTCTCATGATGTCAGGAATTTTGTGCAGTCCTGTGGGACTTGCTCCCGGTCTACATCTTGTTCTCGCTCTAGTGGGTTGTTGATGCCTTTGCCGTTCCCCAGGAGGCCATGGACCCATATTTCAATGGATTTCATCTCTGATATGCCGGTCTCTCAAAGAATGACTGTTATTTGGGTGATTTGTGATAGGTTCTCTAAGATGGTTCATCTTGTACCACTCCCTAAGTTGCCATCTTCCTCTGAGTTGGTGCCCCTGTTTTTGCAACAGGTGGTTCGCTTACACGGGATTCCTGAGAACATTGTATCTGACAGAGGAGTTCAGTTTGTGTCTAGATTTTGGAGGACTTTCTGTTCCAAGCTGGGAATTCAGTTGTCCTTCTCCTCTGCTTTTCACCCTCAGACCAATGGGCAGACAGAGAGAACAAACCAGACCTTGGAGTCGTATTTGAGATGTTTTATTTCCGCTGATCAGGATGATTGGGTTTCTTTTTTGCCCATGGCCGAATTTGCTTTAAATAATAGAGCTAGTTCTGCCACTTTGGTGTCACCTTTTTTTTGTAACTTTGGGTTTCATCCTCGATTTTCTTCAGGGCAGGTGGAGCCTTCTGCCTGCCCAGGTGTTGACACTGTGGTGGAGAGAATGCACCAGATCTGGGACCAAGTGGTGGATAAGTTATCTCTCTCCCAGGAAAAGGCCCAGCGGTTTTCCAATCGACATAGGACCATTGGTCCTCAGTTTAAGATTGGTGATATGGTGTGGTTATCATCAAAAAATATTGCTATGAAGGTGGCTTCTCCTAAGTTTAAGCCTAGATTTATTGGACCTTACAAGATTTTGGAGATTATTAATCCGGTCTCTTTTCGTTTGGCTCTTCCTGTCACATTTAAAATCCATAATGTGTTCCATAAGACCTTGTTGAAGAGGTTTGTTGAACCAGTTGTTCCTGGGGTGGCACCTCCAGACCCTGTATTGGTTGAAGGTAACATGGAATATGAGGTAGAGAAAATACTGGATTCCCATCTGGCTAGACGGAGACTCCAGTATTTGGTTAAGTGGAAGGGTTATGGTCAGGAGGATAATTCCTGGGTCTCTGCCTCTGATATTCATGCCAAAAGATTAGTGCGTGCCTTTCATCGGGCTCACCCTGATCGCCCTGGTGGCGTGGTTGAGGGTTCAGTGACCCATCCTCAAGGGGGAGGTACTGTTGTGAGTTCATTTTCCCCTTCGTCACTGAGGTCTGGTGAACTCCCTATTCTGGTAAAGGAAGGTAATGAGCCTGATTATCAGGCACCTGAGCCTAATGAGGATGACTGGCTGAGTGGAGTCACGGACTGGATATAAGGCTGCCGACGCCCTTCTGCCCTGCGGGTGATTTCTCTGTGGACTTCTAGGACACCAGTCTGATTCCTGCTCCTCTAAAGCTAAGTTTTCTGCTTTGCCTGTTAGCATTTGCGTTTTGTTTTTGTTTTCCTTGCTTTTCTGGATTCTGCCATTCCCTGCTGGGGTGAGCTGAATCTCCTTTTGCCGCTTGCTCTGTCTTCAGAATATTCCTGAGTACTGACATAGCTTTTTTGAAGCCTAGCGTCTTCAGGGCCTTTTTCACTGTCAGTCTGTTGGCTCTTATTTTCATAGGGTTTTTCACGGATTGCAGACAGCAGCCTTCCTGTCCTTTCCTATCTAGTTACCTTGGCTCAGCGTTGCCAGCACTGGACCATGTGCTTTGGAAACCGTTGCCCTTAGCAACCGAATTTTGCAGTCCCCTTCCGTTGCTAGGAGCAACAAGGCTACAACATTGCCCATAGCCTTCTCCACCAATTGTGAGGAAGCGCTGTCATTCAAGTAGGGAATTCTCGCTTGGCAGTTAAATAATCACAACCAGCATGGGTTTTCCATAAAACAATCTCAGTCCGTGTGGTTTATTCAGACATCATAAACCATAACCAGCAACATAAAGTTCATATTCACAGCATAGCGTCCTTGACAGAGCTTCACTCTGTTTATCCTGTAGTCATACAGGTTGTGCAATATCCAGCACACAGGCTCTTCAGCCTCATAGTTATCTCACCCACATCAGGGTTTCCTCATGGTTCCTTCACCATGCTGCAGACATCCATTCCCTCCCAGGAATCACCAGGCACGTGCAGCCATTACACACAGCCAAATTACATGCTGTTAGCCAGGAGACACATCTCCCAGCGGGACCTTCCACAATGGACCAACCAGGTCCCTGCATTCACCTCATATGACCTACCCTGGCCACCTTATATGGTCCGTAGCCACGCCCACCGGGTCACATGGCTATGACCTCATCACAGGTCCTTGAACCACTTATACACACGTTATACTAGCGTTCTTACACACTGGGTGGGTTTGTAGGCAACTAGTCCCTGACACACTGAAACAGCATCTCAGCAGTATCACTGCTGATCAACACACACATATGTCTCCATCTCAAGGCCACCCACCTTGAGATACATAACAGTCATTCAGCTTGAGACACATTACAATCTTTCAGGACACTGGAAATGCTTATACTCTCGTCCTGGGACATCCACACAGCGCCCCCTAGCGGAGACAGTGATCACTACACCACAGTGTCTTCAGCGCTGGTGGTGTGCTGACAGATAAGCACGCACGGCTGTCCAGTGACAATGTAGACAGACTAACTGTTAAAAATGCTTATTCTCGCATATTTATTTATTCAGGACTTGTTGATATCATACTCTAAAGGTAATATCACAATGTTTCTTATAAAAAAAATGTAGTGGTTTATTTGGATTGTCCACCAAAAAAGATCATTACAGGAAAAAAAATGGATAAAAATAGTAACCTTGTCCAATATCAAAGTTTGTACTCTTCTTTTCCTGAGATCCTGAATGGAAAAAGGCATCTGTCTCTTTCCAAAGCATTGTAGAAGCAACACTTGGTTAACTTACATAGCTGTCCATTCAACGTTGTGGCCGAAGAGAGAGCGACCCTGGTGTGTCTGAAGAAGATGAAAAAGAGTGACCCCACAGCAAGTCCCCCCACCTTATATATATGTATACACGTTCATTAGAGCACGTGGTCTCTATATATGGGGTTGACATTTACCATGAGCTAAATTTACAGAAATAACATATGTAATGTCAGCGAAAGTCAATGTGCTCAGTACAGAATTGAGTTGTAGTATGCTAATTTAAATTAATATTTAACAATTCCCCGTTTTGAGGGTGACAGACATCAATTGGAACCCTCAAAGTAGATAAGTTCATCTTTAGGATAATCCAAACTTCTTTCTTCTTTTTTCTTCTTTGGCAAAATAATTTAATATCAATAATAATAATTAGAGATGAGCGACTTTGCCTCTTTTCGGGTCGAGTCGGGTTTCATGAAACCCGACTTTCGCAAAAGTAGGGTCGAACGCAATAGGCCGATTATCATGAAAAGTCGAAGGCCGACTGAAACACGAAACCCAATGCAAGTCAATGGGGAAGAAAAGTCGGCAGTGAGTGGAGGACAGGAAACACACCTACAGTGCCCATTTTAATGCCAAAAACATCAATTCTTATTAGTTAAGCTTGTCAACCTTAATTTACTTTATAATAATAGCTGGCATTGAAAACTGGGGGTTATTTGGCTAAAGTTGTGGGGGGTTAGGGCTGGCTCCAGATTTTCGTGGGCCCAGGGTCAAAGAGTGTCACTGGGCTCCTTTAACACATGCCACAATTCATGATCCTCTGATACGGCATAGAAATAGCGGTATAGTACAATGAAAAATACTTCACTTCTTACATCCGTCAGACACAGAGTAATGAGGCCCATATATTTCTCCATACAGAATCATTGGTCCCATATAAGGCTCGATACAGTATATGATGAGTTCCACATAATGCTACAGTATATTTTGGTCCCCATGGATGAAGCTCCACTGTCTTCTGGGCCCAAATAATGCTCCATATATAATGGGCCCCATTTCTAATGCTCCAGTTTATAATGGGCCCTGTAAATGCTGCTCCAGTGTCTGATGTCCCCCATTTACAATGCTCCAGTATATGATGGGCCCCATGGATGATGCTCCAGTGTCTTATGGGCTCAAATAATGCTCCATATATAATGGGCCCCATTTCTATTGCTCCAGTATATAATGGGCCCTGTAAATTCTGCTCCAGTGTCTGATGTCCAGCTTTGAAATGCTCCAGTGTATAGTGGGCCCCAAATATCATTCTCCAGAGTATAGTGCTCCCCAAAAATTGCTCCCAACCCTTAAAAGAATTAAATAAGTCTCCTCGCTAGGGAATCCCTGTACTCTGGACTCCTCGTTGTCCCCATCTTCCATCTCTATGCACTTGGACTGTTTAGGCAGAGAGCATACAGACGTGATGTCATCACGCTCTCTGACCAGAATGTCACTGTGAGGAAACACGGAAGACGTCACGGCGGTGGAGCAGGGAGAGGTAAGTATTTCAACTTTGCAGGTGCTGTGATCATGAGCAAGCAGGGGGGCCCACTCGTTGGGGACGGCACTGGCACAGGGCCCCTCATAGTACGACGGTGTGTCTGACGGCGGGCGGGCCCTCCCCTCCCACCTGCAGAGACACTTTTGCATACTATGAGGGGCCCTGTGCCAGTGCCGTCGCCCATGAGCATGCCCCCCACCTGCTCAAGGAACTTGCACTTTCATCTGCACCTTCCTCTTTGTCACCGTGTAAGGTGGTATAGTGTTGTGAGTTCATTTTCCCCTTCGTCACTGAGGTCTGGTGAACTCCCTATTCTGGTAAAGGAAGGTAATGAGCCTGATTATCAGGCACCTGAGCCTAATGAGGATGACTGGCTGAGTGGAGTCACGGACTGGATATAAGGCTGCCGACGCCCTTCTGCCCTGCGGGTGATTTCTCTGTGGACTTCTAGGACACCAGTCTGATTCCTGCTCCTCTAAAGCTAAGTTTTCTGCTTTGCCTGTTAGCATTTGCGTTTTGTTTTTGTTTTCCTTGCTTTTCTGGATTCTGCCATTCCCTGCTGGGGTGAGCTGAATCTCCTTTTGCCGGTTGCTCTGTCTTCAGAATATTCCTGAGTTCTGACATAGCTTTTTTGAAGCCTAGCGTCTTCAGGGCCTTTTTCACTGTCAGTCTGATGGCTCTTATTTTCATAGGGTTTTTCACAGATTGCAGACAGCAGCCTTCCTGTCCTTTCCTATCTAGTTACCTTGGGCCCCATCTTTGCTCAGTCTATCTTTCTGTCTGTGTTAGTGTTTTCATCTTGCTTCACCGTCATTATATGTTAGGGGCTGCCTATTGCTTTGGGGTCTGCTCTGGGGCAATTTAGATTTCCCCTTTCTTTCTTTAGGCCTATTTAATTCTCCGGCTGTGATCGAGGGGTCTAGGGCATCGTAGGAACCCCCCACGGCTACTGTTAGTTGTTGTGGATAGGATCAGGGGTCTGCAATCCGATAGCTGCCAACCTCTCTGGTTTTCTGGACTTAGCTAGCATTTATGTTTTTGCCCCCTACGGTGACTCAATCATAACAGTATAGTATGCAGGAAGGGGAACCTGAGTTTCATCAGGGTCAGATTCTGGCTGTGTAGAGTGCGAGGGGAATGTAGTGGTCTGGGTCAATGTACCAGCAGAATCATCTAGCAGTGGCTGGGCATCAGTGCACTTGTGGCGCCCCCAGGAGTATGGTTGCCACAGTTTCATTACGTTCCTCCTAGGGAGTGTGATGTCATGCTTGGGAGCAACGAAGGATCTCTCTAGCAGTTAAACCAACACACAACACAGTTCCCACTCCAGGCCAGCAGGGAGAGCTCTGAACCTGACTGCTGAGGAGCTGCTCTCAGTGGTCGGGAGGAGGGAAGTTAGGGCAGTCTGTGAAGGGAAGGGGAAGTGTGTGGACGTGAGAAGAGGAGCTGGAGGATGAGCAGAGTTAAGGCTCACTTCTAGCTGAAGCGCATGGTCCGGATTCCGGTCTCTGAGTTTGTAGGGACACTGACGGTCCTGCAGCAGAAACCGGAGGAAGTAGCAGCTGTAAATGCTCTGTTCCCAACTAAGGCTTGGAGGCCCCAGCAGCGACATGTTTGAGCCAGAAGGAAAAGGCTAAGGCTGCCTGCCATACGAGAAAGTTCCAAAAGAGAGTCAACAGGGGGCACTTCAGTGAACTCAGTACTGCGAGTACCTCAGATAAGTACTAGAACGGAGGCCACACTACCTATCTGCAGACAGAGAATTCCTAATTTGCTTCCAGGCTGATCAACTCCTCCATCTGTACTCGGGGTCCTGGACGGCACTTACCAAGTACAGGCAAAGGAACTGCACGACTGTGTCTGTCATCTTTCTCCTGCACCTGGCGCACGGCTCTGCTACATCCTGCACTGCACACCATCTACCAACTCTTTCATCTGCCCTGCGACTATGGCCCT
The DNA here is from genome assembly GCF_039654945.1 of Dendrobates tinctorius. NCBI lineage: Eukaryota > Metazoa > Chordata > Amphibia > Anura > Dendrobatidae > Dendrobates > Dendrobates tinctorius. Next base: position 50,965,950 of record NW_027361683.1, read on the forward strand.
ACCTGTGCAGGGCTTCTACATCTTAGCTGCACCACAACATCTGTCCCAGAGAAGCGACACTGCAGCGCTGGTCAATTTGATCAGAAACCACAGGTGGCATCACATATCATTCACCTATAAACATTATTCACCCCTTTGCATAGACGCCCAGGGCCACGGACCAGGTCACCACCACCGTGACACATCCCTCTGAGACACCGGCCCGGTACCGATTAACCCCACTGCCCTGGCTGGCGACCCACACTCCATGTCAGATTCATCTTGGACTGGGGATTTCACGATTTGACTTGATAGCCCAGGCATGGTATGTGAGAACGAGCTACATGGACTAATGTGAAGTGTGGCCTGCTGCATCATTCACTTTTGGTGGGGGTGAAGGACACAAGGAAAGGGGTTCTTCCTGACCAGGAGCCAGCACTTGACGACTCAGTGCTTGCATTTTTTGAAACTTCAGAAGAGGAGGGCATATTAGCTGGAGTCTGTTTCGGCAATGTAAGCCAAAACCAGTTCCTGATGCTCCGGCTTTAAAAGTGGTTAACCTCCTCCCAGTATAGGTAGCCTTCCGGGCCTTCCGGAGCCAGACCATGATGCAGGCTCAACACCTCCTGCCTTAGCTGCTATTGTGCTTTTGCCACTACCAGCAGGTGCACCACCACCATCAGTACCAGCTGGCCCCCCATGCCCATGTCCGCGGCCTCTTCCACCATACTTCCAAATTTTGGAGAAAATGTACCCAAAATAACATCAGATATATGGTACTGTATCAGAAGCATACAGCTGTATACAGTCAAAGGATAATTGCAAATCTCCGTACATATTTCATGAGACACACAGAGATGCTCACAGGCTCAGTATGGATTAGACAAGAATATAATAAGTAGAAAAAGGCTACAGTATCATCAGATAGCAGGTATATATAGTATAGTTTAAACATTCTAAATCTCCATATATATTTCAGGAGGCAGACACAGATGCTCTCAGGCTCAGTATGGATTACAACACTATAAAAAGCTGTAAAACGGTAAGTGTACAGCTGTATACAGTGTAGAGGTCATTGTCAATCTCAGTATTTATTTCCAGAGTCAGAAACAGACTCTCACTTGGTCAGTTTGGATTAGACCAGAATATAAAAAGCAGTAAATGGGTAATGAATCACAAGCGTAGAGCTGTATATAGTGTTGGGTTAATTTTTAAATCTACGTATAAATTGCAGGTGTAACCCACAGACTCTCACATGCTCAGGATGGATCACACCTAGAGTTGAGCGATACCGTCCGATACTTCAAAGTATCGTATCGGATGGTATCGGCCGATCTTTAAAAAAAGTATCGGTATCGCCGATTCCGATACCGGAAGTCCCATTCAAGTCTATGGGACTTCCGGTATCGGAATAAGAAAAACCCTTTCCTGCCCTTGTACAGCCTCTCTGGGGTCTGTACGGGCCTTTCGGGGGGCTGTGCCGGCCTGCCAGGGGGTCTGTGCAGGCTCCGGTGGTCTGTGCCGGCCTGCCGGTGGTCTGTGCAGGCTCCGGGGGGCTGTGCCGGCCTGCCGGGGGGCTGTGCAGGCTCCGGGGGGCTGTGCCGGCCTGCCGGGGGGCTGTGCCGGCCTGCCGGTGGTCTGTGCAGGCTCCGGGGGTCTGTGCAGGCATCGTCCGATGGGACTACAAGTCCCATCGGGCGATGCCTGCTACCATGACAGTGATTGACACATTAGCCAATGATGGGACAGTAGTAGTCCCATCATCCGGCTAATGTGTTAAATGTTAAAAAAAAAAAAAAAAAAAAAAAATACTACATACATACTACATGCATGCTACATGCTACATACATACTACATATATACTACATACATACTACATACATGCTACATACATACTACATGCATGCTACATACATACTACATGCTACATACATACTACATGCTACATACATACTACATGCATGCTACATATATACTACATACATACTACATACATGCTACATACATACTGCATGCTACATACATACTACATACATACTACATGCATGCTACATACATACTACATGCTACATACATACCATATACATACTACATGCATGCTACATACATAGTACATGCTACATACATACCATATACATACTACATGCATGCTACATACATAGTACATGCATGCTACATACATACTACATGCTACATACATACTACATGCTACATACATACTACATGCTACATACATACTACATGCATGCTACATATATACTACATACATACTACATACATGCTACATACATACTGCATGCTACATACATACTACATACATACTACATGCATGCTACATACATACTACATGCTACATACATACCATATACATACTACATGCATGCTACATACATAGTACATGCTACATACATACCATATACATACTACATGCATGCTACATACATACTACATGCATGCTACATACATACTACATGCTACATACATACTACATGCTACATACATACTACATGCATGCTACATATATACTACATACATACTACATACATGCTACATACATACTGCATGCTACATACATACTACATACATACTACATGCATGCTACATACATACTACATGCTACATACATACCATATACATACTACATGCATGCTACATACATACTACATGCTACATACATACCATATACATACTACATGCATGCTACATACATAGTACATGCATGCTACATACATACTACATGCTACACACATACTACATATATACTACATGCATGCTACATACATACTACATGCTACATACATACTACATATATACTACATGCATGCTACATACATACTACATGCATGCTACATACATACTACATGCTACATACATACCACATACATACTACATATATACTACATGCTACATACATACCACATACATACTACATATATACTACATGCATGCTACATACATACTGCATGCTACATGCATGCTACATACATACTACATACATACTACATGCTACATACATACCACATATATACTACATACATACAATACATTCATACAATACATACATAGACATATAGTACATATAACATAGAGTAACATACTTACCAATACTTGTCACATTGTTCCCCGAAGCCATTGTCTTTCCGGAATAAATATTAACATAACAAACCACAAAAATACTCACCCACGATCCGAAGCAGTCCACGAGTGTGTTCCACGACGATCTTGGGTAGAGAACGGCAGCATCAGATGATGCTGCCGTTCTCTACGGGCTGCAGGAATCCAATGACGGAAGGTAGGTATCCTTCCGCACTGTATTCCTCCGCCACTTAAAAAAAAAAAAAAGTCCCTAGTCTCACTTTATGCCATTGCTGTGTGGGAAATTCCCACGCAGCAATGGCATAAAGTGAGACTAGGGACTTTTTTTTTTTTAAGTGGCGGAGGAATACAGTGCGGAAGGATACCTACCTTCCGTCATTGGATTCCTGCAGCCCGTAGAGAACGGCAGCATCATCTGATGCTGCAGTTCTCTACCCAAGATCGTCGTGGGACACACTCGTGGACTGCTTCGGATCGTGGGTGAGTATTTTTGTGGTTTGTTATGTTAATATTTATTCCGGAAAGACAATGGCTTCGGGGAACAATGTGACAAGTATTGGTAAGTATGTTACTCTATGTTATATGTACTGTATGTCTATGTATGTATTGTATGAATGTATTGTATGTATGTAGTATATATGTGGTATGTATGTAGCATGTAGTATGTATGTAGTATGTATGTAGCATGCATGTAGCATGTAGTATGTATGTAGCATGCATGTAGTATATATGTAGTATGTATGTAGCATGCATGTAGTATGTATGTAGTATGTATGTAGCATGCAGTATGTATGTAGCATGTATGTAGTATGTATGTAGTATATATGTAGTATGTATGTAGCATGCATGTAGTATGTATGTAGCATGTAGTATGTATGTAGCATGCATGTAGTATGTATGTAGCATGTATGTAGTATGTATGTAGTATGTATGTGGTATGTATGTAGCATGTAGTATGTATGTAGCATGCATGTAGTATGTATGTAGTATTTTTTTTTTTTTTTTTTTAACATTTAACACATTAGCCGGATGATGGGACTACTACTGTCCCATCATTGGCTAATGTGTCAATCACTGTCATGGTAGCAGGCATCGCCCGATGGGACTTGTAGTCCCATCGGACGATGCTTGCACAGACCCCCGGACATCAGCACAGCCCCCCGGCAGGCCGGCACAGCCCCCCGGCAGGCCGGTACAGACCCCCACAGGGTGCACAGACCACCGGCAGGCCGGCACAGCCCCCCGGCAGGCCGGTACAGACCCCCACAGGGTGCACAGACCACCGGCAGGCCGGCACAGCCCCCCGGCAGGCCGGCAGAGACCCCGGGCAGTCCACACAGCCCCCCGGCAGGCCGGCACAGCCCCCCGGCAGGCCGGCAGAGACCCCCGGAAGGCCCGAAATGACGGCGCATCATGATGCGCACACACCGCGCATCATGATGACGTCAGGCCGTCAATCAACTGAACTTCCGATTCCGATGCCGAATTCCGATATTGAAAAAATATCGGAAGTCGGTATCGGAATTCCGATACAGCAAGTATCGGCCGATACCCGATACTTGCGGTATCGGAATGCTCAACACTAATCACACCACAATATAAAAAGAAGATCCGCAAGAAATAATCACACATGTTGGCCAATGTTCCTGGTGTCAATAATACACTTAGAGTGGTGCGTTGAGGAGGACTTTCTGGCAGAAAGGGTACAGTATCACCAGATACCAGGTATATATAGCATAGTTTAAACATTAAAAATGTACGTCTATATATCAGGAGTAGTGTTGAGTCACCCCGCTAGTGCTCGAGTTCGGTTCGGTTCGTCGAACAGGAGGCAAGTTCATCGAATGTTCGTCGAACACCGTCGAACCCCATTGAAAACAATGGCAGGCAAACACAAACACATACAAACACATAGAAAACACATACAAAACACCTTAAAAGGTGTCCCAAAGCAGACAAAATGCTCAGAAGACACAAATAACACATGGAAAAGGGCAACTACATATAGAAAAGAGGTGAAGGAGTAAAAGGAGGAGGAGGAGACACAGATATAGGCATGTCATGCCATTATAAAGTCAAGAAAGGCTGGAATAAAAATCTAAAATAAAAAATATTCTAAAATTCTAAAATCGAAGATGATCATATACCTTCAGACTTCCCACCATAAATTATGCCAACTGCCGATCGGGCAGTGCTATTCCCATGACCCTCCGAACAGCGTCCATGAAGGCAAAGTGTTTGGTTTCCGGGGGCAGTATGGTTGCAAAGCTGAACCTTAAAGGAATGTCCAGAAGTGCACCTCCAGGAGTGGCTTAATTGGACTTCACACCGGCAACCTCAACCATGCCAGCCACGGGAAGGATGGACAGATTGCAAGCTTTCGCGATTCTGTGGGTGGTGGTGCATGGCCGTTTTTAGTTGTGCGAGCGATTTGTCAGCTTAATTCCGTTAACGAATGAGACTCTGGCATGCCCCCGCGTTCCGCGTCCAGCTTACTAGAGGGACACGCGAGGCTCTGGCATGCGAGATCGGGCAATAACAGGTCTGTCATGCCCTTACATGTCCGGGGCTGCACGCGCGCTACATTGAAAGGACCAGCGTGTGTCACTTACAGGTGCGGATAACCCGCTGAACCCCATTAGTGATGGGGATCTGGGATTCCAATTCTTCCCCACGAACGAGGATTTCCTAGTAAGTGCAGGTCAACCGGAATTCCAGAATTAGGCCTAACCGGCATTCCAGAAAGAATGTGAAAAAATTAAGTGTCCAAACCACATGTGCTGTAGCTTGCTTAACAGCTGGGCTCCTCTGCTGAGTAGCACACAGTTGTTACATAAACAGGTGGCATAGCTTGGTTCACGGGTGGGCAACTCTGCTGAGTAGCAGACAGTGCTTACATAAACAGGCGGCAAAGCTAGATTCACGGGTGGGCTCCTCTGCTGAGCAGTAGACACAGGTTCTAGGCCCAAAGTATTGACTGGGCTAAATGGAGTTAAAAAATGGTTCTTACATAAACAGGTGGCACAGCTTGGTTCACAGGTGGGCTCCTCTGCTGAGTAGCAGAAACAGTTACTAGGCCCAAAGTATTAACTGGGCTAAATGCAGTCAAAAACTGGTTCTTTCATAAACAGGCAGCATAGCTAGGTTCACAGGTGGGCTCCTCTGCTGAGTAGCAGACACAGTTACTAGGTCCAAAGTATTAACTGGGCTAAATGCAGTAAAAAACTGGTTCTTTTATAAACAGGCGTCATAGCTAGGTTCACGGGTGGGCTCCTCTGTTGAGTAGCAGACAGTGCTACAAGGCCCAAAAGGATTTTCTGGACAAGATGCGGTAAAAAATTATTAGAAACACCCACGGCGTAGCTCCTTGACAGGTGTACTACACCGCTGGCTACCAGACACCGCTACTATGCCATAAAACTGTCTATTAACATTAAAAACCATTATTAATTTGAAAATAAAGTTACGCTTTTGGTGAGCGAACCGTTCTCGAACGGAACCTCGAACAGCCGAATTTTAAGCAAAGTGTTCGAGTTCGACAAACGGCTCGAACATCGCCCAAAACAGCTCGAATTTGAACTTGGCGAACAGTTCGACTCGAACACCGCTCATCTCTAATCAGAAGGCAGACTCAGACAGTCTCAGGCCCAGTATGGATTCGACAAGATTGTAGAAAGTTGAGAAAGTGTACAGTATCACCGGATACCAGGTATATATAGCATAGTTTACACATTAAAAATCTATGTCTATATATCAGGACTCAGACTCAGACGATCTCAGGCCCAGTATGGATTCGACAAGATTGTAGAAAGTTGGGAAAGTGTACAGTATCACCGGATACCAGGTATATATAGCATGGTTTACACATTAAAAATCTCTGTGTATATTTTCGAAGTCCAAAAAAGACACTCACAGCTTCAGTATGGATTAGACAACAATCTAAAAAGTAGAAAAAGGGTAATGTATTCGAAGCGTACACCGTATACACTGTTGGGGTATTTTTAAATCTTCATATATATTTCAGTCTCAGTAAGACAGTCCAGACTCTCCGCAAGAGGAAACGAGATGGATTAAAGTACAAATGGAAAGTTTAGTGATTGCAGAAATTTTGGAATTACTAATCACGGGAAAAACTCCCGGGAGAATTCTTAGAGGAGATGCTGACTCTCAATTACTTTGTGGAGACAGAGAAAACAGTTCTTTGTGAAGAAAGGGTTTTTGTATCGCAGTACCGTGGATCCAATCACTGTTACTCATCTCCATCAAATTGTGATCACGGGGAGAGATGTAGACATGGTCCTTACTGCCTATCATGATCTGTCAGGTAACTTTGGAGTGCAAAAGACAGAAGCCACAGGCCGTAGGTGATTCTATTGGATTGTCATGAAAGGACACAAAATGTGGGCAGGAATGTCACACGTCTGTGAGTAGGAAAACTGTGAAAGCTGATGATAAACCACCACTGCATCTCATTGTGAATCGGCATCCATAACAAATGGAAGCCATAGATCATTTGAAGATAGAGCCCAGCAGGACAGGGCATAGCTACGTCTTAAGCCCCCGTTACACACTGCGATATCGCTAGCAATATCGCTGTAAAATCAACGATTTTGTAACGTTGCAGCAATATTGCTAGCGATATCGCTGCATGTGATACTTACCTCCGACCGGCTCCCACGCTGGTTATCGCTGATCGCGCGAGAAGCTCCAGGACCATTTCTCGTCAACGATTTCCTGCGGGGCTTCCAGTGGCGCCGACGAGCAACGCGTGGAGCCAGGCGGGAGGACGCAGGATCGCCGCGTCTGACAGGTAAGTAGCGATCCCCGTCCCCAGCGATGTCGCTGGTGAGATCTGCCTGTGTGGCAGCTCACTAGCGACCACCTAGCGATGCACCAGCGATCCTGACCGCGTCATATCACTAGTCGGGATCGCTGGTGCATCGCTAGGTGTAACGGTACCCTTAACCATCATCTATCAGTTCACCAAATTTGTAGTGGCAGTCCCAGTGAAGGATTTAACAGCCCAGACTACACAGCGGTGGAGCAGGGAGAGGTAAGTATTGCAAGTGCTGGGGCCCTGAGCAAGCAGGGGGGGCCCACTCGTGGGCGGCGGTACTGGCACAGGGCCCCTCATAGTACGCCGGTGTGTCTGATGGCGGGTGTGCACCCCCACCGTCAGAGACACTTGATTGTACTAAGAGGGACCCTGTGCCAGTGCCGTCGCCCCAAGAGTGGGCCCACCCACCTGTCCAGGGCCACGGCACTCACAGGGGTGCGTGCGCCAGGTGGTGACCCTGGCCCTGGGGGGAGGCAGCCCAGTTAGGGAGGTTGAAAAAATGGTATATGCTGATGTTGGACATTCAGCAGCTGCAAATGGAGGCATTGGAGAAGTCCGAGGAAGAGGCGGACAAAAGCGAGCCATTTTTCTGGCAACCTATGTGTCATCAGGGGAAGGTGGGACAAAATCCTTTGAAACCCATGCATGGTTCATTTTAATGAAGGTTAGATCATCAACATTTTGGGATGACAGACGGGTCCTTTTTTCTGTCAGGATTGATCCAGCAGCACTGAAGACTCTAGCACAGCAGGGCAAGCGAGCTCCTGTAAGGCATATTGTGCCAATTCAGGCCAGGTGTCCAGTTTACAGGCCCAATAGTCAAAGGGGAATGACCTGTGAGGGAGAACATCGATATGGGACGAGAAGTAGTTTGTAACCATAGTTGACAACTGCTGTCTCATGTCACTTTCAATCGATGCAGTATTACCAGTCGTGTGAGCGGGACTTGAAAAATCAGTCCACAACATAGTCATGACACCCCTGTCTCCAGCGCCACTTCTGATGTGTGCATCACGAACACCTCTTCCAAGCTGCCCCCGGCCCCTACGGCTCGTGTGAGAACCATCACCGCTGCTGTGTGCTGGGAATGCCTCAACCAACCGGTTTACCAGAGTTGCTTGTTTATTAGCCAATATTACCTCTAGGTTCTCCTGTGGCATGATGTTTTGGAATTTGCCTTTATAGCATGGATCCAGGATGCTGGCCAACGAGTAGTCGTCATCGCTCATCATTTTGGCAATGCTTTTTAGGATCTGCAAGGCATAATCACACATGTGGGTCAATGTTCCAGGTGTCAATGATGCACTGCGAGTGCTGGGTGGTGGAGCACTTTCTGGCAAATCCACATCCCTCCTGTCATGCACAAACCCTGTGTTAGGGACGGCGGAACGCACCAAATATAAATAATAGGAGGTGCGTTCACCGCCCGGGGTCCACCGTGCGGTAGGTGACTAGACCGCTGCTGGACAATGGCAGATGCACCAGAAGGTGCCGTAGTGCGCACGGGTTAACGTCACCCGAACGCTAGGAGCGGCTCTGTTCAGACACAGAGTCGCTTGCAAAAATAAATGCAAAGGCGCTGGCCCTGTTAACGTCACAGGAGCCGGCGTGTGGCGTCGCAGCCGCGAACACCAATAGCTGCTGGTATTGCAGCACAGCGGCAGCTAAAGCCGCAAGTGTCGGCGCCGAGAACTGGGCACCGACGGACGCTAGCGTAGGCGTGGATCGCACAATGGCATGAAGCTTGCCACAACCTGTAGCTGACTAACCCAACACACAGTCACCAATCGTATTATCCAAGGGAAGGGGTTTCATAATAAGTCAGTCACCAGTCCATGCATCCATCACCATACACACACAGCATAATATGCTACACTAGCGCATGGCCAAGCCGCCATGCGGGCTTTTTATAGCCATGCGCTTCCGGGACCTTCCAGTACCCTGGAAAGGACCAATCAGATCCAACGCAGGACCTGAGCATGTGACCCCTGCTCTCCAGTGAGAGGTCACCTTGTGGGCATGCCCAGTAGCACGGCATGAGGACTTAGCCTCTGGAGCGGTTCCCTGCAGAAAAGGATGCGATACCATTGCTGCACCAGAGGTGGCAGCAACATCTAGGCTGTCAGAGCAAGTCTGAATAGCACGCCTGGCTCGCCGTGATTGCTGACCAGCACCCGGAGCATTCGGAGGAGAATGGGAGACCGCTGGATGTCTGGCTCTGGATTCCCTCTGTGCAGTGTCCGGAATCCGACGCCTAACACCCTGTACATGACCTTGACACGTCAACCTTTTCTCTTGCCCCCTGAGAAGCATCCTTCTCCCCTAAATAATCATCCCCATCATCCTCCTCCTCTTCCTCTTCTTCCTCCACCTCGTCCAGGAGAGTTCCCTGTGCAGACAATGGCTGACTGTCATCAAGGCTTCCCTCCTCCTCTTCCTCTTCCTCCTCGGCTGCAGATGCCTGCTCCTTAATGTGCGCGAAAGTTTGCATGAGCAGACGCATAAGTGGGATGCTCATGCTTATGATGGCATCGGCTGCGCTTCCCAGCCTTGTGCATTCCTCAAAACACTGAAGGATTTTACAGAGGTCTTTCAGCTTCAACCACTGCACACCCGACAACTCCATGTCTGCCCTCAAACTGCCTGCCCGTGTATCCTCCCACAAATGCATTACAGCCTGCTTCTGTTCGCACAGCCTCTCAACCATGTGCAGGGTGGAGTTCCACCTTGTTGCAACATCAATAATTAGGCGGTGCTTAGGAAGGTGGAGCAATCGCTGCAGCTTCTGCATATGACTGGAGTGTACGGGCCACCGGCGGATGTGCGAGCACAGTCTTCGCACCTTAAGGAGCAGGGCTGTTAACTACAGATAATTATTGAGGAAGCACTGTACCACCAGGTTCCAGGTGTGAGCCAGGTAAGGTATGTGTCTGAGTTTTGAAAGGGCAATGGCTGCCACAAAATTCCAGCCATTATCATGTAGACTGCCCAGCCATGACTCCGTTTGTCGCTGCAAGTAGTCGGCCAGTACCTCCGCAGTGTGTCTGTTGTCGCCCAAACACATCATCTTCAACACAGCCTGCTGACGCTTGCCACTAGCTGTTCGATAGTGGGACACCTCGTGTGCAACACTGGCAACTGCGGATGGAGTGCTCGTGCGACTGCGCTCTGTGGACGAGCTTTCGCTTCTAGAGGAGGAGGAGGAGGAGGGTCGAACGCCTACAGCCAGCTGTTTCCTATACCATGGGCTAAGCAGCACTGTCCCACCGCCGCTGTCCACTGTGGACCCTGCATCCACCACATTAACCCAGTGCGCAGTGATGGACACGTAACGGCCCTGGCCATGCCTACTGGGCCATGCATCTGTTGTGAGGTGCACCTTTCCACTCACTGATTGCTTGAGTGCATGGACAATGCAGTCTTTCACATGGAGGTGGAGGGCTGGGATGGCTTTTCAAGAAAAGAAGTGCCAACTGGGTAGGTCATAGCGTGGTACTGTGTCGGCCATGAGCTCGTGGAAAGCATTGCTTTCAACCAACCGGTAGGGCATAATTTCTAACGAGATTAGTTTGGCAATGTGGGCGTTCAAAGCCAGTGTACGTGGATGAGAGGATGAATACTTTCTAGTCCTACTCAGAGTCTCTGGTAGGGTGAGCTGGACTTGAGAGCTGCATATGGCGGAACTAGTGGTGGACATGGCGGACTAACATTGTGATTCCCTGACTGCTTTGGCCTTGCGACGACACCTCAACATTTGCTGCTGGTGGTGTGCTAACCGGTGGGCTTACAGTGGGGGAAGCGATGTAGCGTTGTTGACTACCTTCATTCGGAGCAGGTGCACATGTGGTACGTGAGGTTTGGTAGTCCGTCCACGCTTGCAAGTGCATGGTGGTTAAATGTCTAAGCATGCAACTGGTATTCAAATTTCTCAGAGTTTTCCCTTGGCTAAAGGTCTTTGTGCACTTCTTACAGATAACCTTTGCCTGATCATTAGGATTTTGTTAAAAAAAGTGCCACACTGCACTCTTCCTACTATGGAAGACATTTTGAGGCCTTGCACGCTGTGCTAATTTGACCATCTGGCCAAGCTGTCCTGCAACTCTTTTGGTTTTTGTAAACCATTTTTGGACTGCTACGGGCCTGCCAGATAACAGCTGTTGCGATGTTGATGCCTGCTGCGAATCCTCCTCCTCCTCTTCTGAGCTATTGGCAGCGGCACCCTCTTCCCCCAATGGATGCCAATCCGGTTCAACAACTGGGTCATCCATCTCCTCCTCTTCAATTTCATGTGTACCTTCCTCTGTGTCACCGTGTAAGCTGGTATAGTATGCGGGAAGGGGCACCTGAGTTTCATCAGGGTCTGATTCTGCCTCAGTACACTGCGAGGACAATGTAGTGCTCTGAGTGAATGCACCAGCAGAAAAATCTAGCAGTGGCTGTGCATCAGTGCACTCCATTTCAGATTCATCTTGGACTGGGGAATTCGCGATTTGACTTGATAACCCAGGCATGGTATGTGAAAAGAGCTCCATGGAGTAATCTGTAGTGTGGCCTGCCGCATCCTTCACTTTTGAAATACATAAAGAAGACACAGAATGACAAATATGCAGAAATACCCTGCAGTAAAACATAACAATAATCAGCAAGTGCTGGTGAAAAGATAACAACAAGTACAGGGTATTTAGTCGATACTTTTTTTGCAAAAAAATGTATACCAAGCTGCTCCACCATGTCAAGGTAACCCTTAATGGAACAGTCCCTATCTAATGTATTTAAAATCTGAACATGTGAACAGTGTCTAAATGAACAGGACCCAGACAGGCGCTTCATAGTATGGGCACGTGGTGTAAGACGGCTTTTTATGTGCATGTCACACAAGAGAGGGATGGGGTCTCTCAATCCAAGCATAAGCAAGGAGAAAATGGATTAAAAACACATGTGACATGCACAAATGTGAACAAGTCGGTCAGACAGTGTTCACACCACCCACTGACTGAAATACAAAAAGAAGACACAGAATGACAAATGTGCAGAAATACCCTGCAGTAAAACATAACAATAATCAGCAAGTGCTGGTGAAAAGATGACAACAAATACAGGGTATTTAGTTGATACTTTTTTGGCAAAAAAAATGTATACCAAGCTGCTCCACCACGTCAAGGTACAGTTGTGGCCAAAAGTATTGACACCCCTGCAATTCTGTCAGATAATACTCAGTTTCTTCCTGAAAATGATTGCAAACACAAATTCTTGGTATTATTATCTTCATTTAATTTGTCTTAAATGAAAAAACACAAAAAGAATTGTCCTAAAGTCAAATTGGATATAATTCCACACCAAACATAAAAAAGAGGGTGGACAAAAGTATTGGCACTATTCAAAAAATCATGTGATGCTTCTCTAATTTGTGTAATTAACAGCACCTGTAACTTACCTGTGGCATCTAACAGGTGTTGGCAATAACTAAATCACACTTGCAGCCAGTTGACATGGATTAAACTTAACTCAACCTCTGTCCTGTGTCCTTGTGTGTACCACATTGAGCATGGAGAAAAGAAAGAAGACCAAAGAACTGTCTGAGGACTTGAGAAACCAAATTGTGAGGAAGCATGAGCAATCTCAAGGCAACAAGTCCATCTCCAAAGACCTGAATGTTCCTGTGTCTACCGTGCGCAGTGTCATCAAGAAGTTTAAAGCCCATGGCACTGTGGCTAACCTCCCTAGATGTGGACGGAAAAGAAAAATTGGCAAGAGATTTCAACGCAAGATTGTGCGGATGTTGGATAAAGAACCTCGACTAACATCCAAACAAGTTCAAGCTGCCCTGCAGTCCGAGGGTACAACAGTGTCAACTCGTACTATCCATCAGTGTCTGAATGAAAAGGGACTGTATGGTAGGAGACCCAGGAAGACCCCACTTCTTACCCCGAGACATAAAAAAGCCAGGCTGGAGTTTGCCAAAACTTACCTGAAAAAGCATAAAACGTTTTGGAAGAATGTTCTCTGGTCAGATGAGACAAAAGAAGAGCTTTTTGGGCAAAGGCATCAACATAGAGTTTACAGGAGAAAAAAAGAAGCATTCAAAGAAAAGAACACGGTCCCTACAGTCAAACATGGAAGAGGTTCCCTGATATTTTGGGGTTGCTTTGCTGCCTCTGGCACTGGACTGCTTGACCGTGTGCATGGCATTATGAAGTCTGAAGACTACCAACAAATTTTGCAGCATAATTTAGGGCCCAGTGTGAGAAAGCTGGGTCTCCCTCAGAGGTCATGGGTCTTCCAGCAGGACAATGACCCAAAACACACTTCAAAAAGCACTAGAAAATGGTTTGAGAGAAAGCACTGGAGACTTCTAAGGTGGCCAGCAATGAGTCCAGACCGGAATCCCATAAAACACCTGTGGAGAGATCTAAAAATGGCAGTTTGGAGAAGGCACCCTTCAAATATCAGGGATCTGGAGCAGTTTGCCAAAGAAGAATGGTCTAAAATTCCAGCAAAGCATTGTAAGAAACTCATTGATGGTTACCGGAAGCGGTTGGTCGCAGTTATTTTGGCTAAAGGTTGTGCAACCAAGTATTAGGCTGAGGGTGTCAATACTTTTGTCTGGCCCATTTTTGGAGTTTTGTGTGAAATGATCAATGTTTTCCTTTTTGCTTCATTCTCTTTTGTGTTTTTTCATTTAAGACAAATTAAATGAAGATAATAATACCAAAGAATTTGTGTTTGCAATCATTTTCAGGAAGAAACCGAGTATTATCTGACAGAATTGCAGGGGTGTCAATACTTTTGGCCACAACTGTAACCCTTAATGGAACAGTCCCTATCTAATGTATTTAAAACCTGAACATGTGTACAGTGTCTAAATGAACAGGACCCAGACAGGCGCTTCATAGTATGGGCACGTGGTGTAAGACAGCTTTTTATGTGCATGTCACACAAGAGAGGAGTGGAGTCTCTCAAACAAAGCATAAGCAAGGAGAAAATGGATTAAAAACACATGTGACATGCACAAATGTGAACAAGTCGGTCGGACAGTGTTCACACCACCCACTGACTGAAATACAAAAAAACACAGAATGACAAATGTGCAGAAATACCCTGCAGTAAAACATAACAATAATCAGCAAGTGCTAGTGAAAAGATGACAACAAATACAGGGTATTTAGTCGATACTGTTTTTGCAAAAAAATGTATACCAAGCTGCTCCACCACGTCAAGGTAACCCTTAATGGAACAGTCCCTATCTAATGTATTGAAAACCTGAACATGTGGACAGTGTCTAAATGAACAGGACCCAGACAGGCGCTTAATAGTATGGGCACGTGGTGTAAGACAGCTTTTTATGTGCATGTCACACAAGAGAGGGGTGGGGTCTCTCAAACCAAGCATAAGCAAGGAGAAAATGGATTAAAAACACATGTGACATGCAAAAATGTGAACAAGTCGGTCGGACAGTGATCACACCACCCACTGACTGAAATACAAAAAGAAGACACAGAATGACAAATGTGCAGAAATACCCTGCAGTAAAACATAACAATAATCAGCAAGTGCTGGTGAAAAGATGACAACAAATACAGGGTATTTAGTCGATACTTTTTTTGCAAAAAAAAGTATACCAAGCTGCTCTACCACATCAAGGTAACCCTTAATGGAACAGTCCCTATCTAATGTATTTAAAACCTGAACATGTGAACAGTGTCTAAATGAACAGGACCCAGACAGGCACTTCATAGTATGGGCACGTGGTGTAAGACAGCTTTTTATGTGCATGTCACACAAGAGAGGGGTGGGATCTCTCAAACCAAGCATAAGCAAGGAGAAAATGGATTAAAAACACATGTGACATGCACAAATGTGAACAAGTCGGTCGGACAGTGTTCACACCACCCACTGACTGAAATACAAAAAGAAGACACAGAATGACAAATGTGCAGAAATACCCTGCAGTAAAACATAACAATAATCAGCAAGTGCTGGTGAAAAGATGACAACAAATACAGGGTATTTAGTCGATACTTTTTTTGCAAAAAAATGTATACCAAGCTGCTCCACCATGTCAAGGTAACCCTTAATGGAACAGTCCCTATCTAATGTATTTAAAATCTGAACATGTCCTCCTTCATCCTCGCGCCGTGCCCTGTCTGGCTTTGCAGGGTCACGGCGCGTCAGAGGCACGCACATGCGCACTCGCTCGTTTCTGACCGCGGGGCATCCTGGGAGCACGTGACCCGGTGGCTCCGCCCCAACATGGCGGCGCCCACCGGGTATTTCTGTCTGGCGTCTTGAATGGTAAGACGCCTGTTTGTCTTTCTCTGTGGCGCTTAGTGTTCCTGCGCAGCGTCGCCCCGACTCTCAGGTCCCCCCTCTCTCCTAGTCTGCGCTCTGCTCTCCGCTCCATAGCCCCGTCTGGACCCCCGCTCAGTTCCCTCTGCTGCCTCCATGCCTGACCCTCGCCTGGTCCTTCCCTGCTGCTGTCATCGGTAGCCCCTTAGCTAGGGTTCCGTCTGTACCCCTAGGTCAGTCCCCCCTAACCTTCCTTCCTTCTTTCTTCCAGCGTTCCTGCTCTGGCTCCATCCTGATCGGTCCTGGTTCCCTACGTTCTGTTCCCTCCTGCTCCGGGTCTACTCTAGTCAGTATCCTTTGGCCTTTCCCTCTGTACACTCCATGGGTCGTCCCTTTGGTTCCGGCTGTCGTGGTCTCACCCCCCTTGGGCCTGCCCCTAACACTCCCTGTATAGGGGGTGGTCATCACCTGGGCCGCTCGCCCTCGGGGGCTCTGGAGCCACGACCCAGAGGGTCCACTCTCTGGTTCCTACTTAGAACCGTAACAGAACAAACAGGCCATGGACCCCGCTGGAGCCGCTGCGGCTCAAAAGGAGTTGCTGTTTTTGCTGGAGAATCAAACTCGTATCATGGCTTTCATGAAATCCATGGATTCTCGTCTTTCCGGGCTCCAGTCCTCTGACCCTGGGAATGCCTCCCAACTGGCTGGACTGCAGCAGGAACTGTCCCAGCAAAGAGATACCCAGACCCATATCCTCAGTTATATGGCCTCCATAGATGACCGCCTACTCTCCTTACAGTCGGCTGCTGCAGCCCCCGTTCCAGCCCAGGCGCCTCACCCGCCACCCCGTTTAGCTAAGCCGCCCCGCTATAACGGGGCTCCCAAGCTGTGCCGAAGTTTCCTGAATCAATGCCGCCTCCATTTCGAACTCCTGCCCCTGCAATATCCCACTGAGCGGGCTAAGGTGGCTTTTATTGTCTCCCATCTTGAGGGAGACGCTTTAGCGTGGGTTAACCCCCTCTGGGAACGTGATGATCCGGTAGTCTCCCAGCTAAGTACTTTCTTCGAGACGTTTCGTCGAGTGTTCGACGAGCCGGGTCGCCTGGCCTCTACTACGGAATCTTTATTTAACCTCCACCAAGGGTCCCAAACCGTGGGTCAGTATGCCATCCGATTCCGAACCTTATCTTCTGATTTGGGATGGAATAACGAGGCCTTGGTAGGGGCCTTTTGGCGAGGCCTCGCGGGTCGAATTAAGGATGAGTTAGCTGGGCGGGATACTCCCACTGCCTTAGAAGATCTCATTTCGCTAGCCACACGTATCGACCTTCGGTTCCAGGAACGTGCTCGCGAGAGGAGACTTCCCCGTGCTTCCCCAACCATCCGCGGTCTACCCTGTCTCCGGCCCGGAATATCCGCTTCTGCTTCCATGCCTGAACCCATGCAAGTAGACCGGCTTAAGGTATCTGGACAACGCCGGGAGGAAAGACGCACTCACGGTCTCTGCTTCTACTGTGGTAGTGACTCCCATCTGGTCCGTACCTGCCCGGAACGTCCGGAAAACTCCTCCGCCTAGGTCAGGTAAGAGAGGCCTCCCTAGGTGTGTATGATACCTCTCTACCCCTCACTCTGTCTGTCTTGTTGCACGTTGGTGGAAAACGTTTTTCTCTGGCAGCCTATGTGGATTCCGGCGCAGCGGGAAATTTTATTAGGCTCAAAGAGGTTCTTAAATTTTCGGTCCCGGTCAAGACCTTAGAAACTCCACGGATCCTTGCTTCCGTGGACGGTAAACCTCTCCAAGAGACCATTAACTTGGTCACCCATGAGGTAGAACTCCAGGTAGGGGCCCTACACAAGGAGAGGATTGCTTTTTATGTCCTAGCGAGCATCTCTCACCCTATCCTTCTAGGCCTTCCCTGGTTACGAGCCCACGGCCCTACCTTAGACTGGCATAAGGGTAATATCCTGCGCTGGGGGGAGTCCTGTAGGTCTGGGTGTCTGCTGCCGGTGCGTCCCGTGGGTGGTTCTCCTTCCCCCTCCTTACCCTCCGGGTTGCCCATTGCTTACAGCTCTTTTTCGGATGTTTTTGACAAGAGGGAGGCCGAGAACCTTCCGCCTCACCGACCCTATGATTGCCCCATCGAGCTCGTCCCTGGAGCCACCCCTCCGCGGGGTAGGATTTATCTGCTCTCGCCGGCAGAGACGCAAGCCATGTCGGAATACGTTCAAGAGAACTTAGCCAAGGGTTTCATACGGAAGTCTTCCTCTCCTGCGGGCGCAGGCTTCTTTTTTGTCAAGAAGAAGGACGGGTCGCTCCGCCCGTGCATTGATCACAGAGGTCTGAACAGCATCACGATTAAGAACAAGTACCCGTTACCCCTCATCCCCGAACTCTTTGATCGCCTGAGAGGGGCGCAAATATTTACCAAACTTGATCTTCGAGGAGCCTATAACTTGGTCCGAATTCGCGCTGGGGATGAGTGGAAGACCGCATTCAACACCCGTGACGGTCACTATGAATACCTGGTGATGCCGTTTGGCCTCTGTAATGCACCAGCGGTATTCCAGGAGCTCGTTAACGATATTTTTCGGGATCTCCTTTACTCCTGTGTCGTGGTTTATCTTGACGACATTCTTGTCTTCTCTCCAGATCTCTCCACCCATCGACGAGATGTACGGCAAGTGTTGCAGCGTCTAAGGGAGAACCACCTATTTGCCAAGTTGGAGAAATGCGCCTTCGAACAACCGTCTCTGCCGTTCCTTGGGTATATCGTTTCGAAGTCTGGATTGAGGATGGATCCCGAGAAAGTGTCCACGATCCTGGCCTGGCCCCGTTCCCTTGGTCTCAAAGCCATTCAACGCTTTCTCGGCTTTGCTAACTATTATAGGCAATTCGTTCCTCATTTTTCCACCATAACCAAGCCCATCTCTGCTCTCGTGCGCAAAGGAGCCAATCCCCGCCTCTGGCCTCCCGAGGCAGAAGACGCCTTTCAAACTCTGAAGAGAGAATTTGCTACAGCGCCCGTTCTCCACCGTCCTGATGCCGAGAGACCCTTCATTCTCGAGGTCGACGCATCCTCCGTGGGAGCGGGGGTGGTTCTCCTGCAAAGAACCTCCTCTGGCCGGACTGTCACCTGTGGGTTCTTTTCTAAAGCCTTTTCTCCCCCCGAACGCAATTACTCCATTGGGGACAAGGAACTACTGGCAATCAAACTGGCTTTAGAGGAATGGCGTTACCTTCTCGAAGGAGCTGTCCATCCCTTTACGATATTTAATGACCACAAGAATTTGGCCTATGTTCAGTCTGCCCAAAGGCTCAATCCCCGGCAAGCCCGATGGTCCCTATTTTTTGGACGCTTTGATTTCGAGCTCCGCTTTCGTCCGGGTAATAAGAACATCAGAGCTGATGCCCTATCAAGATCATTTCTCCCGACCGATGAAGAGGAGAGCCCCGCTCACATCATCGATCCAACAAAGATCGTCACCCTAGCCCCTCTAAGTTTGGTCAACCCACCACCAGGCAAGACCTTGGTATTGGACCATGACAGAGTAAGGGTTCTGCACTGGGGACACTCTTCTAAGGTCGCCGGGCATGTCGGAGCCAAGAGGACTCTATCCCTCATCTCCCGCCATTATTGGTGGCCTTCACTCCGCCAGGACGTCCTGGAATTTACCGCTTCTTGCTCATCCTGCGCCCGGAATAAGATTCCACGACAGCTACCCTCTGGTCTCTTACATCCTTTGCCGGTTCCATCAGTTCCCTGGAGCCACATCGCCATGGATTTCGTCACGGATCTACCTCCATCTTCCGGCTGCTCTGTCATTTTGGTGGTGGTAGACCGTTTTTCCAAAATGGCTCATTTCATCCCGCTACCTGGTCTGCCTTCTGCGCCCGAGTTGGCGAAGATCTTCGTGCATCATGTTTTCCGACTTCATGGTTTTCCCCAGCACATCGTGTCTGACCGTGGTGTTCAATTCACCTCTCGTTTCTGGGGAGCTCTCTCTAGCTCAATGGGGGTAGTCCTGGATTTCTCCTCCGCCTATCATCCACAATCCAACAGCCAAGTGGAGCGGATCAATCAGGTGTTAACCACTTATCTTCGACATTTTTCTAATGCACACCAAAGTAACTGGGTCTCACTGCTTCCCTGGGCGGAATTTGCTCACAACAATCACCCCAACGAGTCCTCTTCCAAATCTCCCTTTTTTGTAGTTTTTGGGCAGCATCCGGGCATTCCCCTTCCCATGTCCCCCACCTCGGGCGTGCCGGCGGCGGACTCCTTGTCCTCAGAATTCTCTAAAATTTGGGAGGAGACTAAAAGGTCCCTTGAGAGAGCTAGCGATCGGATGAAAAGATACGCCGACAAGAGGCGCCTGGACACCCCTCCTTATCATCCAGGCGATAAGGTCTGGCTGTCCTCGCGCTTCCTCCGACTTAAAATCCCCTGTTATAAGTTAGGTCCACGTTACATTGGCCCCTTTGAGGTTTTGACTCGCATCAATGATGTAACCTATAAACTAAAATTGCCTGCCTCCCTGCGGATCCCCAACACTTTCCATGTCTCGCTTCTCAAACCCACAGTGTTTAATCGCTTTCAGCCAGCCTCGTCCCACGCTCCGCAACCTAGCTCCGCTGGGGACGTCTTTGATGTCAGGGACATCCTGGCAAAGAGGACCGTCCAAGGTAGAACCTTCTTTCTGGTAGATTGGGAAGGATTCGGTCCTGAGGAAAGGTCATGGGAGCCCCGGGAGAACATCAATGCTCCTCATATCATGAGAAGGTTTCTATCCCGCCTGAAGAAGGAGGGGAGTAAGAGAGGGGGTACTATTACGCGCCCCGATGCTCACCTGGGGTCCCCCTCCTCCCGGTGCATCCCTCCTTCATCCTCGCGCCGTGCCCTGTCTGGCTTTGCAGGGTCACGGCGCGTCAGAGGCACGCACATGCGCACTCGCTCGTTTCTGACCGCGGGGCATCCTGGGAGCATGTGACCCGGTGGCTCCGCCCCAACATGGCGGCACCCACCGGGTATTTCTCTCTGGCGTCTTGAATGGTAAGACGCCTGTTTGTCTTTCTCTGTGGCGCTTAGCGTTCCTGCGCAGCGTCGCCCCGACTCTCAGGTCCCCCCTCTCTCCTAGTCTGCGCTCTGCTCTCCGCTCCATAGCCCAGTCTGGACCCCTGCTCAGTTCCCTCTGCTGCCTCCGTGCCTGACCCTCGCCTGGTCCTTCCCTGCTGCTGTCATCGGTAGCCCCTTAGCTAGGGTTCCGTCTGTACCCCTAGGTCAGTCCCCCCAACCTTTCTTCCTTCCTTCTGTTCCCTCCTGCTCCGGGTCTACTCTAGTCAGTATCCTTTGGCCTTTCCCTCTGTACACTCCCTGGGTCGTCCCTTTGGTTCCGGCTGTCGTGGTCTCACCCCCCTTGGGCCTGCCCCTAACACTCCCTGTATAGGGGGTGGTCATCACCTGGGCCGCTCGCCCTCGGGGGCACTGGAGCCACGACCCAGAGGGTCCACTCTCTGGTTCCTACTTAGAACCGTAACACATACATACTACATACATACTTCATATATACCACATTCATACAACATACATACATACTACATACATGCTACATATATACTACATTCATACAACATACATACTACATACATACTACATATATACTACATTCATACAACATACATACATAATACATACATACTACATATATACTACATTCATACAACATGCATACATACAGTACATACTACATGCATACTACATATATACTACATTCATACAACATACATACATACTACATACATACTACATATATACTACATTCATACAACATATATATATACTACATTCATAGAACAAACATACATATATACTACATACGTACTACATATATACTACATTCATACAACATACATACATACTACATGCTACATACATACTACATATATACTACATTCTTACAACATACATACTGTGGCAGGGCTAAGGGTCGTGTAATTGATGGGAGATATGTGTCTCATAAATGGCTTATCTCCATAATGTAAGGCAGAAGTAAAGCATACCAGATATTGTTATTGTTTTTGTTTGAAGGACCTGTGGTGAGGTCACAGTCATGTGACCAGTCAGCCGCTGGGAACGTGGGTGTGGCTACAGCCTTATAATGTGACCTGCTCCTGAACCAGGGAGTTGTGTGTGGGGAGGACTAAGCCTCCCATGTGTGCTGAGACTCCTGCTCTGAGTCTACAACTACGGACATTTTGTGTTATTTTGCCTGAGCTAAAAGGCTATTTGTTTGGTGTTACGTTGCCTTGTGCGTTTATGCCGTGAATAAACCGCAAGCACTGTTGAAGAACCTGTCTCACATTTGTCTCCTGCTGCACCTAAGCGAGCCACATCCCCACAATTGGTGGTACACGTGCGGGCAGCGGTTCCAGCAGAGACTTGAGACAGTTGCTGCATGTCCTGGGTGAAGTTTGCAGCGGGGCAACAAGTACTGCCGGGAATCATGGAGGACCTGCTGAAACACCTGGTCCAGTCCCAGGCACTGCAGCAGGAAACCAACAAGCTGTTGTTACAGCAGATCCAGCAAGGCCAGCAGGAGCAGCGGCAGCAGTTCCAGCAGAGCCAGCAGGAACAACGGCAGCAGATGCAGCTTCTGGCAACCGCCATCCAGGAGGGCAGGACGAGCGCCCCAACCCCAGGTCGGGCTGATGCCACCGACGTCGAGAAGGCGGTAAGACGCGCATTACAGAAAATGACCCCTGAGGATGATGTTGAGGCCTTCCTGACGGTGTTTGAAAGGGTGGCTGAGAGGGAAAAACTTCAGCCAGAGCGGTGGGCGGAGGTACTGGCCCCATACCTAAAGGGGGAGCCCCAGAAGGCGTACTTTGACCTGACGGTACAAGATGCCAGAGAGTATCCCAAATTAAAAGCGGAAATTCTCGCCCGCTTGGGGGTAACAATGACTACAAGGGCACAGAGAGTGCATCGTTGGGCCTATCACCGGGACAAACCCCCGCGCTCCCAAATGTTTGACCTGTTGCACCTGGTCCAGAAATGGCTGCAGCCAGAGTCGGCTTCCCCTGCACAGATGGTAGTGCGAGTTGTGATGGATCGGTTTGTGCATTCTCTGCCGAGACCTCTACAGACTTGGGTTGCCCAGGGTGATCCCAAAAATGCTGATGAACTGGTTGGGCTGGTCGAGAGATACCAGGGGATGGAAGGTTCCTTGGGGAAGCAGCCCATTCCATATTGGGGGTCCCAGCAGGGGGCGGAGTCACAAAAAAGGGTGGTGCGTCCAAGGTCAAAAGGGGCGGGGGAGGCGGTGCCCAAGGTCCCCTCGGGTGTTATTTGCTGGAAGTGTCATGGGCCAGGACATATAGCGGCCCGTTGTCCCCAGACCACCGAGCAGATGGACTGCAGCATGGGACGCAGTAGTTCATACTACGCATATCCAGCTTGCAGTGTGAACTCGCTACCTAACAAGGGGTCACAAGCATGTCCCATGAAGGTGAACGGTCGAGCAGTAATGACGCTTCTGGACTCCGGGAGCTTGGTGACCCTTGTGAGGGCCAGTTTTCCTCTAAACATACTCCCGGGTAAAAAGATTGGTGTTCGGTGCATACATGGCGATGCAAAGGACTACCCTATGGCTAGGGTGAAGATTGAAACGGCGCATGGCACCGAGTCGCATGAAGTTGGCGTTGTTCGAGACTTGTTGCTTCCCATAATTATTGGCCGGGATTTCTGTCTGTTTTGGGATCTGTGGGGGATGGGTTCTGAGTGTGCTAGCAAGAGCAGGGAACCAATCCACCCCACTGAGGTATCGCCACCACCAGAGGCAGACGAGTTCCCTTTATGTGTCCTTGTTGGGGATGAAGAGGAAGGGTCCCCTGTACCTGACATCCCGGAGTTAGGGGTGGCCGGGGAGAATTTTGGGACTGCCCAACATAGGGACCCCACACTAAGGGAAGCCTTTAACAATGTCACCGTCATTAATGGGGTTGCACAAGAGCCGGGAGCAGACACAAGGTTTCCCCATTTTATGTTGAGTGGGGAATTGTTGTACCGGGTCACGAAAATAAGGGAGGAGGTGGCAGAGCAGTTAATAGTACCAGGCCCCTATAGACGAAAAGTGTTGGACATTTCCCATTCACACATCTTGGGGGGACACCTGGGGGTGGAAAAAGCCCAGGAACGGATTGTACAGAGGTTCCATTGGCCTGGGTGTCACCGGGAAATAGTAAACTATTGCAGGTCCTGCCCGACATGTCAGTTAACTGCCCCCACATCTCATTTTCGGAACCCTCTTGTGCCACTGCCCATTATTGAGGTGCCATTTGAGAGAATTGCCATCGACTTGGTCGGTCCCTTAGTTAAATCAGCTCGGGGCCATCAGTATATATTAGTCATCCTGGACTATGCCACACGCTATCCTGAGGCCATTCCCCTGAGAAACTCCTCTGCGAAGAGTATAGCCCGTGAGCTGGTCCATGTGTTTTCCCAGACGGGTTTGCCGAAGGAGATCCTGACCGACCAGGGGACACCTTTTATGAGCAAGGTGATGAGAGAATTGTGCAGAGTCTTGCAAATTTCCCAGCTGAGGACTTCAGTGTACCATCCACAGTCAGATGGCCTTGTTGAGAGGTTTAACAAGACCCTGAAGAGCATGCTGAGAAAAGTCATAGAGGAAGATGGTAGAGACTGGGATTGTCTCTTACCGTATTTACTGTTTTCTATCCGTGAAGTTCCCCAGGCCTCCACGGGGTTCTCCCCCTTCGAGCTTCTGTACGGCCGGCATCCGCGAGGTCTCCTAGATATAGCCAAGGAAACCTGGGAAGCCGAAGTCACGCCCCACAGAAGCGTCATTGAGCATGTGGCACTGATGCAGCAGAGGGTTGCGAAGGTGATGCCCATTGTTAAAGAACATCTCCGCCAGGCACAAGAGGCTCAGGCCAGGGTCTACAACCGGTCAGCCAGAGTGAGGCAGTTCAATCCGGGAGACCGAGTTCTTGTGCTAATCCCGACTGTGGAAAGTAAGTTCTTGGCCAAGTGGCAAGGGCCATATGAGGTGGTGGAGAAACTGGGAGACGTAAACTACAAGATCCACCAACCCGGAAGACGGAAGCCATACCAGGTTTACCATGTTAACCTTATCAAGCCGTGGCAAGATAGAGAGCCAGCGGTAACTCCGTGCTTGCTGGGCAACCCAGAAGGGGAGGTTGGAGCCGTTACCATAGC
This sequence comes from Dendrobates tinctorius, assembly GCF_039654945.1. Lineage (NCBI taxonomy): Eukaryota > Metazoa > Chordata > Amphibia > Anura > Dendrobatidae > Dendrobates > Dendrobates tinctorius. The sequence goes on from NW_027361683.1 coordinate 50,991,384, forward strand.
GGAGACTCTATCGAAGGCCCAGAAGCAGCAGTGCCGGGAGTTACTCCAGAAAAACCGCGACCTGTTCTCAGAGTTGCCGGGGTGCACGAAGGTGGTGGAGCACGAAATTCTGACCGAGCCACATGTGCGGGTGAATGTGAAACCATATCGTATTCCTGAGGCCCGGCGAGAGGTAATCTCCAAGGAGGTGCAGCGTACGTTGAAGCTCGGGGTCATTGAGGAATCCAAGAGCGGCTGGTCGAGCCCGATTGTCCTGGTCCCAAAACCTGATGGTGAATGGAGGTTCTGCAACGATTACCGGAAGCTGAATGAGGTCTCCAAGTTCGACGCTTATCCCATGCCACGCGTTGATGAGCTCATCGAGAGACTTGGACCTGCCAGGTACATAACCACTTTGGATCTGACCAAGGGATATTGGCAGATCCCCATGGCACAGGAAGCCAAGGAGAAGACGGCATTCTCCACACCAGACGGGTGCTTCCAGTATGTCCGGATGCCGTTTGGCCTACAGGGAGCTCCAGCAACCTTCCAGAGGGCGATGGATAGAATCCTTGCACCTCATAAGCTATACGCTGCCGCATACCTGGATGATATCGTCATCTTTACCCCGGACTGGGAGACTCACCTGGAAAAGGTCCAAGCAGTGTTTGGCGCTCTAAGAGAGGCGGGGTTTACAATAAACCCGAAGAAGTGTGCCTTGGGGAGAGAAGAAGCCAAGTACCTCTGATATGTAGTGGGGCGTGGCGAGATCAAACCCCAAATCAATAAAGTGGAGGCAATTCAAACATGGCCGAGACCTCTGTCAAAGAAGCAAGTTAAAGCCTTCCTGGGGATTGTGGGATATTACAGGAGGTTTATCCCAAACTTCGCCACAATGGCTGCACCTCTAACTGATCTGCTTAAAGGGACAAAGTCAGTGATGGTCAGCTGGTCCGAAGAAGCAGAGTCAGCCTTCCAAGAAATGAAGGGAGCTCTTTGTAAGCAGCCCGTTTTGGTGGCCCCAGACTTTAAACGTGAATTTGTCCTCCAGACCATGCCCCACTCAGGTGGATGAGGGAAACCAAGGGCAAGAATGCTAGGGTCACCCGCTGGTTCTTAGCCCTACAAGACTTCAGCTTCCATGTAGAGCATAGGGCCAGGAAGCTACATGGGAATGCCGATGCCCTCTCCAGAATCCCTTGCCTGGTAGGTGAAAGTGCCAAGCCCCACGGCTTTAGGCAGAGGGGGGAGGTATGTGGCAGGGCTAAGGGTCGTGTAATTGATGGGAGATATGTGTCTCATAAATGGCTTATCTCCATAATGTAAGGCAGAAGTAAAGCATACCAGATATTGTTATTGTTTTTGTTTGAAGGACCTGTGGTGAGGTCACAGTCATGTGACCAGTCAGCTGCTGGGAACGTGGGTGTGGCTACAGCCTTATAATGTGACCTGCTCCTGAAACAGGGAGTTGTGTGTGGGGAGGACTAAGCCTCCCATGTGTGCTGAGACTCCTGCTCTGAGTCTACAACTACGGACATTTTGTGTTATTTTGCCTGAGCTAAAAGGCTATTTGTTTGGTGTACGTTGCCTTGTGCGTTTATGCCGTGAATAAACTGCAAGCACTGTTGAAGAACCTGTCTCACATTTGTCTCCCGCTGCACCTAAGCGAGCCACATCCCCACAATACATACTACATATATACTACATTCATACAACATACATACATACATACATACTACATACATATATAATATATTCATACAACATACATACATACTACATACATACTACATATATACTACATAAATACACCATACATACTACATACATACTACATACAATGCATTCATACAATACATACATATAGACATACAGTACATATAACATAGAGTACATACTCACCATCACTTGTCACTTTGATCCCCGAAGCCAGTGTCATCTCACTGTAAAAAATATTAAAATAAACAACCGATATACTCCCTGATCCGCAGAAATCCATGAGTGTCCCACGACGATCTCCTGCAGTGCATCACTGAGAGGTTACTATAGTTTACTGGTCTCACTTTATGGCAAAAGCTGCGTGGGAACTTTCTCACACAGCAATGCCAAAAGTGAGACTAGGGACTATTTTTTACAGTGGTAGAGGAATATAGTGCGGAAGGATACCTCCCTCCCGTCATTGTATTCCTGGGGCCCCTAGAGAGCGGTGGCATCAGCTGATGCTGCTGTTCTCCACGGGAGATCGTCGTGGGACACTCATGGATTTCTGCGGATCAGGGAGTATATCAGTTGTTTGTTATTTTAATATTTTTTACAGATGACACTGGCTTCGGGATCAAAGTGACATTGAGTATGTACTCTATGTTATACGTACTGTATGTCTATATGTATGTATTGTATGAATGTATTGTATGTAGCATGTATGTAGTATGTATGTTGTATGTCTGTAGCATGTTTTATGTATGTTGTATATATGTAATATGTATGTAGTATGTACTATGTATGTATCTATGTTGTATGAATGTAGTATATATGTAGTATGTATGTAGTATTATGGACGGCGGAACACACCAAATAGAAATAATAGGAGGTGCATTCGCCGCCCGTGGTCCACCGTGCGGTAGATGTAAAGACCGCTGCTGGATAATAGCAGACTCGCTATGAGACGGAGCACTACACTCAGGTTAGCGTCACCCGAGGTGCTAGGACAATCTCTTGTTACAGGGACAGAGATGCCCTAGAGGAAATAAGGCGTAGTCGCTGGGCCTGTTAACCTCACAGGACTTGCCGGCGTGTGGCGTCGCAGCCACGAATGCCAAAAGGTGCTGCAGACTGCAGCGCGGCTGTAAATTGTAGCCGCTTAACGACAGTGCCGGGGAACCGGTCACCGTCGGACGCTTGTGTATGGCGTGGTAAGCTCAGTGGCGCATAGATAGCCACTACCTGGCGCTGACTAAAACCAACACTCTGTCACCATTCGTAGTATCAGAGGGTAGGGGTTTCAAATAAGTCAGTCACCAGACACATGCATCCATCACCATTCACATATAGCATTATTAGTCTACACTAGCGCATGGCCGAGCCGCCATGCGGGCCTTTTATAGCCATGTGCTTCCGGGACCTTCCAGTACTCTGGGAAGGACCAATCAGATCTGACGCTGGACCTGAGCATGTGACCCTGCTCTCCAATGAGAGGTCATCTTGCGGGCATGCCCAGTAGCACAGCGAGAGGACTTAGTCTCTGGAGCGGTTCCCTGCAAAGCAGGTTGCGCTACCATTGCTGCACCAGAGGTGGCAGGAACACCCAGACTCACAGAGCGAGTCTGAGCAGGAAGCCTGGATCGCTGGGATTGCTGAGCAGGTCCCTGAGCGGTCAGAGGGGAATGGGAGACCGCTGGATGTACGGCTATGGATTCCTCTTGTGCAGTCTCAGAAATCTGACACCTAACATGCCCCCCCCCTTTGAGCCTCGCTGCACTCAAAGGCTGTGATCAGGAGTGGAGCATGGATATTCTCCACTGGCTCCCCGGTCCGAGCCTCCGGTCTATGACCCTTCCAATCCACCAAATAAAATTTTTTGCCACGGACAATCCTGCATCCCATAATGGCGTTAACCTCGAACTCGTCAGATGACAAGTCTGATGACCCAGCAGATGACTCGGAGAACCGGGCCATATGAACTGGCTTGAGGAGGGACACATGGAAAACGTCCAAAATGGCTAAGTGTGGAGGAAGAGCCAGGCGGTAGACCTCCGAGCTGAGAAGCTCGAGAACCTTAAAAGGTCCAATGTATCGCAGCGCAAACTTGGGGGACTCGACTCGCAGCTTGATGTTTCGAGTAGAGAGCCACACCATGTCGCCGGGGGAGAAGCTTGGAGCGGGTCACCGATGTGTGTCGACGGACGCCCTCATTCTTTCTTTAGAGGCCCGGATAGCATCCTGAGTGCGATCCCAAATGTCGCGAGCCTCCACTGCCCAGTCTGCCACCCTGGAGTCAGCGGAGGACACTGGCATCGGGACAGGGATGCGCGGATGTTGGCCGTAGTTTAAGAGAAAGGGCGTCTGACAGGTGGAATCAGCCACTGCATTGTTCAGGACAAACTCAGCCCATGGTAGCAAGGATGCCCAGTTATCCTGCCTGGCAGAGACAAAATGTCGGAGGTACGTGACAAAGGTCTAATTGGCTCTCTCAACCAAGCCGTTCGTCTCGCGATGATAAGCGTAGGACAGGTTTAGCTCGATGCTGAGTAGACTGCAGAGCTCCCTCCAAAACCGAGACGCGAACTGGGGACCTCGATCACTAACAATTTTGTCCGGCATGCCATGTAGGCAGAATACGTGTTTTATGAACAGTGTGGCAAGACTACGAGCAGAAGGCAAAGGTGCGAGTGTCACCAAATGCACCATTTTAGAAAAATGGTCGGTGACCACCCAGATGACTGTATTGCCACCGGACTTGGGCAAGCCAACCACAAAGTCCATGTAAACCATCTTCCAAGGTCTATCCGCCACTGGCAGAGGATACAATAGCCCCACCGGCCTCTGTCTAGAGGGTCTGTTCTGTGCACACGAGACGCATGCTTGTACGTATTCCTTAACATCTCGAGCCATATGCGGCCACCAATACGACCTAGCCAGGAGTTCTGTGGTCCGTTTGTTGCCAAAGTGACCACCCACCCTGAAGGCGTGTGCCCAGGCGAGAACCTCCGGCCGTAGCTGAGGAGGCACCAAGGTCTTGCCCGGGGGCACTGACTCCAGAGCAACTGGAGCCACGGTCGCAAAGCTCTCTGGCGGGAGAATTAGCAGAGGCTCAGCCTCTCCTTCTTCCGCTGAAACCACCGAATGCGAGAGGGCATCCGCACGGATGTTCTTCTCACCTGACAGGTAGTGCAAGGTGAAGCAGAAGCGGGAAAAGAAGAGCGACCACCTAGCCTGACGAGAGTTCAGGCGCTGAGCCGTCTGTAAATAGACCAGATTTTTATGGTCAGTATACACCTGGAAGGGAAACCGAGCTCCCTCCAGGAGATGTCTCCACTCGGAAAAGGCCATCTTCATCGCTAGCAGCTCCCTGTCACCGATGGAGTAATTCTCCGCCGGTGAGAAGGTCTTAGAGAAGAAAAAGCAGGGATGCTTCCGACCTTGAGCATCCTTCTGGAAAAGGACTGCTCCTGCACCGACGGAAGAGGCATCTACCTCCAGAATAAACGGTTTATCCACATCGGGATGATGTAAAATGGGAGCTCCAGCAAAATGAGATTTTATAGAGGAAAAGGCCTTGAAGACCTGTTCAGACCAAGCGTTAGGGTTAGCTCCTTTCTTAGTGAGAGCAACTAAAGGAGCTACCAGTGTGGAAAAGTGAGGTATAAACTGGCGGTAATAATTCATGAACCCCAAAAAGCGCTGCACCGCTTTGAGTGAATGGGGTTCCTGCCAGTCCATTACTGCTTGTAGTTTGGTCGGATCCATTGCCAACCCCTGGGCTGAGATGATGTAGCCCAGGAATGGCAAAGACTCCTGCTCAAACTGGCACTTCTCCAGCTTGGCATAGAGAGAATTCGCCCGCAGACAGTCGAAAACCCTGCAGACGTCTCTCCGGTGAGTGGTCAGATCTGGCGAGAAGATGAGTATGTCATCCAGATAGACCACCACCGAGGTAGAAAGCATGTCGCGGAAGACGTCGTTGACGAAATCCTGGAAGACAGCAGGCGCATTACAAAGGCCGAAGGGCATGACTAGATATTTGTAGTGGCCATCCCTGGTATTAAAAGCTGTCTTCCTCTCGTCTCCTTCGCGAATGAGGATCAGGTTGTACGCCCACCGTAGATCTAATTTTGTAAAGATCCGGGCCCCTCGCAACCTGTCAAATAACTCAGAGATCAACGGGAGAGGGTATTTGTTTTTGACTGTTATAGCGTTGAGACCTCTGTAGTCAATACACTGGCGTAACTCTCCGTTCTTTTGTACGAAGAAGAAGCCTGCACCGGCCGGCGACACCGATTTTCTGATAAAACCTCAACCAAGATTCTCCCGGATATATTGAGACATAGCCTCTGTCTCAGGGAGTGATAGCGGATACACACAGCCTCTTGGAGGTTCTGTGCCTGGCAGGAGATCTATCGGGCAATCGTAAGGACGGTGCGGCGGGAGCGTCTCCACAGATTTTTTGGAGAAGACGTCCGCGTACTGGTGGTAGGGCTTAGGGAGCGCTGAGAGATCCGTAGGCACTTCAGTGGAAGCCACCTGAACACTGCCCCTCAGACATCTTCCCTCACAGTCCTTGCTCCAACCCAGTATATTCCCTGAAGCCCAATCAATATGAGGGGAATGGCAACGGAGCCAGGGAACCCCGAGAAGCACCTGGTTGATGCCATTTGGCAAAATGAGCAGGGACAGAATCTCACGATGAGAGGCTGAGATAGAAAGCCCGAGTGGAGCTGTCTGATGGGTCACCTGAGAGGGTAAAGGTACACCATTAACCACCCTGATGGTCAGAGGTTGGGGCAGTAATACCAGGGGAATAGCGTGTTTCTGGGCGAATGTTGAGGACATAAAGTTTCCCTCGGCCCCGGAATCCACAGTAACCTCTGCCTCCCAGGTGGAGGACCCACTGTCTAAGGTGCCCCGGAATACCGGTTTGGGTGAAAAGGGTTTTATATTGGACTGACCACCACCTACGGCCACTGGACGTGGATGTTTTTCGCCCGCAGAGGATACGTGCTAGCCGAGTGACCAAACTGTCGGCACTGATAGCAACATACAGAGCTTTGCATCGGACATGGCTTGGGACCGGTGCGAGACACCTCCATAGGTTCGGAGGATGGGAGCTCCTGTGCGGGGTATCTTAGCGGCTCGGTGAAGGTGGGAGCCAAGTTAACCCTACGTCTGGATTGTGCACGTTCAAGCCCGCGCTCCGTAAACCGGAGGTCAATGCAGGTGGAGACGGCAATCAGTTCCTCCAGACTTGTGGGAACCTCTCTGGTAGCTAGAGCATCTTTCACGTGCTCAGCTAACCCACTCCAAAACAGCGGGACTAATGCTTTGTCCGGCCACTCTAATTCGGAAGCCAATGTCCGGAACCGTACGGCATAATGGCTAACCGAGAGCGAGCCCTGTGTTAGAGATAATAATTGGAATGAGGTATTGTGCGTGATCCGTGGTCCCAAAAATACCTGCTTCAGGGCCGCGAGAAACTGAGCGGCACCCTGAACCACAGGATCATCACATTCCCACAATGGCGTAGCCCACTGTAATGCCCTGCCAGACAATAGTGAGACAATAAAGCCCACCTTAACCCACTCTGTAGGGAACCGTGCAGCCAGTAACTCAAGCTGAATAGAGCACTGACTCACGAATCCCCTACTGGTGGCGCTGTCTCCCGAAAACTTGTCGGGGAGCGGGAGGCGAGAAATTGTCGGCGTGGGCAAAAGTGCGGGCACACATGAGACAGCCTCTGCGACTGTCTGGGCAGCAGCTAGCGCAGCATTCGCAGCTGAGTTGGTGCTCTCAATAGACGCCAACCTGCTCTCCAGCTGCCGAATGTAGCGCTGCAGCTGCTGCAGATCTGCCATTACCAGCCAGACCCTGGTGCTAGTGTAATGTTATGGACAGCGGAACGCACCAAATATAAATAATAGGAGGTGCGTTCGCGGCCTGGGGTCCACCGTGCGGTAGATGTAAAGACCGCTGCAGGATAATAGCAGACTCGCTATGAGCACTACACTCGGGTTAGCGTCACCCGATGTGCTAGGACAATCTCTTGTTACAGGCACAGAGATGCCCTAGAGGAAATTAGGCATAGTCGCCGGGCCTGTTAACCTCACAGGACCTGCCGGCGTGTGGCGTCGCAGCCACGAACGCCAAAAGGTGCTGCAGACTGCAGCGCGGCTGTAAACTGTAGCCGCTTAACGACAGTGCCGGGGAACCGGTCACCGTCAGACGCTAGTGTATGGTGTGGTAAGCTCAGTGGCGCATAGCTAGCCACTACCTGGCGCTGACTAAAACCAACACTCTGTCACCATTCGTAATATCAGAGGGTAGGGGTTTCAAATAAGTCAGTCACCAGACACATGCATCCATCACCATTCACACATAGCATTATTAGTCTACACTAGCGCATGGCCGAGCCACCATGCGGGCCTTTTATAGCCATGCGCTTCCGGGACCTTTCAGTACTCTGGGAAGGACCAATCAGATCCGATGCAGGACCTGAGCATGTGACCCCTGCTCTCCACTGAGAGGTCATCTTGCGGGCATGCCCAGTAGCATGGCGAGAGGACTTAGCCTCTGGAGCGGTTTCCTGCAAAGCAGGTTGCGCTACCATTGCTGCACCAGAGGTGGCAGCAGCATCCAGACTCACAGAGCATGTCTGAGCAGGACGCCTGGATCGCCGGGATTGCTGAGCAGGTCCCTGAGCGGTTGGAGGGGAATGGGAGACCGCTGGATGTATGGCTCTGGATTCCTGTTGTGCAGTCTCAGAAATCCGATGCCTAACGAGTAGTATGAATGTAGTATGTATGTTTTTTTTTTACATTCAACACTTTAGCCGGATGATGGGACTACTACTGTCCCATCATTTGCTAATGTGTCAATCACTGTCATTGTAGCAGGCATAGCCAATCACTTGTAGTCCCATCGGACGATACCTGCACACACAACCCCCGACAGGCCCACACATACCCCCGGCAGCCCGCACAGACCCCCGGCAGGCCCGCACAGACCCCGGGCAGTCCGCACAGACCCCCGGCATGCCCACACAGACCCCCGGCAGGCCCGCACAGACCCCCGGCAGCCCGCACAGACCCCCGGCAGGCCCGCACAGACCCCCGACAGGCCCGCACAGATCCCCGGCAGCCCGCACAGATCCCCGGCAGCCCGCACAGACACCCGGCAGGCCCACACAGACCCCCGGCAGCCCACACAGACCCCCGGCAGGCCCACACAGACCCCGGCAGCCCACACAGACCCCCGGCAGGCCCGCACAGACCCCCAGCAGGCCCGCTCAGACCCCCGAGAGGCCCGTACAGACTCCGCCTACACACACAGACACGCACAGTGTCCGCCCACACACCGCCCACACTCTTCCCCCCTCCCGAACTGGATGTGCAAGTAAAGAAAGGGTTTTTTTAATTCCGATATTTCTGTCCCATTAACTTGCATGGGTTTATGGTATCGGAATCGGCGATACCCGATACTTTTTGGGTATCGGTCCGATCCAATCCGATCTGATATTTCCCAATATCGGAAAGTATCGCTCAACACTAGGTGTGACGTCTTTGGTCAGCAAAGAAAGGGTTAAAATGACTCTTCCTTGCTAAACATAGCACCATAACCAGTCCTCAGTCCTAATGCACAGGACACGTCAGGGTTGTAGCTTCCTGACAATTACCTTATTGTTCACCAGCTTTCATCGAAGCTTTGCAGGTGATAGGAAACCACTGGAACTTGATAAGAACGTGATTGCACAGTTCATCTCAGCATCACAGGATCATCGTCCTCTGGTTGTCAGTGGTGGATAATGCACTTGTAATTGACACAGTCCATTATTACTCAGAAAGCATAGCTTTGTTACCTGCTGGGACTTCTGGATAGCATTCTTCTTCTTGCAACTGGTAAGAATCAATTGAATTTAGAAATATGAAAAGTATTTATTAATGTAATTTCAGTATCTTGCTTGAAGTCTTCGTTCCCTATTCTATACCAAATCTGGTAATTTTCCTAACCTATAATATCACAGCGTACCATAGCAATCAGTAATATCCATATAATTATCAGAATATTAATATGAAATTAATGTTTGAAATAATAAAACAATAATAAATGATAATACATTATTAACCATATTCTTCATGTTATAGAGCGTTTTTATATAATCGGTGTAATTACCTTTCTCAACCCATAGATGTCAATGTGTTTTATGTAACAAGTGTTTTCATCTTTATTACTAAAACTTTATTAATAGAATATATTTGTTAGACCAAAATGTAAGAATGTATAGCCATGAACCAAAATAAGAATATATGTGTAAATGAATGAAAGAATTGTTGCATATAATTCAGAATTGAACCATTTTTCCTTAGTAATGGAACAATAGCATCGCTATATTTAATGAAGCAATATTCTCATATTAGACATTACTTTATTAAATGTTTTTTCCTTGATTGAGAGAAAAAATAAAAATTTAAGACTTGAAAATAAAAATAAAGAATAAAAATTGAAAATGAAAAATAAAAATAAGGTCTTTTTATGTTGATGACAAATGCTAAGTAGTTATAGTATCTAACATATACCCTTAATATTTCCATTATCTGGATTATTTCATATTTGTGATAAATTTGTGCTACCAAAATATTCAAATTATGCAACTTTGCATGTAATACTCTTCTTAGTGTTGTGATGCAGTGACCCCTGTGACAGCTAGGGGGCACTGTATGGGCTTCCCAGGACATGCATGCAGGCGTTTCCTTTATTGTGATGGGGAAATGGAGCGCATTAGGGTTGTGAATGGCCGATATGTATCACAAGGGTGGTGCCTTGTGATGGAAACTGGAACATGTGTTGATCAGCAGTGGTACTGCTGAGGGTTTGCTGCAGTGTAATAGGGAGAGCTTCCAGGTGGCTGGTGAGATGGGTGGGACCAGTCACCTACAAACCCACCCAGGGGCATGTGTCTGAAAGCCCAATGTAAAGCCTGTATGTGTGTGGCTGTGTGTGGAATATGACCTGTAGTGAAGTCATGACCATGTGATCCATACCTCACCTGTGGGTGTGGTTATGTACCATATAATGTGCCTGAGGTCTGGTCACATGGGGAGAGAGTGTGTACCTGAATGGTTCAGGGTGGAAGGTCCTGGAGGGTCTAGGTGTTGGAAGGTATGCTGCCTTCCTGAACAGCACCTGCTACGACCTTGGACCTGGTGAGGCCAGTGTGTTGGGAGTCCCTGTGAGTAGGGACGGATCCCTGATTAGCACCCGGTGAGGCGTGAGTGTTGGACGATCTCAGGAGGGGACGGACGTCCTGAATAGCACCCGCTGAGGCCCTGGACCTGGTGAGGCCGGTGTGGTGGGAGTCCCTGGGAGTAGGGATGGATCCCTGAATAGCACCTGGACAGGCCATGCGTGTTTGCAGAGTCAGTGATGGCACTGCATTGGGGGAACTACTGTCCATCTTTGGATCTGGACTGTCAGGTGGCCTAGTGAGCAAGACATTATCCGGGATGGTGATCCCAGTTCAGCAGCTTCCCTGGGAAAGAAAGGACTGACAAAGAGTCGGCATCTGGAGCCGGAGCTCCAGCGAGGTAACCCTGGACATGGGGATATGACTGTTGGTACCTGTTGTGCTCTATGAACATTAATGAACTGTACGGCGTGCTGTCGCCCACGGTAACTGGACAGTAAGGAGGTCCAGCGTGTTTAGGGACTGCAAGGAAAAGCCATATGTTGAAATGTTATTAACTATGTGTAAGCCTGTGAAGTATAGCATGGCTTACGGTGTGGATTATGATGCCATAATAAGCTACATTGGACTGTTTTAACGGAAAGTGTTCCTTTGTGACGTGAATGCGCTGCCAAGCGAGTGTCGCCCAACACTAACAATAAGTGCTACCTTACAGTGTAAAGAAATGACTCTTTATAATACTTGATGTTATTATAGCCAATACTTATACCATTGTACCTTGTATTTCTTCTTTATTAAAATGTGTGAAGAAGAGGTATTAATCAAATGTGATGATGTAATCAGGATCAAAAACACATTCCTCCTTAATACCAAAAAAATTGTTTTATGAAAGAATTAACTTATCAAAACCAAAATGAAAAATAATTAATTTATTAATTCTAGACTTGCTTTATACCACATATTTGTCTGAAGATGTGTGCCCATCTATGTATCCATTAAAAATAAAATTGAATATCATAAATTATCCTTTGGAAAAAATTAATTTAAATGTAGATTTTCTTAATAAACCATTCTGATATGATTACACTTATCCACAATTATATAAATCAAGAAATAATTACTAAAGAAATGTACACGAAAGATGTATATCTTTGTACCGTGTTAGCCAGTAGATAGAAAAATAATGCTGGAATGAATGTGTCGCATGGATTTATGTCTTTTTACATCAATTAAGGAATTTGCTCCTAAGACCTTGTGGGGGCATCACAACACATTAGGAGACCCCAATCAGAGGACAATAAAACATCCAGACTCCTTATCTATGAACTGGTCCAATATTTATGTTTCTCCCTCTCCCATAATGATAGTTCTGCTTCACGTCACTTGTCTTATCTATTGCATTTTTCTGTGCTGTGTTGTGCATATATATGTGATTCTTCAGATGTTGTATTAGGGTACCGTTTCACTTAGCGATGCACCAGCGATCCCGACAACGATATGAATCGCTGGTGCATCGCTAAGTGGTCGCTAGTGAGCTGCCACACAGGCAGATCTCACCAGGGACATTGCAGCGGTCGGGGGTCGCTACTTATCTGTCAGACGAGGCGATCCTGATGTCCTCCCGCCCACCTCCATGCGCCGCTCGTCGACACCACAGGAAGCCCAGCAGGAAGCGCCCGACGAGAAATGGTCCAGGACGTTCTCGCGTAACCAGCGATGAGCAGCGAGGGAGCGGTCGGACGTAAGTATCAGACATAGCGATATCGCTAGCAATATCGCTGCTACGTCACAAAATCGGTGCCATTACAGCGATATTGCTAGCCATATCGCTATGTGTAACGGGGCTTAAGTCAATGCCTGATGAAGAGACCTGCGTAGTCTCGAAAGCTTGCAATGTGTTACCATCTTTTCAGTTAGCCATTAAAAGGTATCAACCACTAAGGACTCTCAATTCTGAATATTTTTCTAAAGAAATATAGAAATATGTGTTGTGTAGATAATATTTCATTATGTATCTTAATATTCTAATAATTAACTGACTTGCATTATTTCTCATAAAGACAAGGTTTTTGTTTTTTCCTTGCATACTATGAGTCCTGCCTCTTTCATACATCACACATATCACATTACTCGCTTACGTTCATATTCTCTCTTAGCAGCTGCTCATACACGCATCTGTCACTCAGACTGTGACACATATAAGTTCACACCAAGGTATGAATACATGAATATTACCCCAAATTATTGTATCCTAAGTATCAATGCGCATTGTAAACTATTACATTTATTATCTTAATATTTCTTTGAATATTCCCCAAATACACATAACATAAAACTTTATAAACCACTTAAGGATAAACGAAGCATAAGAAAATTAGTATGAGTTGTAGCTATACTTGGTACAAGGGTTTGCAATTGTATCTGAACCCTGAAACTTAGGCCTTAAAAAAAATTCCTTTGACTTGCAAAGGCTGAGACCCCTCAAAAATTCTTTTATTATTAGAACAGAGTTCAGATGTCACATGCTGTGTTTGTCATTCACGCAATGCAGTAAAGACATACAATATAAGCAGCACACAGAAAACTAATTTTAGATTGTTAGTTATATATTATTTCTTTTAAGTGCTAAATATATAAAATCATGCAGTTATTGCAACTTCCTGTGTAAATAAAGGCATAAATTAATTTAAGAGATTTTTTTCCGATTACGGTAAGTCCTGCTTTGAAATGAAAATTCTAAGGAAAAATAAAAGATAAGGTTAATATCATATTCATCCAGAAACAAAACAATTGCAATATTAAACATATATGTATTGGCTTTAATGTAATTCTAAATATTATTACTGGAGTAAATCTTAATTTTTCACTATACATAAAAAGTACTGTTATACAGTCTCTATTTACATAAGCATACTATAGACTGTATATTGTATGAATATATATATAACTACAAAACTATAGAACTACATAATTATACTCTATAAAATAATTACATATAATTGACAAATACATTGTATAACACTTTTGCACAACATATAATTACATTTTTAGCCAATTCCTAAACCAAATCTTATTTCTCTTTAAAAAATGTCATGAAAAGCTCTTGCCATTTTGAAGCTAATGGATTTTCTAACTCCGATAATGGAGTGTTCAGCTTACAGCCAATGAGGTCACTCTGAGAAGTCAGCTGCTTCTGTCTGTCAGATTCCGCCATTTGCCTTTTTACAGAAAGAAAGTCAGAACTTTGAATTTTTAACTCTTTCTGTGAAGCTCTTTCTGTGGTCTCTTGCATCATTTCATAGGGGTTAAAGCAAATATGTGATTTTCTTCGTTCGTCATAGATTTGATTACGGGGATAACTCAGTTTAGGAGAGTTTGATACTGGCTTCTGATAAGATTTTACTCTGTCTGATTTTACAAAGTTAGTACGATTTATCTTCCTTTCACTATTCTCATGTTTTCTAACAAAATCAAGGGATTGCGCACATTCAAATAAAGAATCTTTTTGTGACACAATAACATGAGATACAGGATTTAGAAACCCAAATTTGTTTACAAAACTTTTTATCATCGATTGTATTTTGAAATTTTTAATGAGAGCTTTGTACAACCGTTCAAATATGGACATGAATGTAAAAGTACATTCTTTCCAACCAATCCTTAATTTTTGAAGAATATCAATATCTGGATAATTTTCATTTGATGCACAAAAAAATCAGAATTTTTAATCTGTCTTTATCATTTAAATTTTCATGTGATTCACCATAAATTTTTATTGATAACCATCTGGAAAAGGTTACAGGAAGCCACATTTTAAACAACTTTTTCTCCTCATTAGTTAAATCAAACTTATCAGCAAAACTCTCAAATATCTCAGAATTTCTGCAGACATGGAGCGGACTCTGTTACCTCACAGAATCCACACTAGCTGGCATATAACCGTGCCCTGTTAAGCTTCACAGGACACAGGAGAGTAGTACACCGCACAGAGTGGATGCTACGACTACCCTGGCGGTCGCCATTAACCAGCGTGAGAACGGTGCTGGAAAGTGCTAGTAACTGCGCACGAGGCCGCACGGATAGCAGCTGCAATAACTGCAGAGTTGTGGTGTCTGCACTGTCTGGCGCCCACTGGCGCTAATGGAACCAGAGCTAACTGCACTGTGGCGCTAAGCAGTACTAATGCTAGGTGCTGAGACTAACTCTTAGACCCTAACTCATACCCAACCGAGGAAGGGGGATCTTAATGAGTCAGTCACCAGAATCATACATCCATCATCAGACACACCACTAAAGCAAAAGACTCAATGTCTATCATAGCACATGGCAGGGGGGCCATGCAAACCTTATATAGCAGCGTCCTTCTGGGTCCCTCCTGAAGGTCCAATCCAAGCTGGAGAAGGACCTGAACAAGTGACCTCCGATCCCCAATGAGAGATCGTCCACGGGCATGCTCAGTGGACCAACAGGAGGACTTAGTCCCTGGAGTAGTTCTCTGCTGGCCAGCATGCGTTGCTATATCTGGACCAGAGGTGGCAGCAGCAACCAAACCTACAATGCTAGCATGAGCAGAGCGCTGGGATCAACGAGTCCACTGAGCAGGCTCAACTGCGGCCAGAGAGGAACAGGAGACCGCCGAAGGCAAAGCTAGGGATTGCTGCCGAGCAGCGACAGGAACCCGACGCCCAACATTACCCCCCTCCTAGGGCCCCCTCCTCATGTTCAAATGCCGCAATAAGGAGCGGAGCGTGGATGTTCTCCACTGGCTTGGCTCCCAGGTCCGAGCTTTTGGACCATGACACTTCCAATCCACCAAATAAAACTTTTTACCCCACCTCACCCTGCATCTCAAGATGGCATTGATCTCAAACTCATCCTAAGACAGGTCTGATGTCCCGACAGATGACTCGGAGAACCGGGACATGTGAACAGGTTTAAGGAGGGACACGTGGAAGGTGTCAGAGATAGCCAAGTGTGGTGGAAGGGCCAGGCGGTAGACCACTGGATTGATCTGCTCAAGGACCTTGAAAGGGGCCAATGTAGCGGGGCGCAAACTTAGTGGACTCGACCCACAGCCTGATGTTACGGGAGGAGAGCCATACTAAGTCGCCTGGGGCAAAAGTCAGAGCGGGACGCCGATGCGTGTCAGCGGAGGACCTCATTCTCTCCTTGGAGACCTGGATGGCATCCTGAGTGCGGTCCCAAATGTCATGTGCCTCCACCACCCAGTCTGCTGCCCTGGAATCAGTGGACGACACGGGCATAGAGACAGGGACATGCGGAGGAATGGGGTTTGACCAGTTTAATCGGCCACAGCGTTGTTCAAAGCAAATTCCGCCCATGGTAGCAAGGAGGCCCAATCATCCTGCCTGGCCGAGACAAAATGTCATAGGTATGTGACCAAGGTCTGGTTGGCTCTCTCAACCAACCCGTTCATCTCGGGATGATAGGCCGAGGAGAGATTTATCTCAATACTGAGCAAACTGCAGAGCTCTCTCCAGAACCGAGATGCAAACTGGGGACCCCGATCACTGACTATCTTGTCTGGCATACCATGCAAACGAAAGATATGTTTTCTGAACAATGCTGCCAGGCCCCATACAGAAGGTAGCCGCGAGAGTGGCACCAGGTGCACCATTTTGGGAAAATGATCGGTGACTACCCAGATAACCATGCTGCCACTGGACATGGACCACAAAGTCCATGCCGACCATTTCCCAGGTGAAAATTGAGGATGAATGAACTCATGGAGATCAACATCCAACACTGCGGAGGCATCAACACATGTTTCTCAACGCAGTGATTCTAGAGCAATGCCCCCATCCCTTATGGGAAATATGTAAAAATATGCAAAACACAAGCCGCGGAGACACCATCACATGTTTCTCAACGCAAGCAATGACTAGCCAGGTCTTTCCCCGGGAAGGAACAACCACAGGAAGGGCAGTCTCCAATGAAGGAAACCACCTATGCCAAAACATGGTATCCATCCACTGACAGCTGTTTCAGGGTATTGCCCCTCATCAGTGTGGAGTAGGAAACTGACCGGATAGGAGCGCTAGCAAAATGGGTCTTGATGGAGGAGAAGGCCTCCGAGACCTGTTCCGACCATACCTTAGGATTGGCTCCCTTTTTGGTGAGGGCGACCAAAAGAGCCACCAAGGTAGAGAAGGGGAGAATGAACTGGCGATAGTCGTTAACAAACCCCAAAAAGCACTGCACCGCCTTAAGGGAATGTGGTCCTTGCTAGTCCATTACCGCCTGGAATTTGGCAGGATCCATAGTCAAACCATGGGCCAAGATGATATAGCCCAGGAAAGGCAAGGACTCCTGCTCAAACTGGCACTTCTACAACTCGGCATAGAGGAATTTCGCTCGCAAGTGGTCGAAGACCTTGCAAACGTCTCCCCGGTGGGAGTTCAAATCTGGAGAGAAGATAAGGATGTCATCCAGATAGACCACCACCGAGGTGAAGAGCTTATCTCAGAAGACATAATTTACAAAGTCTTGGAAGATGGCTGGGGCATTACAGAGGCCGAAAGCTATGACCAGATACTCAAAGTGGCCATTCCTAGCGTTAAAGGCCGTCTTCCATTCGTCCCCCTCACAAATACATATCAGGTTATAGGCCCCCGTAGATCTAGTTTGGAGAAGATCCTCACTCCACGCAACCTATCGAACAGCTCAGATATCAGGGGCAGAGGGTATTTGTTCTAAACGGTTATGGCGTTAAGACCCCTGTAATCAATACAAGGACACAGCTCTCCACTCTTCTTCTGCACGAAGAAGAATCCCGCCCCCGCTGGTGACACAGACTTCCTAATGAACCCTCTTGCCAGATTCTCCCTGATATATTGCAACATGGCCTCCGTCTCCAGGAGAGACAGGGGATACACGTAACCCCGAGGAGGCTCCGCACCAGGCAAAAGGTCTATAGGACAGTCATAGGGGTGATGCGGCGGAAGAGTCTCTGCCGCCTTTTTGGAGAATACATCCACGTACTGTTGATAGTGCTTAGGGAGCGAGGAAAGATCAGTGGGGACCTCAGTGGAAGCTGCCTGAATGCACTCCTTCACGCATCTACCTTCACAGGACTTATTCCAGCCAAGAATTCTCCCCGAGGCCCACTCTATGTGAGGAGAGTGGGAACGCAACCAGGGATCTCCTAGGAGAACCTGATCGATGCCCTCAGGCATAATGAGGAGAGACAAGGTCTCGTGGTGGGACGGAGACAGCGAGAGCCTAAGGGGAGCAGTCTGATGTGTAATTTGTGAGGGTAGTGTCGAGCCATTCACCACCCTGATGGTAACAGGGTGAGTTAGCAGAAACAATGGGACTGCGTGCCATTGGGCGAAGGCTGAAGACATAAATTGCCCTCCAAGTCCATGCAAACCTCTACCACCAAGGTGGAAGAACCACACTCTAGCGTCCCTTTAAAGGACAGCTTGGAGGAGAAAGTTTCAGTGTCTAGTAGGCCTCCTGCAATTACCACTAGACGCTGGCGTTTCCTGACCTCTGTGGGCACCTGTTAGCCTGGTGACCAGGCTGTCAACATAGAATCATAGAATTGTAGAGTTGGAAGGGACCTCCTGGGCCATCTGGTCCAACCCCCTGCTCAAAGCAGGATTCGCTAAATCATCCCAGACAGATGTCTATCCAGCCTCTGTTTGAAGACTTCCATTGAAGGAGAACTCACCACTTATCGTGGCAGCCTGTTCCACTCATTGATCACTCTAACTGTCAAAAAGTTTTTTCTAATATCTAATCTGTGTCTCCTCCCATTCAGTTTCATCCCATTGCTTCTTGTCTTTCCTTGTGCAAATGAGAATAAAGATGATCCTTCTACAATGTGACAGCCCTTGAGATATTTGTAGACAGCTATTAAGTCTCCTCTCAGTCTTCTCTTTTGCAAGCTTAACATTCCCAAATCATGCAACCTTTCCTCATAAGACAGGGTTTGCAGACCGGTCACCATTCTGGTCGCTCTTTTCTGAACTTGCTTGTTGATGTCTTTTTTAAAATGTGGCACCCAAAACTGGACACAGTATTCCAGATGAGGTCTGACCAAAGAGGAGTTGAGGGCAATAATGACTTCACGTGATCTAGACTGTATGATTCTGTTAATACATCCTAGAATTGCATTTGCCTTTTTTGCTGCTGCATCACACTGTTGACTAATACTCAGTCTGTGATCTATTAGTATGCCCAAGTCTTTTTCACATGTGCTGTTGCTTAGCCCTATTCCTCCCATTCTGTATATGCTTTTTTCATTTTTATTGCCCAGATGTAGTACTTTGCATTTTTCCCTGTTAAAAACCATTCTGTTAGTTGCAGCCCACTGCTCCAGTTAATTTATATCTTTTAGAATCCTCTCTCTCTTCTCTAGTATTAGCTATCCCTCCTAGCTTTGTGTCATCAGCAAATTTAAGCAGTTTACCCTCAATTCCTTCATCTAAATCGTTGATAAAGATGTTGAACAATACAGGGCTCAGGACAGGGCCCTGTGGTACCCCACTTGAGACATTCTTCCAACTGGATGTGCAGCCATTTGCGACCACTCTTTGGGTCCAATCACTAAGCCAGTTATGAATCCACCTAACAGTTGCCTTGTCCATTTCGTACCTAGTCTTTTTTTCAATAAGGATTGTGTGAGATACTTTGTCAAATGCTTTGCTGAAGTCAAGATATACTATATCTACAGCATTTCCCTGATCCACCCAATCCGTGATTCCATCATAGAAGGAAATTAAGTTAGTCTGGCATGACTTATTAGTTACAAACCCATGCTGACTCTGTTTAATCACTTCATTCTTATCCAGGTACTGACATACATGTTGTTTAATAATTTGTTCAAAGATCTTTCCTGGTATAGAAGTCAGACTCACCGGCCTATAGTTGCCTGAGTCCACCTTCTTCCCCGTTTTGAAGATAGGAACAACATTTGCTCTTCTCCAGTCTTCTGGGACTTCTCCTTTTCTCCAAGAATTTTCAAAGATTATGGAGAGGGGTTAAAACATTTCTTCTGCTATCTCCTTCAGTACTCTGGGGTGTAATTCATCTGAACCTGGAGACTTGAATTCATTTAGGTTAGCTAAGTGTTTCTGCACTACCTTTCTGTTTATAGATATCCTGGATTCTTCTATTCCCTTAATAGGACAGAGAAGAACAGTTGATGTTACATTTCCTTTCTGAGAGAAAACAGATGCAAAATAGGAATTTAAAAGTTTGGCCTTCTCAACATCCTGTCTTACCATTTCATCATTTTCATCCTGTAAAAATCCTATACAGTTGTGGCCAAAAGTATTGACACCCCTGCAATTCTGTCAGATAATACTCAGTTTCTTCCTGAAAATTATTGCAAACACAAATTCTTTGTTATTATTATCTTCATTTAATTTGTCTTAAATGAAAAAACACAAAAAGAATTGTCCTAAAGCCAAATTGGACATAATTCCACACCAAACAAAAAAGAGGGTGGACAAAAGTATTGTCACTGTTCGAAAAATCATGTGATGCTGCTCTAATTTGTGTAATTAACAGCACCAGTAACTTACCTGTGGCACCTAACAGGTGTTGGCAATAACTAAATCACACTTGCAGCCAGTTGACATGGATTAAAGTTGACTCAACCTCTGTCCTGTGTCCTTGTGTGTACCACATTGAGCATGGAGAAAAGAAAGAAGACCAAAGAACAGTCTGATGACTTGAGAAACCAAATTGTGAGGAAACATGAGCAATCTCAAGGCTACAAGTCCATCTCCAAAGACCTGAATGTTCCTGTGTCTACCGTGCGCAGTGCCATCAAGAAGTTTAAAGCCCATGGCACTGTGGCTAACCTCCCTAGATGTGGACGGAAAAGAAAAATTGACAAGAGATTTCAACGCAAGATTGTGCGGATGTTGGATAAAGAACCTCGACTAACATTGAAGCAAGTTCAATCTGCCCTGCAGTCCGAGGGTACAACAGTGTCAACCTGTACTATCCGTCGGCATCTGAATGAAAAGGGACTGTATCATAGGAGATCCAGGAAGACCCCACTTCTTACCCCGAGACTAGAGATGAGCGACTTTGCCTTTTTTCGGGTCGAGTTGGGTTTCGCGAAACCCGACTTTCGCAAAAGTCGGGTCGAACGAAATCGGCCGACTATAGGGAAAAGTCGGTGGTCCGACTGAAACACGAAACCCAATGTAAGTCAATGGGGAAGAAAAGTCGGCAGTGAGAGGAGGACAGGAAACACAATTACAGTGCCCATTTGAATGCCTAAAGCATAAATTCTTATTACTGAAGCTTGTCACCCTTTATTTACTTCATAATAATAGTTATGCACTGAAAAATGGGGGTTATTTGGCTAAAGTTGAGGGGGTAGGGCTGGCGCCAGGTTTTCATGTCCCCTTGGCGAAAGAGCGCCCCTTTAACACATACCACAACTCATGCTGCTCCGATACGTCAGAGAAATAGTGGTATACTACAAAGAAAAATACTTCACTTTTTACATCTCATGACGAGGCCCATCTATTTCTCCATACAGAATCATTGGTCCCATATAATGTTTGAAACAGTATATGATGAGCTCCACATAATGCTACAGTATATGTTGGTCCCCATGGATGAAGCTCCACTGTCTTATGGGCCCAAATAATGCTCCATACATAATGGGCCCCATTTCTAATGCTCTAGTGTATAATGGGCCCTGTAAATGCTGCTCAAGTGTCTGATGTCCACCTTTGGAATGTTCCAGTGTATGGTGGGCCCCATCTATCATTCTCCAGAGTATAGAGCTCACCAAAAATTGCTGTCCCAAAATTGAAAACAATGAAATAAGTCTCCTCGCTAGGGAATCCCTGTACTAGACTCAGTGCACAGTATTTCAACCTTGCAAGTGCTGTGATCCTGAGCAAGCGGGGGGGGCCCACTCGTTGGCGACGGCACTGGCACAGGGCCCCTGATAGTACAGTGGTGTGTATGACGGCGGGTGGGCCGAACCTGCACTTTCATCTGCAGCTTCCTCTTTGTCACCGTGTAAGATGGAACAGTATATGGGAAGGGTAACGTGAGTTTCATCAGGGTCAGATTCAGGCCGTGTAGAGTGCAAGGGGAATGTAGTGGTCTGGGTCAATGTACCAGCAGATTCATCGAGCAGTGGCTGGGCATCAGTGCACTTGTGTCGCCCCCCAGGAGTACGGTCGCCACAGTGGCATTACCTTCCTCCTAGGGAGTGTGATGTCATGCTTGGGAGCAACGAAGGATCTCTCTAGCAGGTTAACTGATTGGGCGGCGTTATTCCCATGAGTCACGACCCTCCAAACAGCATTCATGAAGGCAAAGTGTTTTTTTTACGTGGGCAGTATGGTTGCAAAGCTGAACCTTAAAGGAATGTCCAGAAGGGCACCACCAGGAGTGGAGCCTGCGGCGTAATTTGACTCAACACGGGCAACCTCAACCATCCAGCAACAAAAAAGATGCACACATTGCAAGCTTAATTCCGTTAACGAACGAGACTCCGTCATGCCCTGCGGTCCGAGTCCGGCTAACTAGAGGGTCATGCGAGGCTCTGGCACATGAGATTGGCCAATAACTGGTGTGTCATGCCCTTACATGTCCGTGGCTGCATGTACGCTACACTGAAAGGGCCAGCGTTTGTTGCTTACAGGTGCAGATAACCCGCTGAATACCGTTAGTGATGGGGATCTGGGATTACAATTATTACCCGCGAACGATGATTTCCCAGTAAGTGCAGGTCAACCGCAGTTCCGGAATTAGGCCTAACCGTCATTCCTGAAAAAATGAAAAACTTACGTGTGCAAACCACAGGTGCTGTAGCTTGCTTAACAGCCCGCCAGCCGTTCTCAGGCCCAGTATGGATTACACGTGATTGCACAAAGGTGAGAAAGGGTACTGTATCACCGGATAACATGTATGGATAGCATAGTGTACAAATTCAAAATATATGTCTATAGATCAAGAGGCAGGCTCAGACGGTGTCAGGCCCAGTATGGATATGACGGCCCAGACTACACAGCGGAGGAGCAGGGAGAGGTAAAGATTGCAAATGCTGGGGCCCTGCCCAAGCAAGGGGGGCCCCACTCGTGGGCATCGGTACTGGCACTGGGCCCCTCATAGTATGGCGGTGTGTCTGACGGCGGGTGTGCACCACCACCGTCAGAGACACTTGATTGCACTATGAGGGACCCTGTGCCAGTGCCCGCGCCCAAGAGTCGGCCAACCCACCTGTCCAGGGCAACGGCACTCGCACGGTTTCGTGCGCTAGGTGGTGACCCCGGCCATGGGGGGGGAGACAGCACAGTTAGGGAGTTTTAGAAAGTGGCATATGTTGATGTTGGACATTCAGCCGATGCAAAAGGCGAAATTGTTCAAGTCCCAGGAAGAGGAGGACCAAAGCAAGCCATTTTTCTGTCAACCTATGTGTCATCAGTGGAAGGTGGGACAAAATCCTTGGAAACCCATGCATGATTCATTTTAATGAAGGTTAGATCATCCACATTTTGGGTCGACAGATGGGTCCTTTTTTCTGTCAGGATTGATCCAGCAGCACTGAAGACTCTTTACAATAGCACACTTGCAGCTGGGCAAGCGAGCTCCTGTAGCGCATATTGTGCCAATTCAGGCCAGGTGTCGAGTTTAGCGGCCCAATAGTCAAAGGGGAATGATCTGTGAGGGAGAACATTGACATGGGAGGAAAAGTAGTTTGTAACCATAGTTACAAGTGCTGTCTCTTGTCACTTTCCATCGATGCAGTATTACCAGTCGTGTGAGCGGGACTTGAAAAATCAGTCCACAACATGGTCATGAAACCCCTGTCTCCAACGCCACTTCTGATGTGTGCACCACGAACACCTCTTCCAAGCTGCCCCTGGCCCTTACGGCTCGTGTGAGAACCATCACCGCTGCTGTGGGCTGGGAATGCCTCAACCAACCGGTTTACCAGAGTAGCTTGTTTGTTAGCCAATATTAGGTCATGGTTCTCCTGTGGCATGATGTTTTGGAATTTGCCTTTATAATGTGGATCCAGGATGCTGGCCAACCAGTAGTCGTCATCGTTCATCATTTTGGCAATGCGGGGGTCCCTTTTTAGGATCTGCAAGGCATAATCTGACATGTGGGCCAATGTTCCCGGTGTCAATGATGCAGTGCGACTGCTTGGTGGAGGAGCACTTTCTGGCCAATCCACATCCCTCCAGTCACGCACAAACCCTGTACCAGACCTTGCCACGCCAACATTTTCTCTGGACACACGAGAAGCATCCTCCTCCCCTAAGTAATCATCCCCATCATCACCCTCCTCCTCCTCCTCCTCTTCTTCCTCCACCTCGTCCAGGAGAGGTCCCGGAGCAGACAATGGCTGACTGTCATCAAGGCTTCCCTCCTCCTCTTCCTCCTCATCTACCTCGGCTGCAGACGCCTGCTCCTTAATGTGCGTCAAAGTTTGCATGAGCAGACGCATAAGTGGGATGCTCATGCTTATGATGGCGTCGTCTGCGCTTACCAGCCGTGTGCATTCCTCAAAACACTGAAGGACTTTACAGAGGTCTTTCAGCTTTGACCACTGCACACCTGTCAACTCCATGTCTGCCCTCAAAGTGCCTGTCCGGGTATCCTCCCACAAATGCATTACAGCCTGCCTCTGTTCGCACAGCCGCTCAACCATGTGCAGGGTGGAGTTCCACCTTGTTGCAACGTCGATAATTAGCCAGTGCTTGGGAAGGTATAGCAATCGCTGCAGCTTCTGCATACGACTGGAGTGTACGAGCGACCGGCGGATGTGCGAGCACAGTTTTCGAACCTTCTGGAGGTAGGCCTGTTAACTCTGGATAATTATTGAGGAAGCACTGCACCACCAGGTTCAAGGTGTGAGCCAAGCAAGATATGTGTCTGAGTTTTGAAAGGGCTATGGCAGCCACAAAATTACGGCCGTTATCGCTGACTACCTTGCCTGCCTCAAGATGTAGACTGCCCAGCCATGACTCAGTTTGTTGCTGAAAGTAGTCGGCCAGTACCTCCGCGGTGTGTCTGTAGCCCAAACACATCATCTTCAACACAGCCTGCTGACGCTTTCCACTAGCTGATCGATAGGGGGACACCTCGTGTTCAACACTGGCAGCTGCAGATGGAGTGCTGCTGCAACTGCGCTCTGGGGACGAGCTTTTGCTTCTAGAGGAGTAGGAAGAGGAGGGTCGAACGCCTACAGCCAACTGTTTCCTATACCGTGGGCTAGGCAGCACAGTCCCACCACCGCTGTCCCCTGTGGACCTTGCATCCACCACATTAACCCAGTGTGCAGTGATGGACACGTAACGGCCCTGGCCATGCCTACTGGACCATGCATCAGTTGTGAGGTGCACCTTTCCACTCACTGATTGCTTGAGTGCATGGACAATGCGGTCCTTTACGTGAAGGTGGAGGGCTGGGATGACTTTGCGAGAAAAGAAGTGGAGACTGGGTAGTTCATAGCGTGGTACTGCGTAGGCCATGAGTTCGAGGAAAGCTGCGCTTTCCACCAACCGATAGGGCATCATCTCTAACGAGATTAGTTTGGCAATGTGGGCGTTCAAACCCAGTGTACGCGGATGAGAGGATGAGTACTTTCTTGTCCTACTCATAGTCTCTGGCAGGGTGAGCTGGACTTGAGAGATGCCTATGGTGGAACTAGCGGTGGACAGGGCGGACTGAGAGAGGGTTGATGATGGTGATGGAGTTGGTGTTCTTTCTGATGGCCTAGATTCAGTCTTTCGTTGATATAACATTTTGATTCCCTGACAGCTTTGGCCTTGCAATGACACCTCAACATTTGCTGCTGTGCTAAATGGTGGGCTTACAGTGGGGTAAGCAATGTAGCATTGCTGACTACCTTCTTTGGGAGCATTTGCACATGTGGTACTTGAGGTTTGGTGTTCCGTCCAAGCTTGCAAGTGCATGGTGGTTAAATGTCTAAGCATGCAACTGGTATTCAAATTTTTCAGATTTTTCCCTCGACTAAAGGTCTTTGCGCACTTCTTACAGATAACCTTGGCCTGATCATTAGGATTTTGTTCAAAAAAGTGCCACACTGCACTCTTCCTACTATGGAAGACATTTTGCATCCTTGCACGCTGTGCTATTTTGACCATCTGGCCAAGCAGTCCAGCAACTTTTTGGCTTTTTGTAACCCGTTTTTGGACTGCTCCGTGCCTGCCAGATAACAACTGTGGTGATGTCGATGCCTGCTGCGGATGCTCCTCCTCCTCTTCGGAGCTATTGGCAGCGGCATCCTTCAATTTTGGTTGGGGTGAAGGACACAAAGAAAGGTGTGGTTCATGACCATGAGCCTCCAAAGACGACTCAGTGCTTTTATTTTTTACAAGTTCAGAAGAGGAGGCAATAGAGCTGGAGGCCGAGTCAGCAATGTTGGCAAAAACTTGCTCCTGAAGCTCCGGCTTTAAAAGCGGTTTACCTACTCCCAGAAAAGGGAGCCTTCGAGGCCTTGTGGAGCCAGACGATGACGCAGGCTTAGCACCTCCTACATTAGGTGTTATTTTGCTTTTGCCACTACCAGCAGATCCAACACCAACACCATCATTAACAGCTGGCAACCCCCACCCACTAACACGGCCTCTTACACCACACTTCCTAATTTTTTTGAAAAATGTACCCACAATTCCACCAACGATATGGAACTGTAAAACAAGGTACAAGGTGTATATAGGACAGGGGAGAATTTAATTCTCCTACCACTTCTGGACACTGATGTATTGTGTCAGGCCAGTGTATATCACACCGCTGTATGACAGGCTGAATTTGGCTGGTGTGTAAAATGTGATATATGACGGGAGAAATGGAATGTCCTTACACACTTCTGGACACTGATGTATTGTGTGAGGCCCAATGTATATCACACCGCTGAATGACAGACTGAATTAGGCTGGTGTGAAAAATGTGTCATAGGACGGCAGAAATGGATTGTCCTTACACACTTCTGGACACTGATGTATTGTGTGAGGCCCAATGTATATCACACCGCTGTATGACAGGCTGAATTTGGCTGGTGTGTAAAATGTGATATATGATGGGAGAAATGGAATGTCCTTACACACTTCTGGACACCGATGCATTGTGTGAGGCCCAATGTATATCACAGCACTGTATGACAGACTGAATTAGGCTAGTGTGAAAAATGTGACATAGGACGGCAGAAATGGATTGTCCTTACACACTTCTGGACACTGATGTATTGTGTGAGGCCCAATGTATATCACACTGCTGTATGACAGGCTGAATTTGGCTGGTGTGTAAAATGTGATATATGACGGGAGAAATGGAATGTCCTTACACACTCCTGGACACTGATGTATTGTGTGAGGCCCAATGTATATCACACCGCTGTATGACAGACTGAATTAGGCTGGTGTGAAAAATGTGACATAGGATGGCAGAAATGGATTGTCCTTACACACTTCTGGACACTGATGTATTGTGTGAGGCCCAATGTATATCACACCGCTGTATGACAGGCTGAATTTGGCTGGTGTGTAAAATGTGATATATGACGGGAGAAATGGAATGTCCTTACACACTCTGGACACTGATGTATTGTGTCAGGCCAGTGTATATCACACCGCTGTATGACAGGCTGAATTTGGCTGGTGTGTAAAATGTGATATATGACGGGAGAAATGGATTGTCCTTACACACTTCTGGACACTGATGTATTGTGTGAGGCCCATTGTATATCACACCGCTGTATGACAGGCTGAATTTGGCTGGTGTGAAAAATGTGACATAGGATGGCAGAAATGGATTGTCCTTACACACTTCTGGACACTGATGTATTGTGTCAGGCCAGTGTATATCACACCGCTGTATGACAGGATGAATTTGGCAGGTGTGAAAAATGTTATATAGGACGGGAGAAATGGAATGTCCTTACACACTTCTGGACACTGATGTATTGTGTCAGGCCCAGTGTATATCACACCGCTGTATGACAGGATGAATTTGGCAGGTGTGAAAAATGTTATATAGGACAGGGCAGGATTGCAATCTCCCTAGAGTGTAGGTCTGTAAGAACGGAACAACTCCTTGACTTATCCTTACAGAGTCACACCCTTAGCTTCACTGTGGCCGTGATAACAGCCATTACACGGTACTGAGAGAGCAGCGTGCACGTACACCGCTGTCCGGTGTATGTTAAATTGTCAAGCTCCATGTTTTTTTAGTATACGGACTGACACACGCTGTCTCTCTATAGTTTTGAATGTAATCAAACAGCAAATAGACTAGACTGTTTGAAAAACAGACAAAACTATAAGGTGGAGGTCTGTAAGAACGGAACAACTCCTCGACTTATCCTTACAGAGTCACACCCTTAGCTTCACTGTGGCCGTGATAACAGCCGTTACACGGTACTGAGAGAGCAGCGTACACCGCTGTACGGTGTGAAAAAATGCACGCTCAGTATCTCACCAGGACAAAAAAAAAAAAAGGATTGCTTTTAAAAAAGCAGTTTGCAAAGCAGTGTGAAACCAGCAATGCAGCTATCAGGTAGCCTTATAAGGCAGCCTAACAACCAACAGAGCTGATCCACCAAAATATAGCCTTCCCTTGCACTGCACAGTGACTGGTGTGTTGTACAGGCAAAATCGCTAGCAGCAGCAGCTGATTTTTTTTCTTCTTCCCTGCCTAATGCTCTCCCTACAGAATCTGCAGCAGCAGCATCTCTCCCTATACTGAGATCAGCAGAAGTAAGATGGCGGTCGGCGTTCACGCCCTTTTATACCCCCTGTGACGCCCCCCAAAGCAAGCCAATCACTTGCATGCCCTTCTCAAAGATGGTGGGAACCGCTGCCTATGTCATCACATTGCCCACAGTGTCCGTTCTTCCTCATTGGCTGAAAAAGGGCGCTGAAGCATGTTTTGAAATGCGACTTTGGCGCTAAAGTCGCCGACCTCGTGGCCGACCTCACCCTGAGGTCGGGTTTCGTTTCATGAAACCCGACTTTGGCGAAAGTCGTCGACTTTTGAATTTTTTCGACCCGTTTCGCTCAACTCTACCCGAGACCTAAAAAAGCCAGGATGGAGTTTGCCAAAACATACCTGAAAAAGCATAAAACGTTTTGGAAGAATGTTCTCTGGTCAGATAAGACAAAAGTAGAGCGTGTTTGATGAGCCAGGACGAGTAGCTTCCCAGACGGAGTCACTTTTTATCCTTTACCAGGGCACCCTAGCAGTTGGTCAATATGCCATTTGGTTCCGTACCATGTCTTCCGAATTGGGTTGGAATAATGCGGCATTGGTCGGAGCCTTTTGGCGTGGGTTGTCGAGCAGGATAAAAGATGAATTGGCCGGTCGGGATACTCCCACTACCCTTGAGGACCTCATCTCCCTGGCCACTCGAATAGACCTTCGTTTCCAGGAACGAGCCCGGGAGTCAGCTAGAGACAGGAGGCCCATTAGGCCAGTCCCGACTGTTAATCGGTCCTTTAGTCCTCGACCAGCCAGTTCTGTTCACACTCTGTCCCCCGAGCCCATGCAGGTAGATCGGGTCTGGATGACGGAGAGACGTCAGAGAGAAAGACGGGAGCAGGGTCTCTGTCTTTATTGAGGAGGAGCATTTCACTTCATCCGCTCTTGCCCTGAGAGACCGGGAAACTCTTCCACCTAGGTCAGGTAAGAGAGGCCTCCCTAGGTGTTAATGACTCCTCTATAGCACTCACGTTATCTGTTCTTTTACTATCAGGGGAGAGGCGTGGGTCCGAGGTGGCCTACGTGGATTCGGGCTCAGCAGGCAATTTCATCCGGTGTGAAGTGGTGGACAAGTATCGGATTCCCGTGGCAACCCTGAAGAACCCCCGAGTGATTGCTTCCGTTGACGGCAGACCCCTACAGGAACCCATCACCGCGGTCACGGAGGAGGTGGTTCTGCAAATTGGTGCTCTCCACAGAGTGACAGTGGCCTTCTACGTCCTGCCTGATCTGTCTCACGCCATTCTACTTGGCCTTCCGTGGCTACGGACTCATCAGCTGGTACTCAATTGGTCATCTGGGGAGGCTTTGCACTGGGGAGACTCATGTCAAGGTCGGTGTCTGAATCCTATTCGTCTGGCCATTCCAGCACGCCCACCTTGGGAGCTCCCGGGGCTTCCTTCAGCCTATTGGTCCTATGCAGACGTCTTCGATAAAAAGGAGGCAGAGGCCCTTCCACCACACCAGTCCTTTGATTGTCCCATCGAGTTAATTCCTGGTTCCATGCCTCCTAGGGGTAGGATCTACCCTCTGTCTTCCGCAGAAACCACAACCATGTCTGAGTACGTCAAGGAGAACCTCGCCAAGGGATTTATTCAGAAGTCTTCCTCCCCGCAGGAGCCGTTTTTTTCTTCGTCAAAAAGAAGGACGGTTCGCTGCGCCCCTGCATCGACTATAGAGGGTTAAACAACATCACTGTCAAGAACCGGTACCCACTCCCACTCATTCCGGAGTTGTTCGATCGTCTTAGAGGGGCACGGATCTTCTCCAAATTGGACCTCAGAGGGGCGTACAACCTCATCCGCATCCGTGCCGGCGATGATTGGAAGACCGCCTTCAACACCCGTGACGGTTACTATGAGTACCTGGTGATGCCTTTCGGCCTGTGCAACGCTCCAGCTGTGTTCCAGGAGTTTGTCAATGAGATCTTCCGGGACCTCCTGTACTCCTGTGTGGTATTGCACTTGGATGACATTCTTGTCTTCTCCTCAGATCTCCCATCTCATAGAAGAACTGTCCGCCTGGTTCTTCAACGTCTTCGGGAGAATCGTTTGTATGCCAAGATGGAGAAATGCATCTTCGAGCAAACATCACTACCATTTCTGGGCTACATCATCTCAGACACCGGACTGCAGATGGATCCCGAGAAACTGTCCGCTATTCTCAAATGGCCCTGCCCCGTCGGCCTAAAGGCCATCCAGCGTTTCCTCGGATTCGCTAACTACTACATGCAGTTTATTCCGCATTTTTCCTCACTCTCCAAGCCAATCTCCGTCCTTACTCATAAGGGGACATCTTCAAACTCCTGGACGCCACAGGCTGAGGAGGCCTTCTTGTCGCTAAAACGGGCTTTCTCCACGGCTCCGGTGTTGTCCCGTCCTGAGAGCAGTAAACCTTTCGTGCTCGAGGTAGACGCCTCCTCGACCGGAGCTGGGGCTGTCTTATCCCAGAAGACCTCTTCGGGTCACCTGCGCCCCTGTGGATTCTTCTCCAAAGCCTTCTTCCCTTCCGCGTGCAATTACTCAATTGGCGACCGTGAGCTTTTGGCCATCAAGTTGGCATTGGAGGAGTGACGTTATCTTTTGGATTGAGCTGTCCATCTGTTTCTGATTTACTTGGACCACAAGAACATAGCCTACCTCCAGTCCGCCCAGAGACTTAACCCTCGACAGGCCAGATGGTCCTTATTCTTTGCTCGCTTTGATTTTGAGCTTCACTTTCGTCCAGGGGACAGAAACACCAAGGCCGACGCTCTCTCCAGAGTCTTTCAACTGACTGAGGTTGGGGAGGAACCTTCCCACATCATTGAGCCTACCAGGATTATCACTGTGGCACCAGTGATGCTGCTTTCTCCACCTCCAGGCAAGACACTCGTCCCGGGAGATGCCAAGAGGAGAGTGCTGTTATGGGGTCATTCTTCCAAGTTGGTTGGTCATGCCGGAGTTAGGAAGACCCTTGCTCTCATATCTCGGTATTATTGGTGGCCCTCTCTCTGCCAAGACGTGGTAGACTTCGTTGCCTCCTGTTCCTCCTGAGCTAGGAATAAGACTCCTCGTCGGTCCCCGTCTGGGTTGCTGCTTCCGTTGCCGGTGCCTACGTCTCCTTGGGAGAATATTGCCATGGACTTTATCACGGATCTGCCTCGCTCTGCTGGCTGTACGGTGATTTTTGTGGTTGAGGGCCGTTTTTCCAAAATGGCACATTTTATTCCTTTGGGCGGCCTTCCTTCCGCACCTGGATTAGCCAAGATTTTCATCCATCAGATTTTCAGGCTTCACGGCCTACCTCGACAGATTGTCTCTGATCATGGAGTCCAGTTCACCTCTAAGTTTTGGAGGGCGCTTTGCAAACTTCTGGATATATCCCTGGATTTTTCATCTGCCTATCATCCACAGACCAATGGGCAAGTGGAGCGAACCAACCAAACATTGACGGCATACCTTCGGCATTTCTCCAACACTCATCAGAATGACTGGGTGGATCTACTTCCTTGGGCGGAGTTCGCCTTTAATAATCATTCCGGCGAATCTTCGGCCAAATCGCCCTTTTTTGTGGTCTTCGGCAAACATCCCAATATACCTCTTCCTGAAACCCCGACCTCCGAGGTACCAGCAGCCAACTCCCTGTCCCAAGAGTTCTCTGAAATCTGGTCCGAAACTAACTCGGCACTCAAGAGGGCCAGCAAGCGGATGAAGAATTACGCAGACAAGAGGAGGCTAGATCCTCCACCGTTTCACATTGGGGATAAGGTCTGGCTCTCGTCCAGGTACATCCGACTAAAATTACCCTCCTACAAGTTGGGCCCCCGCTACATTGGCCCTTTTGAGATCCTGGAACATGTCAATGAAGTCGCCTACAAGTTGAGGTTGCCTGCTTCGCTCCGCATCCTGAACACCTTCCGCGTCTCTGTCCTGAAACCCGTGGTACTGAATCAGTTCCATCCCTCGCCTAGTTCTGCTCCTCGGCCAGTGGGGTCTGACGATACCTTCGAGGTAAGAGATATCCTCACCATGAGGAGAGTTAGAGGCAGGACCTTTTTCCTTATTGACTGGAAAGATTTTGGTCCCGAGGAGAGGTCCTGGGAGCCCCGAGGTAACATCAATGCTCCTCACATCCTCAGGAGATTTTTTGCCAATCGCAGCAGGGGGCGGCTTAAGGGGGAGGGTACTGTCACGGTCCCCGTGCCTCCGGTGCCTCCAGACGCTCACCTTCCCGGGCCTTCCTCTGCACGCGCTCGCACTGACACCACACTGCAGCCTCTCCTCCCTCTGCTCTGGCGCCGACGTCCTCCTCTGTCCGGTCCCCGGCCGGTGACGTCATTACTGGCTCTGCGCCTGTGCAGTAGGTCGCGCCCGAGCCTCCATCTCTGATGTCATCACCGGCGGTGCCCAGACCCGGTAGCACCGCCGGACCAATGGGGGCACAGCTACATATATATCAGGCCGCCTTCCCATAATGGAGGCGCCTGATCGTTGTTGTGATACAGCAGCTCTAGGTTCCGATCCTGTCTTGCACTGAGCCTGCTTCCCTCTGACGGTTCTGTGTTTCCTTACAGCCTCTCCCTCTGACTCCAGCCCTGATTGCCTATGTCCACACCCGCTACCCGACTCCTGTGTCCGTGCTCGCTACCCGACGCCAGCCAGTCCTGCCTGTGTCCGTATCCTCTACCCGACTCCAGTCCTGCCTGCCTGTGTCCGTATCCGCTACCCGACTCCAGCTCTGCCTGCCTGTGTCCGTACGAGCTGTCTGACTCAGACCCAGTCCTCCTGTGTCCGCACCTGCTATCTGACTCCAGTCCCGCCTTCCTGTGTTAGCTCTTGTACCCCATTCCGAGCTGCCCCTCTTGGTTCTGGCTGCCGTGGCATTCGAATCCCTGGACCTGCTCCTAACGGTCCCTGTATAAGGGTCGGGTCCACCTAGTTGCTCGTCCGGAGTCCCTCGGTGCCACAGTCCAGAGGGTCCACTCCGGGATTCCACCTTATCCAGCATAGTGCTTACACCCATAAGTAGGGCTAGAAACATTCTATATAAAGAGCATAGCGGTAAAATCCCAATGAGCATAAAAATTCATTACCGGTATATTGCACGTGGATGTCCTGGCGTCCTTGCTGCCCCAACGTGCGTTTCGATCCCCTTCGTCAGGAGGCGTGTCAGGGCAGGGAGCACGCAAGGTATAAATAATGATAGGCACTTCATGATAGGACAGCTCAAAAAGCATAGCTTTGAAGCTACCAATGGGAGCGTGTATTACAAAATAACACCGGCGATCACAGCCGGATATGACCCAAGATGCCGCTCTCATGCTGAGCACTCCAGGCGCATGCGCTAATGAGATGGATCAAAGGGCATAACTTTGAAGCTACCAATATAGGTAATTCACTCCGTGATCCAGAAATCCAAATCCTTGCTGACGGCACCATCAACGTAGCCAGTTGTTCACCTGCAGAATCTTATTCCACCTCCTTGTTCTATGGCCATCCACTGGGAGGATGGAAGAGAAGACCACCTGCGCTCCCAGTTCTTTCACTTTATTGCCTAAGCTTTCAAAGTCACTGTAGATGGTTTCCAGGTCGTTCTTGCTGTGTCATTTGTCCCCACATGTATTAGCAGGAATGGGTAGTCATCTGTAGGTCTGAATATTCCTGTTATCCTGTCAAACACATCTTTAATTTTTGCACCTGAAAGACAGCACATTTCTCAAAAAGTTATATCCAGTCTGCAAATAGCGGCCTCTGTTCCTCTCAACAGGAATTCCCCCATGACCACCACTCTCCGTTTCTTCTTCACAACATTTTTCTTTCTCCTTCCAGGAGGATTCTGAAGGCGTACAAGGTTGCTGTTTGTGGGCAAAGTCTTATCCTGATGTATTTCTTCTTCGTTCTGCTGGATGAGAGCCTGGCACTGGTTCCTGAGCAGTATGGGTGATGACTGCCTCCCGATCCTCCTGCTTCTCTGGGTCACATGCTTCCATTCCTCTGTTTCTTCAGGTGCAGTTCAAATTTCTTCTCTTTCTGTAACATGAAGAGATAATTCAGCTCTGTCTAAGAACTCTTCACCTTCCTTAATGATCTTCAACGTAGCTATCCTCTCTTCGAGATTTTGCAACTTTTCCTCCAACAGGGACACAAGCTTCCATTTGTGGCATGTGAAGTTTGTCTTTTCCACTGGTAAGTCTGTGAACATGTAGCAAGAAATGCAGCTCACCAAATGGCTCCTTGCCTCTTCCATATTGTTATAGTTATAGAGATTTCAAAACGATGAAAAATGAACCATAATCGGCGCACGGTTTACCGATTTCCTCTTTCAGCTGCAACAGCCAAAATCCAGTGATCGTTGAGCTCGCGGAGACTCTTCACTTATCCCAGAAGGCACTGGGAATATGCAAATTATCTCCTCAGGACTCTTCCTGGAAACAAAGCACGGGGGTGCGCACTGAGCGAGACTTGGAGCGCATGCGAGACACCTCCATGGCCTCAGAAGGCTCAATCGAGAGGTTCTGGGGGTTTAGAGAAGGTTGGGGCCAACCTAAACCTCAATATGGACTGGGAGCGCTCAAACCCCCGCTCCGTGAAACGGAGATCTATGCAGGTGGAGATGGTGACAAGCTCTTCCAGAGAAAGTGGAACCTCCCTGGTGGCCAGAGTGTCCTGGACGTTTTCCGCCAAACCCCTCCAAAAGACTGTTATAAGCGCCTTGTCAGGCCATTCCAACTCGGAAGCCAGTGTCCAAAACTGGACGGCATAATGGCTAACCGAGGAGGATCCTTGCACCAGTGCCAACAACTGGAGAGCAGTATCGTGTGTAACCCGCGGCCCCAGAAAGACCTCTTTCAGGGAGACCAGTAACTGGGCGGCACTCTGCACAACAGGGTCACCACGCTCCCACAGTGGATTGGCCCACTCCAGAGCCCTGCCCGACAGAAGGGAGATAATGAATCCCACCTTGGCCCATTCTGAGGGAAAACACGTAGGCAGCAGCTCAAGCTGAATAGAGCACTGGCTCATGAAACCCCATCAGGAGGCGCTATCACCTGAGAACTTATCGGGCAGTGGAAGACGGGACAATGTTGGGACAGGAATGGAAGTGGAGGTGCGGGAGACAGCCTCTGCGACTGCCTGAGCAGCGACTGCAGTGACATCCACAGCTGAGGTTGACCACTCAAGAGCTGTCAACCTGCACTCCAGCTGCTGGATATATCTCTGCAGATGCTGATCATCCGCCATTGCTAGCCGGACCCTGGCGCTATGATAATTTTAGGCTGGCGGAACGCACCGAATAATAAAGGTGTTAATCATAGAATCATAGAATCGTAGAGTTGGAAGGGACCTCCTGGGCCATCTGGTCCAACCCCCTGCTCAAAGCAGGATTCGCTAAATCATCCCAGTCAGATGTCTGTCCAGCCTCTGTTTGAAGACTTCCATTGAAGGAGAACTCACCACTTCTCGTGGCTTTCGCAGCCTGGGGTCCACCGTGCAGAGATGAAGACTGCTGCTAGACAATGATGGATACAATATAACAGGTGAAAGCCGGACACCGGCGGGTAACCACTGACCCGGTGCTTGCAAGGGTGGACTCTGTTACCTCATGGAATCCGCACTAGCCGGCATTTAACCGTGCCCTGTTAAGCTTCACAGGACACGACTGAGAGTAGTACACCGCACAGAGTGGATGCTACGACTACCCTGGAGGTCGCCACTAACCAGCATGAGAACGGTGCTGGAAAGCGCTAGTAACTGCACATGGCACCGCACGGATAGCCACTGTGGTAACTGTGGAGTTGTGGTGTCTGGCGCCCACTGGCGCTAATGGAACCAGAGCTAACTGCACTGCGGCGCTAAGCAGTACTAATGCTAGGTGCTGAGACTAACTCTAAGACCCTAACTGATACACAACCGAGGAAGGGGGATCTTAATGAGTTAATCACCAGAATCATACATCCATCATCACACATACCACTAAAGCAAAAGACTCAATGTCTATCATAGGGCATGGTGGGGCGGCCATGCGAACCTTATATAGCAGCGTCCTTCCGAGACCCTTCGGATGGTCCAATCCAAGCTGGAAAAGGACCTGAACATGTGTGCTCCTATCTCCAATGAGAGATCGTCCCACGGGCATGCTCAATGGACCAAAAGGAGCACTTAGTCCCTGGAGTAGTTCGCTGCTGGCCAGCATGTGTTGCTATAGTGGGACCAGAGGTGGCAACAGCAACCAAACCTACAATGCTGGCATGAGCAGAGCGCTGGGATTGGTGAGTCTGCTGAGCAGACTCCACTGCGGCCGGAGAGGAACGGGAGACCACCGAAGGCAAAGCTCGGGACTCCTGCCGTGCAGCGACAGGAAACCGATGCCCAACAGTGCCAACCTCATGATACCCATACTCGAGTCGGGACTTGAATCGCACAAAAAGGATTTACAACTACTGATTAACAAGGGCACGAAGAACTGTGGAGTGTGCTTTTAGATTGCTGGCATCTAAATGGCTCATTAAGGCTATGTGCACACGCTGCGGATTCACCAGCAGATTTTTCCGTGTGGATCCGCAGGTAAATTGACCTGCGGTTTTACCTGTGGATTGGCCAGCAGTTTTCCCCTTAGGTTTGACACCTAAACAATGGAATAGGTGGCAAACCACAGCGGAAACGGCAGAAAAGAATTGACATGTCAATTCTGTGGATTGTAAGTCACATAGACTTACATGGAACTGTACACTGTCTGCGGAACTGCTGCAGATCTGCAGAGGCCAAATCCGCTGCGGATCCACAGCAGAATCTGCAGCGTGTGCACATACCCTTAGGGAACAGCCATCAATCTAAAAACTGAGACAATTGATGAGGTAGTGAAACCATGTGTTGTTCTGCACAATTACATCCTGGTGAAAGAGCGACACCACTTAGAACTTGAGGAATCTGTAGTTAGCACATTGCATGATTACCGAGATCTCCCTCTGAGGACTACAGTGGAAGTTCTCCAAATGAGGGATACATTTGCTGCTTACTTTGTTTCTGATATTGGATGTATGGCATGGCAAGACAAAATGGTTTAATCCGCTTGTAAATGTGTAAATGTACCTGTATTGTATGCTGACTTTAATATTAATAACACCTCCACTGTAAGACCTGTTATACAATACACACGTGTGCATTTTCAAATAAAGAGATAAACATAGTGATTGTGAAAACAAAACATTTTTTATTAACAAAAACAAAAACAATTTTTAATTTAGCAAATATTAATTTGAAAACAATAACTAAAAATGGGGTTTAGAATCGGGGTCTGTTCGATGGTGTGATATTTGTGGACCTGGGGGTGTTGAGCTGGCATGATTGGGTAGGAGTGGGTGAGGAAGTGGTTACAGGGGAATTGGCAACAAAATGGAGGATTGGGTCATTGGGGAAGAAGACACATTAGGAGTGGAATACAAATTGGAAGGGATAGACACATTGGAAGGGAGAGACACAAGGGAAGGTGTAGACAAATTGGAAAACGGAGACACATTGGGAGTGGAGGGTAAATCTTATTGTAAATTTTCCTTTTCCCTGGCTTTTGTTTTGGGTGCTGAGTTGAACTTTTTTTTCAACTTCCCTCTGCGTTTTTTGGTTTCTAGAGGTACTGCACTTGGTGGCGTGACGGGTGCTGAATGTTGCAGGGGTGTTGCACTCAGCTGCGTGGTGGGTGCTGCAAGTTAGAGGGGTGCTGCACTCTGCTGTGTGGTGTAGCTGGGAACTGTAGGAACTGCCGTAATATCCAGTGGAGGTGGTGGAGGATAGTTCACTTGTTGGTATCCAAGTCCTTGTGGTGCTGGCGTATTCTGCCTCTGGTGCTGTGCTGGCTCTTGTTGCCGTGTAGGAAAAGAACTGTGTGGTAGCTGGTGATATCTTGACTGCAGTTGGGACTGCTGCATGGCCTTGGTGTAAGCAGTCTGACAGGCCTTCATTACATACAGCTGGAGGTCAGGCGGCAGGTTTTCCGACATGACCCGCTCTACTGCGGAAAAAAATGTATCGCCGGTCTCTGAAGATCAGCTTCCAGGTGGTCAAAGCGTCTGTGGACTTCCTGGAAAAGTGTGTTCACATGAGTGAACCCACTGTCCAGTCTATTTCCAACCACCTATATCACCTCCTGGAAGATTGAGCTTAAGTGAACAAACTCGGGCATGATTGACCTCTCCCAGGCCCTCTGCCACTGGTGAACAGACCCAGCAAAACCAGTGGCAGAGCTTGTGGAGTGCCTGACGAAGCACCTTGCGGTGACGACACGCGTCGTGCACGCCACAAGCTCCCCCACATGTGAGCGTTACCATTCCTAGATGATGCAGGCAGGATTTATTTTCTGTGGTTGCAGGTTTTGGCCCTTTTGGGCGTATGTATAGTCATGACCTTATTCAGAAGTAGCGTCATTTTTCTGCCTTATTGAGCATGTTTCATCTTTGTTTATAGGTACTGTTCCTATATGGTATATTTGTGTAGGGTGCCAATATATATTGTGTTTCTATACATTTCCATCACCTTTAGGCCTTTTCATTGGCATTTTTATGGCCTTAACCTGCTATCATGCACACTTATTTTCTCTAGGAACAGCTTTGGACTATATGACTTTGCTATTAGCATTATTGCATGCATAATGTGTATTATGTCCTGTACCTATGTATCAGCTCTCATGTTTTAGGGTGAGCTTTGTTGGCCCCATTATGGGCCTTTTGTGCTTTTTGGTATGTCATTGTATGACTTTTTAATGTTTTTATCTATGGTGTGTCTTTTCTACAAATAAAAATTGTAATTTTTGTGGTGATCCCTGTGTTGTGATCAGTAGCTTTCTTCTACCTATTTTTCACTGTCCAGTCTATCTCCAACCACCTATATCACCTCCTGGAAGATCGAGCTTAAGTGAACAAACTCGGGCATGATTGGCCTCTCCCAGGCCCTCTGCCACTGGCGAACAGACCCAACAAAACCAGTGGCAGAGCGCTGGGAAAGGGGAAAACCTGATGAACCGGCTGCCTGTTCCCCAGTCTGTGAAGCCTGCCTGGTTGCTCCATCGCAGGTGGATGATTGGGACTGTTCGGTGGCTGGTCGATTAGGGGCTGCTCCAATTGAGGACGATCCAGGTTGCGCGGTGCTGCTCCAGGTTCTCTGTGGAAAATAAATTACAAACATTACTAAAAAAAAAAAAATAGTTTAGATAATAGTAACACACCACAAAAGTTACTCACGATCACTGAGCAACCGCAGGCCTCAGAAAAGACAGCATAAGATGGTATTTATATTTTGAGACCTTTGGAGCAGCACCACTTCGAACACGAATCTCCTCTCTCATATCCTTGTTGAAACGATCCTTCATCGAATGACAACAAACTTTAACTCTCTTCACTGTGAATGGTGAAGAAAAATAAATAAATAAATGAATTGTAAAAAAAAAAGCCACCTACATTTACAGGAAAACAGACGCGTCAGACCACATTGCAATACTTACAAAAATCCTTTCTGTCTTGTGGGGTGGAATGGTCCCAATCATCCAACAGCCATCTGGCCACTTTTTCCCAGAGTCATCGAATAAATCCTGAGTCGGAATGGTGACGATCACGGTTGTCCCACAATGCTAATCGTTCTTGCACAAGAGGAATGAGCTTGTTATTGTCAATCTCTGGTTTGCCTTCCACATGTTGTGGAACCTATAGATAAAATTAAAAGAAAAAAAAATTACAAGTCATATAGTTTTAAAGATACAAAACTGAAACCAAATTCAATTACAACTCTGATAATGAAAAGACTACTTACACACCGTCTTCCCTCCTCAGGAACTTGTGCCCCACGACCCTGGGAAGATTTATTTCTACTCGACTGCTCCTGCTCTTCCGCACTGGAAGACTCCTGTAAAGAAAATACATGATTTTACAGCATGTCTATTGTCAGTCAATACATACCAATCAGTATATCAAAGGTGATTACGTAATCACTGTCATGTCCACTCTGGGAAGCATTCTGGTCTTCACTGGAGGACATGTTGGAATAGCAGGCAGCAGTCAAGTGAAACATTAGATAAGAACAGATAAGAAAAATTTAATTTGAGCCAACAACAATGAAGCCAAACAAAAAAAACAAGATTAAAAACACAATGAATGCCTACATTACAGGCAGTAGTCCAACAGCACAGCAGTCAGGCAGCACAGGACTGGGGCAGCAGCACAGCACCAGGACAGCAGTTCAACACCGGGACAGCAGTACAACAGCGGGACAGCAGCACAACACCGGGACAGCAGCATGACACGGATACTGCAGCACAACACGGAGACAGCAGCACAACACCAGGACAGCAGAACAGGGGAAATCCAGAACAGGAGAATTCCGGGACTGGAGAAACCCGGGATTGGAGAAATCCGGAACAGGCCTCAATCCAGGACACCAGCACTGCACAGTCTGCAAGGAACAGAAAGAAAAATATAAATGAGGAAGACTGTGAGACTGGGCAGAGCAACATAGTAATTGAAAAGTACAGACACTCATACTTACATTAAGCAGCTGAGAGGGCCACTACCACACCACCGGACAAGAGAAATCCAGGACTGGAGAAATCGGGGACAGGAGAAATCCGGAACAGGGATCCAGGACCCCAGCATGGCAATGTCTAC
This sequence comes from Dendrobates tinctorius, assembly GCF_039654945.1. NCBI lineage: Eukaryota > Metazoa > Chordata > Amphibia > Anura > Dendrobatidae > Dendrobates > Dendrobates tinctorius. Next base: position 51,032,621 of record NW_027361683.1, read on the forward strand.
AAAGAACAGAAAGCAAAACATAAGTACAGACTGCAGTGAGAGACATACAGACATTTTCAAAGCTTCTATATTTACATACAGAGTCTTGATATCCCAGCCACAGTCTTGAGAGTTCTGGACTTCCTGTGTCCACACCCCTTTTATACACCTGGGATTTGGGAGGTGATGACTCATCAGTGCCTGGACCTCCAGTATGAAGTACACATGCGTATCAAACGCATCCATGCACATATCCATGAGTACCAATGCGTTCCCATAGACAGTAATGCGTTGTTTTGACGCATCATCCGCATTCGCATGCTTGAGCGTATTTGACGAATCAAAAAATGCAACATGTTGCGTTCGGCGTGCATGACGAAAAGATGCATGCTGACATATCTACACCCAAACTTATGAAAATGTATGTCCCTGCATACATAATGTTAAAGATAGGCACTAGTGATGAGCAAACGTGTTCACCATGACTCGTTACCTGCCCGAGTATTAGTGTGCTCGGTGCACTCGGTGAGCAGCGAGCATTTCCGGGATTGCTCGGCGGGAACTGGGGTCTCCACCCAGTAATTTTGGCAGACTTTAGAGACCCAATCACTCTGCAGGGATTGTCTGTCAGGCTATGAAACACTGCAGCCATCGTTGTGGTCGTGCATTGATTGGTTGGCTGCACAGCATCATCAGGGCTATAAGAGACCGGGTACTGCCATGCTCGTCGCAGTCATGTCCGGAATCAGAGAGAGTAGGGATAGCTGCAGCCAATATAGGTTCAGAATTGGTGCTTTATTAAGTTAGTGTAGCGTCTAGCATCCTATATCCTCACATCCAGCTAAACCAACAGTCCTTCTAAAGACTAATTCCTGATTAAATAGGTTCCAGTATTAGGCAGGCAAGGTAGCGTACGTCGCTCTATACACATCAGTGCAAGGCCTGCAGGCACTGTATATGTGATTATAGAACATTGCATACATCAATAGGGTCCATTCCCTTCCTGTTTTCTGCTGCTGCTGCAGCTACCTGTGGGCTATATTATCCATATATAGCTAGTCCCAGGTGATATACGGTCAGAATTGGTGCTTTATTAGTTTGGGGTCTAGCCAGGGGCTGGCTGGCAACTTTTAGCCTGGGGGGCAAGCACAATGCAGTGGCCCACTGTGACGCGGGCCACGGCCCATCTTAAGGTTTGGGTCTCCTGTAGTAGCACTTGAGTATAGCGCATGTGCGACAGAGGTACACCTTCTAACAACCCATTTCACAAAAATGGTTGAGCAACAATAAATACTTATCAATAGAAAAAAGGCTCTGTTAGTGTATCACCACTGAAAACACAAGTAAGTGCTCAATTAACATATTTATTTCTCTCTTTGCTTCATATCAGTGTGTCAGCCAGGGGTCCACAGCATACCAGAACATTGATATCAGCACAAACCTTGCCTTGCTGCAGTTCCCACTCTCTGAACCCTCGGCACGCTATACCACCACCGTATATGGTAATACTAACGTAATTTTACTAAATTATAGGTAGTGGTTGTAGTAGTGCCTATACAACCAGCCGATATATCAGACATACATATATATATATATATATATATATATTAATTAAGATACCACCACATCAAATCCCTGTCATGGGTAACCCAAATCTCCAGACCTAAACCACAATGAAAACCTTTGGAGTGTAATCAAGAGGCAGATGGATAGTCACAAGCCATCAAAGAAGAACTGCTTACATATGTGTACCAGGAGTGGCATAAGGTCACCCAAAAGTAGTGTGACAGGCTGGAGGAAAGCAGCCAAGATGCATGAAAGCTGTGATTAAATATCATGGTTTTTTCACAAAATATTGATTTCAGAACTCTTCCTGAGTTAAAACTTTAGTATTGTTGTTTCTAAATGATTATGAACTTGTTTCCTTTGCATTATTTGAGGTCTGCAAGCGCTCTGCATTTTTTTTCTAATCTTGACCATTTCTCATTTTCAGAAAAATATGCAAGATTTAGTGCTTGGAATTTCAGAGACATGTTGTCAGAAGTTTTTAGAATAAAATAGCAATTTACATTTTACACAAAAGTCTACCAATAAAGAGAAAAATCAGTCAAACTGAAATTTTTAAAGTGGTCTCTTAATTTGTACCAGAGCTGAATTTACCAGAGCTGAATATACTGTGTGTATATATATATATTCTTTACAATCAGCTATACTGTGCTATGCGCTACAGTACTGAAGCACCTTCAGGGATATAACTAGAGTAAATGCTTAGAGAGTCTCCCAATACGTTAAAACATAACCTTTAATCACACAATTTAAATGAATGAAAAAACATGACACAAGAAAACTCACATGAATAAAGTGCTCATGCAAAACAGTGCTCTATTAAAAAATGGTTTGGTCTCAATGTAAGAAGATGTATGCTCCACAGGAGATTCGAATTGGACCAGTTGTCCAAGGGGGTAGAACAGGAGGAGGGGGGGGGAAGATATACAATAGTTTTATACTAGCTCCCTGTCGTGCCCCTGCATTGCTCCTGTCCTGTAGGCAATGACAAAGACAGTCACATCTTTTGGGAAGTACCTGGCCACTGCAGGGTCCCATTATGCAGACGGACATCTGAGATATGTTTTTGGTCCCACTGGCCCTAGCTTTACCCAACTCCCCTCATGAATCCCAAGACTGATGAAGAAAGTAGTAGGGAGATTTGTACCCTTTCATTCTTGTGGGGGATGTATTGAGTTGTGACCTCCGATACACTCCAAGAAACACTAGAGCTGCCGGAAGGTCACAAAAGGAGCCCAATGGGAGCAACACTGGAAATAGATGAAGATGTCAGAGAGGGTGAGTATAAAGCAGGGGGCTGGAGACTTACATTTAAAGCACCACTCCAGCACTGAAAAACAAATCGCTAGAGTGCTGCTTTAAACACTGAGAATTCTCATACAGTTAGCAAAGATCTCATCAGAGGTGAACTTTCACGAATAATTTCCAGCACATCTTGAAATGAAACTAGTTCCAAGAGATCTCGCTCCATGGACATGATCATAAAGGCTTCAAGCAGGTCTTGTCCCATTGTAACCCGCAGTCTTGTCTTTATGAGTTTGAGCTTGCTAATGCCACGATCACGTGTGTCAGGACGCAGATGATGTCGCAAGGCGAACCCATAACACACGTGACCCTGGATACACCGCCTCCAGTGGGGCGAATTTAAATAAAGCGTGCAGGTGGATACGCCGCCTCCACCTGGCGGATTTAGGTATTACACGCCATGCATACATATATCTGGAAACACCGCCTCCAGTAAGGCGCATTTAAATAATAAGGGGGGAACCTGGGACACATTAACAATGGTGGGCCCTGCGATAGGGAATGGGGGACGTGGAGACCTCCTAAGCTCCCCTGAGCCAGTGTCCCTGCACTCCTTACATTCCCTAAACAGGCTCCGCACCTGTCGCCGCACACGTACCTTAACGCCCTTGCTCACCCTGACCCTAAACCCTCACTAGGGAATGGGTCGGTGCGGAGACTAATCCCACCACTGCACTAGTAAGACACATGAGGAAAGAGACAATACAGGGGAAACACCACTTAGCTTTGCTCTGTTGCGTGCGCTCCTAGCAACAGAGCCCACCACCTGTGTGCATCCTCTCCTCCACCCTGATCCATCACCATCGTGCAGCCTGGGAGCAGAGTCCATCACCACTTGCAACAGTCCAGTACACAGAGTCCCAAGCTGAGTCCAGCCTCTGCCAAGAATCCAAGCATGCTCGAGTCCAGTTCTCAGCAACCAAGTCGAGCATGCTGAGTGCAACTCTCTTCCAAGTCGCCACTCCTCTAAGCCACGCCCGCACTTCCTGCCGACACCATAAACTGCGACTCCACCAGGCCATGCCAGTCCTTCCTGCAGACACCATTAGCTGGCACTCGTTCTCTCTGGCTGACTGCGCAGGACTCCAATCCAGCTCCATCCTTCCACCAGGCTCTCCAACAACTAAGCAAGAAATATCACCAGCAGTGAGTGAACACCCTGAGACCCATTTATAGAGTGTCACACCTGAACCATAATTAAGTGCAACCTAACCTAAGGTGCAATACCACAACCACCACCGGGGACAGTCAAAACACCTTTGAACTTAACCAAAGTAAAAAAAGTTCACTTTGTGCTTTTAATACCGCCAGATCCAACACTGGATCATGACAGCTGAATGCTCTTTCACATGCAACTTGTGTGAAAGATAGAGTCAGTAAGTACTCATATGTCACAGACAGATTCTCATAGGCAGCTGAATAGAGATTGTACTTCAAGAGTAATTGGTGACAGCAGAGGAAGCAATTTTTACATGACTTGCATTTAGTGTTGACAATGTCTGTAGGTACACCCCATTCATCTCCATCTCCTCCATCTTCTTCTGTAGCTACAGTTGTTTTTTCTGGTTCATCCAAGTGTACCATCAACTTAGGAAAGAGGTTTGCAAAACTTCTGAGCTCACTAATAAGAGCTTCTTCATTAACTTTTGATAATTCAGAGATTCTTGTTAGGGTGCCTTCCTTGAGTTGGTTGGGGTCATTTCGAATATTTTCAAAATATTTGAGATGCAAAAATTGCGTATCAATTAGAGTTGAGCGAAATGGGTCGAAAAATTTCAAAAGTCGCCGACTTTTGGCAAAGTCGGGTTTCATGAAACAAAACCCGACCCTAGGATGAGGTCGGCCATGAGGTCGGCGACTTACACGCCAAAGTTGCTTTTCAAAAGTTTGTTTTGCGCTCTTTTTCAGCCAATCAGAATCCACGGACACTGTGGGCAACGTGATGACATAGGCAGGGGTCACCACCATCTTTCAGAAGGGCATGCAAGTGATTGGCTTGCTTTGGTGGGCAGCACAGGGGTTATAAAAGGGCATGCATGCCGACCGCCATCTTACTTCTGCCGATCTTAGCATAGGGATAGGTTGCTGATTCTGTAGGGAGAGCGTTAGGCAGGGAAGAAGAAAAAAAACCTGCTTCTGCTGCTAGCGATTTTGCCTGTACAACACACCAGTCACTGTGTGTGCAGTGCAAGGGGAGGCTATATTGTGGTGGATCAGCGGTGTTGGTTGTTAGGCTGCCTTCTAAGGCTTCCTGACAGCTGCATTGCTGTTTACCCACTGCTCTGCAAACTGCTTTTTTAAAAGCAATCCCAATTTTTTTTTTTGTCCTGCTGAGGTACTGAGTGTGCATTTTTTCACACCATAAAGCGTCAGTGGGCCTCACACAATCCAAAAGTGTCCAGTGTCCACTAGTGTCTGCAGAAATTCAAAATCTCCCTTATCCTGTAGTCACTTTTTTCACACCTGTGCCATCGAGCCTGTGACATAGCGCTCTGATATTCAGTGGGCCTCACACAATCCAAAAGTGTCCAGTGTCCACTAGTGTCTGCAGAAATTCAAAATCTCCCTTATCCTGTAGTCACTTTTTTCACACCTGTGCCATCGAGCCTGTGACATAGCGCTCTGATATTCAGTGGGCCTCACACAATCCAAAAGTGTCCAGTGTCCACTAGTGTCTGCAGAAATTCAAAATCTCCCTTATCCTGTAGTCACTTTTTTCACACCTGTGCCATCGAGCCTGTGACATAGCGCTCTGATATTCAGTGGGCCTCACACAATCCAAAAGTGTCCAGTGTCCACTAGTGTCTGCAGAAATTCAAAATCTCCCTTATCCTGTAGTCACTTTTTTCACACCTGTGCCATCAAGCCTGTTACATAGCGCTCTGATATTCAGTGGGCCTCACACAATCCAAAAGTGTCCAGTGTCCACTAGTGTCTGCAGAAATTCAAAATCTCCCTTATCCTGTAGTCACTTTTTTCACACCTGTGCCATCGAGCCTGTGACATAACGCTCTGATATTCAGTGGGCCTCACACAATCCAAAAGTGTCCACTAGTGTCTGCAGAAATTCAAAATCTCCCTTATCCTGTAGTCACTTTTTTCACACCTGTGCCATCGAGCCTGTGACATAGCGCTCTGATATTCAGTGGGCCTCACACAATCCAAAAGTGTCCACTAGTGTCTGCAGAAATTCAAAATCTCCCTTATCCTGTAGTCACTTTTTTCACACCTGTGCCATCGAGCCTGTGACATAGCGCTCTGATATTCAGTGGGCCTCACACAATCCAAAAGTGTCCAGTGTCCACTAGTGTCTGCAGAAATTCAAAATCTCCCTTATCCTGTAGTCACTTTTTTCACACCTGTGCCATCGAGCCTGTGACATAGCGCTCTGATATTCAGTGGGCCTCACACAATCCAAAAGTGTCCAGTGTCCACAAGTGTCTGCAGAAATTCAAAATCTCCCCTGTCCTATAGACACCTTGTACCTTGTTTTACATTACTATATAGTTTGTTGGATTTTGTCTACATTTCTACCAAAAATGAGGAAGGCTGGTGGAAGAGGCCGTGGAATTGGGCGGGGGTTGGCAGCTGGTAATGATGGTGTTGGTGGTGGATCTGATGGTAGTGGCAAAAGCAAAATAGGACCGAATGCAGGAGGTGTTGAGCCTGCGTCATCGTCTGGCTACACAAGGCCTCGAAGGCTTAATTTTCTAGGAGTTGGCAAACCGCTTTTAAAGCCAGAGCTTCAGGAAAAAGTTTTGTCTTACATTGCTGACTCAGCCTCCAGCTCTATCGCCTTCTCTTCTGAAGTTGTAAAAAGTAAAAGCACTGAGTCGTCATTGGAGGCTCATGTTCATGAACCACACCTTTCCTTGTGTCCTTCACCCCAACCAAGATTGAAGGATGACGCAGGCCATACTACTGATTACTCCATGGAGCTGTTTTCACATACCATGCCTGGATTATCAAGTGAAATGGTGAATTACCCAGGCCAAGATGAATCTGACATGGAGTGCACTGATGCACAGCCGCTGATAGATGATTCTGCTGGTACATTCACTCAGAGCACTACATTGTCCTCGCAGTGTACAGAGCCAGATTCTGACCCTTATGAGACTCAGGTGCCCCTTCCCGCACACTATACCACCATACACGGTGACACAGAGGAAGGTGCACATGACATTGAAGAGGAGGTGATGGATGACCCAGTTGTTGACCCAGATTGGCATCCATTGGGGGAAGAGGGTGCTGCTTCCAATAGCTCAGATGAGGAGGAGCATCCACAGCAGACATCGACATCGCAACAGCTGTTATCTGGCAGGCCCAGAGCACTCCAAAGACAGGTTCCAAAAATCAAAAGAGTTGCTGGACAGCTTGTCCAGACGGTCAAAAGATCACAGCGTGCTAGGCCGCAAAATGTCTGCCAAAGTAGGAAGAGTGTAGTGTGGCACTTTTTTGAACAAAATCTCATGATCAGGCCAAGGTTAACTGTAAGAAGTGCGCAAAGACCTTTAGCCGAGGGAAAAATCTGTAAAATTTGAATACCAGTTGCATGCTTAGACATTTAACCAGCATGCACTTGCAAGCGTGGACACAACACCAAACCTCAAGTGCCACATGTGCAACTGATCACAAAGAAGGTAGTCAACAACGCTACATTGTTTCCCCCACTGTAAGCCCACCGGTTAGCACAGCAGCAAATGTTGAGGTGTCGTTGCAAGGCCACAGCAGTCAGGGAATCCCACTGTTATATCGACGAAATACTGAATCTAGGCCATCAGAAAGAACACCAACTCCATCACCATCATCAACCCTCTCTCAGTCCGCCCTGTCCACCGCTACTTCCACCATATGCAGCTCTCAAGTCCAGCTCACCCTCCCAGACACTATGAGTAGGTCAAGAAAGTACTCAGTCTCTCATCCGCATACACTGGGTTTGAACGCCCACATTGCCAAACTAATCTCGTTTGAGATGATGCCCTATCGGTTGGTGGAAAGCGCAGCTTTCCGCGAACTCATGGCCTATGCAGTACCACGCTATGACCTACCCAGTCGCCACTTCTTCTCTCGCAAAGCCATCCCAGCCCTACACCATCATGTAAAAGACCGCATTGTCCATGCACTCAAACAGTCAGTGAGTGGAAAGGTGCACCTCACAACTGATGCATGGTCCAGTCGGCATGGCCAGGGCCGTTACGTGTCCATCACTGCGCACTGGGTTAATGTGGTGGATGCAGGGTCCACAGGGGACAGCGGTGGTGGGACAGTGCTGCCTAGCCCACGGTATAGGAAACAGTTGGCTGTAGGCGTTCGACCCTCCTCCTCCTCCTCCTCCAGAAGCGAAAGCTCGTCCACAGAGCGCAGTCGTACGAGCACTCCATCTGCAGCTGCCACTGTTGCACACGTGGTGTCCCCCTATCGAGCAGCTAGTGGAAAGCATCAGCAGGCTGTGTTGCAGATGATGTGTTTGGGCGACAGACACACCGCCGAGGTGCTGGCCGAGTACTTGAAGCGACAAACTGAGTCATGGCTGGGCAGTGTACATCTTGAGGCAGGCAAGGTAGTTAGTGATAATGGCCGTAATTTTGTGGCAGCCATAGCTGTTATGATTGAGTCACCGTTGAAGACAAAAATAGAAATGCAAGCTAAGTCCAGAAAACCAGAGAAGTTGGCAGCTATCGGATTGCAGACCCCTGAACCTATCAACACAACTAGCAGTAGCCGTGGGGGGCTCCTACGATGCCCTAGGCCCCTCGATCACAGCAGCAGGACTACATAGCCTAAAGACAGAAAGGGAAATCTAAACTGCCCCAGAGCAGACCCCAAAGCAAAAGGCAGCCCCCCACATATAATGACGGTGAAGCAAGAAGAAAGAACAAAACACAGACAGAAAGATAGACTGAGCAAAGATGGGGCCCACGCTAGCTTAGATAGGAAAGGACAGGAAGGCTGCTGTCTGCAATCCGTGAAAAACCCTATGAAAATAAGAGCCAACAAACTGACAGTAAAAAAGGCCCTGAAGACGCTAGGCTTCAAAAAAGCTATGTCAGTACTCAGGAATATTCTGAAGACAGAGCAACAGGCAAAAGGAGATTCAGCTCACCCCAGCAGGGAATGGCAGAATCCAGAAAAGCAAGGAAAACAAAACACTAATGCAAAAAGGCAAAGCAGAAATCTTAGCTTTAGATGAGCAGGAATCAGACTGGTTTCCTAGAAGTCCACAGAGAAATCACCTGCAGGCCAGAAGGGCGTCGGCAGCCTTATATCCAGTCATTAACTCCACTCAGCCAGTCATCATCATCAGCCCCAGGTGTTTGACAATCAGGCTCCCTACCTTTCTTCACCAGAAGAGGGAGTTCCTCGGGCCTCAGTAGTGAAGGGGAAAATGAACTCACAACACATAGCCCTTTCAAAACTCAGCCACATACCTTGCTTGGCTCACACTTTGAACCTGGTGGTGCAGTGCTTCCTCAAAAATTATCCGGAGTTAACAGCCCTGCTCCAGAAGGTGCGAAGACTGTGCGCGCACATCCGCCGGTCGCCTGTACACTCCGTTCGTTTGCAGAAGCTGCAGCGATTGCTCCACCTTCCCAACCACCGCCTCATTATCGACATTGGGGAGGAGGATGCATCTCGTGGGGCAAGTGAAAATGTTGGCGTGGCAAGGTCTGGTACAGGGTTTGTGCGTGACTGGAGGGATGTGGATTTGCCAGAAAGTGCTCCTCCACCCAGCACTCGCAGTGCATCATTGACACCGGGAATATTGGCCCACATGTCAGATTATGCCTTGCAGATCCTAAAAAGGGACCCCCGCATTGCCAAAATGATGAACGATGACGACTACTGGTTGGCCAGCATCCTGGATCCACGCTATAAAGGCAAATTACAAAACATCATGCCACAGGAGAACCTTGACCTAATATTGGCTAATAAACAAGCAACTCTGGTAAATCGGTTGCTTGAGGCATTCCCAGCACACAGCAGCAGTGATGGTTCTCACACGAGCCGTACGGGCCGGGGGCAGATTGGCAGAGGTGTTCATGGTGCACACAGCAGAAGTGGCGTTGGAGACAGGGGTTTCATGACAATGTTGTGGACTGATTTTTCACGGACCACTCACACAACTGGTAATACTGCATCGATGGAAAGTGACAGGAGACAGCAGTTGTCAACTATGGTTACAAACTACTTTTCCTCCCATATCGATGTTCTCCCACACAGGTCATTCCCCTTTGACTATTGGGCCGCTAAACTGGACACCTGGCCTGAATTGGCACAATATGCCTTACAGGAGCTCGCTTGCCCAGCTGCAAGTGTGCTATCGGAAAGAGTCTTCAGTGCAGCTGGATCAATCCTGACAGAAAAAAGGACCCGTCTGTCAACCCAAAATGTGGATGATCTAACCTTCATTAAAATGAACCATGCATGGGTTTCCAAGGATTTTGTCCCACCTTCCCCTGATGACACATAGGGTGACAGAAAAATGGCTTGCTTTGGTCCACCTCTTCCTGGGACTTGACCTATTTCGCCTTTTGCATCAGCTGAATGTCCAACATCAACATATGCCACTTTCTAAAACTCCCTAACTGTGCTGCCTCCCCCCCCATGGCTTGGGTCACCACCTAGCGCACGACACCGTGCGAGTGCCGTTGCCCTGGACAGGTGGGTAGGCCGACTCTTGGGCGCGGGCACTGGCACAGGGTCCCTCATAGTGCAATCAAGTGTCTCTGACAGTGGTGGTGCACACCCGCCGTCAGACACACCGCCGTACTATGAGGGGCCCAGTGCCAGTACCGACGCCCACGAGTGGGCCCCCCTTGCTTGGGCAGGGCCCCAGCATTTGCAATCTTTACCTCTCCCTGCTCCTCCGCTGTGTAGTCTGGGCCGTCAAATCCATACTGTGCCTGACACCGTCTGAGCCTGCCTCCTGATGTATAGACATATATTTTGAATGTGTACGCTATCCATACATGTTATCCGGGGATACGGTCCCCTTTTCTCACCTTTGTGCAATCACGTGCAAGCCATACTGGGCCTAACACCGTCTGAGCCTGCCTCCTGATGTATAGACATATATTTTGAATGTGTACGCTATCCATACATGTTATCTGGGGATACGGTACCCTTTCTCACCTTTGTGCAATCACGTGCAAGCCATACTGGGCCTAACACCATCTGAGCCTGCCTCCTGATGTATAGACATATATTTTGAATGTGTACGCTATCCATACATGTTATCTGGGGATACGGTACCCTTTCTCACCTTTGTGCAATCACGTGCAAGCCATACTGGGCCTAACACCGTCTGAGCCTGCCTCCTGATGTATAGACATATATTTTGGATGTGTACGCTATCCATACATGTTATCCTGGGATACGGTACCCTTTCTCACCTTTGTGCAATCACGTGCAAGCCATACTGGGCCTAACACTGTCTGAGCCTGCCTCCTGATGTATAGACATATATTTTGAATGTGTACGCTATCCATACATGTTATCCTGGGATACGGTACCCTTTCTCACCTTTGTGCAATCATGTGTAATCCATACTGGGCGTGAGAACGGCTGGCGAGCTGTTAAGCAAGCTACAGCACCTGTAGTTTGCACACGTAAGTTTTTCATTTTTTCAGGAATGACAGTTAGGCCTAATTCCGGAACTGCAGTTGACCTGCACTTACTGGGAAATCATCGTTCGCGGGTAATAATTGTAATCAGTGATCCCCATCACTAACGTTGTTCAGCGGGTTATCTGCACCTGTAAGCGACAAACGCTGGCCTTTTCAGTGTAGCGCACATGCAGCCACGGACATGTAAGGACATGACACACCAGTTATTGGCCAATCTCATGTGCCAGAGCCACACGTGTCCCTCTAGTAAGCCGGACTCGGACCGCGGGGCATGACGGAGTCTCGTTCGTTAACGGAATTAAGCTTGCAATGTGTGCATCTGTTCTGTAGCTGGCATGGTTGAGGTTTCCCAGGTGGAGTCGAATTTAACCGTAGGCTCCACTCCTGGTGGTGCCCTTCTGGACATTCCTTTAAGGTTCAGCTTTGCAACCATACTGCCCACGTAAAACAAACACTTTGCCTTCATGAATGCTGTTTGGAGGGTCATGACTCGTGGGAATAACGCCGCCCAATCAGTTAACCTGCTAGAGAGATCCTTCGTTGCTCCCAAGCATGACATCACACTCCCTAGGAGGAAGGTAATGCCACTGTGGCGACCGTACTCCTTGGGGCGACCCAAGTGCCCTGATGCCCAGCCACTGCTCGATGAATCTGCTGGTACATTGACCCAGACCACTACATTCCCCTCGCACGCTACACGACCTGAATCTGACCCTGATGAAACTCAGGTTACCCTTCCCATATACAGTTCCATCTTACACGGTGACAAAGAGGAAGCTGCAGATGAAAGTGCAGGTTCGGCCCAACTGCCATCAGACACACCACCGTACTATCAGGGGCCCTGTGCCAGTGCCGTCGCCAACGAGTGGGCCCCCCCTGCTTGCTCAGGATCACAGCACTTGCAAGGTTGAAATACTGTGCAGTGAGATGGAAGATGGGGACGACGAGGAGTCCAGACTAGTACAGGGATTCCCTAGCGAGGAGACTTATTTGATTGTTTTCAATGTTGGGACAGCAATTTTTGGGGAGCACTATACTCTGGAGAATGATAGATGGGGCCCACCATACACTGGAACATTCCAAAGGTGGACATCAGACACCGGAGCAGCATTTACAGGGCCCATTATACACTAGAGCATTAGAAATGGGGCCCATTATGTTTCGAGCATTATTTGGGCCCATAAGACAGTGGAGCTTCATCCATGGGGACCAACATATACTGTAGCATTATGTGGAGCTCATCATATACTGTTTCAAACATTATATGGGACAAATGATTCTGTATGGAGAAATAGATGGGCCTCGTCATGAGATGTAAAAGGTGAAGTATTTTTCATTGTACTATACCGCTATTTCTCTGCCATATCGGAGCATGATGAGTTGTGGTATGTGTTAAAGGGGCGCTCTTTCGCCCAGGGCACATGAAAACCTGGAGCCAGCCCTACCCCCCCCCAACTTTAGCCAAATAACCCCCATTTTTCAGTGCATAACTTGTATTATGAAGTTAATTAAGGTTGACAAGCTTAAGTAAGAAGAATTGATGCTTTTGGCATTCAAATGTGCACTGTAGGTGTGCTTCCTGTCCTCCGCTCACTGCCGACTTTTATTCCCCATTGACTTACATTGGGTTTCGTGTTTCGGGACGACCCCGACTTTTCCCTATAATCGGCCGATCTTGCTCGAAACTCGACCCTAAAAAACCAAAAGTCGCTCAACTCTAGTATCAATTATCAACTGTTTATTTTCTTAAAATCTTTCAGTGAGGCTTGTCAAAATTTGATCTAAAATTGGCCTGTATACTTCCACACGAAAACGTTGTGTTTCGTCAGCTGGACGTTCATCAACTGAGCTTTCACCTGCCATTCTTTTCTTTCTGCCAGTCCTCTTTACTTGGATCTCTGTTTCAATCTCCAAGAATGAAATATCGTGACTCGATATTAGATCATTCATTGTTAATGCAAACTGTGTAGCAGTTTCCTTAATTTGTTCAAATGTTATCTTCTTAAGCTGGTCAATTGCACTTTCGATCATTGTCCATGCTACCATAAAGTCAAGGCCACTTGTCTGCAAATATTGTGAAACAGGGCCGATAACGTCAAAAATGGGAAGAAACACGTTTGCTGTTAAAATGGTCTTGAACTCGCACAGCTTTTCATACAGGGATGTAGCCTCAGAAGCAGTTCTTGAATCACAGTTGGGCATTTGTGAGATTAAAAATAAATCCTCAGTGGCATCCAGAAAAGAGATTGTTTCTCCCCAAATAGCCAATTAAGGGCCTTCTCCTTTGCCCACCATCTTGTCTCTCCAATTTTCTGTAATCTTAAAAGTTTTTCATGACCATGGCGTTTTTGAAGTTGTTCTCCCCAAATGTTCATTCGCTTGTGTGAATCTCCAATAAAGGATGCCATGCGATTTAACAGTCCAAAAAAGTTTTTTGCCTCAAGGACCTCACAACAATCGGAGATACAGAGATTGAGGATGTGACTGTAGCACCAGATGTAAATAGAGTCGGGCACTTCTTTAGCAATCTGTGCTCGTAAGCCTACATATGAACCTCGCATATTTGCTGCACCATCAAATGATTCTCCAGCGATCTTATGGTAGTCAAGTCCAAGTACTTTGAAGTTAGCCATTAACAGTTCATTAAATCCTTGACCAGATGCATCTTTAACTGGAAGAACAGAAATGAGTCGTTCCTGAATTTCTTCATTTTTCACATACCTTATGACAACTGTTGCTTGATCTACAATCCCAGCATCTTGAGTGGAATCAACTTGGATGCTAAATCTCTTTTCACCAATTCCAGAAACTATGGCTTGCTTTACACAATGAACCACTGCCATAACAACATTATTACAGGTCTTGTATGATAAAAAAGTCACTAAACTTCCACGACCAACTGCCATTTTCCCATCTCTTCCTCTTTTTTCTAAACGTTTTTTGCTTTTTTCACTCTGTTGAATACTTTTTTCAAGGTGATTTTTTAATGGTACATCATAAAGGGATAACAGTAAGATCATTTCCAAAAAATTGCCATGGTTAATTTCACTGTTGTTAAGGTTGTAGAGTGACTCGTTGGTTCCATGGGCACGAAATGGCAAGCCTTGTTTCCCTAATAGTTTTACCACATCAAAAATGCGTTTCATGACTTCAATATTCAGAAGTACTTCCTTCTTTCGTTTTGAAGCTTGATCTGTGTTTATTAATATGTCAATGGTTTTGTTTTTCTTTGCAATGAGGTATGCATTAGCGGCATCACAATGACCGTTTGATAATTCATGTTTTGCAACTGCTTGGTAGCAGTGTTTAAAATTTGTAGAGCCTTCAATAAAAGGTGAAGCAGCATTTGAAAAGGCAATGCATATGCTGCAGAAAAATGCTTCAATTTTTCTATTTATCACCTTCAAGGTTAGCCAAGAACGCATAACATGATCTCCATTTTGTTTCCTACGATAATATAAAGCTGCCTCCTTAAATGGGATGTGGTCGCAATCCAAGGTAGTAGGTTGATAAGGATGTTGTTCAACAAATGCAATTTTTTCAGCAATAGAACTTGATGAAGATAACACAAATGTATGGCTAGTAGATTTTACTACATCCATGTCATTGCTTTCTGATATCATGGTGACCTCTTGCTCTGGAAGGTTCATTTGTTCTTCTGGGGAAGCACTGTGTGATTGTGGTTGAAAGCTCTGCTGTGAGCTGCTTGCAGGGAAAACCTCCATATCACTTGCATTAGCATCCAAATCTCCTTCATTTGTATGTAACATTTTAGGAGAGCTTGAAAGTTCACTTGGATCAGCCAAAATCTCCTCAGTATTACTTTTTTGGGTTTCATCGGTTCCCTAAGATAAGAATTATGTCATTAAAAACAAAGGTCTTTGGCTTATAGCGCTTTAATGCCGCACTACCACCTAAACCAATAAAGGTCTGGCCCATCAGTAGCCTTGGGATGTGACAAGAGTTTTTTTTCTATGACTTTCACTATGAAACATTTGTAAAGTGTAAATCTTTAACCCCTTCACCCCCAAGGGTGGTTTGCACGTTCATGACCGGGCCAATTTTTACAATTCTGACCACTGTCCCTTTATGAGGTCATAACTCTGGAACGCTTCCATGGATCCTGGTGATTCTGACATTGTTTTCTTGTGACATATTGTACTTCATGATAGTGTTAAAATTTCATTCAAATAACTTGCGTTTATTTGTGAGAAAAACGGAAATTTGGCGAAAATTTTGAAAATGTCACAATTTTCCAACTTTGAATTTTTATGCCCTTAAATCACAAAGATACGGCACACAAAAAACTTGATAACTAACATTTCCCACATGTTTACTTTACATCAGCACAATTTTGGAACCAAAATTTTTTTTTGTTAGGAAGTTATAAGGGTTAAAAGTTGACCAGCGATTTCTCATTTTTACAACACCATTTTATTTTTACGGACCACATCACATTTGAAGCCACTTTGAGGGGTCTATATGATAGAAAATACCCAAAAGTGACACCATTCTAAAAACTGCACCCCTTAAGGTGCTCAAAACCACATTCAAGAAGTTTATTAACCCTTTAGGTGCGTCACAGGAATTTTTTTGAATATTTAAAAAAAAATGAACATCTAACTTTTTTTCACAAAAAAAATACTTCAGGTTCAATTTTTTTTATTTTACCAAGG
This sequence comes from Dendrobates tinctorius, assembly GCF_039654945.1. NCBI lineage: Eukaryota > Metazoa > Chordata > Amphibia > Anura > Dendrobatidae > Dendrobates > Dendrobates tinctorius. Next base: position 51,048,774 of record NW_027361683.1, read on the forward strand.
GTAACAGGAGAAATTGGACTGCAAAAGTTATTGTGCAATTTGTCCTGAGTACACTGATACCTGATATGTTGGGGGAACCACTGTTTCGGCGCATGGCAGACCTCAGAATGGAAGGAGCGCCGTTTGACTTTTTCAATGCAAAATTGGCTGGAATTCAGATCGGACGTCATGTCACGTTTGGAGAGTCCCTGATGTACCTAAACAGTGGAAACCCCCTACAAGTGACCCCATTTTGGAAACTAGACCCCCCAAGGAACTTATCTAGATATGTGGTGAGAAATTTGAACCCACAAGGGCTTTACAGAAGTTTATAACGTACAGCGGTACAATTAAAAAATCATATTTTTTTCACAAAAATGATCTTTTCACCCCAATTTTTATTTTCCCAAGGGTAACAGGACCCTAAAAGTTATTGTGCAATTTGTCCTGAGTACGCTGATACCCCACATGTGGGGGTAAACCACTATTTGGGCGCATGGCAGAACTCGGAAGGGAAGCAGCGCCATTTGACGTTTTTGGCTGGAATTGAGATCGGACATCATGTCGCGATTGGAAAACCCCTGATGTACCAAAACAGTGGAAACCCCCCACAAATGACACCATTTTGTAAACTAGACCCCCCAAGGAACTTATCTAGATGTTTGGTGAGCACTTTGAACCCCCCAGTGCTTCACAGAAGTTTATAACGGCCGGGAGTGAAAATAAAAAATTTGTATTTTTTCCACAAACATGATTTTTTAGTCACCATTTTTTTATTTTCCCAAGGGTACCAGGAGAAATTGGACCCCAAAAGTTGTTGTCCAATTTGTCCTGAGTATGCTGATACCCCATATGTGGGAGAAAACTACTGTATGGGCACACGTCGAGGCTCGAAAGGGAAGTAGTGACGTTTTGGAATGCAGACTTTGATGGAATGGTCTGCGGGTGTCATGTTGCCTTTGGAGAGCCCCTAATGTACCTAAACAGTGGAAACCCCCCACAAATGACCCCATTTTGAAAACTAGACCCCCCAAGGAACTTATCTAGATGTGAGGTGAGCACTTTGAACCCCCAAAGGCTTCACAGAAGTTTATAATGCCAGGGCATGAAAATAAAAAAATCGTATTTTTTCCACAAACATGATCAATTAGTCCCCAATTTTTTTATTTTCCCAAGGGTAACAGGAGAAATTGAACCCCAAAAGTTGTTGTCCAATTTGTCCTGAGTACGCTGACACCCCATATGTGGGAAAAAACTACTGTATGGACACACGTCAGGGCTCGGAAGGGAAGTAGTGACGTTTTGGAATGCAGACTTTGATGGAATGGTCTGCGGGTGTCATGTTGCCTTTGGAGAGCCCCTAATGTACCTAAACAGTGGAAACCCCCCACAAATGACCCCATTTTGAAAACTAAACCCCCTAAGGAACTTATCTAGATGTGAAGTGAGCACTTTGAAGCCCCAAAGGCTTCACAGAAGTTTATAATGCCAGGGCATGAAAATAAAAAAATCGTATTTTTTCCACAAACATGATCAATTAGTCCCCAATTTTTTTATTTTCCCAAGGGTAACAGGAGAAATTGAACCCCAAAAGTTGTTGTCCAATTTGTCCTGAGTACGCTGATAACCCATATGTGGGAAAAAACTACTGTCAGGACTCTGAACATTTTTACCTTTTTGCATTACTGCCCTTTTCCAAGATGGTGTCCTTGGTCTCATGTGCATTGTGTCCTCCTGCTATAAAACTCCACCCCAGCCTTCAGTCTGTGCTTGAGTATTCTGCCTTGTATTCAGCTCCTGACCTCTGATTGCTCCCTGGCTATAGACTGGCTCCTGTGAACCTGTGTGGTGATCCTGCTGCTCTGCTCTGAGTTCCTGCTGCATACTCCAGTTTCCAGAACTCTTCTTCCTCTGCTGCTCGTGTTTCACTTCCATCTGCATTTGCTGGACATGTAAGCTGTTCCTGCTCTGCAAGAGCCTGAGACTATTTTCCTGGTCAAGCTAAGATAAGATTTGAACTTCCTTTTAAGCTTACCTATCTGTGTCTGGACTAAGACAAGGATTTATTCATGCCAAGTATCCTCAAGAAATAACTGTGCTTCATAGACGTTTTGCTTGATTGCATCTTCCTCTGAAGTTCCTATAGACTGCTAAGCTGCATCTTATATTTTCTCCAAGTGTTGTGGACTTGAGTTTCTTTCTGCATCTGTTGTATCACCGTGTGTTAATATAGACTTTACCACTTATAAAGCTGTGTCCTGTAGTCATCTTGTTCCATGCACAGAGTCTCCTGAGTTATCCCCTATAATTATTACAGGATACTCAAGCCCTATAAAAAGGAGACTGCTGGAACAATGACTACAGAAAGCAGACTAGAGCAGGTATTTTCCATAATTAGATCACTGCAGAAAGATGTGGAAGGTCTACAAAAGAAGTTTGGAAGCTTTGAACAAGTGTTTGGACAGACTCTGCAGGACTTCGGCAACCGCATGGCAGCCCAGGAAAACAAACTTGCTGGCATAGAGTCCCAGTATGGACAGGCTTTTCAGGACATAAGCACGCAAATAGCTGCACAAGTAACTTTACCCGCTGGGCAACCGCCACCAGCTAGCCCACCCAAGTTGCCCCCATTCTGATTTAATGGTGATCGCGACAAATTTCGTGGCTTTGTGAATCAATGTATGCTATATTTTGATGTGCATGCCGACCGTTTTCCTACTGATCGATCCAAGGTATTGTGTGTAATAATGCTACTGACCTCACGAGCGCTCGCCTGGGCGAATCCAATGATTGATTCTCGTGACCCACGGTTAAATAACTTGGATGATTTCTTGGCCGCTATGGCATTAATGTTTGATGACCCTAATCGCCGTGCAACCGCTGAATCTGCTTTGTTGTCTTTACGCCAGGCTAAACGTTCTGTTATTGAGTATGCCACTGAATTCAGGAGATTAGCGGTAGATACCAATTGGGACAGTTATGCACAATTGCCTATTTTTAAGAGGGGTCTGTCTAGTGTTGTAAAGGATGAACTAGCTCGCTCTGAGTCACCACAAGAGCTAGAGACATTTATACAGCATTGTGTGCGCATAGACATTCGCCTTACTGAGCGTAGGCAGGAGAAATTTGCTGCATATAACCGTATTTCTAACTTTTCCCTTCCTTCCAAAGAGCCTGCAGGTAAAACCTCTCGGGAGGGGGAGGAGGTGCCCATGCAAATTGATTCCGTTCAGAGGCTTGAGAGTAATGAGCGCCGGGAGCATTGCCTTCGTGAGAGTCTATGTTTCTATTGCGGTCAGTCTGACCACTTTTTAATCAAGTGTCCCAAGCGGCCTAATAAGGTGCTAGCAGCAGTAGGAGAATATGACAACTGTGATGATGAATCTGACATCTCTGAATGTAGCCTGCCTCTAAACGCTGTATTTCATTCACTTTCTATGACTTCACCCCCCAAGGAGCTGAAGGAGAAGAACTCTCACTGTTCTCTCCCTATTAAGATCCTGTGTTCAGGACAGTGGATTTCCAGTGCAGCTATGATTGACTCTGGTGCAGGTGGCAATTTCATGGATATCGCATTTGCCAAGGAACATGGTATTAAAATTCAGAAAAGAGCCTCTCCACTTACCATGGAAACAGTGGATGGGTCACCTTTAATCTCTGGGCCTGTGGATCAGGAGACCGTACGCCTAGTCATCAGGAGCAACTTTCTTTCTTGCTAATTTCTTCTCATTTTCCTGTGATTTTAGGCATTCCTTGGTTGCGTTCTCAGAACCCAAGTATCAACTGGGAAACCAAGGAGATCATCTTTCCAACAAGGAGCAACGCAGCATTAACAGAAGCTGTCCCTGAGTCCATGGCCATAGAACCACATGTACAGGTATTTACTTTACCTTCAGCATATAAAGAGTTCTCTGACATCTGTGACAAGAAGAATGCAGATCAGCTTCCTCCACACAGGCATTATGACTGTCCCATTGAGCTGCTTCCTGGGGCAGCTATTCCTTTTGGTAACGTATACCCTTTGGCGGCACCTGAGCTTCAAGCCTTAAAGGAGTATATTGATGAAAATCTGGCCAAAGGCTTCATACGTCCTTCTTCCTCACCAGCAGGGGCACCTATATTTTTTGTAAAGAAGAAGGATGGGACCCTGAGACCCTGTGTTGACTATCGGGAACTTAATAAGGTAACCATACGAAATTGTTACCCTTTGCCTCTGATTCCCGAATTACTGGAAAGAGTCCGCCATGCTAAAGTGTTCTCTAAACTAGATCTTCGTTGGGCTTATAATTTGGTGCGTATTCGTCCAGGGGATGAGTGGAAGACAGCATTCAGATGCCGGTATGGACACTTTGAGTATCTTGTGATGCCCTTCGGCCTTTGTAACGCCCCTGCAACGTTTCAACACCTTGCTAACGACCTTTTCAGAAATTTGTTGGACCAGTTTGTGGTGATCTATTTGGACGATATACTAATCTTTTCTGACTCTCTACAGGAACATGAAATACATGTCAAGACTGTTTTAAGACGTCTGAAAGAGAACCATCTGTATATTAAGCCGGAGAAATGCGAGTTCCATCGTTCTGAGATACAGTTCTTGGGGTATATCATCTCTCCCCAGGGGCTGAACATGGAATCCGGTAAGATTCAGCCTATCCTTGACTGGCCGGTACCCAAGAACGTTAAGGAGGTCCAACGTTTTATTGGTTTTGCAAGTTTCTACAGACGCTTTATTCAAAATTTTTCTGATATTGTCCGTCCCATTACTTCCTTGACAAAGAAGGAAAAGCCCTTTAAGTGGTCATCACAGGCTCAAGAAGCTTTCGATCGGCTTAAGATCTGTTTCACCTCAGCACCACTGTTGATACACCCAGATCCAACACTTTCTTTCATTGTGGAGGTGGACGCTTCCGATAATGCTTTGGGGGCGATTCTCTCCCAAAGAACTGGAGAGAAGGGTCTACTACATCCTTGTGCTTTCTTTTCCCGTAGACTAACCTCAGCAGAGAAGAATTACGACGTGGGAGACAAGGAATTGCTGGCCATTATTGCGGCTTTCAAAGAATGGAGACATCATCTGCAAGGAGCTGCACAACAGATCATAGTGCTAACTGACCATCGCAATTTAGAGTTCCTTAGATCCGCTAGATGTCTTTCTCCTCGTCAGGCTAGTTGGAACTTATTTTTAAACCAATTTAACTTTGTTATCTCGTACCGTCCAGGTTCTCGTAATGGGAAGGCTGATGCTTTATCCCGAATCCATGCTGCGGATTCCGTACCTGGAGCCCCGCCCAAGACCATTCTATCGGATGCCAATTTCATCGGAGTTATCCACGACCAGGACTTGTGGAAGGAGTGCAGGGAGGCTTATGACGGTGATGTATTTCTGGCCAACCCACCAGTGGATATTAATCTTGTCTTTAAGGGTGGCATGTGGTTCAGAGATCGACGTATCTACGTCCCTGAGGTCGTCCGTCTGCAGATCCTCAAGTTGGTACATGACTCAAAGTTGGCTGGTCACAGGGGGGTACAGAAGACACGAGTTCCTGAGCCGATTCTTCTGGTGGCCAACTTGCCTGAAGGATACCAGGGACTATGTGCTCTCTTGCAAGGTATGTGCTCGTTACAAGACTCCTCATGTGGCACCTATGGGTCTTCTACAACCATTACCTGTTCCGTCTCGCCCTTGGGGGTCTATATCAATGGACTTTATCGTGGAGCTGCCCACATCGGGGGGCATGAATACAATCATGGTGGTAGTTGATCGCCTGACCAAAGCTGCCCACTTTGTTCCGTGCACCGGCCTCCCCTCAGCTAAAGATACAGTGAACTTGGTTATACAGAATGTCTTTCGGTTACATGGGGTCCCGGATGAGATCATCTCTGACCGGGGAGTACAGTTCACTTCAAGATTCTGGAAGGGGTTTTGCTCTGCACTCAATATTAAGGTCTGTCTCTCTTCCGCTTACCATCCCCAGTCTAATGGTCAGACTGAACGGACCAACCAGACGCTGGAACAATATCTAAGATGCTATGTCAGCCATCTCCAGGATGACTGGTTGGAGTTGCTACCATTAGCCGAATTTTCATATAACAATTCTCAGAGCGCCTCCACTAAATTTACACCTTTCTTTGCCAATCTGGGTTATCATCCGTGTATCTTACCTAGGTCGCCAATTAATTCTCCGGTTCCGGCAGTGGAGGAAAGACTGACTGCGTTGAGGCAAAATCTGGAAGTTCTGAAGGAATCCCTGACCACAGCTCAAGAACGTTATAAGAAATTGGCTGATAGATTCCGTAAACCTGCACCCATGTTCAAGGTAGGAGATTCCGTGTGGTTAGCAACTAAGAATCTGAAGTTAAACGTTCCTTCACAGAAACTTGGACAGAAATTCATTGGCCCTTTCAAGATCAACGGTATTGTGAGCTCTGTGGCCTGCCGGCTGAAGCTGCCTAGGACTATGAAGGTATACCCAGTTTTTCATGTATCTTTACAAAAGCCTGTATCTCCTAATACCTTCCAGGGACGTGTTGTGCCACCTCCGCAGCCTGTGGTGATTGATGAGCAAGAACAATTTGTGATGGAGGAAATTATTGATTCCAGGATTCGCAGGAATCTGCTCCAATATCTGATAAGATGGCAGGGATATTCCCCTGAGGAAGACTCTTGGGAACCTGTGGAAAACATCAATGCCCAACAGAAGATTTCTCGTTTTCATCGGAGATTCCCTGAGAAACCAGGTCCAGGATCGTCCTGAGGCCGCTTCTAAGGAGGGAGTAATGTCAGGACTCTGAACATTTTTACCTTTTTGCATTACTGCCCTTTTCCAAGATGGTGTCCTTGGTCTCATGTGCATTGTGTCCTCCTGCTATAAAACTCCACCCCAGCCTTCAGTCTGTGCTTGAGTATTCTGCCTTGCATCCAGCTCCTGACCTCTGATTGCTCCCTGGCTATATACCGTCTCCTGTGAACCTGTGTGGTGATCCTGCTGCTCTGCTCTGAGTTCCTGCTGCATACTCCAGTTTCCAGAACTCTTCTTCCTCTGCTGCTCGTGTTTCACTTCCATCTGCATTTGCTGGACATGTAAGCTGTTCCTGCTCTGCAAGAGCCTGAGACTATTTTCCTGGTCAAGCTAAGATAAGATTTGAACTGCCTTTTAAGCTTACCTATCTGTGTCTGGACTAAGACAAGGATTTATTCATGCCAAGTATCCTCAAGAAATAACTGTGCTTCATAGACTTTTTGCTTGATTGCATCTTCCTCTGAAGTTCCTATAGACTGCTAAGCTGCTTCTTATATTTTCTCCAAGTGTTGTGGACTTGAGTTTCTTTCTGCATCTGTTGTATCACCGTGTGTTAATATAGACTTTACCACTTATAAAGCTGTGTCCTGTAGTCATCTTGTTCCACGCACAGAGTCTCCTGAGTTATCCCCTATAATTATTACAACTACTGTATGGACACACGTCAGGGCTCGGAAAGGAAGTAGTGATGTTTTGGAATGCAGACTTTGATGGAATGGTCTGCGGGTGTCATGTTGCCTTTGGAGAGCCCCTTATGTACCTAAACAGTGGAAACCCCCCACAAATGACCCCATTTTGGAAACTAGACCCCCTAAGGAACTTATCTAGATGTGAGGTGAGCACTTTGAACCCCAAGGGCTTCACAGAAGTTTATAATGCCCGGGCATGAAAATAAAAAAATCATAGTTTTTCCACAAACATGATCAATTAGTCCCCAATTTTTTCATTTTCCCAAGGGTAACAGGAGAAATTGGACCCCAAAAGTTGTTGTCCAATTTGTCATGAGTACGCTGACACCCCATATGTGAGAGAAAACTACTGTATGGACACACGTCGGGGCTCAGAAGGGAAGCAGTGACGTTTTGGAATGCAGACTTTGATGGAATGGTCTGCGGGTGTCGTGCGTTTGGAGAGCCCCTGATGTAGCTAAACTATTGAAACTCCCCACAAGTGACCCCATTTTGGACACTAGACCCCCCACGGAACTTATCTAGATGTGTGGTGAGCACTTTAAACCCCCAAGTGCTTCACAGAAGTTTATAACGCTCGGACGTGAAAATAAAAAAAATTTTTTCCACAAAAATGATATTTTTGCCCCCAATTTTTTTATTTTCCTAAGGGTAACAGGAGAAATTGGACCCCAAAAATTGTTTTGCAATTTGACCTGAGTAGGCTGATACCCTACATGTGGGGGTAAAACACTGTTTGGGTGCATGGCAGAGCTTGGAAGGGAAGGAGCACCATTTGACTTTTTCAACTCAGAATTGGCAGGAATTTTGATCAGATGCCATGTTGCATTAGGAGAGCCCCTGATGTACCCAAACAGTGGAAATCCCCAATTCTAACTCCAACCCGAACCCCAACACACCCCTAACCCTAATCTCAGCCCTAGCCCTAACCCTAACCCTAACCCTAGCCCTAGCCCTAATGGAAAAATGGAAATAAATACATTTTTTTATTTTATTATTTTTCCCTAACTAAGGGGGTGATAACGGGGGGTTTGATTTACTATTTATGGCGGTTTTTATGTTTGGCAGCTGTCGCACGCTAAAAGACGCTTTTTATTGTAAAAATAGTTTTTGCATCACCACATATTGAGAGCTATAATTTTTCCGTATTTTGACCCACCGAGTCATGTGAGGTCTTATTTTTTGTGGGACGAGTTGACGTTTTTATTGGTACCATTTTCGGGCCCGTGACATTTTTTGATCGCTTTTTATTCCGATTTTTGGGACGCAGAATGAACAAAAACCAGCGTTTCATGAATTTCTTTTGGGGGGGTGCGTTTACACCGTTCCGCGTGCGATAAAATTGATAAAGCGGTTTTATTCTTCGGGTCAGTATGGTTACAGCGATACCTCATTTAGGTCGTTTTTTATGTTTTGTCGGTTTTATGCAATGAAAACTATTTTATATAAAAAATTATTTTTGCATTGCTTTATTGTGCGAGCTATAACTTTTTAATTTTTTCGCTGATCATGCTGTGTGGCAGCTCGTCTTTTGCGGGACAAGATGACGTTTTCAACTGTACCATGGATATTTATATGCGTCTTTTTGATCGCGCGTTATTACACTTTTTGTTTGGCGGTATGATAATAAATCATTATTTTTTTGCTTTGTTTTTTATTTTTAAAGGGGTTCGCTAAAGGGGTTAACTAATGGGACACCTAATATGTGTACTTTTTTTTTTTTTTTTTTTTTTTTCAACTTTATTAAATAGTCCCAGGTGACATCACAGATCACTGTGACATCAGCAATCTGTCACAGGCAGTGCAGAAGGCTTCCTCATGCCTGCTCTTGCAGGCACTGAGGAAGCCAGCTTCCTGAAGGCCCCCGTCGCCATCTTGGATTCGGGGGCCTGCAGGAAATGAGCCCCCGCAGCAGCGCTGCACATTGCGCTGCCGTGGGGGGCTCAGGGAAGCATGGAGGGAGCCGATGCTTCCCTTTAACCCCCGGTACACCGCGATCATGTTTGATCGCGGTGTGCAAGGGGTTAACGTGTCGGGGGCGGTCCGTGACCACCCCCGACACATTGTGCCGGGTGTCAGCTGTGATAATCAGCTGACACCCGGCCGCGATCAGCGGCGCTCACCACGTACGTCTGATGTCAGGAAGGGGTTAAAGCAAAATGGACATGGTGACATTTGATTGGTCTTCATACTGCCAAAAGCTCAACCATTTTTGGTGGATAAGGAAAATGATCATACATTTAGGTGTTACTGCAGATTAAAGATATTCGTTCAGAAACCAAATGAGCGTAACATGCTCAAGAAAATGCATGAACTCAAACAAAGTAAAACTCCATGCAAACATTGGGTGCTATACGTTCACTCTTACAATCGCTACCATTATTCTTAGCATAATATTTGAAATATCTTTCTTTAACATTGTAATTATGTTAAAGCATGCTATATCATATCTCTCCGAAGGCGCAGTTAGAGGGCCATATAAGTCGGACTGAAATTTGCCCTCAATGTTACCATGGCCCGCAGCTCTCTTGAGCCGAGCATGACAGCTGCATATGTATCTGCCACGCTCTGCTTGGGAAAGCTGCAGGTCAATCTGTATACTGTGGGCAGATTTCAATACGACTTATACGGCCCTTTGACTGCACACTTATGGTTATTGTAGAAAACTCAAAAATGTATCTCATGCCAGAGAGGTATGTGGACCAATAGACTTACTATTGAGGCCATATAATGCTCTATGCACTCGACTCTTGCAGGAGCTAGGCATTTCAGAGCATTCTTTTGACTAATCGGGGAATGCCTCAGCACCTGTACCCCAATGACTGGAAGCCCAGAAGCCTTCAAACATTTTTTAAAAATGTTTGTATACGATTGGTACCTTTATACATTTTCTGCCATAAATTTAAAGAAGTAGATAAAGTAACAAGTTATTTATTTTATAAACTAGTAAGAGTGACTGCATACAGCCCTACGATCTACTGCCATTTTGTAAAGGCAACCTGTCACCTCGTTTTGCCGCTATAAGATGCGGCCACTGCCTTTCAGGGCTTATCTACAGCATTCTATAATGCCATTTATATGCCCCTAGTCCGACCTGAAAGATAATCTGATGCGTGTCGCAGGTCTGGAGATTCCCATCTTATGATTGCCGTCCTCTTGTTTCCTTAATGGTCCTCGGCATCGCCCTCCTGCGCAGGCGTACTAATCTGCCCTGCTGAGGGCAGAGTAAAGTACTGCATTGCGCCGGCCCGGGCCTCTCTGACCTTTCCCGGCACTTGAGCACTGCAGTACTTTGCTCTGCCCTCAGCAGGGCAGATTAGTACGCCTGCGCAGGAGGGCGATGCCGAGGACCATGAAGCAAGCAGGAGGGCGGCATCGCAAGAAGATGGGAGGCGCCGGACTCGGACCTGCGACATTCGGACTGGATGCCCCCCCCCTGGGGGAGTATACAAAAACTTATTTTTCTTCTCTTGCAGGTCAGATCGTGGGCTTATCTACAACATTATATAATACTGTAGATAAGCCCTGAAAGGCAGCGGCCGCATCTTACATCGGCCAAAACAGCTGACAGGTTCCCTTTAAAAAAGATTATGTAACTTGACATTTTTGATTTACATTTTAAATGCCACACTTACAAAAGGACAGTAGATATATGTCTTATAACCAGCTGAAACAAAATCAGGGTTGCCAATTAAATATTTTTTATTTTATCTGTACAACTTAATGAAAAGTCACACAGCCAGAAATTGAAAACCCTAATGAATAAAGAATGTAAATTATTTCTATCTACAGCTTTGATACTATTGAAGACATTAGCAACATTTGCTGTAATTTGTTAAATCACCAAAACCTACGAAACCTCATCAAGCTTCAAATGACAGGACACACTAAAGGAAGGGGCGCTCTATTTTTATGGACTGTCCCAGAATTTATGGAAAGCTGGCAACCCTGATCTGTATTCTTATCAATTAACTATTTACAGTCATATGTTAAAGTTTGGGCAACCCTATTAATGTTAACCTTTTTTCTTTATAACAATTTTGGTTTTTGCAACAGCTATTTCAGTTTCATATATCTAATAACTGATGGACTCAGTTATATTTCTGGATTAAAATGAGGTTTATTGTACTAACAGAAAATGTGCAGTCTGCATTTTAACAAAATTTGACCGGTGCAAAAGTATGGGCACCTCAACATAAAAGTGACATCAATATTTCGAAGATCCTCCTTTTGCAAAAATAACAGCCTCTAGTCGCTTCCTGTAGCTATTAATGAGTTCCTGTATCCTGGATGAAGGTATTTGTGACCATTCCTGTTTGCAAAAAAATTCCAGTTCAGTTAAGTTTGATGGTCGCCGAGCATGGACAGCCCGCTTCAAATCATCCCACAGATGTTCAATGATATTCAGGTCTGGGGACTGGGATGGCCATTCCAGAACATTGTAATTGTTCCTCTGCATCAATGCCTGAGTAGATTTGGAGCGGTGTTTTGGATCATTGTCTTGCTGAAATATCCATCCCCTGCGTAACTTCAACTTCGTCACTGATTCTTGCACATTATGGTCAAGAATCTGCTGATACTGAGTTGAATCCATGCGACCCTCAACTTTAACAAGATTCCCGGTGCTGGCATTGGCCACACAGCCCCAAAGCATGATGGAACCTCCACCAAATTTTACTGTGGGTAGCAAGTGTTTTTCTTGGAATGCTGTGTTTTTTAGCCTCCATGCATAATGCCTTTTTTTATGACCAAACAACTCAATCTTTGTTTCATCAGTCCACAGGACCTTCTTCCAAAATGTAACTGGCTTGTCCAAATGTGCTTTTGCATACCTCAGGCGACTGTTTGTGGCATGCTTGCAGAAACGGCTTCTTTCGCATCACTCTACCATACAGCTTCTCCTTGTGCAAAGTGCGCTGTATTGTTGACCGATGCACAGTGACACCATCTGCAGCAAGATGATGCTGCAGGTCTTTGGAGGTGGTCTGTGGATTGTCCTTGACTGTTCTCACCATTCTTCTTCTCTGCCTTTCTGATATTTTTCTTGGCCTGCCACTTCTGGGCTTAACAAGAACTGTACCTGTGTTCTTCCAATTCCTTACTATGTTCCTCACAGTGGAAACTGACAGGTTAAATCTCTGAGACAACTTTATATATCCTTCCCCTGAAAAGCTATGTTGAATAATCTTTGTTTTCAGATCATTTGAGAGTTGTTTTGAGGAGCCCATGATGCCACTCTTCATAGGAGAATCAAATAGGAGAACTACTTGCAAGTGGCCACCTTAAATACCTTTTGTCATGATTTGATACACCTGGCTATGAAGTTCAAAGCTCAATGAGGTTACAAAACCAATTTAGTGCTTCAGGAAGTCAGTAAAAAGTAGTTAGGAGTGTTCAAATCAAGAAAATGATAAGGGTGCCCATACTTTTGCACTGGTCAAATTTTGTCTAAATGCAGATTGCACATTTTCTGTTAGTACAATAAACCTCATTTGAATCCAGAAATATAACTGAGTCCATCAGTTATTAGATATATGAAACTGAAATAGCTGTTGCAAAAACCAAAATTGTTATAAAGAAAAAAGGTTAACATTAATAGGGGTGCCCAAACTTTTACATATGACTGTACATACCACATTAAAAGACAGTCATTTGTTTTGGATCCTTTCCAGCTAAATCAAGCTCTTTCATCCTTTTCTCTCGAGCTTTCTGAGCACCACATTTACCTCTTTTTGATTTTCCACTCTCCATATTTAGTTATAAACTACAAACTACCACCATAGAAAAAAAAATTAAATAATAGAAGCAGCAGGCCGGCTACACAGTAAAGGTCAATATGACATTTCAGGCATAAAGCTACACTCACTAACAATATGACTTGGGCCAGTTGGGCCAAAAATGCTGTGGAAACGCATCTAAATCTGCAACATGTGCACACAGCGGCAACCTTACTGTGACGTTGTCTAGACTTTGCAGCCTCCTGCCTCGCACATCGGGGCAGGAGGTTGCAAAGTCCAGACAATGGCACTATAACACACTACAGCACCACTCAGGTATTTAATTACTCTCCATGTGGACATCACATTACTTTCTTTGCATGAGAGAATAGATGAATTCATTATCACATGAGCACTGCACTGCACTGCACCTGACTAAGATGGCCACTAACAGCACTCTGCAGCAGTATGTATGCAACCCCCCAAATTATTAATAATTACAAATACAGTTAATATAGACCAAAAAGGAAAATTGACCCTGGTAAAAAAGCATGGGTCACCAGGCATAAATGTCATTACAATAAAGTCACAATAGCACAATCCATTATGTGTGCATTATGGCACCAAAATGCAGTTTAACGCAAGTGCATTTGCAAGTGTAATATAGCCACGCTGCCAAAGTGCACACAGCACCTGGGATCAAACATCAACTTAAGGAAGTTCCCCAAACATCAGTATGTATATTACAGGTAGAAAATAATGAATTGGTCAAATATGGTCAATCAATTAACAAATTGGGATAATATTGGACAGGGACAACACTTACTGCAGGGCGCAGGCACTGGGCAGCAGGAACTGGAGTAGGAGTGGGACTGAGTCTGGCCTGTGGGTCTGTGGCACACTGTAACCTAGAGGGTCACATCCACATTTTAGAGGGTCAGATTCATATTACAGAGGTTCAAATCCACATTACAGACGGTCACATCCACATTATAGAGCAGACCTGGGCAAAGTGCGGCTCGCGGGCCACATCCAGAACGAGACAGCCATGGTGCTGGAAATCAAAGGTCCACGACCACGGGCCACACGTTGCCTGCCTGACCACTCGCTGCTTCCATGTGCGCCGCGGCGCTGCTGACTCCTTTGGTGGAGGAGGGGCCTCCAGCCACTTCCTCCACCAGTGTGTGAAACAGCTGACACAATGAAATGACATTATGACGTCACCTGTTTACTCCGGAGAGTCCGTGCAGCGGAGGCAGGGAGTGAAGCACAGTGACAGGGAACGGGATGAGGTGAGTATGTGCTGTTTTTTCCTTATGTGTATGGGCCATTTGGGTGGATATGGGAAGGATATGGGGGTGACGACATGGTGCTGCACACCTGGGGTGAGTGACAACATGGTGCTGCACACCTAGGGTGGGTGACGACATGGTGCTGCACACCTAGGGTGGGTGACGACATGGTGCTGCACACCTAGGGTGGGTGACGACATGGTGCTGCACACCTGGGGTGGGTGACGACATGGTGCTGCACACCTGGGGTGGGTCATGGGTGACATGAGAGGGGGTGATATGGGGCTGCTGCTGCACATGGTGTTGCATATGGGGGTGACATGCTGCACATGGGGAGCTATGGGGGCAACATGCAGTGTATATAGGGAGGCTGTGTGGGGCTCATGCCATATATATGGATGGAGGCTGTGTGGGACTCATGCCGTATATAGGGAGGCTGCGTGAGGCTCATGCCATATATAGGAGGCTGCGTGAGGCTCGTGCCGTATATAGAGAGGCTGTGTGGGGCTCATGCAGTATATAGGGAGGCTGTGTGGGGCTCATACAGTGTATATATGGAGGCTGTTGGGGGGGCTCATGCAGTATATATAGGGAGGCTGTTGGGGGGCTCATACAGTGTATATAGGGAGGCTGTTGGGGGGCTCATACAATATACAGAAGGGGTTGTGCTTGGGTTCAAATGATATATAGGGGGGTGTCAGCATACTTAATTCTGCTCAATATATTAAATTCTGATACAACTAATAATAAAATTATCAATAAAATATCAATATTAATATTGAGAAGAATTAATTTCGTCCTATTGGTTTGGCCTTCCACGACAGTCAGGCTGTGTGCACATGCTGCGGATTTTGCTGTGGTTCTGCAGCGGTTTTGGCCGCTGCGGACCTGCAGCAGTTTTTGCTGCAGTGTACAGTACCGTGATTCCCTATGGGAATCAAAAACCGCAGTGCAGACGGTGCAGATTTTTCCGCGTGGTTTTTCTGCGATTTTGAAACCGCAGAAAGAATTGACATGTCAGTTCTTTCTGCGGATTCCGCTGCGGTTTGCCATCTCCTACATTGAGGAGATGAAAACCGCAGGGCAGAACCGCAGAGCAATCCGCAGGTAAAATCCGCACGGATGAATCCGCACCTAAATCCGCAGCGTGTGCACACAGCCTAATGATCTCTCATGTGGCCCCTCTGGAAAATCAATTTCCAACCCGTTATAGAGGGTCATACATCCACATTACAGAAGGTCATATCCACATTTTAGCGGATCACATGACTCACATCCACATTTTAGAGGGTCACATGACTCACATCCACATTTTAGAGGGTCACATCCACATTACACAATCTGTAATGTGGATGTGGCCCTCTAAAAAGTGAATGTGGCCCTCTAAAATGTTCATGCGACCCTCTAAAATGTGGATGTCACCTACATCCACATTTTTGAAGGTCACATCCACTTTTTAAGAGGGTCACATCACATCCACATTTTAGAGGGCCACATCACATCCACATTTGAGGCTACTTTCAGTTTGCGTTCGGAGGCGCAGCGCAGGGTTGTCGCTAAGCTCCGCCCCCGGTGGAGCCTCCTCCGGTCAGCTCCTCCTCTGATCGAATGACTCTGCATGCGATCAGCCGCGTACCTTAGAGTTAGCGTTGGGTACGCTGGTCGTGCGCTGGTACACTTCTGCCGATGCTTGAGTCATTTCAGTGCAGCGCTAAGTGCACAAAAAAGCAACACGGCGCATTTTTGTGTGCTTGCTGCAGCGCCAAAAACGCCCAAGCACCGGCAAAAATGTACCAGCGCATGACCAGCATACCCAACGCTAACTATAGGGTACGCTGATTACATGCTGCGTCATGCGATCAGAGGAGGAGCTGACCGGAGGAGGTGGGACGGGGGCAGAGCTTAGCGGTGGCCCTGCACCTCCGAACGCAAATCTGAAAGTTGCCTTAGGCCTGTTTCACATGTCAGTTTTTTGCCATCAGTCAAGATCCACCGTTTTCCTAAAAAAACGGATCCGCCATTTTGTTAGGCAGATCGGTTTTTTTTCCCATTGACTTGCATTACTTGCGGATCTTGACAGATGGGGATGGCCATCCGTTGAATCCGTTTTTTTGCGGATCCGCCATTTTTTTACCGTCCGCCGACATGCCCAGACGGAGCATGTAACTTTTTTTGGCTGAATAATCCGCATTTTTGTATTGCGCATGCCCGGAGGCATGAACTCAGCCGGCAATTTAACCCTGAAATACTTTCTGGCGCATGGAAAAATTCTCTCTCTCTTTACGAACGGATCCGCTTTCCGCCATTTTGGCGGATTGTAACTGACAAGAAAAAACTGACGTGTGAAACAGGCCTTAGAGGGACACATCAGTCACAGTCACATTAACATTTTAGAGGGCCACATCCACATTATTGATGTCTGTGAATGTGGCTAAAACACATTTTCCCATACTTGCTGTGCTGGAGGAGCCTGCCTGGGCTGGAGGACACACGATCAGTAGTGCACTCAGTGGAGCGAGTCACGAGTGGACAGTTTGAGGCCTGGCTGAGGGCTGAGGCTCTCACTGTGTGAGCAATGGCGGCTGATCTCTGCCTCTTCTCTCAGATAAGGCTGGGGACGGTTCAGAGACGTGCTTACGTAGCACGCTGTACACATGACCCACCCACCCCCCTCTCTCTGAACCTCGGCCAGATCCTGCAATCACAGGCTGCCACATCTGTGCTGTCTCACTGTCTCAGTCAGCCTGCAGTGACAGTCTGACTCTGTGTGCAGTGACTGAGTGCCCCTCCCCTCCCCATGTCTCTGTACTGCTACACAGTACTATAATGAATGATGTAACCTATGTGTGCTGCCGTGGCCTGCCCACCCCCCCGTGTCAGTTAATGTGCTATGTGTGTGCGGCGGCCCGCCCCCCCTGTGTCTGCTAATGCTATGATAATGTCACATAGCATTTAGCAGACACATGGAGGGAGGGCGAGTGGGCGGGGCGCCGCACACACATAGCCTATGTGTGTGTGGCTGCAGTAGTGCCCGGCCACCCGCCCAGCAACCCTGTCTCAGCTAATGCTAGCCTATGCCTATGCTATGTCTGTGTGGCAGGCAGCCAGCCCGGCCACCCGTTGTCTGCAGCTGCTAGTGCGGCGGCCGCTCTCCTCCTCCTGTCTCCAGTCCTCTGATGATGCCGACAGTACTATTATGTACACAACAAGCGCTGTGGCCCTGTCCTTCTGCCAATTAACCGGCCCGGGGGAAAATTCCTCCCTGCCACCCGGCCCAGCCCGCCACAGGGTCTAGCATCCTTTTTTGGTGTGGTAACTCCTTAGCTACTGGTATCTATGCGTGCTCAAACTATTGCCAGTTCACGGCTGTTTTGGGGCTATCTGTACCTTGTTTAAATACTTTTAAAATACTTTTTAAATACTTTTTTAAATAGCCCCCCCCCCAAAAAAAAAAACAACACATTCATTGTGCGTGCTCAAACTATAGCCTGTTTACGGCTGTTTCATTTTTTGGGCTCTCTGTACCTTTTTTAAAAACAGCAGCAATTGGCCAAAAAAAAAAATTAAAAAAAGCCCAACACATTCATTGTTGTGACATCTTGGTGCCAGCTCATATCTGTGCATGCTCAAACTCTTGCCAGTTTACGGCTGTTTTATTTTTGGGGGCTGCCTGTCACTTTGCTTTAAATACACAAGAAATTAGCCAACAAAATGAAAAAGGCCAACTAAACATTGTAGTGGTACCTGCGTGCCACCTCATATCTGTGTGTGCTCAAACTCTTGCCAGTTTACGGCTGTTTTATTTTTGGGGGCTGCCTGTCACTTTGCTTTAAATACACAAGAAATTAGCCAACAAAATGAAAAAGGCCAACTAAACATTGTAGTGGTACCTGCGTGCCACCTCATATCTGTGTGTGCTCAAACTCTTGCCAGTTTACGGCTGTTTTATTTTTGGGGGCTGCCTGTATCTTTGCTTTAAATACATGAGAATTTAGCCCACAAAATATAAAAGGCCACACATTCATTGTAGTGGTCTCTCCGTGCCAGCTGCTATCTGTGCGTGCTCAAACTTTGGCCAGTTTATGGCTGTTTGATTTTTCGCCTTCCTGTCACTGTTGTTATATCCAGCAGTCTTTTGTATAAAAAAAAAAAAATTA
Organism: Dendrobates tinctorius; assembly: GCF_039654945.1. Taxonomy (NCBI): domain Eukaryota; kingdom Metazoa; phylum Chordata; class Amphibia; order Anura; family Dendrobatidae; genus Dendrobates; species Dendrobates tinctorius. Next base: position 51,067,408 of record NW_027361683.1, read on the forward strand.
ATAAGGAATACAGTCTGTTATCTCAGGCAGAGGCCTGTTGTATCTGTGGTGGAAAAATCTTCGCTTTGCAGGCCTACAGTACTTACCACATCCAATTGTTCTCTAAAGACATTCATTTGTAGGCAGCTTTTTACCTCTTCCATTGCTCCATTTAAAATTGGCAAGGCAAGGTGCAAGGGACGGGGAAGTGGACAAAAACCAGGGGAAGAGTTTTGAGGAGAGAATTTGCATATTCCCAGTGCCTTCTGTAATAAGTGAAGAGTCTCCGTGAGCTCAACGATCTCTGGATTTTGGCCGCTGCAGCTGAAAAGATTAAATCAGTAAACCAGGGAAAGAGTCCTGAGGAGAGAATTTGCATATTCCCAGTGCATTCTGAGATAAGTGAAGAATCTCTGCGAGCTCAACGATCACTGGATTTTGGCCGTTCCAGCTGAAAAGAGGAAATCGGTAAACCGCTCACCGAATTTTGGCTCATTTTTCAACGCTTTGAAATTCTCTTTAACAATAACAATATGGAAGAGGCCAGGAGCCATTTACTGAGCTGCATTTCTTGTTACATGTTCACAGACTTACCAGTGGAAAAGCCAAACTTCACATGCCACAAATGCAAGCTTGTGTCCCTGTTGGAGGAAAAGTTGTAAAATCTAGAAGAGAGGTTAGCTACATTGAAGATCATTAAGGAAGGTGAAGCGTTCTTAGACAGAGCAGAATTATCTCTTCATGTTACAGAAAGAGAAGAAATTCGAAGTGCACCTGAAGAAACAGAGGAATGGAAACATGTGACCCAGAGAAGCAGGAGGATCGGGAGGCAGTCAGCGCCCATACTGCTGAGGCCTGTTTCACACTTGCTTTTTTTTGCAGCGCGTTTTTCCCGCAAAAAAACGCATTGAAAAACGCATACAAAAGCATACAACTGCTGCGTTTTTTTCAAGCATTTTTATGAGCATGCATGAAAAAAACGCAGCGTTTTTAAGCGTTTGTATGCGTTTTTAGTGCGTTTTTACCGCGTTTGCGTTTTTTTCCAACATTAGGTGGCCCCTCACACTAACCCAAACCATGACTTTACTAACCCTAACCCTGACCCTAACCCTAACCCTAACCCTGACCCTGTCCCTAACCCTAACCCTAACCCTAACCCTAACCCTGACCCTAACCCTTAACCAAACCATACTTAACCCTGACCCTAACCCTAACCCTAACCCTTAACCAAACCATACTTAACCCTAACCCTAACCCTGACCCTAACCCTAACCCTAACCCTGACCCTAACCCTTAACCAAACCATACTTAACCCTAACCCTAACCCTGACCCTAACCCTAACCCTAACCCTTAACCAAACCATTCTTAACCCTAACCCTAACCCTAACCCTGACCCTAACCCTTAACCAAACCATACTTAACCCTAACCCTGACCCTAACCCTGACCCTAACCCTTAACCAAACCATACTTAACCCTAACCCTGACCCTAACCCTGACCCTAACCCTAACCCTAACCCTGACCCTTAACCAAACCATACTTAACCCTAACCCTGACCCTAACCCTTAACCAAACCATACTTAACCCTGACCCTAACCCTGACCCTAACCCTAACCCTAACCCTAACACTGACCCTAACCCTTAACCAAACCATACTTAACCCTAACCCTGACCCTAACCCTGACCCTAACCCTAACCCTAACCCTGACCCTAACCCTTAACCAAACCATACTTAACCCTAACCCTGACCCTAACCCTAACCCTAACCCTGACCCTAACCCTAACCCTAAACCCCCTTAACTAACCCTAACTTTACCCAAACCCCTAAATTCCATTGTCTAAACTAATGGTAAAAAAAAAAAACGCATGTGCAAAAAAACGCATACATAAGCATGCCAATGCGCACATATGCTCACCATAGACTTATAATGGGTGTCTTGCTGTAAAAAAACGCATTGCGCGCGCATGCGTTTTTTTGAGGCAAATCGGACGCACAAAAAATGCAACAGGTTGCATTTTGTGCGCCCGAGCGCATACCGCAAAAAAACGCATGCGCGGTAAAACGCGTACAAACGCATGTGTATGCGCACATAAGCGCATCCCATGCAAAGTATAGGAAAAAAAACGCATGCGCTAATTAGCGCTAAATTACCGCGAAAAAAAACGCAAATGTGAAACCAGCCTAAGGAACCAGTACCAGGCTCTTACGCAGGAGAACGATGAAGAAAAAAATCAGGATAAGATTTTGCCCACAAACAGTAACTTTGTACGTTTTCAGAATCCTCCTGGAAGGAGAAAGAAAAATGTTGTGAATAGTGTTGAGCATTCCGATACCGCAAGTATCGGGTATCGGCCGATACTTGCTGTATCGGAATTCCGATACCGACTTCCGATATTTTTTCAATATCGGAATTCGGCATCGGAATCGGAAGTTCAGTTGATTGACGGCCTGACGTCATCATGATGCGCGGTGTGTGCGCATCATGATGCGCCGTCATTTCGGGCCTTCCGGGGGTCTCTGCCGGCCTGCCGGGGGGCTGTGCCGGCCTGCCGGGGGGCTGTGTGGACTGCCCGGGGTCTGTACCGGCCTGCCGGGGGGCTGTGCCGGCCTGCCGGTGGTCTGTGCACCCTGTGGGGGTCTGTACCGGCCTGCCGGGGGGCTGTGCCGGCCTGCCGGGGGGCTGTGCTGATGTCCGGGGGTCTGTGCAAGCATCGTCCGATGGGACTACAAGTCCCATCGGGCGATGCCTGCTACCATGACAGTGATTGACACATTAGCCAATGATGGGACAGTAGTAGTCCCATCATCCGGCTAATGTGTTAAATGTTAAAAAAAAAAAAAAAAAAAAAAAAAATACTACATACATACTACATGCTACATACATACTACATATATACTACATACATACTACATACATGCTACATACATACTACATGCATGCTACATACATACTACATATATACTACATACATACTACATACATACTGCATGCTACATACATACTACATACATACTACATACATACTACATATATACTACATGCATGCTACATACATACTACATGCTACATACATACCACATACATACTACATATATACTACATGCATGCTACATACATACTACATGCTACATACATACCACATATATACTACATACATACTACATATATACTGCATGCTACATACATACTACATATATACTACATGCATGCTACATACATACTACATGCTACATACATACCACATACATACTACATGCTACATACATACTACATATATACTACATGCATGCTACATACATACTACATGCTACATACATACCACATATATACTACATACATACTACATATATACTGCATGCTACATACATACTACATATATACTACATGCATGCTACATACATACTACATGCTACATACATACCACATACATACTACATACATACTACATACATACTACATGCTACATACATACTACATGCTACATACATACTACATATATACTACATTCATGCTACATACATACTACATATATACTACATGCATGCTACATACATACTACATGCTACATGCATGCTACATACATACTACATACATACTACATGCTACATACATACCACATATATACTACATACATACAATACATTCATACAATACATACATAGACATACAGTACATATAACATAGAGTAACATACTTACCAATACTTGTCACATTGTTCCCCGAAGCCATTGTCGTCTACGGAATAAATATTAACATAACAAACCACAAAAATACTCACCCACGATCCGAAGCAGTCCACGAGTGTGTCCCACGACGATCTTGGGTAGAGAACTGCAGCATCAGATGATGCTGCCGTTCTCTACGGGCTGCAGGAATCCAATGACGGAAGGTAGGTATCCTTCCGCACTGTATTCCTCCGCCACTTAAAAAAAAAAAGTCCCTAGTCTCACTTTATGCCATTGCTGTGTGGGAAATTCCCACACAGCAATGGCATAAAGTGAGACTAGGGATTTTTTTTTTTAAGTGGCGGAGGAATACAGTGCGGAAGGATACCTACCTTCCGTCATTGGATTCCTGCAGCCCGTAGAGAACGGCAGCATCATCTGATGCTGCAGTTCTCTACCCAAGATCGTCGTGGGACACACTCGTGGACTGCTTCGGATCGTGGGTGAGTATTTTTGTGGTTTGTTATGTTAATATTTATTCCGTAGACGACAATGGCTTCGGGGAACAATGTGACAAGTATTGGTAAGTATGTTACTCTATGTTATATGTACTGTATGTCTATGTATGTATTGTATGAATGTATTGTATGTATGTAGTATATATGTGGTATGTATGTAGCATGTAGTATGTATGTAGTATGTATGTAGCATGCATGTAGTATGTATGTAGCATGCATGTAGTATATATGTAGTATGTATGTAGCATGAATGTAGTATATATGTAGTATGTATGTAGCATGTAGTATGTATGTAGCATGTAGTATGTATGTAGTATGTATGTAGTATGTATGTGGTATGTATGTAGCATGTAGTATGTATGTAGCATGCATGTAGTATATATGTAGTATGTATGTAGCATGCAGTATATATGTAGTATGTATGTAGTATATATGTGGTATGTATGTAGCATGTAGTATGTATGTAGCATGCATGTAGTATATATGTAGTATGTATGTGGTATGTATGTAGCATGTAGTATGTATGTAGCATGCATGTAGTATATATGTAGTATGTATGTAGTATGTATGTGGTATGTATGTAGCATGCAGTATGTATGTAGCATGCATGTAGTATATATGTAGTATGTATGTAGCATGTATGTAGTATGTAGTATGAATGTAGCATGTATGTAGTATGCACGTTGTATGTATGTAGCATGTAATTTTTTATTTTTTTTTTTACATTTAACACATTAGCCGGATGATGGGACTACTACTGTCCCATCATTGGCTAATGTGTCAATCACTGTCATGGTAGCAGGCATCGCCCGATGGGACTTGTAGTCCCATCGGACGATGCCTGCACAGACCCCCGGAGCCTGCACAGCCCCCCGGCAGGCCGGCACAGCCCCCCGGCAGGCCGGCACAGCCCCCCGGAGCCGGCACAGCCCCCCGGCAGGCCGGCACAGCCCCCCGGAGCCTGCACAGACCACCGGCAGGCCGGCACAGACCACCGGAGCCTGCACAGACCCCCTGGCAGGCCGGCACAGCCCCCCGAAAGGCCCGTACAGACCCCAGAGAGGCTGTACAAGGGCAGGAAAGGGTTTTTCTTATTCCGATACCGGAAGTCCCATAGACTTGAATGGGACTTCCGGTATCGGAATCGGCGATACCGATACTTTTTTTAAAGATCGGCCGATACCATCCGATACGATACTTTGAAGTATCGGACGGTATCGCTCAACTCTAGTTGTGAAGAAGAAACGGAGAGTGGTGGTCATAGGGGAATCCCTGTTGAGAGGAACAGAGGCTGCTATCTGCAGACCGGATATAACCTCAAGAGAAATGTGCTGTCTTCCAGGTGCAAAAATTAAAGACGTGTCTGACAGGATATCAGGACTCTTCAGACCTACAGATGACTACCCATTCCTGCTAATACATGTGGGGACAAATGACACAGCAAGAAACGACCTGGAAACCATCTACAGTGACTTTAAAAACTTAGGTAAGAAAGTGAAGGAACTGGGAGCGCAGGTGGTCTTCTCTTCCATCCTCCCAGTGGATGGCCATGGAACAAGGAGGTGGAATAAGATTCTGCAGGTGAACAACTGGCTACATCGATGGTGCCGTCAGCAAGGATTTGCAATTCTGGATCACGGAGTGAATTACCTACAGTTTACAATGGACTACTTGCTAGAGATGGGGTGTACCTTAGGAACATTGGAAAACATGTATTTGGAAGTCGCCTTGCTACACACATCAGGAGAGCTTTAAATTAGAACAATGTGGTAAGGGAAGCAAAAAGCCAGAAAAAGCCATACACCTGACAAATGCTATTGAGAACTCTGCTATTAGAAGTGGAAAGGAAGAACAAAGACAAAAGAATCTAAATAATAAAAATATTGGAGAAAGAGAAACCAATCACAAACTAAAATGTTTCTATACTAATGCACAAAGCATGGGCAACAAACAAGGAGAATTGGAACTACTAACGTAGGAAAAGAAATATGATGTCATTGTAATAACTGAGACTTGGTGGGACGATACACATGATTGGAATACAAGGCTAGAAGGATACAACTTATTTACTAGAAAGAGACTTGATAAATGAGGAGGAGGTGTCACATTGTATGTTAGAAACACGTATATCTGCACAGAGATGGAAGCTTCAGAGACTGTGAGTTCTGTGTAAACTGTTTGGGTAAGAATACAAGGACAGAACAATGGAAAGGACACCATTGTAGGCATTTACTACAGGCCGCCTGCGCAAACTGAAGATATGGATGAACTCTTTATGCATCAAATGGCCAAATTCTCCAAAAAATATGACATAGTTGTCATGGGAGATTTCAACTATCCTGACATTTGTTGGGAATCTCTCTCAGGCAAAACTAACAGGTCAAGGAAATTCTTATCCTCTCTTGCTGACAACTTTATCTTCCAAAAGGTAGGGGAGAAAACAAGGGTAACTCCTACCTTGGATCTAATCTTTATAAATAAGGAGTAAATGGTTGAGGAGGTAAAAGTGGCTGGGACCTTAGGAGGTAGTGACCATGCTATTTTAGAATTTTGGATAACTAGAGGAGGAAGACCTGTGAAGACTCAGACGTCAAGGTTAGATTTCAGAAAGGCAGATTTTAAGGGAATCAGAAATAGAATTGGAGGGATCAAATGGCTGGATAGCATTAAGGACAAAAATGTCCAGGAAGGATGGGAAATCTTGAAAAATGAAATTCTCAAAGCACAAGTGTTAACAATTCCAAAAAGAGGGAAGAATAGGAAGCATTTAAGGAAACCAGGATGGATGAACACAGAACTAAAAAGGAAGAAAGAAATGTTTATAAAATGGAAAGAGGGAGGCATATCTAAAGAAGAATATAATGCTGTCTGCAGAACTTGCAGGGCACAAATCAGATTACTAAAGCTGACAATGAATTGAGGCTTGCAAGAGATGTCAAAAGCAATAATAAATGATTTTGGAGATATGTCAAAAGTAAAAGAAAAGTCAAAGATGCTATAGGATTTTTACAGGATGAAAATGATGAAATGGTAAGACAGGATGATGAGAAGGTCGAACTTTTAAATTCCTATTTTGCATCTGTTTTCTCTCAGAAAGGAAATGTAACATCAACTGTTCTTCACTGTCCTATTAAGGGAATAGAAGAATCCAGGATATCTATAAACAGAAAGATAGTGAGGAAACACTTAGCTAACCTAAATGAATTCAAGCCTCTAGGTCCAGATGAATTACATGCCAGAGTACTGAAGGAGATAGCAGAAGAAATTTTTGAACCCCTCTCCATAATCATTGAAAATTCTTGGAAAACAGGAGAAGTCCCAGAAGACTGGAGAAGAGCAAATGTTGTTTCTATCTTCAAAAAGGGGAAGAAGGTGGACCCAGACAACTATAGGCCGGTGAGTCTGACTTCTATACCAGGAAAGATCTTTGAACAAATTATTAAACAACATGTATGTCAGTACCTGGATAAGAATGAAGTGATTAAACAGAGTCAGCATGGGTTTGTAACTAATAAGTCATGTCAGACTAACTTAATTTCCTTCTATGACAGAATCACTGATTGGGTGGATCAAGGAAATGCTGTAGACATAGTATATCTTGACTTCAGCAAAGCATTTGACAAAGTATCTCACACATTCCTTATTGAAAAAATGACTAAGTATGGAATGGACAAGGCAACTGTTGGGTGGATTCATAACTGGCTTAGTGATCGGACCCAAAGAGTGGTCGTAAATGGCTGCACAACCAGTTGGAAGAATGTCTCAAGTGGGGTACCACAGGGCTCTGTCCTGGGCCCTGTATTGTTCAACATCTTTATCAACGATTTAGATCAAGGAATTGAGGGTAAACTGATTAAATTTGCTGATGACACAAAGCTAGGAGGGATAGCTAATACTAGAGAAGAGAGAGAGAGGATCAAAAAGATATAAATAAACTGGAGAAGTGGGCAGCAACTAACAGAATGGTTTTTAACAGGGAAAAATGCAAAGTACTACATCTGGGCAATAAAAATGAAAAAAGCATATACAGAATGGGAGGAATAGGCCTAAGCAACAGCACATGTGAAAATGACTTGAGCATACTAATCACAGACTGAATATGAGTCAACAGTGTGATGCAGCAGCAAAAAAGGCAAATGGAATTCTAGGATGTATTAACAGAAGCATACAGTCTAGATCATGTGAAGTTATTATTTCCCTCTACTCCTCTTTGGTCAGACCTCATCTGGAATATTGTGTCCAGTTTTGGGCACCACATTTTAAAAAAGACATCAACAAACTGGAGCAAGTTCAGAAAAGAGCAACCAGAATGGTGACCGGTCTGCAAACCTTGTCTTATGAGGAAAGGTTGCAGGATTTGGGAATGTTTAGCTTGCAGAAGAGAAGACTGAGAGGAGACTTAATAGCGGTCTACAAATATCTCAAGGGATGTCACATTGTAGAAGGATCATCTTTATTTTCATTTGCACAAGGAAAGACAAGAAGCAATAGGATGAAACTGAATGGGAGGAGACACAGATTAGATATTAGAAAAAACTTTTTGACAGTGAGGGTGATCAATAAGTGGAACAGGCTGCCACGAGAGGTAGTAAGTTCCCCTTCAATAGAAGTCTTCAAACAGAGGCTGGACAGACATCTGTCTGGGATAATTTAGCAAATCCTGCTTTGAGCAGGGGGTTGGACCAGATGGCCCGGAGGTCCCTTCCAACTCTACGATTCTATGATTCCATGTGCGATCGCAACCTGGGGTCCACCATGCAGAGATGGTAAACTGCTGCTCGGTAATGGCAGAGTCCTACCTGAACACCGGCGGGTTAACCACTGACCCGGTGTGTACAGGAGCGAACTCTGTTACTTCACAGAGCCGCTGGAACTAATGCCAGAGCCTGTTAACCTCACAGGACTCGGCAGGGGGAGCGCTGCTAAACGGTCACTGGACCCTGCCCCAGAGACAAGTGTGAGGTAGCGCTGTCATTCAAGGGTGGGGGACACTCGCTTGGCAGCCAAATCACGTCCGGCACGGGTTTTCCATAAAACAATAACTCTATGCGGTTTATTCTGGCATCATAAACCCACAGCAGCAACATAAAGTTCATACAAGCAGCATAGCGTCCATGACAGAGCTTCCCTCTGTTTATCCTGTAGTCATACAGGTTGTGCAATGTCCAGCACACAGGCTCTCAAGCCTCACAGTTATCTCACCCATCAGGGTTCCCTCATGGTTGCTTCATACTCCACACTGCAGCCGTTCATTCCCTCTCCCTGGGAACTCTCTGAGATGTGCAGCCATTACACACAGCCATTCCACCTGCTGTTAGGCAGGAAGCCCCATCTCCCAGCGGGACCTTCCACAACGGACCAACCGGGTCCCTGCATTCACCCATGTGACCTACCCTGGCCACCTTATATGGTCCGTAGCCACGCCCACTGTGTCACATGGCTATGACCTCATCACAGGTCCTACAAGCATTCATACATTCTTTAGTATGGCGTTCTAGAAACACCTCTGGGTGGTTTTGTAGGCAACTGGTCTGGCCCGTATCTCCAGTCACCTGAAGGCTTCTCCCTCACACATTGACACGAAAGATCAGCTCTGCTGATCAGCACATAAGCAAGCCTTCATCTCAAGGCCACCCACCTTGAGATACATTACAATCATTCAGCATCCTACTCCTATCAGGACACTGGAAATGCTTATACACCAGTCCTGGGACATCCACCCCCTAGCACAGTGATTTTCAACCTTTTTTGAGCCGCGGCACACTTTTTATACGTAAAAAATCCCGGGGCACACCACCAACCAAAATGGCACAAAATGACACTAAAACAGTACATATTATACATATAGTTAATAATATAGATTCTAAATGTATTTTTACTCACTCAGTGTGAGGTCCTTTCAATAAATTATTTATTTTAAAAAAGTTAAATAAAAAAGGATAACCCCCTCATATATACAATCCCATGTAACCTCATACATACAGTCCCATGTATTCCCATATATATACAGTCCCATGTAAAGTCATACATACAGTCCCACGTATATGAGCCACATAATTATCAGCATATACCATATATATATATAGTATATGAGCTGGCGCTTGTACTCCAGCCTCATGGCCATAGTATTTCTCATTGTACCCCTTTATATTGCAGTATATGAGCCACATAATTATCCCTTTCTTTTAGTAATATGCCCCATCATTATCCCCTTCTTTTAGTAATATGCCCCATCATTATCACCTTCTTGTAGTAATATGCCCCATCATAATCCCCTTCATGTAGAAATTGCCCATTCCACTACCTCCATCATTTCCTTCTCCCCACCACCCCATTATTGCCCTTTCGACAACCCCATCATTGCCCTCTCCCCACCACCACCTTCTTATCACCCCCATCACCGCCTTCTCCATTGCCCTCTCCCCATCACCGCCTTCTCCATGACTCCCATCATTGCTTCTCATCACATCCATCAACTCACCTGCACACGCACACAAACACACACCTCTCACCTAGACACACACACACACACACACACACACACACCCACCTCTCCTCACCGGCAGCTTCCTCTCACTGGCACAGCAGCCGCGGGGCTGAATGATGATGTCATCCAGCCGCGCCGCTGACTGCTGTGTCAGGGAGGAAGCGACACAGGAACACGGGACTGCTGCCTCTCCGACCCGCCGCCCTGCTTGCCTCCACATGGCTAATTTGCATCGCATGTAAATTAGCCATGCGGACACGCGGCACACCCGACCATGTGTCGCGGCACACTAGTGTGCCGCGGAACACTGGTTGAAAACCACTGCCCTAGCAGACACAGTGGTCACTACACCACATAAGCGAAAGGGTCCCTCTAGACCACCAGCACTCGGCACCGTGGCTGTGGTGCTAGCAAGGAAGCAATATGAATATACAAGTAACGCGCAAGTGTGCACGGCGCCACTCTGGCATGCGCCCCAAATCGCCCAGGGATGGGCTAAGCCCAGCCCAGCCCAGAACTTGCTCATGGTGCTGCACTGGCGGGTCCTGAGACTTGAAATGGTACGGTAGTGCCTCGTACAGGATGACACCACCGGATGCTAGTGTGTGCTGTTGCTAGGAGCACAGAGGCGAGAGCATAGCCACCTGTTGGCGCTGACTCTAAACCCTATAACAAGCACAACCAGAGGGAGGGAGTCATAAAGAGTCAATCACCAGTCTCAGGCATCCGTCATCACACATTCCACTGACAATATTAGTCTATACTAGTGCATGGACGAGCGTCCATGCGAACCTTTTATAGCAGCGTCCTTCCGGGACCTTCCTGGTGGTCCAATCAGAAGAGGGATGGGACCAGTGCATGCGACCCCTGAACTCCAATGGGAGGTCGAGCCACGAGCATGCTCAGTGGAGCGAAAAAGGGTCTTAGTCCCAGGAGCTGCTCGCCGCTGGCTAGTGCAGGCTGCTATAGCTGAACCAGGGATGGCAGCAGCAGCCAACCTGACAGCACTAGCCTGAGCAAGGCACCAGGAATGACGTCTTTGCTGAGTAGGCTCCTCTGCGGCTGGGACAGAATGGGAGACCGCAGAAGGCAAGGCTCGAGATTCCTCCTGTGCAGAGGGAGAAACCTGACACCTAACAGAGTGGACATGGATGTCAAACATATGTACCATCCTCCAGAACTTTGAGGACTGCACCAAGATGGTTAGCGGCGATGATGCCATAATTAGCATCACCATCCCGCTTCTCAGCATTCTGAAAACCCCCTTTCTCATAATAAAAGAGGACGCATTTCAGGAAGATCATGAAGACATTGAGACAGAAACATACCGGCTGGTTGATTACACTCAGCCGAGCCTCATGCCGTCGCAATGTGGATTGGTAGACAATGAAGAGGAGGAGGTGGAAGAAGAACAGAAACTACTTTCATGCTCTGTAGATGGTATTACAAGCACAGCTGTCATACCACCTGTTCACCTTGGATGGCATGAGGACAGGGAGGAGGAGTATGAAGATGAGGAGGACACTACGGTCAGTCGTCCTGTTGGTGAGGACATGGAAGGCATGCCTGTTAGTAGTCTGCAAGTCTGCAACAAATGGCTAACTTTATGTTGCGTTGCGTTTCCCGTGACCCTCGCATTATAAAAATTTTCAATGACACTCATTACTGGTTTGTGACATTTTTAGACCCACGCTACAAGGAAAATATTCAATCTCTTATTCAAGAGTCACACAGGGGTCTAAAAATGGTGCATTACCATATGGCCCTTGTATTGGAATAAGTGAAAAAATTCCCATGTAAGAACGCTGGCAGCAGACGTCAGGGTTTGTTGTACAGTCAAGGAGTCCAAACAAGAGAGACAGAAGTACAATCCAGGTCAGGCAGGGGAACAATGGCTAAGTCCTAGGAAAATTTTCTCCGACCCTCCCATGCCGCCACAGAGGCAAGGAGTGCTGTCACAAGAAGTTCAATGTTTGGGAAAATAGTGAGGGAGTACCTTGCAGATCGCACAAACGTCCTCTGGGATTCCACTGTGTCTTTTAATTATAGGGTATCCAAGCTGGACACATGGCATGAACTGGCTCTCTACGCCGTGGAGGTCCTGGTCTGCCCTGCTGCTAGCTTTCTGTCAGAGCGGGTTTTTAGTGCCACTGGGGGAATTTTAACAGATAAGTGCATCCGCCTATCAACTGACAATGCTGACATGCTGACCCTTATCAAAATGTTCAAGGGCTGGATTGGACAAGACTTCTATACACCTCCAAATGAAAATAAATATAACCTTAAATAAAGGTATTATACAGGGGTGTACAGTATGTTGTGAACTCATTTTCTGGTTTACCTCTGGCTTCTGGTGAGGGTGGTGGAGCTGGCTGTGTTGACAGAGGAGCCGTGAGTTCTCCATCCGGGCTCCCTCTAGTGGTGACAGTAGGTAATGAAGCTGATCTAAACGGCAGAGACCTGCCACCTGAGGAGGAGGACTGTGAGTGGACATCAGGAGTCTCTGACTGGATTTAAGTCAGCCGACTCCCTAATTTTGTGCTGGTGATTTTTCCTGCCCTGAGGTTCTGGTTTCCAGTTCTGTTCCTGCCTTCTCAAGCTAAGTGTGCTCTGCTATTTTTTCACATGAGATTTGGTCTGGTATACTCAGTTTTTGTGGTCAGCCAGCCCCTGCTGGGGCTGTGCTGAATTTCCAGTCTTATGTCTCTGTTTATGCCAGCTTGCTTTTTGTCCCTGATCAGATTGGTCTATTTTTGCTCTGTCTTCAGAATATACCAGAGTGCTGATATAGGGAATTGAAGTCTAGCGACTTCAGGGTTTTTGTTATCAGAAAGTGTTGGACTTTTTTTAGCAGGGTTTTGTGCATGATTGCAGACAGCATCTTTCCTTTCCTGTCCTTTCTAGTTAGTGTGGGCCCCATCATTTGCTCAGCCTATTTTTCTATCTGTGTTTGTGTTTTCATCTTGTCTCACCGACAATACATGTTTGGGGGCTGTCTATTGCTTTGGGGTCTGCTCTGGGGCAGTTTAGATTTCCCCTTTTCTTGATTTAGGCTTATTTAATTCTCCGGCTGTGACGAGGCGTCTAGGATCATCGTAGGTACGCTCCACGGCTACTGCTAGTTGTGTGGATAGGATCAGGGGTCTGCAATCCGCTTAGTTACCAACCTCTCTGGTTTTCTGCGGCTTAGCTTGTTTTTGTTTTTCCTCCTCAGTGACTCCTTCATAACAGGTGTATCTAGGGGGGCAGCCGGGCCATTTTCCCCAGGCGAAGCCGGCAGGTGGCACACTCGGGCCGCCTAATGCAGCGGTCCGCAGTGTCCTCCCTGGCGGCTGCTTTCTGACTCCCCCCGGCCTGAGAGTCGGCAGTTCACTGTGTCAGCTGTCAAGATGACACCTGGTGCAGAGAAGGTGTGCGTGCCGGCTCCCAGGGAACAATTGTACTGGCGTCTATACAGACGCCAGTACAATTGAAGCTCTGACCACCGGTTCAGAGCGACGTCAGCAGCGTGACATATCATGTGATCACGCTACTGACGTCACTCCCCGATGCCCAGAGCGAACGCTCAGCACTGATGGTAAGTGCTCCACTGTGGAGCTGAAGACACCGAAGATGGGAGATAGCGGGGTGTTAATGTGTGGAAGAGGGTTAGTGAGTGGGGGGGTTAATGTGGGGAAGGGGGTTAATGAGTGGGGATGGGGGTTAATGTGTGGAGGGTTAATGAGTGGGGATGGGGGTTAATTTGTGGGGGGTTAATGAGTGGGGATGGGGGGGTTAATGAGTGGGGATGGGGGTTAATTTGTGGGGCGGTTAATGAGTGGGGACGGGGGTTAATGTGTGGGGGGTTAATGAGTGGGGATGGTGGTTAATGAGTGGGGATGGAGGTTAATATGTGGGGGGTTAAAGAGTGGGGATGGGGGTTAATGAGTGGGGATGGGGGTTAATGTGTGGGGGGTTAATGAGTGGGGATGGGGGTTAATATGTGGGGGATTAAAGAGTGGGGATGGGGGTTAATGAGTGGGGATGGGGGTTAATGTGCTTGGGGGTTAATGAGTGGGGATGGGGGTTAATGTGTGTGGGGGTTAAGGAGTGGGGATGGGGGTTAATGTGTGGGGGTTAATGAGTGGGGATAGGGGTTAATGTGTGCGGGGTTAATGTGTGGGGGGTTAATGAGTGGGGATGGGGGTTAATGTGTGTGGGGGTTAATGAGTGGGGATGGGGGATACTTAATGTGGGGGGATTTGGAGTGGGGATGGGGGTTAATGAGTGGGGATGGGGTTAATGTGTGGGGGGATTTGGAGTGGGGGGTACACAATGTGTGGGGTGATTCGGGAGTAGGGATGGGGGTTATTGAGTGGGGATGGGGGTTATTTAATGTGTGGGGGGATTTGGAGTGGGAATGGGGGGTTATTTAATGTGTGTGGGGGTTATTTAACGTGTGTGAGGGATTTGGAGTGGGGATGGGTGGTTATTTAATGTGTGGGGGGTTTGGAGTGGGGATGGGGGTTATTTAATGTGGGGGGATTTGGAGTGGGGATGGGGGTTATTTAATGTGGTGGGATTTGGAGTGGAGATGGGGTTATTTAATGTGTGTGAGGGATTTTGAGTGGGGATGGGGGATTTAATGTGTAGGGGGGATTTGGAGTGGGGATGAGGGGTTATTTAATGTGTGTGAGGGATTTGGTGTGGGGATGGGGGATTTAATGTGTGGGGGGATTTGGAGTGGGGATGGGGGTTATTTAATGTGGGGGATTTGGAGTGGGGATGGGGGTTATTTAATGTGTTTGAGGGATTTGGAGTGGGGATGGGGATTTAATGAGTGGGGGGATTTGGAGTGGGGATGGGGTATTTAATGTGTGTGAGGGATTGGGGATGGGGGATTTGGAGTGGGGATGGGGGATTTAATGTGTGTGGGGAGATTTGAGGACACAAAATGAAGAGTACGTATGAGGAAACAGTATGGGGATGGGTGCAGACAGTATGGGGAGCGAACGGGTTCATGTATGTGGACACAGTATGGGGAGTGAGGGTGATGGGATGTGAGCAGACACAGTATGGGGAGTCGGTATGTGTGAGCAGACAGTGTAGAGAGTGAGGGGGTAAATATATGAAGAAACAGTATGGTGAACAGGAGGGATGTTAGAGGAGACAGTATAAGGAGGAAGGGGATTAGTGTGAGGCGACAGTATATTGCAGATATTTTTATTCAGGAGCATTACAATGATGTGTGGAGATTTGCTGCAGAGAACCGGAGAAGATGGACGTTTGCAGAGACGGCTGTGGATGAGAAAACTCATCATGGGGTCTGGACAAGAAAAAGAAAAGGAGACCGACTCCAGAGATGACATCATCTAAAAGGTACCTGGATGTATATATTATTTGTGATACTAACTTATTCTCATGTTTTTATTTGTTAGGAACATTAAAGGGGTTTTCCAGGTATATGCTGAGTCTGCAGTCATTCTATGTGACTGCAGACTTCTGAATTCTCACAGTGCTCACTAAACACTGTCAGGATTCTCTCATGCTGGTAATATACATACATGCAGTCACATGCTGACTAGACATGTGTGGTCTCCCTCAATGAAAATGAACAGAGCGAGGCCGGGCACATCTAGTTGGAATGTGGCCAGAAGTATACAAATCACATATTTGTGCTGACATGACTGTATATCGGCAAAGGAGAATCCTAAATGTGTGCTGTGCATTAGTTGTGAGAATTAAGATGCCTGCAATGTCAGGATTCAGCTCTGCAGGCTGCAGTGTCATCACATGGACACTTCACTCATATGCGATTTTCATAGGTATGGTCCTGTGACAATGAGCTTCTCTTCCTGCTTTTAGTTTTTTACTGAACATTGAGAGGATTAGGGATAGCACCTCATGGGTACAGGCACATGACTAACTGTGAAAGTCGCATATGTACTTGGGGGAGGGGCGCCGAACCAGATTCTTGCGCCGGGTGCCAGAAAGCCTAGATACGCCTCTGGTATTATATATTCCTATTTATATATTCCTATTTATATCACTGTCTCTGAGGTGTTGCTAGGGACAAACGTATCTCTTCGAACACATTGTGGCTTGATGTCTATGAACCTGTGTTCGCTCCTCCCTTTTGTTATTTTCTTTCATACGTGGCTTCACATTTGTAATTTAGTTGTTTAATTTCAGTATGGTCTCTCATTATGTCTCCTCATTGTCCACGGCTTCATGACCAGGGTTAATGTGTTCTGTGCTGCTACAGGCAGTCCAATTTTTGGCAAGGGTGTCCAAGATGCCCATAGTCTATTTTTTTTAAAAAGGTATCCCCCATTGGGGAATTGTTTGTCAGCTCATGCACTCCATTACAATTCTGAGAGACCCACATCCCTACTTCTTAACTTGGTTTCCTGCAATGTCTCTTCCTTTTCTCAGACTACATGACCTAGATGAACGTGTTCTGTACTGTTATAGGCCGGTGAATTTTGGGCAAGGGGGGCTGTGATGGCAATAGTATATTTTGAAAAAAGTAACCCCCCTCTTGGGGAGTTGTTTATCAGCTCATGCACTTTAATATAAGTAGAGATGAGCGACTTTGCCTTTTTTCGGGTCGAGTCGGATTTCATGAAACCCGACTTTCTCAAAAGTCGGGTCGAACGAAATCGGCCGATTATCATGAAAAGTCGAAGGCCGACTGAAGCACGAAACCCAATGCAAGTCAATGGGGAAGCAAAGTCGGCAGGGAGTGGAGGACATTAAACACACCTACAGTGCCCATTTGAATGGCAAAAACATCAATTTTTATTACTGAAGCTTGTCAACCTTAGTTTACTCCATAATAATAGTTACGCACTGAAAACTGGGGGTTACTTGGCTAAAGTTGTGAAGGGGTAGGGCTGGCTCCAGGTTTTCATGTGCCCTGGGCCAAAGAGCGCCCCTTTAACATATACCACAACTCATGATGCTCCGATACGGTAGAGAAATAGCGGTATAGAACAATGAAAAATACTTCAGTTTTTACATCTCATGACTGATATCGATTTAAATTCACCAATAGCTCCAAAAACAGACAGTATATTACTCCATACAGTATTATGGCCACCGCATAGTGCACTATACAGAGTAATGAGGCCCATATATTTCTCCATACAGAATCATTGGTCCCATATAATGTTTGAAACAGTATATGATGAGCTCCACATAATGCTACAGTATATGTTGGTCCCCATGGATGAAGCGCCACTGTGTTATGGGCCCAAATAGTGCTCCATATATAATGGGCCCCATTTCTAATGCTCCAGTGTATAATGGGCCCTGTAAATGCTGATCCAGTGTCTGATGTCCACCTTTGGAATGCTCCAGTGTATGGTGGGCCCCATATATCTTTCTCCAGAGTATAGTGCTCCCCAAAAATTGCTATCCCAACATTGAAAACAATTAAATAAGTCTCCTCGCTAGAGAATCCCTGTACTAGTCTGGACTCCTCGTCGTCCCCATCGTCCATCTCACTGCACTTAGCTGTTTAGGCAGAGGGCGTACAGACGTGATGTCATTGCGCTCTCTGATCAGAATATCACTGTCAGGACACACGGAAGACGTCATGGCGGTGGAGCAGGGAGAGGTAAGTATTTCAACTTTGCAAGTGCTGTGATCCGGAGCAAGCAGGGGGCCCAATCGTTGGCGACGGCACTGGCACAGTGCCCCTCAGTACGGCAGTGTGTGGCGGTGTGTCTGACGGCGGGTGGTGTGTGGCGGTGTGTCTGACGGCGGGTGGGGTGACTCTGACGGCGGGTGGGGTGGGCCCTCGCCCTCCCTCCCACCGGCAGAGACACTTTTGCGTACTGTGAGGGGCCCTGTGCCAGTGCCATCGCCCATGAGTATGCCCCCCACCTGCTCAAGGAACCTGCACTTTCATCTGCACCTTCCTCTTTGTCACCTTGTAAAGTGGTATAGTATGCGGGAAGGGGAACCTGAGTTTCCTCAGGGTCACATTCTGGCTGTGTAGAGTGTGAGGGGAATGTAGTGGTCTGGGTGAATGTACCAGCAGAATCATCTAGCAGTGGCTGGGCATCAGTGCACTTGTGGCGTCCCCAGGAGTACGATCATCACAGTGGCATTACCTTCCTCCTATGGAGTGTGATGTCATGCTTGGGAGCAATGAAGGATCTCTCTAGCAGTTCAACCAACATACAACACATTTCCCACTCCAGGCCAGCAGGGAGACCTCTGAACCTGACTGCTGAGGAGCTGCTCTCTGTGGTTGGGAGGAGGTAAGTTAGGGCACTCTGTGCAGGGAAGGGGAAGTGTGTGGATGTGAGAAGGGGAGCTGGAGGATGAGCAGAGTTAAGGCTCACTCCTAGCTGGAGCGCATGGTCCGGATTCCGGTCTCCGAGTTTGTAGGGACACTGACATTCCTGCAGCCGTAACCGGAGGAAGTAGCAGTTGTAAATGCTCTATACCCAACTAAGGCTCGGAGGCCCCAGCATCGACGTGTGGGAGCCAGAAGGAAAAGGCTACGGCTGCCTACCATAGGAGAAAGTTCCAAAAGAGAGTCAACAGGGGGACCTTCATTGAACTCAGCACTGCGAATTCCTCAGATAAGCGCTAGAACAGAGGCCACACTACCTATCTGCAGAGAGAGAATTACAAATTGGCTTCCAGGCTGATCAACTCCTTCTCCATCTGTACTCTGGGTCTTGGATGGCACTTACCAAGTACAGGTAAAGGAACTGTATGACTGTGTCTGTCATCTTTCTCCTGCGCCTGGCGCACGGCTCTGCTACATCCTGCACTGCACACCATCTACCAACTCTTTCATCTGCCCTGCGACTACGGCCCTACCTGTGCAGGGCTTCTACATCTTAGCTGCATCACAACATCTGTCCCAGAGAAGCGACACTGCAGCACTGGTCAATCTAATCAGAAACCACAGGCAGCATCATGTATCATTCACCTATAAATGTAATTCACCCCTTTGCATGGATGCCCAGGACCACGGAACGGGTCACCACCACCGTGACACATCCCTGTGAGACACCGGCCCGGTACCAATTAAGCCCACTGCCCTGGCTGGCCACCCACACTCCATGTCAGATTCATCTTGGACTTGGGAATTCACAATTTGACTTGATAACCCAGGCATGGTATGATAGAAAGAGCTACATGGACTAATGTGAAGTGTGGCCTGCTGCATCATTCACTTTTGGTGGGGGTGAAGGACACAAGGAAAGGGGTTCTTCCTGACCAGGAGCCAGCACTTGATGACTCAGTGCTTGCATTTTTTTGAAACTTCAGAAGAGGAGGGCATATTTGCTGGAGTCTGTTTCGGCAATGTAAACCAAAACCAGTTCTTCATGCTCTGCCTTTAAAAGCGGTTAACCTACTCCCAGAAAAGGTAGCCTTTCAGGCGTTCCGGAGCCAGACCATGACGCAGGCTCAACACCTCCTGCCTTAGCTGCTATTGTGCTTTTGCCACTACCAGCAGATGCCCCCCCCACGCCCACGTCCGCGGCCTCTTCCACAAAACTTCAAAATTTTGCAGAAAATAGACCCAAAATAACATCAGATATATGGCACTGTATCAGAAGCGTACAGCTCTATTCAGTCAAAGGATAATTGTCAATCTCCCTATATATTCCATCAGTCACACAGAGACGCTCACAGGCTCAGTATGAGTTAGATGAGAATATAAAAATTAGACAAAGTGTACAGTATCATCAGATAGCAGGTATATATAGTATAGTTTAAACATTCTAAATCTCCGTAGATATTTGAGGAGGCACACACAGACACCCTAAGGCTCAGTATTTTATTACAACACAATCTAAAAAGCCGTAAAACGGTAATGGATCTCAAGAGTACAGCTGTACACAGTGTAGGTGTCACTGTTGTCAACTTCAGTATTTATTTCCACAGTCAGAAAATAACTCTCACTTGGTCAGTTTGGATTAGACCAGAATATAACAAGCAGTAAATGGGTAATGTATCCCAAGCGTAGAGCTGTATACAGTGTTGGAGTAATTTTTAAATGTACATCTAAATTGCAGGAGTAACCCATAGACACTCACTCAGGATGGATCACACCAAAATATAACAAGAAGATCCACAAGAAATAATCACACATGTGGGACAATGTTCCAGGTGTCAATGATACACTTAGAGTGTTGGTTGGAGGAGGACTTCCTGGCAGAAAGGGTACAGTATCACCAGATACTAGGTATATATAGCATAGTTTAAACATTAACAATGTACTTCGATATATCAGGAGTAGTGTTGAGCCACCCCGCTAGTGTTTTGGTTCGTCGCACAGGAGGCAAGTTCGTCGAATGTTCATCGAATGTTCGAAGAACACCATCGAACCCCATTCAAAACAATGGCAGGCAAACACAAACACATACAAACACATAGAAAACAATTACAAAACACCTTTAAAGGTGTCCCAAAGCAGACAAAATGCTCAGAAGACAAAAATAACATGGAAAAGAGCAACTACATTTAGAAAAGAGGTGAAGGAGTAAAAGGAGGAGGTGGAGGAGACACAGATATAGGCTTGTCATGCCCTTATGAAGTCAAGAAATGCTGGAATAAAAATGTAAAATACAAACCAAAAAAAAAAAAAAATTCTGAAATCGAACACGATCATATACCGTCGGACTGCCCACCAATAAATTATGGCAACTGCCGATGGGGCGGCGTTATTCCCACGAACCTCCAAACTGCGTCCATGAAGGCAAAGTGTTTGGTTTCCAGGGGCTGTATGATTGCAAAGCCGAACCTTAAAGAAATGTCCAAAAGGGCACCACCAGGAGTGGAGCCTGTGGCTTAATTGGACTCCATCGTGGAAACCACAACCATACAAGCTACAGAAAAGATGGATAGATTGCAAGCTTTATCGTTTCTGTGTGTGGTGTGGTATGTCCGTTTGTAGTTGTGCTAGCGATTTCTCAGCTTTATTCCGTTAACGACCGAGACTCCGGCATGCCCCCGCAGTACGTGTCAAGCTTACTAGAGGGATACGCGAGGCTCTGGCACGTGAGATCGAGCAATAACAGGTATATGCCTTACATGTCCGGGGCTGCATGCACGCTACACTGAAAGGACCAGCTTTTGTCGCTTACAGGTGCTGATAACCCACTGAACACCGTTAGTGATGGGGATCTGGGATTCCAATTATTCCCCGCGAACGATGATTTCCCAGTAAGTGCTGGTCAACCGCAATTACGGAATTAGGCCTAACCGGCATTCCTGACAAAATGAAAAAATTACGTGTCCAAACCACAGGTGCTGTAGCTTGCTTAACAGCTCGGCAGCCGTTCTCAGGCCCAGTATGGATTCGACAACATTGTAGAAAGTTGATAAAGGGTACAGTTTCACCGGATAACACGTATATATGTAGCATAGTTTACGCATTAAAAACCTATGTCTATAGATCAGGAGGCAGGCTCAGGCGGTCTCAGGCCCAGTATGGATTAGACGTGATTGGACAAAGGTAAGAAAGGGTAACGTATCACCGGATTACAGGTATGTATAGCATAGTTTACACATTAAAAACCTATGTCTATAGATCAGGAGGCAGGCTCAGACGGTCTCAGGCCCAGTATGGATTAGACGTGATTGGACAAAGGTGAGAAATGGTACATTGTCACTGGATAGCAGGTATATATAGCATAGTTTAAACATTTAAAATCTCCGTGTTCTCAGTATGGATTAGACAACAATCTAAAAAGTAGAAAAAAGGAAATGTTTTTGAAGCGTACACTAGTATACACTTTTGGTGGTATTTTTAAATCTTGATATATATTTCTGTCTCAGTAAGACAGTCCAGCCTCTCCGACATAGGAAATGAGATGCATACAATTACTGACATAAAGTCTAGTGATTGCAGAAATCTAGGAATTAACAATCACGGGAAAAACTGCAGTCACAATTCTCAGAGGCGATGCTGACCCTCAATTAATTTGTGTGTGGAGACAGCGAAAACATAACTTTGTGAAGAAAGTGTTGCTGCATCGCAGTACCGTTGATCCCATCAGTGTTACTCATCTCCATCAAATTTTAATCACAGGGAGAGATGTAAACATGGTGCTCACTGCCTATCATGATCTGTCACGTAACTTTGGAGTGCAAAAGACAGAAGCCACACGCCATAGGCGATTCTATGGGATTGGCATGAGAGGGCACATTTAAAAATGTGCGCCGGAATGTCACACGTCTGTGAGTAGGAAAACTCTGAAAGCTGATGATAAACCACCAATGCATGTCATTGTGAGTCGAGGTCCATAAGAAATGGAAGCCATTGATCATCTGAAGCTAGAGCCCGGCCAGCGGGACAGGGCACAGCTTCGTCTTAACCATCATCTATCAGTTCAAGAAATTTGTAATGGCACTCCCAGTGAAGGATTTGACAGCCCAGACTACACAGCGGAGGAGCAGGGAGAGGTAAACATTGCAAATGCTGTGGCCCTGCCCAAGCAAGGGGGGCACACTCGTAGGTGTCGGTACTGGCACTGGGCCCCTCATAGTACGGCGGTGTGTCTGACGGCGGTTGTGCACCCCCACCGTCAGAGACACTTTATTGCACTATGAGGGACCCTGTGCCAGGGCCCACGCCCAAGAGTCGGCCCACCCACCTGTCCAGGACAACGGCACTCGCACGGTTGGGTGCGCTAGGTGGTGACCCCGGCCATGGGGGGGGCTAGGCAGCCCAGTTATGGAGGTTTACAAAATGGCATATGTTGATATTGGACATTCAGCTGCTGCAAAAGGCGAAATTGGGCCAGTGCGAGGAAGAGGAGGACCAAAGCAAGTCATTTTTCTGTCAACCTAGGTATCATCAGGGGAAGGTGGGACAAAATCCTTGGAAACCCATGCATGGTTCATTTTAATGAAGGTTAGATCATCCACATTTTGGGTCGACAGACGGGTCCTTTTTTCTGTCAGCATTGATCCAGCTGCACTGAAGACACTTTCTGATAGCACACTTGAAGCTGGGCAAGCGAGCTCCTGTAAGGCATGTTGTGCCAATTCAGGCCAGGTGTCCAGTTTAGCGGCCCAATAGTCAAATGGGAATGACCTGTGCGGGAGAACATCGATATGGGACGAGAAGTAGTTTGTAACCATAGTTGACAACTACTGTCTCCTCTCACTTTCAATCGATGCAGTATTACCAGTCGTGTGAGTGGGATTTGAAAAATCAGTCCACAACATGGTCATGAAACCCCTGTCTCCAACGCCACTTCTGATGTGTGCACCACGAACACCTCTTCCAAGCTGCCCCCGGCCCCTACGGCTCATGTGAGAACCATCACCACTGCTGTGTGCTGGGAATGCCTCAACCAACCGGTGTACCAGAGTTGCTTGCTTGTTAGCCAATATTAGGTCAAGGTTCTCCTGTGGCATTATGTTTTGGAATTTGCCTTTATAGCGTGGATCCAGGATGCTGGCCAACCAGTAGTCGTCATCGCTCATCATTTTGGCAATGCGGGTGTCCCTTTTTAGGATCTGCAAGGCATAATCTGACATGTGGGCCAATGTTCCCGGTGTAAACGATGCACTGCGAGTGCTGGGTGGAGGAGCACTTTCTGGCAAATCCACATCCCTCCAGTCACGCACAAACCCTGTACGAGACCTTGCCATGCCAACATTTTCTCTTGCCCCACGAGAAGCATCTTCCTCCCCTAAATAATCATCCCCATCATCATCCTCCTCCTCCTCTTCCTCCACCTCATCCAGGAGAGGTCCCGGAGCAGACAATGGCTGAAGGTCATCAAGGCTTCCCTCCTCCTCAACCTCTTCATCTACCTCGGCTGCAGACGCCTGCTCCTTAATGTGTGTCAAAGTTTGCATGAGTAGACGCATAAGTGGGATGCTCATGCTTATGATGGCATCGTCTGCGCTTACCAGCCGTGTGCATTCCTCAAAACACTGAAGGACTTTACAGAGATCTTTCAGCTTCGACCACTGCACACCTGTCAACTCCATGTCTGCCCTCAAAGTGCCTGCCCGTGTATCCTCCCACAAATGCATTACGGCCTGCCTCTGTTCGCACAGCCGCTCAACCATGTGCAGGGTGGAGTTCCACCTTGTTGCAACGTCGATAATTAGGCGGTGCTTGGGAATGTGGAGCCATCGCTGCAGCTTCTGCATACGACTAGAGTGTATTGGCGACCGGCGGATGTGCGAGCACAGTCTTCGAACCTTATGGAGCAGGCCTATTAACTCCGGATAATTATTGAGGAAGCACTGCACCACCAGGTTCAAGGTGTGAGCGAAGCAGTCGCACGAGCTCTCCATCCGCAGCTGCCAGTGTTGCACACGAGGTGTCCCCCTATCGATCAGCTAGTGGAAAGCGTCAGCAGGCTGTGTTGCAGATGATGTGTTTGGGCGACAGACACACCGCGTAGGTACTGGCCGACTTAAGTGTCTGAGTTTTGAAAGGGCTATGGCTGCCACAAAATTCCAGCCATTATCACTAACTACTTTGCCTGCCTCAAGATGTAGACTGCCCAGCCATGACTCAGTTTGTCGCTGAAAGTACTGCGCTCTGTGGATGAGCTTTCGCTTCTGGAGGAGGAGGGTCGAACGCCTACAGCCAACTGTTTCCTATACCGTGGGCTAGGCAGCACTGTCCCACCACCACTGTCCCCTGTGGACCCTGCATCTACCAGATTAACCCAGTGTGCAGTGATGGACATGTAACGGCCCTGGCCATGCCTACTGGACCATGCATCAGTTGTAAGGTGTACCTTTCCACTCACTGATTGCTTGAGTGCATGGACAATGCGGTCTTTCACATGAAGGTGGAGGGCTGGGATGGCTTTGCGAGAAAAGAAGTGGTGACTGGGTAGGTCATAGCGTGGTACTGCGTAGGCCATGAGTTCGCGGAAAGCTGCACTTTCAAACAACCCGTAGGGCATCATCTCTAACGAGATTAGCTTGGCAATGTGGGCGTTCAAACCCAGTGTACGTGGATGAGAGGATGAGTACTTTCTTGTCCTACTCATAGTCTCTGGTAAGGTGAGCTGGACTTGAGAGCTGCATATGGTGGAACTAGCGGTGGACATGGCGGACTGAGAGAGGGTTGATGATGGTGATCGAGTTGGTGTTCTTTCTGATGGCCTAGATTCAGTCTTTCGTTGATATAACATTGTGCTTCCCTTACTGCTTTGGCCTTGCGACGACACCTCAACATTTGCTGCTGGTGGTGTGCTAACCGGTGTGCTTACAGTGGGGGAAACAATGTAGCGTTGCTGACTACCTTCTTTGGGAGCAGTTGTACATGTGGTACGTGAGGTTTGGTAGTCCATCCACGCTTGCAAGTGGTTAAATGTCTAAGCATGCAACTGGTATACAAATTTCTCAGATTTTTGCGCACTTCTTACAGATAACCTTTGCCTGATCATTAGGATTTTGTTCAAAAAAGTGCCACACTGCACTCTTCCTACAATTTGCCTTTTTTGCTGCTGCATCACACTGTTGACTCATATTCAGTCTGTGATCTATTAGTATACCCAAGTCTTTTTTACATGTGCTGTTGCTTAGCCCTATTCCTCCCATACTGTATATACTTTTTTCATTTTTATTGCCCAGATGTAGTACTTTGCATTTTTCCCTGTTTAAAACCATTTTGTTAGTTGCTGCCCACTTCTCCAGTTTATTTATATCTTTTTGAATCCTCTCTCTCTCTTCTCTAGTATTAGCTATCCCTCCTAGCTTTGTATCATCAGCAAATTTAATCAGTTTACCCTCAATTCCTTCATCTAAATCGTTGATAAAGATGTTGAACAATACAGGGCCCAGGACAGAGCCCTGTGGTACCCCACTTGAGACATTCTTCCAACTGGATGTGTAACCATTTATGACCACTCTTTGGGTCCGATCACTAAGCCAGTTATGAATCCACCTAACAGTTGCCTTGTCCATTCCATACTTAGTCATTTTTTCAATAAGGATTGTATGAGATACTTTGTCAAATGCTTTGCTGAAGTCAAGATATACTATATCTACAGCATTTCCTTGATCCACCCAATCAGTGATTCCATCATAGAAGGAAATTAAGTTAGTCTGACATGACTTATTAGTTTCAAACCCATGCTGACTCTGTTTAATCACTTCATTCTTATCCAGGTACTGACATAGATGTTGTTTAATAATTTGTTCAACGATCTTTCCTGGTAGAGAAGTCAGACTCACCGGCCTATAGTTGCCTGGGTCCACCTTCTTCCCCTTTTTGAAGATAGGAACAACATTTGCTCTTCTCCAGTCTTCTGGGACTTCTCCTGTTCTCCAAGAATTTTCAAAGATTATGGAGAGGGGTTCAAAAATTTCTTCTGCTATCTCCTTCAGTACTCTGGGGTGTAATTTATCTGGACCTGGAGACTTGAAATCATTTAGGTTAGCTAAGTGTTTCCTCACTATCTTTCTGTTTATAGATATCCTGGATTCTTCAATTCCCTTAATAGGACAGTGAAGAACAGTTGATGTTACATTTCCTTTCTGAGAGAAAACAGATGCAAAATAGGAATTTAAAAGTTCGGCCTTCTCAACATCCTGTCTTACCATTTCATCATTTTCATCTTGTGAAATTCCTATAGCATCTTTGACTTTTCTTTTACTTTTTACATATCCCCAAAATCCTTTATTATTGCTTTTGACATCTCTTGCAAGCCTCAATTCATTGTCAGCTTTAGTAATCTGATTTGTGCCCAGCAGGTTCTGCAGACAGCATTATATTCTTCTTTAGATATGCCTCCCTCTTTCCATTTTATAAACATTTTTTTCTTCCTTTTTAGCATGTGCTTAAGTTCTGTGTTCATCCATCCTGGCTTCCTTAAATGCTTCCTATTCTTCCCTCTTTTCGGAATTGTTAACAATTGTGCTTTGAGAATTTCATTTTTCAAGATTTCCCATCCTTCCTGGACATTTTTGTCTTTAAGGATATCCAGCCATTGGATCCCTCCAATTCTCTTTCTGAATCCCTTAAAATCTGCCTTTCTGAAATCTAACCTTGACGTCTGAGTCTTCACAGGTCTTCCTCCTATAGTTATCCAAAATTCTAAAATAGCATGGTCGCTACCTCCTAGGGTCCCAGCCACTTTTACCTCCTCAACCATTTCCTCCCTGTTTATAAGGATTAGATCCAAGGTAGCAGTTCCCCTTGTTTTCTCCCCTACCTTTTGGAAGATAAAGTTGTCAGCAAGAGAGGATAAGAATTTCCTTGACCTATTAGTTTTGCCTGAGAGAGATTCCCAACAAATGTCTGGATAGTTGAAATCTCCCATGACAACTATATCATATTTTTTTGAGAACTTGGCCATTTGATGCATAAAGAGTTCATCCATGTTTTAAGCTTGCACAGGCGGCCTGTAGTAAATGCCTACAATGGTGTCCTTTCCAATGTTCTGTCCTTGTATTCTTACCCAAACAGTTTCCACAGAACTCCCAGTCTCTGAAGCTTCAATCTCTGTGCAGATATACGCGTTTCTAACATACAATGCGACACCGCCTCCTCGTTTATCAAGTCTGTTTCTTGCAAATAAGTTGTATCCTTCTAGTCTTGTATTCCAATCATGTGTATTGTCTCACCAAGTTTCAGTGATTCCAATGACATCATATTTCTTTTCCTGTGTTAGTAGTTTCCAATTCTCCTTGTTTGTTGCCCATGCTTTGTGCATTTGTATAGAAACATTTTAGTTTGTGATTGGTTTCTCTTTCTCCAATATTTTTATTAATTAGATTCATTTGTCTTTGTTCTTCCTTTCCACTTCTAATAGCAGAGTTCTCAATAGCATTTGTCAGGTGTATGGCTTTTTCTGGTCTTTTGCTTCCCTTCCCATGTTGTTCTAGTTTAAAGCTCTCCTTACAAGTGTAGCAAGGCGACTTCCAAATACATGTTTTCCAGTCTTCGTAAGGTGCACCCCATCTCTAGCAAGTAGTCCATCCACGGCACCATCGACGTAGCCAGTTGTTCACCTGCAGACTCTTATTCCAGCTCCATGGAGTAATCTGTAGTGTGGCCTGCCGCATCTTTCACTTATGGTAGGGGTGAAGGACACAAGGAAAGGTGTTGTTCCTGACCAGGAGCCTCCACTGATGACGCAGTGCTTTTATTTTTTGAAACTTCAGAAGAGGAGGCGATAGAGCTGGAGGCTGTGTCAGCAATGTAAGCCAAAACTTGTTCCTGAAGCTCCGGCTTTAAAAGCGGTTTACCTACTCCCAGAAAAGGGAGCCTACGAGGCCTTGTGGAGCCAGACAATGACGTCAGCTCACCACCTCCTGCCTTAGGTGCTATTGTACTTTTGCCACAACCAGCAGAAGCACCACCACCAACACCACCATCAGGACCAGCTAGCAACCCCCACCCACTTCCATGGCCTCTTCCACCATACTTCTTCATTTTTTGAAAAAGGTACCCAAAATAACAACAGCTATATGGTACTGTAAAACAAGGTAAAGGGTCTATAGAGTATTGGTGAGAATTTGAATCTCACTGTAGATTGGAGGACGCTGAACTATTGTCTCAGGCCCAGTAGAGATTACATCGCAATGTGACAGGCAGAAATTGTCTGGTGTATGAGAAGGCAGAAGCTGTATAGAGTATTGGTGAGAATTTGAATCTCAATGTAGATTGGAGGACGCTGAACTATTGTCTCAGGCCCAGTATAGATTACACCGCTATGTGACAGGCAGAAATTGTCTGGTGTATGAGAAGGCAAAAACTGTATAGAGTATTGGTGAGAATTTGAATCTCACTGTAGATTGGAGGACGCTGAACTATTGTCTCAGGCCCAGTATAGATTACATCGCAATGTGACAGGCAGAAATTGGCTGGTGTATGAGAAGGCAAAAGCTGTATATAGTATTGGTGAGAATTTAAATCTCAATGTAGATTGGAGGACGCTGAACTATTGTCTCAGGCCCAGTATAGATTACACCGCAATGTGACAGGCAGAAATTGGCTGGTGTATGAGAAGGCAAAAGCTGTATATAGAATTGGTGAGAATTTGAATCTCATTGTAGATTGGAGGACACTGAACTATTGTCTCAGGCCCAGTATAGATTACACCGCAATGTGACAGGCAGAAATTGGCTGGTGTATGAGAAGGCAAAAGCTGTATAGAGTATTGGTGAGAATTTGAATCTCAATGTAGATTGGAGGACACTGAACTATTGTCTCAGGCCCAGTAGAGATTACACCGCAATGTGACAGGCAGAAATTGGCTGGTGTATGAGAAGGCAGAAGATGTATATAGTATTGGTGAGAATTTGAATCTCACTGTAGATTGGCGGATGCTGAACTATTGTCTCAGGCCCAGTAGATATTACACCTCAATGTGACAGGCAGAAATTGTCTGGTGTATGAGAAGGCAGAAGCTGTATAGAGTATTGGTGAGAATTTGAATCTCACTGTAGATTGGCGGACGCTGAACAATTGTCTCAGGCCCAGTATAGATTACACCGCAATGTGACAGGCAGAAATTGGCTGGTGTATGAGAAGGCAAAAGCTGTATATAGCATTGGTGAGAATTTTAATCTCACTGTAGATTGGAGGACGCTGAACTATTGTCTCTGGCCCAGGACAGATTACACCGCAATGTGACAGGCAGAAATTGCCTAGTGTATGACTAACTACAAGGTGTATATAGAATTGGGCAGAATTGGAATCTCCCAAGAGTGTAGGTCTGTAGGAATGGACAAACTCCTCAGCTTTTTCTTACAGAGTCACACACAGATAGCTTCAATTTGGCCGCTGAACTATTGTCTCTGGCCCAGGACAGATTACACTGCAATGTGACAGGCAGAAATTGCCTAGTGTATGACTAACTACAAGGTGTATATAGAATTGGGCAGAATTGGAATCTCCCTAGAGCGTAGGTCTGTAAGAACGGACTAACTCCTCGGCTTTTTCTTACAGAGTCACACACAGATAGCTTCAATTTGGCCGTGATAACAGCCGGTACACGGTACTGTGTGAGGAGCGTACACCGCTGTACGGTGTGTGAAAAAATGAACGCTCATTAACTCACCAGGACAAAACAATAAAATTTGGATTGCTTTGAAAAAAGCAGTTAGCTCAGCAGTGTGAAAACAGCAATGCAGCTATCAGGGAAAGGCAGCCTAATGACCAACAGAGCTGATGCACCGAAATATAGCCTCCCCTTGCACTGCACAGTAACTAGTGTGTTGTACAGGCAAAATTGCTAGCAGCAGAAGTAGTTTTTGGTATCTTCTTCTCTGCCTAACGCTCTTCCTACAGAATCAGCAGCAGCAGGAGTTCTCCCTATTCTGAGATCAGCATAAGTAACATGGCGGTCGGCGTGCACGCCCTTTTATACCTCCTGTGACGCCACACAAAGCAAGCCAATCACTTGCATGCCCTTCACAAACATGGTGGTAACCGCTGCCTATGTCATCACTAGAGTTGAGCGAAACAGGTCGAAAAATTTCAAAAGTCGCCGACTTTTGGCAAAGTCGGGTTTCATGAAATGAAACCCGACCCTAGGATGAGGTCGGCCACGAGGTCGGCGACTTACGCGCCAAAGTCGCGTTTCAAAAGTTTGTTTTGCGCTCTTTTTCAGCCAATCAGGATCCACGGACACTGTGGGCAACGTGATGACATAGGCAGGGGTCACCACCATCTTTCAGAAGGGCATGCAAGTGATTGGCTTGCTTTGGTGGGCGTCACAGGGGGTATAAAAGGGCGTGCACGCCGACCGCCATCTTACTTCTGCCGATCTCAGTATAGGGAGAGGTTGCTGCTGATTCTGTAGAGAGAGCGTTAGGCAGGGAAGAAGACAAAAAAACTGCTTCTGCTGCTAGCGATTTGGCCTGCACAACACACCAGTCACTGTGTGTGCAGTGCAAGGGGAAGCCATATAGTGGTGTATCAGTGGTGTTGGTTGTTGGGCTGCCTTCTAAAGCTTCCTGACATTCCTGCATTGCTGTTTACCCACTGCTCCGCAAACTGCTTTTTTAAAAGCAATCCCAATTTTTTTTTTTGTCCTGAGAAGAAAAAAAAACTGCTTCTGCTGCTAGCAATTTGGCCTGCACAACACACCAGTCACTGTGTGTGCAGTGCAAGGGGAGGCTATATTGTGGTGTATCAGTGGTGTTGGTTGTTGGGCTGCCTTTTAAGGCTTCCTGACAGGCTGGCATTGCTGTTTACCCACTGCTCTGCAAACTGCTTTTTTAAAAGCAATCCAATCTCCCTTATCCTCTAGTCACTTTTGTCACAGCTGTGCCATCGAGCCTGTGACATAGCGCTCAGATATCAGTGGGCCTCACACAATCCAAAAGTGTCCAGTGTCCAAAAGTGTGTGCAGAGATTCAAAATCTCCCTTATCCTCTAGTCACTTTGGTCACAGCTGTGCCATCGAGCCTGTCACATAGCGCTCAGATATCAGTGGGCCTCACACAATCCAAAAGTGTCCAGTGTCCAAAAGTGTGTGCAGAGATTCAAAATCTCCCTTATCCTCTAGTCACTTTGGTCACAGCTGTGCCATCGAGCCTGTCACATAGCGCTCAGATATTCATTGGGCCTCACACAATCCAAAAGTGTCCAGTGTCCAAACGTGTGTGCAGAGATTCAAAATCTCCCTTATCCTCTAGTCACTTTGGTCACAGCTGTGCCATCGAGCCTGTCACATAGCGCTCAGATATCAGTGGGCCTCACACAATCCAAAAGTGTCCAGTGTCCAAAAGTGTGTGCAGAGATTCAAAATCTCCCTTATCCTCTAGTCACTTTGGCCACAGCTGTGCCATCGAGCCTGTCACATAGCGCTCAGATATTCATTGGGCCTCACACAATCCAAAAGTGTCCAGTGTCCAAAAGTGTGTGCAGAGATTCAAAATCTCCCTTATCCTCTAGTCACTTTGGTCACAGCTGTGCCATCGAGCCTGTCACATAGCGCTCAGATATCAGTGGGCCTCACACAATCCAAAAGTGTCCAGTGTCCAAAAGTGTGTGCAGAGATTCAAAATCTCCCTTATCCTCTAGTCACTTTGGTCACAGCTGTGCCATCGAGCCTGTCACATAGCGCTCAGATATCAGTGGGCCTCACACAATCCAAAAGTGTCCAGTGTCCAAAAGTGTGCAGAGATTCAAAATCTCCCTTATCCTCTAGTCACTTTGGTCACAGATGTGCCATCGAGCCTGTCACATAGCGCTCAGATATTCATTGGGCCTCACACAATCCAAAAGTGTCCAGTGTCCAAAAGTGTGAGCAGAGATTCAAAATCTCCCTTATCCTCTAGTCACTTTGGTCACAGCTGTGCCATCGAGCCTGTCACATAGCGCTCAGATATCAGTGGGCCTCACACAATCCAAAAGTGTCCAGTGTCCAAAAGTGTGTGCAGAGATTCAAAATCTCCCTTATCCTCTAGTCACTTTGGTCACAGCTGTGCCATCGAGCCTGTCACATAGCGCTCAGATATTCATTGGGCCTCACACAATCCAAAAGTGTCCAGTGTCCAAAAGTGTGTGCAGAGATTCAAAATCTCCCTTATCCTCTAGTCACTTTGGTCACAGCTGTGCCATCGAGCCTGTCACATAGCGCTCAGATATCAGTGGGCCTCACACAATCCAAAAGTGTCCAGTGTCCACAAGTGTCTGCAGAAATTCAAAATCTCCCCTGTCCTATAGACACCTTGTACCTTGTTTTACATTACTATATAGTTTGTTGGATTTTGTCTACATTTCTACCAAAAATGAGGAAGGCTGGTGGAAGAGGCCATGGAATTGGGCGGGGGTTGGCAGCTGGTAATGATGGTGTTGGTGGTGGATCTGATGGTAGTGGCAAGAGCAAAATAGGACCGAATGCAGGAGGTGCTGACCCTGCATCATCGTCTGGCTACATAAGGCCTCGAACGCTTAGTTTTCTGGGAGTTTGCAAACCGCTTTTAAAGCCAGAGCATCAGGAAAAAGTTTTGTCTTACATTGCTGACTCAGCCTCCAGCTCTATCGCCTCCTCTTCTTCAGTTGTAAAAAGTAAAAGCACTGAGTCGTCATTGGAGGCTCATGTTCATGAACCACACCTTTCCTTGTGTCCTTCACCCCAACCAAGATTGAAGGATGACGCAGGCCATACTACTGATTACTCCATGGAGCTGTTTTCACATACCATGCCTGGATTATCAAGTGAAATGGTGAATTACCCAGGCCAAGATGAATCTGACAAGGAGTGCACTGATGCACAGCCGCTGATGGATGATTCTGCTGGTACATTCTCTCATAGCACTACATTGTCCTCGCAGTGTACAGAGCCAGATTCTGACCCTGATGAGACTCAGGTGCCCCTTCCCGCACACTATACCACCATACACGGTGACACAGAGGAAGGTGCACATGACATAGAAGAGGAGGTGATGGATGACCCAGTTGTTGACCCAGATTGGCATCCATTGGGGAAGAGGGTGCTGCTTCCAATAGCTCAGATGAGGAGCATCCACAGCAGACATCGACATCGCAACAGCTGTTATCTGGCAGGCCCGGAGCACTCCAAAGACAGGTTCCAAACATCAAAAGAGTTGCTGGACAGCTTGTCCAGAGGGTCAAAAGATCACAGCGTGCTAGGCAGCAAAATGTCTGCCAAAGTAGGAAGAGTGCAGTGTGGCACTTTTTTGACCAAAATCCTCATGATCAGGCCAAGGTTATCTGTAAGAAGTGCGCAAAGACCTTTAGCCGAGGGAAAAATCTGAAAAATTTGAATACCAGTTGCATGCTTAGACGTTTAACCAGCATGCACTTGCAAGCATGGACACAACACCAAACCTCAAGTGCCACATGTGCAACTGATCACAACGAAGGTAGTCAGCAATGCTACATTGTTTCCCCCACTGTAAGCCCACCGGTTAGCACAGCAGCAAATGTTGAGGTGTCGTTGCAAGGCCACAGCAGTCAGGGAATCCCACTGTTATATCAACGAAAGACTGATTCTAGGCCATCAGAAAGAACACCAACTCCATCACCATCATCAACCCTCTCTCAGTCCGCCCTGTCCACCGCTACTTCCACCATATGCAGCTCTCAAGTCCAGCTCACCCTCCCAGACACTATGAGTAGGTCAAGAAAGTACTCAGTCTCTCATCCACGTACACTGGGTTTGAACGCCCACATTGCCAAACTAATCTCGTTTGAGATGATGCCCTTTCGGTTGGTGGAAAGCACAGCTTTCCGCGAACTCAAGGCCTATGCAGTACCACGCTATGACCTACCCAGTCACCACTTCTTCTCTCGCAAAGCCATCCCAGCCCTCCACCATCATGTGAAAGACCGCATTGTCCATGCACTCAAGCAGTCAGTGAGCGGAAAGGTGCACCTCACAACTGATGCATGGTCCAGTCGGCATGGCCAGGGCCGTTACGTGTCCATCACTGCGCACTGGGTTAATGTGGTGGATGCAGGGTCCACAGGGGACAGCGGTGGTGGGACAGTGCTGCCTAGCCCACGGTATAGGAAACAGTTGGCTGTAGGCGTTTGACCCTCCTCCTCCTCCTCCTCCTCCAGAAGCGAAAGCTCGTCCACAGAGCGCAGTCGTACGAGCACTCCATCTGCAGCTGCCACTGTTGCACACGATGTGTCCCCCTATCGAGCAGCTAGTGGAAAGCGTCAGCAGGCTGTGTTGCAGATGATGTGCTTGGGCGACAGACACACCGCCGAGGTGCTGGCCGAGTACTTGAAGCGACAAACTGAGTCATGGCTGGGCAGTGTACATCTTGAGGCAGGCAAGGTAGTTAGTGATAACGGCCGTAATTTTGTGGCAGCCATAGCCCTTTCAAAACTCAGCCACATACCTTGCTTGGCTCACACCTTGAACCTGGTGGTGCAGTGCTTCCTCAAAAATTATCCGGAGTTAACAGCCCTGCTCCAGAAGGTGCGAAGACTGTGCGCGCACATCCGCCGGT
Source organism: Dendrobates tinctorius (assembly GCF_039654945.1). Lineage (NCBI taxonomy): Eukaryota > Metazoa > Chordata > Amphibia > Anura > Dendrobatidae > Dendrobates > Dendrobates tinctorius. The sequence goes on from NW_027361683.1 coordinate 51,102,938, forward strand.
CGCCTGTACACTCCGTTCGTATGCAGAAGCTGCAGCGATTGCTCCACCTTCCCAACCACCGCCTCATTATCGACATTGCAACAAGGTGGAACTCCACCCTGCACATGGTGGATCTGCCAAAATGATGAACGATGACGACTACTGGTTGGCCAGCATCCTGGATCCACGCTATAAAGGCAAATTACAAAACATCATGCCACAGGAGAACCTTGACCTAATATTGGCTAATAAACAAGCAACTCTGGTAAATCGGTTGCTTGAGGCATTCCCAGCACACAGCACCGGTGATGGTTCTCACACGAGCCGTATGGGCCGGGGGCAGCTTGGCAGAGGTGTTCGTGGTGCACACAGCAGAAGTGGCGTTGGAGACAGGGGTTTCATGACAATGTTGTGGACTGATTTTTCAAATACCGCTCACACAACTGGTAATACTGCATCGATGGAAAGTGACAGGAGACAGCAGTTGTCAACTATGGTTACAAACTACTTTTCCTCCCATATCGATGTTCTCCCACACAGGTCATTCCCCTTTGACTATTGGGCCGCTAAACTGGACACCTGGCCTGAATTGGCACAATATGCCTTACAGGAGCTCGCTTGCCCAGCTGCAAGTGTGCTATCGGAAAGAGTCTTCAGTGCAGCTGGATCAATCCTGACAGAAAAAAGGACCCGTCTGTCAACCCAAAATGTGGATGATCTAACCTTCATTAAAATGAACCACGCATGGGTTTCCAAGGATTTTGTCCCACCTTCCCCTGATGACACATAGGGTGACAGAAAAATGGCTTGCTTTGGTCCACCTCTTCCTGGGACTTCACCTATTTCGCCTTTTGCATCAGCTGAATGTCCAACATCAACCTATGCCACTTTCTAAAACTCCCTAACTGTGCTGCCTCCCCCCCCATGGCCGGGGTCACCACCTAGCGCACGACACCGTGCGAGTGCCGTTGCCCTGGACAGGTGGGTAGGCTGACTCTTGGGCGCGGGCACTGGCACAGGGTCCCTCATAGTGCAATCAAGTGTCTCTGTCGGTGGTGGTGCACACCCGCCGTCAGACACACCGCTGTACTATGAGGGGCCCAGTGCCAGTACAGACGCCCACGAGTGGGCCCCCCTTGCTTGGGCAGGGCCCCAGCATTTGCAATCTTTAACTCTCCCTGCTCCTCCGCTGTGTAATCTGGGCCGTCAAATCCATACTGTGCCTGACACCGTCTGAGCCTGCCTCCTGATGTATAGACATATATTTTGAATGTGTACGCTATCCATACATGTTATCTGGGGATACGGTACCCTTTCTAACCTTTGTGCAATCACGTGCAATCCATACTGGGCCTAACACCGTCTGAGCCTGCCTCCTGAGACATATATTTTGAATGTGTACGCTATCCATACATGTTATCTGGGGAAACGGTACCCTTTCTAACCTTTGTGCAATCACGTGCAATCCATACTGGGCCTGACACCGTCTGAGCCTGCCTCCTGAGACATATATTTTGAATGTGTACGCTATCCATACATGTTATCTGGGGAAACGGTACCCTTTCTAACCTTTGTGCAATCACGTGCAATCCATACTGGGCCTGACACCATCTGAGCCTGCCTCCTGAGACATATATTTTGAATGTGTACGCTATCCATACATGTTATCTGGGGATACGGTACCCTTTCTCACCTTTGTGCAATCACGTGTAATCCATACTGGGCGTGAGAACGGCTGGCGAGCTGTTAAACAAGCTACAGCACCTGTGGTTTGCACACGTAAGTTTTTCATTTTTTCAGGAATGACGGTTAGGCCTAATTCCGGAACTGCGGTTGACCTGCACTTACTGGGAAATCATTGTTCGCGGGTAATAATTGTAATCAGTGATCCCCATCACTAACGTTGTTCAGCGGGTTATCTGCACCTGTAAGCGACAAACGCTGGCCTTTTCAGTGTAGCGCACATGCAGCCACGGACATGTAAGGGCATGACACACCAGTTATTGGCCAATCTCATGTGCCAGAGCCTCACGTGTCCCTCTAGTAAGCCGGACTCAGACCGCGGGGCATGACGCAGTCTCATTCGTTAACGGAATTAAGCTTGCAATGTGTGCATCTGTTCTGTAGCTGGCATGGTTGAGGTTTCCCAGGTGGAGTCGAATTTAACCGTAGGCTCCACTCCTGGTGGTGCCCTTCTGGACATTCCTTTAAGGTTCAGCTTTGCAACCATACTGCCCACGTAAAACAAACACTTTGCCTTCATGAACGCTGTTTGGAGGGTCATGACTCGTGGGAATAACGCCGCCCAATCAGTTAACCTGCTAGAGAGATCCTTCGTTGCTCCCAAGCATGACATCACACTCCCTAGGAAGAAGGTAATGCCACTGTGGCGACCGTACTCCTGGGGGTGACACAAGTGCACTGATGCCCAGCCACTGCTCGATGAATCTGCTGGTACATTGCCCCAGACCACTACATTCCCCTCGCACGCTACACGACCTGAATCTGACCCTGATGAAACTCAGGTTACCCTTCCCATATACAGTTCCATCTTACACGGTGACAAAGAGGAAGCTGCAGATGAAAGTGCAGGTTCGGCCCACCCGCCATCAGACACACCACCGTACTATCAGGGGCCCTGTGCCAGTGCCATCGCCAACGAGTGGGCCCCCCTGCTTGCTCAGGAGCACAGCACTTGCAAAGTTGAAATACTGTGCAGTGAGATGGAAGATGGGGACGACAAGGAGTCCAGACAAGTACAGGGATTCCCTAGCGAGGAGACTTATTTGATTGTTTTCACTGTTGGGACAGCAATTTTTGGGGAGCACTATACTCTGGAGAATGATAGATGGGGCCCACCATACACTGGAACAGTCCAAAGGTGGACATCAGACACTGGAGCAGCATTTACAGGGCCCATTATACACTAGAGCATTAGAAATGGGGCCCATTATGTTTGGAGCATTATTTGGGCCCATAAGACAGTGGAGCTTCATCCATGGGGACCAACATATACTGTAGCATTATGTGGAGCTCATCATATACTGTTTCAAACATTATATGGGACCAATGATTCTGTATGGAGAAATAGATGGGCCTCTTCATGAGATGTAAAAAGTGAGGTATTTTTCATTGTACTATACCGCTATTTCTCTGCCGTATCGGAGCATGATGAGTTGTGGTATGTGTTAAAGGGGCGCTCTTTCGCCCAGGGCACATGAAAACCTGCAGCCAGCCCTCCCCCCCCACAACTTTAGCCAAATAACCCCCATTTTTCAGTGCGTAACTTGTATTATGAAGTTAATTAAGGTTGACAAGCTTAAGTAAGAAGAATTGATGCTTTTGGCATTCAAATGGGCACTGTAGGTGTGTTTCCTGTCCTCCTCTCACTGCCGACTTTTATTCCCCATTGACTTACATTGGGTTTCGTGTTTCGGGATGACCCCGACTTTTCCCTATAATCGGACGATCTTGCTCGACCCGACTTTTGGAAAAGTCGGGTTTCACGAAACGAAACGCGACCCTAAAAAACCAAAAGTCGCTCAACTCTAGTCATCACATTGCCCACAGTGTCCGTCCTTCTTGATTGGCTGAAAAAGGGCGCAAAAGCATCTTTTGAAATGCGACTTTGGCGCGATGGTCGCCGACCTCGTGGCCGACCTCACGCTAAGGTCGGGTTTCGCTTCATGAAACCCGACTTTGGCGAAAGTCGGCGACTTTTGAATTTTTTCAACCCGTTTCGCTCAACTCTAAATTCAAGTCTCATAGACCCACACCCCTACATTGTGCCTACTTCTTAACTGTGTTTCATGCAATGTTTCTTCCTTAGATGAGCGTGTTCTGTACTGTTATAGGCCCGTGAATTTGGGGCAAGAGGGGGCTGTGATGGCAATATTATATTTTGAAAAAAGGAACCCCCCATGGGGAATTGTTTGTCAGCTCATGCACTTCATTACAAGTCTCATAGACCCACACCCCTACATTGGGCCTACTTCTTAACTCGTTTTCCTGCAATGTCTCTTCCTTATCTCTGACTACCTGACCTAGATGAACGTGTTCTGTATTGTTATAGGCCAGTGAATTTTGGGCAAGGGGTGCTGTGATGGCAATAGTATATTTTGCAAAGATATATACACTGGCGCAACTAATAGTAAAACGGGCTACTGGTACCTAGACAGAAACTGTGCTTCTACTGTCAAGGAAGGCTTAAATAAATAAAGGAAGGTACCGCACTCCAAATTGCATGGGACGGCTCCGTAATAATGAAAGTGAAAGTGGATGACATGCACCTCACACATATACCCGACACTCTGAGCGTGAAGGAGGCACAAATCTACCAAGCCAGCAATAATTCACTACTGAAAGGTGATGGACAAATGCCGCAACTTATGCAGACTTACCCTGACTTGACTCCAGCTGAATGAAGGTGCTGTACCAATCACAGTGAATAGTCCATAATGGTGCTGGATAGGTATGTGACAAGCTGAGATGATGAGGTGAATGAGCTTGGATGACTGGGGTGCAAGTGGTGAATCGAGCCGGGCAGAGCTAGAACCGCTCCGGCCGGTAGCGTCCTGGATGCTCGGCTGGAGGATGGCTGACACTGTACTGCACTGAACCCCCCTTTGGGGAATTGTTTGTTATCTCATGCACTTCATTACAATGACACCCCTACATTGGGCCTACTTCTTAACTCGTTTTCCTGCAATGTCTCTTCCTTATCTCCAAATACATGACCTAGATGAACGTGTTCTGTACTATTATAGGCTGTAGAATTTTGGCCAAGGGGGGCTCTGATGGCCATAGTTTATTTATGCAAAAAGGAACCCCCCATTGCTGAAATGCTAGTCAGGCTATGCACTCCATTACAAGTCTCGGAGACCCACACCCCTACATTGAGCCTACTTCTTACCTCGGTTTCCTGCAATGTCTCTTCCTTATCTCAGACTACATGACCTGGGTGAACATGTTTTGTACTGTTATATGGCAGTGAATTTTTGGTAAGGGGGGCTTTGATGGCAATAGTATAATTTTTAAAAAGGTATCCCTCATTGGTGAAACCACATCCTTGTTGGCAAAGACTTGATAACATTTATGAGATTTAGATTTCAATATGCTTTGTGAACAATGCAAACATTAACCAGAGTAAAATTATAAAAGCCATCTTTAGAAATGTTTAATAGCACTGTGATAAGAATACAATTTTGATTCTTAAAATTGTAGGCATAAATGTTCTTCAAAACATGAACAAAGTTTTATATATGCCAAATCTAAAACCTTAAGAATTGTGTTAGAAAACTATTGGCACGTTGCTTTTAGAAAGTATAAGGGTTACTGCCTGATGGAGCATAAAAGGTCAAAGGATCAAACATGGCAGCTGGATCATTGCCAAAAGAAACAGGAGCCTGAAAGATGTGTGCCATAGGACATGATGGCCAAAGAGGGGTTGCTGCTGGTATGGGGTTTGGCTGGTTAGTTGGGGACATAGACTGAAAATTATTCTTGTTTTGGTCAGCAATTTTGTGCAGGTTATTTGACAGATAAGTCAGAATATTTATCATCTCTGGCATGCCCACTTCTCCCATACCAGGTATCTCCTGCACTACAGGTGGGTGTCCTTTTTCCGCCATCAAAATCTCCTCCCTTTCAACATCTGCTAATATAGATGTGAATATATCATCAGAAATATCCTGATCCTCCTCTCTCTGAATTTTGGGGAGCTTTCTGGGACATGAAGACCAGAATGGATGGTTTGGAAAAAGTAGAGCCAGTAAGGCTGGTTTCACACTTGCGTTTTTTTGCGCAAAAAAACGCATGCGTTTTTTTCCCTATACTTTACATGGGTGTGCATACACATGCGTTTGTACGCGTTTGTATGCGCATGCGGTTTTTTGTAGTGTGCGCTCGGGCGCACAAAATGCATCTTGTTGCATTTTTTGTGCATCCGACTTGTCCCAAAGAAACGCATGCGCACGCAATGCACACAAAATTCACCCAAACACCCATTATAGTCTATGGGTGCGCTGACGTGCACATGGTAATGCGCAAGTCAGCGCAAAAAACGCATGCTTTTTTTTAAAAAAACATACGCAAAAAACGCACTCTAACGCATGATGCTTTTTTATGTGCGTTTGCACTGCACACGGTGCGCAGCGCAAAAAAACGCAAATGTGAAAGTAGCCTAAAAGATGAGGATGTTCATCCTCAAGACCTGGCCCCCCTGGCGAAGTTTAGCAGGTATTGGCTGGCATGCTGGAAGTGGAATTATAAAGGCCTCCATGTTGTTGGCATTGATAATTGCTTATCTTACTTTGTGGTTGAGGTAGGAATAGAGCCGACTGTAGAACATTGCATCACTGCAGGTCTGGGGACAGAAACGCAGGAGGCACATATCCTTGGTACATGCAGGCCAGATGAGATCCACATATTCCCAGACTGATTCCTGAGAGATAACGCTTTTAATTGTGATCTTCTTTGGTAATTTCTGACAAAGGTGGGCACTATATCCTGAAACTTGCATGGCTGTAACTTTAAACGTCTTAATAGAAATCATCTGAATCAAGCCTTTCCATACTGCAGTTTCAGATGAGGAGGCGTTCTCACTTTTTATGCCTAAGGCTAGTTTCACACTTGCGCCTTTTTGCGCAGCGTTTCGAGCGCACATGATACGCATGCAAAAACCACTTACAAACGCTTGTAAATGCTGCAATTTTTTGCTGCATCATCGTGCTCATTACGACAAAAAACGCTGCATTTGTATGCGTTTTCACGCGTTTTTCCATGCGTTTGCATTTTTTATGCGCATGGTGTCACAATCACAGGAGGAAAATCCTTGAAAAATTCTTGGAACAGACTCCACCAATGGGACAGCAGTGGGCTTGTGTTATGGGAATTCTTTATATAGACACAGTTTACAGCTGAATTCTTCACATTTGCTTTCATTTTCTCTTGAAAACATGGATCTGCACTGGAAGAGTTTTCACTTCAACTTGGATCTGGACATCAGGATGGCTCAGGCTTATGCAGTTGCTTGCCATCAACAAAGGGAGAGAGAGAGATAGCGAAGACGGCAGCGGTGGCAAGTGTGGATACATCCGATTACTGAACTCCGGGAGAGCCGCGGAGCGTACCACACCCTCTACAGCGAGCTCCAGGGAAACCCAGAGAAATTTACTGATTACACATGGATGTCCCAACAAAGCTTCAGGTATTTGCTTGGTCATGTCCAAGATGCCATCCGGAGACAGGACACACAGCTCCGTCATGCGATTCCTCCTGAGGAACGGCTCCATTACGGTACGTAGTACTGCAAAACCAATGCCTGCATAATTTTCTTTGTTCTCACATGTACTATTCCAAAGCTGGCAGAATTATTGTTCTGCCATGTAGTTAACCAAAGGCTGCAGTATTATTTTTATGCCATGTAGTAAAGAAAAGGCTGCATATTTATTTGTATGCCATTTTTTTTTTTTTTTAATTTTATTTTTTGGTGTTGTAAAAATCCATATACACAAATATTAATTTTTGTTGTTTCTTGGTTTCCCAGATTCCTGGCTACTGGAGAGAGCCTCTCTTCACTGCACTTCCAGTACCGGATTGGAATATCAACCTTGTCTGGAATTGTTGCGGACACCTGCCGGGCTTTGTGGGCCGTTCTCTGTCCCAGATTTATGCCCCTGCCCACCGCGGAAAAGTGGATGGAAATTGCTGAAAGATTCTGGACAGTCTGCAATTTCCCAATCTGTTTGGATGCGGTTGATGGGAAACACATCAGTGTTATAAAACCAAAAAGAACAGGTTCTGAGTACTATAACTATAAAAAGTACTTTTCTACAGTACTCATGGCCATTTCGGATGCAGACTGTATGTTTGTTGCAGTTGACATTGGGGCATTTGGCCATGGGAATGACTCCCAGGCTTTTAAGAACTCTGACATGGGCCGGAGGTTGTATGGCAACCAGTTCAATTTCCCCATGCCACGGCCTCTTCCCAACACCGAAGGTCCACCACAGCCCTTTGTAATGGTTGGGGATGAGGCATTCCAGATGTGCCAAAACCTGCTCAAACCCTACTCCAGCCGGGACTTGGACCACACCAAAAGAATTTTTAATTACAGGCTGACCAGAGCAAGAAGAACTGATGAGTGTGCCTTTAGTGTACTTGTCTCCAGATGGCGCATTCTCGGCACAGCCATTAATCTGAAACTGGAAACAGTGGATGAGATGGTGAAGGCCTGTGTGGTTCTACATAATTTTGCGATGGTTAGAGAGCACCCCAACTTTGAACACGATGATGCAGCTCCTAACCCATAGCCTGAATTTACTCAGCACCCTCTCATGTCATCCGTTGAAGTTGGCCAAATGAGGGACCAATTTGCGGCCTACTTCAACTCAGATGTAGGACGGGTGGAATGGCAAGATCAAATGGTGTAAAAAAGTTTTCTTTTGTGTGTATGTTAATAAAAAACCTGTGTGGATACCTGTGCCGAGTGCACTCTGTCTTTTTACACTTCAATACAATAATCAACTAGCCAGGTGTACCAGTGAATTCATGATTCTTTGTTTTGTGCATCATGAATTTACTAGAACTCCTGACCAGGTGAATATACATACACACAAGTTGTATGATCTTTGTCAACTCTACACTTTGAGTTCAATTTGCAGTGATGGTGGAGATAATACAACTAATTTTTGTGTCACCTGGCCTGATGCTAAAAATAGTGATTTGGGAATGCAGTAACATCCCTCATTATTTATGACAACTAACACTGTGGCTTCAGTTTGCATGCAGACTGTAGACATAATAAAGTTTATACAACTTCTACAATACCCAGGCCTGGTGTTATGCTGATGTGAGGACGCCAAAAGTAACGCATCCTGACTTCAGAAGGTTATCACACATGGGCAGGAGATTACACTTAAGAGGTAAACTGCACCATCGCTACAGTCTGATAGAAATATATGCAGACTGAAGCGACGCTGCAGGTTAAAACTCATGTGTATTTACCTGCCCAGGTGTGATAGTTATGATACAAGGGCAGGGTATTGTACATATGGCATGTATTTTCCCCATCATCTCCTCAGTTTATCAACACACACTGAATAGAGGATGTGGTTAATTACAAGGTATATCTAGAATCACCTTGCCTTGCATCACAAAAAGTTAAATGATGATGGAAAAAACACACCATAGTCAATTAACTTTTTATGATACCTGGCAAGGTAACAATAGATACGCCTTGTACACCATCCTCTATTCAGTCTGTGTAATATTAGCTGACTGAAGAGACTGTTTGGGGAAAATAAAAGTCATATAGATTTGTGTTTTTGACTACACATATCTCCAAGTCTGACACAAGAAACATGTGTCAGTAATGAAGCTGTGTGGTGGCAAAAACGCAAAGTGTATGGCACAGAGTGTGTACGGCGCAGTGTGTGTAGGCGGTGAAAGACACATTAATCAAATTGTATTTTGTGAAAGCAGAATTGCACATTTATTTAAAAAAAAATTATTTTGAAGGACGTTTGGGGGAAGAGTGGGATACTTTGGGGGTGTGGAGAGACGAGGAACGGCTGGAAGTTGAGGAAGGGGTTCTAGGTGAAGGGGCGACTAAAGTAGTGGGGAAGAGAGCTCAGGGCTGGAAATGGAGGCAGGTTGAGAAACATTGGAAGGAGAGGGGGGAGTGATAAACAAAGTCTTTTGTTTCTTGTGCTTCTTTGGGGCAGGAATCTCCTGCCTGGACCGACTACCACCGTGTGACCGCCTTACATTGCTCGACCGTGTCCGTGATGAGAAAAAGAGGGAATGTGGGTCACCCCTCTGCTGCTTGGTGGTGGCAGTGCTCCTTGAAGGAGAATATGTGGTGTCGGTGCTCCTAGAAGGAGAAGTGGTGTCGGTGCTTCTTGTGGGAGAATTGGTTAGTGGTGCTCCTACAAGGAGAAGTAGTGGCGGTGCTCCTAGTAGGGGAAGTGGTGGCGGTGCTCCTATGATGAGGAGTAGTGGCGGTGCTCCTAGGAGGTGAAGTGGTGGCGGTGCTCCTATGATGAGGACTGGTGGCGGTGCTCCTAGGAGGTTAAGTGGTGGCGGTGCTCCTAGGAGGTGAAGTGGTGGCGGTGCTCCTATGATGAAGAGTGGTGGCGGTGCTCCTAGGAGGAGAAGTGGTGGTGGTGCTCCTATGATGAGGAGTGGTGATGGTGCTCCTTGAATGATGAGGAGTGGTGGCGGTAGTCCCATAATGATGCTGAGTGGTGGTAGTGCTCCTAGACGGAGATGTTGCGTCGGTGCTCTGAACAGAATAGGTGGCCGTTGCCCAAGCAGGTTGTGCAGTGGCGGTGCGCCAAGATGGTGGAACAGTGGTGGTAGTGCTGCTCCAGACAGGAGCAGCGCTTGCCACGGTGTTGGCGGGGGTAGAGTGTCCAGCAGCACTCGGCATTGGTGTGATGTAGTGGTGTCTGGCTTGGCTAGGAATGCAGGTGGCTGTGCAGTGGTATGCAGCAGAAGTCGGTACTGTGGTGAAGCGAATCAGTAGTGGCACAGGTGTGAATGACCACTGACTGCTGCACGTACTGATTCTGCTGCATAGCCTGTAAGTAAGCAGTGTTGCAGGCCTGTAACACATTCAGCTGTTGCTCAGGACTAAGGTGTTCCACCATGCCCTGTTCTTTTACTAAGAAATGGTGCACTGGTCTGTTGAGGTCGGCCTCCAGCTGGTCAAGGCACTGGTCGACAGAGTGGAAGCGGTGTTCCATGTGGGTAAAACCGCGTTACAATACACAATGCAGTCACTGTTGATCCTGAGGACACTGGTGTGTTTTCTGCAAGAAAATATCTTGCAAGAAACACACCAGTGTCATCTTCAGCAAGAGTTAAAGCATGATCAATGCAGTATTACAATACACAATGCAGTCAATGTTGTTCCTGTGGACACTGATATGTTTCCTGATAGAATATAACTATCAAGAAACACAATAATATCCTCATGAACAAGATTCAAGAAGTGATCAATACAGCAGTAAAAAACACAAAGCAGTCACTGTTGATCCTGAGGACACTGATGTGTTTCCTGATAGAATATGTCTTGCAAGAAACACCAGTATCATCAGCAGCAAGAGTTAAAGCATGATCAATACAGCATTACAATACACAATGCAGTCATTGTTGGTCCTGAGGACACTGGCGTATTTCCTACAAAAATATATCTTGCAAGAAACACACCATTATCATTATCAGCAAGAGTAAAAGCATGATCAATACAGCATTACAATACACAATGCAGTCACTGTTGATCCTGAGGACACTGGTGTGTTTATTGCAAGAATATATCTTGCAAGAAACACACCAGTATCATCAGCAGCAAGGGTTAAAGCATGATCAATGCAGCATTACAATACACAATGCAGTCACTGTTGTTCCTGAGGACATTGATATGTTTCCTGATAGAATATATCTATCGAGAAACACAAGTATCCTCATGAACAAGATTCTTGCCATGATCAATACAGCAGTAAAAAACAATGCAGTCACTGTTATTCCTGAGAACACTGATATGCTTCCTGATAGAATATATCTATCAAGAAACACAATAGTGTCCTCATGAACAAGATTCAAGGCGTGATCAATACAGCAGTATAAAACAAAAAGCAGTCACTGTTGATCCTGAGGACACTGTTATGTTCCTTGATAGAATATATCTATTAAGAAACACAACAGTATCCTCATGAACAAGATTCTTGCCATGATCAATACAGCAGTAAAAAACACAAAGCAGTCACTGTTGATCCTGAGGACAATGTTATGTTCCCTGATAGAATATATCTATCAGGAAACACAACAGTATCCTCTGGAACAAGAGTCAATGCGGCATCACACAGCAGGGAAATACTTACTAAACACCTTTTTGGAAGCTGCAGAGGCACTGTCCCAGCCATCCATCAACGCTGCGGCCACCTCATTCCAGAGCTGCTGGGTCACCACAGTGTCCTTGTACTGCTGGTCACAGCTGTCCCACAATGGTACATGGTCCTGGACAGGGCAGATCAGGTGCTCGTAGTCGAGATAGAATCGTAGTGTTGGAAGGGACCTCATGGGCCATCTGGTCCAACCCCCTGCTCAAAGCAGGATTCACTAAATCATCCCAGTCAGATGTCTGTCCAGCCTCTGTTTGAAGACTTCCATTGAAGGCGAACTCACCACTTCTCGTGGCAGCTTGTTCCACTTATTTGTCACTCTGTCAAAAAGTGTTTTCTAATATCTAATCTGTGTCTCCTCCCATTCAGTTTCATCCCATTGCTTCTAGTCTTTCCTTGTGCAAATGAGAATAAAGTTGATCCTTCTACAATGTGACAGCCCTTTAGATATTTGTAGACAGCAATTAAGTCTCCTCTCAGTCTTCTCTTTTGCAAACTAAACAATCCCAAATCCTGCAACCTTTCCTCATAAGACAGGGTTTGCAGACCGGTCACCATTCTGGTTGCTCTTTTCTGAACTTGCTCCAGTTTGTTGATGTCTTTTTTAAAATGTGGTGCCCAAAACTGGACACAATGTTCCAGATGAGGTCTGACCAAAGAGGAGTAGAGGGAAATAATGACTTCACGTGATCTAGACTGTATGCTTCTGTTAACACATCCTAGAATTGCATTTGCCTTTTTTGCTGCTGCATCACACTGTTGACTCATATTCAGTCTGTGATCTATTAGTATACCCAAGTCTTTTTCACATGTGCTGTTGCTTAGGCCTATTCCTCCCATTCTGTATATGCTTTTTTCATTTTTATTGCCCAGATGTAGTACTTTGCATTTTTCCCTGTTAAAAACCATTCTGTTAGTTGCTGCCCACTTCTCCAGTTTATTTATATCTTTTTGAACCCTCTCTCTCTTCTCTAGTATTAGCTATCCCTCCTAGCTTTGTGTCATCAGCAAATTTAATCAGTTTACCCTCAATTCCTTCATCTAAATCATTGACAAAGATGTTGAAAAATACAGGGCCCAGGAACAGAGCCCTGTGGTACCCCACTTGAGACATTCTTCCAACTGGATGTGCAGCCATTTACGACCACTCTTTGGGTCCGATCACTAAGCCAGTTATGAATCCACCTAACAGTTGCCTTGTCCATTCCATACTTAGTCATTTTTTCAATAAGGATTGTATGAGATACTTTGTCAAATGCTTTGCTGAAGTCAAGATATACTATATCTACAGCATTTCCTTGATCCACCCAATCAGTGATTCCGTCATAGAAGGAAATTAAGTTAGTCTGACATGACTTATTAGTTACAAACCCATGCTGACTCTGTTTAATCACTTCATTCTTATCCAGCTACTGACATACATGTTGTTTAATAATTTGTTCAAAGATCTTTCCTGGTATAGAAGTCAGACTCACCGGCCTATAGTTGCCTTGGTCCACCTTCTTCCCCTTTTTGAAGATAGGAACAACATTTGCTCTTCTCCAGTCTTCTGGGACTTCTCCAAGAATTTTCAAAGATTATGGAGTGGAGAGGGGTTCAAAAATTTCTTCTGCTATCTCCTTCAGTACTCTGGGGTGTAATTCATCTGGACCTGGAGACTTGAATTCATTTAGGTTAGCTAAGTGCTTCCTCACTATCTTTCTGTTTATAGATATCCTGGATTCTTTTCCCTTAATAGAACAGTTGATGTTACATTTCCTTTCTGAGAGAAAACAGATGCAAAATAGGAATTTAAAAGTTCGGCCTTCTCAACATCCTGTCTTACCATTTCATCATTTTCATCTTGTAAAAATCCTATAGCATCTTTGACTTTTCTTTTACTTTTTACATATCCCCAAAATCCTTTATTATTGCTTTTGACATCTCTTGCAAGCCTCAATTCATTGTCAGCTTTAGTAATCTGATTTGTGCCCTGCAGGTTCTGCAGACAGCATTATATTCTTCTTTAGATATGCCTCCCTCTTTCCATTTTATAAACATTTTTTTCTTCCTTTTTAGCATGTGCTTAAGTTCTGTGTTCATCCATCCTGGCTTCCTTAAATGCTTCCTATTCTTCCCTCTTTTCGGAATTGTTAACAATTGTGCTTTGAGAATTTCATTTTTCAAGATTTCCCATCCTTCCTGGACATTTTTGTCTCTAAGGATATCCAGCCATTGGATCCCTCCAATTCTCTTTCTGAATCCCTTAAAATCTGCCTTTCTGAAATCTAACCTTGACGTCTGAGTCTTCCTATAGTTATCCAAAATTCTAAAATAGCATGGTCGCTACCTCCTAGGGTCCCAGCCACTTTTACCTCCTCAACCATTTCCTCCCTGTTTATAAGGATTAGATCCAAGGTAGCAGTTCCCCTTGTTTTCTCCCCTACCTTTTGGAAGATAAAGTTGTCAGCAAGAGAGGATAAGAATTTCCTTGACCTGTTAGTATTGCCTGAGAGAGATTCCCAACAAATGTCTGGATAGTTGAAATCTCCCATGACAACTATGTCATATTTTTTGGAGAACTTGGCCATTTGATGCATAAAGAGTTCATGCATATCTTCAGCTTGCACAGGCGGCCTGTAGTAAATGCCTACAATGGTGTCCTTTCCATTGTTCTGTCCTTGTATTCTTACCCAAACAGTTTCCACAGAACTCCCAGTCTCTGAAGCTTCAATCTCTGTGCAGATATACGCGTTTCTAACATACAATGCGACACCTCCTCCTCGTTTATCAAGTCTGTTTCTTGCAAATAAGTTGTATCCTTCTAGTCTTGTATTCCAATCATGTGTATTGTCCCACCAAGTGTCAGTGATTCCAATGACATCATATTTCTTTTCCTGTGTTAGTAGTTCCAATTCTCCTTGTTTGTTACCCATGCTTTGTGCATTAGTATAGAAACATTTTAGTTTGTGATTGGTTTCTCTTTCTCCAATATTATTATTAATTAGATTCTTTTGTCTTTGTTCTTCCTTTCCACTTCTAATAGCAGTGTTCTCAATAGCATTTGTCAGGTGTATGGATTTTTCTGGTCTTTTGCTTCCCTTCCCATGTTGTTCTAGTTTAAAGCTGTCCTTACAAGTGTAGCAAGACGACTTCCAAATACATGTTTTCCAGTCTTCGTAAGGTGCACCCCATCTCTAGCAAGTAGTCCATCGTAAAGATAATTCACTCCGTGATCCATAAATCGAAATCGTTGCTGACGGCACCATCGACGTAGCCAGTTGTTCACCTGCAGAATCTTATTCCACCTCCTTGTTCCATGGCCATCACTGGGAGGATGGAAGAGAAGACCACCTGCGCTCCCAGTTCTTTCACTTTCTTCCCAGTTCTTTTTTAGATGTCTTCATCCCGTTGTGGAACCTAGAAAAATTATAATCTTGGAAATTGTGGAGAATGAAATAGAAAAAAAGAAAACAGAAAAGAAAAAAGATATAGAAGATGAAAAACAGGACAGAAAAAAAGGAAGAGAACAAAAAATGTAAAAAAAAGGGACATTCAAAGACTGGATACTTACATTGCGTCTCCTCGCCGGGACTTGGCTAGGCTGCTCCCGCTGTTCCGCCTCACTTGCAGGGTCCGATGCTGAGGTTTGTAAAAGAACCCAAATTATTACCCATTTGTAGAGGCAGCTATACTTACCCAAAGGCAGCACGATCCTCACCTCACGCTCTGCTTGGGCCAGTTCTTCTTGGGATGGCGAATATTCGGATCCAGAAGACATGCTGGAATAAAAAAAAACATGAAAATGCTGAGGCACACGTGCAATCGCTAGACACTGCGCCCGCCATTTTAAAGATAGGGGACCATTGCGCGTGCGACAGATAGCGCACGATGCGCTGCGCGATAAAACGCTAGTGTGAAACCAGCCTAAGACGTCATTTTCCATGCAATCAATGGTCTCTGCTGCCAGTGAGGATTATAGCTTCTGTCCATAACTCTTTTCCTTGGCATTTGTGATTGAACGTCCAGAAGGTTAAGTTTTGTGATGAGCTGTTGTATGTGTTGTGATTTCATTTATGTTATTATCTGAACTCAGTGAATCAATGGTTTTCAAAGGTGCATGAGACAGATCCTCCAAGATAAACATTTGATCTGGTGATGTATCGATTTCAATCAACCCCTTGTGTGTGAGCTTTATTATTTGCTGTGTTTGATTTAGTTCCTCCTCTGCTTTCTGAATCATCTCCAATGTGTGCTGCCTCTCCTGGTTTCTACAGTCACTTAGCTCCTAGTGAGCCATTTCTGCAGGACTCATCAGAACCAGACGTTGTGGGGTGATCTCACCTAATACCATATGTTGAATGAAACCCTTATTTTGGGGGCCCTTCAGATTGAAAAGAAGACTTCTGTACTTAGTTTTGTATCTTATACTAGTATCACGTTACAAGCCAAATATTTCTTCTTCAACATTTTCTGCCAGTTTTTTCAATGTTTCCTCAGGCAACTCAAGATTCTTTGTCTCCTTAACCAAGTCAGACAGAAGTGGTGCTCGGTCTTCTAGGCAACGAGCTTCTCATCAGGACTTCATACAATGCCTGTACTGTGCGTCCGCGAACAGTTATAGGAGACTTTGCTGAAAACAGGATAAGAGAATAATGTGGATTTTCTATATCAAATGTCTGCTTTTTGGACTTTCTTTTCCCAGATTCACCTTTGAATTTGTTGGAGGAACAGATTCCAGCAGATTGTAAGTTGACTTTTCAGAGTGAACCAGATTTTTTACCTTTATAACATGTGTGTCTTCTCTGCAAATCACAACATCGTCATTATCGGAAACATCCTGTACTATTATCTGAAGGTCCAATTCTGGCTGGTCAGAAGGTCTCTCTAACTCATCCAGCATCTCCACCTTCTTGGAATTTACATTCCAGGATCCCAACAGAATGCAAGATTCATCTTCTGCTCTATTCCTGACAGCAGAGCCTGCATTCATCACCAAGCGCATTCTTTCTAATAAGCCACTTTTATCCCTGCTGGATGCATTGACATCTTGAGAATTTAGGGTGACCATGGAATGTTTCGACTCCCATGTGGAAGTAGATTCTGAAACTCTTGGTACATCAGGATCAGGAAAAGATGCAGGATCTGGAGGGATTTCCACCATGAATTTCTCAAACAAGCCCAGTGTAATGTGAAAATCACGATCATCTGGCTCTGATGGGTACCGACCGACATCCTCCTCCTCGTGTTCACTCCTCGGCATAGGCCGGTCTCGTCGTGTTCCTTCATAACATTTATGTACCTTAAAGAGCTCACTTGAAAAGCTCCTTTTTTTGTTGCCTGGTTGCTCACATTGGACACAATACACTTCATATAAATTTGATAAAGCAATGCTATAGGCTGTAGGCTCAGTATTTCATTACAATTATTTCTTTTTCCACTATATCTGTATAACTTGTATAAGGGAGACTGCATGTTCCTTTTTTTATTCTAGGATAATAAACAGGAATAATAATATATGCTATTTTTCTCTATAAAGACATTTTTGAAAAGGATGTCAGATCATCTATTGAGTCTCCAATATTTACTACACAGCAGAATGGAACAGTTATGGAATATTGAGCATGGTCACAGTTATGTTTTAGAATCCATGCAAAGAGAAGAGGTCGCACTCATCGAGATGGAAGTTTCACTGATTTATTGACATATCATGAACATGTCAAGTCAGGGGAGTGACATAAGGAGTGCAATAAAGGCTGACAACGGCCGTTTCGCACTGCTCGAGCGCTTCAACGAGTCCCAGTTATGTTTTAGAACATCTTCACATTCTTGCAGATCTCTCTTTTATTTCCGGAATAGATAGTAGCAGCTAGTTTTAACATTACTTACCTATAGATACTGGTCAAGAAGATTGTCATTATTATCCATAGTAGTCTATGGGTTAAGCTTAAGTTTTTCAAAAACGGCTGAATATAGATATGATTGCTGTTATACAAATGGCTCTTTTGTATCAATATTGAAATATACAGAATGCATTCAGACAATGACATAGCTGCATTTCTGGTAAAAGATGTACAGATGTGAAAGAAAATGCTCATCCTGCCACAATCTGGAGAACTGTTTGTTTATTGCACAACATAAAGAAGGATTTTTCCAGCGTCTCCAGGAGATAAAATAATAATTGCTTTATTGAGAATATAAAATCTTCATACCATCAGGTAAAAACGACATAAAGAGGCGTATGAGCTGAATACTTCTTGTTTGTGTAACTGTTTGTTTATTGACTTCACAAACAGTTCTAAGCTTCCATATGTTAGTGGTTTGTGATTGTAAAACTTTACGGTTTACTTAACCTCTGTCTGTGGTGGATTTATCTAAATCCTTGTGGCTTTTATATTCTAAGGGTTTATGGCCCCTCATCTAACGACTCCATGATATCTCAGTTTCATCCAACCTTGAAAGCTGGCCACTTGAAGGGCTGGGTGAAACTTGAGTTACTACATAGTGTAAATCACTATATAAGACCAGACAACCAGAGAAACATGACAAAGAGAGATTCAAAAACTGGGGTACCTGTACATGTACAGTGTGTTCATACCTTCATAATTGGGGACGCCCATGCAGTGTATTGAATCTCCCAGGGGTTCTCTGTCTTGGTGTTGCTTCTCCGATATTCCAGACAGATGATGTTTAAAAGCCTCTTGGTGATGATGTAAGTATACTGTATGTAGTTAATCTTTATATATACTTAATCATTAGATGTATTTAGTCCCTATATGTACTTAACCTTTGTATATTAAAATATACGAAAGTGTACGCACTCATACTATTCAATCATACTATTCCTTTAATTATGAACTTTGAAATAAAAAAGCATTATGTTGCAAGTATTAGCCATCTTTAACCCCTTCACCCCCAAGGGTGGTTTGCACGTTCATGACCGGGCCAATTTTTACAATTCTGACCACTGTCCCTTTATGAGGTCATAACTCTGGAACGCTTCCATGGATCCCGGTGATTCTGACAATGTTTTCTCATGACATATTGTACTTTGTTATGAATGAGTCACCGGAGGAGGAGAAAACAAAAATACAAGCTAAGTCCAGAAAACCGGAGAGGTTGATAGCTATCGGATTGCAGACCTCTGATCCTATTCTGATCCTAAACCAGGGGAAGAGTCTTGAGGAGATCATTTGCATATTCCCAGTGCCTTCTGGGATAAGTGAAGAGTCTCCGCGAGCTCAACGATCACTGGGTTTTGGCCGTTGCAGCTGAAAAGAGGAAATCGGAAAACCAGGGGAAGAGTCTTGAGGAGATCATTTGCATATTCCCAGTGCCTTCTGGGATAAGTGAAGAGTCTCCGCGAGCTCAACGATCACTGGGTTTTGGCCGTTGCAGCTGAAAAGAGGAAATTGGAAAACCAGGGGAAGAGTCTTGAGGAGATCATTTGCATATTCCCAGTGCCTTCTGGGATAAGTGAAGAGTCTCCGCGAGCTCAACGATCACTGGGTTTTGGCCGTTGCAGCTGAAAAGAGGAAATCGGAAAACCAGGGGAAGAGTCTTGAGGAGATCATTTGCATATTCCCAGTGCCTTCTGGGATAAGTGAAGAGTCTCCGCGAGCTCAACGATCACTGGGTTTTGGCCGTTGCAGCTGAAAAGAGGAAATTGGAAAAACCGCGCGCCGATAGGAAATTTGGCTCATCTTTCATCGTTTTTAAGAAATCTCAAGATGGAAGAGGCCAGGAGCCATTTGGTGAGCTGCATTTCTTGCTACATGTTCACAGATTTACCAGTGGAAAAGCCAAACTTCACATGCCACAAATGCAAGCTTGTGTCCCTGTTGGAGGAAAAGTTGCAAAATCTCGAAGAGAGGTTAGCTACGTTGAAGATCATTAAGGAAGGTGAAGAGTTCTTGGACAGAGCAGAATTATCTCTTCATGTTACAGAAAGAGAAGAAATTCGAAGTGCACCTGAAGAAACAGAGGAATGGAGACATGTGACCCAGAGAAGCAGGAGGATCAGGAGGCAGTCAGCACCCATACTGCTCAGGAACCAGTACCAGGCTCTCACGCAGGAAAACGATGAAGAAATACATCAGGATAAGACTTTGCCAACAAACAGCAACCTTGTACGCCCTCAGAGTCCTCCTGGATGGAGAAAGAAAAATGTTGTGAAGAAGAAACGGAGAGTGGTGGTCATGGGGGATTCCCTGTTGAGAGGAACAGAGGCCGCTATCTGCAGACCGGATATAACTTCAAGAGAAATGTGCTGTCTTCCAGGTGCAAAAATTAAAGATGTGTCTGACAGGATATCAGGACTCTTCAGACCTACAGATGACTACCCATTCCTGCTACTACATGTGGGGACAAATGACACCGCAAGAAACGACCTGGAAATCATCTGCAGAGACTTTGAAGACTTAGGCAAGAAAGTGAAAGAACTGGGAGCGCAGGTGGTCTTCTCTTCCATCCTCCCAGTGGATGGCCATGGAACAAGGAGGTGGAATAAGATTCTGCAGGTGAACAACTGGCTACGTCGATGGTGCCATCAGCAACGATTTGGATTTCTGGATCACGGAGTGAACTACTTATATGATGGACTACTTGCTAGAGATGGGGTGCACCTTACGAAGACTGGAAAGCATGTATTTGGAAGTCGCCTTGCTACACTTGTAAGGAGAGCTTTAAACTAGAACAACATGGGAAGGGAAGCAAAAGACCAGAAAAAGCCATACACCTGACAAATGCTATTGAGAACTCTGCTATTAGAAGTGGAAAAGAAGAACAAAGACGAAAGAATCTAATTAATAAAAATATTGGAGAAAGAGAAACCAATCACAAACTAAAATGTTTCTATACTAATGCACAAAGCATGGGCAACAAACAAGGAGAATTGGAACTACTAACACAGGAACAGAAATATGATGTAATTGGAATCACTGAAACTTGGTGGGACAATACACATGATTGGAATACAAGACTAGAAGGATACAACTTATTTGCAAGAAACAGACTTGATAAACGAGGAGGGGGTGTCGCATTGTATGTTCGAAACGCGTATATCTGCACAGAGATTGAAGCTTCAGAGACTGGGAGTTCTGTGGAAACTGTTTGGGTAAGAATACAAGGACAGAACAATGGAAAGGACACCATTGTAGGCATTTACTACAGGCTGCCTGTGCAAGCCGAAGATATAGATGAACTCTTTATGCATCAGATGGCCAAGTTCTCCAAAAAATATGACATAGTTGTCATGGGAGATTTCAACTATCCAGACATTTGTTGGGAATCTCTCTCAGGCAAAACTAACAGGTCAAGGAAATTCTTATCCTCTCTTGCTGACAACTTTATCTTCCAAAAGGTAAGGGAGAAAACAAGGGGAACTGCTACCTTGGATCTAATCCTTATAAACAGGGAGGAAATGGTTGAGGAGGTAAAAGTGGCTGGGACCCTAGGAGGTAGCGACCATGCTATTTTAGAATTTTGGATTACTAGAGGTGGAAGACCTGTGAAGACTCAGACGTCAAGGTTAGATTTCAGAAAGGCAGATTTTAAGGGATTCAGAAAGATAATTGGAGGGATCCAATGGCTGGATATCCTTAAAGACAAAAATGTCCAGGAAGGATGGGAAATCTTGAAAAATGAAATTCTCAAAGCACAGTTGTTAACAATTCCGAAAAGAGGGAAGAATAGGAAGCATTTAAGGAAACCAGGATGGATGAACACAGAACTTAAGCACATGCTAAAAAGGAAGAAAAAAATGTTTATAAAATGGAAAGAGGGAGGCATATCTAAAGAAGAATATAATGCTGTCTGCAGAACCTGCAGGGCACAAATCAGATTAGCTAAAGCTGAAAATGAACTGAGGCTTGCAAGAGATGTCAAAAGCAATAATAAAGGATTTTGGGGATATGTCAAAAGTAAAAGAAAAGTCAAAGATGCTATAGGATTTTTACAGGATGAAAATGATGAAATGGTAAGACAGGATGTTGAGAAGGCTGAACTTTTAAATTCCTATTTTGCATCTGTTTTCTCTCAGAAAGGAAATGCAACATCAACTGTTATTCACTGTCCTATTAAGGGAATAGAAGAATCCAGGATATCTATAAACAGAAAGATAGTGAGGAAACACTTAGCTAACCTAAATGAATTCAAGTCTCCAGGTCCAGATGAATTACACCTCAGAGTACTGAAGGAGATAGCAGAAGAAATTTTTGAACCCCTCTCCATAATCTTTGAAAATTCTTGGAGAACAGGAGAAGTGCCAGAAGACTGGAGAAGAGCAAATGTTGTTCCTATCTTCAAAAAGGGGAAGAAGGTGGACCCAGGCAACTATAGGCCGGTGAGTCTGACTTCTATATCAGGAAAGATCTTTGAACAAATTATTAAACAACATGTATGTCAATACCTGGATAAGAATGAAGTGATTAAACAGAGTCAGCATGGGTTTCTAACTAATAAGTCATGTCAGACTAACTTAATTTCCTTCTATGACGGTATCACTGATTGGGTGGATCAAGGAAATGCTGTAGATATAGTATATCTTGACTTCAGCAAAGCATTTGACAAAGTCTCTCATACAATCCTTATTGAAAAAATGACTAAGTATGGAATGGACAAGGCAACTGTTAGGTGGATTCATAACTGGCTTAGTGATCGGACCCAAAGAGTGGTCGTAAATGGCTGCACATCCAGTTGGAAGAATGTCTCAAGTGGGGTACCACAGGGCTCTGTCCTGGGCCCTGTATTGTTCAACATCTTTATCAATGATTTAGATGAAGGAATTGAGGGTAAACTGATTAAATTTGCTGATGACACAAAGCTAGGAGGGATAGCTAATACTAGAGAAGAGAGAGAGAGGATTCAAAAAGATTTAAATAAACTGGAGAAGTGGGCAGCAACTAACAGAATGGTTTTTAACAGGGAGAAATGCAAAGTACTACATCTGGGCAATAAAAATGAAAAAAGCATATATAGAATGGGAGGAATAGGGCTAAGTGACAGCACATGTGAAAAAGACTTGGGTATACTAATAGATCACAGACTGAATATGAGTCAACAGTGTGATGCAGCAGCAAAAAAGGCAAATGCAATTCTAGGATGTATTAACAGAAGCATACAGTCTAGATCACGTGAAGTCATTATTTCCCTCTACTCCTCTTTGGTCAGACCTCATCTGGAATATTGTGTCCAGTTTTGGGCACCACATTTTAGAAAAGACATCAACAAACTGGAGCAAGTTCAGAAAAGAGCGACCAGAATGGTGACCGGTCTGCAAACCCTGTCTTATGAGGAAAGGTTGCAGGATTTGGGAATGTTTAGTTTGCAAAAGAGAAGACTGAGAGGAGACTTAATAGCTGTCTACAAATATCTAAAGGGCTGTCACATTGTAGAAGGATCAACTTTATTCTCATTTGCACAAGGAAAGACTAGAAGCAATGGGATGAAACTGAATGGGAAGAGACACAGATTAGATATTAGAAAAAACTTTTTGACAGTTAGAGTGATCAATGAGTGGAACAGGCTGCCACGAGAAGTGGTGAGTTCTCCTTCAATGGAAGTCTTCAAACAGAGGCTGGACAGACATCTGACTGGGATGATTTAGCGAATCCTGCTTTGAGCAGGGGGTTGGACCAGATGGCCCAGGAGGTCCCTTCCAACTCTACGATTCTATGATTCTATGATTCTATGATTCACCACAACTAACAGTACCCGTGGGGGATTCCTATGGTGCCCTAGACCCCTTGTCACAGCCGGAGAACTACATAAGCCTAAAGAAAGAAAGGGGAAATCTAAACTGCCCCAGAGCAGACCCCAAAGCAATAGACAGCCCCCAACATGTATTGTCGGTGAAAAACAGATGAAAACACAAACATAGACAGAAAGACAGGCTGAGAAAATGATGGGGCCCAACTAACTAGATAGGACAGGACAGAAAAGATGCTGGCTGCAATCCGCAAAAAACCCTACAAAAATGTCCCAACCGTCTGATAGGAAAAAAGGCCCTGAAGTCGCTAGACTTCAAAATCACTATATCAGCACTCAGGTATATTCTGAAAACAGAGTAAAGCGATCAAGTGATCAGAGACAAAAATGGAATTCAGCCAGTCCCAACCAGGACTGGCTGAATACAAACACTAAGGAAACCAGACAAAATCTCATGGAATAATAGTAGGGCAAAAACTTAGCTTTTAGTAGACAGGAACTAAAACTGGATGCCAGAGCTCAGAGCAGAAAGGATCATCAGCAAACCCTGCAGGGCGTCGGCTGCCTTATACCCACTCAGAAATTCCAGATGTCCAATCACACTCCGCCTGTTCAGATAACAGGTTCTTCCCATCCCAATCAATTTCACTACCTCTCTTCACCAGCAGAGGGAGTTCATCAGACATCAAAGGTGAAGGGGAAAATGAACTCACAACAGTACTTCATGATAGTGGTAAAATTTCATTCAAATAACTTGCGTTTATTTGTGAAAGAAGCAGAAATTTGGCGAAAATTTTGAAAATTTTGCAATTTTCCAAATTTGAATTTTTATGCCCTTAAATCACAGAGATACGGCACACAAAAAACTTGATAAGTAACATTTCCCACATGTTTACTTTACATCAGCACAATTTTTGAACCAAAATTTTTTTTGTTAGAAAGTTATAAGGGTTAAAAATTGACCAGTGATTTCTCATTTTTGCAACACCATTTTATTTTTCGGACCACATCACATTTGAAGCCACTTTGAGGGGTCTATATGATAGAAAATACCCAAAAGTGACACCATTCTAAAAACTGCACCCACTAAGGTGCTCAAAACCACATTCAAGAAGTTTATTAACCCTTTAGGTGCGTCACAGGAATTTTTTGAATATTTAAAAAAAAATGAACATCTAACTTTTTTCACAAAAAAAATACTTCAGGTTCAATTTTTTTTATTTTACCAAGGGTAACAGGAGAAATTGGACTGCAAAAGTTATTGTGCAATTTGTCCTGAGTACGCTGATACCTGATATGTGGGGGGGAACCACTGTTTCGGCGCATGGTAGAGCTCAGAAGGGAAGGAGCGCCGTTTGACTTTTTCAATGCAAAATTGGCTGGAATTCAGATCGGACGCCATGTCACGTTTGGAGAGCCCCTGATGTACCTAAACAGTGGAAACCCCCCACAAGTGACCCCATTTTGGAAACTAGACCCCCAAGGAACTTATCTAGATATGTGGTGAGAACTTTGAACCCACAAGGGCTTCACAGAAGTTTATAACGTACAGCGGTACAATTGAAAAATCATATTTTTTCCACAAAAATGATCTTTTCACCCCCCATTTTTATTTTCCCAAGGGTAACAGGACCCTAAGAGTTATTGTGCAATTTGTCCTGAGTATGCTGATACCCCACATGTGGGGGTAAACCACTATTTGGGCGCATGGCAGAGCTCGGAAGGGAAGCAGCGCCATTTGACGTTTTTGGCTGGAATTGAGATCGGACACCATGTCGCGATTGGAAAACCCCTGATGTACCAAAACAATGGAAACCCACCACAAATGACACCATTTTGGAAACTAGACCCCCTAAGGAACTTATCTAGATATGTGGTGAGAACTTTGAACCCACAAAGGCTTCACAGAAGTTTATAAAGTACAGCGGTAAAATTAAAAAATCATATTTTTTCCACAAAAATGATCTTTTCACCCCCAATTTTTATTTTCCCAAGGGTAACAGGACCCTAAAAGTTATTGTGCAATTTGTCCTGAGTACGCTGATACCCCACATGTGGGGGTAAACCACTATTTAGGCGCATGGCAGAGCTCGGAAGGGAAGCAGCGCCATTTGACGTTTTTGGCTGGAATTGAGATCGGACACCATGTCGCGATTGGAAAACCCCTGATGTACCAAAACAATGGAAACCCACCACAAATGACACCATTTTGGAAACTAGACCCCCTAAGGAACTTATCTAGATATGTGGTGAGAACTTTGAACCCACAAAGGCTTCACAGAAGTTTATAAAGTACAGCGGTAAAATTAAAAAATCATATTTTTTCCACAAAAATGATCTTTTCACCCCCAATTTTTATTTTCCCAAGGGTAACAGGACCATAAAAGTTATTGTGCAATTTGTCCTGAGTACGCTGATACCCCACATGTGGGGGTAAACCACTATTTGGGCGCATGGCAGAGCTCGGAAGGGAAGCAGCGCCATTTGACGTTTTTGACTGGAATTGAGATCGGACACCATGTCGCGATTGGAAAACTCCTGATGTATCAAAAGAGTGGAAATCCCCCACAAATGACACCATTTTGGAAACTAGACCCACCACGGAACTTATCTAGATATGTGGTGAGCACTTTGAACCCCCCAGTGCTCTGTGTTTCACAGAAGTTTATAACGCCCGGGCGTGAAAATAAAATAAAAAATTTGTATTTTTTCCACAAACATGATCTTTTAGTCACCAATTTTTTTTATTTTCCCAAGGGTACCAGGAGAAATTGGACCCCAAAAGTTGTTGTTGTCCAATTTGTCCTGAGTACGCTGATACCCCATATGTGGGAGAAAACTACTGTATGGGCACATGTCGGGGCTCGGAAGGGAAGTAGTGACGTTTTGGAATGCAGACTTTGATGGAATGGTCTGCGGGTGTCATGTTGCCTTAGGAGAGCCCCTAATGTACCTAAACAGTAGAAACCCCCCACAAATGACCCCATTTTGGAAACTAGACCCCCTAAGGAACTTATCTAGATGTGTGGTGAGCACTTTGAACCCCCAAGGGCTTCACAGAAGTTTATAATGCCCGGGCATGAAAATAAAAAAATCATAGTTTTTCCACAAACATGATCAATTAGTCCCCAATTTTTTATTTTCCCAAGGGTAACAGGAGAAATTGAACCCCAAAAGTTGTTGTCCAATTTGTCCTGAGTACGCTGACACCCCATATGTGGGAGAAAACTACTGTATGGACACACGTCAGGGCTCGGAAGGGAAGTAGTGATGTTTTGGAACGCAGACTTTGATGGAATGGTCTGCGGGTGTCATGTTGCCTTTGGAGAGCCCCTAATGTACCTAAACAGTGGAAACCCCCACAAATCACCCCATTTTGGAAACTAGACCTCCTAAGGAACTTATCTAGATGTGTGGTGAGCACTTTGAACCCCCAAGGGCTTCACAGAAGTTTATAATGCCCGGGCATGAAAATAAAAAAATTGTATTTTTTCCACAAACATGATCAATTAGTCCCCAATTTTTTTATTTTCCCAAGGGTAACAGGAGAAATTGAACCCCAAAAGTTGTTGTCCAATTTGTCCTGAGTACGCTGACACCCCATATGTGGGAGAAAACTACTGTATGGGCACACGTCGGGGCTCGGAAGTGAAGTAGTGACTTTTGGAATGCAGACTTTGATGGAATGGTCTGCGGGTGTCATGTGCGTTTGGAGAGCCCCTGATGTACCTAAACTATTGAAACTCCCCACAAATGACCCCATTTTGGACACTAGACCCCCTAAGGAACTTATCTAGATGTGTGGTGAGCACTTTGAACCCCCAAGGGCTTCACAGAAGTTTATAATGCCCGGGCATGAAAATAAAAAAATCATTTTTTTCCACAAAAATGATATTTTTGCCCCCAATTTTTTTATTTTCCCAAGGGTAACAGAAGAAATTGGACCTCAAAAGTTGTTTTGCAATTTGTCCTGAGTAGGCTGATACCCTACATGTGGGGGTAAAACACTGTTTGGGCGCATGGCAGATCTTGGAAGGGAAGGAGCACCATTTGACTTTTTTAACTCAGAATTGGCTGGAATTGAGATCAGATGCCATGTTGCATTTGGAGAGCACCTGATGTGCCCAAACAGTGGAAACCCCCAATTCTAACTCCAACCCGAACCCCAACACACTCCTAACCCTAATCTCAGCCCTAACTCTAGCCCTAACCCTAGCCCTAGCCCTAACCCTAGCCCTAGCCCTAACCCTAGCCCTAGCCCTAGCCCTAACCCTAATGGGAAAATGGAAATAAATACATTTTCTTTTAATTTTAATATTTTTCCCTAACTAAGGGGGTGATAATGGGGGGTTTGATTTACTATTTATGGCAGTTTTTATTTTTGGCAGCTGTCATACGCTAAAAGACGCTTTTTATTGTAAAAATAGTTTTTGCATCACCACATATTGAGAGCTATAATTTTTCCGTATTTTGACCCACCGAGTCTTATTTTTTGCGGGACCAGTTGTTGTTTTTAATGGTACCATTTTCGGGCACGTGACATTTTTTTATCGCGTTTTATTCCGATTTTTGGGACGCGGAATGAACAAAAACCAGCGTTTCATGAATTTCTTTTTGGGGGGTGCACTTACACTGTTCCGCGTGTGGTAAAATTGATAAAGCGTAAAATTCTTCATGTCAGTACGTTTACAGCGATACCTCATTTAGGTCGTTTTTTTATGTTTTGTCGGTTTTATGCAATGAAAACTATTTTATATAAAAAATAATTATTTTTGCATAGCTTTATTCTGCAAGCAATAACTTTTTTATTTTTCGCTGATGATGCTGTATTGCGGCTCGTTTTTTGCGGGATAAGATGACATTTTCAGCTGTACTATGGATATTTATATGCGTCTTTTTGATCGCGCGTTATTGCACTTTTTGTTTGGCGGTATGATAATAAATCATTATTTTTTGCTTTGCTTTTTATTTTTATTTTTTAAGGGGTTCACTAAAGGGGTTAACTAATGGGACAGTTATATAGGGCAGGTCGTTACGAATGCGGCGATACCTAATATGTGTACTTTTATTGTTTTGTTTTTTTTTTATTTCCAAAAAATGGATTTATTGGGGGAATATATTTTTTTTTCTAATTTATTTGGCGATTTTTTAAAAATTATTTTAACACTTTTTTTTTTTTTACTTTATTACATAGTCCCAGGTGGGACATCACTGTTCTGTGACAGATAGCTGATCAGGCACTGCTGCAGACTTCCTCATGCCTGCGCTTTGCAGGCAGTGAGGAAGTCAGCTCCCTGCAGGCCCCTGAAGGCCCCCGTCGCCATCTTGGATTCGGAGGCCTGCAGGGAAAGAGCCCCCTGCAGCAGCGCTGCACATTGCGCTGCTGTGGGGGGCTCAGGGAAGCACGGAGGGAGCCCCCTCCATGCCGATGCTTCCCTTTAACCCCCGGTACACCGCGATCATGCTTGATAGCGGTGTGCAAGGGGTTAAAGTGTCGGGGGTGGTCCGTGACCGCCCCTGACACATTGTGCCGGGTGTCAGCTGTGATAATCAGCTGACACCCGGCCGCGATCAGCGGTGCTCACCACGTGCGCACCGCTGATCGCGCTAGATGTACTATCCCTTCCATGGGCATAGGGGCCCAGGTCCCATGGACGGGATAGTACGTCTGATGTCAGAAAGGGGTTAAAGCCATATCTGAACCTTAGTGTTAAAAAATTGGCAAATAAAATAGCCAAATTATCCATTAAATAATTCTGCAAAGAGGAAAACATCATACCATTAAAAATATGAAGTTGATTGTCCTTCAATGTTGTGCATCCTGCTCTCAACATATTGTCGGGATTCCATTACCATTTGAAAACCAAGAAAGGGTTTACAGCTTGAGGTTTCATGTTACACTTTTTTTTTGACTAACAGTCTCCTGTCTCCAATCACGTCATTCAGACTGCATTGTTGATTATTCTTAAAAGCTTAACTGAAAACATACACGATTTTGTGTCACATTAGTAAACTTTATAGTCTTGCAAGGATTTAAAGTAATCTGTTTCACTCGCTTTTGGACTAATTGGTGAGATTTTTACAGCCATAACTATGAAGTGTCATCAAGTTTTGGTAAAATATTCAGAATTGAGAGTCCTCAGTGGTTGATACCTTTTAATAGCTAACTGAAAAGATGGTAACACATTGCAAGCTTTCGAGACTACTCAGGTCTCTTCATCAGGCATAGACTAATGCAAAATCTGAAGAGTCACATATTTATGCACATACAGCACAGAAAAAATGCAATAGATGAGACAAGTGACGTGAAGCAGAATTATGATTATGATTATTAATCATAATTCTGCTTCACGTCACTTGTCTCATCTACTGCATTTTTTCTGTGCTGTATTGTGCATAAATATGTGACTCTTCAGATTTTGCATTAGTCAATGCCTGATGAAGAGACCTGAGTAGTCTCAAAAGCTTGCAATGTGTTACCATCTTTTCAGTTAGCCATTAAAAGGTATCAACCACTGAGGACTCTCAATTCTGAATATTTTTCTATGTACTGGCTAACACGGTACAAAGATATACATCTTTCTTGTATCAAGTTTTGGTAGAAGAGATGCTGATTCTTTCATTTTTTTTCCTTGCAGTCAGTTCTCCTTAACTCTGTGTGATTTTCTATGTGATTTTTTATTTGAACATTGAGAAATGTAATTGGTAGGGTAAGAACGCACTTTTCTGACATTTGAAAATAATGTTTTGGAACCATGCCTTGTGTAACGTCCACCATCTAGCAATGTACGATTTTTGCCTACAGTTTCACAGTTCAATGAATGCTTTTCTTTGCCATCAGAAGATGATTTCAGTGAAGCCACATTATTTTCTTTATCTGATACACTAACTTTAAAAAAAAAAAATCTTCAAGTGTTTCTGTTCAGAAAATGAACACTTTGTATGGAGATGTAATTAATTTTTTTGGCGTGCAAATGCCATTTACTTTGATATGTTGAACGTCTTGCACCGAAGCCCCATTATTCATCACTTGTGTAGATTAACTTAGACCTTTTGTGTCTATCATTGGCGACTTCTGGATGTACCAAATAAATCTTGTGAAGTGGATTTCCATGGGCACATCCAGTATGTGGGTTCCAAGGTGTAATGGGGTGCATATGACTATGCAGCAGGGCAGACATTGCTGCCAATGTTTAAAAAAAAAAAGAGTACGGGAGTACAAAAGGAATATGGTGACGTGGATTTTACGGGTCCCATCCAGTATTTGGGTTCCAAGGCGTAATTAGGTGCATATGACTTTACAGCAGGGCAGACATTGCTGTCACTGTGTAAAGAAAAGATTACGGGAGTAAAAAAGGAATATGGTGACGTGGATATTACTGGGCCTATCCAGTATGTGGGTTCCAAGGCGTAATGAGGTGCATATGACTTTACAGCAGGGCAGACATTGCTGTCACTGTGTAAAGAAAAGAGTACGGGACTACAAAATGAATATGGTGAAGTGGATTTTCCTGGCCCCATCCAGTATGTGGGTACCAAAGTGTAATGGGGTGCATATGACTATGCAGCAGAGATTGCCTTGCTGCCAATGTGCAAAACAAAGAGTACAGGAGTACCTAATGAATATGGTCGAGTGGATTTTCCTGGGCCCATCCAGTATGTGGGTACCAAGGTGTAATGGGGTGCATATGACTATGCAGCAGAGATGGCCTTGCTGTCAATGTGTAAAACAAAGATTACAGGAATAACAAATGAATATGGTGACGCAGATTTTCCTGGGCCCATCAAGTTTGTAGGTACCAAGGTGTAATGGGGTGCATATGACTATGCCGCAGGGATGGCCTTGCTACCCATTTGTAAAACAAAGAGTACAGGAGTACAAAATGATTATGGTCAAGTGGATTTTCCTGGGCCCATCCAGTATGTGGGTACCAAGGTGTAATAGGGTACATATAATTATGCAGCTGAGATGGCCTTGCTGCCAATGTGTGAAACAAAGAGTACGGGACTACAAAATGAATACTGTGAACTTGATTTTCCTGGGTCCATACTGTATGTGGGTACCAAGGTGTAATGGGGTGCATATGTGTGACGTTCAGGAAGAGATAATGTCCGAGAGTGGACCCTCTGGATCGCGGATCCGGAGCCCCTGGTCGAGCGCACCAGGTGATGACCGACCCCTGTACAGGGATCGTTAGGGGCAGGACCGCAGAGGACAGAACCGCGACTGCTGGAACCGAGAGGGGCGGCTCGAGGGACTGGAGAAGGCAAGCGGCTGGCGAGGCTTACCAAGGACCGGAACTCCGTGCAGGAGGATGGAGGACAGCGGGCAGAATGCTGGGCAAGAACAGAACGGACACTGCAGGACGGAACAGAGACAGGGAACCGGGGAGACAAGGGTGGTGGCACCAGGGGTAGGCAGACAGATGACGGGCAGGAAGACAGGGCAAACACCAGGGGAAGAGACAACAAGGCTGGAAAACGTAAAGGAAGACAAGAAACCTATAGGAACCTATAGGCGGCCAAATTACAGCAGGAATGGACACACAATAATCAGGCGTCCTCCCCTTGTGGGAGACGCCTGATATATCCCCTGCCGGTGGGCGATAGGCTGGCCACTAATCGGCCGCCGCCCACCGCAGGGTTAAACTACCCGACGGCCGCGCGCCCGCGCCCTAGTGCGCATGTGCGGGGTCGCCGCCGTTGGGAGACCAGGAAGGCGGGGCGCGCGAGAGCAGGAGGAGGAAGGAGGCGTGCGTGGACCGGAGGAGGGAGGAAGCGGCCGCGCGCGACGGAGCAGGTAAGAACTAGCCGCGGGGGGGTCCGGAGCTAGGGGGACGGCGGCGGTTACGACCGGCGCCGTTACAGTACCCCCCTCCTTACATCTCCCCTTTCTGCGATTGGCAAAAAACTTTTTCAGAATTTGTGGGGCATTTATATTCTCCCGGGGTTCCCAGGACCTTTCCTCGGGGCCAAATCCCTTCCAATCGATAAGGAAGAAGGTTCTTCCCCTGACTCTTTTCATGGCCAAAATGTCCTTAATTTCAAAGGTGTTACCCTCCCCAATTGGCTGAGGGGAAGAGACAGGTGCAGGATGGAACCGATTGAGAATGACAGGTTTAAGGAGCGAGACATGGAAGGCGTTAGGGACCTGGAGTGAAGCCGGCAACTTCAATTTGTAAGCAGCGTCATTAATACGTCCGAGTACTTTGAATGGCCCGATGTACCGAGGGCTTAATTTGTACGAAGGGACTTTCAGACGGATGTGCTTGGTCGAAAGCCAGATTTTGTCACCTGGGTGGTATGGTGGAAGGTCCCTCCGTCTTTTGTCGGCATGCTTCTTCATGCGGGCGCTGGAGTTCATTAGGGCCTCCCTGGTCTCTCTCCAAACTTGAGAAAAGTCAGCGCAAGCGCATCTGCCGCAGGCACCTCCGAAGACGTAGAGATGGGCAGCAGGATGCCAGGGTTCTGACCTGTAACTACAAAAAACGGTGACTTGCAGGATGACTCATTAGAATGATTGTTGTGGGCAAATTCTGCCAAGGGAAGAAGTGAGACCCAGTTGTCCTGGTGGGCGTTGGAAAAATGACGCAGGAAGGACGTCAGAACTTGATTGACTCGTTCCACTTGCCCGTTGGTCTGAGGATGGTAGGCGGAGGAGAAATCCAAAGATGTACCCATTAGCCAACAGAGGGCTCTCCAGAAACGAGAGGTAACCTGCACACCTCGATCAGACACGATCCGTTGGGGGAGGCCATGCAGCTTAAAGATTTGATGGATGAAGACCTCGGCCAACTTAGGAGCTGACGGCAAGCCGGGTAACGGGATGAAATGGGCCATCTTGGAGAAGCGGTCTATCACGACAAGGATGGTAGTACACCCGGCAGAGGAAGGCAGGTCTGTCACAAAATCCATGGCAATTTGTCGCCAAGGCACCTCTGGAACAGGTAGAGGGTGAAGAAGGCCAGTGGGCAGATTCCTAGGCACCTTGTTCTGCGCACAAGTGGTACAGGATGCTACAAAATCCTTCACGTCCTGGAGAAGAGTAGGCCACTAATAATAGCGGGAGAGAAGCAAGCGAGTCTTTTTGATCCCGACGTGTCCAGCAATCTTGGACGAATGTCCCCAACGTAGCACCTCCAGTCTTTTGCTGTGTAGAACGAAGGTCCGGCCGGGCGGAAGGGTAGTGAGACTCACAGGGGACACAGTGATGATCTTCGTGGGTTCAATGACAAAGGATGGATCTTCCTCTAACTCTGGTGACTGCTGAGACCTGGAGAGAGCATCAGCCTTGGTGTTCTTATTCCCGGGACGAAAATGGAGCTGAAAGTCGAAGCGGGAAAAGTACAGCGACCACCTGGCTTGCCTAGCGTTGAGTCTCTGAGCGGACTGAAGATAGGCTAGGTTTTTGTGGTCAGTGAAAATAGTGAAGGGGTGGACCGCCCCCTCGAGCAGATATCGCCATTCCTCCAGGGCCATCTTTATAGCGAGCAGCTCCCGATCTCCGATTGAGTAGTTACACTCAGCAGAGGAGAAGGATTTGGAAAAATACCCACAGAGAACCAGGTGACCAGATGATGCCCGCTGGGAGAGTACCGCCCCGGCCCCGGTGGAGGAGGCATCCACCTCTAGGATGAAGGGCCTGTTGGTTACAGGGCGATGTAATATTGGTGCAGACGCAAAGGAGCGTTTCAAAGCATGGAAGGCGTTTTCTGCTTCAGGAGACCAGGAGTTTGGTATAGTTCCTTTTCGGGTCAGGGCGGTGAGGGGCTTGGTCACGGAGGAAAAGCGAGGAATAAACTGTCTGTAGTAATTTGCAAATCCCAAGAAGCGCTGAATGGCTTTCACCCCGAGAGGACGGGACCATTTGAGTACAGCAGAGAGCTTCTCAGAGTCCATCTCCAGGCCGGAGACAGTGAAAATGTAGCCCAAGAAGGGCAACGAGGTTTGCTCAAACAGGCATTTCTCCAATTTTGCGTAGAGCTGATTCTCCCGAAGACGTTGCAAGACCAGGCGAACACTTCTTCGATGCGAGGATAGATCGGGTGAGAAGATGAGAATGTCATCTAAGTACACCACAACACAGGAGTACAGTAAATCTCGAAAAACCTCGTTGACGAATTCTTGGAACACTGCCGGGGCATTACAGAGTCCAAACGGCATGACCAAGTAGTTTTGGCTGGTTTTCAAACAGTTTAGTATATTTTCTGTTTGATTACATTCAAAACTATAGAGAGACAGCGTGTGTCAGTCCGTATGCTAAAACACGGAGCTTGACAATTTTACATACAGTGGACAGCGGTGTACATGCACGCTCCTCTCTCAGTACCGTGTAATGGCTGTTATCACGGCCACAGTGAAGCTATCTGTGTGTGACTCTGTAAGGATAAGTCGAGGAGTTGTTCCGTTCTTACAGACCTCCACCTTATAGTTTTGGCTGGTTTTCAAACAGTTTAGTATATTTGCTGTTTGATTACATTCAAAACTATAGAGAGACAGCGTGTGTCGGTCCGTATACTAAAACACGGAGCTTGACAATTTTACATACACTGGACAGCGGTGTACGTGCAAGCTTCTCTCTCAGTGCCGTGTAACGGCTGTTATCATGGCCACAATGAAGCTATCTGTGTGTGACTCTGTAAGGATAAGCCAAGGAGTTGTTCCGTTCTTACAGACCTCCATCTTAAAGTTTTGTCTGGTTTTCAAACAGTTTAGTATATTTGCTGTTTGATTACATTCAAAACTATAGAGAGACAGCGTGTGTCGGTCCGTATACTAAAACACGGAGCTTGACAATTTTACATACACTGGACAGCGGTGTACGTGCATGCTTCTCTCTCAGTGCCGTGTAACGGCTGTTATCACGGCCACAGTGAAGCTATCTGTGTGTGACTCTGTAAGGATAAGTCGAGGAGTTGTTCCGTTCTTACAGACCTCCACCTTATAGTTTTGTCTGGTTTTCAAGCAGTTTAGTATATTTGCTGTTTGATTACATTCAAAACTATAGAGAGACAGTGTGTGTCGGTCCGTATACTAAAACACGGAGCTTGACAATTTTACATACACTGGACAGCGGTGTACGTGCATGCTCCTCTCTCAGTGCCGTGTAATGGCTGTTATCACGGCCACAGTGAAACTGTGTGTGACTCTGAAAGGATAAGTCGAGGAGTTGTTCCGTTCTTACAGACCTCCACCTTATAGCTTTGTCTGGTTTTCAAACAGTTTAGTATATTTGCTGTTTGATTACATTCAAAACTATAGAGAGACAGTGTGTGTCATTCCGTATACTAAAACACGGAGTTTGACAATTTTACATACACTGGACAGCGGTGTACGTGCATGCTCCTCTCTCAGTGCCGTGTAATGGCTGTTATCACGGCCACAGTGAAGCTATCTGTGTGTGACTCTGTAAGGATAAGTCGAGGAGTTGTTCCGTTCTTACAGACCTCCACCTTATAGTTTTGTCTGGTTTTCAAACAGTTTAGTATATTTGCTGTTTGATTACATTCAAAACTATAGAGAGACAGCGTGTGTCAGTCCGTATACTAAAACACGGAGCTTGATAATTTTACATACACTGGACAGCTGTGTACGTGCATGCTCCTCTCTCAGTACCGTGTAACGGCTGTTATCACGGCCACAGTGAAGCTATCTGTGTGTGACTCTGTAAGGATAAGTCGAGGAGTTGTTCCGTTCTTACAGAACTCCACCTTTTAGTTTTGTCTGGTTTTCAAGCAGTTTAGTATATTTGCTGTTTGATTACATTCAAAACTATAGAGAGACAGCGTGTGTCAGTCTGTATACTAAAACACGGAGCTTGACAATTTTATATACACTGGACAGCGGTGTACGTGCACGCTCCTCTCTCAGTACCGTGTAACGGCTGTTATCACGGCCACAGTGAAGCTATCTGTGTGTGATGCTGTAAGGATAAGTTGAGGAGTTGTTCAGTTCTTACAGCCTTATACTGTAGGGAGATTC
Source organism: Dendrobates tinctorius (assembly GCF_039654945.1). NCBI lineage: Eukaryota > Metazoa > Chordata > Amphibia > Anura > Dendrobatidae > Dendrobates > Dendrobates tinctorius. The sequence goes on from NW_027361683.1 coordinate 51,139,489, forward strand.
CAGTTCTGCCCAATTCTATATACACCTTGTAGTTTGTCATACACTAGGCAATTTCTGCCGGTCACATTGCAGTGTTAAATAAACAGGGCCTGACTGAATCCCACAGTGTCCTGAAGTGGAGAGACATTCCAATTCTACACAGTCCTCTATACACCCTTCTAACAGCATAGAGAATCTGCCTATCATATTGCGGTGGTAAATAAACAGGGCCTGACTGAATCCAACAGTCTCCTGAAGTGTAGAGACATTCCAATTCTCCACAGTCCTCTATACACCCTTCTAACAGCATAGAGGATCTGCCTGTCATATTGCGGTGTTAAATAAACAGGGCCTGACTGAATCCCACAGTCTCCTGAAGTGTAGAGACATTCCAATTCTCCACAGTCCTCTATACACCCTTCTAACAGCGTAGAAAATCTGCCTGTCATATTGCGGTGTTAAATAAACAGGGCCTGACTGAATCCCACAGTGTCCTGAAGTGTAGAGACATTCCAATTCTCCCCAGTACTATATACACCTTGTACCTTGTTTTACAGTACCAGAGAGTTGGTGTAAGTTTGGGTAAATTTTTCCAAAAAATGAGGAAGTGTGGTGGAACAGTCCGTGGAAATGGACGGGGGTTGGCAGCTGGTAATGATGGTGTTGGTGTTGGTGGTGGATCTGCTGGTAGTGGCAAAAGCAAAATAGCACCTAATACTGGAGGTGTTGAGGCTGCGTCATCGTCTGGCTCCACAAGGCCTCGAAGGCTCCCTTTTCTGGGAGTAGGTAAACCGCTTCTAAAGCCGGAGCTTCAAGAACAAGTTTTGGCTTACATTGCTGACTCAGCCTCCAGCTCTATCGCCTCCTCTTCTGAAGTTTTAAAAAATAAAAGCACTGAGTCGTCATTGGAGGCTCATGGTCATGAACCACACCTTTCCTTGTGTCCTTCACCCCAACCAAGATTGAAGGATGCGGTAGGCCACACTACAGATTACTCCATGGAGCTGTTTTCACATACCATGCCTGGGTTATCAAGTCAAATCGTGAATTACCCAGGCCAAGATGAATCTGACATGGAGTGCACTGATGCACAGCCACTGCTAGATTTATCTGATGGTACTTTCACTCAGAGCACTACATTGTCCTCGCAGTGTACTGAGCCAGAATATGACCCTGATGAAACTCAGTTGCCCCCTCCCGCATACTATACCACCATACACGGTGACACAGAGGAAGGTGCACATGACATTGAAGAGGAGGTGATGGATGACCCAGTTGTTCACCCAGATTGGGGGTAGAGTGTGCCGCAGCCAATAGCTCAGAAGAGGAGGAGGAGCATCCGCAGTGGGCATCGACATCGCAACAGTTGTTATCTGGCAGGCCCGGAGCAGTCCAAAAACGGGTTACAAAAACCCAAAAAATTGCAGGACAGCTTGGCCAAACGGTCAAAAAACCACAGCGTGCAAGGCCTCAAGCTGTCTTCCCTAGTAGGAAGAGTGCAGTGTGGCACTTTTTTGAACAAAATCCTAAAGATCAGGCAAAGGTAGTCTGCAAGAAGTGCGGAAAGACCTTTAGCCGAGGGAAAAATCTGAGAAATTTGAATACCAGTTGCATGCTAAGACATTTAACCACCATGCACTTGCAAGCGTGGATGGACTACCAAAACTCACGTACCACATGTGCTACTGGTCCCAAAGAAGGTAGTCAGCCACGCAACATTGTTTCCCCCACTGTAAGTCCACCGGTTAGCACACCACCATTAGCAAATGTTGAGTTGTCGTCGCAAGGGCAAATCATTCAGGGAATCACACTTTGCAACGAAAGACTGAATCTAGGCCATCAGAAAGAACACCAACTCCATCAGCATCATCAACCCTCTCTCAGTCCGCCATGTCCACCGCTACTTCCACCATATCCAGCTCTCAAATCCAGCTCACCCTATCAGAGACACGCTGAAAAGATGGCGGCGCGCTCCGGCCGAGAGGCGCCGCCGGCGTGTAGCGGCAAGGAGGGAGGAGAACCAGGTGACGTCACCGGGGAAAAAGAAGGAAGGGGGCGCGTACAGGCCAAACTAGAAGCCAACGCGTTTCTAAGGTCTACGGACCTTCTTCATCAGGGCCCTTGGTGCCCAGGATTCAGTCAGCCAGCGCAGGTGTAATATATTTTTCATATATGGAGATTGACAATTATCCTTTGACTGAATAGAGCTGTACGCTTCTGATACAGTACCATATATGTGATGTTATTTTGTGTCTATTTTGTGCTAAATTTGGAAGTTTGGTGGAAGAGGCCACGGACGTGGGCGTGGGGGGGCCAAGCTGGTGCTGATGTTGGTGGTGCATCTGCTGGTAGTGGCAAAAGCACAATAGCAGCTAAGGCAGGACGTGTTGAGCCTGCGTCATGGTCTGTCTACGGAACGCCTGGAAGGCTACCTTTTCTGGGAGTAGGTTAACCGTTTTTAAAGCCGGAGCATGAGGAACTGGTTTGGGCTTACATTGCCGAAACAGACTCCAGCAAATATGCCCTCCTCTTCTGAAGTTTAAAAAAATGCAAGGACTGAGTCGTCAAGTGCTGGCTCCTGGTCAGGAAAAGCCCCTTTCCTTGTCTCCTGCACCCCCACCCAAAGTGAATGATGCAGCAGGCCACACTTCACATTAGTCCATGTAGCTCTTTCTATCATACCATGCATGGGTTATCAAGTCAAATCGTGAATTCCCCAGTCCAAGATGAATCTGACATGGAGTGTGGGTGGCCAGGCAGGGCAGTGGGGTTAATCGGTACCGGGACGGTGTATCCCTGGGATGTGTCACAGTGGTGGTGCCCTGGGCGTCCATGCAAAGGGGTGAATTGCGTTTATAGGGGAATGATACGTGACGCCACCTGAGGTTTCTGAGTAGATTGACCAGCGCTGCAGTGGCGCTTCTCTGGGACAGAAGTTGAGGTGCAGCTAAGATGTAGAAGCCCTGCACAGGTATGGCCATTGTCGCAGGGCACATGAAAGAGTTGGTAGATGGTGTGCAGTGCAGGATGTAGCAGAGCCGTGCGCCAGGCGCAGGAGAAAGGACAGACACAGTCGTGCAGTTCCTTTACCTGTACTTGGTAAGTGCCGTCCAGGACCCAGAGTACAGATGGAGAAGGAGTTGGTCAGCCTGGAAGCCAATTTGGAATTCTCTCTCTGCAGATAGTTAGTATGGCCTCCGTTCTAGCGCTTATCTGAGGTACTCGCAGTGCTGAGTTCAATGAAGTTCCCCCTGTTGACTCTCTCTTGGAACTTTCTCGTATGGCAGGCAGCCTTAGCCTTTTCCTTCTGGCTCCCACACGTTGCTGCTGGGGCCTCCAAGCCTTAGTTGGGTACAGAGCATTTACAGCTGCCACTTCCTCCGGTTTCTGCTGCAGGAACGTCAGTGTCCCTACAAACTCGGAGACCGGAATCCGGACCATGCGCTCAAGCTAGGAGTGAGCCTTAACTCTGCTCATCCTCCAGCTCCCCTTCTCACGTCCACACACTTTCCCTTCCCTTCACAGACTGCCCTAACTTACCTCCTCCCGACCACAGACAGCAGCTCCTCAGCAGTCAGATTCAGAGGTCTCCCTGCTGGCCTGGAGTGGGAAATGTGTTGTGTGTTGGTTTAACTGCTAGAGAGATCCTTCGTTGCTCCCAAGCATGACATCACACTCCCTAGGAGGAAGGTAATGCCACTGTGGCGACCGTACTCCTGGGGGCGCTAAAAGTGCACTGAGGCCCAGCCACTGCTAGATGACTCTGCTGGTACATTGACCCAGACCACTACATTCCCCTCACACTCTACACAGCCTGAATGTGACCCAGATGAAACTCAGGTTACCCTTCCCATATACTGTACCACCTTACACAGTGACAAAAAGGAAGGTGCAGCTGAAAGTACAGGTTCGGCCCACCCGCCGTCAGACACACCGCCGTACTATGAGGGGCCCTGTGCCAGTGCCGTCGCCAATGAGTGGGCCCCCCCTGCTTGCTCTGGATCACAGCACTTGCAAAGTTGAAATACTTAGCTCTCCCTGCTCCACCGCCATGACATCTTCCGCGTTTCCTGACAGTGATATTCTGATCAGAGAGCGCAATGACATCACGTCTGTACGCTCAGACTAGTACAGGGATTCCCTAGCGAGGAGACTTATTTGAGGAGACTTATTTAATTGTTTTCAATGTTGGGACAGCAATTTTTGGGGAGCACTATACTCTGGAGAATGATATATGGGGCCCAACATACACTGGAGCATTCCAAAGGTGGACATCAGACACTGGAGCAGCATTTACAGGGCCCATTATACACTAGAGCATTAGAAATGGGGCCCATTACATATAGAGCATTATTTGGGCCCATAAGACACTGCAGCTTCATCCATGTGGACCAACATATACTGTAGCATTATGTGGAGCTCATCGTATACTGTTTCAAACATTATATGGGACCAATGATTCTGTATGGTGAAATATATGGGCCTCATTACTCTGTATAGTGCACTATGCAGTGGCCATAATACTGTATGGAGTAAGATACTGTCCCTTTTTGGAGCTATTGGAGAATTTAAAATGGATATCAGTCATGAGATGTAAAAAGTGAACAATTTTTCATTGTACTAATAACGCTATTTCTCTGCCGTATCGGAGCATCATGAGTTGTGGTATGTGTTAAAGGGGTACTCTTTGGCCCAGGGCACATGAAAACCTGGAGCCAGCCCTACCCCCCCCACAAATTTTGCCAAATAACCCCCATTTTTCAGTGCGTAACTAGTATTATGAAGTAAATTAAGGTTGAAAAGCTTCAGTAATAAGATTTGATGTTTTTGACATTCAAAAGGGCACTGTAGGTGTGTTTCCTGGCCTCCACTCCCTGCCGACTTTGCTTCCCCATTGACTTGCATTGGGTTTCGTGTTTCAGTCGGCCTTCGACTTTTCACAAAAATCTGCCGGTTTCGTTCCACCCGACTTTTGCGAAAGTCGGGTTTCATGAAACCCGACTCGACCCAAAAAAAGGCAAAGTCGCTCAACTCTATTCACCAAGTGTGTACAGAGGTGGACTCTGTTACCTAACAGAACCAAACGACCGCCATATACAAATGCCATAGCCTGTTTATGCTCACAGAGCTCAGCAATGGGAGCGCTAGTGTATAGTCAAAGGACTCTGCCCCTGAGACACTGGGTTAGAGTCCCTCTAGACACACTAGTGCTCGGTACTGCAACTGCGGTGCCAGGAAGAGACCAATAGATAGATAAAGTGCACTACATGCGCACAGCACCGTTCGGGCAGACGCCACCAACCACCCGGAATAGGGAGGAAAGCGCCAGACTTGCACACAGCACCGCACTGGCGAATGCAGCGGCTTAATGCGGTACTGCGGTGCCTTGTACTGAACGGCACCGTGAGGTGCTAAGTGAGGTGCTGTGACTAGGTAGCACAGTGGCGCAAGACAATGCCACTAGCAGGCACTGACTCTTTACCCTAAACCTTACAAACAAGTACAACCAGAGGTAGGGAGTCTTAATGAGTCAGTCATCAGTTTCATGCATCCAGCATCACTCACACAAATAGCCATAAGAGTCTATACCAGCGCATGGCCTAGCGGCCATGCAAACCTTTTATAGCAGCGTCCTTCCAGGACCTTCCTGATGGTCCAATCCGAGCTGGAGAAGGACCTGAGCATGTGAACTCCAACCTCCAATGAGAGGACATCCCATGGGCATGCTCAGTAGGCTGCAAAAAGGACTTAGTCTCTGGAGCTGCTCACTGCTGGCTAGTGCGGATTGCTAGTGTGGCAGCAGCAGCAACCAACCTGACAGCACTTGCCTGAGCAAGACGCCGGGATCGACGCCTTTGCTGAGCAACCTCCTCTGCAGCCAGAACAGAATGGGAGACCACAGAAGGCAAAACTTGGGCTTCCTCCCGTGCAGAGGCAGGAACCTTATGCCTAGCATTACCCTCCCCCCTAAGCCACGCTACGCTCAAAGGCCGCAATGAGTAGCGGAGTGTGGATGTTCTCCACAGGCTCCCAGGTCCAGTCCTCTGGACCATGACCCTTCCAGTCCACCAGATAATACATTTTCCCACGTACCACTGTGCACCCCACAATGGCATTCACCTCAAAACTCGTCCAAGGACAAGCCTGATGTCCTGGCAGATGACTCGGAGAACCGGGACATGTGGACGGGCTTAAGGAGAGCTATGTGGAAGGGGTCGGTGATACCCAGGCATGGAGGAAGGGTCAGACGGTAGACCACAGGGTTGACCTGTTTGAGGACCTTGAAGGGGCCTATGTAGCGAGGCACGAACTTAGTGGACTCAACCCGCAGCCTGATGTTATAGGCGGAGAGCCACATTAAGTCGCCGGGAGCAAAGGTCAGAGCAGGGCGCTGGTGTGCGCCCACGGAGACCCTCATTCTCTACTTGGAGGCCCAAATGGCATTCTGGGTGTGGTCCCAAATATCACGTGCCTCCATCGCCCAGTCTGCCACCCTAGAGTCAGTGGAAGACATGGGTATGGGCATAGGGATGCGCGGATGCTGGCCGTAGTTAAGGAGGAATAGGGTCTAACCGGTGGAGTCGGCCACAGCGTTGTTCAAGGCGAACTCCGCCAATGGCAGCAAGGATGCACAGTCATCAAGCCTGGCTGAGACAAAATGTTGTAGGTATGTGACCAGGGTCACGTTGGCCCTCTCTTCCAACCCGTTCGTCTGGGGATGATAGGTCGAGGAGAGATTTAGCTCAATGCTGAGCAAGCGACAGAGCTCTTTCCAAAACTGAGACGTGAACTGGGGACCCCGGTCACTGACAATCTTGTCCAGCATGCCGTTTAGGCGGAAGACATAATTGATGAACAACACTGCCAAGCCCCGTGCAGAAGGTAGCCGAGAGAGAGGCACCAGGTTCACCATTTTAAAGAAATGGTCGGTGACGACCCAAATAAGTGTGCTGCCACTGGACTTGGGTAGGCGTACCGCGAAGTCCATGCCAACCATCTCCCAGGGCCTGTCCACCAGCAGCAGAGGATAAAGTAGCCCAGCAGGCCATTGCCAAAGAGACCTATTCTTGGCACAGGAGACGCACGCCCAAATGTAGTCTCCGGCCACCAGTACGTCCTCGCCAGGAGCTCAGAGGTCCGCTTTGTCCCAAAGTATCCACCCACCCTGGAAGCATGAGCCCAAGAGAGAACCTCCGGTCATAGATGGGTGGGGACAAATGTCTTGCCCGGAGGCACCGACTCAAGGGCAACCGGAGCCACGGTCCTCAGGCACTCAGATGGGATGATCAGTCAAGGCTCTCTCCTCCTCCTCTGATGAGCATCGGCACAGATGTCCTTTTCACCAGAGAGAAAGTGGAGGGTGAAGTGGAAACGGGAGAAGAACAGGGACCATCTGTCCTGACAAGACTTTAGCCGCTGGGCTTTCTGCAAGTACACCAAGTTCTTGTGGTCAGTTAATACCTGGAAGGGGAACCGGGCCCCCTCCAGGAGGTGTCTCCACTCCGATAAGGCAAACTTCATAGATAGCAACTTCCTGTCCCCGATTAAATAATTCCCCTCCGCTGGTGAAATGGTCTTGGAGAAAAAGAAGCAAGGCTGCTTCCGACCTTGAGTGTCCTTTAGGAAGAGGACCGCTCCGGCACTGATGGAAGAGGCATCCACCTCTAAGATGAACGGCTTATCCACATCGGGACGATGCAGAATGGGAGCCCTAGCAAAGTGGGTCTTGATGGAGGAGAAGGCCTTGGAGACCTGTTCTGACCACAACTTGGGGTTTGCTCCCTTCTTGTTGAGGGCCACCAAAGGAGCTACCAAAGTCGAGAAGTGTGGAATGAACTGGCGATAGTAATTAACAAACCTCAAAAAGCGCTGCACCGCTTTAAGAGAGTGGGGTTCCTGCCAGTCCATTACCGCCTGTAGCTTGGCAGGATCCATAGCCAAACCCTGGGTAAAGATGATATAGCCCAGGAAAGGCTAGGACTCCTGCTCAAACAGGTACTTCTCCAACTTGGCATAGAGGGAGTTAGCTCGTAAGTGGTAGAAGACTTTGCAAACCTCTCACCGATGGGAGTCCATATCTGGAGAGAAGATGAGAAAATCATCGAGATAGACAACCACCGAGGTGCAGAGCATATCCCGAAAGATATCGCATACAAAGTCCTGGAAGACGGCCGGAGCATTACAGAGACCAAAGGGCATGTCCAAGTACTCTTAATGGCCATCCCTGGTGTTAAATGCTGTCTTCCATTCATCCCCCTCATGGATGCGAATCAGGTCATAAGCCCACAGCAAATCTAATTTGGTGAAATTTCTTGCTCCAGGTAATCTATCAAACAGTTTCGATATCAGGGGCAGAGGATACTTGTTCTTAGCAGTGATAGCGTTAAGACCCCTGTAATTGATGCAGGGACCAAACTCTCCATTCTTCTTTTGGACGAAGAAAAATCCCGCCCCCGCTGGTGACACCGACTTCCTAATGAATCCTCTTGCCAGATTCTCCCTGATATATTGAGACATGGCCTCAGTCTCCAGGAGAGATATGGATCAACTCAAGCCCTGGGAGGCTCAGCACTAGGCAAGAGGCCAATAGGACAGTCATAGGGGCGATGAGGCGGACGCGTCTCCGCTCCTTCTTGGAGAACACATCTGCAAACTGTCAATAGTGTTTGGTGAGAGAGGAAAGTTCTGAGGGGACCTCAGTGTTGGCAAATACCAATATTGATCCAAAATTTCACTCAGGACTAGTGTTGAGCATTCCGATACCGCAAGTATTGGGTATCGGCCGATACTTGCTGTATCGGAATTCCGATACCGACATCCGATATTTTTTCAATATCGGGCATCGGAATCGGAAGTTCAAAGTTGATTGACAGCCGAAATGACGTCATCATGATGCGCGGTGTGTGTGCATCATGATGCGCCGTCATTTCGGGCCTTCCAAGGGTCTCTGCCGGCCTGCCGGGGGGCTGTGCCGGCCTGTCGGGGGGCTGTGTGGACTGCCCGGGGTCTGTACCGGCCTGCCGGGGGGCTGTGCCGGCCTGCCGGTGGTCTGTGCACCCTGTGGGGGTCTGTACCGGCCTGCCGGGGGGCTGTGCTGATGTCCGGGGGTCTGTGCAGGCATCGTCCGATGGGACTACAAGTCCCATCCGGCGATGCCTGCTACCATGACAGTGATTGACACATTAGCCAATGATGGGACAGTAGTAGTCCCATCATCCGGCTAATGTGTTAAATGTTTAAAAAAAAAAATACTACATACATACTACATACATACTACATGCATGCTACATACATACTACATGCTACATACATACCACATATATACTACATGCATGCTACATACATACTACATGCTACATACATACTACATGCTACATACATACTACATACATACTACATGCATGCTACATACATACTACATATATACTACATGCATGTTACATACATACTACATGCTACATACATACTACATACATACTACATGCTACATACATACTACATACATACTACATGCATGCTACATACATACTACATGCTACATACATACCACATATATACTACATACATACTACATGCATGCTACATACATACTACATTCTACATACATACCACATATATACTACATACATACTACATGCATGCTACATACATACTACATGCTACATACATACTACATATATACTACATGCATGCTACAAACATACTACATGCTACATACATACCACATATATACTACATGCTACATACATACTACATGCATGCTACATACATACTACATGCTACATACATACCACATATATACTACATGCATGCTACATACATACTACATGCTACATACATACTACATGTTACATACATACTACATACATACTACATGCATGCTACATACATACTACATATATACTACATGTATGTTACATACATACTACATGCTACATACATACTACATACATACATACTACATGCTACATGCATGCTACATACATACTACATACATACTACATGCATGCTACATACATACTACATGCTACATACATACCACATATATACTACATACATACTACATGCATGCTACATACATACTACATTCTACATACATACCACATATATACTACATACATACTACATGCATGCTACATACATACTACATGCTACATACATACTACATATATACTACATGCATGCTACAAACATACTACATGCTACATACATACCACATATATACTACATGCTACATACATACTACATACATACTACATGCATGCTACATACATGCTACATGCTACATACATACTACATACATACTACATGCATGCTACATACATACTACATATATACTACATGCATGCTACATACATACTACATGCTACATACATACCACATATATACTACATGCTACATACATACTACATACATACTACATGCATGCTACATACATGCTACATACATACTACATACATACTACATACATACTACATGCATGCTACATACATACCACATATATACTACATGCATGCTACATACATGCTACATGCTACATACATACATACTACATACATACTACATGCATGCTACATACATACTACATACATACCACATATATACTACATGCATGCTACATACATGCTACATGCTACATACATACATACTACATACATACTACATGCATGCTACATACATACTACATGCTACATACATACCACATATATACTACATACATACTACATACATGCTACATACATACTACATGCATGCTACATACAATACATTCATACAATACATACATAGACATACAGTACATATAACATAGAGTAACATACTTACCAATACTTGTCACATTGTTCCCCGAAGCCATTTTCGTCTACGGAATAAATATTAACATAACAAACCACAAAAATACTCACCCTTGATCCGAAGCAGTCCACGAGTGTGTCCCACGACGATCTTGGGTAGAGAACTGCAGCATCAGCTGATGCTGCCGCTCTCTACGGGCTGCAGGAATCCAATGACGGAAGGTAGGTATCCTTCCGCACTGTATTTCTCCGCCACTTAAAAAAAAAAATCCCTAGTCTCACTTTATGGTAAATTTACCATAAAGTGAGACTAGGGACTTTTTTTTTAAGTGGCAGAGGAATACAGTGCGGAAGGATACCTACCTTCCGTCATTGGATTCCTGCAGCCCGTAGAGAGCGGCAGCATCAGCTGATGCTGCAGTTCTCTACCCAAGGTCGTCGTGGGACACACTCGTGGACTGCTTCGGATCATGGGTGAGTATTTTTGTGGTTTGTTATGTTAATATTTATTCCGTAGACGACAATGGCTTCGGGGAACAATGTGACAAGTATTGGTAAGTATGTTACTCTATGTTATATGTACTGTATGTCTATGTATGTATTGTATGAATGTATTGTATGTAGCATGCATGTAGTATGTATGTAGTATGTATGTAGCATGTAGTATGTATGTAGCATGCATGTAGTATGTATGTAGCATGCATGTAGTATGTATGTAGCATGTAGTATGTATGTAGTATATATGTAGTATGTATGTAGTATGTATGTAGCATGTAGTATGTATGTAGCATGCATGTAGTATGTATGTAGTATGTATGTAGCATGTAGTATGTATGTAGCATGCATGTAGTATATATGTAGTATGTATGTAGTATGTATGTAGCATGCAGTATGTATGTAGCATGCATGCAGTATGTATGTAGCATGCATGTAGTATGTATGTAGTATGTATGTAGCATGTAGTATGTATGTAGCATGCATGTAGTATATATGTAGTATGTATGTAGTATATATGTAGCATGTAGTATATATGTAGCATGCATGTAGTATGTATGTAGCATGTAGTATGTATGTAGCATGCATGTAGTATATATGTAGTATGTATGTAGTATGTATGTAGCATGCATGCAGTATGTATGTAGCATGCATGCAGTATGTATGTAGCATGCATGTAGCATGTAGTATGTATGTAGCATGCATTGAGTATGTATGTAGCATGCATGCAGTATGTATGTAGCATGCATGTAGTATGTATGTAGTATGTATGTAGCATGTAGTATGTATGTAGCATGCATGCAGTATGTATGTAGCATGCATGCAGTATGTATGTAGCATGCATGTAGTATGTATGTAGTATGTATGTAGCATGTAGTATATACATACTACATGCTACATACATACTATGTATGTAGCATGTAGCATGTATGTAGCATGCATGTAGTATGTATGTAGTATGTATGTAGCATGTAGTATGTATGTAGCATGCATGTAGTATGTATGTAGCATGCATGCAGTATGTATGTAGCATGCATGTAGTATATATGTAGTATGTATGTAGCATGTAGTATATACATACTACATGCTACATACATACTATGTATGTAGCATGTAGCATGTATGTAGCATGCATGTAGTATGTATGTAGTATGTATGTAGCATGTAGCATGCATGTAGTATATATGTAGTATGTATGTAGTATGTATGTAGCATGTAGTATGTATGTAGCATGCATGTAGTATATATGTACCATGTATGTAGCATGTAGTATGTATGTATGTAGTATTTTTTTTTTTTTTTTTTTTTACATTTAACACATTAGCCGGATGATGGGACTACTACTGTCCCATCATTGGCTAATGTGTCAATCACTGTCATGGTAGCAGGCATCGCCCGATGGGACTTGTAGTCCCATCGGACGATGCCTGCACAGACCCCCGGACATCAGCACAGCCCCCCGGCAGGCCGGCACAGCCCCCCGGCAGGCCGGTACAGACCCCCACAGGGTGCACAGACCCCGGGCAGTCCGCACAGCCCACCGGCAGGCCGGCACAGACCCCCGGCAGGCCGGCAGAGACCCCCGGAAGGCCCGTACAGACCCCCGAGAGGCTGTACAAGGGCAGGAAAAGGTTTTTCCAATTCCGATACCGGAAGTCTCATAGACTTGAATGGGACTTCTGGTATCGGCATCGGCGATACCGATACTTTTTTTAAAGATCGGCCGATCCATTCCGATCCGATATTTTGAAGTATCGGAAGGTATCGCTCAACTCTACTCAGGACTATGAATATCCAACTAAGACTACAAACCCAAAAGAAGATATTCAAACAATATCCACTATATTTTATATACCACCAAAAATATTCTATAAAATAAAAAATATTTAATGATGACAAAGATGATGTGTGAAAAAGAATTTTTTAATTTCATAAATGCAATAAAATTAGACATTAAAAAGACATAAAAAATATAAAATTTGTGTGCAGGGGGTACATAAAGAAACCAATCGGTCAGGAGGAAGACCCAAGGATATAACAAAAAATGAATATTTAAAAATTCATAAAGTGCATGAAATCACATAAAAAATTAATCAATACATAATATAGTGCATTTTAATTTAATAGTGCTATATATGAAATTAATTTATAATTCCCATATAAATTAGTGCAAATAAACAGTATATATAAAGTGCTCAGTGCAATATTAGGTCCTCTAATCCTTCTAATTAATAAAACGCTGATATAACAAATGAAATGCTCACTATGAGCCTGTGCAATATACATAAATAAAGTGCTTAGTGCCTTCAAAGTCTCATGCACCTCACCAATTGCATGATATACAGTAAGTGACCCATTATCAGTCTGTGAAAGCAGCAATCAAATTAGGATCGTACTAACCCTGGTTCCTTATGGTCCCCCTGCACACATCACTCTTTCACACCATCACTCAGTGGAGGCAACCTGAACGCACTCCCTCAGACATCTACCCTCATAGGATTTACTCCAACCGAGAATTCTCCCTGAGGACCACTCTGTATGGGGAGAATGATACCGCAACCAGGGGACCCCTAGAAGGACCTGATCGATACCCTCGGGCATGACAAGAAGGGATATCATCTCCTGATGAGATGTAGACACCAAGAGTATCAACGGGGCGGTTTGGTGGGTAATCTGTGAGGGTAGAGTCACGCCGTTCACCACTCTGATAGTGACTGGCTTAGATATCATAACCAGGGGTATTGCGTGCTGTTGAGCGAAGGCAGACGACATAAAATCGCCCTCCGCTCCAGAGTCCACGCAAACCTCCACTGCAAGAGTGGATGAACCAAACTCAAGCGTCCCTTTAAAGGACAGCTTGGAGGAAAACGCTTCTAATTCTAGTTAGCCTCCTCCTATGACCACTAGACGTGAGCGATTTCCCGGCCGCTGTGGGCACCGGTTGGCAAGGTGACCAGACTGCCGGCAAACATGACAGACCACAGGTGCTCGAGCAGACCAGGACCTGGATCCCGCACGAGAAGGCCCCTGTGACTCGGATGCCCGATCAGGAGATTCCAGGGGCTTAGCAAAACTAGGTGTCAACCTAAACCTCTGCCTTCACTGGGACCGCTCCAACCTTCGCTCGGTGAAGTGAAGATCTATATGGGTGGAGATGGTGATAAGCTCCTCCAGTATGGCGGGAATCTCCCTGGTGGCCAGGGCGTCCTTCACATGGTCAGCCAGACCTCTCCAGAATGCCGGAATGAGGACCTTATCAGGCCACTCCAAGCCTGAGGCCAGAGTCCAGAACTGGATGGCAAATTGGCTGACCAAGGATGAGACCTGTGACAATGCCAGTAGCTGGAGCGCGGTGTCATGGGTGGCTCGCGGTCCCAAGAAGACCTGCTTCAGTGTGGCCAAGAACTGAGAGGCACTCTGCAGCACATGACCACCACGCTCCCACAGCAGTGTGGCGCACTCCAAAGCCCTGCCCGACAAGAAGGAAACAACAAATCCCACCTTAGCCCACTCAGAGGGGAATTGTGCAGACCCCTTGTGTTCCTCTATTATACTGCCATATAACGTCTGCCATTACCGAGCAGCAGTTAACATCTCAGCACAGTGGACCCCGGGCTGCGAGCTAAATACCATCTTTTTGTTATTTGCTGCGTTCCGACAGCCCCTAAGAGTATACTAGCACCAGGGTCTGGCTAGTTATGGCGGATGAACAGCGACTGCTGCGGTACATCTGGCAGCTGGAGGGCAGGTTGGCGGTTCTAGAGCATTCAGCCTCATTTGCGTATTTTACCATGGTCGCTGTTCAGGCAGCCACGAAGGCTGTCTCCCGTGTGACCACGGCCATCCCTGTCCCGACTTTGTCCCGTCTCCCACTGCCTGAGAAGTTCTCGGGCAACAGTGCTTCTTGTAGGGGCTTGGTGAGCCAGTGTGCTACACAGCTAGAGCTGCTGGCTGCGCAATTCCACTCTGAGCCGGCTAAGGTGAGATTTGTTATCTCCCTCCTGTCGGCCAGGGCTTTGGAGTGGGCCACACTGCTGTGGGAGCTCGGTGATCAAGTGGTACAGTGTTAGGGACGGTGGAACGCACAAATATAAATAATAGGAAGTGCGTTCGCCGCTCGGGGTCCACCGTGCAGTAGGTGTAACAACCGCTGCTGAGTAATGGCAGACTCGCTATATGGCGGTATACTGCGCTCGGGTTAAACGTCACCCGAGGTGCGCAGAGCGGACTCTGTTAAACTCACAGAGGTGCTTTAGTACAAATAAAGCATAAACGCTGAGCCTGTTAGCTTTACAGGTCTCAGCTGGCGTGCACACACGGTATATGGTCACACGACACTGCCCAAGGCAGAGGTCAGTGTCCTTCTTGACCTACCGTGCAAGCAGCATCGCTACCGCGGATGCCAGTAAGTGCTGCTAACTGCAGCGCGGCGGTAACTACTGCCGCTGTATGACAGTACCGTGAGGACACTAGTGTAGCGGTGCGGTATGCACTGTGGCGTATGGCTTACCACGGACTGGCGCTGACTATAACTCTAATTCCCTATCCACATGCGTAATATCAGAGGGAAGGGGTTTCATAATAAGTCAGTCACCAGAATCATACATCCATCACCATTCACACATAGCAAGTATAGTCTATACTAGCGCATGAGCGAGCGGCCATTCGGGCCTTTTATAGCCTTGCGCTTCCGGGACCTTCCAGACCTCTGAGATGGGCCAATCAGATCAGGACAAGGACCTGAGCAAGTGACACCTGATCTCCACTGGGAGATCATCTCGTGGGCATGCCCAGTAGCACAGCGAGAAGACAGCCTCTGGAGTGGTTTCCAGCAAAGCAGGTTGCGCTACCATTGCTGGTCCAGAGGTGGCAGCAACATCCAGACCCAGAGAGCTGTTCTGAGCAGGGAGCCTGAATCGCTGAGATTGCTGTGCAGGTCCCTGAGCGGTTGGAAAGGAATGGGAAACTGCTGGATGTATGGCTCTGGTTTCCCGCTGTGCAGCTGCAGGACTCTGATGCCTAACATTACCCCCCTCCTAGGGCCCCCCCTCTGAGCCTTACTATGCTCAAAGGCTGCGATCAGGAGCGGAACATGGATGTTCTCCACTGGCTCCCAGGTCTGGGCCTCTGGACCATGACCCGTCCACCAAATAAATCTTTTTGCCATGCACAATCCTGCGTCCCACAATGGCGTTAACCTCAAACTCGTCCAAAGACAAGTCTGATGACCCGGCAGTTGACTCAGAGAAGCGGGCCATGTGAACAGGTTTGAGAGGGGACACATGGAAAACGTCAGAAATGGCTAAATGTGGAGGAAGAGCCAGGCGGTAGACCACCGAGCTGATTTGCTCGAGAACCTTAAAAGGTCCAATGTATCGCGGCGCGAACTTGGTGGACTCGGCCCGCAGCTTGATGTTTCGAGCAGAGAGCCACACCAAGTCGCCGGGGGAAAAGGTTGGAGCCGGTCGCCGATGTGTGTCGGCGGATGCCCTCATTCTTTCTTTAGAGGCACGAATAGCATCCTGAGTGCGATCCCAAATGTCGCGAGCCTCCACTGCCCAGTCTGTCACCCTGGAGTCAGCAGGACAGGGACGCGTGGATGTTGGCCGTAATTTAGAAGGAAAGGCGTCTGACCAGTGGAATCAGCCACTACATTATTCAGGGCAAATTCAGCCCATGGTAGCAAGGATGCCCAGTCATCCTGCCTGGCAGAGACGAAATGCCGCAGGTACGTGACCAAGGTTTGGTTGGCTCTCTCAACCAAGCCATTCGTCTCGGGATGGTAAGCGGAGGACAGGTTTAGCTCAATGCTGAGTAGGCTGCAGAGCTCCCTCCAAAAACGGGACACGAACTGGGGACCTCGATCATTAACAGTTTTGTCCGGCATGCCATGCAGACGGAATACAATATTTTATGAACAGTGTGGCAAGACCACGACCAGAAGGCAACCGTGCGAGTGGCACCAGATGCACCATTTTAGAAAAATGGTCGATGACTACCCAGATGACCGTACTGCCACCAGACTTGGGCAGGCCAACCACAAAATCCATGCCAACCATCTCCCAAGGTCTATCCGCCACCGGCAGAGGGTACAATAACCCAGCCGGCCTCTGTCTAGAGGACCTGTTCCGTGCACATGAGACGCATGCTTGTATGTATTCCTTAGTGTCTAGAGCCATGTGCAGCCACCAATACGACCTTGCCAGGAGTTCTGTGGTCCGCTTATTGCCAAAGTGACCACCCCCCCTGGAGGCGTGTGCCCAGGTGAGAACCTCCGGCTGTAGCTGAGGAGGCACAAAGGTCTTGTCCGGTGGCACTGACTCGAGAGCAACTGGAGCCACGGTCATAAAGCTCTCCGAAGGGAGAATTTGCCGTGGCTCAACCTCCACTTTCTCCGCTGAGACCACCGAGCGCGAGAGAGCATCCGCACGGACGTTCTTCTCTCCAGAAAGATAGTGCAAGGTGAAACGAAAGCGGGAGAAGAAGAGCGACCACCTAGCTTGACGAGAGTTCAAGCGCTGGGCTGTTTGCAAATAGACTAGATTTTTATGGTCCGTATACACCTGGAAGGGAAACCGGGCTCCCTCCAGGAGATGTCTCCACTCGGAAAAGGCCAACTTCATTGCTAGCAGCTCCCTGTCCCCTATGGAGTAAATCTTCTCCGCTGGTGAGAAGGTCTTAGAGAAGAAGAAGCAGGGATGCTTCCGACCTTGAGCATCCTTCTGGAAATGGACTGCTCCTGCACCGACGGAAGAGGCATCCACCTCCAGGATAAGCGGTTTATCCACATTGGGACAGTGCAAGATGGGAGCGCCAGCAAAATGAGATTTTAGAGATGAGAGGGCCTTGGAGACCTGTACAGACCAAGCGTTAGGATTAGCTCCTTTCTTTATGAGAGCAACCAAAGGAGCTACCAGTGTGTAGAAGTGAGGTATGAGCTGGCTGTAATAGTTGACGAACCCCAGGAAGTGCTGCACTGCTTTGAGTGAGTGTGGTTCCTGCCAGTACATTACCGCTTGCAGTTTGGCCAGATCCATAGCCAACCCCTGGGCCGAGATGATGTAGCCCAGGAACGGCAAGGACTCCTGCTCAAACTGGCACTTCTTCAGCTTGGCGAAAAGAGAGTTCACCCGCAGACGGTTGAAGACCCTGCAGACGTCTCTCCGATGGGAGGTCAAATCTGGCGAGAAGATGAGGATGTCATCCAGATAGATCACCACCGAGGTGGAGAGCATATCGCGGAAGACATCATTGACGAAATCCTGGAAGACAGCAGGTGCATTACAAAGGCCGAAGGGCATGACCAGATATTCGCAGTGGCCATCCCTGGTATTAAAGGCTGTCTTCCACTCGTTTCCTTCGCGAATGCGGATCAGGTTGTACGCCCCCCCGTAGATCTAATTTCGTAAAGATCCGGGCCCCTCGCAACCTGTCAAATAGCTCAGAGATCAACGGGAGAGGGTATTTGTTTTTATCTGTTATGGCATTGAGACCTCTGTAGTCAATGCAGGGACGTAACTCTCCGCTCTTCTTCTGCACGAAGAAGAACCCCGCACCAGCCAGCGACACCGACTTTCTAATAAAACCTCTAGCCAGGTTCTCCCGGATATATTGAGACATAGCCTCTGTCTCAGGGAGTGACAGCAGATACACACACCCTCTGGGAGGTTCCGTGCCTGGCAGAAGATCTATCAGGCAATCATAAGGACGGTGCGGCAGGAGCGTCTCCGCAGATTTTTTAGAGAAGACGTCCGCGAACTGGTGGTAAGGTTTAGGAAGCGCGGAGAGATCCGCAGGCACTTCAGTGGAAGCTACCTGAACACTGCCCCTCAGGCACCTTCCCTCACAGTCCTTGCTCCAACCCAGTATATTCCCCGAAGCCCAATATGAGGGGAGTGATAATGGAGCCAGGGAACTCCGAGAAGCACTTGGTCGATGCCATCTGGCAAAATGAACAAGGACAGAATCTCACGATGAGAGGGTGAGATTGAGAGCCCGAGTGGGGCCATCTGGTGGGTCACCTGAGATGGTAAAGGTGCACCATTAACCACCCTGATGGTCAGAGGTTGGGGCAGTAACACCAGTCGAATAGCGTGTTTTTGGGCGAAGGTCGAGGACATAAAGTTCCCCTCAGCCCCGGAATCCATGGTAACCTCTACCTCCTGTCACGGTCACGTGTGTCTGGACGCAGCGAGTACCGCAAGGCGAACCCATGACACGTGTGACCCTGGATACACCGCCTCCAGTGGGGCGAATTTAAATAATATCACGTGCAGCTGGATACGCTGCCTCCAACAGGCGAATTTAGGTATTACACATAAATCTGGAAACCCCGCCTCCAGTAAGGCGAATTTAAATAATAAAGGGGGAACCTGGGTAACATTAACAATGGTGGGCCCTGCGATAGGGAATAGGGAAATGGAGACCTCCTGAGCTCCCCTGAGCCAGTGTCCCTGCACTCCTAACGTTCCCTATGCCGGTTCCGCACCGGGCGCGCAACAGGAACCTAAAAAACCCTAGCTCGCCCATACCCAAACCCTCACTAGGGAATTGGTCTGTGCGGAAACTAATGCCACCACTGCACTAAAACACACATGAGGAAAGATGACAAAACAGGGGAAACTCCACTTAGCTTTGCTCTGTTACGTACGCTCCTAGCAACAGAGCCCACCACCTGTGTGCATCTTCACCTCCATCCGGATCATCACTATAACTGGATCCTTCACCATAGTGCAGCCTTGGAGCAGAGTCCACCACCAGTTGCAGCTGTCCAGTAACAGAGTCCCAAAGATGAGTTCAGCTCCTGCCCAAGAAGTCCAGCATGCTTGAGTCCAGCTCTCAGCAACCAAGTCCCGCACGCTGAGCGCAACTCTCTCCATAGTCGTCACTCCACCAAGCCATGCAAGCACTTCCTGCCAACACCATAAACTGTGACTCCACCACGCCATGCCAGCCCTTCTTGCAGACCACCTAGCTGCCACTCGTCCCCTCTGGCTGGGCTGCGCAGGGCTCATGTTCAGCTCCTTCATTCACCCAGCTTCCTTGTGAATAACTAACACACAATCAATATCACCACCAGTGATTGAACCCACCTGGCTCCCTTTTATAGAGCCTAACACCTGATTTGTAATTGCATGCACATTAACCCTAAAACTAAGGTGCGATACCACTCACCACCACCGGGCAGCTTAGACTGAAACACCACGTGTAATAATTCTAATGGCCACCGGGGGCAATCAACCCACTTTGGCACCAAGCCAAAGGAAAAAAAGTTCACTTTGTCCATTTAAACTGTCAGATCCACGCTGGATCATGACACCTCCCAGGTGGAGGCCTCGCTATTTAATGTCCCTCAGAATACCGGTTTGGGAGAAAAGGGTTTCATATTTGCCTGACCACCACCTATGACCACTGGACGTGATAGTTTTTCTGACCGCAGAGGACACGAACTAGCCGAATGACCAAACTGCCGGCACTGGTAACAACGTGGAGCTTCGCACCGGACGTGGCTTGGGGACGGCGCAAGACACCTCCATAGGTTCGTAGGGTGTAAGCTCCTGAGCGGGAGATCTTAGCGGCTCGGTGAAGGTGGGAGCCAAGTTAACCCTTCGTCTGGACTGCGCACGTTCCAGCCCGCGCTCCGTAAATCGGAGATCAATGCGGATGGAGATGGCAATCACTTCCTCCAGACTTGTGGGGACCTCTCTGGTTGCTAGAGCATCTTTGACATGCTCTGCAAAACCCTCTCCAAAACACAGGGATGAGTGCTTTATCGGGCCACTCTAGTTCGGAAGCCAATGTCCGGAATCGGACGGCATAATGGCTGACCGAGAGAGACCCCTGTGTAAGGCTGGTTTCACATTAGCGTTGAAACAACGCTGCGCACTGCGTCGGTAAGCCCCGCCCTGATCCGGCTCCCTGCCCGCCCCATCCGGGATCACCGCCTACTATCGAATTTGCATGCATGCGATCGGCGCACCCTATCTTTAGCCGGATCGGGGCGGGGCTTACCGACGCAGTGCGCAGCGTTGTTTCAACGCTAATGTGAAACCAGCCTTAGGGCCAATAATTGGAGAGAAGTGTCGTGCATGATCCGTGGTCCCAAAAATACCTGCTTCAGAGCCGCAAGGAACTGAGCAGCCCCCTGAACCACGGGATCATCACGCTCCCACAATGGCGTAGCCCACTCTATTGCCCTGCCAGATAAAAGAGAAACAATAAACCCCACCTTAGCCCGCTCTGTAGGGAACCGTGCAGCCAGTAACTCAAGCTGGATAGAGCACTGACTCACGAATCCCCTACAGGTGGCGCTATCACCCGAAAACTTGTCGGGGAGCGGGAGGCGAGATATTGTCGGCATAGGCGTGAGTGTGGGCTCGCGTGAGACAGCCTCTGCGACTTCCTGAGCAGCGGCTACCGTAGCATTCGCAGTTGAGGTGGAGCTCTCGATAGCCGCCAACCTGCTCTCCAGCTGCCGAATGTACCGCTGCAGCTGCTGCAGGTCCATTACTAGCCAGACCCTGGTGCTAGTATAATGTTAGGGACAGCGGAACACACCAAATACAAATAATAGGAAGTGCGTTCGCCGCCCGGGGTCCACCGTGCAGTATTTGTAACAACCGCTGCTGAGTAATGGCAGACTCGCTATATGGCAGTATATTGCGCTCGGGTTAAACGTCACCCGAGGTGAGCAGAGCGGACTCTGTTAAACTCACAGAAGCGCTTTAGTACAAATAAAGCATAAACGCTGAGCCTGTTAGCTTCACAGGTCTCAGCTGGCGTGCACACATGGTATATGGTCACAGGACACTGTCCAAGGCAGAGGTCGGTGTCCGTCTTGACCTACCGTGCGTGCGACATCACTACTGCGGACGCCAGTAAGTGCTGCTAACTGCAGTGCAGCGGTAACTACTGCCGCTGTACGACAGTGCCGTGAGGCATCACACTATCGGACGCTAGTGTAGCGGTGCGGTATGCACTGTGGCGTATGGCTTGCCACTGACTGGTGCTGACTATAACTCTAATTCCCTATCCACATGCGTAATATCAGAGGGAAGGGGTTTCATAATGAGTCAGTCACCAGAATCATACATCCATCACCATTCACACATAGCAAGTATAGTCTATACTAGCGCATGGGCGAGCAGCCATTCAGGCCTTTTATAGCCATGCGCTTCCGGGACCTTCCAGACCTCTGAGATGGGCCAATCATATCAGGACAAGGACCTGAGCCCGTGACCCCCGATCTCCACTGGGAGATCGTCTCGTGGGCATGCCCAGGAGCGCGGCAAGAGGACTTAGCCTCTGGAGTGGTTTCCTGCAAAGCAGGTTGCGCTACCATTGCTGGTCCAGAGGTGGCAACAACATCCAGACCCAGAGAGCTGGTCTGAGCAGGGCGCCTGAATCGCCGAGATTGCTGTGCAGGTCCTTGAGCGGTCGGAAAGGAATGGGAGACCTGCTGGATGTATGGCTCTGGATTCCCGCTGTGCAGCTGCAGGAATCCGACGCCTAACATACAGAGTGTCTCGCAGTTCCTGGTCACTCTGAAGCAGGTCTTTCAGGGAGCATGGGTCAACCATGATACTGTGCTCCAGCTGCTGACATTGACACAGTGTTCTTCCTTGGTCAGCCATTATGCCATCCTTTTCCAGACTCTGGCCTCTGAGCTGGAGTGGTCAGTCAAGGTGCTTATTCCGGTGTTCTGGAGAGGTCTGCCTGACCATGTAAAGGATGCCCTGGCCAACAGGGAGGTTCCCGCCACACTGGAGGAGAGCTTATTACCGTCTCCACCTCTATGGATCTTCGTTTCACGGAACGAAGGTTGAAGCGGTCCCAGTCTGGCCAGAGGTTTAGGATGGCACCTACTTTCTCTAGACCTCTGGAACCTCCCGATCAGGTATCCAAGTCACAAGAGGCCATGGAGGTTTCTCGCGTGGGATCCAAGCCCCGGTCCGCTCGAGCACCTGTGGTCTGTTATCATTGCCGGCAGTCTGGTCACCTTGCCAACGAGTCTCCAAAGCACCCGGGAAAACGCTTGCATCCAGTGGCTGTTGGAGGAGGCCTACTAGACATTGTAACATTTTGCTCTAAGCTGTCCATTAAGGGGACGCTTGAGTTTGGCTCTTCCACTCTGGCGGTGGAGGTTTGCGTGGACTCTGGGGCGGAGGGCAATTTCATGTCGTCTGCCTTTGCCCAATGGCACGCAATCCCTTTGGTATTACTACCGCAGCCAGTCACCATCAGGGTGGTGAACTGTGCGACACTTCCATCTCAGATTACCCACCAGACCATTGCGCTGACACTCTTGGTTTCTCCTTCCCATCCGGAGATGTTATCTCTCCTTATCATGCCCGACGGTATCGATCAGGTCCTCTTAGGGGTCCCCTGGTTGTGGTATCACTCTCCCCATATAGAGTGGTCCTCGGGAAGAATCCTTGGTTGGAGTAAATCCTGTGAGGGTAGATGTCACAGGGAATGCATACAGGTTGCCTCCAGTGAGGTTCCCACAGATCTTTCCTCTCTCCCCAAACACTTTCAACAGTATGCAGATGAGTTCTCCAAGAAGGCGGTGGAGAGTCTTCCGCCACAATGCCCCTATTACTATCGTATTGACCTCTTGCCTGGTGCTAAGCCTCCCCGGGGTCGAGTCTATCTCCTATCTCTTCCGGAGACAGAGACCATATCTCTATACATCAAGGAGAATCTAGCAAGAGGATTCATTAGGAAGTCGATGTCACCTGCGGGGGTGGGTTTCTTCTTTGTCCAAAAGAAGAATGGAGAACTATATCCCTGCATCGATTACAGGGGTTTTATCACCATCACCGTTAAGAATAGGTATCCCCTGCCCCTGATATTTGAACTGTTTGATAGGCTACGGGGAGCGAGGGTTTTTTCCAAACTAGATCTGCGGGGGGCCTATAACCTGATATGCATCCGTGAGGGGGACGAATGGAAGACGGCATTTAACACCAGGGATGGCCACTATGAGTATTTGGTCATTCCCTTTGGGCTCTGTAATGCTCCAGCCATCTTCCAAGACTTTGTAAATTATATCTTTCGGATATGCTCTCCACCTCAGTGGTTGTCTATTTGGATGATATTCTCATCTTCTCTTCAGATATGGACTCCCACCGGAGAGAAGTTTGTAAGGTCTTTGACCTATAACGGGCAAACTCCCTCTATGCCAAGTTGAAGAAGTGCCTGTTTGAGCAGGAGTCCTTGCCTTTCATGGGCTACATCATCTCTGCCCAGGGTTTTGCTATGGATCCTGCTAAACTGCAGACAGTAATAGACTGTCAGGAACCCCACACCCTCAAAGCGGTGCAGCGCTTTCTGGGGTTCGTTAATTATTATCACCAGTTCATTCCCCATTTCTCCACCTTGATAGCTCCCTTGGTCGCCCTCACTAAGAACGGAGCAAATCCCAAGTTATGGTCGGAACAGGTCTCCAAGGCCTTCTCCTTCATCAAGTCCCACTTTGCTAGCACTCCCATTCTACATCGCCCCAATATAGATAAACCATTCATCTTGGTGGATGCCTTTTCCGTCGGTGCCGGAGCGGTCCTCTTTCAGAAGGACGCTCAAGGTCAGAAGCAGCCCTGCTTCTTCTTTTCTAAGACCTATTCACCGGCGGACAGGTAGTTGCTAGCTATAAAGTTGGCCTTCTCAGAATGGAGACACCTCCTGGAGGGGGCTCGGTTCCCCTTCCAAGTGTTTACCGACCACAAAAACTTGGTATATCTACAGACAGCCCAGCTGCTAAATTCTCGCCAGGCCAGATGGTCCTTGTTCTTCTCCCTGTTCCACTTTACCCTCCACTTTCTCTCCGGGGAGAAGAATGTCCAGGCCAATGCTCTCTCTCGCTCCGTGGTGTCATCAGAGGAGGAGGAGGCAGAGCCTCGGCTGATCATCAAATCTGAGAGCCTAAGGACCGTGGCTCCGGTCTCCCTCGAGTCAGTGCCTCCGGGCAAGACATTTGTTCCTGTCTGTCTGTGACCGGAGGTCCTCTCTTGGGCTCACTCTTCCACTTTGGGTGGACATTTTGGGAAGAAGTGGACAACTGAGCTCCTGGCGAGGATGTACTGGTGGCCGCATATGACCCGTGACATCGGAGACTATATTAGGACGTGCGTCTCCTGTGCCAACAACAGGTCTCCTCAGCAACAGTCCACTGGGCTACTTTACCCCCTGCCGGTGGCGGACAGGCCCTGGGAGATGGTTGGAATGGACTTTGTGGTGGGTCTGCCCAAGTCCAGTGGCAGCCCGGTCATTTGGGTTGCCACCGACCATTTCTCCAAAATGGTGCACCTGGTGCCTCTTTCACGGCTACCATCTGCACAGGCCTTGGCAGCGTTGTTCATCAAGCATGTGTTTCACCTGCACAGTATGCTGGACAAGATTGTCAGTAATTGGGGTCCCCAGTTTGTGTCTCGGTTCTGGAGAGAGCTCTGTCGCTTGCTCAGCATTGAGCTAAATCTCTCCTCGGCCTATCATCTCGAGACGAACGGGTTGGTAGAGAGGGACAACCAGACCTTGGTCACATACCTACAACATTTTGTCTTGGTCAGGCAGGATGACTGGGCATCCTTGCTACTGTGGGCGGAGTTCGCCTTGAACGACGCTGTAGCAGATTCTATCAGTCAGACCCGATTCCTCCTTATTTACGGCCAGCATCCGCACGTCCCTGTACCCATGCCCGTGTCGTCCACCAGCTCTAGGGTGGCAGACTGGTTGGTGGAGGCACGTGATATTTGGGACCGCACTCAGGTTGCACACCGGCGCCCTGCTCCGACCTTTGCTCCCGGCGACTTAGTGTGGCTCTGCCCGTAACATCAGGCTGTGGGTTGAGTGCACTAAGTTTGCGCCTTGCTACATAGGCCCCTTCAAGGTCCTCGAACAGGTCAACCCTGTGGTTTACCGTCTGACCCTTCCTCCACGCCTGGGTATCACCGACGCCTTCCACATATCTCTCCTTAAGCCCGTCCACATGTACCGGTTTTCTTAGTCATCTGCCGGGACATCAGGCTTGTCCTCGGATGAGTATGAGGTGAATGCCATTGTGGGGTGGAGGGTGGTACGTGGGAAAAAGCATTATCTGGTGGACTGGAAGGGTCATGGTCCTGAGGATAGGATGTGGGAATCTGTAGAGAACATCCGTGCTCCCCGGCTCATTGCAGCCTTTGAGCGTAGCGAGGCTCAGGGGGGAGGAGACCCTAGGAGGGGGTGTAATGTTAGGCATCAGGTTCTCTCCCCTGCACAGGAGGAATCCCGAGCCTTGCCTTCTGTGGTCTCCCATTCAGTCCTGACCGCAGAGGAGGCTGCTCAGCAGAGACGTCGATCCTGGCTTCTTGCTCAGGCTACTGCTGTTGGTTGGGTTGCTGCTTCCCCCTGGGTCAGCTATAGTAGCCTGCATTAGCCAGCAGCAAGCAGCTCCTGGGACTAAGTCCTTCCTTCGGCTTACTGACCTGCTCCGATTAGAAAACTAGAAAGGTACCGGAAGGCTGCAACTATAAAAAGCATGCATGGCCCCCTGGCCATGCGCTAGTATAGGATTAAGTATTGTGTGTGAGATGATGGATGCATGTTTCTGGTGACTGACTCCTTATGATTCCCTCCCTTTGGTTGTGTATGTATAGGGTATTGGAGTTAGAGTCAGTGCCTAGTAGTGCCTAGCACTGTGCCACATAGGCAATGGCCTATGTGGCACAGTGCAGCCAGTTCTCTGCACAAGGCACGACTGTACTGCATTCTCAGCAGCGTCCGTCAGAATGACGCAGTGCACAATTAGTGCGCTTTCCAGTCCTAAGTTTAGGCTGATTAGTGGCGTCCGCCAGATCGACACTGTATGCACTTCGTGCGGTTAAACCTTCTGCTTTCCCTGGCACAGCAGTTGCGGCGCCGAACGCTAGTGGGTCTAGAGGGACTCTAACTCCATGTCCTTGGGGCAGGGTCCTGTGACCAAGACACTAGTGCTCTCCCTGCAGTACTGCGGCCCTGTGAAGCAACAGAGTCTGCCTTTTACATACCAGGTGAGGTTAACCCGCGTGTATTTGTTATCTGCTTTTTACATACTGGGTGAGGTTAACCGCGTGTGTTTGTTATACTGCCATCTTGAATCCACCATTACCTGGCAGCAGATAACATTTCTGCATGGTGGACCCCGGGCTGCGAACGCATCTTGTCTTCACGTTAATATTATTTGGTGTGTTCCCCAAGCCCCTAACAATGAGTGCGTACACTTTTGCATATTTTAACATACAAAGGTTAAGTACATATAAGGATTACATACATATAATGATTAAGCATATATAAAGATTAACTACATACAGTATACTTACATAATCACCTTTTAAACATCATCCGTCTTGTATATCAGAGAATCAACGCCAAGACAGAGAACCCCACTACACTGCATGGGCGTCCCAAATTATGCAGGTATGAACACACTGTTCATGTACAGGTAACCCAGTTTTTGCTTCTGTCTTAGTCATATTTCTCTGGTGCTATAAAAAACAAATCCAAAATGGAATAAAATCCAAAGTGGAAAAAAAGAGCCGGGCTGAATAAACCGCACTGACCAGAAAAAACTCACCTTCGGCAGTCCATATAATAAAAAACTTCTTTAATAAGCCTACGCATTTCGAGGCAAAACCAGCCACTTCATCAGGGCAACCTGGTGCAATATAGTGATTTACACTATGTAGTAACTCTAGTTTCACCCAGCACTTCAAGTGGCCACCTTTCAAGGTCGGATGAAACTGAGATATCATGGAGTCATCAGACGAGTATATAATATAATAGAATATAAAAGCCACAAGGATTTAGATAAAACCACTATAGACACAGGTTAAGTAAACCTTAATGTTTTACAATGACAAACAACAAAAGTATAGAAGCTTAGAACTGTTTGTGAAGGGAATAAACAAACAGTTTTCAAGATTGTGTCACTGTGAGCATTGCCTGTCACATCTGTAAATGTTTGACCAGAAATGCAGCTATGTAATTGTCTGAATGCATTCTGTATATTTCAATATGGACTAAAAATAGCCATTTGTATATTCGCATTAAACTATTACCACCAATCATATCTTTATTCAGGCTTTCTAGAAAAACTTAAGCTTAACCTATTGAGTACTATGGATAATCATGACAATGTTCTTGACCAGTATCTATAGGTAAATAATGTTAAAACTAGCTGCTACTATGTATTCTGGAAATAAAAGATAGAACTGCAAGAATGTGAAGATGTTCTAAAACAAAACTGTGACCATGCTCAATTTTCCATAACAGTTCCGTTCTGCTGTGTAGTAAATATTGGAGACACAATAGACGATCTGACATCCTTTCCAAAAAATACTGAACAGATAAAAAGAGCATTTATTATTATTGCACTTTATTATGCAGGAAAGAAGGAACATGCAGTCTTCCTCATAGAAATTATCTCTGTTAAAATTGATTACATTACGTACTCTGCATCTCCAAGCATTCAGCTGTCACTTTTTGCTATTGAACAATTACCATTTGATGCAGCCAAAGTTATGGCTTTCAATAAGAGAAAACACATAGTGGCAAAAGGTATATTAATATTGAGCTACTAAGCCAAATTAACAGCATTGCTTTTTCAAAGTTATATGCAGTATATTGTGTCCTATGTGATCGACCAGTCAACCAAAAACGTAGCTTTACAAGTGAGGTCTTTACTGCATGCAAATGTTCCGAAGTCTTTACAATCCAGGATGTGGTTTACACATGGGGGGGTACCTTTGTTAAAAATATACTCTTGTCACACCAGACACACTTGTCCAAAATTGTACTGCCTATAACAGCACAGAACACATTAACTCTGGTCATCGATTGGCTGTTAAGGAGGAGACAGTGATGAAGGCCTCAGTAACAAGTCAGCCAAATGTAAAGGACAGAGTCTCCTAGACTAGTAATGCCCATACACACAGTGCATGGGCTGAATAACATTTCCACATGGTGGGGAACCTTTTAAACAAATATTATTGCAATCATAGACACCTTTGCCCAAAATTGTACTTCCATAAACAGCACAGAACACGTTTACCCTGGTCAGGTAGAAATTGAAAAGGGCTCAATGAAAAATGGGCTAAAGGTAAAGGACCGGGTCTCTTAGACTTTTAATGCCCATACATGCAGTGCATGGGCTGTCAACCAGTTTCCAATGGGGGGGTACTGTAAAATAATGAGTAATCTTATAAAATACTTAGGACTAGTTACCAGATAAAAATGTAGTGGTTTATTTGGATTCTTCCATCAAAGAAAAGATTCTTACAGAGAAACATAAAACTAGGTGCATGATTATAAAGAGATTGTCCATTTGTTCATAGCAAAGCTTATAACCTTCTTTCTCTGGGATCTCACATGGCAAATGGTGTCTTTCTCTGTTCAGCTTCTCACGTAGCAAAGTTACATACCAGCTGTTCGTAATGTCATGGCCCAGCACAGATGACTTCCACACGTCTGTGTCTCATGATGGGGAGGGAGCAAGCGCGACCTCTAGAGTTAGCCATGAATTATGTACGTCTCTTAAAGCACGTGATCTCTGTATATATGTAGCCAACTTTTTACCATGAGCTAAACTTACATATGTAGTGGAGTTGACATTTAACATGAGCTAAACTTCCAAGAATAACCTATGTAGTATCAGCTAAAGCAATGTACAGAACTGAGTGTAATAAGAAATTAACCACCAAATTATTAATATTTAACAGGTACACATTTGTAAATACTATACTCTGGGCATCATAAACACCCTTGTCAAAAATTGGACTGCCTGTAAGGAAAAAGAAGCAAAGAATCTACAGTACATCTGTTCCACTAAAATTTGATAACACATCAGAACTGTTGCCAAAATAAAACACCTAAATTGGGCAAAAAAATAGTCATACAGATTCCTTAAAATTGTAGCAAATCTCTAAACTAATGTGCAAGAAAATTATGGATGCTTTCATTAAAGCTCTTGAGAAGAAGCAAAAATGCAGTCTGAATAACGTGATTGTGGACAGGAGACAGTTAGTTTAAAAAAAATCTAAAAACATTTATAAAGTTTACCCTGAAACCTCAAGCTGTTAAAGCCTTCCTGTAATTGCAAATGGGGTTATGGAAAACCCGACAATATGTTGAGAGCAGGATGCAATATATTGTTGGACGACAAGCATTTTGTAATTTTTTTATGGTATGATGGAACCCTCTATGAAGATTTTTTTTCAGGAGAATATGACAATCAACAGCAATCATATGTTTATTCAGCCTTTCAAGAAAAACAGTAGCTTAACCCATTGAGTACTCGGGAGAATCATTACAATCAACTCTCCCAGGATGTACAGGCAATTAATTAAAAAAAAGCTTCTACTATGTATTCCTGAAATACAAGAGAGAAGTGCAATAAAGTGAATATGCTCGAAAACATAACTGTGACCATGCAAAATTTTCCCTAACTGGTCCTTTAAGCTGTGGAGTAAATATTGGAGACACCATAGATGATCACAGAGACTTTCAACAAAGTAATTTAGTGATAATAAGATCATTTTTTTTTATCTTCCTGCTTATAATCCAGTAAAGAAGGAACATGCAGTCTCACTCATAGAAGTTATCGCTTCAAAAATTGATTAAGTCCTCAGCATCTACAAGCATTCAGCCATCATTTTTTTCTACTGAACTCTTACCATTTGATGAAGCCAAAGTTATGGCTCACAAGAAGAGAAACATATATAGTGGACAAAGAAATATTTGTAATGAGCTATTGAGCCAAACTAACAGCATTGCTTTATCAAATTTAGATGAAGTGTATTGTGTCCAATGTGAGCAACCAGGAAATACAAAATGAACCTTTTCAAGTGAGCTCTTTAAGGTACACAAATGTTATGAAGTCTTTGTCAACAAGGATGTGGTTTCACCAATAGGGATTACCTTTTTTAATAAATAAACTGTTTCCATCGCAGCCCTCCTTGCCAAAAAATCACCGGCCTATAACAGTACAGAACACATTCACCCAGGTCATGTAGTCAGAGATAAGGAAGAGACATTGCAGGAAACCGAGTTAAGAAGTAAGCCCAAAGTAGGGGTGTGGGTCTATGAGACTTGTAATGAAGTGCATGAGCTGACAAACAATTCCCCAAGGGGGGTTCCTTTTTTCAAAATATACTATTACCTTGCCCAAAAATTCACCGGCCTACAACAATACAGAACACGTTCACCCTGGTCATCTAGTGGCAGGTAAGGAAGAGACATTGCAGGAAACAGAGATAACAAGTAGGCCCAATGTCAGAGTGTGGGTCTCTGAGACTTGCAATGCAGTGCATGGGCTGACAAACAATTCCTCAATGGAGGTTACTTTTTTTTAAAAAATTGACTATAGGCATCATGGACATCCTTGCCAAAATTTGGACTGTCTGTAGCAGCACAGAACACGTTAACCCTGGTCATGTAGCCATGGACAATGAGGAGACATAATGAGAAACCATACTGAAATTAAACAACTTTATTACAAATGTGAAGCCACATATGAAAGAAAATAACAAAAGGGAGGGGCGAACACAGGTTCATAGACTTGAAGCCACAATGTGTTTGATGAGATATGTTTGTCCCTAGCAACAGCTAAGAGACAGTGATATAAATAGGAATATTAAATAATACCCTTGCCAAAAATTGAGTTACTTTTTCATCACGCAATCATTTCGCCCTGGTGTTCTACTGGTTGTGAATGATGAGGATAACATAGTAACATAGTAACATAGTAACATAGTTATTAAGGTTGAAGGGAGACTTTAAGTCCATCTAGTTCAACCCATATCCTATCCTAACTTGCCCTAACATGTTGATCCAGAGGAAGGCAAAAAAAACCCATGTGGCAACAGTAAGCTTCACATTGGGGAAAAAAATTCCTTCCCGACTCCACATACGGCAATCAGACTAGCTCCCTGGATCAACGCAATATTAAGGAGACTAGTGTATATACCCTGTAATATTATACTTTTCAAGAAAGGCATCCATTCCCTTCTTAAATTTTAGTAGTGAATCACTCATTACAACATCATATGGCAGAGAGTTCCATAGTCTCACTGCTCTTACAGTAAAGAATCCGCGTCTGTGAGTATGCTTAAACCTTCTTTCCTCCAGACGTAGAGGATGCCCCCTTGTCCCCGTCACAGGTCTAAGAGTAAAAAGATCATTAGAAAGGTCTTTGTATTGTCCCCACATATATTTATACATTGTAATAAGATCACCCCTAAGCCTTCGATTCTCCAAACTAAATAACCCCAAGTGTAATAACCTGTCTTGGTATTGCAGACCCCCTAGTTCCCTAATAACCTTGGTCGCTCTTCTCTGCACCCGCTCCAGTTCAGCTATGTCTTTCTTATACACCGGAGACCAGAACTGTACACAGTATTCTAAGTGTGGTCGCACTAGTGACTTATATAGAGGTAAAATTATGTTCTCCTCATGAGCATCTATGCCTCTTTTAATGCATCCCATTATTTTATTTGCCTTTGCAGCAGCTGCTTGACTCTGGCCACTAAATGTGAGTTTGTCGTCCACCCATACACCCAGGTCTTTTTCAGTGACTGTTTTGCCCAGTGTTTTACAATTAAGCACATAATTATACAACTTGTTCGTTCTACCCAAGTGCATGACCTTACATTTATCCCCATTAAAGCTCATTTGCCATTTATCAGCCCAAGCTTCTAGTTTACATAAATCCTCCTGTAATATAAAATTGTCCTCCTCTGTATTAATTACCCTGCAGAGTTTAGTGTCATCTGCAAATATTGAAATTCTACTCTCTATGCCCCCTACAAGGTCATTAATAAATATGTTAAAAAGAAGCGGGCCCAAAACTGACCCCTGTGGTACCCCACTGCTAACGGTGACCCAGTCCGAGTGTGCTCCATTAATAACCACCCTTTGTTGTCCGGAACTTACCTCTTCATAAAAGCTTATCAGATTAGTCTGACAGGAACGGTCTCTTGTAAACCAATGTTGATATTGGGTCATAAGGTTATTCTTCTCCAGATACTCCAGTATAGTATCTCTTAGAAAACCCTCCAGGATTTTACCCACAGTTGAGGTTAAACTTACTGGCCTATAATTTCCAAGTTCAGTTTTTGTCCCCTTTTTGAATATTGGCACCACATTTGCTATACGCCAGTCCTGTGGTACAGACCCTGTTATTATGGAATCTTTAAAGATTAAAAATAGTGGTCTATCTATGACTGTGCTTAATTCCTGCAGTACTCGGGGGTGTATCCCATCCGGGCCCGGGGATTTGTCAATTTTAGTGATTTGTAGACGCCGCCGTACTTCCTGCTGGGTTAAGCAGGTGACATTTAATGGAGAATTTTTATCCCTGATCATGTTATCCGTCATGGGATTTTCTTGTGTAAATACTGTTGAAAAAAAGTCATTTAGCATATTGGCTTTTTCCTCATCCTCATCCACCATTTCACCCAGACTATTTTTAAGGGGACCAACACTATCATTTTTTAGCTTCTTACTATTTATGTAGTTAAAGAATATTTTGGGATTATTTTTACTTTCTCTGGCAATGAGTCTCTCTGTCTCAATCTTTGCTGTCTTGATTTGCTTTTTACAGAATTTATTTAATCTTCTGTATTTATTTAATGCCTCATCACTACCTACTTGCTTTAATTCTCTAAATGCTTTATTTTTATCTCTTATTGCGCCCCTTACAGCTCTATTTAGCCATAGTGGTTTCCTCCTATTTCTCGCATATTTATTCCCATACGGTATATATTGTGCACAGGTCCTATTCAGGATGCTAATAAACGTCTCCCATTTTCTTTGTGTATTTTTATGTCTCAGGATATCGTCCCAGTTAATTGCACCAAGATCATCTCTCATCCGTTGGAAATTTGCCTTCCTGAAGTTTAGTGTCCTTGTAACCCCTCTACTACACATCTTATTAAAGGATACATGAAAACTTATTAATTTGTGATCACTATTACCCAAGTGACCCTCAACCCTTACATTTGATATGCGGTCTGGCCTGTTGGTTAATATTAGGTCTAGCAGTGCCCCCCCTCTTGTTGGGTCCTGAACCAGTTTTGAAAGGTAATTGTCTCTCA
Organism: Dendrobates tinctorius; assembly: GCF_039654945.1. Taxonomy (NCBI): domain Eukaryota; kingdom Metazoa; phylum Chordata; class Amphibia; order Anura; family Dendrobatidae; genus Dendrobates; species Dendrobates tinctorius. The sequence goes on from NW_027361683.1 coordinate 51,173,864, forward strand.
TCGTTGTCAGAAACCTATTACCCTTGCTGGAACTGCAGGTTTCGGTTCCCCAATGTATTTCAGGGTAGTTGAAGTCCCCCAAAATAATGACTTCTCCTTGAGTCGCTGCTTCATCTATTTGCTTTATGAGGATATTCTCTGTAGCTTCCATTATTTTTGGAGATTTATAACAAACCCCTATCAGTAATTTATTATTTTTCCCCCCTCCCCTTATCTCTACCCACAGGGACTCTACATTTTCATTAGATTCATATATATTATCACGAAGGATGGGTTTTAAGGATGATTTTACATATAAACACACGCCTCCCCCTCGCTTATTTGTACGGTCATTTCTGAACAGACTATAGCACTGTAAATTAACAGCCCAGTCATGGCTCTCATCCAGTCATGTCTCAGATATCCCCACCATGTCATAATTATGTTCCAACAACATTAACTCCAGTTCCTCCATTTTGTTGGCGAGACTTCTGGCATTAGTATACTAATAGTATAAGGAGGAGGCTAACAGCAAACAGATCAACTCAGGAAGCAGATACCCATGTGTGGCTGTGAATAAGTGCCTGAGAATACAGCTCCCCAAAAAAGACAATGCATTTAAGGTTATATTTTGGTGTTTTCATTTGGAGGTGTACAGAAGTCTTGCTCAATCCAGGCCTTATTCATTTTGATAAGGGTCAGCCTGTCAGCAATGTCAGTTGACAGGCAGATGCACTTATCTGTTATAATTCCCTCAGCGGCACTAAAAACCCGCTCTGACAGAACTCTAGCAGCAGGGCAGACCAGGACATCCAAGGCATAGAGAGTCAGGTCATGCTACGTTGTGACGTCCGTCTGCGAGTTTGGGCTGCAGTGACAGCACCCCGAGACCCTTTACTCCTATACAGGGATCTGGATTTACAGCAGAGCCCAGGAAGTAGCTGTCTGAATATGAGCAGCGGACCAGAGCAGGAAGGTCGCCAGAAAGGGGTTAAAAACGGGACCAAAAACGTAGTCCGGTATCCAAGTCTAAACCAGTCGGGCAGCAGAGGTACAAAAACGGCAGACAGTAGCAGTCAAATCCAGGCCAAGGTCAGAGTCAAAAACCGGGAGGGAGGCAGAGGTACAAAATCGTTAGGCAGTCGCAGCGTCAAAAACCAGGCCAAGGTCAGGGTCGTAAACCAGGAGGGCGGCAGAGGTACAAAATCGTCAGACAGTAGCAGAGTCAAATCCAGGCCAAGGTCAGAGTCATAAACCGGGAGGGAGGCAGAGGTACAAAATCGTTAGGCAGTCGCAGCGTCAAAAACCAGGCCAAGGTCAGGGTCGTAAACCAGGAGGGCGGCAGAGGTACAAAATCGTCAGGCAAGAGCAGAGTCAGAAATCCAGGCAAAGGTCAGAATCAAAGATAGCAATAACAAACTAGCACACTGGGGAAACCAAGACTATATCTGGCGGCCTGCAAGACCAGCCCCAAGGTATCTGAGGGATCTGATCATCCCTCACAGGCTCATGGTCTGATGACGTCATTAGGACCGCCCGCAGGACCAGGCCAGATGGTGATGCACCAACCCCTTCATGACCGACACAGGAGTGCACTCTGCGGCCGCCAGATGCCTGCAGAGGAGCCTCCTCTCTGTTAGCAGTACCCACGGGCGGACCACGACGCCTCCCAGTGGCCGAGGCAGGAACAGCTGTCCCCGAGTTTGACCGTAACATGACAGTCCGGCGCCTCCCAGAGGCCGATACCGGAATAGCAAAGCTCAGGTCTGACGGCGACGTGCCAGTCTGGTGCCTCCTAGTGGCCGAAGAAGGAACAGCAGTCCCTGTATCCGATGGCGATGTGACATACGTGTCCAGCTTGGATACCCAATAATTAAAAGCCACAGAGGAATCCCGGATGATGCTTGTACGCTCTGCAAGGTACTTCCTCACTATCTTCCCAAACATTGAACTTCTTGTGACAGCACCCCTTGCCTCTGTGGCGGCACGATGGGAGGGTTGGAGAAAATTTTCCCAGGACTTAGCCATTGTTCCCCTGCCTGACCTGGATTGTACTTCTGTCTCTCTCGCTTGGACTCCTTGGCTGTACAACAAACTCTGACATCTGCTGCCACCATTCTCACATGGGAATTTTTTCACTAATTCCGATACAAGGGCCCTATGGTAATGCACCATGTTTAAACCCCTGTCTGAATCTGGAATAAGAGATTGAAAATTTTCCTTGTAGCGTGGGTCAAAAAGTGTCACCAACCAGTAATGAGTGTCACCGAAAATTTGTATAATGTGAGGGTCATGGGAAACGCAGCGCCACATAAAGTCAGCCATGCGTTCCAGACTACTAATAGGCATACCTTCCATTTCCTCACCAACAGGACGACTGACCATGGTGTCCTGCTCCTCCTCATAGTCCTCCTCCCTGTCCTCAAGCCATCCATGGTGAACAGATGGTATGATAGCTGTGCTCATAGTACCATATACAGTGCATGAAAGTAACTCCTGTTCTTCCTTCTCCTCCTCATCGTTGTCTACCAATCCATGTTGCGACGGCATGAGGCTGAGCTGAGTGTAATCAACCGGTATGTTTCCTGGCTCAATGTCCTCATGCTCTTCCTGCATTGCATCCTCTTTTATTGTGAGCAGAGAGGTTTTCAGAATGCTGAGAAGCGGGATGGTGATGCTAATTATGGCATCATCGCCGCTCACCATCTTGGTGCAAAGTTCTAGAGGATGGTACATATGTCTGACATCCATGTCCACTCTGTTAGGCATCAGGTTTCTCCCTCTGCACAGGAGGAATTGTGAGCCTTGCCTTCTGCTGACTCCCATTCAGTCCCAGCTGTAGAGGAGCCTGCTCAGCAAAGACGTCTTTCCCGGCGCCTTGCTCAGGCTAGTGCTGTCAGGTTGGTTGCTGCTGCAGTGCTTCCAGCTTCTGACTGATGTGTTCATTTCAGACATGGAGGCTGAAGAAGAGGAGAAGGAGGAGGAGGAGGTGCAGGAGCTGTAGACTGTGGGGCAACCCTGACCGACGTAGGGCCAGCAATCCTCGGCGTGGGGAGGATGTGTTCCATCCCAAGTTCCCACATAGTGCCAGCTTCCACTATATTAACCCAGTATGCCGTCAGTGAGATATACTGTCCCTGTCCACTGGCACTTGTCCATGTGTCCGTGGTTAGGTGGACTTTACCAGTAACAGCATTGTTGAGGGCATGGGTAATGTTGTGGGACACATGCTGGTGTAATGCTGGTATGGCACAGCGGGAGAAATAGTGGTGATCGGGGACCGAGTACCTTGGGACGGCTTCCGCCATCAAGTTGCAGAAAGGTTCCATCTCAATGAGCCTAAAAGGCAACATTTCTAGCGCAAAAAGACGAGAAATGTGCGAATTAAGTACTGTGACATAGGGGGAATTGGCTGGGTATTTCGGCTTGTATTCCAATGACTGGGGTATAGACAACTGAAGGCTGGGCTGGGACAAGGATGTGGATGGGCTTCATGATGGTGCTGGTTGACTGTGGGAAACAACAGGTCCAGGGCCCGAAGCATCTTCACAGGCACATGGAACTGGGGATTGGCTTGTACGCAAAACAGTGGAAGAAGAAGTGTTGTCACCTGCAGACAGTGTTCCTGGAGTCTGGGATTCTGCCCACAAAGTCGTGTGCTTGACTGCCTTGTGCCTAATCATGCTAGTGGTGGTCAGGCTAGTAGTGTTACTACCCCTGCTGATGCGGGTATGGCAAGAGCTGCAAATGGCCTGTTTGGGGTTATCGGCAAAGTCCTTAAAAATTAACCAGACTCAGGAAGATCTAACAGTTGAAATGGCAACTTCTGGCCTGTTGGTGTTATGGGGAATGGAGGCTGGGTTGGGTCAGTATCTATGTCATCCACCACCTCGTCTTCAACGTCCGCACCCAGCTCCTCCTCCTGACTTTCCGGCAATTGGGTTTCATCATCATCGACCTCTTGTGACTGTGGCTGCTCCAAGATTTGACCATCGCTACATGGAATATCATCTTGCCCCGCTTCAAGTGGAGCAGGCGAGAGGCCAGAATCTGCAAATGGGAAACTTAACAACTCTTCGGAGTGTCCGAGTGTGGGATCTGTTCTCTCAGGGCACTCGGTATGGTGGGAGGAAGGAGGATCAGGGTTAGTAATATCCGGTCCACACTCACGGCTACTCAGACTTGACCGTGTTGAAGACATGGTGGTGGTGGTGGCTAAGTGACTGGAAGCATTATCTGCTATCCAACCAGCAACCATTTCACAATGCTCTGGCTTCAGTAGTGGTGTGGTGCAGTCCCCTAGAAACCTGGACAGGAATTTTGAGCACGAAGATGTGGGTCTTTTCCGTGGCCCACTGTCAGCTTGGCCACAGCCTCGTCCTCTGCATGCACCATCAGCATCATGTCCACTTCCTCGCCCCTTGCCTTACCCATTTTAAATGGACTAATGAAATATGTGAAAAGTTGCCTACAAATGGATGTCTTTGGAGAAAACTTAGTTGTGGTAAGTAGGCCTGCAAAGCGAAGATTTTTCCAACACAGATACACCAGGCCTCAGCCTGAGATAACAGACTGTATTACTCAAATTTTATTTTTTTTTTGGATACAAAAGACTGCTGGATACAACAACAGTGACAGCCAGGCGAAAAAAAATGTGACCTAAACTACCCAAACTTTGAGCACACATAGATAGGAGATAGCACGGACAGAGCACACCAAACAATGTGTGGCCTGTATGTTTTTCTTTTGCCTAAATAATACTGTATTTTGACAAAAATGAGAGGCAGGAAAAACTGAAAAATAAGCCGTAAACTGGCCCAAATTGCTGCACGCCCAGATATGAGCTGAAACGGAGATACCACTACAATGACTGTGTGGGGTTTTTTATTTTGTGGGCTAAATACTGCTGTATTTAAACAAAAGTTACAGCTGGCCCAAAAAATGAAAGAGCCGTAAACTGGCTATAGTTTGAGCACGCACACATAGGAGCTGGCACAGAGATACCACTACAATGAATGTGTGGCATTGTTTTTTCTTTTGGGGGGCTAAATACTGCTGTATTTAAACAAAAGTTACAGCTAACCCAAAAAAATGAAAGAGCCATAAACTGGCCAACGTTTGAGCACGCACAGATATGAGCTGGCACCGAGATACCACTACAAGGAATGTGTGGCTTTTTTTTCTTTTTTGGGGCTAAATCCTGCTGTATTTTAACAAAAGTTCCAGCTAGCCCAAAAAAATGAAAGAGCCGTAAACTGGCTATAGTTTGAGCACGCACACATATGATCTGGCACGGAGTTACCACTACAATGAATGTGTGGCTTTTTTTTTCTTTTTTTTGGGGCTAAATACTGCTGTATTTAAAAAAGGTACAGCTAGCCCAAAAAAGTGAAAGAGCTGTAATCTGGCTGTTAGGCGTCGAGTTTATCCCACTGCACGTAGGGAGTCACGAGCCATGTCCTCTGCGGTCACCCATTCTTCTGTAGCCGCAGAGGTTCTTGCTCAGCAGAGACATTAGTCCCAGCGTCTTACCCAGGCTAATCCTAGGCGTCCGGTTGCTATTCCAGGCTCAGATATTCTACCATGCATGAGTCAGCGGAAAGCAGACGCTCCTGGGACTAAGTCCTGTTTTTCTCCAACTGAGCATGCCCATGGGATGACCTCTCATTGGAGGTCGGGGGTCGCATGCTCAGGTCCTGTTGCTGCTCTGATTGGACCACCACCAGGAAGATCCCGGAAGCCTGCAACTATAAAAGTTTAGCATGGCCGCCCGGCCATGCGCTATTATAGAGAAAGATTTAGACCATGTGGAGTGAGTGTTGTATGCATGTATGAATGTCTCTGGTGAATGACTCATTATGAAACCCCTACCCTTGGTACACATGTGTTGTGTAGCCTAGCCTGCTAGCGCCCAGGCTGAGGTCCAGGTAGAGGCAGAGTCAGAGACAGGCATCAGCATCCACCGGTGGCTTTGTCTGTACGCCAGGGTGCACACAGTCTGCACTCCTCGGTGGTCTGCGTTCTTTAGGGGTGTCCGCAGGTGCGACGCCACACGCTCAGTAGGTCTAGAGGAACTCAGACCTCGTGTCCTTGGGGCTGAGTTCTGTGACCACATACTAAGCACTCTTTTGCCGAGTGCTGTTGTGGCGCCCCTGAGGCTTCAGTCGCCACAGAGGTACTGCACCTTCTCCTAAGGTGTAATACCCCACCATCCAGGTAGATTGGGAACTCCTGACCACGCTCCACACCTGCATTCCACACACAGGATAGTTCAGTGGGGCTACCTAACAGCTTCAGGCTGGGGGTTAGCAGAGCACCCCTCGTGGAACCCTGCTTCGTAACACGAGATGTGCTGGGAGGCGGGTTGAGAGAGATGATTCAAAAGAGTGGGAAGAGTGAAAGTTAGGGTTTTAGGAAGTTTCGCCCCTAGCAGTTCGCCCCCTGGTACACTTCGCCCCCGAACATTTTGCCCCCAGCATTTCGCCCCCGGATGTTTCACCCCCGGATGTTTCGCCCCCAGCAGTTCGCCCCCGGATGTTTCGCCCCCAGCAGTTCGCCCCCGGATGTTTCGCCCCCAGCAGTTCGCCCCCGAATGTTTCGCCCCCAGCAGTTCGCCCCCGGATGTTTCGCCCCCGGATGTTTTGCCCTCAGCAGTTCGCCCCCTGATGTTTCACCCCCAGCAGTTCGCCCCCGGATATTTCGCCCCCGGATGTTTCGCCCCCAGAAGTTCGCCCCCGGATGTTTCACCCTGTAAAATAATGCATATCCTGTAAAATACTCAGGACTAGTTACCAGATAAAAATATAGTGGTTTATTTGGTTTCTTCCATCAAAGAAAGGTTATTACAGAAAAACAGGTGAATAAAAATAGGTGAAAGAGAAATTGTCCATTAGATCATGTTCTGAGATCCCACATGGCAAAAGCAACATGTATTCTTCTTCTCTCCGAGATCCTGAATAGCAAATGGCTGCTGTGTCTCAGTTCGGCTTCTCACATCGCCGTCAAGTAATATACCAGCTGTTATGTCATGTCATCTTGCGTCTGTCTCTCATGATGGTGAGGGAAGAAGACAGCACCCTCTACAGTTAGCCATGAATTATATACGTCTCTTGAAACACGTGATCTCGGTATATATGGAGTTTGACATTTACCTCAAGGCTAAACTTAAATATGTAGTGAGCTGACATTTCTACCATGAGCCAAGCTTAAAAATAGCCTATGTCATGTAAGCTAAAGCATTCTACAGAACTGGGTCTTATAAGAAATTAACGGATTATTAATATTTAACAATTCCCCCTTTTGAGGGAGACAGACATTAATTGGAACCCTCAAATATAACGATCTTTTTTCTTCTTTTCTTCTTCTTTGACAAAATAATTTAATATCAATAATAATAATAATAATAATAATATTAGATTACCGTTATAAGTACTCAATGACATAATTGATGTGAATTCATGTTATGGTAAGCCGTGAACAATATTCATATAAAATATGTATAATTATACTTCCCTAAGTCTAAATTGAAGCATCTCAGGTCCAGTCATCATCATCTGGTGTCATCTGGTCTTCATTTTGATGTCTTCTGTCTTCTTCTTGGTTCTTTTAAAAATACAGTTTTCTTATAGCATATAGATGTTGTAGGAATTGTGTGGTGTATCAAATCAAAGTCCATAAATTCAAATGTTGATAAGAAACAAAGTCTATAGATGAAATGCAGCTTTAATATCTGTGCAGTGTCATCTTTAAAAACCTGGGCTTACATTGGCTCGCCTTGGATATTCTGGAATCCTCCATCGGTACTGGTCTTTGAACAGGTGTGACGTCTTTGGTCAGCAAAGCAAGGGTTAAAATGACTCTTCCTTGCTAAACATAGCACCATAACCAGTCCTTGTCCTAATGCACAGGACATATGTCAGGGTTGTAGCTTCCTGATAATTACCTTCATTGTTCACCAGCTTTCATCGAAGCTTTTCAGGTGATTGAAAACCTCTGGAACTTGATAAGAACGTGATAACACCGTTCATCTCAGCATCATAGGATCATCGTCCTCTGGTTGTCAGGTTAGACACTTTAATTGTGACTGTCGGTGGTGGATACTGCACTTGTGACTGTCAGTGGTGGATACTGCACTTGTGACTGTCAGTGGTGGATACTGCATTTGTAATTAACACAGTCTATTACTCAGTAATCACAGCTTTGTTACCTTCTGGGATTTCTGGATCGCGGCATTCTTCTTCTTGCAACTGATAAAAATCAATGAAGTTTGGAAATGTGAAAAGTCTTTATTAACATAATTTCAGTATCTTGCTTGAAGTCTTCATTCCCTATTCTATACCAAATCTGGTAATTTCCCTATCCCATAATATCACAGCGTACCATAGCAATCAGTAATATCCATATAATTATTATCAGAATTTGTACTGTATATGGATTTCAATATTTGAAATAATAAACCAATAATAAGTGATAATACATTATTATCCATTTTTTTCATGTGATAGAACATTTTTATGTCATAGGTGTAATTACCTTTTTCAACCCATAGGTGTCACTGTGTTTTATGTAACCAGTGTTTTCATCTTTATTAATAAGGAATATATTCATTATACTAATAATATGTAGGAATGTAAAGCCATGAACCAAAATAAGAATATATGAGTGAGCGAATGAATGAATAAAAGAATTGTTGCATATAACTCAGAAGTGAAACATTTTCTTAGTAATAGAACCATATAATTGCTATATTTAATGAAGCAATATTCTCAGTAGATATTACTTTACTAAATATTGGTGAAAGAATTAAAAATAATGAAAAATAAGAATAAAAATAAGAATAAGAATAAGGCCTTTATGTTGATGCAGAGTAGTTATGTCTTCAGTAACATATACCCTTAATATTTCCATGATCTGGATTATTTCATAATTGTCATAAACTTGTGTTATCAAAATATTCAAATCATGCAACTTTGCATGTAATTCCTCTTAGTGTAAAGAAATGACTCTTTATAATACTTGTTATTATACCCAATACTTATACCATTGTACCTTATTAATATTTTTTTTCCCATTAAAATGTGTGAAGAAGAGGTATTAATCAAATGTGATTATGTAGTCAGGATAAAAAACATATTTCCCCCTTAATACCAAAAAATATTGTTTCATGAAATAATTCATTTATCAAAACCAAAATTAAAAATAATTAATGTATAAATTATGTGAATTTATACTTGCTTATACCATTATTTGTCTGAAGATGTGTAACCATCAAAATTAATTTGAATATCATAAAATTATCCTTTGGAAAAATTAATTTAAATGTAGTTTAAGATTAACACACTTGGACAGAGAAGGAAGGTCCACTATTCCCAGATGCAGCTGGTGAATACCAGGCTCTGTGCTGGTGCCTGTTTAAAAGAGCTAAAGCTGATAAGGAAAGAATAGATTTTCTTCCTAAACTATTTTCTATTTTGTTGTGCGATTGCACTTATCCACAATTAACTAAATCAAGAAATAATTACTATAGAAATACAGAAATATATGTTTGTATAGATAATATTTCATTATGTATCTTAATATTCTAATAATTTCCTAAAGATAAAAGCTTTGGGGGTTTTTTTTTTTTTTTTTTTCTTTCTCTCATGCATTCAGGATCCTGAGGTCTCACAAACGTATCACATTACTCGCTCAGCAGCTGCTCATACACTCAGTCACTGTCACTCAGAGTCACATATTAAGTTTGAACCAAATACCTCACATATGAAAGTGTGATGAATACACGTATTTTAACCCAAATTATCCTAATTATCAATGCATTGTAAACTATTTCAATTTAGTCTCTTAATATTTCTTTGAATATTCCCCAAATACACATGACATAAATATATGTATAGCTATACTTGACATTTAGGCCTGGAAAAAAAATTCCATTGCTTTGCAAAAGTTGAGACCCCCTTTAAAATTCTTTTCCTAAGGAACAGGGACATAGTATACTGGTATACTTGTATTATTAGAACAAGGTTGAAATTTTCACCTGTTGAGGTTGTCATTCAAACCATGCAGTAAAAAAGCACACACCCAGAACATTTTAAAAAGCAATTGGTTATTTCCTTTTAAGGGTTAGATATATAAAATCATGCAATTATTGCAACATCCTGTGTAAATAAAGGCATAAATCCTTGGAAGAGAATTTTTCTCGATTAAGTCCTGCTTTGAAATGAAAATTCTAAGGAAACATAAAAAAATAAGGTTAATATCATATTCATATTCTAAATATTATTACTGATGTAGATTTTAATTTTCATTAAAAAATACAGTTCTACTATTTCTACTTCTACAAACACTCTATATATATACTGTATGACTATGTATATATCCACAAACCATAAAACTACAGGATTATACTCTATAAAATAATTACATATAACTCACTAATTGTATAACACTGTTACACAATATATATATTACTTTTTCTAACCAATTCCTACACCCATACTTATTTCTCTGCAAAAAATATCCTGAAAGGTTCTTGCCATTTTAAAGCTAATAGATTCTTGGAGCAGAGTATTCAGTTTACAGGCCATGATGTCACTCACCACCTGTTTCTGTCTGTTAAATTCGGCCATCTTTGTTACAGAAAGAAAATCAGAACTCATCATTTTTCTTAATTCAATTTGTGTCTTTTCGGTGTTCTTTTGCATCATTCCATATGGTTTATAACAAACATGTGATTTTCTTTTTCTTTCTTCGTAGATTTGATTTTGGGGAAATCTCATTTTAGAAGGTTTTGCTAATACAGGCTTCTGATAAGATTTTACTCTGCCTGTCTTTCCAAAATTAGCACAATTTACTTTCCTTTCACGATTCTCGTGTTTCCTGGCAAAATCAAGAAATTGCGCACATTCAAACAAAGAATCTTTTTGTGACGCAATAACACGAGATGCAGGATTTAGAAACCAAAATTTGCTTACAAAACTCCTTATGAGGGACGGTGTTTTGACATTCTCACTCAGCATTTTGTACAAACGTTCATATATGGACATGAACGTAAAAATACATTCCTTCCGACCAATCCTTAATTTTTGAAGAATATCAATATCTGGATAATTTTCATTTGATGAACAAAAAATGAGAATTTTTAATCTGTCCTTATCAGTTAAATTCTCATGTGTCTCACCAGATAACTTTAAAGACAATCTCCTAGCAAAATTTACAGGGATCCACATTTTGAACAACTGATTCTTCTCCTCGTTAGATAAATCAAAGTTATCAGTACAACTTTCAAAGATCTCAGAGTTTCTATAAACATCTATTTTGTTGTCATAAGCAGGAATTATTTGGCATATCTTTATCAAATCCTTCCTCACGCTACTTCGGATTTGGGCCTGTGAGTCTTCTATTTTTAGTGGTACGTCTTTCCCTTGTACGTCCTCTACGTCAGTTCTGAAGTCTCCTCCTACTTCTCCATCTTGTTCCACGTCTGCAAGGTCACCTTCAATAGCTGCTACTACTTGTAACTGTTTCTCCACATTACAGTGAATCTCGGGAATATCACTATCCTCTACACAATCATTTTTAGATTTCTCTGACACAGATCTATGAAATATATCTACCATCTGTAGAATATTTTTTAATCTCTCTCTTTCTCTATTGAAAAACTTAGAATCTAACCTCTGATTCTCGAGTTCACACTCGGCATATAAACTTAACCATAAAACTTCTGAATTAGAATTGTCTACAGACTTAAATTTCAATTTACTCTGCTTAGCAAGACAATTAATGACATCCATTTTATCTTACCTTGAAATGTCTCAGCTCCTTTGATGGACAACGCTGGGTTCCTGTCTTTACACGTCTGGCTTACGTCTGGTACTTTTGGCACTTGTAGTACTTCTCAATCTATCTGGTACTTCTTACTTCTAGGTTCTATGTGATTCTTGTAAGTAGTGGAATTCCCGATAACTTGCACATATGATTTGACGTTAGCAAAGTCCAATCCCCGTGTGGGCAAGTTGAGGGAAATCCGCAAAAAAGTACAAAAATTCAGATCTGGCTGGCTCTCCAATGTAAAATAATGCATATCCTGTAAAATACTCAGGACTAGTTACCAGATAAAAATATAGTGGTTTATTTGGTTTCTTCCATCAAAGAAAGGTTATTACAGAAAAACAGGTGAATAAAAATAGGTGAAAGAGAAATTGTCCATTAGATCATGTTCTGAGATCCCACATGGCAAAAGCAACATGTATTCTTCTTCTCTCCGAGATCCTGAATAGCAAATGGCTGCTGTGTCTCAGTTCGGCTTCTCACATCGCCGTCAAGTAATATACCAGCTGTTATGTCATGTCATCTTGCGTCTGTCTCTCATGATGGTGAGGGAAGAAGACAGCACCCTCTACAGTTAGCCATGAATTATATACGTCTCTTGAAACACGTGATCTCGGTATATATGGAGTTTGACATTTACCTCAAGGCTAAACTTAAATATGTAGTGAGCTGACATTTCTACCATGAGCCAAGCTTAAAAATAGCCTATGTCATGTAAGCTAAAGCATTCTACAGAACTGGGTCTTATAAGAAATTAACGGATTATTAATATTTAACACACCCCTGGATGTTTCGCCCCCAGCAGTTCGCCCCCTGCTTTTTGCCCCCAGATGTTTCGGCCCCAAATTAGGCAGGGAATTTCGGCCTTGTGTTTTAGCCCTAAGACCGCTTTCACAGTAGCCACTTTCCCAAGTGCTAAGCACTGGAAAATCGCTAAGAAGACTGCCAATTTTGAATATACTAGATGGTGGTGGCCCGATTCTAACGTATTGGGTATTCTAGAAGGCACAGCCACGTGGTATGTTGCACAGGTTATGTAGTATATTGGACAGTCCACATAGTACATTGCACAGGCGACGTAGTATACAGGACAGCCGACGTAGTATTTTGGACAGCGCACGTAGTAAATTGCACAGTCCATGTAGTAAATTGCACAGCGCACGTAGTAAATTGCACAGTTCACGTAGTAAATTGCACAGCGCACGTAGTATATTGGCCAGCCAACGTAGTATATTCACTGGTCACGTAGTATATTGCACTGTCCACGTAGTCTAGGAATGTGGGCACTATATGCGTGTTTAAAAAAAAAAAATAAAGATATACTCACCTCAGCCACGGGCCCTGAAGTCCTCGCGCCTCTCTTCAGTGCTGGCGGTGGCTTCCGGTCTGAGCGTAGGACCTGCGATGACGTCGCGGTCACATTACCGTGACATCATCGCAGGTCCTGGATGCATAGCATCGTTCAGACCAGAAGGCACGGCGTGCATCGGAGAGAGGCGCGGAGGACAGCGTGACGTTGTAGGGGGTGAGAATAACTTTTTTTTTTTATTATTATTTTTAACGTTACATCTTTTCACTATTGATGCTGCATAGGCACCATCAATAGCGAAAAGTTGGTCACACAGGGTTAATAGCAGCGTTAACGGAGTGCGGTACACCACGATCCGTTAACGCTGGCATTAACCCTGTGTGAGCGGTCAGCGGTGAGTGCAGGGCAGTGAAGCAGCGGCCATTTTTATGGCAGACTGTGACCGTCGCTGATTGGTCGTGGGCATTTTGCCATGACCAATCAGCGACTTGGATTTACATGACAGACAGACGCCGCGACCAATGAATATACGAATAAAACGTTACAGACAGAAAAATGAAAGTGACCCTTAGACAATTATATAGTAGATAAGTCAATGGCTAGAAAAGCGAGGTGTTGTTTCGGCCAGCTCTTTTTATTTTATTACAGGAGCTATTTTTGAGCACTTAGCGTTCATCAATAGCCTGTATCTTATGGGTCATTACCGAGAGCGCTCACAAAAGTGCTCTGAAAAATCCCAGTAAAGCACGTGCTTTGGAGTTCTAAAACAGTGGCAGCATAAGGGTGCTTTCACACTTCCGCTTCGCTTCTGTAATGCCGCATTCCGCTAACCTGCAGCGGAACGAAAAGAAGAAAATGCTCTTCTTTTTGTTCAGACACTGATAGCGGAATGCGGCATTGCGAAAGCGAACGGGCGGCTGCAGATCGCTGAACCCAGCCGTTCACTTCTATGGGCAATGCAAGCGGAATGCCAGCATTCAGCCAGCATTGCCCCGGGGTCAGCTGGATGTCAGATCCAGAGCGGATCGACCTCTGGCGGCCACAAACACAAGTGTGAAACCACTCTAAAATTACAGTGTGCAAGAGGCCTAAAATCTAAACAATTTTGAACTTTTACCTGACCCAGCACTGACCTGCTTTGTTGCAAGTTTTGTTGCAGATGTAACAAGTAGCAGGTCACATGTTCTGCAAGTTACATTAGACTAGCTTTTATTCCATCTGTACATCAGAATATAGCAGTGTCTGAAATCTCCACAAAGAGAGAAGTGTACTGCCACAAAAAATCAGTCAGCTTCCACAGCAATTAACTTTCTACAACTATGAATTCAGTTCTGTCCAAATGTGGAAGGAGGAAGTTGGTCCATGAGAATCACATTTAGGCTAAGTGCACACATACCGGAACTCTCGCGGAAATTACAGCGAGAATTCCGGAATTCCATTCCGCGGGAAAATCGCATTTTAAATTCCCGTGATTTTCCCGCGGAAAAACTAGCATTTTGCAAGCGTAATTAGCTTGCAGAATGCTAGCGTTTTCCAAGCGATCTGTAGCATCACTTGGAGAACTGATTGACACGTTGCTCACACTCGTCAAACACAGTGTTTGACAAGTGTGACCAACTTTTTACTACTGAGGCCGCCTATGCAGCATCAGTAGTAAAAGATAAAATGTAAAAAAAAAATAAAAAATGGTGTTATTCATACCTTCCGACGTCCCGCGCATCCGTTCCCAGTAATCCTTTGCGAAAATGCCCGCGATGACGTCCGTTCTCGCGGGATCGCGATGTCTCGCGGCGATTCGCGATGACGTCGCGCGAATGACCTTGAGACTTCGCGATCCCGCGAGAACGGACGTCATCGCGGGCATTTTCGCAAAGGATTCCTGGGACCGGGAGCGTGGAGAGAAGCGGGAATGCTGCGCAGGACGTCGGAGGGTGAGAATAACAATATTTTTTATTTTAAATTCTATTTTTTACAGGGATATGGTACCCGGAGCCCGGAGGACAGTCTCCTCTCCTCCGGACCGTGGGTACCATCCGCAATTGTTCTGCTTACTTTTCGCATGGTGTGCACAGCGACATGCGGGAAGTAAGCGGAACAATGCATTCCTATGGGTGCGGGATCGCCGCGATTCCGCAAATTAATGAGCATGCTGCGTTTTTTACGGCGAAGCGATTCCGCCGCCTTAAAAACCGCAGCATTAGCACAGCATTGCGGAATCCCATAGGAATGCATGTGATGCTTATTTTTCGCATTTTTGCGGCAAAATCGCGCGGTTAGAACCGCCGCGGAAACGCGAAAAAAGCGCCACGTGTGAACTCAGCCTTACTTATTTTCCAAGCGAACCGCCGATGATGTCCATTCCATCTGGATATGTGAACAACGGTCGACTTGCAAGGGACGTGTTTGGACCAATAAAGAATCTGGCGAAGTTGTGAAAGTAGTCAATCTTCACAATCACGCAGCACAAGCTGCAAGACCTGAAGCAATCCGACTTGTTAATGAGGCTGTGACCAGGGCAAGGACAACACAGGAGACACCACAACACATTCTCACAGACGTCATTTCAGGAGCCCATTCTAATGTTGCAGCACTTCTCCCAAGGAAAGCATCACTGAAGAGGACAATACAATTAGCAAGGCAACTTGACAATGTCCCAAGGTTACCTCAAACCCTTGATCAACTTGTTATCCCCCTGGAGTTCCAGGAGATCAGTATTGATGGTGTCCAGCAGCAGTTCCTTCTGCATGACTCTGGTAAGCTACTTAACCATTTAACATTGTATTAAAACAATTCCATTATGCATAATTATTGCAAAGTTTATTTTGCACAAATGTGAAAAATGCTACACTATAAGGTGCTGATATAAAATACTATGTGATTTTTGCCTTCAAGGGAAACTTTGAGGGTAATATAATGTAGTGAAGCCTACTGATTACAACTAGTGTTGGCCGATCACTGGAAAGATAGGATCAGATCGGGCTGATCATACCGAAAAATTGGAATTAATTCAGATCCAACCTCCAGAGCTAGATATAGATATCATAGAATCATAGAATCATAGAATACATAGAATACACATGCCCGAACAGTGTGTGTGTATATATATGTATATATGTGGGTGGGTGATGGTGGTCTGGCACTTTTGGAACTTTGAAATGCAATAAAGGATTTGTATAGGACTTCAGCAGCGCAGAGGTTTTTCTTCATGGATGCATGTTAAGTACGGGCAGAAGCCAACCCCTGCTCTAGCAGCACACTTCAGCAACAATCTCAGTTGAGCCACTCTTCTTCCAGCTTTCTTGCATATATATAATGGCCCCAAGCTGCGCTGTTAAAAAATAAACAAACCCAGTTATTCAACTCTCTCTCCGGTGTCCAGCGCTGTCTCCGGCGGTGCAGGGAATTCTGAAATCCCAACGCTATGCATTCTGGGTTGTGCATCACCACCTCAGCACATGTGCCGGGCTGTTCTGTGACGTGATGTGGTGCTTTCCCAGGACCATCTAGTGAGCGTTCCTGGGATCACTCTCCACTGTAGTTATAGTACGGCAGGCACAGAGGCGGCGATGCGCCGCCCGGATTTCGGGATTCCCTGCACTGCTGGGCTAGGAGCCGGAGCCAGTACTGGACACTGGAGAAAGAGGTGAGTAACTGGGTTTGTTTATTTTTTAACAGCGCAGCCTGGAGCCATTTACTAAAGCTAAATATGCACACACGCTGTACACCCGTATAGTGTGTGTGTGTGTATATATATATATATACGCACGCTGTTCGGGAGTGTATGCCCGGACAGTGTTTTCAGATTACGGTTGATTCCGATTTCTAATTCAGATCATCATCATGATCTGGCTACAAATCGGATCGTAATTTAAAATAACGATCAGCCTGAAAATCGTAATAAATTACGATCTTCAGTGATCGGACCGGCCAACACTAATTCCAAATATGCAGCATTGTACTGGCCATGCCTGTCCTGGATGCTGCCCCGGAGTTCAGCCTCGCCTGTCTGCAGCATGCACGGGCTGAACTGCCATCGCCGGCTGATTCCTCGGCTCTCGTAGTTCAGTCCTGCAGATCCGTGGACAGGTCGGGCTGAACTCCGGAGCTCAGGTGAGATACGCCAGGATTTGCAGATGTGTTTTGCCTGCTGCTTCCAAGCACTTTTTAAGCACTTTGCAAGCGCTTTGGCAAAACGCTTCTGCAAATAGGGGACGTGGCCAAGCTCTGCTATGGGCGTGGCCATGCCCTGCTATGGCCTAAACCGAGCATATTTGGCGTGGTTTGCAGGCATTTTTCGGGAGGTTTCCCTCCTGCCCATTCCCATTCCCTCCGGGATCCGCCGGAAAGTAGCTTTGAAGCTATTTTCCAGTGGGGCGTTTTCCGGCCCCGGCCGGAATCCGCCCGTAACTCGCACCATAGACATGAAAGGGCAGGTTTCAGGCAGGAAACACAGCACGGAATACGCCTGTAAATCCAGCTTGTCTGGATAAAGCTTGAGGCCTCGTTCCCACTGACGGAAGGGGATTGCGGAGCGGCATCTCCGCAGCGGCTGTAATTGCGGTAGCAATTGCAGATCCCACAGGAATCTATTTGTGCCTGCAATTGTGGCCACTATTGTGGTACCCTAATTCTGTATCAAAATCTTCACTTAACTCTATGGATTTAGGTGCAGGTTTTAGTGCAGGATTTCAGCCCCTTGTCTGAATGGCTGGAATTTTGTTTGTATAATGGCAGCATACATTGACATGCTGCACTGCATGTTTTTTTTGTAAACAAAATTTTTTCATCAGCATGTGGATGGGATTTACACATTAATGCTGCATATGACCCCAGCCTAATGGACCATTCAGTTATGCCTTAGGCACACTGGTGATTTTACTGGCGTTTTTTGCGTCCTGCACAATCCTCTCAATGAGACAGCATAGGCAGCGCGGACGTCACGAACGTCAGCGCTGCCCACCCGACGACTAGCGCGCCCATCCACCTGAATGGAACGCCCCATTCAGGCGGGCGGCCCGCCCAGTCGTTCATTCAGACGTCCAGCCGCACGCCGC
Source organism: Dendrobates tinctorius (assembly GCF_039654945.1). Taxonomy (NCBI): domain Eukaryota; kingdom Metazoa; phylum Chordata; class Amphibia; order Anura; family Dendrobatidae; genus Dendrobates; species Dendrobates tinctorius. The sequence goes on from NW_027361683.1 coordinate 51,192,032, forward strand.
ATCTGGATGCGGCTGTCAACTAGACGGCCGTTCAGCATGGTGGCGATCGGCCGTGCTGAACGGCCGTCTAGTTGAAGGGTCTAAAGGTACCCTAAAAATGTGACCTATTTCAAGTTTGGAAGTAATTTTAATTTTAAACAAAAATATATAATTTTCCACTGGGACAATATATGTTGTAAAAAACTATTGGTTGGCCCCTTCACACTAGATTTCGCTTCAGTTTTTTTATTATGAAATCAGAAAATCTGGAGCAAAATGTGAGTATTTATCCCCTTCCTGACATCAGACGTACTATCTCGTCCATGGGACCTGGGCCCCTATGCCCATGGACGGGATAGTACGTCTACCGCGATCAGCGGCGCCCACGTGGTGAGCGCCGCTGATCGCGGCCGGGTGTCAGCTGATTATCACAGCTGACACCCGGCACAATGTGTCAGGGGCGGTCATGGACCGCCTCCGACACGTTAACCCCTTGCACACCGCGATCAAACATGATCGTGGTGTACCGGGGGTTAAAGGGAAGCATCGGCAGGGAGGGGGACTATTTAATAAAGTTAAAAAAAATAAAAAAAAAGTGTAAAAATAAATTTAAAAAAATCGCCAAATAAATTAGAAAAAAAAAAATAAAATATTCCCCCAAATAAATCCATTTTTTGGAAAAAAAAAAACAAAAAAACAATAAAAGTACACATATTAGGTATCACCGCGTCCGTAACGACCCGCCCTATAAAACTGTCCCTTTAGTTAACCCCTTTAGCGAACCCCTTAAAAAATAAAAATAAAAAACAAAGCAAAAAATAATGATTTAATATCATACCGCCAAACAAAAAGTGTAATAACGCGTGATCAAAAAGACGCATATAAATATCCATGGTACCGCTGAAAACGTCATCTTGTCAAAAAATGAGCTGCCACACAGCATCATCAGCGAAAAAATAAAAAAGTTATAGCTCGCAGAATAAAGTGATGCAAAAATTATTATTTTTTATATAAAATAGTTTTCATTGCATAAAACCGACAAAACATAAAAAAAGACCTAAATGAGGTATCGCTGTAACCGTACTGACCCGAAGAATAAAACCGCTTTATCAATTTTACCGCACGCAGAACGGTGTAAACGCACCCCCCCAAAAGAAATTCATGAAACGCTGGTTTTTGTTCATTCTGCGTCCCAAAAATCGGAATAAAAAGCGATCAAAAAATGTCACGTGCCCGAAAATGGTACCAATAAAAACGTCAACTCGTCCCACAAAAAATAAGACCTCACATGACTCGGTGGGTCAAAATACGGAAAAAGTATAGCTCTCAATATGTGGTGATGCAAAAACTATTTTTACAATAAAAAGCGTTTTTTAGCGTGCGACAGCTGCCAAACATAAAAACCGCCATAAATAGTAAATCAATCCCCCCGTTATCACCCCCTTAGTTAGGGAAAAATAATAAAATAAAAAAAATGTATTTATTTCCATTTTTCCATTAGGGCTAGGGTTAGGGCTAGGGTTAGGGTAAGGGTAGGGTTAGGGCTAGGGTTAGGGTTAGGGCTAGGGTTAGGGCTGAGATTAGGGTTAGGGGTGTGTTGAGGTTCGGGTTGGAGTTAGAATTGGGGGTTTCCACTGTTTGAGCACATCAGGGGCTCTCCAAATGCAACATGGCGTCTGATCTAAATTCCAGCCAATTCTGAGTTGAAAAAGTCAAATGGTGCTCCTTCCCTTCCAAGCTCTGCCATGCGCCAAAACAGTGTTTTACCCCCACATGTAGGGTATCAGCCTACTCAGGTCAAATTGCAAAACAATTTTTGGGGTCCAGTTTCTCCTGTTACCCTTAGGAAAATAAAAAATTGGGGGCAAAAATATCATTTTTGTGGAAAAAAATGATTTTTTTATTTTCACGTCCGAGCGTTATAAACTTCTTTGAAGCACTTGGGGGTTCAAAGTGCTCACCACACATCTAGATAAGTTCCGTGGGGGGTCTAGTGTCCAAAATGGGGTCACTTGTGGGGAGTTTCAATAGTTTAGGTACATCAGGGGCTCTCCAAACGCACATGACACCCGCAGACCATTCCAAAAAGTCTGCATTCCAAAACGTCACTGCTTCCCTTCCGAGCCCCGACGTGTGTCCATACAGTAGTTTTCTCCCACATATGGGGTGTCAGCGTACTCATGACAAATTGGACAACAACTTTTGGGGTCCAAATTCTCCTGTTACCCTTGGGAAAATGAAAAAATTTAAAAAAATTGTTTGTGGAAAAAATACGATTTTTTTATTTTCATGCCCGTGCATTATAAACTTCCGTGAAGCCTTTGGGGGTTCAAAGTGCTTACCTCACATCTAGATAAGTTCCTTAGGGGGTCTAGTTTTCAAAATAGGGTCATTTGTGGGGGGTTTCCACTGTTTAGGTACATTAGGGGCTCTCCAAAGGCAACATGACACCCGCAGACCATTCCATCAAAGTCTGCATTCCAAAACGTCACTACTTCCCTTCCGAGCCCTGACGTGTGTCCATACAGTAGTTTTCTCCCACATATGGGGTGTCAGCATACTCAGGACAAATTGGACAACAACTTTTGGGGTTCAATTTCTCCTGTTACCCTTGGGAAAATAAAAAAATTGGGGACTAACTGATCATGTTTGTGAAAAAAATACGATTTTTTTATTTTCATGCCCTGGCATTATAAACTTCTGTGAAGCCTTTGGGGGTTCAAAGTGCTCACCTCACATCTAGATAAGTTCCTTAGGGGGTCTAGTTTTCAAAATGGGGTCATTTGTGGGGGGTTTCCACTGTTTAGGTACATTAGGGGCTCTCCAAAGGCAACATGACACCCGCAGACCATTCCATCAAAGTCTGCATTCCAAAACGTCACTACTTCCCTTCCGAGCCCTGACGTGTGTCCATACAGTAGTTTTCTCCCACATATGAGGTATCAGCGTACTCAGGACAAATTGGACAACAACTTTTGGGGTTCAATTTCTCCTGTTACCCTTGGAAAAATAAAAAAATTGGGGACTAATTAATCATGTTTGTGGAAAAAATACGATTTTTTTATTTTCATGCCCTGGCATTATAAACTTCTGTGAAGCCTTTGGGGGTTCAAAGTGCTCACCTCACATCTAGATAAGTTCCTTAGGGGGTCTAGTTTTCAAAATGGGGTCATTTGTGGGGGGTTTCCACTGTTTAGGTACATTAGGGGCTCTCCAAAGGCAACATGACACCCGCAGACCATTCCATCAAAGTCTGCATTCCAAAACGTCACTACTTCCCTTCCGAGCCCTGACGTGTGTCCATACAGTAGTTTTCTCCCACATATGAGGTATCAGCGTACTCAGGACAAATTGGACAACAACTTTTGGGGTTCAATTTCTCCTGTTACCCTTGGAAAAATAAAAAAATTGGGGACTAATTGATCATGCTTGTGGAAAAAATACGATTTTTTTATTTTCATGCCCTGGCATTATAAACTTTTGTGAAGCCTTTGGGAGGTTGAAAGTGCTCACCACACATCTAGATAAGTTCCGTAGGGGGTCTAGTTTTCAAAATGGGGTCATTTGTGGGGGTTTCCACTGTTTAGGTACATTAGGGGCTCTCCAAAGGCAACATGACACCCGCAGACCATTCCAACAAAGTCTGCATTCCAAAACGTCACTACTTCCCTTCCGAGCCCTGACGTGTGTCCATACAGTAGTTTTCTCCCACATATGGGGTGTCAGCGTACTCAGGACAAATTGGACAACAACTTTTGGGGTTCAATTTCTCCTGTTACCCTTGGGAAAATAAAAAAATTGGGGACTAATTAATCATGTTTGTGGAAAAAATACGACTTTTTTATTTTCATGCCCTGGCATTATAAACTTCTGTGAAGCCTTTGGGGGTTCAAAGTGCTCACCTCACATCTAGATATGTTCCTTAAGGGGTCTAGTTTTCAAAATGGGGTCATTTGTGGGGGGTTTCCACTGTTTAGGTACATTAGGGGCTCTCCAAAGGCAACATGACACCCGCAGACCATTCCATCAAAGTCTACATTCCAAAACGTCACTACTTCCCTTTCGAGCCCCGACGTGTGCCCATACAGTAGTTTTCTCCCACATATGGGGTATCAGCGTACTCAGGACAAATTGGACAACAACTTTTGGGGTTCAATTTCTCCTGATACCCTTGGGAAAATAAAAAAAATTGGGGACTAATTGATCATGTTTGTGGAAAAAATACGAATCTTTTATTTTCACGCCCGGGCGTTATAAACTTCTGTGAAGCACTGGGGGGTTCAAAGTGCTCACCACACATCTAGAGAAGTTCCTTGGGGGGTCTAGTTTACAAAATGGTGTCACTTGTGGGGGGTTTCCACTGTTTAGGTACATCAGGGGTTTTCCAATCGCGACATGGTGTCCGATCTCAATTCCAGCCAAAAACGTCAAATGGCGCTGCTTCCCTTCCGAGCTCTGCCATGCGCCCAAATAGTGGTTTACCCCCACATATGGGGTATCAGCGTACTCAGGACAAATTGCACAATAACTTTTAGGGTCCTGTTACCCTTGGAAAAATAAGAATTGAGGGTGAAAAGATCATTTTTGTGGAAAAAATATGATTTTTTAATTGTATTGCTTTATGTTATAAACTTCTGTGAAGCCCTTGGGGGTTCAAAGTTCTCACCACACATCTAGATAAGTTCCTTAGGGGGTCTAGTTTCCAAAATCGTGTCATTTGTGGGGGGTTTTCACTGTTTTGGTACATCAGGGGTTTTCCAATCGCGACATGGAGTCCGATCTCAATTCCAGCCAAAAACGTCAAATGGCGCTGCTTCCCTTCCGAGCTCTGCCATGCGCCCAAATAGTGGTTTACCCCCACATGTGGGGTATCAGCGTACTCAGGACAAATTGCACAATAACTTTTAGGGTCCTGTTACCCTTAGGAAAATAAAAATTGGGGTGAAAAGATCATTTTTGTGGAAAAAATATGATTTTTTAATTGTACCGCTGTACGTTATAAACTTCTGTAAAGCCCTTGTGGGTTCAAAGTTCTCACCACATATCTAGATAAGTTCCTTGGGGGGTCTAGTTTCCAAAACAGGGTCACTTGTAGGGGGTTTCCACTGTTTAAGTACATCAGGGACTCTCCAAACGTGACATGGCATCCGATCTGAATTCCAGCCAATTTTGCATTGAAAAAGTCAAACGGCGCTCCTTCCATTCTGAGCTCTGCCATGCGCCGTAACAGTTGTTCCCCCCACATATCAGGTATCAGCGTACTCAGGACAAATTGCACAATAACTTTTGCAGTCCAATTTCTCCTGTTACCCTTGGTAAAATAAAAAAATTGAACCTGAAGTATTTTTTTTGTGAAAAAAAGTTAGATGTTCATTTTTTTTTAAATATTCAAACAAATTCCTGTGACGCACCTAAAGGGTTAATAAACTTCTTGAATGTGGTTTTGAGCACCTTAAGGGGTGCAGTTTTTAGAATGGTGTCACTTTTGGGTATTTTCTATCATATAGACCCCTCAAAGTGGCTTCAAATGTGATGTGGTCCTAAAAATAAAATGGTGTTGTAAAAATGAGAAATCGCTGGTCAACTTTTAACCCTTATAACTTCCTAACAAGAAAAAATTTTGGTTCCAAAATTGTGCTGATGTAAAGTAAACATGTGGGAAATGTTAGTTATCAAGTTTTTTGTGTGCAGTATCTCTGTGATTTAAGGGCATAAAAATTCAAAGTTGGAAAATTGCGAAATCTTCAAAATTTTCGCCAAATTTCCATTTTTCTCACAAATAAACGCAAGTTATTTGAATGAAATTTTACCACTAACATGAAGTACAATATGTCACGAGAAAACAATGACAGAATCACCAGGATCCATGGAAGCGTTCCAGAGTTATGACCTCATAAAGGTACAGTATTCAGAATTGTAAAAATTGGCCCGGTCATGAACGTGCAAACCACCCTTGGGGGTGAAGGGGTTAATGTGAGATATGAACAGAGGCTTCTGATTAGGATATTTTTTTTGTGAATTTATCCCAAAACTCTGTCTGCTGCTTGTTACACTTTTTCTGTTATTTCCTCTACTAATACTTCATTTTAAATTAGGAAATGGACACAGCCGTATGTTGATATTTGGAACAAGAGACAATCTCCATCTACTGGCACAAAGTAAAGAGTGGTTTGCTGATGGCATGTTTTTCACTACACCAGCCTTGTTTAAGCAACTTTACGCAATCTATGTAGTCCACAGCGGCCTTGTTGTTCCTGTAGTGTACACCTTGCTGACAGACAAGAGCCGTTCTACATACCAGAGGTTGCTGCAAGAGCTGAAGAACTTGCAGCCTGGACTGCAGCCAGACAACCTGATGTTGGATTTTGAACTAGCTGTAATACAGGCATTTGAAAGTGAATTCCCCAACCTTGTGAAGACTGGTTGCTTTTTCCACCTATCACAGTCGGTTTGGTGTAAAGTTCAAAATGAAGGACTCAAGATGCAATACCAAGGTGACCATGAATTTGCCCGTTGGATACGCATGATACCTGCCCTGGCCTTTCTACCACCACAGAATGTTGTGCAATCATTTGAAGAATTGGTGGAAGATCCTGACTTTCCACAAGAAGCAATACCTATTGCCAACTATTTTGAAGACAGCTATATCGGTCGAATGAATCGCAGAGGACGTCAAGCACCTTTGTTTCCAGTTCAATTCTGGAATGTGTATGAACGAACATTGAATGATCAACAGCGAACCAATAATGATGTCGAAGGATGGCACCGTAGCTTTCGAGAAACATGTGGTACTCTTTTCCAAAATATATACCGGTTCATTAACTGTCTGAAACATCAGCAAGAGCTCCATAGTTTTGAAATTATTCAGATAATAGCAGGAAATCCCATCGCTGCAAGAAACAAAAAGTATGCTGCAATTTCAGCAAGGGTTAAACGTATCATGCAAGATTTCAATAATAGAAGCTTGATGGATTATCTGAGAGGCATTGCCTACAGCTTTGATTTTTAGTTCATGGTCACATATTGTAGGTTTTGAGAGCAGTGTTTTAGCTGTAAAATAATTCAAGCATTATAACCTGTAATTTGTATTTTCTCTTTTTCTCTAATCCTTCCCCTCTATACCTTTTTATGTTTCTTGTTAAAACAGTTTTGATATATACAGTTAAAGCATAACTCTACAAAAAACATGTTACATTATAGTACCTGTGCCCATGATATTCATTTCCAAAGGAGACCTTCCAGCAGCTTCACTTCTGTGTGAAAAGTCTCATCCAAGTTAAAGCGCCATGTGCTGCAGGATTTCAGTGGTTGCTAAGGAGGTTGTTTCTCCTTAGTAGCAGTACTTGTGGATGGATTCTAGAGGACATGGCTGCACAGGAGCATGCAGCTAACAATATATTCCCTATGATGTATAAAGGGCTGCTGGTTTACAGCCCTCTGCAAAGCCCCCCCTTATGTGTTCCGTCCTGTAACGGCTTTACACAGGCAGGGGGGAGCCCTCCTCTTGTCCAGGACAGAGCACATGAGCGGAGGGTGAAGGGGAGCTTTGCAGAGGGCTGTGAAGAAGCAGCCCTGAATGTATCATAGGGAGCCAGGATCCGTTCTGCTCCCAAGGGGGCACGACCTCCTTAGTAACCAATGAAATCCTACTATTTTCCTGTCTGTAAAATTACTCATCTAGAAAACAAAGTTTGAGAATAAAAAAAACTAATTTGATCAGAATTCTATAGCTTAGACTCATATGGTGTATTATTAGTGATAAGCAAACCTGCCAATGTTCAGTTCAGGCAGGTCTTTCCCGGATGCAAAAGATCCAGGAGCAAATTGCTAGAGGCAAAACATCCAGGGATGAACTGCTTTGGCCAAAACTTCTGGGGGCGAAACATCCGGGGGCGAAACATCCGGGGGCGAACTGCTGGGGTGAAACATCCGGGGGCGAACTGCTGGGGTGAAACATCCGGGGGCGAACTGCTGGGGGCGAAACATCCGGGGGCGAGCTGCTGGGGGCGAACTGCTAGGGGCGAAACATCCGGGGGCGAACTGCTGGGGGTGAACTGCTGGGGTTGTAACATCCGGGGGCGAAACATCCGGGGGCGAACTGCTGGGGGCAAACTGCTGGGGGCGAAACGTCCGGGGGCGAAACGTCCGGGGGCGAACTGCTGGTGGCGAAACATCCGGGGGCGAACTGCTGGGGGCGAAACATCCGGGGGCGAACTGCTGGGGGCGAAACATCCGGGGGCGAACTGCTGGGGGCGAAACATCCGGGGGCGAACTGCTGGGGGCGAAACATCCGGGGGCGAACTGCTGGGGGCGAAACATCCGGGGGTGAACTGCTGGGGGCGAAACATCTGTGGGCGAACTGCTGGGGGTGAACTGCTGGGGGCAAAACATCCGGGGGGCGAACTGCTGGGGGCGAAACATCTGGGGGCAAACTGTGGGGGCGAAACATCCAGGGGCGAACTGCTGGGGCAAAATGTGCGGGGGCGAAACAACCTGGGGGCGAAATGCTGGGGGCGAAATGTTCGGGGGCGAAGTGTACCTGGGGGCAAACTGCTGGGGGCGAACTGCTGGCGGTGAAATGCTGGGGGCGAACTGCTGGGGGCGAAACTTCCAACTCCCGCATGGCCCTCCCCCTGAGGGGTTCGTATACTGGCTTGGCATGGAGGCGCTGGAAGAAGACGCCACCCCCGGAAGGAGGGGCAGAGAAAGCCAGTGGCGAGCAGAAGGGCGGAGCAAGAGGAAAAACGCCAGAACGCCATTTTGGAGAGTGAGGGAAGGAGGCCTGAGGAGCGCGGGGAGACGGATCTCCCCGGCGCCATGGCTGACAACTCCAACCCTGAAGCTGGCATGATTTGCCGGCAGCTACAGGATGAGATCACGGAACTGACTACCCGTCTACAGCTAAGAAGAGAAGCTCCAGCGGTACCCCCTCCATTGGTACCCGCCGCTACCGGACTGTTCCCCGGCAGCGTTAATTTTCACCTCCACGCTGACCGTGCTGCTGAGTCCCGCTTGCCCGATGAAGTCACCGGAGGACCCGGGAGCTGAGACCGTGCTCCCGCCCGGACCTGTTGCGGCTGCGCAGGTCCCAACCGAAGCCCCCGCGGATCCGGAGCCACCATCCGCTCCATCACCACCTGCACCGGAGCAGAGGCCGCACCGCCAGGAGGCCCCAGGTATGTCGGATGTTCCTCCACCTGGGAAGGCCCCGGGGTGTACCGCAGTCGCAGCGGCTGGCCAGGTCATCCTGGATCTGGTCTGGGACCGGGATGCTGGTGCCGTGGGTGAGAGCAGGTCCCCGGAAGAGCGGGAGAAAGAAGAGAGTTGGGCAGGATGTCGGGACACTATTCGGCAGCTGGCAGCGGAATATCAGGAGAGGAAGCAGAGAAAACAGGCTGTGCTGGGCCCGGATCTGGCCCGGAAGGAGAGGGCCCGTGCAGGTTATCATGGCCCCCGGGATGCAGCCGGATGGGAGCAAGTGCTGAATGTGAACAAGGAGAGGGGTTTTGGATTCATTGCGGACCCCAAGCGCATTTTTGACTTGTTCTTTAACCGGAGGGATGTTGAGCCGCATCTGAGAAAGGGACATCCTGATAGAGACCTGCAGCCTAGGTAGTATGTGACCTTCACCCGGCATAAGGGACTCCGAGGGTGGTACGCCCTGAATGTACAACGTATCCCTGCAGAGTTCATCGAGAGGTACCTGCCATCGAAACCAGTCAATGCCCCTCCATCCACCGGTACCACTCAGACTGCTCAGGTACCTGATCCTAGAAACCAGGCTGCTCTTGCAACACCTCCAGTTCGGCAGCCCAAACCAAAGATCCCTGGCTTGACACCGTGGGAAGAGGAGTACTTACGGATTGCCGATGACTACTTTGAATCTGGTAGCCACTAAGAAATAGAATTACAAAATTTCTCGTTACCCAGGAGGGTTTGTTGCACCAGTTGTGCCTTTGCCTTTTTGGTCATCATGTTGCCCAGTTTTTGATTGGCAGCATTGTTTTTGAAATGGAACTGTGGAGATCATAGACGCTGATTGATCCAAAAACTTTTATTGTAAATAGTTGCACCTCTTTAGGAGCCCTTTCTTGGTTTTACATATAGAGACTCTTTGCGAAGATAATGTTTTTGCATGGACACTTTTCGAAGAATGATGTCTACCTCAAGGGACACTGCAAGAGATCCCGGCTGGGAGCAGTGTTCAGCACCATACAAGAATCTTTGAATGTTTTTATGATAAAGTATTTGATAATGTTGTGTTTTATGAAAAGTAAATGTCTTTTATAGCATGTTTGATACAGAAAATTAGAAAAGTTTTGAGATAGAATGTGAGAATTGAATAAAGACTGAAGAATTGAAAGTGACAGGAAACAGGCCAAGCATAGATGGTCAGTGTCTTGCGTCCAGTAGAGAGAGAAAAAGAAAAAGAGAATAATTCATAGAAAATGTAATAAAGAAAATGTGTTGAGTATAGCACTTTGAATTAAGAATTTCACTTAAGTAAATTTTTGATACTAAGATAGGAAGTTAACCTGTTTGTAACGTTTAAGAAATGTGCCTCCTACATTAGGAAGATTAGATAAGTATTGTTGAATAGCATTTAAAAATTTTTGTGTGTTCCTGTATTGTACCTTTTGTTGTCATACAGCCCGCGGACGTGCTGTGTTTAACGGGGGGGGTATGTGGCACCCCTGAGGCTTCAGTCGCCACAGAGGTACTGCACCTTCTCCTAAGGTGTAGTGCCCCACCATCCGGGTAGGGTGAGAACTCCTGACCATGCTCCACACCTGCATTCCATACACAGGATAGTTCAGTGGGGCCACCTAACAGCTTCAGGCTGGGGGTTAGCAGAGCACCCTTCATGGAACCCTGCTTCGTAACACGAGATGTGCTGGGAGGCGGGTGGAGAGAGATGATACAAAAGAGTGGGAAGAGTGAAAGTTAGTTGGATAGAGGAGAGAGAAGAGAGAAGATGGGTGTCTGAGGGATGTGCTGCAGCAGGTCCCAGTGATCTGGGCTGCTGGCACGAGAAAGACCAGATAAAGAGACTGATAAGATTGATAACCTAACCTTCCATAAGAGAGATAGAACAGATCGGAACGAAGGAGAATAGAAGGACGGTGGGAAGCAGGTTGAGAAAGAGAGAGAACCCTTCCAGTCCAGAGAGTGCAAAGGCCGGGGCCCGGTCCCCGAGGTTGATTGGATCTTTATGTCCGGCAACAGACACCGGAGGAGTAGTGAGCCGCAAACGCCTTGCTCCCATCATAGACTTGGGACACAACAGCAACTGAATAGAGAACCGGGACGCAGTGAGGAGTCCCCGAAGCAGGCTACAGCTGTCTGTCATACAAGTAAAGACTAGGAACACCTAGAGAGAGGCATTCCAGGGTAACTAAGTACTGGAGTGCTTCGCACCTAAAGGCGCATTGGAGGAGTCGTTCAGTAAGATAAATGTTGGCGGAGTGTGGAAGGGAGAATCCTATCCTGCCTGGAGGTTGGCTGGAGCCCTGACCTGGAGAACACAGTACGGAGGCAGGCAGTTGTGTGCACTGCAAACAGTGAGTAAAGCTTTGGAACCGCACACCCTGGTGTCCTCCAGTTATTCCACAACCACTACACCTGGGTACCAGCCTCCATACCATTCTGCACCTCTCCTCATCCATTGCACCTACACTGCCCTGGGACTACAGCTACACCTGTGGGGAGCTATACCATCTCTGCTGCACCACACCATCAGTCCCAGCGGATCTGTATGCAGCGTTGGCTTTCCATCTTACTTGCCAAACACCACGGGTGGCGTCACAAACTATTCATATAAACTTTAACACCATTAACATCACCGCCATTGATATTGGGCGCCCAGGGCCACGGACCGGGTCACCGCTGCTGTGACACATTCCCGCCTGGACACCGGCCCAGTACCGAGTACCCCGCTGCCCAGGGTGTGCGAGGGCGACCCACTGTGAGTTTAACAGGCTTCTGCATTTATGTTCAGTAGTAGTGCGGCTCTGTGACGTAACAGAGTCCGCTCCCATACCCACTGGGTGACGTTAACCCGCATGTGACCTCCTGTATATTGCTATATACATCCGCCATTACTAAGCAGCAGTTTACCACCTCTGCACGGTGGACCCCGGGCTGCGAACGCACCTCACTATTATTTTATTTGGTGCGTTCCTCCAGCCCTAACACTGGCTATAGTTTGAGTACGCACAGATATGAGCTGGCACGGAGATACCACTACAATGAATGTATTTTATTTTTTATGGGCTAAATAATGCTGTATTGAAACAAAAGTTACAGCTAGGCCCAAAAAATGAAACTGCCATAAACTGGCCAACGTTTGAGCAAGCACAGATATGAGCTGGCACGGAGATACCACTACAATGAATGTGTGGCCTTTTTTTTCTTTTTTTGGGCTAAATATTGCAGTATTTGAACAAAAGCTAAAGCTAGCCGAAAAAAATGAAAGAGCCATTAACTGGCTATAGTTTGAGCATGCACAGATATGAGCTGACACAGAGATACCACTACAATGAATGTGTGGGGTTTTTTTTCATTTTGTGGGCTAAATAATGCTGTATTTAAACAAAAATTACAGCTAGGCCCAAAAAAATGAAATGTTAGAATCTGCTCAGTTTGTGACTATCCGCCATTTTCTTGTAGTGCTCTGACTGCTAGTATTTTTCCCCTGGTGCTGGGTTTGCCTTTGATCAGGTGATTGTATCACCCTTTATTAACCTGCACCTGTCTCCCATTCCTTGCTGGACAACAGTGTTAATCTGCTTGAAGTCTGGCTTGGAGCCTTGCTTTGCTTTTTGTGTGCTTGATTAATGCAGTTCTGGGAACTCTGGTTCTGCTAGTCTTAGTTTCTGTTTTCAGTTGGTTTCTGCAGCCTTATTTGTGTTTTCTGTTAGGAGGTGACCAGTTTTTGTACCCAGTCATTATATCTTTCAGGGACCCCCTTCCCCCTATCTATAGGTCTTCGCTTGAGATTAACCTAGGATCGCCGGTGGGTCTATTCACAAGGAATGGGTCATCCACTCCATCGTAGGGCATCAGCCTAGTCGCAGTGCAGGGTCAATTTTCCCCCTCCTACCCTTGTCCTGTGCCACAGAACCGTAACAGTTTGTCCAGCCCGAGAAAGTATAAAAAAAAACCTCCCGGAGTACTGCGATATGAACAGTGTTCAAGATCTCGCTCAACGCCTGCAACGGTTAACGTTGGAAGTTTCCAGCTTACAACAGCACGTGAGTAATTGCCCAGGGGTCCGCCCTGAAGAGCCTAAGGTGAGCTTGCCTGAATCTTTTTCTGGTAAACTGCAGGAATTTTTTTCATTCAAAAATGCATGTTTACTTTATTTTCGGCTTAGACTCAGGTCTTCAGCAGCTGAATTACAGCGTGTGGGGAATATTATGTCCTTATTGTGAGGGGAGCCGCAAGTTTGGGCATTTTCATTGCGTCGAGATGACCCACCCTTGTTTGGGGTCAGTAGAAAGGTTTTTTTTCTGCAATGGGCTTAATATATGACGATCTGAATTGGGTCGCTACAGCCGTGGCTAACCTCAGACGGCTGAAACAGGGTTCTGGTGACGCTGAGAGATATTGTACCCAGTTCAGACGATGGTCTGCAGAAGTCAGCTGGAATGATCCAGCACTCAGAAGTCAGTTTCTAGCAGGTCTGAATAACAGGGTTAAAGACTTACTCATTGCACACCCTGCACCTGATACACTTGAGGCTGCAATACAGTTAGCCATCAGGGTGGATAGAAGATTGAGAGACAGGCAGAATGAGGATTCAATTCTGCTGGGTCCTGTCTCCCAAGAGAACCCCATGGACTACGGGGAACCAATGCAACTTTGTGCAATGTCCTCTCATTCCCAGGAAAGGGAGAGAAGGTTCTCTGAGGTGCTCTGCCTTTATTGTGGTAAGACTGGCCATTTTATCATGCAACGTGAGGGTCGCATAAATCAGGAAAATAAAAAAAAAGGGCTCAGAGTAATTCTTCCGTTTGTATTGCATTTTTACGGTCCGCTGGAGTTTCTTTTTCTGGTAGTTCTATCTGTCATGGTCATGCTACGAATTTTCAAGTGATGGTGGACTGTGGGTCTGCACTGAATTTGATCGAACAACAATTTCTTGACAAGTCCCGCACGCTCGGTGCCTTGGGTGATCCTCGACTCTGTGCTCTCTTTCAAACCACATATCCAAGCCCTCGCCTCCCCCTGCCACCTCACACTCAAAAATATTTCCCGGATCCGCTCATTCCTCAACCACGAAAACACAAAAACACTAGTGCATGCTTTTATCATCTCCCGCCTCGACTACTGCAACCTCCTACTCTCTGGCCTCCCCTCTAGCACTCTGGCTCTGCTCCCTGACTAATCCACCTGTCTCCCCGCTATTCCCCAGCCTCCCCCCTATGCCAGGCCCTTCACTGGCTTCCTATTGCCCAGAGGCTACAATTCAAAACCCTAGTGAATAATAAAGTAACTTGGCACTCAACTGAATGATCCTTTTTGAAAATAAGTTTTTATTGTGGCAGTCACAAAGGACGTTTCGGCCTACAATTGGCCTTCGTCAGTCTGCCGACTGCTGCAGATGATGGAGTTAAAAGTGGAGAATTATATAAGATCCTATTACAAGGCAGTGATTTTGGAGGTTACTGCAATGACCAACTGTCTATAACACGTGTAGTGCTCTGTTGAATCCGGAAGAAATTGGAACAAGCAATGGAGCTTAAGTCTCTAGGGGCTTTATGCCTGTAAGAGTTTATGCCTGGTGGGTATGGGTTAATATCTTTTAATGCTTGAACCAATTAATGTTAGAGAAAAAAATAAATTTCTTATAATCCTAAGAGGTTAATGCCTGAGACGCTTTAACAGTCTTGTGTCAGTAGCTCAGGTTACATGAACACGTGCAGGTGTAGTGCCTGGGCGTATGGACCTGGATGCAGTATCCGCTGCTAGCCCCGGACGTTAGTTGTTGGATCCGCATTTTCCAGTGCGCATGCCTGGAGAAAGGAAGTCAGGGATAAAATTAACCCTGAAATCCTTTCTGGCGGACGAAAACAAATTCATTCATTCTCTCTCTCTCTCTCTCTCTCCTTCCCGGCCAGCGGTTCCTTTAAAATTTTTCATTTTGCGGATCCGTCAAAAAACGGATCCTGTGACATCTGTTCACATCAGTTAAGAACGCATCCGCTTTTCCGCCTTTTTGGCGGATTTTAACTGACACAAAAAACTGAAGTGTGAAAGAGGCCTAAAGCAAGGACCTCCAAGGTGGTATTTTCGGAAATACTTCCTGTACCACGTGCCACGCCAGAGAGGCAACGGGAGATTAGGGAGGTTAATAAGTGGCTCAGGAATTGGTGTAGGAAGGAGGGGTTTGGGTTCCTGCAGAACTGGGCCGACTTCTCAGTTGGCTACAGGATCTACGCTTGGGACAGGCTGCACCTCAATGGGGAGGGTGCAGCTGTGCTGGGGGAGAAAATGGCTAGAAGGATTGAGGAGTGTTTAAACTAGGGACAGGGGGAGGGTATTCCTTTTATAGGAGGGGAAGACAGTGCAGATAGGGACCTGGGCACAAATAATAAAATTGGGGGTGGGGGTGGGGGTGGCATGGGGGGTGGGGTTAGAACAGTTAATAATTTAAGAAAGAATAGAGGTACAGAGAGATACATAAAGTGCATGTATACTAATGCCAGAAGCCTTGCCAACAAAATGGAGGAATTGGAGTTAATGTTGTTGGAACATAATTATGACATTGTGGGGATATCTGAGACATGGCTGGACGAGAGCCATGACTGGGCGGTTAATTTACATGGCTATAGTCTGTTCAGAAATGACCGTACAAATAAACGAGGGGGAGGCGTTTGTTTATATGTAAAATCATCCTTATAACCCATCCTGCGTGATTATATATATGAATCTAATGAAAATGTAGAGTCCCTGTGGGTAGAGATAAGGGGAGGGGGGAAAAATAATAAATTACTGATAGGGGTTTGTTATAAGTCTCCAAAAATAATGGAAGCAACAGAGAATATCCTCATAAAACAAATAGATGAAGCAGAGACTCAAGGAGAAGTCATTATTATGGGGGACTTCAACTACCCTTAAATACATTGGGGAACTGAAACCTGCAGTTCCAGCAAAGATAATAGGTTTTTGACATCTATGAGAGACAATTACCTTTCACAACTGGTTCAGGACCCAACAAGAGGGGGGGCACTGCTAGACCTAATATTAACCAACAGGCCAGACCGCATATCAAATGTAAGGGTTGAGGGTCACTTGGGTAATAGTGATCACAAATTAATAAGTTTTCATGTATCCTTTAATAAGATGTTGTCACGCTCACGCCTTGGCTGAATGGCGTGAGTTGGGGGGTTGTGGCCCCACTGTGCCACACACCAGACTACCCTGGAAGGGGCGTGACTACGACAGCTACCTCGGTCTTCACTGGAGCCTCTGATGGTGAGGTCAGGCTTGTGCGACAGGTAGCTGTCGGGTGCCACTCCAGGGTGGTGTCTGGCTGTGGCTGCTGATCCCACTCGGGGACAAGTCACTTGGACAGGTGTGACTAACAGGCAGGCTGAGACACTGGGCAAGCAGGCACGGCTAGGTACACTGGCAGGCGGGCACGGCTTGGAGACACTGGGCAAGCGGGCACGGCTTGGAGACACTGGGCAAGCGGGCACGGCTTGGAGACACTGGGCAAGCGGGCACGGCTTGGAAACACAGGACAGACGGGCATGGCTTGGAGACACAGGACAGGCGGGCACGGCTTGGAGACACAGGACAGGTGGGCACGGCTTGGAGACACAGGGCAAGCAGGAGTGGTATATGAGAGAACAGGTTTGGACCTGTTCACACAGGAAGTGCAGGTATGGATATAGGCAGGAAGGAGTGGAATATGAAGGAACAGGTTTGGACCTGTTCACACAGGAGGTGCAGGTAGGCGGAGCCGCAGGAGTGCGGAGTAGGCAGCGCCGCAGGAGTGCGGAGTAGGCAGAGCCGCAGGAGTGCGGAGCAGGCAGAGCGGATAGGGAGCCGAGCAGGCAGAGCGGCTAGGGGGCCGAGCAGGCAGAGTGGCTAGGGAGCCAAGCAGGCAGAGCAGCTAGGGAGCCGAGCAGTCAGAGTGGCTAGGGAGCCGAGGAGGCAGAGCGGCTAGGGAGCCGTGCAGGCAGAGCGGCTAGGGAGCCGTGCAGGAAGAGCTGCAAGGGTGCAGATTCACAGATAGAGCTGCAAGGTAGCAGATGCACAGATAGAGCTGCAAGGGTGCAGATGCACAGACAGAGCTGCAAGGGTGCAGATGCACAGACAGAGCTGCAAGGGTGCAGATGCACAGACAGAGCTGCAAGGGTGCAGATGCACAGACAGAGCTGCAAGGGTGCAGATTCACAGACAGAGCTGCAAGGGTGCAGATTCACAGACAGAGCTGCAAGGGTGCAGATTCACAGACAGAGCTGCAAGGGTGCAGATTCACAGACAGGGATGACACAAGGAAAGATACAGCAAGGAAGGAAGCCACGGACAAGGAGAAAGGGTGACTAAGGTAGGACAGAGTACAGACAAGGTACTGGAACCAAGACTCAAGGGCCAGGATATTCAGCCTCCTGGCAGGCAGACAAGGTACAAGGCAAGACAAGAAGTTTTCCTCCAGAGAAGGAGGAAATACACAGAACGGGGCCTGGCTTCCTCAGCAGCAAGATGCTAACTGAGATTAGACATTGCACAGGCCATGTTTCAGTGGGTGTGGCGAAACTAAATAGTCAAGGGCTCTAGGTGATTGGTCAGGGACAGATTAGGCAGATGCACCCTGACTGCATAAGAACCAGAGCGTTCTGGCGCCGCCCCCCTATACACACAGTCAGGAAACATGGAGAGCAGAAGCACGGAGCACAGGACTGGCAACAGACAGATTTCACAGCATGGCTTGAAGCAGAAAGTAAGTTGGTGTGCGGGGGATGGGAGGCCATGCAGTGATGCCTGCAGGGTTGTTACAGATATGTAGTAGAGGGGTTACAAGGACACTAAACTTCAGGAAGGCAAATTTCCAACGGATGAGAAATGATCTTGGTGCAATTAACTGGGACGATATCCTGAGACATAAAAATACACAAAGAAAATGGGAGACGTTTATTAGCATCCTGAATAGGACCTGTGCACAATATATACCATATGGGAATAAACATGTTAGAAATAGGAGGAAACCACTATGGCTAAATAGAGCTGTAAGGGGTGCAATAAGAGATAAAAATAAAGCATTTAGAGAATTAAAGAAAGTAGGTAGTGATGAGGCATTAACTATAAATACAGAAGACTAAATAAATTCTGTAAAAAGCAAATCAAGACAGCAAAGATTGAGATAGAGAGACTCATTGCCAGAGAAAATAAAAATAATCCCAAAATATTCTTTAACTGCATAAATAGTAAGAAACTAAAAAATGATAGTGTTGGTCCCCTTAAAAATAGTCTGGGTGAAATGGTGGATGAGGATGAGGAAAAAGCCAATATGCTAAATGACTTTTTTTCAACAGTATTTACACAAGAAAATCCCATGACGGATAACATGATCAGGGATAAAAAATTCTCCATTAAATGTCACCTGCTTAACCCAGCAGGAAGTATGGCGGCGTTTAAAAATCACTAAAGTTTCCAAATCCCCGGGCCCGGATGGGATACACCCCGAGTAATGCAGGAATTAAGCACAGTCATAGATAGACCATTATTTTTAATCTTTAAAGATTCCATAATAGCAGGGTCTGTACCACAGGACTGGCGTATAGCAAATGTGGTGCCAATATTCAAAAAGGGGACAAAAACTGAACTTGGAAATTATAGGCCAGTAAGTTTAACCTCAACTGTGGGTAAAATCCTGGAGGGTTTTCTAAGAGATACTATACTGGAGTATCTGGAGAAGAATAACCTCATGACCCAATATCAACATGGGTTTACAAGGGACCGTTCCTGTCAGACTAATCTGATAAGCTTTTATGAAGAGGTAAGTTCCGGACTGGACCAAGGGAATGCAGTGGACGTGGTGTACATGGACTTTTCTAAAGCTTTTGATATGGTGCCACACAAAAGGTTGATACAAAAAATGAGAACAATGGGGATAGGGGAAAATATGTGTAGGTGGGTTAAGAGCTTGCTCAGGGATAGGAAACAAAGGGTGGTTATTAAGGAAGCACACTGGGACTGGGTCACGGTTAGCAGTGGGGTACCACAGGGGTCAGTTTTGGGCCTGCTAATTTTTAACATATTTATTAATGACCTTGTAGGGGGCATAGAGAGTAGAATTTCAATATTTGCAGATGACACTAAACTCTGCAGGGTAATCAAAACAGAGGAGGACAATTTTATATTACAGGAGGATTTATGTAAACTAGAAGCTTGGGCTGATAAATGGCAAATGAGCTATAATGGGGATAAATGTAAGGTCATGCACTTGGGTAGAACGAACAAGATGTATAATTATGTGCTTAATTGTAAAACACTGGGCAAAACTGTCACTGAAAAAGACCTGGGTGTATGGGTGGACGACAAACTCACATTTATTGGCCAGTGTCAGGCAGCTGCTGCAAAGGCAAATAAAATAATGGGATGCATTAAAAGAGGCATAGATGCTCATGAGGAGAACATAATTTTACCTCTATATAAGTCACTAGAGCGACCACACTTAGAATACAGTGTACAGTTCTGGTCTCCGGTGTATAAGAAAGACATAGCTGAACTGGAGCGGGTGCAGAGAAGAGCGACCAAGGTTATTAGAGAACTAGGGGGTCTGCAATACCAAGACAGGTTATTACACTTGGGGTTATTTAGTTTGGAGAATCGAAGGCTTAGGGGTGATCTTATTACAATGTATAAATATATGCGGGGACAGTACAAAGACCTTTCTAATGATCTTTTTACTCTTAGACCTGTGACGGGGACAAGGTGGCATCCTCTACGTCTGGAGGAAAGAAGTTTTAAGCATACTCACAGACGCGGATTCTTTACTGTAAGAGCAGTGAGACTATGGAACTCTCTGCCATATGATGCTGTAATGAGTGATTCCTTACTAAAATTGAAGAAGGGACTGGATGCCTTTCTTGAAAAGTATAATTTTACAGGGTATATACACTAGTTTCCTTAATATTGCGTTGATCCAGGGAGCTAGTCTGATAGTATGTGGAGTCGGGAAGGAATTTTTTTCCCCAATGTAAAGCTTACTGTTTGCCACATGGGTTTTTTTTGCCTTGCTCTGGATCAACATGTTAGGGCAGGTTATGATAGGATATGGATTGAACTAGATGGACTTAAAGTCTCCCTTCAAACTTAATAACTATGTTACTATGTTACTATGTTACAGAAAAAGGGCGACATCAAAGTGGCAAAACTAGCTCTATTGTTCAGCGTGAATTTGGCCAAGGGCAAAAATGAGACCCAGTCATCCTGATCAGCAGATATGAAACATCTCAAATAGGACTCCAAAGTCTGGTTTGTTCTCTCAGGCTGTCCATTGGTCTGAGGATGAAATGCAGAGGAGAAAGATAACTGAATTCCCAGCTTGGAACAAAATGCTCTCCAAAATCTGAAAACAACCTGGACTCCTCTGTCCGACACAATGTTCTCAGGAATCCCGTGCTACCGAACCACCTGTTCTAAAAACAAGGGCATCAACTCAGAAGAAGATGGCAACTTTGGGAGTGGTACAAGATGGACCATCTTAGAAAATCTATCACAAATCACCCAGATAACAGTCATTCTCTGAGAGACAGGAAGATCAGAAATAAAATCCATTGAGATATGGGTCCATGGCCTCCTGGGCACCGGCAGGGGCATCAACAACTCACTAGAATGAGAACAGGGCTTGGACCGAGAACAAGTCCCACAGGACTGCACAAAATTCCTGACATCACGAGATAAGGCAAGCCACCAAAAAGACAGACTCACCAAATCTCTGGTACCAAAAATACCTGGATGACCAGCCAAACATGGAGCTATGAATTTCAGACATTACACTTTTCCTCTACTGGTCAGGGACATACAATTTTCCCATAGGGCAACATTCAGGTTTGTTCTCCTGAAATTCCTCCAGGGCATGTCTCAAATCGGGCGAGATGGCGGAAAGAACTACCCCCTCACCTAGGATGGCAGTAGGCTTGGTCACAATAAGAGAATCCGCAAAGAAACTCCTAGAAAGGGTGTCCGCCTTTACATTCTTAGAGCTCGGAAGAAAAGAGACCACAAAATTAAAACGCATTAAAAATAAGGCCCACCTAGCCTGTCTAGGATTCAAGCGTTTGGCTGATTCAAGATAAATCAAATGGTCGGTGAGGACCACGACTTGATGTCTAGCTCCCTCCAACCAATGTCTCCACCCTTCAAATGACCATTTCATGGCCAACAATTCCTGATTCCCCACGTCATAGTTACGTTCAGATGGGGAGAATTTTCGAGAAAAGAAGGCACAGGGATTCATTTTAGAAGTCACTGGATCTTTTTGGGACAAAACAGCTCCTGCACCAATCTCTGAAGCATCTACCTCCACCTGAAATGGAAGTGAGACATCAGGTTGCCATAGAACCGGAGCAGAAGTGACTCTCCGCTTAAGCTCCTGAAATGCCGAGACAGCCTCTGGAGAACAATTCAGCACATCAGCGCCCTTCTTGGTCAGATCAGTCAGTGGTTTGACAATACCAGAAAAATTACCTATAAATTTACGATAGAAATTAGCAAAACCCAAAAACTTCTGGAGAGCCTTCAAAGAAGTGGGCTGAACCCAATCATAAATGGCCTGTACCTTGGCCGGGTCCATTTCAATAACCGACGGAGACAAAATAAATCCCAAAAATGAAATCCTCTGTACACCAAAGAGGCATTTCGATCTCTTAACATACAGGGAATTTTCCCTCAAAATCCGGAACACAGTCTGGACATGTTCCACATGAGAATCCCAAACACATGAAAAGATCAAAATATCATCCAGATAGATGACCAAAAACTTATCCACAAAGTCCCGGAAAATATCATTCATAAAGGATTGGAAGACAGAAGGGGCATTAGTGAGCCCAAAAGGCATCACCAGGTACTCAAAATATCCCTCTGGAGTATTAAACGGCGTCTTCCATTCATCCCCATGATTGATGCGAATAAGATTATATGCCCCTCTGAGGTCAAGCTTGGTAAACCAGCAGGCACTTTTAACTCTGGAAAATAAATCAGAAATCAGGGGTAACAGGTACTGATATTTAACCGTGATTTTGTTAAGGGAACGATAGTCAATACAAGGCCTTAATGAACCATCTTTCTTGGTCACAAAAAAACCCAGCACCTCAGGGTGAAGAGGATGGTCTATAATATGACCCTTCTCCAACGACTCCTTGATATAAGATCGCATAGCATCATGTTCGGGTACCGAAAAGTTGAAAAGCCGACCCTTGGGAAATTTACACCTAGGCATCAACTCAATTGCACAGTCATAACTCCTATAAGGAGGCAAAGACGCAGACTTACTCTCACTAAATACATCTGAAAAATCAGTCAAATAATCAGGAATATCATGAGACTGGGGAGAGGTGGGGAAAACAGGAGTGTCCCTAAGAACACACTGACAACCCCAACTCACCACAGACACAGATTTCCAATTCAAAACAGGATTATGCATTTGCAACCAGGGAAAACCCAGAACAATAGTATCATGCAAATTGTGCAGCACCAGAAATTTACAATTTTCTTGGTGGTCCGGGGCAACCCGCATTATCACCTGGGTCCAAAACTGGGGTTTATTCTCTGCCAAAGGAGTAGCATCAATACCCCTCAAAGGAATAGGCGTCCGCAGGGGTATCGTGGGAAAACCACAATGTTTGGCAAAGTCCAAATCCATCAGATTCAAAGCTGCTCCTGAATCCAAAAAAGCCTTAGCGGAAAATGTAGATAAGGAGTAGATCAGAGTAATTGCCAAAAGCAACTTAGGTTGTACACTGCCCACAGCAAATGTGTGTGCAAAACATTTCTCTCGTTTAGGGCAGATAGAAATAGTAAGGCCGGAGTCACACACAGCGAGATACGGCCGAGTCTCGCAGGTTAAAACCAAGCTCTGGCACCGGAGCGTGCAGCTCCATATATTGCTGTGTGGCTGCACGCTCCGCTCCGAAGTGCTGGGCCCAGAGCTTGGCTTTAACCTGCGAGACTCGGCTGTATCTCGTTGTGTGTGATCCCGGCCTAAGAGAGGCGTCTCCACAGAAAAAACACCGCTTATTATGCCTTCTAAACTCCTGACGTTGTGCCCTAGACAAAACCCTATCACATTGCATGGGTTTAGACATTTGTTCAAAAAGCGGCAACGCCTCTTGTGTAGTTTTACGCTCACGTAAACGCCGATCAACTTAAATGGCTAATGACATGGAATCATCAAGACCAGAGGGAACAGGAAATCCCACCATAACATCTTTTACGGTTTCTGATAAACCCTTCCGAAAGAGAGCTGCTAAGGCACCATCATTCCATGTAGTAAGGACCGCCCACTTTCGGAATTTTTGACAGTATAACTCTGCAGAATCCTGACCCTGGTTTAATGCCAATAGGGTTTTCTCAGCTTGATCAATAGCATTAGGTTCATCACACAACAACCCCAAAGCTTGCAAAAATGCATCCACATTTGTCAGAATAGGATTTCCAGGTGTCAGAGAAAAAGCCCAATCCTTGGGATCGCCGCGCAGCAAGGAGATGACAATTTTAATCTGCTGCACAGAGTTCCCCGATGAGTTAGGCTTCAAGGCAAGAAATAATTTACAATTATTCTTAAAATTTAAAAATTTAGACCGATCCCCAAAAAACACATCAGGAGTAGGGATTTTTGGTTCAACAGCAGGTGAATGAGCGAGATAGGCGGAAATTCCCCGCACTTCAGCAGTGAGCTGCTCAACACGATCAGACAATTGCTCTATCTCCACTAAAGAATTCCTCCTAAGGCCCCAGAGAAGGAGAAAAAAATACATATAAAAAAAAATTCTGACACTTTTTTTTCTTTTTTTTACAATTTTCTCCTGCTTTTGAGTATCCTAGAATCTGCGGTTTAGGCTGGTGATTCTGTTATGATTGGGTCACCGAGGAGGAAAGCAAGACCAAGCTAAGCTACAGAAAATCAGAGAGGTTGGTAACTAAGTGGATTACAGACCCCTGATCCTATCCACACAAGGAAAATAGGCTGAGCAAACAATGGGGCCCACACTAACTAGAAAGGACAGGAAAGGAAAGGCACTGTCTGCAATCACGCAAAAAACCCTGCAACAATGTCCAACACTTCTGATAGCAAAAACTCTGAAGTCACTAGATTTCTCCAACTATATCAGCACTCTGGCATATTCTGAAAGCAGAGCAAAAAGAGGCCAATCTAATAAGGGACAAAAAACAAACTGACACAAACAGTAACATAAGGATGGAAATTCAGCACAGCCCCAGCCGGGGCTGGCTGACCACACATAACTGAATAGACAAAACCAAATCAAATGAGAACAATAGCAAAGAACACTTAGCTTGAGCATGCAGGGACTGAACTGGAAACTAAGACCTCAGGAGGCAGGAAAAATCACCAGCAGGGATAGAGGGAGTCAGCTGTCTTAAATCCAGTCAGAGACTCCAGATGTCCAATCGTCATCCTCATTATCAGATGGCAGGCCTCTGTCAATTAGATCAGCTCCATTACCTCCTGTAACCACCAGAGGGAGCCCAGAAAGAGAACTCGCGACTCCTCTATCAATACAACCAGCTCCACTACCTTCACTAGCAACCAGAGGCAGGCCAGAAAGTGAATTCACAACACAAATGCTCCGGCGTTCTTTCAAAATTTCATCAATGATATTCTGAGGCTGTTGATCGGTACTAATGTTATCGTTTATTTGGATGATATTGTTCTGTCTCCAACATAATTCACAACCTTTCACTGTCTACTTGTCTATTTTGATAACATACAATGATTTCTGTATGTATAGAATGTCCAGGTTTCTATATAGTTTAATGTTTTCTGTATCTTTGGCTCCATCAACTGACCAAAGTCATAATTGCAGGGTTATTCTATTTCACTTTAGCTTTGTTTTCCCCCAATCCACAATGTATTCTGGGTAAGTTTGCAAAGCATCATGGTCTATTCCAGCCCCATTTATCTCTCCAGTCCTCCATTTTCTATCAACCCTGCATTTTGGGACATCTTATTCCTCTACTCCCCTTGTGTCAGCATCGGTGGTATGTAAACATGCTCCCTGTATATGATTTCTGTCTCATATTAGCCAGCTTAGGTAGCTCCCTTCCACTCAGCTAGTAGTGCAGATCGTGTATGCTATGTATATTGTGTATTTCCATGAACCCAGTACTGATCCTATGTATCTGTTTCTGTTTGTAGTTTCACCACATCAATATACCCTACGTTCAATAAAATACAGATTCAACTACAGTCTCCCTTATTGGACCCCGGCATAGAGGTTTAGCTGCCTGTTTAAGCTACATGAAGTTTGCTTCAATTAGTGAGGACAGAACAGATATTTTGATCTACTCGTCCGATCTGGAGTCGCAGTGGCAGAGAGTCCGCGAGGTTCTGCAGATTCTGAGAGAAAACTCACTCTTTGCTAAACTGGAGAAATGCGAGTTTGCGGTACAGAAAATTAGCTTTTTGGGGTACACTGTTTCCAGTGATTGGTTTGAGATGGACCCAGTGAAGATTCAGGCGGTATTGGAATGGCCTAGACCTGAATGCTTGAAGTCAATTCAGAGATTCTTGTGGTCTGCTAATTATTACAGAAAATTCATAAA
Source organism: Dendrobates tinctorius (assembly GCF_039654945.1). Classification (NCBI taxonomy): domain Eukaryota; kingdom Metazoa; phylum Chordata; class Amphibia; order Anura; family Dendrobatidae; genus Dendrobates; species Dendrobates tinctorius. The sequence continues at coordinate 51,217,811 of NW_027361683.1, forward strand.
GAATTTTTCTGTTATCGCCAAACCCCTTACTGATCTCACTAAGAAGGGTGCCAATACTGTCCAATGGTCCCCTGAGGCTGTTAAGGCCTTTGAGCATCTCAAGGAGAAGTTTAGCTCTGCTCCTGTGTTAATCCAGACAGACGAGACTAAGCTCTTCCTGGTAGAGGTGGATGCCTCATCAGTAGAAGTGGAGGCTGTTCTGTCACAGGAGGGAGAGGATGGGGTACATCCCTGTGCGTTCTTCTCTAAGAAATTTTCAGAGGCGGAACTCAACTACGATGTTGGGAACCGAGAATTGCTGGCTATTAAGCTTGCGCTTGAGCATTGGCGACATTTTTGGAGGGCGCTATACATCCTATACAAGTCATTACTGATCATAAGAATCTGATCTATCTGGATGCTGCTAAACGTTTGAATGCTCGTCAAGCTAGGTGGGCATTGTTTTTTGCCCAGTTCCATTTCTCTGTGACATATATCCCTGGGACAAAGAATGTTAAAGCTGATGCTTTGTCTCGAAGTTTCTCCCCAGCACATAATAATGAAAAGGAGGAATCTATTCTACAGAAAGGGGTAGTGGTGGCAGCTTTAGGTTCTGAGTTGGAAAATAGCATTCTTAAAGCTCAGGATTCAGCACCAACCAACACTCCATTATGGGAAATTATTTGTGCCTAAAGCCCTGAGGAGATCTTTGTTTGCGGAATGTCATGAGTCTTGTTTGGTGGGTCATCCAGGGATTGCTGAGACTAGAAAGTTGATCGGTCGGAATTTCTGGTGGCTGGGGAGGCTAAGAGAAATCGTCAAGTGGGTGCGTCAGTGTACCATGTGCACTAGGTCTAAGGCTTCTCATGCCCCAGTGGCAGGGTTGCTGTGCCAATTAGAGGTTCCTAGTTCCTCATGGACGCATCTTGCAATGGATTTTATTACCGACCTGCCGGTTTCTGAGGGTTTTCCTGTCATCTGGGTCGTGGTAGACCGGTTTAGTAAGATGTGTCATCTGGTCCCATTCAATAAATTACCCTGTGCCAAGACACTTGCCAGGGCATTTGTGAAGGAGATTGTCAGACTCCATGCTGTCTCCATGGACATTGTCTTCGATATGGGACCACATTTTGCAGCTCGATTTTGGCGTGCCTTTTGTGACAGGTTCATTTGTCATTTTCGTCGGGTTATCATTCGGAGTCCAATGGACAGACCGAAAGGAAGAACCAGGATGTTGAGCAGTTTTTGAGATGTTTTGTAGCAGACAAGCAGGAGATGTGGTCGGAATATCTACCATTAGCTGAGATTGCTCTCAATAATCATACATCCTCTTCGGCTGGATATTCTCCTTTTTTTGCTGTACTGGGAAGCATCCATCTTTCGGTCCTTTTTCTAAGATTGGGGCAGCGGTGCCTGAGGAGGAGAGTTTTTCTGGAGATTTGGAAAGGGTTTAGACCAGTGTGCACCATAATCTGAATCAGGCTAATAGGAGGTCTAAAAGATATTTTGACAAGTAAAGAAGGGAGGCGAGGTTTGTTGTTGGGGACATGGTTTGGTTGTCCTCTAAGAATCTGCATTTAAAGATCCCTTCTAAAAAATTGGGGCCTAAGTTTGTAGGATGCTTCAAAGTGGTTCAGATTGTCAACTCGACAGTGGTCAGATTGGACATTCCTTCGTCCTGAAAATTCAGTTTTTCATGTATCTTTGCTGAAGAAAGTTGACACGCCTGATAAGGTGGCTACACCATCTGCTTCTCCAATTGATGAGGACTGTGAGTTTGAGATTTCACGCATTCTTGATTCCAGGTGGCACAGTCATACAGTATCTCGTGCCCTGGAAGGTTTTTGGTACCGAGGACAATTCCTGGCTGAAAGCTATGGACGTCTCAGCCTCAAGATTAATTAAGGCTTTTCACAGGATATTTCCGAATAAGGCTTGGCCTAGAGGATCCTAGGGATCCTCGTTAAAGGGGAAGTACTGTTAGAATCTGCTCAGTTTGTGACTATCTGCTATTTTCCTGTAGTGTTCTGGCTGCTGGTCTTTTTCCCCTGGTGCTGGGTTTGCCTTTGGTCAGGTGATTGTATCAACCTTTTATTAACCTGCACCTGTCTCCCGTTCATTGCTGGACAACAGTGTTAATCTGCTTGAAGTCTGGCTTGGACCCTTGCTTTGCTTTCTGTGTGTTTGATTACTGAAGTTCAGAGACCTCTGGTTCTGCTAGTCTAAAGGTACTGTCACACTTAGCGATGCACCAGCGATCCCAACCAGCGATATGACGCTGTCAGGATCGCTGGTGCATCGCTAAGTGGTCGCTAGTGAGCTGCCACACAGGCAGATCTCACCAGCGACATCGCAGGGGTTGGGGGTCGCTACTTACCTGTCAGATGAGGCGATCCTGACGTCCTTCCACCCGCGTCCACGCGTCGCTCGTCTCCACAGCAGGAAGTTGACGACGAGAAACGGTCCAGGACGTTCTCGCGCGATCAGCAATAACCAGCGGGGGAGCAGTCGGAGGTAAGTATCAGACATAGCGATATCGCTAGCAATATCGCTATAACGTCACAAAAACCAGTGACGTTATAGCGATATTGCTAGCGATATCGCTTAGTGTGACAGGCCCTTTAGTTTCTGTTTTCAGTTTGTTTCTGGAGCCTTATTTGTGTTTTCTGTTAGGAGGTGATCCGTTTTTGTACCCAGTCCTTATATCTTTCAGGGACCCCCTTCTATAGGTCTATAGGTCTTTGCTTGAGATTAGCCTAGGATCGTCGGTGGGTCTATTCACAAGGAATGGGTCACCCACTCCATCGTAGGGCATCAGCCTAGTCGCAGTGCAGGGTCAGTTTTCCCCCTCCTACCTTAGTCCTGTGCGGCAGAACCGTAACATGAAAGAGCCGTAAACTGACTATAGCTTGAGCACGCACACATATGATCTGGCACGGAGATACCACTACAAAGAATGTGTGGCTTTTTTTTCTTTTTTTTTTTGGGGGGGGCTAAATACTGCTGTATTTAAAAAAAGGTACAGCTAGCCCAAAAAAATGAAAGAGCCGTAAACTGGCTATAGTTTGAGCACGCACAGATATGAACTGTCACAGAGATACCACTACAATGAATGTGTGGCTTTTTTTTGGGGGGGGAGCTAAATACTGCTGTATTTAAAAAAGGTACAGCTAGCCCAAAAAAGAAAGAGCCATAAACTGGCTATAGTTTGAGCACGCACAGATATGAACTGTCACAGAGATACCACTACAATGAATGTGTGGCTTTTTTTGGGGGGGGAGCTAAATACTGCTGTATTTAAAAAAAAAGTACAGCTAGCCCAAAAAAAAGAAAGAGCCATAAACTGGCTATAGTTTGAGCATGCACAGATATGAGCTGGCACCGAGATACTACACCAAAAAATGTGCGGCATGTATTCCAATTACACCTGGGGCTAGCTATATATGGCTAATATAGCCCACAGGTAGCAGTAGCAGCACCAGAAAACAGGAAGGGAATTGACCCTCTTGATGTATGCAATGCTCTATATACACACATACAGTGCCTGCAGGCCTTGCACTGATGTGTATACAGCGACGTACACTACCCTGCCTGCCTAAAACTGGAACCTATATACTCCAGAATTAGTCCTTAGAAGGACTGTTGGTTTAGCTGGATGGGAGGATATAGGATGCTAGACCTCACACTAACTAATAAAGCATCATTTCTGACCTTATATCGGCTGTAGCTCTCCCTACTCTCTCTGATTCCGGACATGACTGCGCCGAGCAGGGTGGTGCCTGGTCTCTTATACCCCTGATGCTGTGCGGCCAGCCAATCACTGCACGACCACAGCAAAGATGGATGCGGCATTTCATAGCCTGGCAGACAATCCGTGCAGCGTGATTGGGTCTCTAAAGTCCACCAAAATTGCAGGGTGCAGACCCGAGTTCCCGCTGAGCAATCCCGGAAATGCACGCTCCTCGCCGAGTACACCGAGCACAATAATACTCGAGTGAGTAATGAGTAGTGGCGAACACGTTTGCTCATCACTATACACAACCTATCTGTGGGGAAATTATTTTCCGCCGAAAACTTAAAGTATGACAATAGTGTCATCTTGTGGAATGACATGAGCCACAAAGTACTCAAAGTGAAACTGTTCTGGATGTACTGTACAATTTTCTCTTGAAAATTGGAAGAACATGCCTTCTATGCTGCTTGCATTAAAGATCTGATTGGCCAGATATGTGCGGAGTCAGGATGACCGGGCTGGGGGTACCTGTGCTGCGCCGTGTCTGGAACTGTCAAGGCTGCATCCACTGTTTCCTGGTGGAAGGAATAGGGGAATGGACAGGCCCCATTGCACAGGAAGAAGTGTCGTGTTTTGCAGGGAACATGCCTGGAAGCTGAGGGAAAAAAAGCAAAGCAGGAGTGAGTTCCCAGCTGTGAGCATGTGAGCAGCAAGGTGGGCAGTGAACTATGCACTCGAAGCGCCGACTCTGTGGCGAAATGTAGCAGACAGACAGACCTGGTAACCTAGAGGCAGGGGGCCAGCTTAAGAGAAAGTGAGCACGACAGCAAAGATTTTTGGCGTGGACAAGCAGCGCATAGGAGGCTAAGTAGCGTGCTCCGTCCTTACAGCAGTGGAGCTGCAAAGGACTGTTCCCGTTGTCTCCCGCCACTAAATGCGGTACTGCCATTTAGCAAGGCGCCGTGTGCCCAGTGACCGCCAGAGAGTGAGGCGCCGTGCGCTCCTTAACCGTGAGTACAGCACACGTGCGCAGTAGAGAGAGCCAGTTCAAGTCACGTGTTCAGCGTGGCTAACTAATAAATATAAGTCACAGAGGAATGACAGAGGATGTTGGTACAGTCAGCAAGGTACTCCCTCAGCATTTTAACAAACTTTGCACTCCTTGTGAGAGTCCCCCGCGACTCATGGCCTGGGCAATGGGAGGGTCGGAGAAAACTCTCCCCAAACTTTGCCAGTGTTCAACTGACTTTACTGGCTTGGAGTTGTGTCTCTCTCACCTGTACTCCTTGATTGGCCAGCGAACTGTGACCTCTGCTGCCAGTGTTTTCAGATGTAAATTTTTTTAATAAATCCGCAAGAAGTGCCCTCTGGTCCCCCAACATTTTAGTACACCTGTCTGCCTCTGGAATAAGAGATATAAAGTTCTCCTTGTAGCGTGGGTCTAGAAGTGTCACCAATCAGTATTGCCTGTCACCCAAAATTTTGATAACGCGAGGGTGACGGGAAAGGCAGCGTAACATAAACTCAGCCAAGTGTGCAAGACTGCTAACAGTCAATATTTCCATGTCCTCAACAAGAGGACGACTGACCATGCTCTCCTCCTCCTTGTTTTCAGGCCTCCACGACTTTGAACTAACCTCAGTAATATCATTGTACAAGCATTATTGTAAATACATTCTTGTAAATACACCCCTGTAGCTTTTATCTCCCCCATCTCATTGTAGATTGTAAGTTGTCACAAGCAGGATTGTTTTGTTTGGGTTTAATTATTGTTTTTGCTGTTACTTAGTGTAGATTTTAAGCTGTCACCAGCAGGGTCATTTTATTTTGTTTTAATTATTGTATTATTGCTATCTTTGTTACTTAGGGCTGTTGTGTTTGAATCTGTTAAACTGTAAATATGTTTCCGCTCTATAATAACTATCAATCTTCAAATTAGAACATAGATAAGCAGGATGGAGATGTTAGTTTTGTTGCCATTGATGCTCACCCTCTTGGTGGATTTCTCAAAGTTTTGGAGGATTTTAAATATGTCAGACATCCATGTCCACTCCTGAGATCTTAGGTGTGAAGACAGAACTGAATACCGACAACCTTGCTGATGCTGGTAGACTAGTCACAAACTGCCCTCTTCTGCTCACAAATCCTTTCCAACATCAGCAGTGTAGAGTTCCAACCCCTGGGGGCATCACACAACAGTTGGTGAGGCAGAAGATGCAAGCGCTGCTGAATCATGGCAAGGGCAGATGAAGCTGTTGATGACTTTACAAAATGGGTATGCTGAGCGTTGTACTTTTCCTAGCTGATCTGCCAGCTCCGTGTCACTTTTCACAAAACGTTCACCAATTAGGTTAAGCGCATGAGCCAAGCATGGCACGCATGTGAGCTCGCCTTGCCATAGAGCAGCCACCAGGTTCCAGCCAATTTTACACACAACCATGCCTGACTGTGGGTTCTGCGGTCTCAGCCACCGATATGCCTGCTCTTTCAGAGCTGTCCATAACTCTTCGGCATTGTGGGGTTTGTCACATAGGCATATTAGCTTCAGCAGATCCTGTTCCCGCTTTGATGAGGCAGTGCTGCAGTGCTTCCAGCTTGTGACTGATGTGCTACTTTCGCAGCCGGAGGCTGAAGAGGAGGTGAAGGAGGAGGAGGAGAAGGAGGTGCAGGAGCTGTACACTGTGAGGGCAACCCAGATTGATGTAGGGAATGCAATACTCGGTGTTTGGGAGGACGTGCACCATACCAAGTTCGGAGTGGGTCCCGGCTTCCACTATGTTAACCTAGTGTACCCTCAGTGAGGTGTCCCATCCCTGACCACAAGCACTTGTCCACGTGTTTGTGGTTAAATGGACTTTCCAAGTAACAGCATTGTGGAGTGCCTGGGTAATGTTGTGGGACATGTGCCTGAGTAATGCCTGAGATGGCACACCAGGACAAATATTCTCGCATGTTCGTGGCCTCGGGGTGATCCTCTACTCTGCCCTCTCTTTCAAGCTACATATCCAAGCCCTTGCCTCCTCCTGTCCATTACAACTCAAAAACATTTCCTGGATCCGTACATTGCAAGTAACTTAAAAATGTTTGTGTATGCCCTCATGATCTCCCGCCTTGAGTACTGCAACCTTATACTCTGTAGCCTCCCCTCTAGCACTGTTGCACCACTGAAATTTATCCAGAACTCTGCTGCCAGAGTAATCCAACTGTCTCTCCATTATTCTCCAGCCTCTCCTCTCTGCCATGCCCTTCACTGCCTTCCTATTGCCCATAGGCTACAGTTCAAAACCCTAAATATGACATACAAAGCCTTCCCCTACCTGTCTCCTCCATACATCTGTGACATGATCTCCCAATGTCCGACTGGGTCATGACTTTTTGTACACAAACCCAGTGTGCCATCTGCAAGATGTACCATCCCTGCCCACATCACTTGTCCACGTGTCTGTGGTTAGGTGCACTTTTCCTGTACCGGTATTGTTAATGGCCCGGGGAATGTTGTGGGACATGTTCTTGCTTGTCTAATGAGAAGAAAATAAACTGTAGCACTACTGTGAAGGTGCTCAAGTAGGTTCCCGAGGCAGTAAGATAGAAGTAAGAAACTTGGCACTCAACTTATGATAAGGAAATCCAGATTTTTTATTTAGGCAGTCACTAAAACAGAGGGCGTTTCGGTCCCAGTTGGATCTTCATCAGACCGACTGCTGTATAAATGAGTAAGTATAGAGACCAAAAGCATCTGACAACAGTGGAAAAAATCTGGATTTCCTTTCATAAGTTGAGTTTTGGCGCCCGAACGCGGAACTGTGGTAACCAGCCTATTCGGAATCCGTATGTGGGAGCTTCCTGGGAGGTTGGACATGCAAAATCCAGCTGCAGCAAGGTGAGGAAATTTATTCTTACACTATTTTGCACTGCAATCTCTCTGAATCTCTCTATATCTCTGGGTAAAGGCTGTACAACACGGTTTAAAAGATCCTACATCACCAGTGAGTATGTCAATATGAGAGTTGAGTAATAAGATAATAATTGTCACCTGTTGTATCTGTCAATCTGTTCTGTCAATATACTAACTGGTTGTGTACTGTGTAGCACAGAGCTGGGACAGACTCTGAGCAGTGTTGTTATTTTGGTCATTTTGGATTGGCAGTAAATCATATGAGGTTGTATTTTGTATAGGGCTGTGGTTTTTGGTTTTTGTGGTCTTTGTTGTTCTTGTTGTTTAAGAAATTGGCTTTGGTGTTCTCAGAGTGTCAGTGGACACTGCTGTAGTTTCATAAGTTGTGTTAATTTCAAAGTGCAAATAGGCAGGCTGTGTGAATCCTTGTATGTATGTCTATTAGTGTTGAGCGATACCATTCGATACCCAAAAATATCGTATCGGATGGTATCACCCGATACAAAAAAAATATCGGGTATCGCCGATTCCGATACCGGAAGTCCCATTCAAGTCAATGGCACTTCCGGTATCGGAATTTAAAAAAGCCCTTTATTTCCTTGTTGGCTAATTCTACATAATTGAAAACAAATAAGAATCATGTAGAATGTATTGTGGGAGGTGGAGGAGACATTAAAGGCATAGAGGTTTATTCAAATCACATGGCATAGCATTAATTCCAATTTTTTTTTCAAGACGTTAGGAGTTAAAAAGATATTGACTATGTTAACCTTTTTTTATATTTTGTCAGATATGTACTGTATGTTTCACAACTTCTATGCTCTTCACCTTCTTTTGTACTTCTCCCACACTTTCTCCTTCATGATCCGCAGCAGTAGCATTTTTTCATCAACTTTTTCTTCACCTTATTCATCTTCTTCTTCACCTTATTCATCTTCTTCTTCTTCACCTTCTTCCCATTATTTTTTTTTTCCATTCTTCATATTCTTCTTATTCAGCTATTATTAATTTTCATATGCTATTTCTTCATCTTCTTCCTATTCTTCTTCTTCTTCATTTTCTTATGGTGACAGGCATTCCTGTAGTACTTATCTATAAAAGTTATAAGATTACACCTTACGTTCTGCCTGTCACAAAAGATTTACAACAGGATTTGTCCACGTTCAGTTTGGCCTGCAGCAGCAGGCATTATCCAGGGGCACCACGAGGAGGAACAGACTCACCCCCATTTACTGCTTAGTCTTCTTCTGCTTATAATTCTTGATATCTTCTATGCTGAATTTTAGTCTTATGCTTAATGTTTTTCTGCATTCTGTTCTTCTGCTTTTGCTTCTTCTGCTTCTTGTTATTCTGTCTTTTGCTCTGTATCTTGGTGGTTGTCTTCATGTTCTTTGTCCTGTTCGTCATATTATTTTGGGTCATATTTCTGGTCTTCTTTGGTGTGGTCTTCAGGGTCGTCGTCATCAGGGTCATCGTCATGGAGATCAATAAGGATTACCAAAGACAATTTCAAAAAGCTTGATCTTGGAAATGTAGCAGAAGGTACAAGAAGGCTGAGAAACTGGCGAGAACCAGCTGACAGTATTGGAACCCGTAGTGGCAGCAGAAGGAACAAGAGCCAATGGCACTACCGAGGACCAACTGACGGTGCTGGACCATGGTTACTAAGCAGAAGGTACCTGTGCTAAAAAGCACTACCAAGGACCAGCTGACGTTGCTGGACCTCGGATACCGAGATGGAGGCACCTAGGCCAAAGGCTCTGGCGAGAACCAGCTGACAGTGCTGGAACCCGGATGGGTAGCAGAAGGAACAAGAGCCAATGGCACTACCGAGGACCAACTGACGGTGCTGGACCACGGTTACTAAGCAGAAGGTACGTGTGCTAAAAAGCACTACCAAGGACCAGCTGACATTGCTGGACCTCAGATATCGAGATGGAGGCACCTAGGCCAAAGGCTCTGGCGAGAACCAGCTGACAGTGCTGGAACCCGGGTGGGTAGCAGAAGGTACCCATCCAAAGCAAAGTAGCCAGGCCACAAGCCGGCCGCAGTTACCGAAACCCACAGTCCTACAGGGGGTCCATGTCCGATTGGCACTACGGATCCAGCCTTCAGTGCCAGTTCCCGCAGCCCACATAGGAGTCACCTAAACTGCAGGAACCGTAGAGTCGGCTAACCCGGCCGCAAGACGACAGGACAATGGATTGGTGGCATAGTGACCTTGACACTACCTGGAAACAGCTGGCGTGCTGGAACCAGGCTGGGCAACAGGGAGTACCCGTGCCAAAGACACTGCCGAGCACCAACTGGCGTTGTTGGAGCCCAGGGACAATCATGGTGTAGGCCGAGGCCTACTTGGTGGTAGTTTTATATTGGTTCTGGACTACAGCTGACTGACAACGTGCTCCAATTAGGCATCTGTCTCCACTCTGTTTCCAGGATTTAACCTGACCACCAACACCGCTAGTTTATGCGCACAGTAGCCGTCAGCCCAATCCACACGTGTTCCTGTGTTACTGGGGTTCTGTAATGTCAGCAGATCCCCTGATGTGTGTCTGGCAATGTCTCCTGCTCTGTCCACATTCCCACCACTTGTAGTGGGAAGGTGGACAGCGCAGGAGACAGTGCCGGACACATATTGGGGGATCAGCTCACGTAACAGAACACCAGGAACACAGGAACAAGTGTGGAATGTGTGGACGGCAACTGTGAGCAGGAACTGGCGGTGTAGGAGGTCAGGGGAAATACTCGAGACAGAGTGGAGACAGAGGCCAAATCAGAGAATGTTTAAATCAGAAGTAGTTACAATTTGGAGGCAGCAGCAGTTTGCCGTCCACACAGCAGGGAATCAGCTGACGTTACCGAACCCCACTTACACATGAACAAGTGTTTTTTCTGTGTGTACAGCACTTCCGAGCACCAACTGGCGTTGTTGGAGCCCAGGGACAATCATGGAGTAGGCTGAGGCCTACTAGGAGCCAGGTGTAAATCGGTGGTAGTTTGACTTTGGAGGGAGCAGGACACTTTGCCATACACACAGCACGGAATCAGCTGACGTTACCGAACCCCACGTACACATGATCAAGTGTTTTTTCTGTGTGGACAGCACTTCCGAGCACCAACTGGCATTGTTGGAGCCCAGGGACAATCATGGAGTAGGCTGAGGCCTACTAGGAGCCAGGTGTAAATCGGTGGTAGTTTGACTTTGGAGGGAGCAGGACACTTTGCCATACACACAGCAGGGGATCAGCTGATGTTACCGAACCCCACTTACACATGAACAAGTGTTTTTTCTGTGTGGACAGCACTTCCGAGCACCAACTGGCGCTGTTGGAGCCCAGGGACAATCATGGTGTAGGCTGAGGCCTACTTGGTGGCAGTTTTAGATTGTTTCTAGACTACTACTAACTGTCAACGTACTCCAATTAGGCCTCTGTCTTCACTCTGTTTCGAGTATTTCCTCTGGCTTCCAAACACGACAGTTGCTGCTCTGAAATGCCGTCTGCACAACCAACACTTGTTCCTGTGCTACTGAGGTTCTGTAACAGCAGCTTATCCCTAGAGGTGAGTCAGGCAATGTCTCCTGCTCTGTCCACTTTTCCACTACAAGTAGTGGGAATGTAGACAAAGCAGGAGACATTGCCGGACTCACCTCTGGAGATCAGCTGATGTTACAGGACCATGGTAACACAGGAACAAGTGTTGATTGTGCAGACGGCACTTGAGAGCAGAAACAGGCGGTGTTGGAGGCCTGAGGAAATACTCAAAACAGAGTGGAGACAGAGGGCAAATCAGAGAACATATTAAATCAGAGGTAGTCAGAAGTTGTAGGCAGCAGGAGAGTTTGACGTACACACAGCAGGGGATCAGCTGACGTTACCAAACCCCACTTACACATGAGCGAGTGTTTTTTCTGTGCGTACAGCACTTCTGAACACCAGCTGGCACTGTCGGAGCCCAGGGAAAATCAGGTAGTAGGCCGAGGCCTACTTGGAGCCAGGTGTAAATCTGAGGTACTTAGAGTTTGGAGGGAGCAGTACACTTTGCCATACACACAGCAGGGGATCAGCTGACGTTACCAAACCCCACTTACACATGAGCGAGTGTTTTGTCTGTGTGGACAGCACTTCTGAGCAACAACGGGCATTGTTGTAGCCCAGGAATTACAGTTCAGGTCATAGAAGAAACATGAACACAACAGGAGACCTGGATCCTGTTGCCAGCCAATTATTTATTCTGGAAGAGGACTGGCAAATTCAGGTGAGATCCAGGCCTTGTTCATTTTCACAAAAGTAAGCCGGTCAACATTATCGGCGGATAGTCGCGTGCGACGGTCTGTTACCACACCACCTGCAGCACTAAAGACACGTTCCGATAATACACTGGCAGCAGGGCAAGCCAGCACCTCCAATGCATACTGGCTAAGCTCTGGCCATGTATCCAGCTTAGAGACCCAAAACTTGAACTCCGTCTGGGAGTACACTAACAGGGCAAGACAAGTAGTCTGTCACCATCTGACGGAAACGTTGCCTCCTGCTGACTGGAGCTGTCTGTGATGGTGTAGCCGTTTTTGGCGGTCCCACAAAACTTTTCCACATTTGGGCCACACTGGCCTTGCCTTGTCCTGCGGCACTGCCTCTGCTACCTCTTTGTGCAGAGCTTCCTCCACTGCCTCTACCCACATGGCTGCTTTGAAAAGCACTACCAGCAACACTCGCAGGGGGAATGGAGAACATGATGGCCTGCACAAGTGTTTCTTGGTACTCCCGCATTTTACACTCCCGGTTCAACTGTGGTATGAGGCTTTGTAAGTTGTCCCGGTAGCGAGGATCTAGGAGGGTGTACACCCAATAATAATAATGGAGAATGTTGGCGATGCGGCGGTCATTTAACAAGCACTGCAGCATGAAATCAACCAATGTGCTGCAGACTGCCAACTGGACTGGAAACGCTGTCCCCAGCTTGAGGCAGCATCTCAGCCTGCTCAGCATCACCCCACCCTCGCTGTACACACTGACTACTAGAGCCTTGTGTACCTCCCTCCTCTGGAGAGATGTGTTCCTCCTCTTCCATTGACTCCTCGTCATCCTCCTCACTAAGTGTCCCCTGCCAAGGCCTTTGTGTGGAACCACGTTGCGCAGACTTGCCAGAAGCAGATGGCTTTTCTGACTCCTCATCCTCGACCTCTTCAAAAACCTCCTCACTTAGTGCTTGTAAGGTTTTTTGAAGCAGACAAATAAGGGGGACAGTCATGCTGACTAGTGCATCATCTGCACTGGCCATCCGCGTGGAGTTATCGAAGGCACGCAAAACTTGGCAGATGTCCCTCATAGAGGCCCACTCAGTGGTGGTGAAGTGTGACCGGCGCACAGTGCGACTTGTTTGCGCCTGATGCAGCTGGTACTCCATTACTGCTGCCTGCTGCTCACACAAGCGCTCCAACATATGTAACGTTCAATTCCACCTGGTGGGGAGGTCACATATGATGCGATGTTCTGGCAGGCGAATCGGCGTTGCAGAGATGCAATGCGCGATCTTTCCATGCTGGAACGCCGCAAGTGAGCACACTCTAGGCGAACCTTGTGCAGCAGTGCATCAAGATCTGGATAGTCCCTCAGAAAGCTCTGCACGACCAAATTGAGCACATGTGCCAGACATGGTATGTGAGTGAGGTTGCCTAGGCCCAGAGCTGCCACTAGATTTTGGCTATTGTCACTGACTACCAAACCTGGCTGGAGATTCGCAGGCACAAACCACACATCGCTCTCCTGCTTGATGGCATTCCAGAGCTCCTGTGTTGTGTGGCTCCAATTCCCCAAAGAAATTAATTTAAGTACGGCCTGTTGACGTTTGGCCACACCTGTGCTCATATCTGTCCTAACAGGCTCATGCAGTGCTGATTCCGAGGAACTAGAGTAGGAGGAGGACTCAATATGTACAGACTGCATTCCCGCAATCCTTGGAGTTGGCAGAATACGTACAGAGCCACTCTCCAGATCTGTACCCGGCTCCACAACATTGACCCAATGGGCAGTGAGGGAAAGGTATCGTCCCTGTCCATGGCTACTGGTCCACGCATCGGTGGTCATGTGGACCTTGCTACTGACGGCGTTTAGTAGCGCATTTTTAATTTTTCCCTCCACATGCTTTTGCAGGGCAGGGACGTCTTGCCTGCTGAAATAAAAGCGGCTGGGCACATTGTATTGTGGAACTGCCAAAGACATCAAGTTCCGGAAGGTGTCAGTCTCCACCAGCCTAAATGACAGCATCTCAAGGGCCAGTAGTTTGGCAATGCCGGCATTCAGAGCCAGTGCTCAGGGATGGTTTGCCGAGTATGGCCGCTTTTTCTCCCATGCCTGTGCTACCGATTGCTGGTGAGTGGTCTGGGAGTGTGATGATGACTGAGAACGTGGTTCAGTGGGTGGAATTTCACTGGGTCTCTGGACAACAGTGGCAGAGGTTCTTCCATGGCGTTCCAGTGAGGAAGCCGAACCAGCTGTGTGTGAGCTGGAGGAAGAGGTCCCAACACGAGCTGAAGAGGTTGTAGGTGCTGCTGAAGGTTGGCCTACATCTTCAGTGTGTCTGTGTAACTCCACCTCGTGCTTGGTACGCACATGTTTCCACATACTTATGGTATTGAGGTTGCTCACATTTTTCCCTCGTTTAACTTTCTGATGACAAAGCTTGCATTTGACAAAGCAAATGTCATCTGCAACTATGTCAAAAAAAGACCACGCACTGCAAGTCCTGGGAGCGCCCGTTTTGTGTTTTGGAAGAGGATTGCTCCTCACGGGTGCCAAAGTGGAGGCTACAGGCAACCAAGTCTGCCCCCGCCCTCTCCCTCCTGTTTTGGCCGTTCGGGGAATCTCTTCCTCAGAGCTGCTCCCACCACCTTCCTGTGGCTGACGCCATGATGGGACAACGACCTCATCATCTCCACTCCCCTCTTCAAGCACCGGCTGGTCCTGGGTTGTCTCGCCAGCACCGTACGCACCAGAAATTGACAACTGAGTCTCATCATCATCAGATAAGTACTGAGGTGTGCTGACAATAGGCACTGGCCCACCTGCCTCTTCAGATTCAGAGGGACAAAGCAGTTGCGCATCACTGCACACTCCCTCTTCTTCACGCTCTAGAATGCTGCTTGGCTGGCCACCTCTTTCCAAGCCAACAGATTCTGAGAACAGAAGTAAAGATTGAGATGGCTCCTGTCCAGGGCTCTCAGACTGCCTGGGCATTTGGCAGGTGGTGAAGAGACAGATGGTTGCTCTTCAGTGCTCTGGCCCTGAGAGGATGCGGAAGTCATTGAAGTGGATGCGTTAGCTGCCATCCATTCGACAACGGCTTCAATTTGTTCGTCATGCAGCAGTGGGGTACGGTGAGGTCCTACAAAGCTGCGCATGAAGGACTGTTGCCTGGTAAAAGTGGGGGATGCCGGGTCACTGGTGGCCGCAGCAGGCACCGAATCCCCACGTCCTCTCCCTGCTGAATCCACCACGTCCTCTCCCTGCTGAAACTCCACGGCCACGACCACGTGCCTTACTCCCTGCCTTCTTTATCTTGGTAGACTGATAAAGATAGGCAGAAAAGTAAAAAAGGGGGGGCTTAGTGTTCTTATTCCTGAACACCTGCTAACCAGTATAAGAAACACTAATTTTGACAAGAGTGTGTGTACTACACTTTAATATGATCTAATGTGGCCTACACAACTCTAAAGTGGAGTGTTGGGTGAACTTTACTTCCTTTTTTTTTTTTTTTGGGGAAAAATAAAAGGATGTGACCAAAGTTTGAAAGCTATAGTATCACAAACTTTTTGGAGCGATTACAATGCAGGAAGCTAACCTACAATGCAATTGATGAGGCTCCAAAAAATAGGGTGATACTAGTCTGGCTGGCCCTGAAGGGCACAAGCCAGCAAAAAGGCTCCTCTATCTAATCCTATATAGTGTTTGCAACTAACCAATGACAATGGATGCGGATGGAAGCACACTAATATAGGAGCAAAAATCTGGACAAATTTGCTGCTATAAATAAAAATAAAGGACTGTGTATGAGGTAGTGATGCACGCTGAGCGGACTACAACCAGCGGTGGCTGTAGAGCACACTGCAACGTGAGCTGCACTCACACACAGAGAGACCTATCAGACAGCCAAAAACAGTGCAGAGAAATGGGCTATAGCACTGAAAGGCTGCTGAAAGGCTCCGCTGTCCACTCCTTTAGTGTTTGCAACCAATGTATATGGATATGTATGGAAGCACACTATACAGGAGAAAAAAAAAGCAGCAATAAAAGAAAAATGTGTATGAGGCAGAGATACACGCTGGGCGGCCTACAAGCAGACGTGCCTGCAGGACACACTACACAGCGTGGGTCTGCACTCACACAGCCCTTGCAGACAGCTATTAAACCAGCGCTGCTGGGCTACAAAAATGCTACAGTGGTGGATTATGTAGCCTGGGTAGAGCAATAGATATTTTTGATGATCGCTATTTCTAACTGTCCCTCACAGTCTTCAACAGCAGCCTGTCCCTAACTGAATTCACAGCAGAGTGACCAGAAATGGCTGCAGTGGTTTTTATAGTGCATCATGACATCATTTCAGCAGCCAATCACAGCCATGCCAGTAGTTAACATGCCTACATGCCTAGCAGGATGTGCCCACACTTCTGAGGATCCCCACTGGCTGAATCAAATCGAGCGGGCTCCTAGCATTATGGGAACTTCCGATTCCTGTATTCGATATGAAAAAAGTATCGGAACTAAGTATCGGAATTTCGATACAGCTAATATCGGCCGATACCCGATACTTGCGGTATCGGAATGCTCAACACTAATGTCTATGAGAACCTCTGAATGAGATGAGAGATGAGTAACTGAGTATTAGGGATATAAATAAGTCCCTGATTGATGAGGGGTTCCGTTAGGTGTGGTCCTCTGTATGTGACAGAGGACATTATTCAACTCAGCTTGAGCTGAATTAGGCGGAGTGATTGAGGTAAGGGATTTTTGTGCTCTTCTTTTTGTAAAATCAACTGACCACTGAAAAGTGAAAGGATAAAAAGAGAAAAAAAAATCCCTGAATGAGCACGCATGAATGAATCATCACCATTCTGTGAAGGATGCAGAGGAGTTCTAGGGGTACTGAGTCAAGGGGCAGAGCCCTAGAGAATTTTTTCATGGACTCCTAATATTGTTACCTTTCCAGTTCTTGTGGGAGGTCCAGGACGGATACGTTACAGATATTTCAATCTACATCTGAGATTGAATGAATTGAGTAATGATATAGCTCGTGTTATATGTGGTATGACATTGGAAAGTTTTCTGGAAACATTTGGCCAGAAAAGGGCAAGGCGTGGTTACTCACATTATACAGTTATTTGTCCCTACAGTGAAGTCCCGTGGTCACTAGAGATTCATGAGGGTTTTGCAGAGATTGATTTTGATTAGGTCTAAGAACTGCTGCATTCTGTTTCTGTGTGAAGGACACTAAATTTCTAAAATTCGTGTCCTTCGTGAGGTACGCGCTAGGAGATCTGTGGTTTGTTTAAAGCAACAGTACAGTACAAAAAAAGGGGGAGAAAAGGAACTGTGCCTATTTTTAAGGAAATTTGTGAAATATTGATTGATCTTCAGTGTGATTGAAAGATTGGTAAAAGATTCACCTGCTTCAAGTTGAGTGATTGATATGTAGCTAATTGTGGATCAACAAAGGAGGTAGCCAACTGTACGGCTGATCTAGTAGGTAAGAGGCCTATCACATCTGGGCCTTCTTACTTTAGTCAGTGGTTTTTTTTTGTTGTGGGTGAGAGGCAAGGGCAAGGAGCCTTCTGGCTACACCTTGGCAGGCTCGTTCTGACTTGCTATGTGTGGCCTGTAAGACAAGGTCCAGGCACACTAGAAGGGCATTTAAGAACAAAGGTGAGCTGTCTAAGCTGAAGCAGCCTTCCCAGGTTCAAAGAAGGTGGGCTAGTAGGATGAAGGCCTATTCCTATTCTAGCCAGCTGATCTAACGGGTGAGAGGTAAAGAGCCTTCCCGTTACATCCTGTAGGTCTACCGGTTGAGAGGCAAGGAGCCTTCCCGCTACACCTTGGCAGGCTCGCTCTGATTTGCTACGTGTGGCCTCTAAGACAAGGTCCAGGCACACTAGAAGGGCATTTCAGAATAAAGGTGAAGCTATAGGAAACTTTTTCTGTGTACAGTCGGTGCCCCCAATGGGATCCAAGACAGCTATGCAGATTGTAAAAGACAGGATAGGAAGCAGTGAAAGATGTGGGACCAATATTGAAAAAGGCAAAAATGCTAGAGTGTGGATGTTGGGATGTACAGAAATGGTACAGTTTCAGAGAGGAGAATAGAGTTTGGATAAAAGATAAAAGGAAAGAGCAACAAGGGAATAAATGGTGTCGTGTGGCAGAGGAAATACAACAGTATGGAAGTAAAGAGACTACAGTGGGACGTAAGGTGTATTATGACTGCTTTGATGCACAAAAATCTATGTCTGCTAGCGCCCCACCTCTGCATAATCAGAGACTGAGACAAGACAGATGGACTTGTAAACACTGTGGTCAGCCAAACTCAGACTGGAGAGACACTTGTAGGACCTGTGCTGCAACCCGACCTAAACAAATTGCACTATATCCTGTCTGGACAAGATCACATGTAGTGACAGAGGAAGCTGACTCATTAGTGGGAGCATTGACCTTTGGGGAAGAAGCTAGCAGTGGTCCTGAGGGGGAAGAAGCTGTGGAACAGCATGTCATCCCCACGATTATCCAGTCACCTCAACCACCAGACCCATCACCAGAGAAACATCCACATCAAGACCGAGAAGGGTGACTAGAATAAGACAGATACAGGAGTATTATCCCTGGAGCCCCTCTGATCAGCTGGCTATGCTAAAGCAGTTGCCTAACCCTGAAAACCAACCTTTCCCATTTTATAGAGAAATAAAGGAAATACAGCGGGCATATAAGTGTACCTGGGCAGACCTAGAGAGCTTGGTGAGTTCAAAGGCAGGTGACGTACTAGGACACATAATTAAGACACATACAGATGTGGCAAAGAATCAAGCTTGGGGCATGGATGATAAATCTGCACGGTCTGGGGAGACATACTGTGAATCACTAAAACAATGGGCTATAGTGAAACAATCAGAACAGTCTGTACTCCTGACTGACGTGACACAGCAAAAAGGAGAGAGCGTAGAGATGTACTTTGGACGGTTACAGCTGAAATGGGCAGACATGGGGTACAGTCCCATAAACCCACTTGATGTTAAAATACTGGTAAATGTGTTCATTAACGGTATGAACAAAGGCTTACGATACGCCGCAGTACAGACAGCCAGACCTGAATGGAGAAATGTAGATCCAAAAGATCTCCTGAAGGTGGCTAAAGGAGTTGAACAAACAAGGACAATAAAGGTACTGTCACACTTAGCGATGTACCAGCGATCCCGACCAGCGATATGACGCGGTCAGGATCGCTGGTACATCGCTAAGTGGTCGCTAGTCAGCTGCCACACAGGCAGATATCACTAGCGACATCGCTGGGGACGGGGGTCGCTACTTACCTGTCACACCAGGCGATCCTGCGTCCTCCCGCCAGGCTCCACGCGTCGCTCGTCGTCACAGCAGGAAGCGCCGCAGGAAGCTGACGACGAGAAACAGTCCTGGATGTTCTCGCGCAATCAGCGATAAGCAGCGGGGGAGCGGGTTGTAGGTAAGTATCACACACAGCGATATCGCTAGCAATATCGCTAGAACGTCACAAGTTATAGCGATATTGCTAGCGATATCGCTTAGTGTGACAGTACCTTAAGACGACCTGTCATGTATGCTGGAACACAAGGAAAACAGTGGAGACGTAGTAAGGGACCTAAGGACATAGAACCAGTGCAGTGCTGGAATTGTGGTGAGAATGGGCACTACGCCAACCATTGCAAAAACCCTATAAATGAGAGCAAGCAGACCAATCTTCCAACTCCCCCACATCCAGACTAGGAAACTGGCAACCCAGTGACAAATGTGTGCCTTGTTCTTGTCCCCTCTGGACCTGGTCCTGCCTTGATGACCACCATAACAATGCCGGGAGGGAAAGAGGCAGAATTTTTGATTGACACTGGGCCAGCCGGGACTGTGGTACACAAAGACTTGATAATGCCAGACATGATTACTAATGAGATTGTGGAATGTGTAGGGGTAGAGGGACAAGTGACAGAAGCCCCTATGACTAAACAAATAAGACTAAAATTACGAGATAGAGGTGCTTACAAAACTTATTGTTAGTGACAATACCCCTATAAGTTTACTGGGAGAAGATGTGTTGAGTGCTATTCAGGCCACCATACAGTACTCTCCTGAGGGTATTACAGTCACAAGTCCCCTCTCGGATAAACATTTTTGTAAGATTGCAGCAATGGTGTATATGGCAAAAGCAGTGAAACTAACACCTGACACCAAAATGCCTGAGGATGAGGAAATGGGACAGGTGCCAGACACTGTTTGGGCAAGGGGAAAAACTGATGTGGGTCGGCTGCCCATTCCCCCTGTCATGATTAAATTGGAAAAAGTAACCACTCCTCCTTGTTTAAAGCAATACCCCTTGAGCCTAGCCAAATCAATGGCCCTGAGCAGAGATATTAAAGAGTATGTAAAGGCAGCGGTTCTGGTGGAAAGATCTTCCCCTGAACACCCCTTTAAGAAAAAAGGACCGAAGGGTTCCCCTGACACTTACCGAATGGTTCATGAGTTAAGGGCTATTAATGATGTTACAGAAAGTGTGACATCAATCGTCCCTAACCCACACACATTACTGTCACAGATCCCAGCAACGTCAACATGTTTCACAGTCATCGATTTGGCGAATGCGTTTTTCTCTGTACCCCTGCACCCTGACTGTATCTCTTTTTCTTTACTCATGAAGGTAAACAATATTGTTGGACAGTCCTCCCACAAGGGGGAAAGAACTCCCCTACCATCTATTCAACAGCAATGGCCAGGGGTCCTTGAGCAATGGCAACCATCTCACCCACAGACAGTACTATTACAGTACGTGGATGACCTTTTGCTCTGCTGCCCGGACCAGATGTCCTGCAAGGAAGCTACAGTTTCCTTGCTATGTTTTTTGGCAGAAAAGGGTTGCAAGGTCTCATGTGACAAATTACAGTATTGCAAACAAAAGGTGACATTTTTGGGACATTGTATTGCCGAAGGTACAAGACACCCGACTGAAGACAGGAAACAGGCAATTCAAAATCTCCCTCTACCCAGGTCACATCAGCATCTACGCACTTTCCTAGGCTTGGTGACCTACTGTAGGCCTTGGATAAGGTCTGCTTCACAAATGATGCAACCACTTTATGACTGCTTGTCATCAGACCCCTATGATCTCACTCAAGAAGCAATTGATTCCTTCCATTCTCTCAAACTGCTTATTGTGTCAGCCCCAGCCTTAGGCATTCCAAACTATGACCAGCCATTTTTCTTGTTTTGCACAGAGCAGGGAGGACATGCTACCGCAGTACTGACACAACAACATGGAGGGAAACAGAGACCAATAGCTTACTACTCAGCACAATTAGACCCAGTGATCAGAGGGTCACCTACGTGTGTCTGTGCGATAGGAGCAGCTGCAGTACTACTAGGAAAGACATGTGAGATCACAGGGACTTTTCCTTAGACAACTTATTCCCCACATGACATCCATTCCGTACTCGTACAAGTTCAACCAAAACATCTGTCTGTGGCCAGACAGCACTGACTTGAATGCGCTCTACTAATTCCTGAGTATGTCACCCTTAAAAGATGTAACGTTCTGAATCCAGCCACCCTCCTGCCTGTGGATTCAGAAAAGGGGGAATTGGTGACCGTATTAGCAAGTGAGGAAGGATACTTTGACATGACGCATGAACATGACTGCATAGAACTGATGAGTCAGGAGACAGTGGGGTTTGCACACATTCATGAAAAACCTGTTCCTAATGCAGATTTTGAGTTTTTTGTAGATGGCTCCAGATACCACCAGGATTGGCGATTCTACACTGGATATGCAGTAGTATCCTCACATGAGGTAATCTGAGCTGAACTACTCTCACCTCACATGTCGGCACAGGAGGCAGAGTTGAAGGCACTCACTGAGGCGTGTAGAGCCGCTGCAGGTAAAGTCGCTAATATTACACAGATTCGAATTATGCATGGGGAATAGTCCATGATTATGGCCCTATCTGGAGAAGCAGAGCGTTTCTTACATAAGTCGGTAAATCCATTAAGAATGCAGAGCTGGTCAACCAATTGATGGAGGCATTGATGTTACCAGTCCAGATTGGCATTGTCAAGATAAAAGCACACACAAAAGGTGACTCCGTGGAGGTAGAGGGCAACAGAAGGGCGGACGAGGCTGCTAAAGTAGCAGCAAGGCGGCCTAGAGAGCAGTGGATGGTGGCCACAAAGTAGTGGGAAAGTGGAAAGACTAAATGGGACACTTAAACTGAAAATGCAAAAGGCCATGGCAGAGACAGGAAATAGCTGGGTAAAGTGCTTGCCTCTTGCACTCTTTTCAGGCAGACACACTCCATAGAATGACAGATTTGTCTCCTTTTGAAGTCCTGTTTGGTAGTGCACCAAAGACTGGTCTGTACTTCCCACAGGTGCTACAAATGCAACATGGTTCTATGATAGCCTATGTCCAGGCCTTACAGGAAAGAATTAATGTGGTACATAAACATGTGTTCTCATCCATTCCAGATCCTAATGAAAGTGCAGATGTGCATCAGCTGAATCCAGGTGATTGGGTGGTTATACGCAGACACGTGAGAGGGAGCCTGGACCCACAATAAGACGGCTCCTTCCAAATCCAACTGACCACATCCACCTCAGTAAAACTTGAGGGAAAGCCCACCTGGATCCACGCCAGTCACTGCAAGAAGGTCCTGTCAACAGTAGAATGACTGTACTCATCACCTTGCTGGCAGTGACAGGGTTTCTGCACTCTACAGAGACACAGAATAAACTCTTAAATGCTGACTGGGACAACAAACTTATTAGACATCATGCTCTTCTTATAAAGGACATGGAAGGACAGAAACCGAAAGACTGTTGGATCTGCACACACAGCCCATAGAATCATAGAATCATAGAATCGTAGAGTTGGAAGGGACCTCCTGGGCCATCTAGTCCAACCCCCTGCTCAAAGCAGGATTCGCTAAATCATCCCAGTCAGATGTCTGTCCAGCCTCTGTTTGAAGACTTCCATTGAAGGAGAACTCACCACTTCTCATGGCAGCCTGTTCCACTCATTGATCACTCTAACTGTCAAAAAGTTTTTTCTAATATCTAATCTATGTCTCCTCCCATTCAGTTTCATCCCATTGCTTCTAGTCTTTCCTTGTGCAAATGAGAATAAAGTTGATCCTTCTACAATGTGACAGCCCTTTAGATATTTGTAGACAGCTATTAAGTCTCCTCTCAGTCTTCTCTTTTGCAACCTAAACATTCCCAAATCCTGCAACCTTTCCTCATAAGACAGGGTTTGCAGACCGGTCACCATTCTGGTCGCTCTTTTCTGAACTTGTTCCAGTTTGTTGATGTCTTTTTTAAAATGTGGTGCCCAAAACTGGACACAATATTCCAGATGAGGTCTGACCAAAGAGGAGTAGAGGGAAATAATGACTTCACGTGATCTTGACTGTATGCTTCTGTTAATACATCCTAGAATTGCATTTGCCTTTTTTGCTGCTGCATCACACTGTTGACTCATATTCAGTCTGTGATCTATTAGTATACCCAAGTCTTTTTCACATGTGCTGTCACTTAGCCCTATTCCTCCCATTCTATATTTGCTTTTTTCATTTTTATTGCCCAGATGTAGTACTTTGCATTTCTCCCTGTTAAAAACCATTCTGTTAGTTGCTGCCCACTTCTCCAGTTTATTTAAATCTTTTTGAATCCTCTCTCTCTCTTCTCTAGTATTAGCTATCCCTCCTAGCTTTGTGTCATCAGCAAATTTAATCAGTTTACCCTCAATTCGTTCATCTAAATCGTTGATAAAGATGTTGAACAATACAGGGCCCAGGACAGAGCCCTGTGGTACCCCACTTGAGACATTCTTCCAACTGGATGTGCAGCCATTTACGACCACTCTTTGGGTCCGATCACTAAGCCAGTTATGAATCCACCTAGCAGTTGCCTTGTCCATTCCATACTTAGTCATTTTTTCAATAAGGATTGTATGAGAGACTTTGTCAAATGCTTTGCTGAAGTCAAGATATACTATATCTACAGTATTTCCTTGATCCACCCAATCAGTGATACCGTCATAGAAGGAAATTAAGTTAGTCTGACATGACTTATTAGTTACAAACCCATGCTGACTCTGTTTAATCACTTCATTCTTATCCAGGTATTGACATACATGTTGTTTAATAATTTGTTCAAAGATCTTTCCTGGTATAGAAGTCAGACTCACTGGCCTATAGTTGCCTGGGTCCACCTTCTTCCCCTTTTTGAAGATAGGAACAACATTTGCTCTTCTCCAGTCTTCTGGCACTTCTCCTGTTCTCCAAGAATTTTCAAAGATTATGGAGAGGGGTTCAAAAATTTCTTCTGCTATCTCCTTCAGTACTCTGGGGTGTAATTCATCTGGACCTGGAGACTTGAATTCATTTAGGTTAGGTAAGTGTTTCCTCACTATCTTTCTGTTTATAGATATCCTGGATTCTTCTATTCCCTTAATAGGACAGTGAATAACAGTTGATGTTACATTTCCTTTCTGAGAGAAAACAGATGCAAAATAGGAATTTAAAAGTTCAGCCTTCTCAACATCCTGTCTTACCATTTCATCATTTTCATCCTGTAAAAATCCTATAGCATCTTTGACTTTTCTTTTACTTTTGACATATCCCCAAAATCCTTTATTATTTCTTTTGACATCTCTTGCAAGCCTCAATTCATTTTCAGCTTTAGCTAATCTGATTTGTGCCCTGCAGGTTCTGCAGACAGCATTATATTCTTCTTTAGATATGCCTCCCTCTTTCCATTTTATAAACTTTTTTTCTTCCTTTTTAGCATGTGCTTAAGTTCTGTATTCATCCATCCTGGTTTCCTTAAATGCTTCCAATTCTTCCCTCTTTTCGGAATTGTTAACAACTGTGCTTTGAGAATTTCATTTTTCAAGATTTCCCATCCTTCCTGGACATTTTTGTCTTTAAGGATATCCAGCCATTGGATCCCTCCAATTCTCTTTCTGAATCCCTTAAAATCTGCCTTTCTGAAATCTAACCTTGACGTCTGAGTCTTCACAGGTCTTCCGCCTCTAGTTATCCAAAATTCTAAAATAGCATGGTCGCTACCTCCTAGGGTCCCAGCCACTTTTACCTCCTCAACCATTTCCTCCCTGTTTATAAGGATTAGATCCAAGGTAGCAGTTCCCCTTGTTTTCTCCCTTACCTTTTGGAAGATAAAGTTGTCAGCAAGAGAGGATAAGAATTTCCTTGACCTGTTAGTTTTGCCTGAGAGAGATTCCCAACAAATGTCTGGATAGTTGAAATCTCCCATGACAACTATGTCATATTTTTTGGAGAACTTGGCCATTTGATGCATAAAGAGTTCATCCATATCTTCAGCTTGCACAGGTGGCCTGTAGTAAATGCCTACAATGGTGTCCTTTCCATTGTTCTGTCTTTGTATTCTTACCCAAACAGTTTCCACAGAACTCCCAGTCTCTGAAGCTTCAATCTCTGTGCAGATATACGCGTTTCTAACGTACAATGCGACACCCGCTCCTCGTTTATCAAGTCTATTTCTTGCAAATAAGTTGTATCCTTCTAGTCTTGTATTCCAATCATGTGTATTGTCCCACCAAGTTTCAGTGATTCCAATGACATCATATTTCTTTTCCTGTGTTAGTAGTTCCAATTCTCCTTGTTTGTTGCCCATGCTTTGTGCATTAGTATAGAAACATTTTAGTTTGTGATTGGTTTCTCTTTCTCCAATATTTTTATTAATTAGATTCTTTCGTCTTTTTTCTTCCTTTCCAATTCTAATAGCAGAGTTCTCAATAGCATTTGTCAGGTGTATGGCTTTTTCTGGTCTTTTGCTTCCCTTCCCATGTTGTTCTAGTTTAAAGCTCTCCTTAAAAGTGTAGCAAGGCGACTTCCAAATACATGCTTTCCAGTCTTCGTAAGGTGCACCCCATCTCTAGCAAGTAGTCCATCGTATAAGTAGTTCACTCCGTGATCCAGAAATCCAAATCGTTGCTGACGGCACCATCGACGTAGCCAGTTGTTCACCTGCAGAATCTTATTCCACCTCCTTGTTCCATGGCCATCCACTGGGAGGATGGAAGAGAAGACCACCTGCGCTCCCAGTTCTTTCACTTTCTTGCCTAAGTCTTCAAAGTCTCTGCAGATGGTTTCCAGGTCGTATCTTGCGGTGTCATTTGTCCCCACATGTAGTAGCAGGAATGGGTATTCATCTGTAGGTCTGAAGAGTCCTGATATCCTGTCAGACACATCTTTAATTTTTGCACCTGGAAGACAGCACATTTCTCTTGAAGTTATATCCGGTCTGCAGATAGTGGCCTCTGTTCCTCTCAACAGGGAATCCCCCATGACCACCACTCTCCGTTTCTTCTTCACAACATTTTTCTTTCTCCATCCAGGAGGACTCTGAAGGCGTACAAGGTTGCTGTTTGTTGGCAAAGTCTTATCCTGATGTATTTCTTCATCGTTTTCCTGCGTGAGAGCCTGGTACTGGTTTCTGAGCAGTATAGGTGCTGACTGCCT
This sequence comes from Dendrobates tinctorius, assembly GCF_039654945.1. Taxonomy (NCBI): domain Eukaryota; kingdom Metazoa; phylum Chordata; class Amphibia; order Anura; family Dendrobatidae; genus Dendrobates; species Dendrobates tinctorius. The sequence continues at coordinate 51,244,202 of NW_027361683.1, forward strand.
CCTGATCCTCCTGCTTCTCTGGGTCACATGTCTCCATTCCTCTGTTTCTTCAGGTGCACTTCGAATTTCTTCTCTTTCTGTAACATGAAGAGATAATTCTGCTCTGTCCAAGAACTCTTCACCTTCCTTAATGATCTTCAACGTCGCTAACCTCTCTTCGAGATTTTGCAACTTTTCCTCCAACAGGGACACAAGCTTGCATTTGTGGCATGTGAAGTTTGGCTTTTCCACTGGTAAATCTGTGAACATGTAGCAAGAAATGCAGCTCACCAAATGGCTCCTGGCCTCTTCCATCTTGAGATTTCTTAAAAACGATGAAAGATGAGCCAAAATTCGCTTGCCGATAGGCGCGCGGTCTTTCCGATTTCCTCTTTTCAGCTGCAACGTCCAAAACCCAGTGATCGTTGAGCTCGCGGAGACTCTTCACTTATCCCAGAAGGCACTGGGAATATGCAAATGATCTCCTCAAGACTCTTCCCCTGGTTTTCCGATTTCCTCTTTTCAGCTGCAACGGCCAAAACCCAGTGATCGTTGAGCTCGCGGAGACTCTTCACTTATCCCAGAAGGCATTGGGAATATGCAAATGATCTCCTCAAGACTCTTCCCCTGGTTTTCCGATTTCCTCTTTTCAGCGGCAACGGCCAAAACCCAGTGATCGTTGAGCTCGCAGAGACTCTTCACTTATCCCAGAAGGCACTGGGAATATGCAAATGATCTCCTCAAGACTCTTCCCCTGGTTTTCCGATTTCCTCTTTTCAGCTGCAACGGCCAAAACCCAGTGATCGTTGAGCTCGCGGAGACTCTTCACTTATCCCAGAAGGCACTGGGAATATGCAAATGATCTCCTCAAGACTCTTCCCCAGTATCTGCGAGGACCATGCCGTACTTGGCCTTACCTCTGGAGCCATGAGAGGTGTTAACCCCACACTGCTTACACAATGAGACTTGGACTCAATCTAGGTTTAGGGGAAAAGATGTGCCCCGTGATATATCTGCCTTATTGGCTATAATCGAATGGGCCGCTAATCCCTGGTTTCAGTTTAATATAACACGGCCTAAGGTACAAATGTGGTGGCAGGAATATGATTCAGACATCGGAAATGTAGTCGCCAGGAGGAGGACTGAAATCCCTCACTCAGACCCCATTCCCAATGATGGACTGTGGTTCAGTCTTGAACACACAGAAGCAAATACCTGTGGTGAGGGCAATAATTGCTTCCGTATATACACTCATGATCAAGCACAGGTTAATGAGACGGTGTACTAAGATGGTGTTGAAGGCTGTAAAGCATCTACGAGTAAAATAATAAGGAAAGAAACGGGTAAAAGTACATTTGGTATAAATGGAAAACCAATGAATAATACTTGGTGTGCCCATAAATCTATGTCAGGACTTTTGAGTTTATACCAATGTATACAGACCCCTGGTCACGTTTGTGTTCTCCCAGAAGGAGTATTCTTAGTGTGTGGGCACCGTGCCTACAGGTGGGTGATCCCAGACACAAGAGGGGTTTGCACTCTTGCCAAACTAACACCAGCCACTTTCATAGTTCCTCATAGTAAAATAGACACAGCAGCAGTTCCAATTCATACTTTGTATAGAAGGGCTGCAGACAATAAGCCCCGTCCAAATGGTAGGCCGCATCTAGTAGAAATGGGGATAACAAATAAAATGTTCAGTAGTATGCTAATATATCCTTTCATAACACAAATGTGGGATAAATTAGTGCCTACAAGTGGGTGAGCCCAGACACAAAAGGGGTATGCACTCTTGCCAAGCTAACACCAGCCACTTTCATAGTTCCTCATAGTAAACTAGACACAGCAGCAGTTTCATTTCATACTTTGTATAGAAGGGCTGCAGACAATAAGCCCCATCCAAATGGTAGGCCGCATCTAGTAGAAATGGGGATAACAAATAAAATATTCAGTAGTATGCTAATATACCCTTTCATAACACAAATGAGGGATAAATTAGTGGAAGCTATCGACTACCTGGATGATCAGATTTTCCAGATTCTTGAAGTTCTTAATGAAACTAATACAATACAGAGACAATTAATCATAGTTACTAACCAACATACTATAGTACTAGATTACCTGACAGCAAAAGAAGGAGGAATGTGTCAAATAATTGGTCCCACCTGTTGTAATTATATCGACCATGCTGGCAATCTCCAGATCAGGGCCAGAATAGACAAAATAGGTGAACTTAGAGACCAATGGTTAAAACAGCACAGTCCAAACAGAGACTCCTGGTGGGGTAACACATTCTCTTTTCTAAATCCAGCAAATTGGTTTAATGGCCTTGCAGGATGGATTTTTGGCATTGTACAGACTTGCATGCAAATTTTGTTGTTTTGCTTGTTGTTTTATGTAGCCGTAAAAGCGCTAATATATGTATTACTTAAGCTACTGAATAATGTATATGTGAAAAAAGAATCTAAGGCTGAACCTTCTGTAGTGTATCATAGACCCCAGATAGCCATTGCTGACGGGGAAGTGAGTGTCCACACTGAGGGTGGATGAGCGAAGCAGGTAGGAAGCCCCCTTATGGGTTCTAGACCCATGAGACAGTAGCTCCTTTGTGAACATCAGCTGACCCTGAGGCAAAGGTTATACCATTTACAAAAGGGGGAAATTGAAATAGAAGGGCTAATGATTTGCCTTTAACTGCCTTTAATTCTTCAATTGCCTTTTGCCTTTCATTGCTAGAATGTATTCTTATGACACAGCAGTTTGCCAGTCTCCTCTTCAAGGGAACTATGCTTCTTATCATATATGTTCTCAATAGTCAGCCACAACGTTTTCTGGGTATATGGTAAACAAGGTATGACCCTGAGGTGACGGTGGAGGCTACATGAGCTCCATAGAGTTACATATTTGTTGTAAATGGTATTACTTTGTGTTTCATTACGTCAGATAAAGTGACTTGCTCACAATCTGTGTGCAGATTTCTTTTTCTCCAAGCGCTTGTAAATTAAGGGCGTAAACTCCTAATTTCGCCTCACTGGTGATCTGTATGTCTGACTTTGGGTCAGAATGAAAACAGCTACAACAACACCCCTTCTCATAATTGCAGCTTTTCAAATCCCTGCTTTTGGTCAGCTTTGACCTATACACCCCTTCTCATATTTGCAGGACTAAACGTTAATTATGGTTGCTGCTACGCCACCTTCACCTACAGGCAAATTTAGCCCTGTATCTATACTTACTCATTCATACAACAGTCGGGCTGATGAAGGTCCAACTGGGACCGAAACGTCCTCTGCTTTTGTGACTGCCTATATAAAAAATCTGGATTTCCTTTTCATAAGTTGAGTGCCAAGTTTCTTACTTCTTTCTTTCTTGCTTGTCTAATGTTGTGACGGCAGACTGGGAGAAACAGTGCCGGGTGGGGACCGAGTACGTTGTTACAGTCACCACCATCAGGTTGCGGAAAGCGTCCGTTTTTCACAAGCCTACAATGCAACATTTCGAGTGCAAGCAAATGAGAAATTTGTGAATTTAGTACTGTGGCCTGTGGGGAGTTGGCTGCGTCTTTCCGCTTACGGTCCAATTACTAGGATTTGGACAACTGAAGGCGGCGCTGGGACAAGGATGTGGACGTGCTTGATGATGGTGCAATTTGACTGTGGTCAATGACAGGTGCAGGGCAGAAGGAATCTTCGCATGCATCATAGACAAGGGATTGGCTTGCATGCGCAACAGTGGAAGAAGCAGTGGTATCACCCGCAGACACTGTTCATGGAGCCTGGTGTTCAACCAGCAGTCGGTTGCTTTGCTGCCATGTTCCTGATTATGCTGGTGGTGGTATGGCTAGTAGTTTTACTACCCCTGCAGATGCGGTCATGGCCGGTGGTGCAAATGTTTTGGTGTTATCGGCAGAGTCTTTAAAAAACAAGAACACTGGTAGGGGGACATTCATTATCTCAATCTACCACACCACCTCCTCACCTAGACACCTGTCTTTTGTTGTTCCACAAGTCTCTGTTCTAGGACTCCTACTCTTCTCATCTACACCTTCGGCCTGGGCAGGCTGATGTAATGGCACGGTTTACAATATCATCACTACGCCGATGACCCGCAGATCTACCTATCTGTACCTGACATCACCTCCTTACTGACCAAAATCACACGCCTTCCCACCTAATCATCCTTCTTTTCTGCTAACTTTCAAAAAGTGGACATGGACAAATCATAATACATCATTTGTCAAGCATCTCACGCTGAGTACACCAGAGAGCTGTGTATGCCTCATTCGGTACCACTTTAGTAAGAGATAAACTTTGCCCTGGAGAAAATGATTCTCCTGACATTCACTGCCTTTTTGGAACATTTTTTGCAGCTATGATCTTCATCTTCTTGGTGTGGATGTCGAAATATTCTAAGTCGTCATCAATACCATCATCATCCACATGTTGTAAAGAGGAAATCAGGTTTTTCAAAGGGTCATGGTTAGAGATGAGCGACTTTGCCTTTTTCAGGGTCGAGTTGGGTTTCATGAAACCCGACTTTCTCAAAAGTCGGGTCAAACGAAATCGGCCGACTATAGGGAAAAGTCGGAGGCCGACTGAAACATGAAACCCAATGCAAGTCAATGGGGAAGCAAAGTCGGCGGGGAGTGGAGGACAGTAAACACACCTACAGTGCCCATTTCAATGCCAAAAACATCAATTATTATTACTGAAGCTTGTCAACCTTAATTTACTTCATAATAATAGTTATGCATTGAAAACAGGGGGTTATTTGGCTAAAGTTGTGGGGGGGTAGGACTGGCTCCAGGTTTTCGTGTGCCCTGGGCCAAAGAGTGTCAGTGCGCCCCTTTAACACATACCACAACTCATGATGATCCGATACGGCACAGAAATATAGGTATAGTACAATGACAAATATTTCACTGCTTACATGACATGACTGATCTATTTTAAATTGTACAATAGCTCACAAAAAGGACAGTATATTACTCCATACAGTATTATGGCCACCACATGGTGCGCCATACAGAATAATGAGCCCCATATATTTCTCCATACAGAATAATTGGCCACATATAATGTTCCATACAGTATATGATGAGTTCCACATAATGCTACAGTATATGATGGTCCCCATGGACGATGCTCCAGTGTGTTATGGGCCAAAATAATGCTCCACATATAATGAGCTCCATTTCTAATGCGCCAGTGTATAATGGGCACCCGTAAATGCTGCTCCAGTGTCTGATGTCCCCCATCTGGAATGCTCCAGTATATGATGGGCCTCATGGATGATGCTCCAGTGTATGATGGGCCCTAATAATGATCCATATATAATGGGCTCCATTTCTAATGCTCCAGTGTCTAATGGGCCCTGTAAATGCTGCTCCAGTGTCTGATGTCCCCCATTTGGAATGCTCGAGTATATCATGGGCCTCATGGATGATGCTCCAGTGTCTTATGGGCCCTAATAATGCTCCATATATAATGGGCCCCATTTCTAATGCTCCAGTGTATCATATGCCCCATAGATGCTGCTCCAGTGTCTGATCTGCCCCATTTGGAATGCTCCAGTATATGATGGGCCTCATGAATGACGCTCCAGTGTATGATGGGCCTCATGGATGATGCTCCAGTGTCTTATGGGCCCTAATAATGCTCCATATATAATGGGCCCCATTTCTAATGCTCCAGTGTATCATGTGCACCATAGATGCTGCTCCAGTGTCTGATCCGCCCCATTTGGAATGCTCCAGTATATGATGGGCCTCATGGATTATGCTCCAGTGTATGATGGGCCTCATGGATGATGCTCCAGTGTCTTATGGGCCCTAATAATGCTCCATATATAATGGGCCCCATTTCTAATGCTCCAGTGTATGATGTGCACCATAGATGCTGCTTCAGTGTCTGATCTGTCCCATTTGGAATGCTCCAGTATATGATGGGCCTCATGGATTATGCTCCAGTGTATGATGGGCCTCATGGATGATGCTCCAGTGTCCTATGGGCACTAATAATGCTCCATATATAATGGGCCCCATTTCTAACGCTCCAGTGTATCATGTGCCCCATAGATGATGCTCCAGTGTCTGATCTGCCCCATTTAGAATGCTCCAGTATATGATGAGCCTCATGGATGATGCTCCAGTGTATGATGCCCCCCATTTTGAATGCTCCAGTATATGATGGGCCACATTTTTAATTAACCCAGGCATGGTATGTGAAAAGAGCTCCATGGAGTAATCTGAAGTGTGTGCTGCCGCATCCTTCACTTTTGGTGTGGGTGAAGGACACAAGGAAAGTGGTTGCTCCTGACCAGAAGCCTGCACTTACGACTCAGTGCTTGCATTTTTTAAACTTCAGAAGAGGATGTGATAGAGCTGGAGGCTGTTTCAGCAATGTAAGCCAAAAACAGTTCCTGATGCTCTGTCTTTAAAAGCAGTCTACCTACTCCCAGAAAATGGAGCCTTACAGGCCTTACAGAGCTACACCATGATGCAGGCTCAACACCTCCTGCCTTAGCTGCTATTGTGTTTTTGGGACTACCAGCAGATGCACCACCACCACCATCAGTACCAGGTGGCCCCCCACGCCCACGTCCATGTCCTCTTCCACCATACTTTCTCATGTTTTAGAAAATTGACCCAAAATACCAGCAGATATATGGTACTGTATCAGAAGCGTACAGCTCTATACAGTCTAGGGATAACAGTAAATCTCCATATATATTTCATGAGTCATACACAGACGCTCACAGGCTCAGTATGGATTACCCAATAAAATAAAAAGGTGAAAAAGGGTACAGTATCACCAGATACAAGGTATATATAGTATAGTGTAAACATTCTGAATCTCCGTATACATTTCAGGAGGCAGACACAAACGCTCTCAGGCCCAGTATGGATTACATAAGAATATGAAAAGCTGTAAATGGGTAATGTAGCACAAGCGTACAGCTGTATACAGTGTTGGCTAAATTTGAAATCTCGGTATATATTTTCGGGGTCACCCTCAGACACTCACTCAGTCTGGGTTTGGCCATAATAAAAAATGTTGTAAAAAAGGTACTGGATAACAAGATAGCAAGTATATATATTATAGGGTACAATTGAAATCTCCGTACGCATAGTCCCGTAGTCAGTCTCAGATGCTTACTCAGTATGGATTTGACCGTAATACTAAATGTCGAGCAAAGGTACTGTATAACAAGATACAAGCTGTATCGAGTATAGGGTAAAAATCCCTCCAGATAGAAACTGCATATAGTCAACTAGGCATATCGATTGCAGGGGGAGCCTGTGGAAATGCCCGACGCGTGTCGCCACACCAAGGAGGCTTCGTCAGGGGCAAGTGGTTATACCCAGAACATATCCTATATAAGTATTCCACAAATTAGCAAATAGATAGAATGCAGCTACAGTGTTACCTCGTTACACACATGCCTTCAGAAGCGGGCATTACACCTGGCGAATAATCTGACTGTGCAGGCGTCAACTGCTCTCAGACCTGCGCGTCCAATACATTTCCGGGGTCTACCTGATTTTGCCTCTATGCACGTGTGATGTTTACGTGCTCCCAGTTTACTCTCTGAGGACTTGCTGCCGCTTCTGAAGGCATGTGTGTAACGAAGTAACACTGCAGCTGCATTCTATCTATTTGCTAATTTGTGGAATACTTATATAGGATATGTTCTGGGCATAACCACTTGCCCCTGACAAAGCCTCCTTGGTGTGGCGACACGTGTCGGGCATTTCCACAAGCTCCCCCTGCAATCGATATGCCTAGTTGACTATATGCAGTTTCTATCTGGAGGGATTGGAATTTGTGATATTCATGCGGTTTTCTGTATATACATCTTTGGTGATTACTGTATCTTGCATTCTGTGGGATGGTTTTCCCTCCCTCCTTGTGATTTCCTATAGGATTTCACACAGTGATTGTAGCTATTGAGGCATATTTATGGTCGCACATTTACACTTTACTTTATCTTGTTGGTGACTAATGAATGGGTATTGTCTTATTATTATTTTTTCCTAAATGGAGTTGATTTATTATGCCCATATTTAACTATTTATAGGTATTGAGCTATTATTATTGACTCTTATATGTATTGTTCTGCTCAAATATCTCTCTGCGATGTGAACCAACATTAACTATTTGTATGCATCATTTGTTTTTCTCTGGGGGAGTTTTCTAGCCTTATTCAGGGCTAGCAGGGTTTACTGTCATAGCCATGACTTTTTAAATGTTTTAATGGGTTATATCCTTTTTTATATCCAATAAAATGATTTTGTTTATTTAGGTAATCTTGGCTTCAGTCTGTAGCTTTTCTCTTTTCTTATGGTTGTTGTTTTACAGACTTCTTGTGTATCCCTTATATGTGGTGCCCTCTAATTTTTCTATATTAAATGGTAGCCATTGATCATATGAAGGTAGAGGCCAGTTGGGCAGGGCATAGCTACATCTTAACCATCATCGATCAATACACTAAATTTATAGTGGCCGTCCCTGTGAAGGATTTAACTGCCCAGACTACACAGCGGTGGAGCAGGGAGAGGTAAGTATTGCAACTTGCAAGTGCTGTGGCCATGACCAAGCAGGGGGGGCACAGTTGTGGTCGACGGTACTGGCACAGGGCCCCTCATAGTACGCTGGTGTGTCTGACGGCGAGTGGGCACCCCCACCGTCAGAGACACTGTATTGTACCATGAGGGGCCCTGTGCCAGTGCCGTCGGCCATCTGTGGGCCCATCCACCTATTCAGAGCAATGGCACTTGCCCGGGTGCGCCAGGTGTTGACCCCAGCCATTGGGGGGGTGGGCAGCCCACTTAGAGAGGTTTAAAAAATGGCATATGTTGATGTGTTGGCTGGACATTCAGCTGCTGCAAAGGGCGGAATTGGGCAAGGCTGAGGAAGAGGACAAAAGCGAGGCAGTTTTCTGGCAAGCTATGTGTCATCAGGGGAAGGTGGGACAAAATCCTTTGAAACCCATGCATGGTTCATTTTAATGAAGGTTAGATCATCAACATTTTGGGTAGACAGACGGGTCCTTTTTTCTGTCAGGATTGATCCAGCAGCACTGAAGACTCTTTCAGATAACACACTAGCAGCAGGGCAAGCGAGCTCCTGTAAGGCATATTGTGCCAATTCAGGCCAGGCATCCAGTTTAGAGGCCCAATAGTCAAAGAGGAATGACCTGTGAGGGAGAACATCGATATGGGAGAAGTAGTTTGCAACCATAGTTGACAACTGCTGTCTCCTATCACTTTTAATCGATGCAGTATTAGCTGTCGCGTGAGCGGTACTCGAGAAATCATTCCACAACATGGTCATTAAACCCCTGTCTCCAACGCCACTTTGGCTGTGTGCACCATGAACTCCTCTTCCATTGTGCCCACTACGGCTCGTGGGAAAACCAGCACCACTGCTGTGTGCTGGGAAAGTCTCAAACAAACGGTTTACCAGAGTTGCTTGTTTGTTAGCCAATATTATCTCTAGGTTCTCCTGTGGCATGATGTTGTGTAATTTGCCTTTGTAGCGTGGATCGAGGATGCTGGCCAGCCAGTAGTCGTCATCCCTCATCATTTTGGCAATGCGGGGGTCCCTTTTTAGGATCCGCAAGGCATAATCACACATGTGGGCCAATGTTCCAGGTGTCAATGATGCACTGCCAGTGGTGGGTGGAGGAGCACTTTCTGGCAAATCCACATCCCTACAGTCACGCACAAACATGTACCTGACCTTGGAACGCCAACTTTTTCTCTTGCCTCCTGAGAAGCATCCTCCTGCCCAAAATAATCATCCGCCTCATCCTCCTCCTCTTCCTCCACCTCGTCCAGGACATTTCCCTGACCAGACAATGGCTGACTCTCATCAAGGCTTCCCTCCTCCTCCTCCGCTGCAGACGCCTGATCCTTAATGTGTGTCAAAGTTTGCATGAGCAGACGCATAAGTGGGATGCTCATGCTTATGATGGCATCGTCTACGCTTACCAGCCGTGTGCATTCCTCAAAACACTGAAGGACTTTACAGATGTCTTTCAGCTTTGACCACTGCACACCCGACAATTCCATGTCTTCCCTCAAACTGCCTGCCTGTGTATCCTCCCACAAATGCATAACAGCCAGCCTCTGTTCGCACAGCCTCTTAACCATGTGCAGGGTGGAGTTCCACCTTGTTGCAATGTCTATGATTAGGCGGTGCTTGGGGAGGTGGAGCAATCACTGTAGCTTCTGCATACGAGTGGAGTGGACATTTGAGAGACGGATGTGCGAGCACTGTCTTCGCACCTTACGGAGCAGGGATGTTAACTCCGGATAATTATTAAGGAAGCACTGCACCACCAGGTTCAAAGTGTGAGCCAGGCAAGGTATGTGTGTGAGTTTTGCACGGGCTATGGCTGCCACAAAATTACAGCCGTTATCACTGACTACCTTGCCTGCCTCAAGATGTAGACTGACCAGCCATGACTCAGTTTGTTGCTGCAAGTAGTCGGCCAATACCTCCGCGGTGTGTCTGTTGTTGCCCAAAGACATCATCTTTAACACAGCCTGCTGACGCTTACCATTAGCTGTTCGATAGTGGGACAACTCATGTGCAACACTGCCATCTGCGGATGGAGTGCTCGTGCGACTGCGCTCTGTGGAAGAGCTTTCGCTGAGAGAGGAGGAGGAGGATCGAAAGCCTACAGCCAACTGTTTCCTATACCGTGGGCTAGGCAGCACTGTTCCACCGCCGCTGTCCCCAGTGGAGTCTGCATCCACCACATTAACCCAGTGTGAAGTGATGGACACGTATCGGCCCTTGCCATGCCTACTGGTCCATGCATCTGTTGTGATGTGCACCTTTCCACTCACTGACTGTTTTAGTGCATGGCCAATGCGGTCTTTCACATGCCGGTGGAGGGCAGGGATGGCTTTTTGAGAAAATAAGTGCCGACTGGGTAGGTCATAGTATGGGACAGCGTAGGCCATGAGGTCGCGGAAAGCTTCGCTTTCAACCAAATGGTAGGGCATCATCTCTAATGAGATTAATTTGGCAATGTAGGCATTTAAAGTTTACGTGGATGAGAGGATGAGTACTTTCTTGTCCTACTCAGAGAGTCTGGCAAGGTGAGCTGGACTGGAGACCTGCATATGGGGGAAGTAGCGGTGGACCGGACGGAGTGAGAGGGGTTAGTGATGGTATTGGTGGTGATGGCCTAGATTCAGTGTTGTGTTGCAAAACCATTGTGATTCTCTGAGTGCTTTGGCCTTGCGACGACACCTCCACATTTAGTGCTGGTCGTGTGCTTAACGGTGGCAGTGGTCTTACAGTGGGGGAAGCGATGGAGCATCGCTGGCTACCTTCAGTCGGAGCAGGTGCACATGTGCTACCTGAGGTTTTGTAGTCCGTCCACGCTTGCAAGGGCATGTTGATTAAATGTCTAAGCATGCAACAGGTATTCAAATTTCTGAGTTGTTTACCTTGGCTAAAGGTCCTTCCGCACTTCTTACAGGTAACCTTTGCCTCATCAGTAGGATTTTGGACAAAGAAGTGCCACACTGCAGTCTTCCTACTATTGTATACATTTTCTGGCCTTGCACGCTGTGCTAAGTTGACCATCTGGCCAAGCTGTCCTGCAACACTTTTAGTTTTTGTTCCACATATTTGGACAGCTACGGGCCTGGCAGATAACCGCTGCAGCGATGTCAATGCCTGCTGTGGATCCTTCTCAGTATCTGAACTATTGCCAGCGCCACCCTCCTCCCCCAATGGATGCCAATCTGGGTCAAGAACTGGGTCATCCATCACCTCCTCTTCAAAGTCATCTGCATCTTCCTCTTTACCTTCCTCTGTGTCACCATGTAAGGTGGTATAGTATGCGGGAAGGGGCACCTGAGTTTCATCAGGGTCAGATTCTGGCTCAATAGACTGCGAGGGCAATGTAGTGCTCTGGGTCAATTTACCAGCAGAATCATCTAGCAGTGGCTGTGCATCAGTGCACTCCGTCGGATTCATCTTGGACTGGGTAATTCTGGATTTGACTGGATAACCCAGGCATGGTATGTGAAAAGAGCTCCATAGAGTAATCTGAAGTGTGGGCTGCCACATCCTTAACTTTTGGTGGGGGTGAAGGACACAAGGAAAGGTGATTTTCCTAACCAGAACCTTGCACTGATGAGTCTGGTGACTCCGTGCTTGCAGGTTTCAAACGTTCAGAAGAGGAGGCAATAGAGCTGGTGGCTGTTTCGGCAATGTACGCCAAAACCTGTTCCTGATGCTCCGGCTTTAAAAGAGGTTTTCCTACTCCAAGATAAGGCAACCTTACAGGCCTTCTTGGGCCAGATGATGATGCAGCCTCAACACCTCCTGCCTTAGCTGCTATTGTGCTTTTGCCAAAACCAGCCGATGCACCACCACCATCAGTACCAGCTGCACCTCCCTGCCCACGTCCGCTGCCTCTTCCTCCATACCTCCTCATGTTTAGGAAAATGTACCAAAAGTACCAGCAGAGACATGGTACTGTATGAGGTGCTTCCAGCTGTGTAAGGTGTATTAAAAAAATTAAATCTACGTATATATTTTGTTAGTCACAGACGCTCCCACAGTATGTATTGGACCATAATCCAACAAGAAGATATTCGGAACTGTATCAGAAGTGTACAGCTGTATAAGTTTTTTGTGCAACTAACAATCTCCGTATATGTATTTACGGAGTGTCACACACACACGCTGACTCTGTATAGATGTGACTGTAAAGCGTACGGCAGATATACAATACTGTTTGAGAATCGGACAGCTCTATACGGTGTGTGTAAGGAAAATTGTCAATCTCCGTCTATTTGTATAGGGACTGACACATGCTGTCTCTATCTAGTTTTGACCGTATACAAAACTGTTTGAAAGCAGACAGCACTCTGAGGTGTAGGTCTGGAAAAACTCCTCGGCTTTTTTTTCCAGAGTCACACACAGATAGCTTCTATTTGTCCGTGATACAAGGCGGTACATTGTAATGTGTGAGGAGCGTACACCGCTATACGGTGTTTGTATGGAAAATTGTCAATCTCTGTCTATTTGTATAGGGAATGGCACACGCTGTCTCTGTCTAGTTTTGACTGTGATCAAACAGCAGATATACGAAACTATTTGAAAAGCGGACAGCACTCTAAGGTGTAGGTCTGGAAAAACGGAAAAACTCCTCTGCTTTTTTTTCCAGAGTCACACACAGATAGCTTCTATTTGTTCGTGATACAAGGCGGTACACGGTAGTGTGTGAGGAGCGTACACCGCTATAAGGTGTGAGAAAAAATGAACGCTCAGTAACTCACCAGGACAAAATAATAAAAGTTGGAGTGCTTTTAAAAAAGGAGTTTGAACAGTAGTGTTCACACAGCAATGCAGCTAGCAGGTAGCCTTAAAAGGCAGCCTAATCACCACCAGCGCTGCTGCACACAACAAAAATCCTCCCATTTCACTGCACACTAACTATACAGTGAAAAGCGCTATCAGCGGAAGCAGTTTTTTTTCTTCTTCCCTGCCTAACGCTCTCCCTATTCAGAATCAGAATCAGCAGCAGCACCTCTCCCTATGGTAAGCTCGCCAGAAGTAAGATGGCGGTCGGCGGTCACAGCCTTTTATACCCACTGTGACGCCACACAAAGCCAGCCAATCACTTCAGTGCCCTCCTCTAAGATGGTGGTGGCCGCTGCCCATGTCATCGCGTTGCCCACAGTGTGCGTCCTCCATCATTGGCTGTGAAAAGGCGCTGGAAGCAGTATTTGAAACGCGACTTTGGTGCTCTGATCGGCGACCTCATGGCCGAAACCCGACTTTAGCTAAAGTTGGCTATTTTTGAATTTGACCGACCCATTTCGCTCAACTCTAGTCATGGTTATTTTCATTTTGTGGCATTCTCAGACAATTAATTTTAGAATGTGACATTTGAATATTATTGGTAATATGTATGGGTGAAGATGAAGAAGCTTGTTGCCACGGGTGTGTTTATAGTTACGGACGGTGCACTTCTCTTTAAACTTAGTTTTTCACGAGCATCCATCAGTTTGTTTGGTTTTCCTCCTACATTGTTCTGCTTTCTATAATTCAGCATCTCACGAACATGTTGCACTTTGCCCTTTATACAGACACATGCGTGTTTGGCAACATATTTTGGATGGGCATTTCTTAGAACGAATCTCGCACGCGCATCTGGTACACCGATCTTATGACGAGCTTGAAACCGATTATGGTAGCTAAACAGCGAATCATTGTTGGCTGTATTCTGGATCTCACACCTCACAGGCCTTCTTCCACATCTCATCATCAGCCGCCACTAGATCACCAGCGTTTACGTGTTCCGTGATGCTACACCCAGTGTCGAAATCCTAACAAGGGTGGGGGTTTTTGCTGGGCGTAAAATATGGAAAAGGTGGAGGTGTACCCCACAGGGGAAAATTTTTGTCAGCCCAATACACTTAGTGTATGGGCATTACAAGTCTAGGAGACCCACTCCTTTTTAATGGGACATTTTTTGTTAAGAGGCTGTCCTCCATGATTCTTCCAAGGGGCAATTGGGGTTATTGAGGTGCATATGACTGGGCAGGTCTTGCAGTCAATGGATAAGAAAACAGAATGGGAGTACAAAATGAATAATGTGAAGTGTATTTTCCTGTGCCCATCCAGTACCTGGGTTCAAAGGCATATTGGGGTGCAGATGACTTGGCAGCAGGGCAGGCCTTGCTGTCAATGCTTAAGAAAAGACTATGGAAGTACAAAATGAATAATGTGAAGTAGATTTTCCTGTGCTCATCCAGTATGTGGGTTCAAAGGCTTATTGGGGTGCATATGACTTGGTAGCAGGGCAGGTCTTGCAGTCAGTGCATAAGAAAACAGAATGGGAGAACAAAATGAATAATGTGAAGTGGATTTTCCTGGGCCCATTCAGTACTTGAGTTCAAAGGCAAATTGGGGTGAATGTGACTTTGCAGTAGGGCAGGCCTTGCAGATAATGCCTAAGAAAAGAGTTTGGGATTATGAAATGAATAATGTGAAGTGGATTTTCTGGTGGCCATCCAGTAGGTGGCTTGACAAGCTTATTGGGGCAAGTCAGGCTTTGCATTCAATGCAACAATTTTTCTGGAAGCCCTCCTGGACCCTTCGTGAAAGGGGTTTTGGGGTGCGTCGTAATTCTTGGCAGCCCATCCACTCACTGCACAGGCAATAACAGTCTACTGTTTAATAATGGCCCTTTAAGAAGAGTAATGCCACTTTACGCCCTGGTAAAAATAGGCTCTGTGACTTTAAGAGTCCTTCCTTCATAAATGAAACAAGATGGGTCTGCTTATGTGTCACACATCACATGGCCAGCTAGGGCTCTTAAATAGAGTTGAGCGACTTTTGGTTTTTTAGGGTCGCGTTTTGTTTCGTGAAACCCGACTTTTCCAAAAGTCGGGTCGAGCAAGATCGTCCGATTATAGGGAAAAGTCGGGGTCGTCCCGAAACACGAAACCCAATGTAAGTCAATGGGGAATAAAAGTCGGCAGTGAGAGGAGGACAGGAAACACACCTACAGTGCCCATTTGAATGCCAAAAGCATCAATTCTTCTTACTTAAGCTTGTCAACCTTAATTAACTTCATAATACAAGTTACGCACTGAAAAATGGGGGTTATTTGGCTAAAGCTGTGGGGGGGGGAGGGCTGGCTGCAGGTTTTCATGTGCCCTGGGCGAAAGAGCGCCCCTTTAACACATACCACAACTCATCATGCTCCGATACGGCAGAGAAATAGCGGTATAGTACAATGAAAAATACCTCACTTTTTACATCTCATGAAGAGGCCCATCTATTTCTCCATACAGAATCATTGGTCCCATATAATGTTTGAAACAGTATATGATGAGCTCCACATAATGCTACAGTATATGTTGGTCCCCATGGATGAAGCTCCACTGTCTTATGGGCCCAAATAATGCTCCAAACATAATGGGCCCCATTTCTAATGCTCTAGTGTATAATGGGCCCTGTAAATGCTGCTCCAGTGTCTGATGTCCACCTTTGGACTGTTCCAGTGTATGGTGGGCCCCATCTATCATTCTCCAGAGTATAGTGCTCCCCAAAAATTGCTGTCCCAACATTGAAAACAGTCAAATAAGTCTCCTCGCTAGGGAATCCCTGTACTTGTCTGGACTCCTTGTCGTCCCCATCTTCCATCTCACTGCACAGTATTTCAACTTTGCAAGTGCTGTGATCCTGAGCAAGCAGGGGGGGCCCACTCGTTGGCGATGGCACTGGCACAGGGCCCCTGATAGTACGGTGGTGTGTCTGATGGCGGGTGGGCCGAACCTGCACTTTCATCTGCAGCTTCCTCTTTGTCACCGTGTAAGATGGAACTGTATATGGGAAGGGTAACCTGAGTTTCATCAGGGTCAGATTCAGGTCGTGTAGCGTGCGAGGGGAATGTAGTGGTCTGGGTCAATGTACCAGCAGATTCATCGAGCAGTGGCTGGGCATCAGTGCACTTGTGTTGCCCCCAGGAGTACGGTCGCCACAGTGGCATTACCTTCTTCCTAGGGAGTGTGATGTCATGCTTGGGAGCAACGAAGGATCTCTCTAGCAGGTTAACTGATTGGGCGGCGTTATTCCCACGAGTCATGACCCTCCAAACAGCGTTCATGAAGGCAAAGTGTTTGTTTTATGTGGGCAGTATGGTTGCAAAGCTGAACCTTAAAGGAATGTCCAGAAGGGCACCACCAGGAGTGGAGCCTACGGTTAAATTCGACTCCACCTGGGAAACCTCAACCATGCCAGCTACAGAACAGATGCACACATTGCAAGCTTAATTCCGTTAACGAACGAGACTCCGTCATGCCCCGCGGTCCGAGTCCAGCTTACTGTGAGGCTCTGGCACATGAGATTGGCCAATAACTGGTGTGTCATGCCCTTACATGTCCGTGGCTGCATGTGCGCTACACTGAAAAGGCCAGCGTTTGTCGCTTACAGGTGCAGATAACCCGCTGAACAACGTTAGTGATGGAGATCACTGATTACAATTATTACCCGCGAACAATGATTTCCCAGTAAGTGCAGGTCAACCGTAGTTCCGGAATTAGGCCTAACCGTCATTCCTGAAAAAATGAAAAACTTACGTGTGCAAACCACAGGTGCTGTAGCTTGCTTAACAGCTTGCCAGCCGTTCTCACGCCCAGTATGGATTACACGTGATTGCACAAAGGTGAGAAAGGGTACCGTATCCCTAGATAACATGTATGGATAGCGTACACATTCAAAATATATGTCTCAGGAGGCAGGCTCAGACGGTGTCAGGCCCAGTATGGATTGCACGTGATTGCACAAAGGTTAGAAAGGGTACCGTTTCCCCAGATAACATGTATGGATAGCGTACACATTCAAAATATATGTCTCAGGAGGCAGGCTCAGACGGTGTCAGGCCCAGTATGGATTGCACGTGATTGCACAAAGGTTAGAAAGGGTACCGTTTCCCCAGATAACATGTATGGATAGCGTACACATTCAAAATATATGTCTCAGGAGGCAGGCTCAGACGGTGTTAGGCCCAGTATGGATTGCACGTGATTGCACAAAGGTTAGAAAGGGTACCGTATCCCCAGATAACATGTATGGATAGCGTACACATTCAAAATATATGTCTCAGGAGGCAGGCTCAGACGGTGTTAGGCCCAGTATGGATTGCACGTGATTGCACAAAGGTTAGAAAGGGTACCGTATCCCCAGATAACATGTATGGATAGCGTACACATTCAAAATATATGTCTCAGGAGGCAGGCTCAGACGGTGTCAGGCCCAGTATGGATTGCACGTGATTGCACAAAGGTTAGAAAGGGTACCGTTTCCCCAGATAACATGTATGGATAGCGTACACATTCAAAATACACTCACTGGCCACTTTATTAGGTACACCTGTCCAACTGTGTGTTAAGACTTAATTTCTAATCAGCCAATCACATGGTGGCAACTCAGTGCATTTAGGCATGTAGACATGGTCAAGACAATCTCCTGCAGTTCAAACCGAGCATCAGTATGGGGAAGAAAGGTGATTTGAGTGCCTTTGAACGTGGCATGATTGTTGGTGCCAGAAGGGCTGGTCTGAGAATTTCAGAAACTGCTGATCTACTGGGATTTTCACGCACAACCATCTCTAGGGTTTACAGAGAATGGTCCGAAAAAGAAAAAAAATCCAGTGAGCGGCAGTTCTGTGGCCGGAAATGCCTTGTTGATGCCAGAGGTCAGAGGAGAATGGGCATACTGGTTCGAGCTGATAGAAAGGCAACAGTGACTCAAATTGCCACCCGTTACAACCAAGGTAGGCAGAAGAGCATCTCTGAACGCACAGTGCGTCGAACTTTGAGGCAGATGGGCTACAGCAGCAGAAGACCACACTGGGTACCACTCCTCTCAGCTAAGAACAGGAAACTGAGGCTACAATTTGCACAAGCTCATCGAAATTGGACAGTAGAAGATTGGAAAAACGTTGCCTGGTCTGATGAGTCTCGATTTCTGCTGCGACATTCGGATGGTAGGGTCAGAATTTGGCGTAAACAACATGAAAGCATGGATCCATCCTGCCTTGTATCAACGGTTCAGGCTGGTGGTGGTGGTGTCATGGTGTGGGGAATTTTTTCTTGGCACTCTTTGGGCCCCTTGGTACCAATTGAGCATCGTTGCAACGCCACAGCCTACCTGAGTATTGTTGCTGACCATGTCCATCCCTTTATGACCACAATGTACCCAACATCTGATGGCTACTTTCAGCAGGATAATGCGCCATGTCATAAAGCTCGAATCATCTCAGATTGGTTTCTTGAACATGACAATGAGTTCACTGTACTCAAATGGCCTCCTCAGTCACCAGATCTCAATCCAATAGAGCATCTTTGGGATGTGGTGGAACGGGAGATTCGCATCAGGGATGTGCAGCCGACAAATCTGCGCCAACTGTGTGATGCCATCATGTCAATATGGTCCAAAATCTCTGAGGAATGCTTCCAGCACCTTGTTGAATCTCTGCCACGAAGAATTGAGGCAGTTCTGAAGGCAAAAGGGGGTCCAACCCGTTACTAGCATGGTGTACCTAATAAAGTGGCCAGTGAGTGTATATGTCTCAGGAGGCAGGCTCAGACGGTCTCAGGCCCAGTATGGATTGCACGTGATTGCACAAAGGTTAGAAAGGGTACCGTTTCCCCAGATAACATGTATGGATAGCATACACATTCAAAATATATGTCTCAGGAGGCAGGCTCAGACGGTGTCAGGCCCAGTATCGATTGCACCTGTTTGCACAAAGGTTAGAAAGGGTACCGTTTCCCCAGATAACATGTATGGATAGCGTACACATTCAAAATATATGTCTCAGGAGGCAGGCTCAGACGGTGTTAGGCCCAGTATGGATTGCACGTGATTGCACAAAGGTTAGAAAGGGTACCGTATCCCCAGATAACATGTATGGATAGCGTACACATTCAAAATATATGTCTCAGGAGGCAGGCTCAGACGGTGTCAGGCCCAGTATGGATTGCACGTGATTGCACAAAGGTTAGAAAGGGTACCGTATCCCCAGATAACATGTATGGATAGCGTACACATTCAAAATATATGTCTCAGGAGGCAGGCTCAGACGGTGTCAGGCCCAGTATGGATTGCACGTGATTGCACAAAGGTTAGAAAGGGTACCGTATCCCCAGATAACATGTATGGATAGCGTACACATTCAAAATATATGTCTATACATCAGGAGGCAGGCTCAGACGGTGTCAGGCACAGTATGGATTTGACGGCCCAGATTACACAGCGGAGGAGCAGGGAGAGGTAAAGATTGCAAATGCTGGGGCTCTGCCCAAGCAAGGGGGGCCCACTCGTGGGCGTCGGTACTGGCACTGGGCCCCTCATAGTACAGCGGTGTGTCTGACGGCGGGTGTGCACCACCACCGTCAGAGACACTTGATTGCACTATGAGGGACCCTGTGCCAGTGCCCGCGCCCAAGAGTCGGCCTACCCACCTGTCCAGGGCAACGGAACTCACACGGTGTCGTGCGCTAGGTGGTGACCCCGGCCATGGGGGGGAGGCAGCACAGTTAGGGAGTTTTAGAAAGTGGCATATGTTGATGTTGGACATTCAGCTGATGCAAAAGGCGAAATAGGTCAAGTCCCAGGAAGAGGTGGACCAAAGCAAGCCATTTTTCTGTCACCCTATGTGTCATCAGGGGAAGGTGGGACAAAATCCTTGGAAACCCATGCGTGGTTCATTTTAATGAAGGTTAGATCATCCACATTTTGGGTTGACAGACGGGTCCTTTTTTCTGTCAGGATTGATCCAGCTGCACTGAAGACTCTTTCCGATAGCACACTTGCAGCTGGGCAAGCGAGCTCCTGTAAGGCATATTGTGCCAATTCAGGCCAGGTGTCCAGTTTAGCGGCCCAATAGTCAAAGGGGAATGACCTGTGTGGGAGAACATCGATATGGGAGGAAAAGTAGTTTGTAACCATAGTTGACAACTGCTGTCTCCTGTCACTTTCCATCGATGCAGTATTACCAGTTGTGTGAGCGGTATTTGAAAAATCAGTCCACAACATTGTCATGAAACCCCTGTCTCCAACGCCACTTCTGCTGTGTGCACCACGAACACCTCTGCCAAGCTGCCCCCGGCCCGTACGGCTCGTGTGAGAACCATCACCACTGCTGTGTGCTGGGAATGCCTCAAGCAACCGATTTACCAGAGTTGCTTGTTTATTAGCCAATATTAGGTCAAGGTTCTCCTGTGGCATGATGTTTTGTAATTTGCCTTTATAGCGTGGATCCAGGATGCTGGCCAACCAGTAGTCGTCATCGTTCATCATTTTGGCAATGCGGGGGTCCCTTTTTAGGATCCGCAAGGCATAATCTGACATGTGGGCCAATGTTCCCAGTGTCAATGATGCACTGCGAGTGCTGGGTGGAGGAGCACTTTCTGGCAAATCCACATCCCTCCAGTCACGCACAAACCCTGTACCAGACCTTGCCACGCCAACATTTTCACTTGCCCCACGAGATGCATCCTCCTCCCCTAAGTAATCATCCCCATCATCATCCTCCTCCTCCTCTTCTTCCTCCACCTCGTCCAGGAGAGGTCCCTGAGCAGACAATGGCTGAATGTCATCAAGGATTCCCTCCTCCTCTTCCTCCTCATCAACATTGGCTGCAGACGCCTGCTCCTTAAGGTGCGTCAAAGTTTGCATGAGCAGACGCATAAGTGGGATGCTCATGCTTAGGATGGCGTCGTCTGCGCTTACCAGCCGTGTGCATTCCTCAAAACACTGAAGGACTTTACAGAGGTCTTTCAGCTTCGACCACTGCACACCTGTCAACTCCATGTCTGCTCTCAAAGTGCCTGGCCGTGTATCCTCCCACAAATGCATTATGGCCTGCCTCTGCTCGCACAGCCGATCCACCATGTGCAGGGTGGAGTTCCACCTTGTTGCAATGTCGATAATGAGGCGGTGGTTGGGAAGGTGGAGCAATCGCTGCAGCTTCTGCATACGAACGGAGAGTACAGGCGACCAGCGGATGTGCGCGCACAGTCTTCGCACCTTCTGGAGCAGGGCTGTTAACTCCGGATAATTTTTGAGGAAGCACTGCACCACCAGGTTCAAGGTGTGAGCCAAGCAAGGTATGTGGCTGAGTTTTGAAAGGGCTATGGCTGCCACAAAATTACGGCCGTTATCACTAACTACCTTGCCTGCCTCAAGATGTACACTGCCCAGCCATGACTCAGTTTGTCGCTTCAAGTACTCGGCCAGCACCTCGGCGGTGTGTCTGTCTCCCAAACACATTATCTGCAACACAGCCTGCTGACACTTTCCACTAGCTGCTCGATAGGGGGACACATCGTGTGCAACAGTGGCAGCTGCAGATGGAGTGCTCGTACGACTGCGCTCTGTGGACGAGCTTTCGCTTCTGGAGGAGGAGGAGGAGGAGGAGGGTCGAACGCCTACAGCCAACTGTTTCCTATACCGTGGGCTAGGCAGCACTGTCCCACCACCGCTGTCCCCTGTGGACCCTGCATCCACCACATTAACCCAGTGCGCAGTGATGGACACGTAACGGCCCTGGCCATGCCGACTGGACCATGCATCAGTTGTGAGGTGCACCTTTCCGCTCACTGACTGCTTGAGTGCATGGACAATGCGGTCTTTCACATGATGGTGGAGGGCTGGGATGGCTTTGCAAGAGAAGAAGTGGCGACTGGGTAGGTCATAGCGTGGTACTGCATAGGCCATGAGTTTGCGGAAAGCTGTGCTTTCCACCAACCGAAAGGGCATCATCTCAAACGAGATTAGTTTGGCAATGTGGGCGTTCAAACCCAGTTTACGCGGATGAGAGACTGAGTACTTTCTTGACCTACTCATAGTGTCTGGGAGGGTGAGCTGGACTTGAGAGCTGCATATGGTGGAAGTAGCGGTGGACAGGGCGGACTGAGAGAGGGTTGATGATGGTGATGGAGTTGGTGTTCTTTCTGATGGCCTAGAATCAGTCTTTCGTTGATATAACAGTGGGATTCCCTGACTGCTGTGGCCTTGCAGCGACACCTCAACATTTGCTGCTGTGCTAACCGGTGGGCTTACAGTGGGGGAAACAATGTAGCGTTGCTGACTACCTTCGTTGTGATCAGTTGCACATGTGGCACTTGAGGTTTGGTGTTGTGTCCACGCTTGCAAGTGCATGCTGGTTAAATGTCTAAGCATGCAACTGGTATTCAAATTTTTCAGATTTTTCCCTCGGCTAAAGGTCTTTGCGCACTTCTTACAGATAACCTTGGCCTGATCATGAGGATTTTGGTCAAAAAAGTGCCACACTGCACTCTTCCTACTTTGGCAGACATTTTGCGGCCTAGCACGCTGTGATCTTTTGACCCTCTGGACAAGCTGTCCAGCAACTCTTTTGATGTTTGGAACCTGTCTTTGGAGTGCTCTGGGCCTGCCAGATAACAGCTGTTGCGATGTCGATGTCTGCTGTGGATGCTCCTCATCTGAGCTATTGGAAGCAGCACCCTCTTCCCCCAATGGATGCCAATCTGGGTCAACAACTGGGTCATCCATCACCTCCTCTTCTATGTCATGTGCACCTTCCTCTGTGTCACCGTGTATGGTGGTATAGTGTGCGGGAAGGGGCACCTGAGTCTCATCAGGGTCAGAATCTGGCTCTGTACACTGCGAGGACAATGTAGTGCTCTGAGTGAATGTACCAGCAGAATCATCCATCAGCGGCTGTGCATCAGTGCACTCCATGTCAGATTCATCTTGGCCTGGGTAATTCACCATTTCACTTGATAATCCAGGCATGGTATGTGAAAACAGCTCCATGGAGTAATCAGTAGTATGGCCTGCGTCATCCTTCAATCTTGGTTGGGGTGAAGGACACAAGGAAAGGTGTGGTTCATGAACATGAGCCTCCAATGACGACTCAGTGCTTTTACTTTTTACAACTGAAGAAGAGGAGGCGATAGAGCTGGAGGCTGAGTCAGCAATGTAAGACAAAACTTTTTCCTGATACTCTGGCTTTAAAAGCGGTTTGCCAACTCCTAGAAAACTAAGCGTTCGAGGCCTTATGTAGCCAGACGATGACACAGGGTCAGCACCTCCTGCATTCGGTCCTATTTTGCTCTTGCCACTACCATCAGATCCACCACCAACACCATCATTGCCAGCTGCCAACCCCCGCCCAATTCCACGGCCTCTTCCACCAGCCTTCCTCATTTTTGGTAGAAATGTAGACAAAATCCAACAAACTATATAGTAATGTAAAACAAGGTACAAGGTGTCAATAGGACAGGGGAGATTTTGAATTTCTGCAGACACTTGTGGACACAGGACACTTTTGGATTGTGTGAGGCCCACTGATATCTGAGCGCTATGTGACAGGCTCGATGGCACAGCTGTGACCAAAGTGACTAGAGGATAAGGGAGATTTTGAATCTCTGCACACACTTTTGGACACTGGACACTTTTGGATTGTGTGAGGCCCAATGAATATCTGAGCGCTATGTGACAGGCTCGATGGCACAGCTGTGACCAAAGTGACTAGAGGATAAGGGAGATTTTGAATCTCTGCACACACTTTTGGACACTGGACACTTTTGGATTGTGTGAGGCCCACTGATATCTGAGCGCTATGTGACAGGCTCGATGGCACAGCTGTGACCAAAGTGACTAGAGGATAAGGGAGATTTTGAATCTCTGCACACACTTTTGGACACTGGACACTTTTGGATTGTGTGAGGCCCACTGATATCTGAGCGCTATGTGACAGGCTCGATGGCACAGCTGTGACCAAAGTGACTAGAGGATAAGGGAGATTTTGAATCTCTGCACACACTTTTGGACACTGGACACTTTTGGATTGTGTGAGGCCCACTGATATCTGAGCGCTATGTGACAGGCTCGATGGCACAGCTGTGACCAAAGTGACTAGAGGATAAGGGAGATTTTGAATCTCTGCACACACTTTTAGACACTGGACACTTTTGGATTGTGTGAGGCCCAATGAATATCTGAGCGCTATGTGACAGGCTCGATGGCACAGCTGTGACCAAAGTGACTAGAGGATAAGGGAGATTTTGAATCTCTGCACACACTTTTGGACACTGGACACTTTTGGATTGTGTGAGGCCCACTGATATCTGAGCGCTATGTGACAGGCTCGATGGCACAGCTGTGACCAAAGTGACTAGAGGATAAGGGAGATTTTGAATCTCTGCACACACTTTTGAACACTGGACACTTTTGGATTGTGTGAGGCCCAATGAATATCTGAGCGCTATGTGACAGGCTCGATGGCACAGCTGTGACCAAAGTGACTAGAGGATAAGGGAGATTTTGAATCTCTGCACACACTTTTGGACACTGGACACTTTTGGATTGTGTGAGGCCCACTGATATCTGAGCGCTATGTGACAGGCTCGATGGCACAGCTGTGACCAAAGTGACTAGAGGATAAGGGAGATTTTGAATCTCTGCACACACTTTTGGACACTGGACACTTTTGGATTGTGTGAGGCCCAATGAATATCTGAGCGCTATGTGACAGGCTCGATGGCACAGCTGTGACCAAAGTGACTAGAGGATAAGGGAGATTTTGAATCTCTGCACACACTTTTGGACACTGGACACTTTTGGATTGTGTGAGGCCCACTGATATCTGAGCGCTATGTGACAGGCTCGATGGCACAGCTGTGACCAAAGTGACTAGAGGATAAGGGAGATTTTGAATCTCTGCACACACTTTTGGACACTGGACACTTTTGGATTGTGTGAGGCCCAATGAATATCTGAGCGCTATGTGACAGGCTCGATGGCACAGCTGTGACCAAAGTGACTAGAGGATAAGGGAGATTTTGAATCTCTGCACACACTTTTGGACACTGGACACTTTTGGATTGTGTGAGGCCCAATGAATATCTGAGCGCTATGTGACAGGCTCGATGGCACAGCTGTGACCAAAGTGACTAGAGGATAAGGGAGATTTTGAATCTCTGCACACACTTTTGGACACTGGACACTTTTGGATTGTGTGAGGCCCACTGATATCTGAGCGCTATGTCACAGGCTCGATGGCACAGCTGTGACAAAAGGGACTAGAGGATAAGGGAGATTGGATTGCTTTTAAAAAAGCAGTTTGCAGAGCAGTGGGTAAACAGCAATGCCAGCCTGTCAGGAAGCCTTAAAAGGCAGCCCAACAACCAACACCACTGATACACCACAATATAGCCTCCCCTTGCACTGCACCCACAGTGACTGGTGTGTTGTGCAGGCCAAATTGCTAGCAGCAGAAGCAGTTTTTTTTCTTCTCAGGACAAAAAAAAAAAATTGGGATTGCTTTTAAAAAAGCAGTTTGCGGAGCAGTGGGTAAACAGCAATGCAGGAATGTCAGGAAGCCTTAGAAGGCAGCCCAACAACCAACACCACTGATACACCACTATATAGCCTCCCCTTGCACTGCACACACAGTGACTGGTGTGTTGTGCAGGCCAAATCGCTAGCAGCAGAAGCAGTTCTTTTGTCTTCTTCCCTGCCTAACGCTCTCCCTACAGAATCAGCAGCAACCTCTCCCTATACTGAGATCGGCAGAAGTAAGATGGCGGTCGGCGTGCACGCCCTTTTATACCCCCTGTGACGCCCACAAAAGCAAGCCAATCACTTGCATGCCCTTCTGAAAGATGGTGGTGACCCCTGCCTATGTCATCACGTTGCCCACAGTGTCCGTGGATCCTGATTGGCTGAAAAAGAGCGCAAAACAAACTTTTGAAACGCGACTTTGGCGCGTAAGTCGCCGACCTCGTGGCCGACCTCATCCTAGGGTCGGGTTTCGTTTCATGAAACCCGACTTTGCCAAAAGTCGGCGACTTTTGAAATTTTTCGACCCGTTTCGCTCAACTCTACTCTTAAATATTACAATGACATTTCCCAGTGAATGCATTTATTTTGGTTGAAAGCAATGTTAAAGTTGAAAAACATTTCAAAAACGCTGCGTCTGAACATAGCCCAAGTGGTGGAGGAACATTTTGGTCTGGGGTTATTTACTTTGCCTTATACACAAGTCATTAACCTGGAAAGGATGTACCTTAACATATTTCCCAGCAAAATCTGTTTTGGTTTCATTTTGGTATGTTTTTTGGTGCACCGGTAAAAATGGCATGAAACTCTGACAACATTGTTTAAAGCTGTGAACTAGAAGTCAGAAATGCTTCCAGGGGCGATCCCCATAATGTCCCTGTGTCACTTGAGCAGTGTTTCCATCATTTTCAGATGTTTTTAGACCTTAAAAGGATCCCCAGGGGAATCGCAGTAAAAATGCTCGGGTCTTCCATAGACTTACATTGGGCTCATTGTTCTGTCTGAGTACCCGAGTATTCCAATTTGCTCAACCCGAGCAACGAGCACCTAAGCATTTTATTGCTCGCTCATCACTATTTGCAAGATCAGACACTGAAATTCAACTAGAGCATCTGGCTCACAATCTCTGTTCCAGTTCATCTCAAAGTTGTTTGATTGAGTTGAGGACTTTGTGGCCAGTCACGTTCTTTCACACGAAGCTAACACAGCCATATCATTATTGTCTTTGCTTTGTGCAGTGTACAGTAACTGTTTGTATAGAGTCCTATTTAGATTTGAGAGTAGTGTTGAGCGATACCACCCGATACTGAAAAATATCATATCGGAATGGATCGGCCGATCTAAAACAAGTATCGGGTATCGCCGATTCCGATCCCGGAAGTCCCATTCAAGTCAATGGAACAGAAATATCGGAATTAAAAAAAACCCTTTCTTTCCCTGTTGGTTAATTCTACATGGAGAAAAACAACTAATAATAATGTAGAATGTATTGTGGGAGGTGTAGGAGACATTAAAGCCATAGAGCTTTAGCCCAATCAAATGGAATCGCAGTATTTTTTTTTTTTTTTTAAAGACGTTCGTAGTTACAAAGATATTGACTATGTTAAAGTCTTTAATTTTTTGTCAGATATGTATGTTTCACTACTTCCATGCTCTTCACCTTCTTTTTTACTTCTCCCACACTTTCTCCTTCATCATCTTTAGCAGCAGCAGTATCTTCTTCTTCTTCTTCTTTTATTCTTCTTCATATTCTACTTCTTCATCTTCTTCCTATTCTTCTTCATCATATTCTTATTTGTGTCAGGTATTCCTGTAGTTGTTATCTATAAAAGTTTGAAGATTACACCTTCCGTTCAGCCTGTCACAAAAGATTTACAACAGGATTTGTCCGCGTTCAGTTTGGCCTGCAGCAGCAGGCCTTTTCCAGGGGCACCACGAGGAGGAATGGACTCACCCCCATACACTGCTTAGTCTTCTTCTGCTTATAAATTAGATAATATCATTTGCTCTGATTGTTAGTCTTATGCTTCATGTTCTTCTGCTTTTGGTTTTTATGCTTCTTGGTCTTCTGTCTCTTGTTGTTCTGCATCTTGGTGGTTGTCTTCCTGTTCTTTGTCCTCTTGGTCATCTTCTTCAGGGTCATATTTTAGGTATTCTTCTGTGTGGTCTTCAGGGTCGTCGTCTTCAGAGTCATTGTCAGGGAGATCCAGAGTGAGAATCAAAAACCATTTCCACAAGCTTGAACTTGGAAAAGTAGCAGAAGGTACAAGAAGGCTGAGGAACTGCCGAGAACCAGCTGACGGTACTGGAACTCAGAGGGGCAGCAGAATGAACAAGAGCCAATGGCACAACCGTGGACCAGCTGACGTTGCTGGAACATGGTTACTAAGCAGGAGGTACCTGTGCTCCAAAGCACTACCAAGCACCAGCAGACGTTGCTGGAATTCGGATACCAAGAAGGAGGCACCTAGGCCAAAGGCACTGCCAAGAACCAGCTGACGGT
This sequence comes from Dendrobates tinctorius, assembly GCF_039654945.1. Classification (NCBI taxonomy): domain Eukaryota; kingdom Metazoa; phylum Chordata; class Amphibia; order Anura; family Dendrobatidae; genus Dendrobates; species Dendrobates tinctorius. The sequence continues at coordinate 51,272,567 of NW_027361683.1, forward strand.
GCTGGAACCCGTATGGGTAGCAGAAGCTGCAAGAGCAAATGACACTAGCGAGGACCAGCTGACAGTGCTGGAACCCGGTGGGGCAGCAGAAGGAACAAGAGCCAATGGGAGAACCGTGGAGCAGCTGACGGTGCAGTAACACGGTTTCTAAGCAGGAGGTACCTGTGCTACAAAGCACTACCAAGGACCAGCTGACGTTGCTGGAACTCGGATACCAAGAAGGAGGCACCTAGGCCAAAGGCTCTGCCGAGAACCAGCTGACGGTGCTGGAACCCGGATGGGTAGCAGAAGGTACCCAGGAAAAAAACAAAGTTGCAAGGCCGTGAGCAGCAGTTACCGAAACCCACAGTCCTACAGGGGGTGCTTGTCCTATTGGCACTACGGAACCAGCCTTTATTACCAGAACCCGCAGCCCACATAGGAAGCACCAAAACTGCAGGCACCATAGACTCGGCTAACCCGACCGCAACACGACAGGACAACGTATCGGTGGCAAAGTGACGTTGACACTACCCGGAAACAGCAGGCGTGCTGGAACCAGGCTGGGCAGGAGGGAGTGCCCGTGCCAAAGACACTTCCGAGAACCAGCTGACGGAGCTGGCACCCGGATGGGTAGCATTAGCTACAAGAGTCAATGGAACTACCGAGAACCAGCTGACGGTGCTGGAACCCGGAGGGGCAGCAGAAGGAACAACAGCCAATGGCACAACCGTGGACCAGCTGACGGTGCTGGAACACGGTCACTAAGCAGGAGGTACCTGTGCTACAAAGCACTACCAAGGACCAGCAGACGTTGCTGGAACTCGGATACCGAGAAGGAGGCACCTAGGCCAAAGGCTTTGCTGGGAGCCAGCTGACGGTGCTGGAACCCGGATGGGTAGCAGAAGCTGCAAGAGCAAATGACACTAGCGAGGACCAGCTGACGGTGCTGGAACCCGGAGGGGCAGCAGAAGGAACAAGAGCCAATGGGACAACCGTGGACCAGCTGACGGTGCTAGAACATGGTTTCTAAGCAGGAGGTACCTGTGCTAAAAAGCACTACCAAGGACCAGCAGATGTTGCTGGAACTCGGATACCATGAAGGAGGCACCTAGGCCAAAGGTTCTGCTGAGAGCCAGCTGACGGTGCTGGAACCCGGATAGGTAGCAGAAGCTGCAAGAGCAAATGACACTAGCGAGTACCAGCTGACTGTCATGTCGGATGCTATTCACACCACAGCGTCCGGCAGGCAGCGGTAGTTCCATCTCCGTCCACTATAGCCTCAGTGGCGCCGGCTTGATTTTACTCAGGTTATTGGGGGTTAATCTAGCTGGAAATCAGGTGGGATGTTTGGTCACGCCCACGGTCTTTAAATAGTCGTGCTGGCCTATGGGCGTCGCCGATTATAGCTTGTGTTTTATGCCAAGTGGTTCCGGTCTGGAGAGGAGGTGTTGGAGAGAGAAATTCGTAGCTGGTGGCGTATGATCCGTTGTTACCTTTTCGCCTTCCTATATTTGTGCTTTGTTTTGCCCTGTTCACATTACGGTATTGTCCTGTGTGTATGCGGTGTGGTTTAAGTTCTCCCTGTCTGTCATTACTGTGTGGGCTTTGGTGGTTTGACGACTCACTGGGTGGAGGGTGGAGGATTCAGCTTAGGGCTGAGCAGGAGATAAGGAAAGGTTGGAGGCTCAGGCATTTGCACCATTAGCAAAAACCCTGGGTTGAGGGTCAGACAGGGTTTTCCCTAGTTGGAGGGACTCCGCAGGGGCCCCGGGTATTTCAGCCTTCTTTGACCTAAGCCCCGCGTAACACTGACGGTGCTGGAACCCGTAGGGGCAGCAGAAGGAACAAGAGCCAATGGGACAACCGTGGACCAGCTAACGGTGCTAGAACACGGTTTCTAAGCAGGAGGTACCTGTGCTAAAAAGCACTACCAAGGACCAGCAGACGTTGCTGGAACTCAGATACCATGAAGGAGGCACCTAGGCCAAAGGCTCTGCCGAGAACCAGCTGACGGTGCTGGAACCGGATGGGTAGCAGAAGGTACCCAGGAAAAAAACAAAGTTGCAAGGTCGTGAGCCGGCCGCAGTTACCGAAACCCACAGTCCTACAGGGGGTGCTTGTCCTATTGGCACTACGGAACCAGCCTTTATTACCAGAACCCGCAGCCCACATAGGAAGCACCGAAACTGCAGGCACCATAGACTCGGCTAACCCGACCGCAACACGACAGGACAACGTATCGGTGGCAAAGTGACGTTGACACTACCCGGAAACAGCAGGCGTGCTGGAACCAGGCTGGGCAGGAGGGAGTGCCCGTGCCAAAGACACTTCCGAGAACCAGCTGACGGTGCTGGAACCTGGATGGGTAGCATTAGCTACAAGAGTCAATGGAACTACCGAGAACCAGCTGATGGTGCTGGAACCCAGAGGGGCAGCAGAAGGAACAACAGCCAGTGGGACAACCGTGGACCAGCTGACGGTGCTAGAACACGGTTTCTAAGCAGGAGGTACCTGTGCTCCAAAGCACTACCAAGGACCAGCAGACGTTGCTGGAACTCGGATACCAAGAAGGAGGCACCTAGGCCAAAGGCACTGCCGAGAACCAGCTGACGGTGCTGGGACCCGGATGGGTAGCAGAAGGTACCCAGGAAAAACAAAGTTGCAAAGCCGCGAGCCGGCCACAGTTACCAAAACCCACAGTCGTACAGGGAGTGCTTGTCCAATTGGCACTATGGAACCAGCCTTTGTTACCAGAACCCGCAGCCCACATAGGAAGCACTGAAACTGCAGGCACCATAGACTCGGCTAACCCGACCGCAACACGACAGGACAACGTATCAGTGGCAAAGTGACGTCGACACTACCCGGAAACAGCAGGCGTGCTGGAACCAGGCTGGGCAGGAGGGAGTACCCGTGCCAAAGACACTGCCGAGAACCAGCTGAAGGTGCTGGAACCCGGAGGGGCAGCAAAAGGAACAAGAGCCAATGGCAGAAAAGTGGACCAGCTGACGTTGCTGGAACACGGTTACTAAGCAGGAGGTACCTGTGCTACAAAGCACTACCAAGGACGAGCAGACGTTGCTGGAACTCGGATACCAAGAAGGAGGCACCTAGGCCAAAGGCACTGCCGAGAACCAGCTGACGGTGCTGGAACCCGGATGGGTAGCAGAAGGTACCCATGAAAAACAAAGTTGCAAGGCCGCGAGCCGTCCGCAGTTACCGAAACCCACAGTCCTACAGGGAGTGCTTGTCCTATTGGCACTATGGAACCAGTCTTTGTTACCAGAACCCGCAGCCCACATAGGAAGCACTGAAACTGCAGGCACCATAGACTCGGCTAACCCGACCGCAACACGACAGGACAATGTATCAGTGGCAAAGTGACGTCGACACTACCTGGAAACAGCAGGCGTGCTGTAACCAGGCTGGGCAGGAGGGAGTACCCGTGCCAAAGACACTGCCGAGAACCAGCTGACGGTGCTGGAACCCGGAGGGGCAGCAAAAGGAACAAGAGCCAATGGCACAACCGTGGACCAGCTGACGTTGCTGGAACACGGTTACTAAGCAGGAGGTACCTGTGCTACAAAGCACTACCAAGGACCAGCAGACGTTGCTGGAACTCGGATACCATGAAGGAGGCACCTAGGCCAAAGGCTCTGCCGAGAAACTGCTGACGTTGCTGGAACCCGGCTGGGCAGGAAGGAGTACCCGTGCCAAAGACACTGCCGAGAACCAGCTGATGGTGCTGGAACCCGGAGGGGCAGCAAAAGGAACAAGAGCCAATGGCACAACCGTGGACCAGCTGACGTTGCTGGAACACGGTTACTAAGCAGGAGGTACCTGTGCTACAAAGCACTACCAAGGACGAGCAGACGTTGCTGGAACTCGGATACCAAGAAGGAGGCACCTAGGCCAAAGGCACTGCCGAGAACCAGCTGACGGTGCTGGAACCCGGATGGGTAGCAGAAGGCACCCATGAAAAACAAAGTTGCAAGGCCGTGAGCTGGCCGCAGTTACCGAAACCCACAGTCCTACAGGGAGTGCTTGTCCTATTGGCACTATGGAACCAGCCTTTGTTACCAGAACCCGCAGCCCACATAGGAAGCACTGAAACTGCAGGCACCATAGACTCGGCTAACCCGACCGCAACACGACAGGACAACGTATCAGTGGCAAAGTGACGTCGACACTACCCGGAAACAGCAGGCGTGCTGTAACCAGGCTGGGCAGGAGGGAGTACCCGTGCCAAAGACACTGCCGAGAACCAGCTGACGGTGCTGGAACCCGGAGGGGCAGCAAAAGGAACAAGAGCCAATGGCACAACCGTGGACCAGCTGACGGTGCTGGAACACGGTTTCTAAGCAGGAGGTACCTGTGCTAAAAAGCAATACCAAGGACTAGCGGACGTTGCTGGAACTCGGATACCATGAAGGAGGCACCTAGGCCAAAGGCTCTGCCGAGAAACAGCTGATGTTGCTGGAACCCGGCTGGGCAGGAGGGAGTACCGGTGGCAAACACACTTCTGAGCAGCAACATGCGATGTTGAAGCCCAGGGGTCAATCAGGCAGCAGGCTGAGGCCAACTTGGAGCGAGTTTTATATTGGTTGCACACAACTACTGATTGTAACTGTGATCCACTTTGGCCTCTGGCTCTACTGTCTCTAGTATTTCCCCTGGCCTCCAACCACGGCAGTTGCTGCTCTGCAGAGTTGTCTGCACAATCCACACTTGTTCCTGAGTTACTGGGTCTCAGTCACGTCAGTTGATCCCCTGATGTGTGTCCGGCAAGGTGTCCTGCTCTGTCCACATTCCCACAGCTATTAATGGGAATGGGGACAGAGCAGGAGACATTGCCGGACACACCACAGAGGATCAACTGACGTGACTGAGCCCCAGTAACACAGGAACAAGTGTGGATTGTGCAGACGGCACATCAGAGCAGCGACTGGCGGGGTTGGAGGCCAGGGGAAATACTAGAGACAGTACAGCCAGAGGCCTAAGTGGACCACGGTTAAAAGTCAGTAGTAGTGTGATGTTGGAGGCAGCAGGAGACTTTGCCATCCGCACAGCAGGGGAACAGCTGGCGTTACTGAACCCCACAGACACAGGAGCGAGTGTTTCTATCTGTGCGGACGGCACTTCCAAGCTACAACTGGCTGTGTTGAAGCCCAGGATCAATGCTCCAAGCAGGCTGAGGCCTACTTGGAGCAAGTGGAAAATAACATGTAGTGTGATGTTGGAGGCAGCAGGAGACTTTGCCATCTGCACAGCAGGGGAGCAGCTGGCATTACTGAACCCCACTAACACAGGAGCTAGTGTGTGTTTCTCTGTTAAAACGGCACTTCTGAACACCAACTGGCATTGTTGGAGCCCAGGATGAGGCATGGAGTTGGCTGAGGCCAACTTCCAGCAAGTTTTATAGAGGTTGTAGACCACTACTGACTGTAACCGTGCTCCACTTAGGCCTCTGGCTCCACTGTTTCTAGTATTTACCCTGGCCTCCAACCCCGCCAGTGACAGCTCTGAAGTGGCGTCAGCACAATCCACACTTGTTCCTGTGTTACTTGGCCTCAGTCCCGTCAGTTGATCCCCCGATGTGTGTCCGGCAAGGTCTCCTGCTCTGTCCTCTTTCACACTACTAGTAATGGGAATGTGGACAGAGCAGGAGACCTTTACGGACACACATCAGGGGATCAACTGACGTGACTGAGGCCAAGTAACACAGGAACAAGTGTGGATTGTGCTGATGCCACTTCAGAGCTGTCACTGGCTGAGTTGGAGGCCAGGGGAAATACTAGAGACAGTGGAGCCAGAGGCCTAAGTGGAGCAGGGTTAAAAATCAGTTGTAGTTTGAATGTGGATGGAACAGGAGACTTTGCCGTCCACACAGCAGGGGAGCAGCTGGCATTACTGAACCCCACTAACACAGGAGCGAGTGTTTCTATCTGTGCGGACGGCACTTCCAGGCTACAACCGGCTGTGTTGTAGCCCAGGATCAATGCTCCGAGCAGGCTGAGGACTACTTGGAGCAAGGAAAAAAAGCGTTGTAGTGTGAGTTTGGAGGCAGCTGGAGACTTTGCCATCCACACAGCAGGGGAACAGCTGGCGTTACTGAACCCCACTAACACAGGAGCGAGTGTTTCTATCTGTGCGGACGGCACTTCCAGGCTACAACTGGCTGTGTTGTAGCCCAGGATCAATGCTCCGAGCAGGCTGAGGCCTACTTGGAGCAAGGAGAAAAAGCATTGTAGTGTGAGTTTGGAGGCAGCTGGAGACTTTGCCGTCCACACAGCAGGGGAACAGCTGGCGTTACTGAACCCCACTAACACAGGAGCGAGTGTTTCTGTCTGTGCAGATGGCACTTCCAAGCTACAACTGGCTGTGTTTTAGCCCAGGATCAATGCTCCGAGCAGGCTGAGGCCTACTTGGAGCAAGGAGAAAAAGCGTTGTAGTGTGAGTTTGGAGGCAGCTGGAGACTTTGCCGTCCACACAGCAGGGGAACAGCTGGCGTTACTGAACCCCACTAACACAGGAGCGAGTGTTTCTATCTGTGTGGACGGCACTTCCAGGCTACAACTGGCTGTGTTGTAGCCCAAGATGAAGCATGCAGCAGGCGGAGGACAACTTGGAGCTGGTTTTATAGAGGTTGTAGACTACTACTGATTGTCACCGTGCTCCACTATGGCCTCCGGCTCCACTGTCTCTAGTATTTCCCCAGGCCAACAAACCCGCCAGTTACAGCTGTGAAGTGGCGCCTGCACAATCCACACTTGTTCCTGTGTAACTGTGGCTCAGTCCCGTCTGTTGATCCCCTGATGTGTGTCTGGCAAGCTCTCCTGCTCAGTCCTCATTCACACTACTAGTAATGTGAATGTGGACAGAGCAGGAGACCTTGCCGGACACACATCAGGGGATCAACTGACGGGAATGAGCCACAGTAACTCAGGAACAAGTGTGGATTGTGCAGACGCCACTTCACAGCTGTAACTGGCGTGGTTGTTGGCCAGGGGAAATACTAGAGACAGTGGAGCCAGAGGCCTAAGTTGACCAAAGTTACAAATCTGTAGTAGTTTGCATGTGGATGGAGCAGGAGACATTGCCGTCTACACAGCAGGGGAACAGCTGGCATTACTGAACCCCACTGACACAGGAGCTAGAGTGTTTTTCTCTGCGGAGACGGCACTTCTGAGCACCAACTGGCGTTGTTGGAGCCCAGGATGAGGCATGGAGCAGGCTGAGGCCTGATGGTGTTGGCATGTGGAGGCAGCAGGAGACTTTGCCGTCTACACAGCAGGGGAACAGCTGGCATTACTGAACCCCACTGACACAGGAGCTAGTGTGTTTTTCTCTGTGAAGACGGCACTTCTGAACACCAACTGGCGTTGTTGGAGCCCAGGATGAGGCATGGAGCAGGCTGAGGCCTGATGGTGTTGGCATGTGGAGGCAGCAGGAGACTTTGCCGTCTACACAGCAGGGGAACAGTTGGCATTACTGAACCCCACTGACACAGGAGCTAGAGTATTTTTCTCTGTGAAGACGGCACTTCTGTACACCAACTAGCATTGGTGGAGCCCAGGATGAGGCATGGAGCAGGCTGAGGCCTGATGGTGTTGGCATGTGGAGGCAGCAGGAGACTTTGCCATCTACACAGCAGGGGAACAGCTGGCATTACTGAACCCCACTGACACAGGAGCTAGTGTGTTTTTCTCTGTGAAGACGGCACTTCTGAACACCAACTGGCGTTGTTGGAGCCCAGGATGAGGCATGGAGCAGGCTGAGACCTGATGGTGTTGGCATGTGGAGGCAGCAGGAGACTTTGCCGTCTACACAGCAGGGGAACAGCTGGCATTACTGAACCCCACTAACACAGGAGCGAGTGTTTATATCTGTGCGGACGGCACTTCCAGGCTACAACTGGCTGTGTTGTAGCCCAGGATGAAGCATGCAGCAGGCAGAGGACAACTTGCAGCTCATTTTATAGAGGTAGTAGACAGTAGACTACTACTGATTGTCACCGTGCTCCACTATGGCCTCCGGCTCCACTGTCTCTAGTATTTCCCCAGGCCAACAACCCCGCCAGTTACAGCTGTGAAGTGGCGTCTGCACAATCCACACTTGTTCCTGTGTAACTGTGGCTCAGTCCCGTCTGTTGATCCCCTGATGTGTGTCTGGCAAGCTCTCCTGCTCAGTCCTCATTCACACTACTAGTAATGTGAATGTGGACAGAGCAGGAGACCTTGTCGGACACACATCAGGGGATCAACTGACGGGACTGAGCCACAGTAACTCAGGAACAAGTGTGGATTGTGCAGACATAAACTTCTTGAATGAGCAAAGGAATAAATCCATATTAATTTGTGTACATATATTGCCTTAAAAACTTTTATTGATAGTTTGAATAAAAAACACCAATTCCCGTGTAGTCCACAAAGACAAAAAGCCCTAATCAAGGACTACAATAACCTATCTGGACACCTTCCTAGCCATGGAGGTTGGTACCCTAGAAGAAATCGATTGTTTGGCGCCCCCACTCGGACGTCGTCTGTCCCTATCTCCCCTAACTCACCCTGGATACAAAGGTGAGAAAACAATCAATGAAAGGAATGAGATGAAGGAAGGGGAAAAAAAAGGTCATATGTAGAATGAATATTAATGGGCAAGAAACATATTATATCATATTAGGAGTGACCCTAAAAAAGGTACTAATCTCAATAAGAGACCAACAATAAACCACATACAGCAATGTTATTGCACCCTAGATACAGGTGCTGATAAAGCAAAATATGGATATAAAAATCCAAAGATACATCACAATGCGGTTCCTAGACAATAGAAAAAGTCAAAACATGGCCCACATATATAATGCTCATATGAGATAACATATGGATATAATTTATCCCAAAAATGAAAAAAGCATGTATGGCCATGCAGTTACTTATCAGAGAGAGTAGAAAATCGCCTCGACGCGTTTCGCCGTTGTTGCAGTTCCTCAGGAGGCCTATAATTTTAGTACCATCGATGCTGGATATGTTTTATGATGCCCCAGATACCATGATGAAAAAGGCATAGGGGCGGTCTCAAAAGAAGGGGGTTATATAGCCCTCATAGTAAACAATCTATCAGCACGCCCAATCAGCATGTCTCTCACTAAGCAGTCACAGGAAGTAAAACCGCTCACTTGCCTCACCAATCAGACATCGCTTAAGAGTTAAGACGATCCCTCTGCGTTCCATCCATAGTCGGCGTGCGTGTGTCAGCCCAACTGCGCATGTGTGGAGATATCATATACCTCCTAAACAAAGCGCCAGCTTCAAACTGCGCAAACGCAGGGGCCGCATAGATCCATAGTCGGCGTGCGTGTAGGCCCAACTGCGCATGTGTGGAAATGTCATATTCCTCCTAAACAAAGCGCCAGCTTCAAACTGCGCAAGCGCAGGGGCCGTGAGATCAGAGATTCATCAGATCAACAGCGCATGTCCAAAATGAATGTCAGTGATATTACTCATAAAAATGAGGCCCACTTTGCATACCCAGAAATAATATATTACATAATTAAAGAAAAAGGAACTTCAAACCGCGCTAGGGCAAAACCCATTGAAGATATATCATTATACCCAAAGCGTTTATACAGAAAAAATATATAGAAAGAATCTATTTTTGAGTCCAGGGATTTTTTCTTTTTCTTTTTCAGAAAATCTGGATAAATATGCTAAGCCTCAAAAATTGATGTAACAAACAACAAAGAGGTAGAAGTAAGCAATGAAAAGATGTAAATACCAAAATTAAATACATAATAATAATATTCCTCATAATTGAACTAGTGTGCCAATAGTAACACACTACTTATAATAGACTAGCTAAGTCTTTTCAAAACTACCCAAACCATTGAAAAAGCAAAGGAAAGCCAAATAAATCAAAATCAATAATCATAAAAAGCAAGTATAGGATAGACATTCATTAAGGCCTTTTGGAGAGAGGGATTGGAGCCTATATATCCACTCAACTTCTCTTCTCTGTATAATTTTGTCCAAATCCCCCCCTCGGGGTTTTGGTCTAACTAGCTCTATCATGCTAAATGTGATCTCCCTAAGAGATCCACCATGAACCTCATTCATGTGTCGGGCGATGGGTGTATCTCTCTTATTCTTAATATCATTTAAATGTTCACCCACCCTAACTCTGAGCTCTCTAATTGTCTTCCCAACATAATCAAGCGGGCATGTGCATGTTGCTTTGTAAACCATCCCAGAAGATCTACAATTACCAAAATCTCTAATATAATAGACCTTAGCGTCCACTGAACTACAGAATGTTTTTGACTGGAACATAACTTCACATCTAGAACAATTACCACACCTAAAAAAAACCTGCGGTCTACGATCCAACCAAGTACCCTCCTTTTTTGGTCTCTGATAAAAACTATGGACCAAATGGTCCCCAAGAGATCTACCTCCTCTGTTGGTAATACTAGGCATGGGAGCAATAAAGTCTTTTAAATCAGGATCAGCTAAGAGAATACCCCAATGCTTTTTAAAAATTTGATATACTCTCTCAGCCTGACTGTCATAGGTACCTATCATCCTAGTTATATCCTTATCATCCCTTTTGTCCTTAGTTCCCAAAAGGGACGATCTGTCAACAGATAGAGCTTTCTTATGAGATCTCCTCAGAACATATTCTGGATAGCCTCTAGCTTTAAACCAACAATACAGATCGTCAGCTTGGTTCTTAAAAGTACCCAAATCTGAACAGTTTCTCCTAAGATGGAGAAACTGCCCTTTTGGTATACCTCTTTTTAGGGGAATGGGGTGATGGCTGGTCCACCTAAGTAGATTATTTGTAGATGTCGGTTTGCGATAAGTGCAAGTCTCAATATTCCCATTCTGCTTCTTCGTGATAGTTAAGTCAAGAAAGTTAGTACTCCTATACTGGCACTCAGACGTAAAGTGCAACCCAATTTCATTCTTATTTATACTTTTCATAAAGTGGTGGAACTCACTCTCAGTGCCAGACCAAAATACCAAGATATCGTCAATATATCTTGCCCATAGGGCTATATATGAGTTCCACCACATATCCTCATCCCCAAAAATGAGTGTTTCCTCCCACCAGCACAGGAATACATTAGCATACGTAGGGGCACAGGGGCTCCCCATCGCTGTACCCCTGAGCTGGTGGAAGTACTTCCCATCAAACAAAAAGTAATTATGAGTCAAAGTAAATAATAGAAGCTCCTCAACAAAGATATTGTGGTCCCCACATTCCACTGCTCTTGACTGAAGAAAGTGACCAATGGCTCTCATACCACATTTATGCGGAATGCTGCTATAAAGCGCTTCCACATCAATCGATGCCAAGATTGTCTTCTCGATTGATATGCCTTCCAGCAAATTGAGCAAATGCGATGTATCTCGTACAAAGGAGGGAAGCGATGTCGCAAATGGTCTTAAAACCTTATCTAGGTATATACCAACGTTCTGCGTTAAAGATTCTATGCCTGCCACAATAGGTCTACCTTTTAAGGGATTTAAACCTTTATGTATCTTGGGCAGTGCATAGAATGTAGGTATAACCGGCTTGTTGGGCAGCATAAACTTAAATTCATTCAAGGAAATGAGACCCATCACCTTAGCTTCAGTCAAAATCTCAGTCAAAACAGCTAGATATATTTTCGTAGGATCTCCACTCAGTACCTCATAGGTACCGTGATCATATAACAAAGAATGACACATGTCTAGGTAATTTTTGTGGTCCATTATAACCAAATTTCCACCCTTATCTGAGGATTTTATTATGATTTCCTTACTCCTTTCAAGTGCATAAAGGGAATCCCTTTCCCCCTGAGAAAGATTACCCACACCTTTATTGTAATCATTCTTAATTTTGCACAAATCCATTTCGACCATTTTCATAAAGATATCAACACTGGTAGTATTTATCATTGGTGGCATACGGGTACTCCTATTCCTCAAGTCAGTAAAGGGACCTTTACCACGTACTTGATTATTCTCCCTCAAAAGGGATGTTAATACTTGAAAGGTATCAAAATCCTCCTCTAGACTACCCAGTCTTTTACATTCATCTCTGTTGTGCTGTTGAAAAAAGAGCTTCCATTTCAAATTACGTCCAAATAGATTTAAATCCTTAACCCACCTAAAGCAATCAAAACAAGAGGTGGGCACAAAATTCAAACCTTTCTGCAACAAAAGATAATCATTTCCAGAAAGTTCACAAGATGACAGATTAATGATCTGAGCATGATTTATACTTGTCTTCTCCTCAAACAATTTCTTTTCTTCCACAAGAATCAATTGCATGAATCTGGTGTCTTTGTGGATTACACTGGAATTGGTAAGCTGACGATCTGTATTGTAGGTTTAAAGCGAGAGGCTATCCAGAATATGTTCTGAGGAGATCTTATAAGGAAGCTCTATCTGTTGACAGATCATCCCTTTTGGGAACTAAGGACAAAAGGGATGATAAGGATATAACTAGGATGATAGGTACCTATGACAGTCAGGCTGAGAGAGTATATCAAATTTTTAAAAAGCATTGGGGTATTCTCTTAGCTGATCCTGATTTAAAAGACTTTATTGCTCCCATGCCTAGTATTACCTACAGAAGAGGTAGATCTCTTGGGGACCATTTGGTCCATAGTTTTTATCAGAGACCAAAAAAAGAGGGTACTTGGTTGGATCGTAGACCGCAGGTTTTTTTTAGGTGTGGTAATTGTTCTAGATGTGAAGTTATGTTCCAGTCAAAAACATTCTGTAGTTCAGTGGACGCTAAGGTCTATTATATTAGAGATTTTGGTAATTGTAGATCTTCTGGGATGGTTTACAAAGCAACATGCACATGCCCGCTTGATTATGTTGGGAAGACAATTAGAGAGCTCAGAGTTAGGGTGGGTGAACATTTAAATGATATTAAGAATAAGAGAGATACACCCATCGCCCGACACATGAATGAGGTTCATGGTGGATCTCTTAGGGAGATCACATTTAGCATGATAGAGCTAGTTAGACCAAAACCCCGAGGGGGGGATTTGGACAAAATTATACAGAGAAGAGAAGTTGAGTGGATATATAGGCTCCAATCCCTCTCTCCAAAAGGCCTTAATGAATGTCTATCCTATACTTGCTTTTTATGATTATTGATTTTGATTTATTTGGCTTTCCTTTGCTTTTTCAATGGTTTGGGTAGTTTTGAAAAGACTTAGCTAGTCTATTATAAGTAGTGTGTTACTATTGGCACACTAGCTCAATTATGAGGAATATTATTATTATGTATTTAATTTTGGTATTTACATCTTTTCATTGCTTACTTCTACCTCTTTGCTGTTTGTTACATCAATTTTTGAGGCTTAGCATAGTTATCCAGATTTTCTGAAAAAGAAAAAGAAAAAATCCCTGGACTCAAAAATAAATTCTTTCTATATATTTTTTCTGTATAAACGCTTTGGGTATAATGATATATCTTCAATGAGTTTTGCCCTAGCGCGGTTTGAAGTTCCTTTTTCTTTAATTATGTAATATATTATTTCTGGGTATGCATAGTGGGCCTCATTTTTATGAGTAATATCACTGACATTCATTTTGGACATGCGCTGTTGATCTGATGAATCTCTGATCTCACGGCCCCTGCGCTTGCGCAGTTTGAAGCTGGCGCTTTGTTTAGGAGGAATATGACATTTCCACACATGCGCAGTTGGGCCTACATGCACGCCGACTATGGATCTATGCGGCCCCTGCGTTTGCGCAGTTTGAAGCTGGCGCTTTGCTTAGGAGGTATATGATATCTCCACACATGCGCAGTTGGGCTGACACGCACGCCGACTATGGATGGAACGCAGAGGGATCGTCGTTACCTCTTAAGCGATGTCTGATTGGTGAGGCAAGTGAGCGGTTTTACTTCCTGTGACTGCTTAGTGTGAGACATGCTGATTGGGCGTGCTGATAGATTGTTTACTATGAGGGCTATATAACCCCCTTCTTTTGAGACCGCCCCTATGCCTTTTTCATCATGGTATCTGGGGCATCATAAAACATATCCAGCATCGATGGTACTAAAGTTATAGGCCTCCTGAGGAAGCGCAACAACGGGGAAATGCGTCGAGGCGATTTTCTACTCTCTCTGATAAGTAACTGCATGGCCATACATGCTTTTTTCATTTTTGGGATAAATTATATCCATATGTTATCTCATATGAGCATTATATATGTGGGCCATGTTTTGACTTTTTCTATTGTCTAGGAACCGCATTGTGATGTATCTTTGGATTTTTATATCCATATTTTGCTTTATCAGCACCTGTATCTAGGGTGCAATAACATTGCTGTATGTGGTTTATTGTTGGTCTCTTATTGAGATTAGTACCTTTTTTAGGGTCACTCCTAATATGATATAATATGTTTCTTGCCCATTAATATTCATTCTACATATGACCTTTTTTTTCCCCTTCCTTCATCTCATTCCTTTCATTGAATGTTTTCTCACCTTTGTATCCAGGGTGAGTTAGGGGAGATAGGGACAGACGACGTCCGAGTGGGGGCACCAAACAATCGATTTCTTCTAGGGTGCCAACCTCCACGGCTAGGAAGGTGTCCAGATAGGTTATTGTAGTCCTTGATTAGGGCTTTTTGTCTTTGTGGATTACACGGGAATTGGTGTTTTTTATTCAAACTATCAATAAAAGTTTTTAAGGGAATATATGTACACAAATTAATATGGATTGTGCAGACGCCACTTCACAGCTGTAACTGGCATAGTTGTTGGCCAGGGGAAATACTAGAGACAGTGGAGCCAGAGGCCTAAGTTGACCAAAGTTACAAATCTGAAGTAGTTTGCATGTGGAGGCAGCAGGAGACTTTGCCGTCTACACAGCAGGGGAACAGCTGGCATTACTGAACCCCACTAACACAGGAGCTAGTGTGTTTTTCTCTGTGAAGATGGCACTTCTGAACACCAACTGACGTTGTTGGAGCCCAGGATGAGGCATTGAGCAGGCTGAGGCCAACTTGCAGCACGTTTTATAGAGGTAGTAGACTACAACAGATTGTAACCGTGCTCCACTATGGCCTCCGGCTCCACCGTCTCTAGTATTTCCCCTGGCCTCCAACCCTGCCAGTGACAGCTCTGAAGTGGCATCAGCACAATCCACACTTGTTCCTGTGTTACTTGGGCTCAGTCCCGTCAGTTGATCCCCTGATGTGTGTCCGGCAAGGTCTCCTGCTCTGTCCTCATTCACACTACTAGTAATGGGAATGTGGACAGAGCAGGAGACCTTGCCAGACACGCATCAGGGGATCAACTGACGTGACTGAGGCCAAGTAACACTGGAACAAGTGTGGATTATGCAGACGCCACTTAAGAGCTGTCACTGGTTGGAGGCCAGGGGAAATACTAGAGACAGTGGAGCCAGAGGCCTAAGTGGAGCAGGGTTAAAAATCAGTAGTAGTTTGAATGTGGATGGAGCAGGAGACTTTGCCGTCCACACAGCAGGGGAGCAGCTGGCGTTACTGAACCCCACTAACACAGGAGCTAGTGTTTTTCTCTGTGCAGACGACACATCTGAGCAACAACTGGCTGTGTTGAAGCCCAGGGATTATAGTTCAGGTGGTAGAAACATGAACACAACAGGAGACCCGGATACAGTTGCCAACCAATTATTAAGTCGGGAAGAGGACTGGCAAATTCTGGGGAGATCCAGGCCTTGTTCATTTTCAGAAAAGTAAGCCGGTCGACGTTATCGGAAGAAAGTCGCGTGCGACGGTCTGTTAGTACACCACCTGCGGCACTAAAGACGCGTTCCGATAATACACTGGCAGCAGGGCAAGCCAGCACCTCCAATGCATACTGGCTAAGCTCTGGCCATGTATCCAGCTTAGAGACCCAAAACTTGAAGGGGGAAGAGCCATCTGGGAGTACACTCACAGGGCAAGACATGTAGTCTGTCACCATCTGACGGAAACGTTGCCTCCTGCTGACTGGAGCCGTCAGTGATGGTGTAGACAATTGTGGCGGACACACAAAACTTTGCCACATTTGGGCCATAGTGGTCTTGCCTTGTGCTGAGGCGCTGCCTCTGCTCCCTGTTTGTGCCGAGTTTCCTCCACTGGGTCGATGCATAGAGGTGCTTTGTAAAGCACTAGCACCACTGCTGTCGGGTGGAATGGAAAACATGATGGCCTGCACCAGTGTGTCTTGGTACTCCCGCAGTTTACACTCCCGGTTCAACGTTGGTATGAGGGTTTGCAAGTTGTCCCGGTAGCGAGGATCTAGGAGGGTGTACACCCAATAATCAGCCATGTAGAGAATGTGGGCGATGCGGCGGTCGTTTCTCAGGCACTGCAGCATGAAGTCAACCATGTGCTGCAGACTCCCAACTGCCAAAGAACCGCTGTCCCCTGCTTGAGGCGTGATCTCTGCCTGCTCTGCATCACCCCACCCTCGCTGTACATACTGACTAGAGCTTTGTGTACCTCCCTCCTGTGGAGAGATGTCTTCCTCCTCCATCGACTCCTCCTCATCCTCCTCACAAAGTGTCCCCTGCCTAGGCCTTTGTGAGGAAGCACGTAGCGCAGACTGTCCAGAAGCAGATGGCATTTGGGACTCCTCATCCTCCACCTCATCCCTTAGTGCTTGCAGTGTTTTTTGAAGCATGCAGATAAGGGGGACAGTCATGCTGACTAGTGCATCATCTGCACTCGCCATCCGCGTGGAATCATCGAAGGCATGCAAAAAGAAGCAGATGTCCTTCATAGAGGCCCACTCAGTGGTGCTGAAGTGTGACCGGCGCACATTGCGACTTGTTTGCGCCTGATGCAGCTGGTACTCCATGACTGCTGCCTGCTGCTCACACAACCGCTCCAACATATGTAACGTTGAATTCCACCTGGTGGGTAGGTCACATATGATGCGATGTTCCGGAAGGCGTAATCGGCGCTGCAGAGCAGCAAGGCGCTATCTTGCCGTGCTGGAACGCCGCAAGTGAGCGCACTCTATGCGGACCTTGTACAGCAGTGCATCACGATCCGGATAGTCCCTCAGAAAGCTCTGCATGACCAAGTTGAGCACATGTGCCAGACATGGGATGTGAGTGATGTTGCCAAGGCCAAGAGCTGCCACCAGATTTCGGCCATTGTCACACACTACCAAGTCCGGCTGGAGATGCGCTGGCAGAAACCACACGTCGCTCTCCTGCTTGATGGCATTCCAGAGCTCCTGCGCTGTGTGGCTTCAATTCCCCAATGAAATTAATTTCAGTACGGCCTGTTGACGTTTGGCCACGGCTGTGCTCATATTTGTCGTAACAGGCTCCTGCTGCGCTGTTTCAGAGGAACTGGAGTAGGAGAAGGAGTCAATGTGTACAGACTGGATTCCTGCAATCCGTGGAGTTGGCAGAACACGTAGAGCGCCACTCTCCAGATCTGTACCCGGCTCCACAACATTGGCCCAATGGGCAGTGAGGGAAAGGTATCATCCCTGTCCATGGTTACTGGTCCACGCATCGGTGGTCAGGTGGACCTTGCTACTGACGGCATTTAGTAGCGCATGTTTTATGTTTGCCTCCACATGTTTCTGCAGGGCAGGGACGGCTCGCCTGCTGAAATAAAAGCGGCTGGGCACAGTGTATTGTGGGACTGCCAATGCCATGAAGTCTCGGAAGGTGTCAGTCTCCACCAGCCTGAATGACAGCATTTCAAGGGCCAGTAGTTTGGCAATGCCAGCATTCAGAGCCTGTGCTCGGGGATGGTTTGCCGAGTATGGCCGCCTTTTCTCCCATACCTGTGCTACCGATGGCTGCCGAGTGGCCTGGGAGTGTGAGGATGACTTGGAACGTGGTGCTGTGGGTGGAATGTCACAGGGTCTCCGGACAACAGTGCCAGAGGTTCTTCCTTGGCGTTCCTGTGAGGAAGCTGAACCAGCTGTGTGTGAGCTGGAGGAAGAGGCCCCAACACGAGCTGAAGAGGTGGTAGGTGGTGCTGTACGTTGGCCTACGTCTTCAGTGTGTCTGTGTAACTCCACCTCGTGCTTGGTCCGCACATGTTTCCACATATTAGGTTGCTGACATTTTTCCCTCTTTTGACTCTCTGATGACACAGCTTGCATTTGACAAAGCAAATGTCATCTGCAACTGTGTCAAAAAAGGACCACACACTGCAAGTCTTGGGAGCGCCCTTTTTGCCTTTTGACAGTGGAATGCTCCTAACGGGTGCCGAAGTGGAGGCTACAGGCAAACAAGTCTGCCACCTCCCTCTCCCTCCGGTTTTGGCCGTTTGGGGAATCTCTTCCTCAGAGCTGCTTCCACCACCTTCCTGTTCCTCACGCCATGATGGGTCAAGGACCTCATCATCTACACTCCCCTCTTCAAACACCTGCTTCTCCTGGGTTGTCTCGCCAGCACCGTACGCACCAGAAAGTGGTAACTGAGTCTCGTCATCATCTGATGCGTACTGAGGTGTGTTGACCATAGGCGCTGGCCCACCCGCCTCTTCAGATTCAGAGGGACAAAGAAGTTGCGCATCACTGCATACTCCCTCTTCTTCACATTCTGGAATGCTGCTTGGCTGGCCCCCTCTTTCCAAACCAACAGATTCCGAGAACAGAAGTAGAGACTGTGATGGCTCCTGTCCAGGGGTCTCTGACTGCCTGGGCACTTTGGCAGGTGGTGAAGAGACAGATGGTTGCTCTTCGGTGCTCTGGCCCTGAGAGGATGTGGAAGTAATTGAAGTCGATGCGTTAGCTGCCATCCATCCGACAACTGCTTCAATTTGTTCCTCCCGCAGCAGTGGGGTACAGTGAGGTCCTACAAAGCTGCGCATAAAGGACTGTTGCCTGCTAAAACTGGGGGATGCTGACTCACTGGTGCCAACAGCAGGCACAGAATCCCCACGTCCTCTCCCTGCAGAATCCCCACGTCCTCTCCCTGCTGAAACTCCACGCCCACGGCCACGTGCCTTACTCCCTGCCTTCTTCATCTTGCTAGACTGAGAAAGATAGGCAGAAAAGTACAAAGGGGGGCCTTAGTGTGCTTATTCCTGAACAGCTGGTTACAGGTATAAGAAACACTAATTTTATGAAGTGTGTGTGTGGACTACACTTTAATAGGAGATAATGTGGCCTGAACAACTTTCAAATGTAGTGTTTGGTGAACTTTGTTGTTTTTTTTGGGGGGAAAAAAACTAAAAGGATGTGACCAAAGATTTGAAAGTCAGAGTATCACCAACTTTCTGGAGCTATCACAATGCAGGCAGGTAACCTACAATGCAAAAGATGAGGCTCCAAAAAAATTGGGTAATACTAATCTGGCTGCAGCTGAAGGGCACAAGCCAGAAAAAAGGCTCCTCTATCTACTCCTATATAGTGTTTGCAACCAACCAATGTAGATGGATATGGATGGATGCACACTAATAGGAGAAGAAAAAATGAGCTACAGTGGTGGTTTATGTAGCCTGGGTAAAGCACAATATTGTTTTGAGAATCGCTATTTCTAACTGTCCCTCACAGTCTTCAACAGCAGCCTGTCCCTAACTGAATTCACAGCAGAGTGACCAGAAATGGCGGCGGCAGTGGCTTTTATAGTGCATCATGACATCATTTCAGCAGCCAATCACAGCCATGCCAATAGTTAACATGCCTACATGCCTAACAGGATGTGCCCACACTTCTGAGGAATCCCATTGGCTGAATCAAAGCGAGCGGGCTGAT
This sequence comes from Dendrobates tinctorius, assembly GCF_039654945.1. Lineage (NCBI taxonomy): Eukaryota > Metazoa > Chordata > Amphibia > Anura > Dendrobatidae > Dendrobates > Dendrobates tinctorius. Next base: position 51,292,259 of record NW_027361683.1, read on the forward strand.
AGCATTATGGGACCTTCCAATTCCGGTATCCGATATGAAAAAAGTATCGGAAGTCAGTATCGGAATTCCGATACAGCTAATATCGGCTGATACCCGATACTTGCGGTATCGGAAAGCTCAACACTATTTGAGAGTACTCAGTGGTTAATACCTTTTAATGGCTAACTGAAAACATGGTAACAAATTGTAAGCTTTCGAAAGGCATAGAATAATACATGATAGTTGTGCTTCGTGTCACTTGTCTTATCTGTTGCATTCCTCTCCATAATGATAGTTCTGCTTCACGTCACCTGTCTTACGAATCTATTGCATTAATTCTGTGCTGTGTTGTGTATAAATACAGTATATGATTCTTCAGATTTTGTATTAGTCAATGCCTGATGACGAGACCTGAGTAGTCTTGAAAGCTTGCAAAGTGTTACCATCTTTTCAGTTAGCCATTAAAAGGTATCAACCACTGATGACTCTCAAATCTAAATATTTTACTTCAGAAAAACATTTCCAATATCCTGAACATAGATGTCTTTAACCCTTTTCTGCCATCTGATGTACTATACCTTCCATGTGACCCGGCACAATTTGACCATGGACGGTATAGTACGTCATAGCGATCGGCCGCAAACATCGCGGCAGGGTGTCAGCTGATTCTCACAGCTGACACCTGGCACTAAGTGCCAGGAGTGGTTACAAACCACTCCCGGCACTTTAACCCCCGAAATGCTACGATCAAACATGATCGAAGCATTCTGGGAGCAGGCAGAGGGCTGACAGCCCCTCTGCCTTTGGATCGGAGACCCCGCACGTCCTTATGGCTGCCATGGTAACCTGATGTCGTCATGACAACATCTGGATTACCAGAGCTAAGAAACTTCTTGTCTTGCTCAGTGATGATCAGGAAGTCTCTCAGGTCAGTGTGCTGTAAGTGCAGCGCTGATATGTTCTATAGCATGCAGTTGCTGCTTCATCTGCATGTTATAGAAGCAATCAACCTGCAAAAAATTATTGTCCCATACTGGGCCAAAGTGAAAAAAATAGAATAAAGTAAAAAAAAAAAAAAAAAAAAAAAAATTTTTAAACATATTAGAAAAAAATAAAAAATAATAAAAAAATCAATATTTATTCTATTACTAAATAAATATTTGAATGACAAAAAACATCTAAACAATTAAAGTACACATACATGGTATCGCCACATCCGTAATGACTCAACCTATAAAACTGTCCCACTAGTTCACCCCTTTAGTGAACACCATAAAAAAGGCTAAAAACAATGCTTTATCATCATAACGCCGAACAAAACGTGGAATAACACGTGATCAAAAAGACAGATATAAATAAACATGATAGCGCTGAAAATGTCATCTTGTCCCGCAAAAAACAAAAAAAGCTCTCAGAATAAAGCGATGCAAAAATAATTCTTTTTTATATAAAATAGTTTTTATTGTATAAAAGCGCCAAAACATTAAAAAATGATATAAATGGGAAATTGCTGTAATCGTACTAACCCGAAGAATAAATCTGCTTAAACAATTTTACCACACGTGGAATGGTATAAATGCCCCCCCCCAAAAAAAAAGAAGTTCATGAATTGCTGGTTTTTGTTCACTCTTCCTCCCAAAAATCAGAATAAAAAGCAATCAAAAAAAGTCATGTGCCTGAAAATGGTACCAATAAAAACGTCAACTTATCCCGCAAAAAACAAAACCTGACATGACTCTATGGGCCAAAATATAGAAAAATTATAGCTTTCAAGATATGGTGATGCAAAAACAATTTTTTGCAATAAAAAGCGTCTTTTAGTTTGTGACAGCAGCCAAACATAAAAACCTGCTATAAGGCCTCTTTCACACGTCCTGATATTTCCGGTAGAGAGGATATCGTTGTCTGTGTGTGTAATACTTGCGGCACATGTGTTGGCATGCGTGTGTTGAATCAGTACTACAAGGACGGGTGCCAGGGAAGAAGCGTTACAGTAAGCGCTGTTCACCTGACCCGGGTGCTGAACACAGCTCTCATCATTCTCCCCTGCTCTTCCGGCAATTGGCACAAGCAGGGGAGAATGATGAGAGCCGTGTTCGGCACCTGGGTCAGGGGAACAGCGCTTACTGTAACGATTCTTCTTCGGCGCTGATGCGTGTCACATGGATGACATCCATGTGTGTTATGCACATTGCATGTGTGTGGGATGCTTTGTGGCCAGTGCTGACATTAAAAAACAGACATGTCAGCATGTTTTGCCCATGGACACATAATCCGTGGAAACACACTGACATGTGCACAGACCCATTCATTTGAATAGGCAAAGAGCGCTCTATTTCTCCTGAGTCTCTCCACATGGCTGCCCAATGGTATAAAATTCTGTGACACACCCATGGTGTCAATATGATCACTACACCCCTAGATGAATTCATTGAGAGGTGTAGTTCGTAAAATGGGGTCACTTATGGGGGGTTCTGCTGTTTTGGCACCTCATGGGCTCTCCCAGTGGATCATAGCACCTGCAAACCATAACAGTAAAACCTGGCGCTCCTTCCCTTCTGAGCTCTGCCATGCGCCCAGACAGTGGTTTACCCCCACATATGGGGTATCAGCATACTCAGGACAAATTGCACAACAACACCTTTAGGGGTGCAGTTTTTAGAATGGTGTCACTTTTGGGGAATTTCAATCATATAGACCCCTCAAAGTGACTTCAGATCTGATGTGGTCCGTAAAAAAATGGTGTTGTAAAAATGAGAAATTGCTGTTTAAATTTTAACCCTTATAACGTCCTAACAAAAAAAAAATTTGATTCCAAAATTGTGCTGATGTAAAGTAAACATGTGGTAAATGTTACTTATTAAGTATTTTATTATTTTATTTAGTATTAAGGGACATATCTCTGTGATGTAAGGACATGAAAATTCAAAGTTGTAAAATTGTGACATTTTCTAAATTTTCGCCAAATTTCCGTATTTTTTCACAAATAAGCACAAGTAATATCAAAGAAATTTTACCACTATCATAAAGTACAATATGTCACGAGAAAACTTTGTCAGAATCACCGGGATCCATGGAAGCGTTCCAGAGTTATTACCTTATAAAGGGACAGTGGTCAGAAGTGTAAAAATTGGCTTGGTCTTGCAAACCACCCTTGGGGGTAGAGGGGCACATCCAGATTGTGACAGATCAGCAGACCGGGCAGAAGATCAAGATTGTGATGTCCGTCGACTCCTCGGTGTCTCCCAAGCAGCAGTTTATCTTCGCCAGCCCGGATGGATCTGGGACAGGAAAGGTGATCCTGGCAACACCCGACTCTGCCAATGCCAAGCAGCTCATCTTCACCACATTGTGCCCGGGAGGATCCATATAGTGACAGATGCCGCCTCGGTGGAGCAACTGCTGGGGCAAGACGGAGGTGCAGCAGCCGCAGATCGTAGAGTACTGCGTGGTCTGTGGAGACAAAGCATCAGGCTGGCATTATGGTGCCATTAGCTGTGAAGGATGTAAGGGCTTCTTTAAGAGAAGCGTCAGGAAGAACCTGACATACAGCTGTCGCAGCAGCCAGGACTGCGTCATCAACAAGCACCACTTGAACCGCTGCCAGTTCTGCCAGCTAAAAAATTGCTTAGAAATGGGCATGAAGATGGAATCCGTGCAGAGTGAGAGGAAACCCTTTGACATCCAGCGGGAAAAACCCTCAAACTGTGCAGCCTCCACAGAGAAGATCTACATCCGGAAAGACCTGCGGAGCCAGCACATAGCGACACCCACATTTGTGACTGACAAAGAAGGAGGGAGACAAGCCGGACTCTTAGACCCGGGGATGTTGGTGAATATCCAGCAGCCGCTGATACGTGAAGACGGCACCGTGGTCCTGTCTGCAGATGCCAAGACAGAGACGAGTCAGAGCGGGCTGGGCACCCTGGCAAACGTGGTAACGTCCCTCGCCAACCTGACCGAGTCATTGAATAACGGGGACACATCGGCCGTCCAACAAGAGGACCAATTCTCCAGCGAGATCACCCGGGCGTTTGACACCTTAGCGAAAGCACTTAACACGCCGGACGCTGGACAGAACGTGTCGGACGGCTTTGACACGACGGCCGGCGGGAACATTCACGTCATTAGTCGGGATCAGGCTACACCCATTCTGGAGGTGGAAGGACCGCTGCTCTCAGACACACGTCACTTTTAAGCTCACAATGCCCATCCCGATGCCAGAATATCTGAATGTACACTATATATGCGAGTCCGCATCTCGCCTGCTTTTTCTTTCCATGCACTGGGCTCGCTCTATACCTGCCTTCCAGGCCTTGGGGCAGGATTGTAACACAAGCCTTGTCCGCGCCTGCTGGAACGAACTGTTCACCTTGGGTCTGGCGCAGTGCTCGCAGGTGATGAGCCTCTCCACCATTCTGGCCGCCATAGTCAACCATCTGCAAAACAGCATCCAGGAAGATAAACTCTCCGGGGAGCACATTAAGCAGGTGATGGAGCACATATGGAAGCTGCAGGAGTTCTGTGACAGTATGGCCAAACTGGATATCGACGGCTACGAATACGCCTATCTGAAGGCCATGGTCCTCTTCAGCCCAGATCACCCCGGTCTCTCCAGTACCGAGCAGATAGAGAAGTTCCAGGAAAAGGCACAAATGGAGCTTCAAGGTTATGTACAGAAAGCGTATCCAGAGGACACGTACAGACTGGCTCGTATCCTGGTGCAGCTCCCGGCTCTCAGACTCATGAGCTCCAGCATAACAGAAGAACTCTTTTTTACCGGCCTTATCGGCAATGTTCCTATTGACAGCATCATCCCTTACATCCTGAAGATAGAGACGCCAGAATACAACGGGCAGATCACGGGGACCAGCGTATAGCCGGAACTAGCACTTGCACACGGATCAAGCACTTTTCATCGTACCCTTTTCAGGGTGTGAGAAAGCGCACTAACATTTTGGGGAACACATAGACCCTCATTCAGGAGTAGATGCTCCCTCCTTTATTTCCTCAACCAGTGAACATTTCAGTAGCTGTAACCCCTTATTTCCATTACCGGACAGTGACGCTGTTATGCAGCCATAACCCGATGATCAGGTAGGAGTGTATATCTGTTACAGGTCAATGTTTTCTAGCTGTGTACCCCCATGTATCTGAATTCCAGGTACCCCCGCTTTTTTTATGTAATGCTACATACTATTCCACATGGAGGCCAGGATTCCCGAAACGCATCACAGAAAGTATTTATGTTGTCGTGCACAGACGGACGGCGGAGGGGATATTTTATAATGAGGCGACTTCTCCCAGATTTCCCTTTTCGGTCAGAATTTTCCTCCTAATTTTCCAATTTTATCCAAATAAAACTTAATTGGTGCTTAAAAAAAGAAAAGTTAAAACATAGACTTTTCTAAAGGAAAAAGCCAGTCAAAATGAATTTTTGATATGTCAGAGATTACATTAATACTGTCTGTGATCTGGGTCCACTACTCTAATTGCAGCATTTTAATTACTTAGGAGCCACAGACCACAACGCGGCTAGTCTGGGGATTCAACATAACAATAATAATATTTTTTATTTATATAGCACCTACATATTCCACAGCACTGTACATTTTAGAGTCATACAGACACACAGGGCTATTAAGTGTATTGAGAGCGTGTGAACAGAGGCTATGGGGGTCATGATTTTGAAGAACATTTTGTATGGGGATAGTTAGATAAGCGAGTTGAGGCGATAGGCCAGTCTAAAGAAACACCATTCTGTGGGTTTTGGGAATTAATCAAATTGTCCTGGGTAGTGCATTCCAAAGAATTGGCCCATCACCCAAGCTGTCTTGAGATGGTAATGGGAGGCTCGGATTATTGAGGATTTTAGTATTAGATCATTATCAGAAAGGAGGGCATGGATACAGTGGTAAACTGAGACATGGGAGGAGATGTAGGGTGGTGCTGAACCATGGAGCGCTTTGTGTGTGAGATTGATAAGTTTATATTGAACTCTGTAGAGGGTGGACAACCAGTACAACTGACACAGGGCAGTGGAATCAATGTAGCGACTGAAGAGGAATATGATCCTGGCTGCTACATTCAGGATGGATTGGAGAGGGTAGAGTTTATTAAGAGGGAGACCGATTAGTAGAGAGTTGCAATAGTCCAGACGAGACTGAATAAGGGCAAGAATAAGAGTTTTTACGGTGTCAATGATAAGAAAAGGTCAAATTCTAGAGATGTTATTGAGGTGTAAAGCGATAATTTGATGTGGGGAGTGAAGGAAAGATCTGAGTCAGATATAACACCAAAACAATGGGCATGATGCTGAGGAGTAATAGTGGAACCATACATGGAAATGGCAATATCAGTCACAGGTAGGTTAGTGGAGGGATAGAACAGAAGGGAATCAGTTTTTGACAGATTCAGTTCTAGATAGAGGGAAAACATAATGTTAGAGACAACGAAAAGACAATCACTGGTATTTTGCAACAATGCAAGTGTGATGTCAACAGATGAGGGGTAGAATTGGGTGTCATAAGTATAGAAATGGTACTGAAAACCGAATATACTGATTGTGCGTCCAACAGGGGCAGTGTATAATGAGAAGAGGAGGGGATCTAAGACTGAACCTTTGTAAGAACATGGCGGGGAACCTCACATGCCTTTGGGACGCTGTTCAAACAGTCCCATGCGGCACCTCATTGTTTATGAATGTTTATACACTTTAATTGCATGTGCTGTAGCGTGATATTGTATCTGTCATGTACTGTTTATAGGCTTAGGGATAGGATCTTAGGCAGTATAGGACCATAGTGGGGTAGAATAGAGGGGGGCATTATAGACTTAGAACTAGAGGCAGGCAGCACAGGGTTTAACTAGATGGGAGGGGCAGCACAGAGCAGGGGAGTTTAGTCAGGATACTTCCTGGTTGTGTCAGATGCCCAGGCAGCCTGCCCAAAGGATAGAAGGGTAGAGGATTAAAGGCTTTGGGGTAATGCTGCGGATGGCAGTAAGGTGCCCCAGGCAGGAGAAGAGTGTTGACGGGCACCAGCTGGATAAAATTATCCCTAAGCAGGATCTGGGGTCCATGATGAGGCAACAGCCGCAGTGGAAGCATTCCTGGCACCTCTTCAAACTGGAGCCGGACAAGGGGCTGATAAGGAGCTGGTGACGGGAGAGAACAGGAGGGACATGGCCTGTCCAAAAGATATGACCAGGATTGCTGGGCAGTGGGAGCTGCTAGAAGGAACAGGCCTTGTCCAGATGAAAGGGAAAGCGCAGGATGTGAGACTCTGTGTGAAATGTGCTGCCTATGAGATGAAGATGCTGCTGCCCAGTAAAGTTGTGTTTTTTTTTTTTAAAAGACTTGCGACTCTGAGATATTTTGTGAAAACAGAGAGATGGGACCTGAGGAGATCTAGACTGTGACCATAAGTGTTTTGTTGCACACACAGCAGAAATGACTTGTTGTTTCCTCTGTGAGGCATCAGGATGTGGGAACAGCAAAGCCAGTTGCCCCAGCTACCACCCTGGCTGCCTTGCAACTTGATGAACCCTGACAGTAAGGGGAAGAGGAGAGGAAAAGGAGCCAGCAAAAGATACAGTGAATGAGCAGTCAGAGATGGTAGTAGCAGAACTAGGAGAGAGCAGTATTGTTTAGACCAATAGAACGGAGCATAGTGAGGAGGAGCTTGTGATCCAGTGTTGAATGCTGCAAAGATATCTACAAAAATCAGCAGGCAGCAGTAACCATTAGATTTAGCTTTAAGTAGATCATTAGAGACTTTAGTAAGGGCATTTTCAGTAGAGTGTAAGGAGTGGAAACCAGATTGTAATGGGTCAAGAAGAGCACTGAGAGATAGCGGTTCAGATGGGAGTGGACCAAGAGTTCCAGGAATTTAGATATGAAGGTAAGATTAGAGATAGGTCTCTAGTTAGCAGTGCAGTTCTGGTCGAGGGATGTTTATTTAAGTAATGTATATAGGCTGGTGTGTTTAAATGAGGATGGAAAGATACCAGATGAAAGTAAGGGATTAAATATTTTTTTTAGGTGAGTGATGACAGCCAGGGAGAGAGACTGGAGGAAATGTGAGGGAATAGGATCACTGGTGCAGGTAGTAGGTTGAGAAGATGCAAGGAGCCTGGTCACTTCTTCCATGACTAGCTCAAAGACAGAGAATGAGCAAGATGTAGTGCAGGAGGGAGGGGCATGGATAACATTAGGGGATGGGGAGAAAATTTCTTGTCCGATATTGTCATTTTTTTCTGTCAAATAATTGGTCAGATCATTAGTGCTGAGGTCAGTGGTTGGGGCCTGCACTCTTGGATTGAGGAGAGAATGAAATGTCACTTAGGATTGTTGAACAGTGCGGTGATAAGGGTTTTGAAGTAGGTTTGTTTGGAGAGGTGAAGGGCAAAGTTGTAAGTTTTAAGCATAAACAAATAATGGATGAAATCTTCTGCCAGATTGGATTTTCTCCATGGACGTTCGGTGCATCTGGAGCACCGCCAGAGAAAATGTGTTTGCAGCGTGTACCAGGGTTGTTATCGTCTGTGCCGAATTGTTCTATGTGTAGGCAGCGCAGTTTCATCCAGGGCACTTTGCAATGGTTCATTATAATGTTTCAATGCACAGTCAATGCACAGTCAGAACATGAAAGAGAGGAGATTGAGGCTAATGATGACTGCAAATTCTTCATCAGTTTCTAGATATTAAGGCACATATATTTCTATATGTGTGGAAAGTGGAGAGTCCTGAGTGGGGTGTGTAGTACAGTGCTCACTGAATGTATTAAGGAACACTCACTTGGCAGCGGAATTTAAGACACACAAGAACGATTTTTCCACTTAAACAGTCTATGCGGTTTATTATGCAAATCATAAACCACTGTAGGCCATGTTACACATTACAGACCTAACATACAGTTCACTCTCAACTGCGGTTATGTTTGCACAGTTCATTAACCAACCCTCGTCAGTGCACACTGTCCCCCACGCTCTGGGTAACCTGCTTGGCAGCGCTGCAGGCTTCACAGGCTGGCATCACATGGGCCCTGACTTCCAGGGATGCTGCCTAACTGGGATCACTGACTCATTCTATGACTTGCTTGACAAGCTGACATCCGCCAGTTCCAGACCCACAGAAGGACGGTAGCTCTCCCCCCCATGCAGATAGCAATCACAGACTCTGCAGGCAGATACACTTCCACCATGTGCTTTTCAGGAAACCTGTCCTCTTGCAGGACCTTCCTACACAGAGACCATGTGACCAAACCACAGTCTCATTATATTGTATGAGACACACCCATTGATGGGAGGTGTGTGGCTAACCAGACCCACCCAGCTCTCCGACTAATCCTGCAAGCCCAGCCCCTTATACACTAAGCAAGGCTCATGGAAATACAAGTCCCAGAGAAACATTACAGGCTTACAGTGCAGAGGACCTCCTCCTCTGCACCACATACAGGCCATTCAAAACAACGCTGGTCACTGTCTCACAGGTGACAGTTCTTGACAGATAATGAAAAAAGGTTGTGGTCAGAGAGCAGAAGAGGGATGTTAGTAAAGTCACACACTGATCAGAGCCGAAAGAATACCAGGTCCAGCGTATTCCCATCTTCATGTGTAGGAGAATTAGTAAGCTGTGAAAAGCTGAAGGAGGAAGCTATAGATAAAATGTGAGTGGCTGATGGGGAGGGGAATCACCAATTGGGATGCGAATCGGGATGAAACAGGATAGAAAGTTTGGAAGCCAGGTGGCAAAGTGATCCAGTAACAGACAGGAGGAGCCTGGAGTGCAATACACAACTGCCACTTGCAGTGAGAAGGGCTGGTAGTCTCATAGTGTGGACCTCAAAAGAAGGGAAGATAAGGGAGGGTGCCAGGGGAGATGACCTAAAAATCTAGCTCAGATAAAGACCACAGTTGCGGTTGAAACGCATCACTCTTTCTCTATGTTACTATGCCTAGTGCCATGCTATTTTAGCATTTACTAAATAAACAAAGAAATCCTTTTAACTCATCCTGGAGCTGAAACATATTCTTTTTAAGTTGTTACACATGTGATCAGAATGGCATTCCTTGCATCTGAAGGATTCAAGTTGGTAAGCTGACCTCTCTCCCCTTCGATTGTATGCTTCATAATGATACATATAAATGCAGCACAGATTAACAAAGGCTCTGTCCAAGGTCAACGTCGCCACCCAGCATACCTTGATAAGTGCCAGGGCCCTAGACATATGGGGGTCCATTCGCCATCGGAGACACTGGCACACTATGGGGCACGTGAGATGGGAAACCTAGTGTCAGCGCTTGAACCAACCCCCCACCTTCCCCTGCATCGTACTTTTCAACTGTTTTGGCATCCTGGATACCGATACAGTTGAAAACAGTAGTGGGAGAGGGAATGTCCGCCGAGCAGTGCAGAGGATCAGAAGATGTTGAGGAAACCGGGGCAGTGGGGTAATGGGGAGAGGTGGGCTTTTGTTTATTTTTTTATGAATCGAGCATTATATGGGGCCCATTATACTGTTTGGAACAATATATAGGGCTCATTATACTGTATGGAAAAATATATGGGGCCCATTATGCTGTATGTAGCAATATATGGGGCCCATTATACTGTAGGGAGCACTATGTGGGACCCATTATAATGTTTGAAGCAATAAATGGGGCCCATTATACTCTACAGATTAAAATATGGGTGCAAATATACTAAATAGCATTTACCCCTTTCTAACATATGACGTACTATCCCTTAATGCCCATGGACGGAATAGTACATCATATGCGATCAGCCATGCTCACGGGGGCCAGGTGTCAGCTGATTCTCACAGCTGACACCTGGAACTAAGTGCCATAAGTGGTCACGAACCGCTCCCTGCATTTAACCCCCAGAACACTGCGAACAAACATGATCACAGCATTTAAGGAGCAGGCAGAGGGGCTGTCAGCTGTGACAGCCCCTCTTCCTTTGGATTTGGATAGGAGACCCCTCGGCATGACGCAGGGTCCCGATCGCTGCCATGGAGACCTGATGTCACCATGAAGACATCCAGGTCTTCAGGCCTGAGAGCCTTCCTGTCATGCGCAATGCATGTCAGGAAGTCTCACAGGTCAGTGCACAGAAGCTGCAGCGCTGAAAGCTTCTATAGCATGCAGCTCTGCATGCTATAGAAGCGATCAGGCTGCACAAAATTAGTGTCCCATAGTGGGACACAGTGTAAAAGTAATAATTAAACTAACAAAAAAATTAAATAATTATATAAATACTTTAAAAAATAATGAAAATTAATAAAAATCTAAACAACAAATTACACATATTTAATATCGCTGCGTCCTTAACGACCCGACCTATAAAACTATCCCACTAGTTAACTCCTTTAGTGAACACCATTAAAAAAAAAGCAAGGCAAAAAACAATGCTTCATCATCATACCGTCTAACAAAAAGTGGAATAACACGCGATCAAAAAGACGAATATAAGTATACGTGGTACTGCTGAAAACCTCATCTTGTCCCGCAAAAAATAACCTGTCGTACATCTCCATAAACAGAAAATTAAAAAGGTTGTAGCTCTCAGAATAAAGTGATGCAAGAATAATTATTTTTTCTATAAAACAGTTTTTATTGTATAAAAAATGATATAATTGAGGTATCGCTGTAATTGGACTAACCTGGAGAATAAAACTGCTTTATAAATTTTACCACATGCATAACGTTATAAAGGTCCCCCCAAAAGAAATTCATGAATTGATGGTTTTTGTTCATTCTGCCTCCCAAATATCGGAATAAAAAGCAATAAAAAATGTCATGTGCCCGAAAATGGTATCCATATAAACGTCACCTCGTCCCACAAAAAACAAGACCTCACATGACTCTGTGTGCCAAAATATGGAGAAATTATAGCTTTGAAAATGTGGTGATGCAAAAACTATTTTTTGCAATAACAAGTGTCTTTTAGTGTGTGACAGCTGCCAAACAAAAAACTCGCTATAAAAACCCGCTATAGATAGTAAATCAAACCCCCCTTTACCACCCCTTAGGGAAAAATAATAAAATTAAAAAAAAAAGTTTATTTCCATTTTCTCATTAGGGTTAGGGTTAGAGTTGGGGTTAAAGTTAGGGTTAAGGCTGGGGCTAAAGTTGGGGTTAGGGTTGGGGCTAGTTAGAGTTATGGTTGAGGCTAAAGTTAGAGTTAGGGTTGGGGCCAAAGTTAGTGTTAGGATTGGGGCTAAAGTTAGGGTTAGGGTTGGGATTAGGGTTAAGGTTGACATTAGAGTTAGGGTTGAGATTAGGGTTAGGAGTGTGTTAGGGTTAGGTTTGTGGTTAGGGTTATGGTTAGGATTGGGATTAGGGTTAGGGGTGTGTTGGGATTAGGGTTGGAGTTAGAATTGGGGGGTTTCCACTGTTAAGGCGCATCAGGGGCTCTCCAAATGCAACATGGCATCTGATCTCAATTCGAGCCAATTTTGCATTGAAAAGTCAACTGGTGCTTCCCTTCCGAGCTCTGCCATACAACCAAACAGAGGTTTACCCCCACATATAGGGTATCAGCATACTCAGGGCAAATAGCACAACAACTTTTGGAGTTCAATTTCTCCTGTTACCCTTGGGAAAATAAAAAGTTGGGGTCAAAAAAATAATTTTTGTGAAAAAAATATGATTTTTTTCTTTTTACGGCTCTACATTATATACCTCTGTGAAGCACTTGGGGGTTCAATGTTCTCACCAAACAGTTCCATAGGGGAGTCTACTTTCCAAAATGGTGTCATTTGTGGCAGGTTTCCACTGTTTAGGTGCATCAGGGGCTCTCCAAACTCTACATGGCGTTTGATCTCAATTCCAGCCAATTTTGCATTGAAAAGTCAAACGGCGCTCCTTCCCTTCCGAGCTCTGCCATGCGCCCAAACAGTGGTGTACCTGCAAATATGGGGTATCAGCGTACTCAGGACAAATTGTACAATAACGTTTGATGTCTAATTTTTCCTGTTACCCTTGGTAAAATAAAACAAATTGGATCTGAAGTAAATTTTTTGTGAAAAAAAGTTAAATGTTCATTTTTTAAAAAACATTCCAAAAATTCCAGTGAAGCACCTGAAAGTTTAATAAACTTCTTGAATATGGTTTTGAGCACCTTGAGGGGTGCAGTTTTTAGAATGGTGTCACTTTTGGGTATCTTCTATCATATAGACCCCTCAAAGGAACATCAAATGTGATGTGGTCCCTATGAAAATAGTTTTGTAAATTTGTTGTAAAAATGAGAAATTGCTGGTTAAATTTTAACCCTTATAACTTCCTAACTTGGGTTCCAAAATTGTGCTGATGTAAAGTAGACATGTGGGAAATATTACTTATTAAGCATTTTGTATGACATATTTCTGTGATTTAAAGGGCATGAAAATTCAAAGTTGGAAAATTGAGAAATTTTCACCAAATTTCCGTTTTTTTCACAAATAAACGCAAGTCATATCAAAGAAATTTTACCCCTATCATGAAGTACAATATGTCACCAGAAAACATTGTCAGAGTTACCAGGATCCATGGAAGCATTCCAGAGTTATTACCTCATAAAAGAACAGTAGTCAGCATTGTAAAAATTGGCCTGGTCATGCAAACCACCCTTGTGGGTAAAGGGATTAAATGCAGCCCATTATACTGTATGGAGCAACATATGGTGCCATAATACTGTATGGAGCATTATGTGAGGTTCATAATATTGTATGGAGAACTATGTGGTGCAAATAATATAGTGTGAAGAACTATGTTGTGCCCTTCACACTGTATGGAGGACTATGTGGTGTTTTTTGGCTCCATCTAGTGACCAGAGTCATAACCGCAGTGTTATTCTATTTTACCTTCACTTTGATTCTATTTTCCCTCCGTGCAATGCATTCTGGTAAGCTTTTGCAAAGGATTATGGTTTGTTCAACCCCCATTTTCCCTCCAGTCCACCATTTTCCTTCTGCCTGCTTTAAGGAAGCATCTCATTTCTCTTCTCCACTTGTGACAGCATCGCTGATATGCATTTATGTTTCCTGTATCCAATTCCTGTCTCATATTAGCCTAGTTAATTAGTCTTTCCCCTGGTTAGCTATTAGCGCAGATGTTGATTTATATTGTACTATGTATAATATGTATCCCTGATGTACCCTATATTGACTCAGTGTATATACAGTGGGGCAAAAAAGTATTTAGTCAGTCAGCAATAGTGCAAGTTCCACCACTTAAAAAGATAAGAGGCGTCTGTAATTTACATCATAGGTAGACCTCAACTATGGGAGACAAACTGAGAAAAAAAAATCCAGAAAATCACATTGTCTGTTTTTTTTTCATTTTATTTGCATATTATGGTGGAAAATAAGTATTTGGTCAGAAACAAGCAATCAAGATTTCTGGCTCTCACAGACCTGTAACTTCTTCTTTAAGAGTCTCCTCTTTCCTCCACTCATTACCTGTAGTAATGGCACCTGTTTAAACTTGTTATCAGTATAAAAAGATACCTGTGCACACCCTCAAACAGTCTGACTCCAAACTCCACTATGGTGAAGACCAAAGAGCTGTCAAAGGACACCAGAAACAAAATTGTAGCCCTGCACCAGGCTGGGAAGACTGAATCTGCAATAGCCAACCAGCTTGGAGTGAAGAAATCAACTGTGGGAGCAATAATTAGAAAATGGAAGACATACAAGACCACTGATAATCTCCCTCGATCTGGTGCTCCACGCAAAATCCCACCCCGTGCGGTCAGAATGATCACAAGAACGGTGAGCAAAAATCCCAGAACCACGCGGGGGGACCTAGTGAATGAACTGCAGAGAGCTGGGACCAATGTAACAAGGCCTACCATAAGTAACACACTACGCCACCATGGACTCAGATCCTGCAGTGCCAGACGTGTCCCACTGCTTAAGCCTGTACATGTCCGGGCCCATCTGAAGTTTGCTAGAGAGCATTTGGATGATCCAGAGGAGTTTTGGGAGAATGTCCTATGGTCTGATGAAACCAAACTGGAACTGTTTGGTAGAAACACAACTTGTTGTGTTTGGAGGAAAAAGAATACTGAGTTGCATCCATCAAACACCATACCTACTGTAAAGCATGGTGGTGGAAACATCATGCTTTGGGGCTGTTTCTCTGCAAAGGGGCCAGGACGACTGATCCGGGTACATGAAAGAATGAATGGGGCCATGTATCGTGAGATTTTGAGTGAAAACCTCCTTCCATCAGCAAGGGCATTGAAGATGAAAAGTGGCTGGGTCTTTCAACATGACAATGATCCAAAGCACACCGCCAGGGCAACGAAGGAGTGGCTTCGTAAGAAGCATTTCAAGGTCCTGGAGTGGCCTAGCCAGTCTCCAGATCTCAACCCTATAGAAAACCTTTGGAGGGAGTTGAAAGTCCGTGTTGCCAAGCGAAAAGCCAAAAACATCACTGCTCTAGAGGAGATCTACATGGAGGAATGGGCCAACATACCAACAACAGTGTGTGGCAACCTTGTGAAGACTTACAGAAAACGTTTGACCTCTGTCATTGCCAACAAAGGATATATCACAAAGTATTGAGATGAAATTTTGTTTCTGACCAAATACTTATTTTCCACCATAATATGCAAATAAAATGAAAAAAAAACAGACAATGTGATTTTCTGGATTTTTTTTTCTCAGTTTGTCTCCCATAGTTGAGGTCTACCTATGATGTAAATTACAGACGCCTCTCATCTTTTTAAGTGGTGGAACTTGCACTATTGCTGACTGACTAAATACTTTTTTGCCCCACTGTATATGTTTTGCTTGTAGTTTCACCACGCCAATATACCATCACGTTCAATAAAACACAGATTCAACCTACAGTCTTCTTATTGGACCCCAGTATAGCGGTTTAGCTGCCTGTATAGCTACGTGAAGTCTGCTTCATTTAGTGAGGACAGAACAGTGAAACAGCGGCTATCCAGCTAGTGGGAACTCAGAGAAAGAAGAGTCTTCCATCCTGCAGGGGCCAGTGAAACCGCGGCCCTCCAGCTAGTTGGAATTCAGGGAAGAGACAGTCTTCCATCTTGCAGGACTGCAGTGAAACAGCGGCCCTCCAGCTAGTGGGGACTCAGAGAAAGAAGAGTCTTCCATCCTGCAGGGGCTAGTGAAACAGTGGCTATCCAGCTAGTGGGAACTCAGAGAAAGAAGAATCTTCCATCCTGCAGGGCCAGTTAAGCCGTGGCCATCCAGCTAGTGGAATTCAGGGAAAAGACAGCCTTCCATCCAGCTTGCAGGAACTAGTGAAACTGCACTCACCCACCAAGTGAGATTCAAGACACCGGCTACACAGAGACTAATACAGCTACAGCAATCTTTCAAGCATTCCTCCAAGACATCATGTCCCACAAATCACACAGGACATAATCTGTTACATCTGTCTCCTCAAAGACTATATCCATCAGCAGCGCGGTCACCATTGCCCGTGCAAATGCTGAAGCCGCAAAATGCGAGCAAGCTTTGTTGAAGAAGAGATGCAACTTAAGTTAGAGAAAGCATGAAAACACGCATAGATGATGAGAGAGCCGATCAAGAGAGAAAGGCGCAGTTAGAGAAGGCACACGTGGAAGCTGCCTCAGAGAGCCTAGCAGCAAAAAGAGAAGCCGCCGCAGCCCTAGCTGGAGCAAAATCGCTAGAAGCTGCGCACAACCCTGAGCTGCATAGCCAAAGCAGTGCGTCAAGTCTGAAGTTACCACTGCAAGATTCGCCAAAACGCACATCTCAGTATGTTAATGAACTTCCTGATCCAAACTATAACCAAGAACACGACACATCCAGTGAAGCGAGTGAGAGTCATCATGAGGCTCAGCTCCAGGAAAACGTGGAGCAAAACAACTCTGCTAATGTCTACCTTGCCCTTTGCCAGGTAACCAACGTGAATCACCTTGCTGACACCCCGCACATCAGATCGAAGCAATATGACACTGGCTGGTGTCACCCTGAGGATACTAACAGGTATGAACGCACCTCACATAACTATCAGGGTGACCCATCACCAGTATACTCTGCTGACAACCGGTTCACAGCAGAATTTGCTAAGTTCTTCACATGATGTGATCTGGTTGCCAAGGGACTCATGAAATTCACTGACCAAGCTGAAGGTTACAGAGCTTGGAAAGCTTCCTTCCAAAATGTCATTAGAGACTCGGGGTTACAACACAGGGAAGAGATAGACCTCTTAGTCAAATACCTAGGAGAAGAGTCAGTCAAACATGCAGTAAGGATCAGAGACATTAATATAAACCACCCTTAAATTGGCCTTAAAGAGATCTGGATGAGGCTAGATGAATGCTATGGCTCAGCAGAGGTAATAGAGAGAGTCTTGTTCAAAAGAATCGATGACTTTCCTAAAATATCTAACAAAGGGCTCCAGAAACTTAGAGAACTAGTTGACCTGCTAAAAGAAGTCCTAGTTGCCAAATGTGAAGGTGACCTACAAGGACTTGCATTCCTTGACACAGCCAAAGGTATTAACCCCAAAAGTTGCCCTACAATCTACAGGAGAGGTGGCTCACACGTGGCTCCACGTACAAATGCAAACACAGTGTTCCATTCCCTCCCTTCTCTGTTTTTGTAGGCTTTATACACGAAAAATCGACAATCAGAAATGATCCCAGCTTTGATTTTGCAATGTCATATGCCACACCTTCACCAGCTGCAAATCCACGTAGAACATCTGTGGCAGTGCACAAGATTTATGTTTCTTCTCCAAGTTCCAATTACAGGTCTGCTGGCCGCTCTCACTCAGAGACAAAGGTACAGGACCCTGACAATCAGTGCCTGCTCCATCAGAAGCCTCAGCCTCTCCTGAAATGCAGAGCCTTCAGAGGAAAATCTATGCCAGATCGCAGAAGCTTCCTGAAAGAGAATGGTATCTGCTACAAGTGCTGCTCATTCACAACTCACCTCGCCAAGGTCAGTGTAGAATGCACAGAATGTGGCACCACAGATCATAACACTGCTCTACACCCTGTCCCAGCTCCATGGAGTGCACAAAACATGCCAGCTGACAGTGAGCATGGCGGGGAGGAAAGGAACACTGATGCAGCTACGCCAGAGATCACTTCACAATGTACTGAAGTCTGTAAAGGAACAATAGACAGTAGGTCCCCTTCAAAAATATGCCTCGTCAGAGTGTACCCAAAGGGTCATAGAAACAAAGCTGTAAGACTATATGCTATCTTGGACGATCAAAGTAATCAATCCTTGGCTAGATCAACATTCTTTGACCTATTCAACATCAAAGGGCCAAGCACCCCATACTCATTAAAGACATGTGCAGGTACTGTGACAACAGCACGCAGGAAAGCTACTGACTACCAAATTGAGTCCTTAGATGGACAAATCTGCCTACCACTACCTACTATCATCGAGTGTAATCAGATCCCAGAAAACAGTTCTGAAATACCTATGCCAGATGTGGCAATCCATCACACTCACTTGAAACGCATAGCACACCTTATACCTGAACTCGGCCATCAGGCAAAGATAATACTGCTGTGGAGAAGAGATATCTTACAGGTTCATAAAGTGAGAAGTCACATCAATGGACTCCACAATGCTCCCTATGCCCAAAGGCTAGACCTAGGATGGGTCATAATAGGAAATATATGCTTGGGACATATGCACGCCCATCTTCTGTGACAAGTATGGTAGCAAATACATTGGAGAAAGGATGCCCATCTCTGTTTCAACCTGGCAACAATGAGTTCCATGTCAAGGAACTACCACACAGCATCCAACTGCCCAATCATTTAATAGACTTTACTCATGACAGCAGTATGGTGTGTCAGGGAGCTATGAGGATCAGTTGGGTGCACAGCCTTTCAGAAAACTAAGCAAGACAACCAAGTAGCAATGTCGGTAGAGGACAAGTTGTTCTTAGAGGAAATGGACAAGGACTTGTAAAAGATGAGACCAACAGCTGGGTCGCACCTCTTCCCTTCAGAACCCACAGACCACGTCTACCGAACAACAGAAATCAAGCACTAAAACATTTCTCCTCTCTTAAACATAATCTTCAAAAAAAAACAGAGATGAAAGATCACTTTTTCTCCTTCATGTCAAAGATTTTTTAGAACTGCCATGCAGAACTAGCTCCCGCTTTCAAAGACTCATAGAATCATAGAATCGTAGAGTTGGAAGGGACCTCCTGGGCCATCTGGTCCAACCCCCTGCTCAAAGGAGGATTCACTAAATCATCCCAGTCAGATGTCTGTCCAGCCTCTGTTTGAAGACTTCCATTGAAGGAGAACTCACCAATTCTCGTGGCAGCCTGTTCCACTCATTGATCACTCTAACTGTCAAAAAGTTTTTTCTAATATCTAATCTGTGTCTCCTCCCATTCAGTTTCATCCCATTGCTTCTAGTCTTTCCTTGTGCAAATGAGAATAAAGTTGATCCTTCTACAATGTGACAGCCCTTTAGATATTTGTAGACAGCTATTAAGTCTCCTCTCAGTCTTCTCTTTTGCAAACTAAACATTCCCAAATCCTGCAACCTTTCCTCATAAGACAGGGTTTGCAGACTAGTCACCATTCTGGTCGCTCTTTTCTGAACTTGCTCCAGTTTGTTGATGTCTTTTTTAAAATGTGGTGCCCAAAACTGGACACAATATTCCAGATGAGGTCTGACCAAAGAGGAGTAGAGGGAAATAATGACTTCACGTGATCTAGACTGTATGCTTCTGTTAATACATCCTAGAATTGCATTTGCCTTTTTTGCTGCTGCATCACACTGTTGACTCATATTCAGTCTGTGATCTATCAGTATACCCAAGTCTTTTTCACATGTGCTGTTGCTTAGCCCTATTCCTCCCATTTTGTATATGCTTTTTTCATTTTTATTGCCCAGATGTAGTACTTTGCATTTCTTCCCGTTAAAAACCATTCTGTTAGTTGCTGCCCACTTCTCCAGTTTATTTAAATCTTTTTGAATCCTCTCTCTCTCTTCTCTAGTATTAGCTATACCTCCTAGCTTTGTGTCATCAGCAAATTTAATCAGTTTACCCTCAATTCCTTCATCTAAATCGTTGATAAAGATGTTGAACAATACAGGGCCCAGGACAGAGCCCTGTGGTACCCCACTTGAGACATTCTTCCAACTGGATGTGCAGTCATTTACGACCACTCTTTGGGTCCGATCACTAAGCCAGTTATGAATCCACCTAACAGTTGCCTTGTCCATTCCATACTTAGTCATTTTTTCAATAAGGATTGTATGAGAGACTTTGTCAAATGCTTTGCTGAAGTCAAGATATACTATATCTACAGCATTTCCTTGATCCACCCAATCAGTGATACCGTCATAGAAGGAAATTAAGTTAGTCTGACATGACTTATTAGTTACAAACCCATGCTGACTCTGTTTAATCACTTCATTCTTATCCAGGTATTGACATACATGTTGTTTAATAATTTGTTCAAAGATCTTTCCTGGTATAGAAGTCAGACTCACCGGCCTATAGTTGCCTGGGTCCACCTTCTTCCCCTTTTTGAAGATAGGAACAACATTTGCTCTTCTCCAGTCTTCTGGCACTTCTCCTGTTCTCCAAGAATTTTCAAAGATTATGGAGAGGGGTTCAAAAATTTCTTCTGCTATCTCCTTCAGTACTCTGGGGTGTAATTCATCTGGACCTGGAGACTTGAATTCATTTAGGTTAGCTAAGTGTTTCCTCACTATCTTTCGGTTTATAGATATCCTGGATTCTTCTATTCCCTTAATAGGACAGTGAATAACAGCTGATGTTACATTTCCTTTCTGAGAGAAAACAGATGCAAAATAGGAATTTAAAAGTTCAGCCTTCTCAACATCCTGTCTTACCATTTCATCATTTTCATCCTGTAAAAATCCTATAGCATCTTTGACTTTTCTTTTACTTTTGACATATCCCCAAAATCCTTTATTATTGCTTTTGACATCTCTTGCAAGCCTCAATTCATTTTCAGCTTTAGATGATCTGATTTGTGCCCTGCAGGTTCTGCAGACAGCATTATATTCTTCTTTAGATATGCCTCCCTCTTTCCATTTTATAAACATTTTTTTCTTCCTTTTTAGCATGTACTTAAGTTCTGTGTTCATCCATCCTGGTTTCCTTAAATGCTTCCTATTCTTCCCTCTTTTCGGAATTGTTAACAACTGTGCTTTGAGAATTTCATTTTTCAAGATTTCCCATCCTTCCTGGACATTTTTGTCTTTAAGGATATCCAGCCATTGGATCCCTCCAATTCTCTTTCTGAATCCCTTAAAATCTGCCTTTCTGAAATCTAACCTTGACGTCTGAAGAATGCTCGTTCCTACCCATGCTTGGAGTATACCACCCTAAGAAACTGGACCAGATTAGAGTGGTGTTTGACTCCAGTGCTAAGTTTGATGATGACTCCCTGAATGATGTTCTACTGACAGGACCAGACCTCAATAACAAACTGCTTGGAGTACTTATGTGCTTCCATAAGGATTCCATTGCCTTCATCGCTGACATCCAGCAAATGTTCCATTGTTTCTGTTAGGCGTCAGATTCCTGGCATTGCACAGTGGGAATCCAGAGCCAGACATCCTGCGGTCTCCCATTCTCCTCCGACCGCTCGGACTCCTGCTCAGCAATCACGGCGAGCCATCGATTCTCCTCAGACTCGATCTGTGAGCCTGGATGTTGCTGCCACCTCCGGTGCAGCAATGGTAGCGCAACCTGCTTTGCAGGGAACCGCTCCAGAGGCTAAGTCTGGGCATGCCCGCAACGTGCCCTCTCAGTGGAGAGCAGGGGTCACATATGCAGGTCCTGTGTCGGATCTGATTGGTCCTTCCCAAAGTATTGGAAGGTCCCGGAAGCGCATGGCTATAAAAGCCCCGCATGGCGGCTCGGCCATGCGCTAGTGTAGCATATTATTCTGTGTGTGTATGGTGATGGATGCATGGACTGGTGTCTGACTCATTATGAAACTCCTATCCTCTGATATTACGAGTGGTGACCGAGTGTGTATAGTCAGCTCCAGGGTTGTGGCAAGCTACACGCCACTTGCTCCACGCCTACACTAGCGTCCGTCGGCGTCCGGTCCTCGGCGCCGACGCTTGGGGCTTTCTCTGCCGCTGCGCTGTAGTAACAGCAGCTATTGGTGTTTGCGGCTGCGACGCCACACGCAGGCCTCTGTGATGCCAACAGGGCCCACGCCTTTGCTTTAGTGTTCGTCAAGCGACTCTGTGTTTGTACAGAGCCGCCCTTAGTGTTCGGGTGACGTTAACCCGAGCGCAGTACCACACCTACTAGGTGCATCTGCCATTGTTCAGCAGCGGTCTTGTCACCTACCGCACGGTGGACCCCGGGCGGCGAACACACCTACTATTATTTATATTTGGTGCGTTCCGCCGACCCTAACAGCTTCCTTGTGAGAGAGAGAGACAGGAACTTCCAAAGATTCTTCTGGTACAGAGACAATGATCCTACTTAAAGAGGTCACAGAGTATCGCATGAAAGTGCACATCTTTGGCAATAGTCCTTCTCCTGCAGTCACCATTTATGGTCTCAAAAGGTCAGCTCAAGAAGGAGAAACAGAATATGGATCAGATGTCAGACAATTCATAGAAAAAGACTTTTATGTTGATGACTGTCTGAAAGCCATGCCTTCAAATGAAACTGCCATCAGTCTTCTCAGGAGAGCCCAAAAGATGTTTGCTCATTCTAACCTCAGGCTTCAAAAAATAGCCTCAAACAGCCAAGAACACATGAAAGCATTACCTTCACAAGACTTGTGTAATGGTCTCAGAGACCTGGACCTGGGGTCAGACCCCACACCAATGCAATGCAGACTCGTTCTTCTGTGGAATCTACAGTCAGACACTTTCACCTTTCAGGTCAGCCAGGAAGAAAAGCCTTTCACACGCAGAGGTGTCCTGTCTACCATCAACAGCCTGTACGATCCCTTGGATTTTGCAGCTCCTGTTACTATACAAGGCAAAGCCATACTAAGATACTTAACTAAGGAGACATCTGACTGGGATGCACCTCTGCCACCTGATAAGGGAATCCAGTGGGAACTAAGGAAGAACTCTTTAGCAGCCCTCTCCAACCTGAATGTGCCAAGACTATACACCCCTGTGCTGTCTACAGAAATACGAAGCCAAAGACTATGTATTTGCAGATGCTTCTGTCAAAGCAATTGCTTCTGTTGCCTATCTCAAAACTGTAGACTCCAAATGTCAGAGACACATCGGATTCATTATGGGGAAGGCCAAACTTGCTTCACAACCAGAGCACACTATACCAAGGTTGGAACTTTGTGCTGCAGTCTTAGCCGTCGAGTTAGCAGAGTTCATCCAATCCGAGATGGACATCGACCTTACACAAGCCAAGTTCTACTCAGACAGCAAAGTAGTCCTGGGATACATCCACAATGAAACAAGAGGATTCTACATTTATGTCAACAACAGAGTGCTACAAATTAGGATATCAATTCATCTGAAACAGTGGCATTACATTCCCATGGACCAAAATTCTGCAGATCACGCCAATAGAGCAGTTGACGCAAGTCGACTACGAAGCACAACATGGCTCTCAGGACCAAAACTATTGTACACTGAGGAACGTTGCCCAGACACCTTTGAACTAGTAAAAGAGGACTCAGATGCTGAAATGCACCCTCAGGTGTCTACATGTCATACATTGACTCTAGCTACTCTCCTAACCCAAAAAACAGGACTTTCCAGTGCCCCTCTAGGAAGATTCGACGCTAAGGACCTCTACAAGCGCCAAAGGAGACAGGTACAAAGCCTTGCAAACACATTCTGGAACAGGTGACGCAAACAGTACTTGTCTACCCTGCAGCCACGGATGAAGTGGGAATCTACCAGGCCTAATCTGAGGATTGGTGACCTTGTCCTTGTAAAAGACTGCCAAGTACACCGGAACCAGTGGCCACTTGGTCTAGTGACCGCGACATTCCCGAGTAAGGATTGCAACGTCTGCAAAGTCGAACTGAGGATGGCCAAAGGGAATTAACTTAACACATTCTCCAGGCCAGTAACTGATCTGGTCCTATTGTTGTCTTTCAGAGAAAAAGAATAGTGACATCCGTTTGATGCCAGACAGGGAGTGTTCTGTCTCCAACATTTAATTCAGAATCCCTGATTATCTGCTTGTTAAATGTTTTCAGTGTTTTTTGGCTCCATCTAGTGACCAGAGTCATAACCGCAGTGTTATTCTATTTTACCTTCACTTTGATTCTATTTTCCCTCCGTGCAATGCATTCTGGTAAGCTTTTGCAAATGATTATGGTTAGTTCAGCCCCCATTTTCCCTCCAGTCCACCATTTTCCTTCTGCCTGCATTCAGTAAGCATCTCATTTCTCTTCTCCCCTTGTGACAGCATCGTTGGTATGTATTTATGTTTCCTGTATCCAATTCCTGCCTCATATTAGCCTAGTTAATTAGTCCTTCCCCTGGTTAGCTATTAGCGCAGATGTTGATTTATATTGTACTATGTGTAATATGTATCCCTGATGTACACTGTATTGACTCAGTGTATATATATATGTTTTGCTTTTAGTTTCACCATGCCAATATACCATCACATTCAATCAAACACAGATTCAACCTACAGTCTCCTTATTTGACCCCGGTATAGTGGTTTAGCTGCCTGTATAGCTACGTGAAGTCTGCTTCATTTAGCGAGGACAGAACAGGGAGGCTCAGGTGGGCATTACAATGGGAGCTGCGCTGCTATAGTATCTTTACAGGATCTTTCTTTCTTTCTGTTTCTTTCTCTGCTCTTTCTTTCCCCTCTTTCTCTCTCCCTCTCTGTTCTTTCTTTCCCCTCTTTCTTTTTCTCTCTCTCTCTCTGTTCTTTTTTTCTGTCCCCTCTTTGTCTCTCTCTCTGTTCTTTCTTTCATTCTTTCTTTCTCCTCTTTCTTTCTCTCTTTCTCTCTCTGTTCTTTCTTTCTCTCCTTTCTTTCTCTCTCTGTTTTCTTTTTTCTCTCTCTCTGTTCTTTCCTTCTTTTCCTCAGTACCAGTCAGTTTGATCAGCAGTGCTAAATGGGTGTGGTTGGGGCGTGGACATGGGTGTGACTAGTAGTGAAATGGGTGTGTGTCACACACGCGCCTTGGCTGAATGGCGCGAGCCGGGGGGTTGTGGCTCCACTGTGCCACAAACCAGACTACCCTGGAAGGGGCGTGACTATGACAGCTACCTTGGTCTTCGCTGGAGCTTCTGATGGTGAGGTCAGGTGTTATGAATGAGTCACTGGAGGAGGAAAAAACAAAAATACAAGCTAAGTCTAGAAAACCGGAGAGGTTGGTAGCTAGCGGATTGCAGACCCCTGATCCTATTCACATCAACTAACAGTAGCCATGGAGCATTCCTACGGTGGTCCTAGATGCCTAGTCACAGCCGGAAAACTACATAAGCCTAAAGAAAAAAAGGGGAAATCTAAACTGCCCCAAAGCAGACTCCAAAGCAATAGACAGCCCCCAACATGTATTGACGGTGAAAACACATGAAAACACAAACACAGACAGAAAGACAGGCAGAGCAAACGATGGGGCCCAACTAACTAGATAGGAAAGGACAGAAAAGATGCTGGCTGCAATCCGCAAAAAACCCCACCAAAAATGTCCCAACACGTCTGATAGGAAAAACAGCCCTGAAGTCACTAGACTTCAAAATCCCTATATCAGCACTCTGCTATATTCTGAAGACAGAGCAAAAGAGAATTAACCGATCAGGGACAAAAATGGAAATTCAGCAAAGCCCCAGCCGGGGCTGGCTGAACACAAAACTAAGCAAATCAGACAAAATCTCTTGGAACAATAACAGAGCAAAAACTTAGCTTTAGAAGACAGGAACTGAACTGGAGGCCAGACCTCAGAGCAGAGAAATCACCAGCAACCCTACAGGGCATCAGCTGCCTTATATCCACTCAGAGATTCTGGATGTCCAATCGCAATCCATCTGTTCAGGTAACAGGTTTCTCCCATCCAAGTCAGATTCACCACCTCCTTTCTCCAGCAGAGGGAGTTCATCGGACATCAAAGGTGAACGAGAAAATGAGCTCATAACAGTACCTCCCCCTTGAGGAGGGGTCACCGAACCCTCATCCATGCCACCAGGCCGATCAGGATGGGCCCGATGAAAAGCATGAACCAATCTTTCGGCATGAATATCGGACGCAGAGACCCAAGAATTATCCTCCTGGCCATAACCCTTCCACTTAACCAAATACTGGAGTCTCCGTCTAGCCAGACGAGAATCCAGTATCTTCTCAACCTCATATTCCACATTACCTTCAACCAACACAGGGTCAGTAGGTGCCACCACAGGAACTACTGGCTCAACAAACCTCTTCAACAGAGACTTATGAAACACGTTATGGATCTTAAATGTAACAGGAAGAGCCAATCGAAAAGAGACCGGATAAAGAATCTCCAAAATCTTGTAAGGTCCAATAAATCTAGGTTTAAACTTTGGAGAAGCCACCTTCATAGAGATATTCTTTGATGACAACCAAACCATATCACCCACCTTAAACCGGGGACCAATGGTCCTATGCCGGCTGGAAAACCGCTGGGCTTTTTCCTGGAAGAGAGACAACTTCTCCACCGCTTGGTCCCAAATCTGGTGCATTCTCTCCACCACAGTGTCAACACCTGTGCAGGCAGAAGACTCCACCTGCCCTGAAGAGAATCGAGGATGAAACCCAAAGTTACAAAAAAAAGGTGACATCAAGGTGGCAGAACTAGTTCTATTATTTAAAGCAAATTCAGCCAAGGGCAAAAATGAGACCCAATCATCCTGATCAGCAGAGATAAAACATCTAAAATAAGACTCCAAAGTCTGGTTTGTTCTCTCTGTCTGCCCATTGGTCTGAGGGTGAAACGCAGAGGAGAAGGACAACTGAATTCCCAGCTTGTAACAAAAATTCCTCCAAAATATAGAAACAAACTGAACTCCTCTGTCAGATACAATGTTCTCAGGAATCCCATGCAAGCGAACCACCTGTTGCAAAAACAAGGGCACCAACTCTGAGGAAGATGGCAACTTAGGGAGTGGTACAAGATGGACCATCTTAGAGAATCTATCACAAATCACCCAGATAACAGTCATTCTCTGAGAGACAGGCATATCAGAAATAAAATCCATTGAAATATGGGTCCACGGCCTCCTGGGCACTGGCAAAGGCATCAACAACCCACTAGAGTGAGAACAAGGTTTAGACCGGGAGCAAGTCCCACAGGACTGCACAAAATTCCTGACATCACGAGATAAGGCGGGCCACCAAAAAGACCGACTCGCCAAATCTCTAGTACCAAAAATACCTGGATGACCAGCCAATGTGGAGCAATGAACTTCAGACATTACTCTCTTCCTCCACTGGTCAGGAACATACAATTTTCCAATGGGACAATGCTCAGGTTTGTCCTCCTGAAACTCTTCCAGAGCACTTCTCAAATCGGGCGAGATGGCAGAAAGAACTACCCCCTCACCTAAGATGGTAGCAGGCTTGGTCACAATAGGAGAATCAGCAAAGAAACTCCTAGACAGGGCGTCTGCCTTGACATTCTTAGTGCCCGGAAGAAAAGAGACCACAAAATCAAAACGTGTGAAAAACAAGGCCCACCTAGCCTGTCTAGGATTCAAGCGTTTGGCTGACTCAAGGTAAATCAAATTCTTGTGGTCAGTGAGGACCACGACTTGATGTCTAGCTCCCTCCAACCAATGTCTCCACTCCTCAAATGCCCATTTCATGGCTAACAGTTCCCTATTCCCCACATCATAGTTGCGTTCGGATGGGGAGAACTTTCGGGATAAGAAAGCACAGGGATTCATTTTAGATGTTACCGGATCTTTTTGGGACAAAACAGCTCCTGCACCAATCTCAGAAGCGTCCACCTCTACCTGAAATGGGAGTGAGACATCAGGTTGCCGCAAAACCGGAGCAGAAGTGAACCTCCGCTTCAGCTCCTGAAAGGAAGAAACAGCCTCTGGAGACCAATTCAGCACATCAGCACCCTTCTTAGTCAAATCAGTCAATGGTTTGGCAATACCAGAAAAATTAGCTATAAATTTACTATAAAAATTAGCAAAACCCAAAAACTTCTGGAAGGCCTTCAAAGAAGTGGGCTGAACCCAATCATAAATGGCCTGTACCTAGGCCGGGTCCATTTCAATTGTTGACAGAGACAAAATAAATCCCAAAAATGAAATCCTCTGTACACCAAAAAGGCATTTCGATCCCTTAACATACAGGAAATTCTCCCTCAAAATCCGGAACACAGTCCGAACATGTTCCACATGAGAATCCCAATCCCTGGAGAAGATCAAAATATCATCCAGATAGATGATCAAAAATGTATCCACAAAGTCCCGGAAAATATCATTCATGAAGCACTGGAAGACAGAAGGGGCATTAGTGAGCCCAAAAGGCATCACCAGGTACTCAAAATGTCCCTCCGGAGTATTAAACGCCATCTTCCATTCATCCCCATGCTTAATACGAATAAGATTATACGCCCCCCTGAAGTCAAGCTTGGTAAACCAGCAAGCACCTTTAACTCTGGAGAATAGATCAGAAATCAGGGGTAACGGATACTGATGTTTAACAGTAATTTTGTTGAGGGAACGATAGTCAATACATGGCCTTAATGAACCATCTTTCTTGGCCACGAAAAAAAACCCAGCACCCAAGGGTGAAGAGGATGTTCTAATATGTCCCTTCTCCAATGACTCCTTAATATAAGATCACATAGCCTCGTGCTCGGGTACAGATAAATTGAAAAGTCGACCCTTGGGAAATTTACACCCAGGGCTCAACTCAATTGCACAGTCATAACTCCTATGAGGAGGCAAAGACACAGACTTATTCTCACTAAATACATCATAAAAATCAGCCGAATAGTCAGGAACATCATGCGACTGGGGAGAGGTGGAGAAAACAGGAGCGTCACTAAGAGCACACCGGCAACCCCAACTCACCACAGACACAGATTTCCAATCCAAAACTGGATTATGGATTTGCAACCAGGAAAATCCCAGAACAATGGTATCATGCAAATTATGCAACACCAAAAATCTGCAATTTTCTTGATGGTCTGGGGTGACCAGCATTACCACCTGCGTCCAAAACTGAGGTTTATTCGTCGCCAAAGGAGTAGCATCAATATCCCTCAAAGGGATAGGCATCCAAAGAGGTGTCATAGGAAACCCACAATGTTTAGCAACATCCAAGTCCATCAGGTTCAGAGCCGCTCCTGAATCCACAAAAGCCTTAGCGGAAAATGTGGACATGGAGCAGATCAGAGTAATTGCCAGAAGAAACTTCGGTTGAACACCACCCACAGCAAATGTGTGTGCAAAACGTTTCTCTCGTTTAGGGCAGGCAGAAATAATATGAGAGGCATCTCCACAGAAAAAACACAGCTTATTACGCCTTCTGAACTCCTGACGTTGCGCCCTAGACAAAACTCTATCACATTGCATAGGTTCAGACATTTGTTCAACAGGTGGCAAGATTTCTCGCGTAATTTTACGTTCATGTAAACGCCGATCAACCTGAATGGCTAATGACATAGAATCATCAAGACCAGAGGGAACAGGAAATCCCAGCATAGTATCTTTTACGGTTTCTGACAAACCCTTCCGAAAGAGAGCTGCCAAGGCACCATCATTCCAGGTAGTAAGGACCGCCCACTTTTGGAATTTTTGACAGTACGACTCTGCAGAGTCCTGACCCTGGCTCAATGCCAACAGGGCTTTCTCAGCTTGATCAATAGCATTAGGTTCACCATACAACAACCCTAAGGCTAGAAAAAATGCATCCACATTAGTTAGACTAGGATCACCAGGTGTCAAAGAAAACGCCCAATCCTGGGGATCGCCGCGCAGCAAAGAGATGACAATTTTAACCTGCTGCGCAGAGCTCCCCGATGAGTTAGGCTTCAAGGCAAGAAATAATTTACAATTATTCTTAAAATTCAAAAATTTAGACCGATCCCCAAAAAACACATCAGGAGTAGGACTCTTTTGTTCAGCAGCATGTGAATGAGCAAGATAGGCGGAAATTCCCCGCACTTCAGCAGTGAGCTGCTCCACACGATCAGACAATTGCTTAATCTCCATTAAGAAAAAAAAAAATCCTCCTACGGCCCGAGAGAAAAAGAGGAAAAAATATACATTAAAAAAAAGAATTTCTGACACTTTTTTTTTTTTTTTTTTTACAATTGTCTCCTGCTATTGAGTACCCTAGAATCTGCGGTATGGCTGGTGATTCTGTTATGAATGAGTCACTGGAGGAGGAAAAACAAAAATACAAGCTAAGTCCAGAAAACCGGAGAGGTTGGTAGCTAGCGGATTGCAGACCCTTGATCCTATTCACAACAACTAACAGTAGCCATGGAACATTCCTACGGTTGTCCTAGATGCCTCGTCACAGCCGGAGAACTAGATAAGCCTAAAGAAAGAAAGGGGAAATCTAAACTGCCCCAGAGCAGACCCCAAAGCAATAGACAGCCCCCAACATGTATTGACGGTGAAAACAGATGAAAACACAAACACAGACAGAAAGACAGGCAGAGCAAACGATGGGGCCCAACTAACTAGATAGGAAAGGACAGAAAAGATGCTGGCTGCAATCCGCAAAAACCCTACCAAAAATGTCCCAACACGTCTGATAGGAAAAACAGCCCTGAAGTCACTAGACTTCAAAATCCCTATATCAGCACTCTGATATATTCTGAAGACAGAGCAAAAGAGAATTAACCGATCAGGGACAAAAATGGAAATTCAGCAAAGCCCCAGCCGGGGCTGGCTGAACACAAAACTAAGCAAATCAGACAAAATCTTATGGAACAATAACAGAGCAAAAACTTAGCTTTAGAAGACAGGAACTGAACTGGAGGCCAGAGCTCAGAGCAAAGAAATGACCAGAAACCCTACAGGGCGTCGGCTGCCTTATATCCACTCAGAGATTCCGGATGTCCAATCGCAATCCACCTGTTCAGGTGACAGGTTTCTCTCATCCAAATCAGTTTCACCACCTCCTTTCACCAGCAGAGGGAGTTCATCGGACATCAAAGGTGAACGAGAAAATGAGCTCATAACAGTCAGGCTTGTGCGGCAGATAGCTGTCGGGTGCCACTCCAGGGGGGTGTCTGGCTGTGGCTGCTGATCCCACTCGGGGACAAGTCACTTGGACAGGTGTGACTAACAGGCAGGCTGAGACACAGGGCAAGCAGGCACGGCTGAGACACAGGGCAAGCAGGCACGGCTTGGAGACACAGGGCAAGCAGGCACGGCTTGGAGACACAGGGCAAGCAGGCACGGTTTGGAGACACAGGGTAAGCAGGCACAGCTTGGAGACACAGGGCAAGCAGGAGTGGTATATGAGGGAGCAGGTAGAGACCTGTTCACACAGCGGGTACCAGTACTGATACATGCAGGAAGGATTGGAATATGAAGGAACAGGTTTGTACCTGTTCACACAAGCGGTGCAGGTATGGATACAGGCAGGAAGGAGTGGAATATGAAGGAACAGGTTTGGACCTGTTCACACAGGAGGTGCAGGTATGGATACAGGCAGGAAGGAGTTGAATATGAAGGGACAGGTTTGGACCTGTTCACACAGGAGGTTCAGGTATGGATACAGGCAGGAGTGCGGAGTAGGCTGGGGCCTGGCTTCCTCAGCAGCAAGGAGCTAACTGAGTTGAAACATTGCACAGGCAAGGGTTAGTGAGTGTGGTGACCCTATATATTAAAGGGCTCCAGGTGATTGGTCGGAGACAGCTTAGACAAGTGCACCCTGACTGCATAAGAAGCAGAGAGTTCAGGCGCCACCCCCCTATACACACAGTCAGGAAACATGAAGAGAGAAAGCAGGAAAACAAGAGGCATAGCGCAAGGAGCTGGCAGCAGACAGAAATCACCGCATGACCTGGAGCAATGAGTAAGTTGGTGTGCGGGGATGGGATGCCATGCAGTGATGCCAGCAGGGTTGTAACAGTGTGATTGGGCCGTGGCGTCACCAACGCTTCCTGTCTCTGACACAGAGAGCAGCGCCGCAGGATGATGTCATCATTCAGTGGCCAGTTAGCTGCTGTGCCAGAGCGAGAAAGCTCAGGCACCGTTGATGCTGCAGACAGGTGAGAGGTGCTGTGTGTGTGTGTATGTTTGTTTGTATGTTTGTATGTATGTGTGTATGTGTGTGTAGGTGGAGGAGAAGGCAATGATGGGGTGATGGGGAGAAGGCCATGATGTGGTGATGGGGAGAAGACCATGATAGAGTGATGGGGAGAAGGCCATCATGGGGAGAAGGCCATGATGGGGTGATGGGGAGAAGGCCATGATGGGGTGGTAGGGGAGAAGGCAATGATGGAGGTGGTGGAAAGGACAATGATTTGGTGGTGGGGGAAAAAGAAATGATGATGTGGGTGGTGGGGGAGAATGCAATGATGGTGGTGGTGGAAAGGGCAATAATGGGGGTGGTGGAGGAGGAGGAAATAATGGAGGTGGTGGAATGGACAATGATGGGAGTGGTGGGGGAGAAAGCAAAAATAGTGGTGGGGAGAAGAAAATGATGGAGTTGGTAAAGAGGGCAATGATGGGGTGGGGGAGAGGACAATAATGGGATGCGCGGGGAGGACGATGAGGGGTGTGGGGGATTGGGATGGGAGGAAGAGGGATTTATAATGGCCTTAGGAACAGGGGGAGGTGGAGGAAGACATTATCGCTTATTATGTCTAACACAGTCCCTTAGTATATAGTGTACTCACTTATTATGTCTAACACAGTCACTTAGTATATAGTGTACTCACTTATTATGTCTAACACAGTCCCTTAGTATATAGTGTACTCACTTACTATGTCTAACACAGTCCTTTAGTGTATAGTGTACGTACTTATTATCTATAACACAGTCCCTTAGCATATAGTGTATGTACTTTTTATGTATAACACAGTCCCTTAGCATATAGTATACGTACTTATTATGTATAAAACAGTCCCTTAGCATATAGTGTACTCACTAATTCTGTATAACACCATCCTTAGTTACATAGTTTCCTCTTTTATTATGTATAACACCGTCTCTTACTACGTACCATCCTCTCTAGTTATATATGGGGCCGTCCCTTATTATATAGCTTCCTCTGCTGTTATGTATAGTGCTCTCTTACATAGTGTATTCTTGTTGTAGTCTTGTCTTTTAAGATATAAAATGACTGCTGATCGAGGAGCTGGTGACTAGACTACCAGTCCATCAGCTCCTCCATTAGAAAGGAAGCTTTCTCATGCTCCATCAGCCATCATTGCATTTTACAGCTAACAAGACAGGACGGTATGTAATAAAAATCAAGGCTCTTTATAACTCAATATGTAAGGGACGGTATTGTACATGACAAGAGAGCACTGTGTAAGGGACAGCAATATACATAATAAAGGAGAATATGTAATATATATACACTATATATACATAAATGTGTGTGTGGCTATATATACATATATATATATATATTTAGTGGCGTAGTGACCACTGTGCCCGCTAGGGGGCACTGTGTGGATGTCCCAGGATGAACGTATAGCCTTGTCCAGAGTCGTAACAGGAGCAGGGTGCTAAAGGATCGTTATGTATCTCAAGGTGGGTGGCCTTGGGATGGAGGCTTGCTTATGTGCTGAACAGCAGAGCTGATCTTTCGTTCCAGTGTGTCAGGGAAAAATGTCTCCAGGTAGCTGGTGAGTTGGGTAGGACAAGTTACCTACAAACCCACCCAGGAGGTGTGTTTAAGAATGCTATTGTAAAGTGTGTATGAGTGGTTGAAGGACCTGTGATGAGGTCATAGCCATGTGACCCGGTGGGCGTGGCTACAGACCATATAGGGTGGCCAGGGTAGGTCACAAGGAGTGAATGCTGGGACCTGGTTGGTCCGTTTTGGAAGGTCCCATCTGAGAGAGATGGGGCTGTCTTCCTGACAGCAAGTGAACGCTGTGTTTAATGGCTGCACATGCCTGATAGTTCCCTGGAGGGAATGAATGTCTGCAGTATGGAGAAGCAGCCATGAGGTAAACCCTGAGAGGGGATATAACTGTGAGGTTAAGAGAGCCTGCGTATGGCATAACCTGTGTGATCACAGGGATAACAGAGTGAAGCTCTGTCATGGACGCTATCCTGTTAATATGAACTTTATGTTGCTGGTCATGGTTTATGATGCCTAAATAAAAAGCATGGACTGTGATTGTTTTTATGGAAAACCTGTGCCGGATGTGATTTATTGGCTGCCAAGCAAGAATCCCCTACCCGAATAACAGCGCTACCTTACAATATATATACTATATATATATATATATATATATATATATACGTAGCTTTGTCGCCATAAAAGGAAGGGGGCCACACACGTTTCTTGCACAAGGGCCCAAAGCGGTCAGTGGAAGACTATGTGGTGGTCATGATACTGTCTGGAGGACTATTTAGTGTCCATAATACTGTATGCAAGACTATACTGTCCTGTAGAGATGTGCGAATATTTCAAGGTTCGATTCGGGTTACGTTCACCGAATTTTCAATATTCGCCGACTAACTTGTTGAATATTCACCGAACATTACCGAAAACCATTCACGTCAATGGGAGGCAAAAACAAACGCATGCACAACACCTTAGAACGGCTGCCAAAGTACATCAAATGAGGGACAGACACCAGGAAAGTGGCCTCAATTCACCAACAGTAGAAATTGCAGCATGGCACTGCAGCAATCAGCCAGGCATGAGGTATCAGGGTCTGTGACAGCATTTACAGCTTTCCAATGAACGTCACAGTAAGACGAGGTAGGTGAGGGATCAGTGTAAGGCCCCTTTTCTGGGAGCCCAGATACCACATGCAACACCTCTACCTGTTCTCATGCCGAGCCACGCTCAGGTTACACAAATATCAGTTTGTATGTGAAGTGACCACACCGTGTAATTCAACTCTGCACATGTTGCAGCATCTGTGGCAGTAGCACAGAAGCCTGGTGCAGTATGACATTTTGCATAGCCTGGCACATTGCAGTACGGACGTGGTGCAATTCACACTTGCATAGCGGACACAGATGAAGGACCTTTGCACCCATCTGTATGCAAGGATTTCCTCCCAGGACTTATTTTTTTACCCACACTCCAATGACATACATATATTAACCCCTTTCTGCCATGAGACGTACAGTCATGGCCAAAAGTTTAGAGAATGACACAAATATTAATTTTTACAAAGTCTACTGCTTCATTTTTTCTAATGGCAATTTGCATATACTCCAGAATGTTATAAAGAGTGATCAGCTTAACAGCAATTACTTGCAAAGTCAATATTTGCCTAGAAAATTAACTTTATCCCCCAAAACACATTTCAACATCATTGCAGCCCTGCCTTAAAAGGCCCAGCTAACATCGTTTCAGTGATTGCTCCATTAACACAGGTGTGGGTGTTGATGAGGACAGGGCTGGAGATCAATCTGTCATGATTAAGTAAGAATGACACCACTGGACACTTTAAAAGGAGGCTGGTGCTTGGCATCATTGTTTCTCTTCTGTTAACCATGGTTATCTCTAAAGAAACACGTGCCGTCATCATTGCACTGCACAAAAATGGCCTAACAGGGAAGAGTATCGCAGCTAGAGAGATTGCACCTCAGTCAACAATCTATCGCATCATCAAGAACTTCAAGGAGAGAGGTTCCCTTGTTGCCAAAAAGGCTCCAGGGCGCCCAAGAAAGACCAGCAAGCGCCAGGACCGTCTCTTAAAAGTGTTTCAGCTGCGGGATCGGCCTACCAGCAGTGCAGAGCTTGCTCAGGAATGGCAGCAGGCAGGTGTGAGTGCATCTGCACGCACTGTGAGGCGGAGACTCTAGGAGCATGGCCTGGTCTCAAGGAGGGCAGCAAAGAAGCCACTTCTCTCCAGAAAAAACATCATGGACAGACTGATATTCTGCAAGAGGTACAGGGAGTGGACTGCTGAGGACTGGGGTAAAGTCATTTTCTCTGATGAATCCCCTTTTCGATTGTTTGGGACATCTGGAAAACGGCTTATTCGGAGAAGACCAGGTGAGCGCTACCACCAGTCTTGTCTCATGCCAACTCTCAAGCATCCTGAAACCATTCATGTGTGGGGTTGCTTCTCAGCCAAGGGAATGGGCTCTCTCTCAGTCTTGCCTAAAAACACAGCCATGAATAAAGAATGGTACCAGAATGTCCTCCAAGAGCAACTTCTCCCAACTGTCCAAGAGCAGTTTGGCGATCAACAATGCCTTTTTCAACATGATGGAGCACCTTGCCATAAAGCAAAGGTGATAACTAAATGGCTCAAGGAATAAAACATAGAGATTTTGGGACCATGACCTGGAAACTCCCCAGATCTTAATCCCATTGAGAACTTGTGGTCAATCATCAAGAGACGGGTGGACAAACAAAAACCTTCAAATTCAGACAAAATAAAAGCATTGATTTTGCAAGAATGGACTGCTATCAGTCAGGATTTGATCCAGAAGTTGATTGAGAGCATGCCAGGGAGAATTGCTGAGGTCCTGAAGAAGAAGGGTCAACACTGCAAATATTGACTTGCTGCATTAACCCATTCTGTCAATATAACCTTTAGTTACTCATAATATGATTGCAATTATATTTCTGTATGTGATAGAAACATCTAACAAACACACATAAAAATCAGAGGGCAGCAGATCATGTGAAAATATAATATTTGTGTCATTCTCTAAGCTTTTGGCCATGACTGTACTATCCCGTCCATGTGCCCTGGGATTCAATTCCCAGGGACGGGATAGTACGTCACCACTTGGTGAGCGCCGCTGATCGCGGTCGGGTGTCAGCTGATTATCACAGCTGACACCAGGCACAATGTGTCAGGGGCGGTCATGGACCGCCCTCGACACGTTAACCCCTTGCACACCGCAATCAAACACGATTGCGGTGTACCGGGGGTTAAAGGGAAGCATCGGCAGGGAGGGGGCTCCCTCCATGCTTCCCTGAGCCCCCCACGGCAGCGCAATGTGCAGCGCTGCTGCGGGGGGCTCCTTCCCTGCAGGCCCCCGAATCCAAGATGGCGACGGGGACCTTCGGGGGCCTGCAGGGAGCCGGCTTCATCAGTGCCTGCAAAGCACAGGCACGAGGAAGCCTGCTGCACTGCCTGTGACAGATCGCTGATCTGTCACAGTGATCTGTGATGTGACAGAACAGCGATCTGTCACAGGACAGTGATGTCCCACCTGGGACAATGTAATAAAGTTAAAAATAAAAAAAAGTGTTAAAATAATTTTTAAAAAATCGCCAAATAAATTAGAAAAAAAAAATATTCCCCCAATAAATTCATTTTTTGGAAATAAAAAAAAACCAATAAAAGTAAACATATTTGGTATCGCCGCGTCTGTAACGACCTGCCCTATAAAACTGTCCCATTATTTAACCCCTTTCGCGAACCCCTTAAAAAATAAAAATAAATAATGAAGCAAAAAACAATGATTTATTATCATACTGCCGAACAAAAAGTTCAATAACGCGCGATCAAAAAGACGCATATAAATATCCATGGTACCGCTAAAAACGTCATCTTGTCCCGCAAAAAACGAGCAGCAATACAGCATCATCAGCAAAAAAGTAAAAAAGTTATAGCTCGCAGAATAAAGTGATGCAAAAATAATTATTTTTTATATAAAATAGTTTTCATTGCATAAAACCGACAAAACATAAAAAAAGACCTAAATGCGGTATCGCTGTAACCGTACTCACCCGAAGAATAAAGCCGCTTTATCAATTTTATCGCACGCGGAACGGTGTAAACGCACCCCCCAAAAGAAATTCATCAAACGCTGGTTTTTGTTCATTCTGCGTCCCAAAAATCGGAATAAAAAGCGATCAAAAAATGTCACGTGCCCAAAAATGTAACCAATAAAAATGTCAACTCGTCCCGCAAAAAATAAGACTCGGTGGGTCAAAATACGGAAAAATTATAGCTCTATTACAGCTATAGTGGTGATGCAAAAACTATTTTTACAATAAAAAGCGTCTTTTAGCGTGCGACAGCTGCCAAACATAAAAACCGCCATCAAAAGTAAATCAAACCCCCCGTTATCACCCCCTTAGTAAGGGAAAAATAATAAAATTAAAAGAAAATGTATTTATTTCCATTTTCCCATTAGGGTTAGGGTTAGGGCTAGGGCTAGGGTTAGGGTCAGGGCTAGGGTTAGGGCCGAGATTAGATTTAGGGTTGTGTTGTGGTTAGGGATGGAGTTAGAATTGGGAGTTTCCACTGTTTGGGCACATCAGGTGCTCTCCAAATGCAACATGGCGTCTGATCTCAATTTCAGCCAATTCTGAGTTGAAAAAGTCAAATGGTGGTCCTTCCCTTCCAAGCTCTGCAATGCGCCCAAACAGTGTTTTACCCCCACATATGGGGTATCAGCCTACTCAGGACAAATTGCAAAACAACTTTTGGGGTCCAATTTCTCCTGTTACCCTTAGGAAAATAAAAAATTGGGGGCAAAAATATCATTTTTGGGGAAAAAAATGATCTTTTTATTTTCACGCCCGGGCGTTATAAACTTCTGTGAAGCACTTTGGGGTTCAAAGTGCTCACCACACATCTAGATAAGTTCTATGGGGGGGGTCTAGTTTCCAAAATGGGGTCACTTGTGGGGAGTTTCAATAGTTTAGGTACATCAGGGCCTCTCCAAACACACATGACACCCGCAGACCATTCCATCAAAGTCTGCATTCCAAAACGTCACTACTTCCCTTCCAAGACCTGATGTGTGCCCATACAGTAGTTTTCTCCCACATATGGGGTATCAGCGTTCTCAGAACAAATTGGACAACAATGTTTGGGGTCCAATTTCTCCTGTTATCCTTGGGAAAATAAAAAATTGGGGACTAATTGATCATGTTTGTGGAAAAAATACGATTTTTTTATTTTCATGCCTGGGCATTAAAAACTTCTGTGAAGCCCTTGGGGGTTCAAAGTGCTCACCACCATCTAGATAAGTTCCTTAGGGGGTCTAGTTTCCAAAATGGGGTCATTTGTGGGGGGTTTCCACTGTTTAGGTACATTAGGGGCTCTTCAAAGGCAACATGACACCCGCAGACCATTCCATCAAAGTCTGCATTCCAAGACATCACTACTTCCCTTTCGAGCCCCGACGTGTGCCCATACAGTAGTTTTCTCCCACATATGGGGTGTCAGCGTACTCAGGAAAAATTGGACAACAACTTTTGGGGTCCAATTTCTCCTTTTACCCTTGGGAAAATAAAAAAATGGGGTCTGAAAGATCATGTTTGTGGAAAAAATGCGATTTTTTTATTTTCACGCCAGGTCGTTATAAACTTTTGTGAAGCACTGGGGGATTTAAAGTGCTCACCACACAACTAGATAAGTTCCTTAGGGGGTCTAGTTTCCAAAATGCATTCACTTGTGGGGGGTTTCCACTGTTTAGGTACATCAGGGGCTCTCCAAAAGCAACATGACACCCGCAGACCATTCCATCAAAGTCTGCATTCCAAAACGTCACTACTTCCCTTCCGAGACCCGACGTGTGCCCATACAGTAGTTTTCTCCCACATATGGGGTATCAGCGTGCTCAGGACAAATTGGACAACAACTTTTGGTGTCCAATTTCTCCTGGTACCCTTGGGAAGATAAAAAATTGGTGACTAAAAGATCATGTTTGTGGAAAAAATACGATTTTTTTATTTTCACGCCCGGGCGTTATAAACTTCTGTGAAGCACTGGAGGGGTCAAAGTGCTCACCACACATCTAGATAAGTTCCTTGGGGGGTCTAGTTTCCAAAATGGTGTCATTTGTGGGGGGTTTCCACTGTTTTGGTACATCAGGGGTTTTCCAATCGCGACATGGTGTCCGATCTCAATTCCAGCCAAAAATGTCAAATGGCGCTGCTTCCCTTCCGAGCTCTGCCATGCGCCTAAATAGTGGTTTACCCGCACATGTGGGGTATCAGCGTACTCAGGACAAATTGCACAATAACTTTTAGGGTCCTGTTACCCTTGGGAAGATAAAAATTGGGGGTGAAAAGATCATTTTTGTGGAAAAAATATGATTTTTTAATTGTACCGCTGTACGTTATAAACTTCTGTGAAGCCCTTGTGGGTTCAAAGTTCTCACCACATATCTAGATAAGTTCCTTGGGGGGTCTAGTTTCCAAAATGGGGTCACTTGTGTGGGGTTTCCACTGTTTAGGTACATCAGTGGCTCTCCAAACGTGACATGGCGTCCGATCAGAATTCCAGCCAATTTTGCATTGAAAAAGTCAAACGGTGCTCCTTCCCTTCTGCGCTCAGCCTTGCGCCGAAACAGTGGTCCCCCCCACATATCAGGTATCAGCATACTCAGGACAAATTGCACAATAAATTTTGCATCCAATTTCTCCTGTTACCCTTGGTAAAATAAAAAAAATTGAACCTGAAGTATCTTTTGTGAAAAAAAGTTAAATGTTCATTTTTTTTTTAAATATTCAAAAAATTCCTGTGACACACCTAAAGGGTTAATAAACTTTTTGAATGTGGTTTTGAGCACCTTAAGGGGTGCAGTTTTTGGAATGGTGTCACATTTGGGTATTTTCTATCATATTGACCCCTCAAAGTGGCTTCAAATGTGATGTGGTCCGTAAAAATAAAATGGTGATGCAAAAATTAGAAATCGCTGGTCAATTTTTAACCCTTATAACTTCCTAACAAAAAAATAATTTTGGTTCCAAAATTGTGCTGATGTAAAGTAAACATGTGGGAAATGTTACTTATCAAGTTTTTTGTGTGCCATATATCTGTGATTTAAGGGCATAAAAATTCAAAGTTGGAAAATTGCGAAATTTTCAAAATTTTTGCCAAATTTCCGTTTTTTTCACAAATAAACGCAAGTTATTTCAATGAAATTTTACCACTATCATGAAGTACAATATGTCACGAGAAAACAATGTCAGAAACACCGGGATCCATGGAAGGGTTTCAGAGTTATTACCTCATAAAGGGACAGTGGTCAGAATTGTAAAAAATGGCCCGGTCATTAACGTGCAAACCACCCTTGGGGCTTAAGGGGTTAAATTTTGATTGTGAGCTCCAATAGTGGCAGTTGCAATAATGTCTGTGAAACAAATATTACATTATTGGTTCTATATAAGTGCTAAAAAATTTTGAAACTGATGCTCAGCCACACTCAGGTGGCACAAATATCAGTTTTGTTGAATACTATTGTCAGAAAAATGTAAGAATAGTAACACGGTGTTAGGGGCTGGCGAAACGCACCAAATAATATAGAAGGTATTTAAGTGCGTTCGCAGCTCGGGGTCCACCGTGCAGAGATGGTAACTGCTGCTCGGTAATGGCGAATGCTATATGGCGGTATAACTCACAGAGCATGGTGAAGTGAGCGCTGGTGTAAAGTCACAGGACTCTGCCCCAAGACACAGGGTCGGAATCCCTCTAGACTCACCAGCACTCGGCGCTGCAGCTGCGGTGCCAGGAAGGACTAAGTAAGTAAATACCGCACTAAAGTGCATGCAGTGCCAGACTGGTGGACGCCACTAACCAGCCTAGACCTAGGCACTTTAGCGCACTTTAATATTACAGAAGTGCGCACGGCACTGCTCTGACACGCGCTGCAGTAAATACGGTACTAATGTGCTTTGTGCTGGATGGCACAATATGGCGCTAAGTGAGGTGCTTACCTGGAAGCACTGTGGCACAAGGCAATGCCACTGGTAGGCGCTGACTTAGTTCCCTATTACATGCGTATCCAAGGGAGGGGAGTCATAATGAGTCAGTCACCAGTCTCATGCATCCATCATCACTCACACACATAGTAACAAGAGTCTATACTAGCGTATGGCCGAGCGGCCATGCGAGCTGTTGTGAGTTCATTTTCTCGTTCACCTTTGATGTCCGATGAACTCCCTCTGCTGGTGAAAGGAGGTGGTGAAACTGATTTGGATGGGAGAAACCTGTCACCTGAACAGGTGGATTGCGATTGGACATCCGGAATCTCTGAGTGGATATAAGGCAGCCGACGCCCTGTAGGGTTGCTGGTGATTTCTCTGCTCTGAGCTCTGGCCTCCAGTTCAGTTCCTGTCTTCTAAAGCTAAGTTTGGCTCTGTTATTGTTCCATGAGATTTTGTCTGATTTGCTAAGTTTTGTGTTCTGCCAGCCCCGGCTGGGGCTCTGCTGAATTTCCTTTTTTGTCCCTGATCTGTTAAATCTCTTTTGCTCTGTCTTCAGAATATATCGGAGTGCCGTTTTTCTTATCAGACTTGTTGGGACATTTTTGGTAGGGTTTTTGCGGATTGCAGCCAGCATCTTTTCTGTCCTTTCCTATCTAGTTAGTTGGGCCCCATCGTTTGCTCTGCCTGTCTTTCTGTCTGTGTTTGTGTTTTCATCTGTTTTCACCGTCAATACATGTTGGGGGCTGTCTATTGCTTTGGGGTCTGCTCTGGGGCAGTTTAGATTTCCCTTCTTTCTTTAGGCTTATTTAGTTCTCCGGCTGTGAAGAGGCGTCTAGGACCACCGTAGGAACGCTCCACGGCTACTGTTAGCTGTTGTGAATAGGATCAGGGGTCTACAATCCGCTAGCTACCAACCTCTCTGGTTTTCTGGAAATTAGCTTGCATTTTTGTTTTTTCCTCCTCTGGTGACTCATTCATAACAGTGAGCCTTTTATAGCAGCGTCTTTCCGGGACTTTCCTGACGGTCCAATCCGAGCTGGAGAAGGACCTGAGCATGTGACCTCCGATCTCCAATGAGAGATCGTCCCAAGGGCATGCTCAGTAGACTAAAAGGAGAACTTAGTCCCTGGAGTAGCTTGCTGCTGACCAGCATGCATTGCTATAGCTGGACCAGAGGTGGCAGCAGCAACCACTCACAGTGCTAGTCCGAGCAGAGCGCCATGATCGACGAGTCTGCTGAGCAGAGTCCTTTGCGGCCAAAAAGGAATGAGAGAACGCCGAAGGCAAGGCTTGGGATTCCAAATGTCACGTGCCTCCACCGCCCTGTCTGCCACCCTAGAGTCGGTGGATGACATGGGTATGGGCACAGGGATGCGTGGATGCTGGCCATAGTTTAAGAGGAATGGGGTCCGTCCGGTGGAGTCGGCCACAGCGTTGTTCAAAGCGAACTCTGCCCACGGCATCAAGCATGCCCAGTCATCTGCCTGGCCGAGACAAAATGTCATAGATATGTGACCAGGGTCTGGTTGGCTCTCTCTACCAACCCTTTCATCTGGGGAAGATAAGCCGAGGAGAGATTTAGCTCAATACTGAGCAGGCTACAGAGCTCTCTCCAGAACCGAGACGCAAACTGGTGGCCCCGGTCGTTGACAATCTTGTCCGGCATGCCGTGCAGGCAGAAAACGTACTTAATAAACAATGCTGCCAGGCCCAGTGCAGAAGGTAACTGGGAGAGAGGTACCAGGTACACCATCTT
Organism: Dendrobates tinctorius; assembly: GCF_039654945.1. Lineage (NCBI taxonomy): Eukaryota > Metazoa > Chordata > Amphibia > Anura > Dendrobatidae > Dendrobates > Dendrobates tinctorius. The sequence continues at coordinate 51,335,693 of NW_027361683.1, forward strand.
GGAGAAATGGTCGGTGACAACCCAAATGACCATGCTGCCACTGGACTTGGGCAGCCCCAAAACAAAAACCATACCGACCATCTCCCAGGGCCTGTCCACTACTGACAGGGGGTAAAGTAGCCACCCAGCGGGCCGCTGCCGAGAGGACCTATTCTGGGTGCAAGAGACGCACGCCTGAATGTAGTCCCTGACGTCATGAGCCATATGCGGCCACCAGTCCATCCTCGCCAGAAATCAGAGGTCCGTTTTGTCCCAAAATGTCCACCCTCTCCGGATGAATGAGCCCAAGAGAGGACCTCTGGTCCCAGACGGGCAGGGACAAATGTCTTGCCCAGAGGTACTGATTCAAGTGCAACCGGAGCCACGGTCCTCAGGCTCTTGGACAGGGCGATAAGCTGAGGCACCTCCTCCTCTGATGACACCACGGAGCGGGAGAGAGCATCGGCCCGGACGTTCTTCTCACTGGATAGGAAATGGAGGATGAAATGGAACTGGGAGAAGAACAGGGACCATCTAGCTTGGCGACAATTTAGCCGCTGGGCAGTTTGTAAATACACTAAATTTTTGTGGTCAGAGTGGACTTAGAAGGGGTAGCGAGCCCCCCTCCAGGAGATGTCTCCATTCAGAAAAGGCCAATTTCATGGCCAGCAACTCCCTGTCCCTGATGGAATAGTTCCTCTCCACCAGTGAGAAGGTCTTAGAAAAGAAGAAGCAAGGATGCTCTCGACCTTGACCATCCTTCTGGAACAGGACCTCTTCAGCACCGACAGGCGAGGCATCCACCTCTAAAATAAACGGTATATCTACATCGGGGCGATGTAAAATGGGAGCGCTGGCAAAATGAGACTTAAAAGAGAGGAAGGCCTTGGAGACCTCCTCTGACCACAATTTAAGATTTGCTCCCTTCTTGGTGAGGGCAACCAAGGGAGCTACCAAGATTGAGAAGTAGGGAATGAATTGGCGTTAATAGTTAATAAATCCCATAAAGCGCTGCACTGCCTTGAGGGAATGAGGTTTCCTGCCAATCCATAACCACCTGTAGCTTGGCAGAATCCATGGCCAATCCCTGGGTGGAGATGATATAGCCGAGGAAAGGCAACGGCTCCTGCTCAAACACACACTTCTCCAACATGGCATAGAGGGAGTTTGCCCGCAGGAGAACGAAGACTTTGCAAACATCTCTCCCGTGGGAGTCTATATCTGGTGAATAGATAAGGATATCATCCAGATAGACTACAACCGAGGTGGTGAACATATCCCGGAAGAGGTCGTTCACAAAGAGCATTACAGAGCAAGGGCATCACCAGGTATTCATAGTGCCCGTCCCTGATGTTAAAAGCCGTCTTCCATTCGTCCCCCTTCACGGATGTGAATCAGGTTGTAAGCCCCCTTCAGATCAAGTTTAGTAAACACTCTCGCTCCCTGTAGCCTACCGAACAGTTCCGATATCAGGGGTAAAGGATACTTATTCTTAATGATGATAGCATTACGACCCCTGTAATCGATGCAGGGACGCAGTTCTCCATTCTTCTTCTGGACAAAGAAGAATCCCGCCCTGCTGGTGACACTGACTTCCTAATGAAACCCCTTGCCAGATTCTCCCTGATATACTGAGACATGGCCTCTGTCTGCGGGAGAGACAGGGATAGACTAGACCCCGGGGAGGCTCAGCACCAGGCAAGAGGTCAATAGGACAGTCGTAGGGACGGTGAGGCAGAAGGGTCTCCGCCCCTTCTTGGAGAACACGTCTGCATGCTGTCGATAGTATTTGGGAAGAGAGGAGAGGTCTGTGGGGATTTCAGTGGAGGCAACCTGACTGCACTCCCTCTGACAAATTCCCTCATAGGATTTACTCCACCTGAGAATTCTCCCCGAGGACCACTCTATATGGGGAGAGTGATGACGCAACCAGGGAACCCCTAAGAGAACCTGGTCAATACTCTCGGGCATGACAAGGAGAGATAGCAGCTCCTCATGGTAAGGAGACATCGAGAGAATCAGCGGGGTGGTCTAGTGGGTGATCTGAGAGGGTAGTGTCGCTCCATTCACCACTCTGATGGTGACTGGCTGAGGTAGTAAAACCAGAGGAATTGTGTGCCGTTGTGAGAAGGCAGATGACATGAAATTGCCCTCTGCCCCGGAGTCCACGCAAACCTCCACCATCAGAGTGGAAGAGCCAAACTCAAGCGTCCCCTCAAAGGACATCTTGGAGGAAAACTGTTGTGAGTTCATTTTCCCCTTCGTCACTGAGGTTTGGTGAACTCCCTGTTCTGGTAAAGGAAGGTAATGAGCCTGATTATCAGGCACCTGAGCCTAATGAGGATGACTGGCTGAGTGGAGTCACGGACTGGATATAAGGCTGCCGACGCCCTTCTGCCCTGCGGGTGATTTCTCTGTTGACTTCTAGGACACCAGTCTGATTCCTGCTCCTCTAAAGCTAAGTTTTCTGTTTTGCCTGTTAGCATTTTGTTTTGTTTTTTGTTTTCCTTGCTTTTCTGTATTCTGCCATTCCCTGCTGGGGTGAGCTGAATCTCCTTTTGCCTGTAGCTCTGTCTTCAGAATATTCCTGAGTACTGACATAGCTTTTTGAAGCCTAGCGTCTTCAGGGCCTTTTTCACTGTCAGTCTGTTGGCTCTTATTTTCATAGGGTTTTTCACGGATTGCAGACAGCAGCCTTCCTGTCCTTTTCTATCTAGTTAGCTTGGGCCCCTCTTTGCTCAGTCTATCTTTCTGTCTGTGTTAGTATTTTCATCTTGCTTCACCGTCATTATATGTTGAGGGCTGCCTATTGCTTTGGGGTCTGCTCTGGGGCAGTTTAGATTTCCCCTTTCTTTTCTTTAGGCCTATTTAATTCTCCGGCTGTGATCGAGGGGTCTAGGGCATCGTAGGAACCCCCCCACGGCTACTGCTAGTTGTGTTGATAGGTTCAGGGGTCTGCAATCCGATAGCTGCCAACTTCTCTGGTTTTCTGGACTTAGCTAGCATTTCTGTTTTTGCCTCCTACGGTGACTCAATCATAACAGAAAACGTTGCTGTATCTAGTAGGCCTCCTCCAACAGCCACTAGAAGTCAATGTTTCCCTGGCCGCTGTGGGCACCTGTTGGAAAATATGACAGACCACGGGTGCTCGCGCGGCCCGGGACCTGGATCCCGTGCGAGAATTCCCCATGGCCTCTTGGAGCTCAGATGCCTGATTGGGAGGTTCAGCAGGTTTAGCAACAGTGGGTGCCAACCTAAACCTCTGCCTACACTGGGATCGCTCCAACCTTCGCTCCGAAAAATGAAGGTCTATGCGGATGGAGATGGTGATAAGCTCCTCCAGTGTGGCGGGAATCTCTCTGGTGGCCAGGGCGTCCTTCACATGGTCAGCCAGAACAGTGGAAAGAGGGTCTTTATCTGACCACTCCAGTTCTGAAGCAGCGTCCGGAACTGGATGGCATAATGGCTGCCCAGAGACGGGCCCTGTGATATCACCAGCAGCTGGAGCAAGGTATCATGGGTGACACGCGGACCCAAAAAGACCTGCTTCAGAGTGCCCAAGAACTGCGAGGCACTCTGCACCACATGATCACCATGCTCTCACAGCAGTGTGGCCCACTCCAGAGCTCTGCCCGACAATAGGGAAATAACAAATCCCACTTTTGCCCGCACGGAGGGGAATCGTGCAGCCAGCAGCTCCAGCTTTATGGTACACTGGCTTACTAAACCCCTACAATAAGCACTATTGCCCGAGAACTTCTCGGGCAATGGGAGGCGGGACAAAGTCGGGATAGGGATGGCAGTGGACACACTGGAGACAGCCTCTGTGGCTGCCTGAACAGCGACCAAGGTATCATCCACAGCTGAGGCTGAGCACTCGAGAGTCGCCAACCTGCCCTCCAGCTGCTGGATGTACTGCTGCAGTCGCTGTTCGTCCATCATTACTAGCCAGACCCTGGCGCTAGTATAATGTTAGAGCCTAGCGGAATGCACCAAATAATGTAGAAGATATTTAAGTGTGTTCGCAGCCTGGGGTCCACCGAGCAGAGATAGTAACTGCTGCTCGGTAATGGCGAAGGCTATATGGCAGTATAACAAATGAACACACGCGGGTTAACGTCACCCGGTGTGTACGGGGCGGACTTTGTTGCTTCACAGAGCCACACTACCGCTGAATATAAATGCCAAAGCCTGTTAAGCTCACAGAGCTCAGCAAGGGAGCGCTGGTGTAAAGTCACAGGTCTCTGCCCCAAGACACAGGGTCGAAGTCCCTCTAGACTCACCAGCACTCAGCGCTGCAGCTGCGGAGCCAGGGAGGACTGTTATGAATGAGTCACCGAGGAGGAAAAACAAAAACAAGCTAAGCCACAGAAAACCAGAGAGGTTGGTAACTAAGCGGATTGCAGACCCCTGATCCTATCCACACAGCTAGCAATAGCCGTGGAGCGTACCTACGATGATCCTAGATGCCTCGTCACAGCCGGAGAACTAAATAAGCCTAAAGCAAGAAAAGGGGAAAACTAAACTGCCCCAGAGCAGACCCCAAAGCAATAGACAGCCCCCAAACATATATTGTCGGTGAGACAAGATGAAAACACAAACACGGGCAGAAAAATAGGCTGAGCAAACAATGAGGCCCACACAAACTAGAAAGGAAAGATGCTGTCTGCAATCAAGCACAAAACCCTGCCAAACAATGTCCAACACCTTCTGATAACAAAAACACTGAAGTCGCTTGACTTCAATACCCTATATCAGCACTCTGGTATATTCTGAAGACAGAGCAAAAAGAGACCAATCTGATCAGGGACAAAAAGCAAACTGGCATAAACAGAGACATAAGAATGGAAATTCAGCACAGCCCCAGCAGGGGCAGGCTGACCACAAAAACTGAGTAAACCAGACCAAATCTCATGTGAAAAAATAGCAGAGCACACTTAGCTTGAGAAGGCAGGAACAGAACTGGAAACCAGAACCTCAGGGCAGGAAAATCACCAGCACAAAATTAGGGAGTCGGCTGTCTTAAATCCAGTCAGAGACTCCTGATGTCCACTCACAGTCCTCCTCCTCAGGTGGCAGGTCTCTGCCATTTAGATCAGCTTCATTACCTACTGTCACCACTAGAGGGAGCCCGGATGGAGAACTCATGACTCCTCTGTCAACACAGCAAGCTCCACCACCCACACCAGAAGCCAGAGGTAAACCTCTACCTGAAATGGAAGTGAGACATCAGGTTGCCGTAAAACTGGATCAGAAGTGAACCTCCGCTTCAGCTCCTGAAATGCCAAAACAGCCTCTGGAGACCAATTCAGCACATCAGCGCCCTTCTTGGTCAGATCAGTCAGTGGTTTGGCAATACCAGAAAAATTAGCTATAAATTTACGATAAAAATTAGCAAAACCTAAAAACTTCTGGAGAGCCTTCAAAGAAGTGGGCTGAACCCAATCATAAATGGCCTGTGCCTTGGCCGGGTCCATTTCAATAGTTGACGGAGACAAAATAAATCCCAAAAATGAAATCCTCTGTACACCAAAAAAGCATTTTGATCCCTTAACATACAGGGAATTCTCCCTCAAAATCCGGAACACAGTCCGAACATGTTCCACATGAGAATCCCAATCACTGGAAAAGATCAGAATATCATCCAAATAGATGATCAAAAACTTATCCACATCAGAATATCATCCAAATAGATGATCAAAAACTTATCCACAAAGTCCCGGAAAATATCATTCATGAAGGATTGGAAGACAGAAGGGGCATTAGTGAGCCCAAAAGGCATCACCAGGTACTCAAAATGTCCCTCCGGAGTATTAAACGCCATCTTCCATTTATCCCCATGCTTGATGCGAATAAGATTATACGTCCCCCTGAGGTCAAGCTTAGTAAACCAGCAGGCACCTTTAACTCTGGAGAATAAATCAGAAATCAGGGGTAACGGATACTGATATTTAACCGTAATCTTGTTAAGGGAACGATAATCAATACACGGTCTTAATGAACCATCTTTCTTGGCCACAAAAAAAACCAGCACCTAAGGGTGAAGAGGATGGTCTAATATGACCCTTCTCCAATGACTCCTTAACATAAGATCGCATAGCCTCGTGTTCAGGTACAGATAAGATGAAATGCCGACCCTTGGTAAATTTACACCCAGGCCTCAACTCAATTGCGCAGTCATAACTCCTATGAGGAGGCAGGGACGCAGACTTACTCTCACTAAATACATCGTAAAAATCAGCCAAATAGTCAGGAACATCATGAGACTGGGGAGAGGTGGAGAACACAGGAGTGTCACCAAGAGCACACCGACAGCCCCAACTCACCACAGACACAGATTTCCAATCCAAAACTGGAATATGGATTTGCAACCAGGGAAAACCCAGAACAATAGTATCATGCAAATTATTCAGTACCAAAAATCTACAATTTTCTTGGTGGTCTGGGGCGACCCGCATTATCACCTAGGTCCAAAACTGAGGTTTATTCTCCTCCAAAGGAGTAGCATCAATACCCCTCAAAGGAATAGGCGTCCGCAGAGGTATCATGGGAAAACCACAACATTTAGCAAAATCATAATCCATCAGATTTAAAGCCGCTCCTGAATCCACAAAAGCCTTGGCGGAAAATGTGGATAAGGAGCAAATCAGAGTAATTGCCAAAAGAAACTTACGCCACCCACAGCAAATGTGTGTGCAAAACGTTACTCTCGTTTAGGGCAGACAGAAATAATATGGGAGCATCTCCACAGAAAAAACACAGCTTATTACGCCTTCTATACTCCTGACGTTGCACCCTAGACAAAACTCTATCACATTGCATAGGTTCAGACATTTGTTGAAAAGGTGGCAACACCTCTAGTGTAGTTTTACGTTCACGTAAACGCCGATCAACTTCAATGGCTAATGACATAGAATCGTCAAGACCAGAGGGAACAGGAAATCCCACCATAATATCTTTTACGGTTTCTGATAAACCCTTGCGAAAGAGAGCTGCCAAGGCACCATAATTTCATGTAGTAAGGACTGCCCACTTTCGGATTTTTTGACAGTATAACTCTGCAGAATCCTGACCCTGGTTCAATGCCAATAGGGCTTTCTCAGCTTGATCAATAGCATTAGGTTCATCATACAACAACCCCAAGGCTTGAAAAAATGCATCCACATTAGTCAGAATAGGATTTTCAGGTGTCAAAGAAAACGCCCAATCCTGGGGATCGCCGCGCAGCAAGGAGATGACAATTTTAACCTGCTGCGCAGAGCTCCCCGATGAGTTAGGCTTCAAGGCAAGAAATAATTTACAATTATTCTTAAAATTCAAAAATTTAGACCGATCCCCAGAAAACACATCAGGAGTAGGGATTTTTGGTTCAACAGCATGAGATTGAGTGAGATAGGTGGAAATTCCCCACACTTCAGCAGCGAGCTGCTCCACACGATCAGACAATTGCTTAATCTCCATTAAGGAAAAAATCCTCCTACAGCCCCAGAGAAAAAGAGGAAAAAATACATATAAAAAAAAAATTCTGACACATTTTTTTTTTTTACAATTTTTTTTTTCCTGCTTTTGAGTACCCTAGAATCTGCGGTATGGCTGGTGATTCTGTTATGAATGAGTCACCGAGGAGGAAAAACAAAAACAAGCTAAGCCACAGAAAACCAGAGAGGTTGGTGACTAAGCGGATTGCAGACCCCTGATCCTATCCACAAAACTAGCAGTAGCCGTGAAACGTACCTACGATGATCCTAGAGGCCTCGTCAAAGCCAGAGAACTAAATAGAGCAGACCCCAAAGCAATAGACAGCCCCCAAACATCTATTGTCGGTGAGACAAGATGAAAACACAAACACAGGCAGAAAAATAGGCTGAGCAAACGATGGGGCCCACACTAACTAGGAAGGACAGGAAAGGAAAGATGCTGTCTGCAATCACACACAAAACCCTGCCAAAAAATGTCCAATACTTTCTGATAACAAAAAACCCTGAAGTCGCTAGACTTCAATACCCTATATCAGCACTCTGGTATATTCTGAAGACAGAGCAAAAAGAGACCAATCTGATCAGGGACAAAAAGCAAACTGGCATAAACAGAGACATAAGAATGGAAATTCAGCACAGCCCCAGCAGGGGCTGGCTGACCACAAACACTGAGTAAACCAGACCAAATCTCATGTGAAAAAATATCAGAGCACACTTAGCTTGAGAAGGCAGGAACAGAACTGGAAACCAGAACCTCAGGGCAGGAAAATCACCAGCACAAAATTAGGGAGTTGGCTGTCTTAAATCCAGTCAGAGACTCCTGATGTCCACTCACAGTCCTCCTCCTCAGGTGGCAGGTCTCTGCCATTTAGGTGAGCTTCATTACCTACTGTCACCACTAGAGGGAGCCCGGATGGAGAACTCACGACTCCTCTGTCAACACAGCCAGCTCCACCACCCTCACCAGAAGCCAGAGGTAAACCAGAAAATGAGTTCACAACAGAGGACTAAGTAAGTAAATACCGCACTATAGTGCATGCAGTGCCAGACTGGCAGACGCCACTAACCAGCCTAGACTTAGGACTGGAAAGCGCACTTTAATACTACAGAAATGCACATGGCGCTGCTCTGACAGGCGCTGTAGTAAATGCAGTACTAATGTGCTTTGTGCTGAATGGCACAATATGGCGCTAAGTGAGGTACTGACTTGGAAGCACAGTCATGCAAGGCAATGCCACTGGTAGGCGCTGACTCTAACTACAGTTCCCTATTACTTGCGCATCCAAGGGAGGGGAGTCATAGTGAGTCAGTCACCAGTCTCATGCATCCGTCATTACTCACACACATAGTAACAAGAGTCTATACTAGCGCATGGCCAATCTCTCTCCAGGACCTTCTGGGACCTTTCTGATGGTCAAATCTGAGCTGGAGAAGGACCTGAACATGTGACCTCCGATCTCCAATGAGAGATCGTCCCACGGGCATGCTCAGTAAATCGAAAGGAGGACTTAGTTCCTGGAGTAGCTCGCTGCTGACCAGCATGCGTTGCTATAGCTGGACCAGAGGTGGCAACAGCAACCAAACTCACTGTGCTAGTCCGAGCAGAGCGCCAGGATTGACTAGTCTGCTGAGCAGCCTCCTCTGCGGCCAAGAGGAATGGGAGACCGCAGAAGGCAAGGCTTGGGATTCCTGCTGTGCAGTGACGGGAACCCGAAGCCTAACACACGGGTAGTTGTTTCAATGAGAGAGGAGGACTGCCGGTCTCGATGGCCTACTGCTACAGGCAGCACACATGAAAGAGACTCAACCAGGAGTCTACACATTTCCAAAAATGTATTGGCAGACACCAACAAAGTGACATCAATTTCACCACAGTTGAAATAGTGTAATAGGGACGGACAAATCTTCCACTATAGCTAACCCAGCAGATAGCACCCAACCAGGAATGTTCACATTTCCAAAACTTAATGGCAGACACCAACAAAGTGGCATCAATTTCACCACTGTATAATAGTATAATAGGGACCAAGAGGTCTTACACTATACCCAATTCAGCAGATGGACAGTTGGACACTCGTGATGGGCGAGCACTAAAATGCTCGGGTGATCGTTGTTCGGGTCGAGCAAATTAGAATACTCAGTTACTCGGACAGAACAACGAGCCCAATGTAAGTCTATGGGATACCCGAAGCAGATCCGGGGGTCCTTTTAAGGTCTAAAAACATCTGAAAATGATGGAAGCACTGCTCAAATGACACAGAGACATCATAGGGATCACCCCTGGAAGCATTCCTGACTCCTAGTTCGCAGCTTTAAACAATTTTTTCAGTGTTTCGTGCCATTTTTACCGTTGCACCAAAAAACATACCAAAATGAAACCAAAACGGATTTTGCTGGGAAATATGTTATGGAACATCCTTTCCAGGTTAATGACTTGTATATAAGACAAAATAATTAACCCCAGACCAAAATGTTCCTCCCCCACTTGGGCTATGTTCAGACACAGCGTTTTTGAAGCGTTTTTCAATTTTAACATTGCTTTCAACCAAAACAATTAATTTACTGGGAAATGTCATTGTAACATTTACCAACCCTAGCTAGCCATGTGGTGTGTGACACATAAGCAGACCCATCTTGTTTCATTTATGAAGGAGGGACTCTTAAAGTCACAGAGCCTATTTTTACCAGGGCATCAGGCGGCATTAATCTGCTTAAAGGGCCATTATTAAACAGTGGGTCTCCTAAACTGTCAAGAGTTACGATGCACCCCAATACACCTTTCACGAGATGTCAAGGAGGGTTTCCCTAAAAAATGTTGCATTGAATGCAAGGCCTGCCCTGCTACCAAGTCATATGCACCCCAATAAGCCTTTGAACCCACATACTGGATGTGCCCAGGAAAATCCACTTCACATTATTCATTTAGTACTCTTATTCTGTTTTCTTATGCATTTACTGCAAGTCCTGCCCTGCTACCAAGTCATATGCACCCCAATAACCCCAATCCCCCCTTGGAAGAAACATGGAGGAGGGCCTCTTAACAAAAAAATGTCCCATTAAAAAGTAGCGGGTCTCCTAGACTTGTAATGCCCATACACTAAGGGTCTTGGCTGGCAAACATATTCCCCTACACGTCAACCTTTTCCATAACAAGTATTTTACGCCCAGCAAAACCACCCACCCTTGTTCGTGTGACGACTCCTGGAGTGGACCCTCTGGGCCGTGATACCAACCCACCCCTGGCAAGCTGACCTAGTGAGAACCACCCCATATACAGGGAGCATCAGAAGCAGCCCCAGGGGAATAAAGTACCATGACTGCTGGAACAAGGTGGTCGGCTCGAAGGAGGCACAAGAGACGGTGTTTAGCAGGGTGAAGACGGGGGGCACGCACGGTACAGGAATATGTCAGGCTAGTTTCACACTTGCTTTTTTTTGCAGCGCGTTTTTCCCGCAAAAAAACGCATTGAAAAAACGCATACAAACGCATACAGATGCTGCGTTTTTTTCAAGCATTTTTATGAGCATGCATGAAAAAAACGCAGCGTTTTTATGCGTTTGTATGCGTTTTTAGTGCGTTTTTACCGCGTTTGCGTTTTTTCCAACATTAGGTGGCCCCTCACACTAACCCAAACCATGACTTTACTAACCCTAACCCTGACCCTAACCCTAACCCTGACCCTGACCCTAACCCGTAACCAAACCATACCCTGATCCTAACCCTAACCCTTAACCAAACCATACCCTGATCCTAACCCTAACCCTGACCCTAACCCTAACCCTAACCCTAACCCTGACCCTAACCTAACCCTAACCCTGACCCTAACCCTAACCCTGACCCTAACCCTAACCCTAACCCTAACCCTAACCCTAACCCTGACCCTAACCCTAACCCTGACCCTAACCCTAACCCTTAACCAAACCATACCCTGATCCTAACCCTAACCCTGACCCTGACCCTAACCCTGACCCTAACCCTTAACCAAGCCATACCCTGATCCTAACCCTAACCCTGACCCTGACCCTAACCCTGACCCTAACCCTAACCCTTACCCTTAACCAAACCATACCCTGATCCTAACCCTAACCCTGACCCTGACCCTAACCCTAACCCTTAACCAAACCATACCCTGATCCTAACCCTAACCCTGACCCTGACCCTAACCCTAACCCTAACCCTAGCCCTAAACCCCCTTAACTAACCCTAACTCTAACCCAAACCCCTAAATTCCATTGTCTAAACTAATGGTAAAAAAAAAACGCATGTGCAAAAAAACGCATACATAAGCATGCCAATGCGCACATATGCTCACCATAGACTTATAATGGGTGTCTTGCTGTAAAAAAACGCATTGCGCGCGCATGCGTTTTTTTGAGGCAAGTCGGACGCTCAAAAAATGCAACAGGTTGCATTTTGTGCGCCCGAGCGCATACCGCAAAAAAACGCATGCGCGGTAAAACGCGTACAAACGCATGTGTATGCGCACATAAGCGCATCCCATGCAAAGTATAGGAAAAAAAAACGCATGCGCTATCTAGCGCTAAAATACCGCGAAAAAAACGCAAATGTGAAACCAGCCTAAAGCATGTACTCGGGGCATGCTGGGTAAGGAAGTGCGTAGAGCATGTACACGGGGGCTTGCAGGGTACAGGATGGTGCAGGATGCATATTGGGAAGCACGCCTGGGTACAAGACAGAGCAGAGTGTGTGCTGGGAAGTATGCCTGAGTAAAAGGTAGTGGACCTGAGTACAGAGAGCCACCATGCAGGCCCCAAGAAGTGGGGTGGACACACCGGGTGGGCTGCTTCTGGTCTGATCAGGTAAACGTTTAACACTTTCATTTCAGCACAAGTTTACAATAAGATGCCTGTTCTTGTAATTTACATAGGCCATTTGGGGGTAGTGCAATATACATATGAGCATACATTAGTAGCCGGTTATTGAATGTTATTCACATTCAATCTTTCCCCCCTCTCCCACCTGTGCATGTCCTTTTGTTTCCCTACACGTGCAATTTGGCTTGGATCTTTGTCTCCCATTGTGCTTTCAAATATCCTGTAAGAATATTTATTCAATAAAGTGAATTTTGCATTTTCCATATGCCTTTGGGATTTTTTGATCATTTCTTTTTTCTTGTTCATGATTTACAATTGCAATTGTCCCATTATATATTTTCCACTTTAATTAATGCCCAGTAGTAACTATGATATTATTTATCAATATTTGATGTTGAAATATATGGGCATTTTTTCCATGAAGTCTCTAAGGCACCAAGAAGGCCTAGCAAGGAAGCAAAATCGATAATCAGGCACAGCCAACAGGATGATTAGGTGGGAAGATGTGTGATTTTGGTCAGTAAGGAGGTGATGTCAGGTACAGTTAGGTAGATGTGCGTGTCATCGGCGTAGTGATGAGATTGCAACCGTGTCATTACATCAGCTGTCCCAGGCTGATGGTGTAGATGGAGAAGAATAGGGGTCCTAGAACTGAGCCTTGGGGAACACCGAAAGACAGGTGTTGAGGTGAGGAAGTGGTGTGGGAGAGGGAGACAATGAACGTCCCCCTAACAGTCTTGTTGGTTTTTAAAGACTCTGCCGATAACACCAAAAAGGCCATTTGCACCACCGGCCATGCCCTCATCAGCAGGGGTAGCAAAACTGCCAGCCTTACCACCACCAGCATGATCAGGCACATGGCAGTAAAGCACCCGACTTTGTGGGTTCAACACCAGGCTCCTTGAACAGTGTCTGTGCGTGATACCACTGTTTCTTCCGCTGTAGTGTGTGCAAGCCAATCTCCTGTCCATGGTGCATTCATAGATGCCTCCTGCCCTGCATCTGTAGTTGCACACAAACTCAACTAACACCATTAACAAGCACGTCCACATCCTTGTCCCAACGCAGCGTTCAGTTGTCCATACCCCAGTCCTTGGAACGCAAGCGGAAATATGCAGCCAACGCCACAGTACTAAATTCAGACATTTCGAATCTGCTTGCGCTTGAAATGTTGCATTTTAGGCTCATAGGAGTCAGAAGCTTTCCATAACCTGTTGGCAGTGACCATAACAAGGTACTCGGTCCACACCCACAACTCTTTCTCCTGGTCTGTCATCACAACATTACGCAAGCAAGCACGTGTCCCACAACATTACCCGGGCCCTCAACAATGCTGTTACAGGGAAAGTGCACCTAACCATGGACACCTGGACAAGTCCTTGTGGGCAGGGACAGTACATCTCATTGACAGCACACTGGGTTAGCATAGAAGAAGTCTTGACCCAGTCAGACATTGGGAGGCCATGTCAAAGATGTATGGAGGAGACAGGTTGTGCAAGGCTTTGTATGTCATAGTTAGGTTTTTGAACTGTAGCCTATGGGCAATAGGAATGCATTGAAGGGCCTAGCAGAGAGGAGAGGCTGAGGAATAACGGAGGGACAGTTGGATTACTCTGGCAGCAGAGTTTAGGATAGATTTGAGTGTTGCAAGAGTGCTAGAGGGGAGGCCAAAGAGTAGAAGGTTGCCATAGTCATGAGGGCGTGCACAAACATTTTTGAAGTTTATTGGAATGTACGGATCCAGGAAATGTTTTAGAGTTGTAGTGGGCAGGAACAGGCAAAGGCTTGGATATGTAGCTTGAAAGAGAGGGCAGAGTGGAGGATTACCCCAAGGCTATGAACATGCAGGACTATTTGTCCCGGGTGTGCCGTCCCAGCATTACACAGGCACGTGTACTACAACATTACCCATGCCCTCCACAATGCTGTTACTTGTTAAGTGCACCTAACCACAAACATGTGGACAAGTGCTTGTGGTCAGGGATGGTACATCTCACTGAGGGTACACTCGGTTAACATAGTGGAAGCTGGGACCCACTCCGACCTTGGTATGGTGCACGTCCTCCCAACCAACAGTATTGCGGGCCCTACGTCAATCTGGGTTGCCCACACAGTCTACAGCTCCTGCACCTCCTCCTTCGTTTCCTCTTCAGCCTCCATCTCCAAAAGTAGCACATCAGTCAAAAGATTGAAGCACTGCAGCACTGCCTCATCAAGGTGGCAACAGGCTTTGGTGAAGCTAATATGCTTAGGTGACAAACAGCACAATGATGAAGAGTTGTGGACAGCTCTGAAACAGCAGGGAGATCTGTGGCTGACACTGCTGAACCAACAGTCAGGCATGGTTGAGTGTGACAATGGCTGGAACCTGGTGGCTGCTCTGTGGTGAGGTGAGCTCATTCCCTTAACCTCATTGTTCAATGTTTTCTGAAAAGCGACACAGAGCTGCCAGATCTGCTAGGAAAAGTACAATGCTCTGCGTACCCATTTTAGAAAGTGAGCTACATCTTCATCCACTCTTGCAGTGTTTCAGCAGCGCTTGCAGCTTCTGGCTCACCTACTGGTGTGTGATGTCCCCAGGCATTGAAACTCTACACTGTAGATGTTGAAAAGGATTTGTGAGCAGAAGAGGGCAGTTGGTGACTCATTTACCAGCATCAACAAGGTTGTCGTTATTCAGTTCTGACTTCACACATAGCATCTGAGGTGTGGACATGGATGTCTACATGTGTACCATCCTCCAAAACTCTGAGAAATCCACCAAGAGGGTGAGCATCAATGACAACATAACTAACGTCTCCATCCTGCTTATCTGTGTTCTAATTTGAATATTGAAAGTTATTACAGAGTGAAAACATATTTACAGTTAAACAGTTTCAACACAACAGTCCTAAATAACGATAACACTAATCCAATAATTAAACACAAATAAAACTACCCTGCTCGTGACAGCTTACAATCTACACTAAGTATAGTGCTGTGTAAATTAATTGGGACAAAGCATTTTTTTTTAAGTAAAATCATAAGTTGGTTACCAGTCAGTGATTCAAACCAGTTTTAACTGCTTTGAACAGGCACTCACACCTGTTCAAAGCAGTTAAAACTGGTTTGAATCACTGACTGGTAGCCAACTTACGATTTTACTTAAAAAAATTATTTGTCCCAATTAATTTGCACAGCACTGTAACTACGATAATAATTTAATCCAAACAAAACAATCCTGCTCATGACAACTTACAATCTAAAATGGGGGAGCATAAAACTACAGGGGTGTATTTACAAAAAGGTATTTACAATGATGTTTGTACTATGATCATACTGAGGCTCGTTGTAAGTGTTGTAGGCCTGAGGACAAGGAGGAGGACAGCATGGTCAGTCGTCACGGAAGTGTTGCCTGTTAGTAGTCTGGGACGCATTGGGCTGACTTTATGTTGCGCTGCGTTTCCCGTGACCCTCGCATTATAAATATTTTCGGTGACACTCATTAGGCTGGGTTCACATTGTGCTAGGTCAGTCCTTTTAACGGACACATTTTTAAGTATCCAAAACGCAATGTAACTGACATTTTCACGCACCCATAGACTTTCATTAGTGTAATGCTCGCATATCAAAATTGGCATGCGTTTGCAATATTCTGTTATTTTGTGATGCACCTTCAAACGCTGACTGCATTTTCGGGTCCGGTACAGCGAACGCACGGGTAACGGAAGAATTATTTCTGCCATTGAAGTCTATTGCCAAAGCAGGCAGACACAAATCAAGCAAAATGTCCTAATGCAACCATGCATTGGATTGCATTAATGAGGGTTTTCCATGTGGTCAGGTGACAGAAAATATGATTTCAGCCATTTTGAAGCATCCACTCTGCAGACACACTCTTCAGAACGCCAGCTACACAGTGCGTCTACCCTGTGAGCGACCTGAGGCAATGTAAGTACAATTATATATGTATATAGACATCCTTTGAGTGTGTAGTGGCCGTCCGATGTATGTGTACTAAATGTATGGTTCTGTATGTACACAAGTGTCGGATAGTGAGGGAACTAGCCGCAGTTGCGTGTCTGCGATCTTCTCCTCAGAATCAGTAAAGTCTTGCCATTTTTATAAATAGCCTTAAAACATGTTGTGTGTAGTGTTGAGCGATACCTTCCGATATCGGGAAATATCGGATCGGATTGGATCGGACCGATACCCAAAAAGTATTGGATATCGCCGATTCCGATACCGGAAACCAATGCAAGTCAATGGGACAGACATATCGGAATTAAAATAAACCCTTTCTTTCCTTGTAGGTTAATTCTACATGAAGGAAAACAACTAAGAATAATGTAGAATGTAATGGGGGAGGTGGAGGAGACATTAAAGGCAGGTTTAGCCCAATCAAATGGAATAGCAAGAATTAATTTTTTTTTTAAGACGTTCGGAGTTACAAAGATATTGACTATGTTAAAGGGGTTGTGTAGCAATAGAGGGAAACGTTCAGAAAAGGCACATGTTGGCGGAGTGTTGGAATGGAGTGCTTCATCTAGCTTGGAGGTTGACTGAGCCCCTGACCCGGAGGACACAGCACGGATGTGGGCACCAGTATGCACAACAGACTGTGAGTAAAGCTTTGGAACTACATGCCCTGGTGTCCTCCAGTTATTCCTGCGCCAACACACTCAGCACAGCTACATCTCTGTGCCTGGCACTGCACCATCTACGTCTCTTTAGTCCAAAGTATACCGCCGCACAGAAATTTACTGTTTCGACAAAGATTTAACGATCTAGTCGAGGAATTTTTGGTCCCTCAGGAACCCACTTCCTCTAAAACAAAAACAAGTGCAAGCCATTCTACCATGGACATGCCGTCGTACCAAGCAACAACACAATTCAGAGGCCAGGGTAAAGCTGGTATGGCAATGCACCGGCAAAGTAGCAGTCCAGCTTTCAGTTGGACCAACAATACGCCCACACAATACCACAATCTCTAAAAAATTTTAAAAAAAGTTACATAGTTCGGCAATATAGCCTTGACAAGTTTTATTTAATCTAAGACTTAAATTTGAATATTTTTGTACATCCCTATGGGATCACATATGTTTAAAATGTCTACCAACATTTTGAGGAGACCATTGTATTCTATGCTTGTTATTAAACTGTTTTATTATTCAAAATAAGATTTAGAAATTTAATATGATTTTTATAAAATGGAAACATCAATTGCAAATTATTATTAGGGTATCATAACCGAAAGAACCAAAAATAAAACAATAATCACTATCTACGCACATTGCACATATGCCAATAAATAACAGATTACTTAAAAATATCACACATGGATGTTTTGCCATGTAACCAGTCCTTCATTGACCAAATAATTTGCAAATTGATCACGAATCTGCATAACCTCAACTGGCGAATGAGCAGTAGTCGACTCACAGTCATCGGGGTCATCCAGCAGGAGATTTCTTCCGAGTTGGAATGCCTCATCCCCAACTACAGCATAGTGCAAACTTGGGCCTTCCGTGCCCCGAAGATTTCGTGCTGTGGGTATAATAAAGCTGTTGCTATACAAGCATTTCCCCATGTTGGACTCTTTGAAGATTCGGGAATCGTTCATCCGTCCATATGCACCAATATCAACAGCAATAAAGCGGTATCTAGCATTTCGCAATAGCCATTAATACAATTGAAAAGTATTTATTATTGTTATAATACAGGGATCCACTATGCACTGGTTTCTGAATCCGAATGTGCTTCCCATTTTTTTTTCTCTAGAACATGTCTCGTATTAGTCCACACCATCTGTTTTTTTTTAGTAGGTAGTACAATTTTTGGGCTTTAGTTAGCCCTTTAGTCTGAAGTAATATGTCAAAATATATCCAGATGGGTTTAGTGTTATGTACCCATGAAGTATATGCCACATTGGTAGTCTTGGTATATTGTATAACATTATGGAGCTGCATTTCAGGCTTCATATGTTATTAATGCTAATCTGGCAATATGGGCTAGCAAATTTTTTTGCACTATATGGATATCTGGGGAATTAAAAAAAAATATATAAAAAATACACTACCGTTCAAAAGTTTGTGGTCACCCAGCCAACTTTGTGTTTTCCATGAAAACTCATACTTTTATTAATCAAATGAGTTGCCAAATGAATTTAAAATCTAGTCCAGACATTGACAAGGTTCGAAAAAAGATTTTTATTTGAAATAATAATTTTCTCCTTCAAACTTTGCTTTCGTCAAAGAATGATACTTTTGCAGCAATTACAGCATTGCAGACCTTTGGCATTCTAGCAGTTAATTTGCTGAGGTAATCTGGAGAAATTTCACCCCATGCTTCCAGAAGCCCCTCCCACAATTTGGTTTGGCTTGATGGCCACTTTTTGCGCACCATATGGTCAAGCTGCTCCCACAACAGCTCAATGGGGTTGAGATCTGGTGACTGCACTGGCCACTCCATTACAGATAGGATACCAGCTGCCTGCTTCTTCTCTAAATAGTTCTTGCAAAATTTGGACATGTGCTTTGGGTCATTGTCCTGTTGTAGGATGAAATTGGCTCCAATCAAGCACTGTCATTGATAGTCTTCCTTATTCAAAATCCCTTTTACCTTGTACAAATCTCCCACTTTACCAGCACCAAAGCAACCCCAGACCATCACATTACCTCCACCATGCTTGACAGATGGCATCAGGCACTCTTCCAGCATCTTTTCCATTGTTCTGCATCTCGCAAATGTTCTTCTGTGTGATCCAAACACCTCAAACTTGGATTTGTCTGTCCATAACTCTTTTTACCAATCTTCCTCTGTCCAATGTCTGTGTTCTTATGCCCATATTAATCTTTTCCTTTTATTAGCCAGTCTCAGATATGGCTTTTTCTTTGCCACTCTGCCCTGAAGGGCAGCATCCCGGAGTTGCCTCTTCACTGTAGACACTGACACTGGCGCTTTGCGCGTACTATTTAATGAAGCTGCCAGTTGAGGACCTGTGAGGTGCCGATTTCTCAAACTACATACTCTAATGTACTTGTCTTGTTGCTCAGTTGTGCAGCGGGGCCTCCCACTTCTCTTTCTACTCTGGTTTGAGCCTGCTTGTGCTCTCTTCTGAAAGGAGTAGTACACACCGTTGTAGGAAATCTTCAGTTTCTCGGCAATTTCTTACTTGGAATAGCCTTCATTTCTAAGAACAAGAAGAGACTGTCAAGTTTCACATGAAAGTTCTTTTTTTCTGGCCATTTTGAGAGTGTAATGCTCCAGATTCTCAACTAGCTCAAAGGAAGGTCAGGTTTATAGCTTCTCTAATCAGCCAAACTGTTTTCAGCTGTGCTAACAAACTTGCACAAGGGTTTTCATGGGTATTCTAACCATCCATTAACCTTTTTACACAGTTAGCAAATACAAAGTACCATAAGAACACTGGAGTGATGGTTGTTGGAAATGGGCCTCTATACACCTATGAACATATTGCATTACAAACCAGACGTTTGCAGCTAGAATAGTAATTTACCACATTAACAATGTATAGAGTGCATTTATGAATCATTTGTTAGCTTCATTGGAAAAAAACTGTGCTTTTCTTTCAAAAATAAGGAAATTTCTAAGTGACCCTAAACTTTTGAACGGTAGTGTATACATATATATGTGCACTAATTTTTGCCACTATGATTGTTTCCTTGCAATTTTGCGCAATACGCATGCTTCAAGTAGTGCGGACTTATAATATTTTTTTGGGTAGACTAATAATTATTGAATGTACCGCTGCACATACCGTCAATATTGTGGATATTTTCTAGCTAAATAGGATATAGTGTGTGGTAGGTAAGTATTGCATTCTGTGGCTGCACATGAGGGCGATCAGCTCTATTAACCCATTATGAGGATTTCATGCTATTCCTAGCCTGCCAACACAGGTGTTGGCGATCTTGGTAATGGCAGTAAGTGCACTTACTTCTATATATATCTAATACTAGCAAGTCTCTACATCATCCTCTGATGAAGCTATTAGGCTGTGTTCACACGTAGCAGTTTTTTTATGAGCGGAATCGCTGCAAAAAAACCGCATCCCATGCAATCCTATGGGATTACGCAATGCTGTGCTAATGCTGCAGATTTTTCCACTGCGGAATCGCATAGCGGAAAAATCCGTAGCATGCTGATTCTTTTTGCGGAATCGCAGGGATTCCGCACCCATAGGAATGCATTGAAACACTCATTTTTCGCATGTGGCTATGCCCACCATGCGTGAAGTGAGTGTTTCATGTGCGCATGGTACCCAGGGTCTGGAGGAGGAGAGACTCTCCTCCAGACCCTGGGTACCATAATCCTGCAAATAATAGAATAAAAATAAAAAATATTGTTATTCTCACCTTCCGATGGCCACCAGAGTCCTTCCCGCCTCTCACCACGCTCACGGCATCTTACGGTCCCCGTAATGCTTTGTGCAAATGACCGCGATGATGACGCGCTCTCACAAGCGTGACGTCATTGCAGGTCCTTCGCGCAAAACATTACTGGGACCGGAAGATGCCGGGACCGTCACAGAGCAGATCGGGGGCCGCTGGAAGGTGAGAATAACATTATTTTTGTTTTTCTATTATTTTTAACATCCTATCTTTTACTATTGCTTCTATATGGCACTATGAATCCTTGTATCCATTGCTTTAGTGGTTTTAAGTTCTTTTATCTAGCATGTGCACTATCTTTTGTTACCAATAAAGTCGCTGTTTACACTCATTCCAGATGTGTGCGCTATTATTGGACCTCTTTTTCTCTTTACTATCTAAACTCTGGTTGTTTTAGGTACATTTGTAGCACCATGGTTGTCTCATACATGATATTGTAAGAGGTGCCCTCAGTCTCTTTTTTTCTTGCATTTAATGTTTATTCCAAATGGCATCACAGGTTTCCCGAACAAGTTGGCAAATGGTCGATTTCCCCAGCCGAAATTGGAAGTGCAGTGAGGCTAAAGTTTCTCCCGTAGCCAGATATCTATCAACAAAAAACAATATTATGACGATGGACATATGGTACAGATTTTACTAAGGGATTTTGTCGGACAACAAACAGAAAGGCAACAGAAAATGAACTAGGACAGTTGGCTACGGGTAGGAAATAAAGACATGCACAACGATAAATTACATCTTGTCTTTGCCACTGGCACAATGTAAAGAAAAGGAAAATTACCTCAGGGTCACCACTAAACGCTCTTCTGCAGAAATACTTTCCTGGAAAGTGCTGCATTGATGACGTATCTCATCCTTCATATGTGAGAGCAGAATATCAAACGTTTCCATTGACATCCGAAGATAACGCTGAAATTTAAAGGGTTGATCACTAAGTTGAACATGGAGGGTGTGAAAGGCACCATATGTATTCCGAAAAAAAGTCACTTCATGAATCCAATATCTCCTTTGGGAAATGAAATATGCCTTCTCTGACGATGTCGAAACTGCATCAAGCAAAATCTAACAAGCTGAGACACAAACATCTTGCTTGCAGCAGAAGTTTACTCAATGCTTTCAAAATGGAGCATGGGTGTCCACCCACACACGACGATGACAAAAGGCAAAAAAAAAGGAACAACTTTATTGACAGTGACTGAAGGCAGACAAACGGAGGGTTCAGGAACGGACATCAAAATGACATAAACGCAGACACATGCTTTAACGCAAGCGTTAACGCGATGGCAAATTTAGACCAAATTTGCCTCATTTCAGCACATCCGTTTAACGGATCCGTTAAATGGATTCTACTAAATGCAGTGTGAACCTAGCCTTACTGGTTGGTGATACTACTAGACCCACGTTACAAGGAGAACTTTCAATCTCTTCTTCCAGAGGCAGAGAGGTGTACAAAAATGTTGCTGTACCAGAGGGCCCTTGTAGCGGAATTACTGCAAAAATTCCCATGTGAGAATGCTGGCAGCAGACATCTGAGTTTGTTGTACAACCAAGGACTCTAAGCGACAGAGACAGAAGTACAATCCAGCTCAGGCAGGAGAACAATGGCAAAGTTCTGGGACACTTTTCCCAGACCCTCCCATCGTGCCAACACAGAGGCAAGGGGGGCTGGCACAAGAAGTGCAACGTTTGGGAATATGCTGAGGGAGCACTTGCAGATCGTACAAATGTCTGCCGGGATTCCTCTGTGCCTTTTAATTATTGGGTATCCAAGCTGGACACGTGGCATGAACGTGCTCTCTATGCCTTGGAGGTCCTGGCCTGCCCTGCTGCTAGCGTTCTATCAGAGGGGGGTTTTAGTGCCGCTGTTGGAATTACAACAGATAAGCGCATCTCCCTGTCAACTGGAAATGCTGACAGACTGACCCAGTGTGGTGAGGAGGACTCCCAGACAGTGAAAGGACAGGTACCCAGGGGATCGCCATCAGGGTTCCTGACGGAACGATACTGGTAATACAGTAAAAGGAAAGACTTGACTGATGTTGTCAGGGAAACAGGGGGGGGCAAGCTTAAAAGGAGCAGGGGGTGCGCTGAAGTGGCAGTTGACAGAGAGCAGGACAACAGACAGGAAGCCGTGTGAGAGAGAGGACTGAGGGAGCAGATGGTGTGTTGTGGAGAGACCGACAGGGGCCTGTGAAAGGAAAGCTGCGGACTCACCGACTAGTGACACGTGAGACTTGCACCGGTGGCCACTCCCCACATACGGTCCCATACAGCGGACTCCCGCTGCTTCCCACCCTGTTGTGACAAGGCGGCTACCTCAGGCGACCACCGCGACAACAGACCATTCCTTTACAGCGGTCAGGACACTGCCCCCCTGCCATCTCCCACAGCGGCGGCCCTGTCATCACCGGCCCCAGGGGGCGCCACCTCGCTACAGGCGGTAGTAGAGGCCCCCATCTGGTTTGCTCAGGGACCCTGAGCAGAGGTCGGTAACGGTTATATTTTGAGACTGCATCATAACCCCGCGGTGAGATGAGAGCCGCAAGGAGACGCCTGTTGTGCCCATCGGCACAGTTTCTTCAGGGTCTGTTGTGCCCCACCATCACAGTTTCTTCAGGGCCTGTTGCACATCACCGTCATCGTTTCTTCAGGGCCTGTTGCGCCCCACCGTCATCGCTTCTTCAGGGCCTGATGCGCCCCACCGTCATCGTTTCGACAGGGCCTGTTGCGCCCAGCTCCATCTTGGAATATCGAGGCGTCAAGGCAGCCGCATCAGCGACCTCTACGTGGC
The DNA here is from genome assembly GCF_039654945.1 of Dendrobates tinctorius. NCBI lineage: Eukaryota > Metazoa > Chordata > Amphibia > Anura > Dendrobatidae > Dendrobates > Dendrobates tinctorius. The sequence continues at coordinate 51,359,169 of NW_027361683.1, forward strand.
CACGCCTGTGATCCTGACAGACCCCTGGAAGGATAAGTTTATTATAAGAAATAAGGACCCCCCTGTTTGGTCATACGTGGCCTATAGCACCCGGGCCAACCGGGTTAGTCGCATTACCCATAAGAAAGTATTGTTAGGTTTGTTGAGTCCCTGCGTGGACTGGTTGCTGTTAATACTTTTTTTTGGTTGGTCAATATAGCCCCAGCGGCTACAGTTTATAAAAGTTATTTCCACAAACCACACTCAGTCTCGTGTCTCATGACTAGTGTTGAGCATTCCGATACCGCAAGTATCGGGTATCGGAATTCCGATACCGACTTCCGATATTTTTTCAATATCGGAAGTCGGCATCGGAATCGGAAGTTCAAAGTTGATTGACAGCCTGACGTCATCATGATGCGCGGTGTGTGCGCATCATGATGCGCCGTCATTTCGGGCCTTCCGGGGGTCTCTGCCGGCCTGCCGGGGGGCTGTGCCGGCCTGCCGGGGGGCTGTGTGGACTGCCCGGGGTCTGTACCGGCCTGCCGGGGGGCTGTGCCGGCCTGCCGGTGGTCTGTGCACCCTGTGGGGGTCTGTACCGGCCTGCCGGGGGGCTGTGCCGGCCTGCCGGTGGTCTGTGCACCCTGTGGGGGTCTGTACCGGCCTGCCGGGGGGCTGTGCCGGCCTGCCGGTGGTCTGTGCACCCTGTGGGGGTCTGTACCGGCCTGCCGGGGGGCTGTGCCGGCCTGCCGGGGGGCTGTGCTGATGTCCGGGGGTCTGTGCAAGCATCGTCCGATGGGACTACAAGTCCCATCTGGCGATGCCTGCTACCATGACAGTGATTGACACATTAGCCAATGATGGGACAGTAGTAGTCCCATCATCCGGCTAATGTGTTAAATGTTAAAAAAAAAAAAAAATACTACATACATACTACATACATACTACATGCATGCTACATACATACTACATGCTACATACATACTACATAACACATATATACTACATACATACTACATACATACTACATGCATGCTACATACATACTACATGCTACATACATACTACATGCATGCTACATGCATGCTACATACATACTACATGCTACATACATACTACATATATACTACATACATACTACATACATGCTACATGCATGCTACATACATACTACATATATACTACATACATACTACATACATGCTACATACATACTGCATGCTACATACATACTACATACATACTACATACATACTACATGCATGCTACATATATACATACTGCATGCTACATACATACTACATGCATGCTACATACATAACACATATATACTACATGCATGCTACATACATACTACATATATACTACATGCATGCTACATACATACTACATGCTACATACATACCACATATATACTACATACATACTACATGCTACATACATACTACATATATACTACATGCATGCTACATACATACTGCATGCTACATGCATGCTACATACATACTACATACATACTACATGCTACATACATACCACATATATACTACATACATACTACATACAATACATTCATACAATACATACATAGACATACAGTACATATAACATAGAGTAACATACTTACCAATACTTGTCACATTGTTCCCCGAAGCCATTGTCTTTTACGGAATAAATATTAACATAACAAACCACAAAAATACTCACCCACGATCCGAAGCAGTCCACGAGTGTGTCCCACGACGATCTTGGGTAGAGAACTGCAGCATCAGCTGTTGCTGCTGTTCTCTACGGGCTGCAGGAATCCAATGACGGAAGGTAGGTATCCTTCCGCACTGTATTCCTCCGCCACTTAAAAAAAAAAAAAAGTCCCTAGTCTCACTTTATACCATTGCTGCGTGGGAATTTCCCACACAGCAATGGCATAAAGTGAGACTAGGGACTTTTTTTAGTATATATGTAGTATGTATGTAGCATGTAGTATGTATGTAGTATGTATGTGGTATGTATGTAGCATGTAGCATGCATGTAGTATGTATGTAGTATATATGTGGTATGTATGTAGCATGTAGTATGTATGTAGCATGCATGTAGTATATATGTAGTATGTATGTAGCATGTAGTATGTATGTAGTATGTATGTGGTATGTATGTAGCATGTAGCATGCATGTAGTATGTATGTAGTATATATGTGGTATGTATGTAGCATGTAGTATGTATGTAGCATGCAGTATGTATGTAGCATGCATGTAGTATATATGTAGTATGTATGTAGCATATATGTAGTATGTATGTAGCATGTAGTATGTATGTAGCATGCAGTATGTATGTAGCATGCATGTAGTATATATGTAGTATGTATGTAGCATATATGTAGTATGTATGTAGCATATAGTATATATGTAGTATGCATGTTGCATGCATGTAGTATATATGTAGTATGTATGTTGCATGTAGTATATATGTAGTATGTATGTTGCATGTAGTATATATGTAGTATGAATGTAGCATGTATGTAGTATGTAGTATGAATGTAGCAAGTATGTAGTATGCATGTTGTATGTATGTAGCATGTAATTTTTTTTTTTTTTTTTTTTTTTACATTCAACACATTAGCCGGATGATGGGACTACTACTGTCCCATCATTGGCTAATGTGTCAATCACTGTCATGGTAGCAGGCATCGCCCGATGGGACTTGTAGTCCCATCGGACGATGCCTGCACAGACCCCCGAAGCCTGCACAGCCCCCCGGCAGGCCGGCACAGCCCCCCGGCAGGCCGGCACAGCCCCCCGGCAGGCCGGCACAGCCCACCGGAGCCTGCACAGCCCCCCGGCAGGCCGGCACAGACCACCGGAGCCTGCACAGCCCCCCGGCAGGCCGGCACAGCCCCCCGGCAGGCCGGCACAGCCCACCGGAGCCTGCACAGCCCCCGGCAGGCCTGCACAGACCACCGGAGCCTGCACAGACCCCCTGGCAGGCCGGCACAGCCCCCCGAAAGGCCCGTACAGACCCCAGAGAGGCTGTACAAGGGAAAAACAGGATTTTTCTTATTCCGATACCGGAAGTCCCATAGACTTGAATGGGACTTCCGGTATCGGAATCGGCGATACCGATACTTTTTTTTAAGATCGGCCGATCCATTCCGATCCGATGCTTTGAAGTATCGGACGGTATCGCTCAACTCTACTCATGACTGCATCCTGCAAACCTGCTAGAACCCTACACCTTATCAAAATGAACAAGGGCTGGATTGGGCAAGACTTCTGTATACCACCGAATTAATGTAACGAAACATAACCTCAAATACATTGTCTTTTTTGTGGAGGTGTATTCTCATGCACCTCTTCACAACCACACATGGGTATCCGCTTCCTGATTTGGTCTGTTTGATGTTATCCTCCTCCTTGTCCTCGTCATCCACAACCAGTAGAACACCAGGGTGAAAGTATTCCGTGATGCAAAAGTCACTCAATTTTTGTGCAAGGGTGTTTTTATGATGTCCTTTACAAATTTGAAACCAAAACAAATGTTACTCCCCCAGGAGGGAACTGTCATAAAATTGAGATGTACGTATATTCTTCCCATTGATTCTTATATTTTCCAGTTTTACTATCTCTGGACCATCCTCTTAGGACCTAGTATATAGCTCTCCAATAGAAAAATATTGAAATACTATTACATTATATTTTCATTTATATCCCTGTCTCTGAGCTGTTGCTAGGGACAAACATATCTCGTAGGACACATTATGGCTTCATATCTATGAACCTGTGTTCGCCCCTCCCTTTTGTTTTTTCTTTCATAGGTGGATTCATATTTTTTATTTATTTGTTTGATTTCAGTATGCTTTATCATTATGTCTCCTCATTCTTCGCCACTAAATCACCAGGGTTAACGTGTTCTGTGCTGCTACAGGCAGTCCAATTTTTGGCAAGGGTGTCTATGATGCCCATAGTATATTTTTAAAAAATGTACCCCCATTGGAAAATGTTTGTCAGCACAGGCACTGCGTGTATATAACGAGAGTGACAGACTGGCCAAAAAAAGGAATTTAGGCCTAAAATAACTCAATTTTTGGCACACTGATGTATGAGGCATGTCGGAGATAGACCCCACTCTAAAATGTGGCCTGTTTTTAAAAGAATGCTGTATATAACTTGAGTACCAGACAGGAAATCACTGGAGTACTGGCCTAAAATCTACAAATTTTTGTCACACGGACGTATGAGGCGTGTGACAGATATACCACACTGCCAAATATGTTTCTTTGTTTTTTGGTGGATGCAAAAGACTGCTGGATATAACGAGTGACAGACTGGCAAAAAAACGGAATTTAGGCCTAAAACACCTCAATTTTTCGCACATGGATGTATGAGGCGTGTCAGAGATAGACCCCACTCTAAAATGTGGCCTGTTTTTTAAAAGAATGCAACCTAGTGCTGTATATAAGTTAGTGTCACCCAGGAAAAATAAAGAAAAGTGCTGTAAACTGGCAAAACATTGAGCACACACAGATATGAGCCACCATGGAGATACCACTACTACAAATGTGTGCCCTGTTTTTTTTTATTTTTGGCCTAACTAGTGCTGTATGTAAGTACAGTTTCACCCAGGAAAAATAAAGAAAAGCGCCGTAAACTGGCAAAACTTTGAGCACACACAGATATGAGCTGTCACAGAGATACCACAACAAAATATGTGTGGCTTGTATGTTTTTTTTGTGGCCTAAATACTGCTGTATTTAACCAAAACTGACAGACAGGCAAAAAAGAGAAAAAAGCTGTAAACTGGCCAAACTTTCAGCACGCACAGGTATGATATATGCAATGCTCTATATACACACATACAGTGCCTCCAGGCCTTGCACTGATGTGTATACAGCAACGTACACTCCCCTGCCTGCCTAACACTGGAACCTACAGACTTCAGAATTAGTCCTTAGAAGGACTGTTGGTTTAGCTGGATGTGAGTATTTAGGATGGCAGACCCCACACTAACTAAGAAATGCCCAATTCTGACCCTATCAAGGCAGCCGCTCTCCCTACACTCTCTCAATCCGGAGCTGAATGCGCCGAGCAGGGCGGCGTCCAGTCCCTTATACCCCTGATGATGCTGTGCGGCCAGCCAATCACTGCACTACCACAACAAAGATGGCTGCGGTGTTTCATGGCCTGGCAGACAATCCCTTCACTGTGACTGGGTCTCTAAAGTCCGCCAAAAATACTGGGTGGAGACTCGAGTTCCCTCTGAGTAATCCCGGAAACACTCGGTGCTCGCCAAGTACTCCGAGCACAGTGATACTCGGGCGAGTACTGAGTAGTGGCGAGCACGTTCGCTCATCACTATTGGACACCAAACCAGGACTAGCGGGCTTTATCACATGCAGCAACAGAAAGAAATAGAATTTTTTTATGCACATGGGAAGGAGAAACAGATGCTACAATTACTTACTAAATGGGAAACTGCTGGGGAAATCAGACATGGAAAAAGACTTAGGCATCTTAATCAATAAGAAGCTAATTTGGAGTGCCCAGTGTCAGGCAGCTGCCACCAAAGCAAATAGGGTCATGGGATGCATTAGAAGAGGTCTGGGGACACGAGATGAAAACATAATTCTCCTTCTGTACAAATCACTCGTCAGACCACACTTGAAGTATTGTGTGCAATTTTGGACGCCGGTGCTCAAGAAAGACATTACTGAACTTGAAAGGGTTCAAAGGCGGGCCACTAGAATGATAAATGGAGTTGGTTCACTACAATACCCAGAAGGTTATCAAAATTAGGTCTATTTACTCTAGAAAAGAGAAGACTTAGGGGAGACCTAATATACAGCGCCTACAAGTAGTATTCAACCCCCTGCAGATTTAGCAGGTTTGATAAGATGCAAATAAGTTAGAGCCTTCAAACTTCACCCAAGAGCAGGAGTTATTAACAGATGCATAAATCTTACAAACCAAAAAGTTATGTTGCTCAGTTAAATTTTAATAAATTTTAAACATAAAAGTGTGGGTCAATTATTATTCAACCCCTAGGTTTAATATTTTGTGGAATAACCCTTATTTGCAATTACAGCTAATAATCGTCTTTTATAAGACCTGATCAGGCCGGCACAGGTCTCTGGAGTTATCTTGGCCCACTCCTCCATGCAGATCTTCTCCAAGTTATCTAGGTTCTTTGGGTGTCTCATGTGGACTTTAATCTTGAGCTCCTTCCACAAGTTTTCAATTGGGTTAAGGTCAGGAGACTGACTAGGCCACTCCAACACCTTGATTTTTTGCCTCTTGAACCAGGCCTTGGTTTTGTTGGCTGTGTGCTTTGGGTCATTGTCTTGTTGGAACATGAAATGACGACCCATCTTAAGATCCTTGATGGAGGAGCGGAGGTTCTTGGCCAAAATCTCCAGGTAGGCCGTGCTATCCATTTTCCCATGGATGCGGACCAGATAGCCAGGCCCCTTGGCTGAGAAACAGCCCCACAGCATGATGCTGCCACCACCATGCTTGACTGTAGGGATGGTATTCTTGGGGTCGTATGCAGTGCCATCCAGTCTCCAAACGTCACGTGTGTGGTTGGCACCAAAGATCTCGATCTTGGTCTCATCAGACCAGAGAACCTTGAACCAGTCTGTCTCAGAGTCCTCCAAGTGATCATGAGCAAACTGTAGACGAGCCTTGACATGACGCTTTGAAAGTAAAGGTACCTTACGGGCTCGTCTGGAACGGAGACCATTGCGGTGGAGTACGTTACTTATGGTATTGACTGAAACCAATGTCCCCACTGCCATGAGATCTTCCCGGAGCTCCTTCCTTGTTGTCCTTGGGTTAGCCTTGACTCTTCGGACAAGCCTGGCCTCGGCACGGGAGGAAACTTTCAAAGGCTGTCCAGGCCGTGGAAGGCTAACAGTAGTTCCATTTGCCTTCCACTTCCGGATGATGCTCCCAACAGTGGAGACAGGTAGGCCCAACTCCTTGGAAAGGGTTTTGTACCCCTTGCTAGCCTTGTGACCCTCCACAATCTTGTCTCTGATGGCCTTGGAATGCTCCTTTGTCTTTCCCATGTTGACCATGTATGAGTGCTGTTCACAAGTTTGGGGAGGGTCTTAAATTGTCAGAAAAGGCTGGAAAAAGAGATAATTAATCCAAACATGTGAAGCTCATTGTTCTTTGTGCCTGAAATACTTCTTAATACTTTAGGGGAACCAAACAGAATTCTGGTGGTTTGAGGGGTTGAATAATAAATGACCCTCTGAATAAACTTTTCACAATTTAAAAAAAAATTAAACAAAGAAATAACATTCTTTTTTGCTGCAGTGCACTTCACACTTCCAGGCTGATCTACAGTCCAAATGTCACAATGCCAAGTTAATTCCGAATGTGTAAACCTGCTAAATCTGCAGGGGGTTGAATACTACTTGTAGGCACTGTATATGTACAAGTATATCAGAGGGCAATACAGAGATCTCTCCAATTAACTGTTTGTACCAAGGTCTGTAACAAGAACAAGGGGGCATTCTCTTCGTTTGGAGGAAAGACAGTTTCTGCACCAGCATAGAAGAGGGTTCTTCACGGTAAGAGCAGTGAGACTCTGGAATTCTCTTCCTGAGGAAGTGGTGATGGCCAACTCACTGAATGAATTTAAGAAAGGAATGGATGCTTTTCTTGTGAGTAACAGTATAGAAGGTTACAAATAACATAATATTATAGGTAGATGGTTGACCCAGCTTAGGTGAAGGAATTTTTTTCCATATGGAGAAAATTGGCTTCTACTCTGTGGGTTTTTTGCCTTCCCCAGGATCAACAATGCAGAACAGCTGCACTAAAAATAGGCTGAACTCGATGGACATAAGGTCTTCCTTCAGCCTTCAAAACTATGATACTATGTTAGGTCTGCAGACAGGTTCATATCACCACCACAACATGACAATGTGTGATACGGTGGGCTGTATCACATTCAGCAACAGAAAAAATTCTTCTTTTTTTGTAATGTGCCTTAGGTCTGCAGACAGTTTCATGTCACCACAGCAATAAATGACAAGGTGGAATACAGCAGGTTTTTTCACAATTAGCTAGTTAAAAAATATATTTAATATGCTATACTTGTGCACGGAGCACAATAGAAGCAGTACATAACACAACTATAGGACATGTGCCCTGCCAGCTTTGTCTGAGAACCATCAGAAATACACCCCCCCAAAAAAAAATACAGAAGGTAAATTTTACAGCCACACTAGACACTAGCTACTTACAGTATCTGACTGATATGCAACCACCTATCTAACTAGCTACAATGTGGGACACAGCAGGCTTTTTCCCATTTAGCTACTGAAATATTATTTAGAATGCTATATTCGTGCATGGAGCACAATAGAAGCAGTGCACAACACTCTTGTAGGACATGTGCCCAGCCGGCTTTGTCTGAGAACCTCAGCAATGCCCTCTCCCCCCAAAAAAAAAAAAAATTCCGGAAAGTAAATTTTGAGGACACACTGGACACTATCTAGCTACACTATCTGACTGAGATACAACCGCCTGACTAAATAGCTGAAATCTTGCTACTAACAGTGGCAGCGTCAGGAGCAGCCTCTCCGCGCAGTATCATTGTCAAAATGGCGCTAAAACAAGATGTCCGCTATTTATATGCAGAGGGACATGTGATTACAGCAGCCAATGACACAAGCCATTGTGTCAGGACATTGTGGGTGTTTCCTGTGCCCTGATTGGCTAGCCGCAATGTGCACACATAAAATTAGAAAAAAAATGACTGCTGTACTGTGCTTATGAAAATGCCGTGCCTCTGAGCTCTACAAACCCCCTCCCGTCATCAAACACGTGCCAAACGCTGATCATACACCACCATTAACGTTGCTAAAGTGCTGAAAATATTTTTGTGGCAAAACAAATATTTTCCCACACTTTCACCAAATGTTATCGATTTTTCTAAAATCTTGCTCGGGTTTCCAATCACAAACCAGAATGTGCCATTGTCAGGAAATCTGAAGTATTTCCTATTGTTCTAGTTACACATACTGATCCCTGTTGCTCCTACCTCCAGTTGGTTCGTGTAATCTAACATTGAGCCTCTCAGACTACAGCCCCCTCTTCCCCCTCCCTCTTTCTCCCTGTTGGAATGGCACATAGCTGCAGTCTCGCTACCTGTGGGTAATTCGATCCCACTCTTTCCCCCTCTCTCGGGAATGTGGCTTATGACCAGTTAAATCAGGCTGTGTTTGAAGCACATGTCTCCTTTGTTCATTCCAACTCAAATATAATAACACAGAATAACCACAGAGGCAGGAAACTCATATTTTGGCAATCTACATCGTTAAAGCTTTTCACAGTGGCATTTTTAATCTTCAGCACCCACCAGAAATCGAGTAAAGGGTATATGCTTCCCAGTACTACATAGGTATACAATGTTTGTTATCAAAAGAAAGGTAATTTCAAAATAATAAAAATGATACTCCTGTCGACACTTTGGGAGCCTCGCAGCCAGAGTTATGGCAGTTATAAGTTTGTTAGTAACTTTCAAAAGGGGAGTACATTCCCTAGCTCTGCCCACCCAGTGAGGTCACAAAGGAAAGCTATAAAGCACAGATGCTTACTCAGTGGGGTGTTATTTGCCCAGGGTGCCAGCTAGAAAGCTGTGCTGATAGACCATTTTCCCTTGAGGAAGGTGCCCCTCCCCCCTCTTCCACATGGCGTGCCATGGACTAATAAGTGTAAGTTCTTATTTTAATCCACTTTATTTTGTAATTGTCTGTATATACTGGATCTTGTCACTTTTAGAAACATCATTTATATTTTTGTAAACACTGCCTATCCTTTCTAGAGTAAATCTATACATTTACTAGTTTCATTTCTCCTTGCTCTGTAATGTACCGCCACGACCTCCACGCTAATTACGCTACTATGTGGGTTGGCTCCTGACCCAATATTGAATGTAATGTAGCACAAGGAGCTGGGGATTTGGGAGACTCTGGCAATGATGGAACGGAGGTTTTATGTGTGTATCATCTGTCCTGGGTCTAGGGACATACATATTGTCCTCAACGCAGAGGGCCCAATAGCCAGTACACGGCAAAACAGCCTTTCTGGTGACTACTTATCCTAGGAACTGAAGGTGTAAACATAAGTTGTGGGTGGTGATATTATCCACGACCATGAATAAATGGTAAATTTGTGACAATTGGTGGGATAAAATAAATCCCTGACAACTGGGGCAACCTTACACCCCCAGTTCATGACATATTGGTGGCAGCGGTCGGATAATAGAGCATTAGTAATCTGGTTTGGGCAATCATTCCTCTCACTAAAAGCCTGCAGTTTTTGCGAAGATCCTGTGCATAAAGTTTTGGAGAACGAACTAAGTGTTTTTAGTGTCTCAGTGCTGAGACAATACAGTGTATTTAGCAGTTACCCCCTCCCCTTCTCTTTGTTTTTCTGTCCTATCTTTTATTTGGCAATTATGGCTACGCTGGGAGAGGTCTGGCAAAAGCAGCAGTCCAAGGACACTCTTACTGCCCTTTGCATGTTGAAGCAAATTGACTCCACGGGCAAAAGCATGGCTTAACTGGTTGCTGCATTGATGCAATGTGCCACAGAGCCAGTCCATCACCAGAACCCTAGTGTCCCAGAAGCAGGCCCAAGTGCAGGTGGTGCTGCTGTTGAGGTCCAACTGGTGACTGCCAGCCCTACTTGCAACCAGGGTAGTGTGGACCCCCACCTGCCGATGGCCTTGGAGCAACTTCACGTAGACGATCGTGATGGATGTCTGCAGCTGATCCAGCAATAACAGGAGAGGGCTGAGTGGCAGGCCCAAGCCCAGCAAGAGACCGAGCGAGCCGAGTGGCAGTTCCAAGCCCAGCGAGAGACTGCCGAGGCCCAAGCTCAGAGAGACCATGAGCTGGAGATGGCCAGACTCAGGGCAGTACCATATAACAAATGGAGCACTGAGTCCAATAATGCAACAACTCCTAAACCCCAGCCAGAGCACTTTCCAGTGATGGAAAGGGACAGGGACTTGGACATTTTTCTGGGAGGATTTGAGAAAGCCTGGAGACACTACCAGCTGCCTGGGGACCAATGGGCCCAATATTTAACCCTAGGGTAAAAAAGTAAAAATTCTAGAGGCATTTGCTTCTCTCCCTCAAGACCAAGATGGAGACTATGAGGCCATCAAACAGGCCCTGATAAAGAAGTACCAACTGACTCCTGAGGTTTACCGTAGAAAGTTCTGGAACCTCCAACGTGGCCCACATGACAGCTACAGTGATGTGGTGCATGTAGCCAGAACCCACTTTGACCAATGGATCAAAGGACTGTCAGTGGACACCTTTGAGATGCAGTGGGACCTGATTATAAAAGACCAGTTCCTACAACTTTGCCCAGCTGAGGAGCGACAGTTTGTGATGGATCGGGAGCCAAAAGATGAGGATAAAACTAGTGGCCCCTGAAGAGATTATTTCGGGGAAAAGCCTGACTGTCACCGGGATTGGGGGCGTCCACTGTCCCTTGCCGATGGCCCGCGTTTTTATAGATTGGGGTGCTGGGAGCAGGGTGAAGGAAGTAGGGTTGTCCAAAAACTTGTCCACCGACAAATTGTTGGGGACTGATTTGGGAAGAATGTTTGCATATTATGTCCCCGACACCCCTCCCCAATCTGATCCTGAGGGTAATGCTAATGATAATGATGTGAATATGCATGCTTTACCTGACAGTGATTTACCTGATAATGATTTAATCAACAGTGATTTACCCGATAATGGTTTAACTGATAATGATTTTATGATGATGATTATGTATCTGAAGGTACAGGAATACTCAGCCATGTCATGCTGTGAGGTGAGATGGCTGAGGAACCCCTAACAAGAGCAAGTGACAGTGCTAAGGGAAATGAGAAGAGGCACGGGAATCATGAGGAAGGTGATGCCGTGCAACTGACCAGTGCCACAGAGGAAGGTAACTGCCCCATATATAGCACTGCTTCTGAGGTATTGGGGTGGATAGGGAGGTAGTACCCATAGCCAAGCAGGCTAATGGGACTGTGGTAATCACCGGGGAGACGGCCTATGTAGCCACTGTCACCCACAGTCCGCGAGTCCGGAATGCAGAAAACACCCTGCCTTCTGGACCCTCCTCAGTCAGAGGGATGACTGAACTAGAGACGGATCTACAGCAGGTCCTAGAGGGTTCCCGTGAGGAAGGGACCTTGATGTCACTTCTGGCTGTCTCCAGCCAGGAGTTCCAGGCTGCTCTGCACTCAGATGTGAGCCTGGAGACCTTGAGACACCTCTCCGAGATGCCCACCTCCGAGACTGATAAGGAGTGGGTGTTCTGGGAACGAGGGAGGTTGTATCGGGAGACAGTTCCAGGTAAGTCCCAAAAGGAGTGGTTAAGGAAAAGACAGTCGGTCATCCCCTACCAATTTAGTGGTGAGTTGTTACGGATTGCCCATGAGATTCCACTTGCTGGACACGTAGGGATCATCAACAAAACTAAGGCACGGCTGTCTCAACACTTCTATTGGTCCAAATTGGGGACAGATGTAACAAACTAGTGCCGCTCCTGTATCACCTATCAAAGTTTGGGAAAGTCAGGGCCTACCTTGATCTCTCTGCCAGTGATAGTGATAGAGGAGCCTTTCCAGAGTATTGCAGTGGACATTGTGGGACCACTGGCCATACCCATCAGTTCTGGGAAGCATTACATCCTTACTGTGGAAGACTATGCTACCCGGTGTTAGGCATCTAGTTTCCCCCACTGCACAGGGGGAATCTCGAACCATGTCCTCTGCAGCCACAGAGATTCCTGCTCAGCAAAAACATCGGTCCAGGCGTCTTGCCCAGGCTGATGCTAGGCATCTGGTTGCTTCTTCTGGCTCTGCTATAACTCCATCCTTGAGTCAGCAGCAAGTAGACACTTCTGGGACTAAGTCCTGTCTTTTGGGTACTGAGCATGCCCATGGGACGACCTCTCATTGGAGGCCGGAGGTCACATGCGCAGGTGCCGTTCCTGCTCGGATTGGTCCACTACTGGGAAGGTCCCGGAAGGACGCCGCTATAAAAGAGCTGCATGGCCACTCTGCCATGCGCTAGTATGGACTCTTATTGTATATTGTGTGAGTGATGATGGATGCATGTATCTGGTGACTGACTCATTATGATGTATGGTATAGGGCTATAGAGTTAGAGTCAGTGCCTATTAGTGGCTTGGTCTGTGCCACAGTGCTTCCACATCTCAGCACCTCACTCAGCGCCATATGGTGTCGTCCAGAGCTGGGCACCTTCAGTACCACATTAAGCGGCTGCATCTGCCAGTGCGACGCCGTGCGCCAGTCTAGCGCTTTCCACCGTTCTTCCGGGTGGTTATTGGCGTCCGCCAGAGCAGTGCAGTTCGCACATAGTGCTCTTTAGTTATTTTTTTCTTCTTGGCACCACTGTTGCGGTGCCGAGCACTAGTATGACTAGAGGGACTCTAACCCAGTGTCTCAGGGGTAGAGTCCTGTGTCTATACACCAGTGCTCACATTGGTAAGCTCTGTGAGCATAAACAGGCTGCGGCATTTGTGTTTGGCGGTTGGGCGGCTGTGAGGTAACACCGTGTGTTCCTCTATAGTACCACCATATAACGTCCGCCATTACCGATCAGCAGTTTGTCATCTCTGCACGGTGGACACCGGGTTGCGATCGCACTTTATTATATTTTATAGTTAGTGCGATCCGCAACCCTAACAGTATACTAGCACCAGAGTCTGGCTCTAATGGCGGACAAGCAGTGACTTCTTGCGTACATCTGGCAGCTGGAGGGCAGGTTGGTGGCCCTTGAACGTCCAGCCTCAGCTGTGGATGTTACCACGGTCGCGCTGCAGGCAGCCACTGAGGCTGTCTCCTGTGTGTCCGCTGCCATCCCTGTCCGGACTTTGTCCCACCTTCCGCTGCCCGAGAAGTTCTCGGGCAATAGATAGTGTATCATGTAGGGGTTTCGTGAGTCAGTGCGCCATACAGCTAGTTGCTGGCTGCACAATTCCCCTCCGAGCGGGCTAACCACCGATTTATTATTTCCCTCTTGTCGGGCAGGGCTTTGGAGTGGGCCACACTGCTGTGGGAGCGTGGTGATCATGTGGTGCAGAGTGCCACTCTGTTCTTGGCCACTCTAAAGCAGGTCTTCTTGGGACCTCAAATCACCCATGACACTGCGCTCCGGCTGATGGCATTATCACAGGGCTCATCCTTGGTCAGCCACTTCGCCATCCAGTTCAGGACGCTGGCCTCTGAGTTAGAGTGGCCAGATAAGGTCCTCATACTGGCGTTCTGGAGAGGTTTGGCTGACCATGTGAAGGACGCCCTGGTCACCAGGGAGGTTCCCGCCACACTGGAGGAGCTCATTACCGTCTCCACCCGTATTGACCTTCGCTTTACCGAGCGAAGGTTGGAGCAGCCCCAGTGTAGGCAGAGGTGTAGGTTGGCACCTAGCTTTGCCAAACCTCTAGGATCTCGCAATCGGGCGTCCAAGCCTTGGGGGGCCATGGGGTCTTCTCGTGCGGGATCCAGGTCCCGGTCCACTCGAGTACCTGTGGTCTGTCCTATCTGCTGGCAATCTGGTCACCTTGCCATCCGGTGCCCACAGCAGTCGGGAAAACGCTCGCCTCTAGTAGTCATAGGAGGGGGTTCACTAGAATCAGCGGCGTTTTCCTCCAAGCTGACCTTTAAAGGAACGCTTGAGGCTGGTTCTTCCACTCTGGCGATGGAGGTTTGCGTGGACTCCGGAGCGGAAGGCAATTTCATACCTTCAGCCTTCGCTCAACAACACGCAATACCCCTGGTTATGATGGCCAAGCCAGTCACTGTCAGGGTGGTGAACGGCGCGACTCTACCCTATCAAATTACCAACCAGACCGCCCTGTTGATACTCTCGGTGCCTCCGTCTCATCAGGAGACAATATCCCTCCTCGTCATGCCTACGGGTATCGATCAGGTCCTCTTAGGGGTCCCCTGGTTACGGTTTCACTCTCCCCATATAGAGTGGTCCTCGGGGAGGATTCTCGGTTGGGGTAAAGCTTGTGAGGGTAGATTTCAGAGGGAGTGCGTTCAGGTTGCTTCCACCGAAGTCCCCGCAGATCTTTCCTCTCTCCCCAAACACTATCAACAGTATGCAGACGTGTTCTCCAAAAGAGCAGTGGAGACTCTTCCGCCCCATTGCCCCTACGACTGTCCCTTTGACCTCTTGCCTGGTGCTGAGCCTCCACGGGGTCGAGTCTATCCCCTTTCTCTCCCAGAGACAGAGGCCATGTCTCAATGTATCAGGGAGAATCTGGGGGATCATTAGGAAGTCGGTGTCACCTGCTGGGGCGGGATTCTTCTTCGTTCAGAAGAAGAACGGAGAACTACATCCGTGTATAGATTACAGAGGTCTTAACACTATCACCGTTAAGAATAAATACCCTCTGCCCCTGATATCGGAGCTGTTTGATAGGCTACGGGGAGCTAGAGTGTTTACCAAACTCGATCTGCGGGGGGGATTACAACCTGATTCGCATCCGCGAGGGGGACGAATGGAAGACAGCATTTAACACCAGGGACAGGCACTATGAATACCTGGTGATGCCTTTCGGGCTCTGTAATGCCCCGGCCATCTTCCAAGACTTTGTGAATGATATCTTCCAGGATATGCTTACCACCTCGGTAGTAGTCTATCTGGATGATATTCTCATCTACTCTCCAGATATCAACTCCCACCGGAGAGATGTTCGCAAAGTTTTCGACCTCCTGCGGGCAAACTCCCTCTATGCCAAGTTAGAGAAGTGTTAGAGTCCTTGCCTTTCTTGGGCTATATCATCTCCGCCCAGGGTTTGGCTATGAATCCTGCCAAGCTACAGGCAGTGATGGATTGGCAGGAGCCCCATTCTCTCAAAGCGGTGCAGCACTTTATGGGGTTCATAAACTACTATCGCCAATTCATCCCCCACTTCTCGACTTTGGTAGTCCCCTTGGTTGCCCTCACCAAGAAGGGCACAAATCCCAAGCTGAGGTTGGTGTAGGTCTCCGAGGCCTTCTCCTCCATTAAGTCCCATTTCACTAGTGCTCCCATCCTTTTTCAGCAGGATGAGCAAGGTCGGAAGCAGCCATGCTTCTTTTTCTCCAAGACCTTCACACTGGCGGAGAGGAATTAATCCATTAGGGACAGGAAGTTGCTAGCAATGAAGTTGGCCTTTTCTGAGTGGAGACACCTCCTGGAGGGGACTCGCCATCCTTTCCAGGTGTTCACCGACCACAAGAACTTGGTGTATTTGCAAACGGCCCAGCAGCTGAACTCTCGCCAGGTCAGATGGTCCCTGTTCTTCTCCCGGTTCCACTTTACCCTACATTTTCTCTCCGGGGAGAAGAACGTCGGCGCCGATGCTCTTTCTCGGTCCGTGGTGTCATCGGAGGAGGAGGAGGAGCCTCGGCTGATTGTCGCATCTGAGAGCCTGAGCACTGTGGCTCCGGTCGCCCTTGAGTCAGTCCCTCCGGGCAAGACATTTGTTCCTGCTAGTCTGAGACCGAAGGTTCTCTCTTGGGCTCACTCATCCAGGGTGGGTGGACATTTTGGGACAAAACGGACCTCTGAGCTTCTGGCGAGGACGTACTGGTGGCCGAATATGGTCCGTGACGTCAGGGACTATATTCAGGCGTGAGTCTCTTGCGCCCAGAATAAGTCCCCTCGGCAGCGACCCGCTGGGCTACTTTACCCCCTGCCGGTAGCGGACAGGCTCTGGGAGATGGTCGGTATGGACTTTGTGGTGGGACTGCCCAAGTCCAGGTGCAGCACCGTCATTTGGGTTGTCACCGACCATTTCTCCAAGATGGTGCACCTGATACCACTTTCTCGGTTACCGTCCGCACGGGGCCTGGCAGCGCTGTTCATTAAGCACATTTTCCGCCTGCACGGTATGCCGGACAAGATTGTTAGCGACCGGGGTTCTCAGTTTGCGTCTCGGTTCTGGAGAGAGCTCTGTACCCTGCTCAGCACTGAGCTAAATCTCTCAACGGCCTATCATCCCGAGATGAACGGGTTGGTAGAGAGGGCAACCAGACCCTGGTCACATATCTGCAACATTTTGTCTCGGTCAGGCAGGATGACTGGGCATTCTTGCTGCCGTGGGCGGAGTTCACTTTGAACAACGCTGTGGCCTAGTCCACCAGTCAGACCCCATTTCTCCTTAATTACGGCCAGCATACACGCGTTCCTGTACACATGCCCGTGTCATCCACCGACTCTAGGGTGGCAGACTGGGCGGTGGAGGCACATGACATTTTGACCGCATTCAGGATGCCATCCGGGCCTCCAAGGAGAGAATGAGGTCCTCCACTGATGCACATCGGCACCCCGCTCCCACCTTTGTTCCCGGCGACTTGGTGTGGCTCTCCGCTCGTAACATCAGGCTGCGGGGGTTGAGTCCACTAAGTTGGCGCCTCACTTTATAGGTCCCTTCAAGGTCCTGGAGCAGGTTAACCCTGTGGTTTACAGTCTGGCCCTTCCATGTGTCCCTCCTTAAGCCCGTTCACATGTCCCCGTTTTCAGAGTCATCTACCGGGAAATCAAGCTTGTCCTCGGACGAGTACAAGGTGAACGCCATCGTGGGGTGTAAGGTGGTAGAGGACAAAAAGTATTATCTGGTGGACTGGAAGGGTCATGGCCCAGAGGATAGGACCTGGGAGCATATTCGTGCTCCCCTGCTCATTGCGGCCTTTGAGCATAGCGAGGAGGTAGGGGGGTAATGTTAGGTGTCGAGTTTCCCCCACTGCACAGGGGGAATCTCGAGCCATGTCCTCTGCAGTCTCCTATTCCTCTGCAGCCGCAGAGATTCCTGCTCAGCAAAGACATCGGTCCAGGCATCTTGCCTAGGCTAATGCTAGGCATCTGGTTGCTTCTTCTGCCTCTGCTATAAATCCATCCTTGAGTCAGCAGCAAGTAGACGCTTCTGGGACTATGTCCTGTCTTTTGGGTACTGAGCATGCCCATGGTCACTAGAGGGACTCTAACCCAGTGTCTCATTGGTAGAGTCCTGTGTCTATACACCAGTGCTCACATTGTTGAGCTCTGTGAGCATAAACAGGCTGTGGCATTTGTGTTTGGCGGTCGGGCGGCTCTGTGAGGTAACAGAGTCCGTCTCTGTACACACTAGGTGGCGTTAACCCTGTGTGTTCCTCACCGCCATATAACGTCCGCCATTACAGAGCAACAGTTTGTCATCTCTGCACGGTGGACTCTGGGTTGCGATCGCACTTTATTATATTTTATATTTAGTGCAATCCGCAACCCTAACACCCGGTATCTGGAGGCATTGGCTCTGTCTTCAACTAGGATGGATAAGGTGGCGGATGCCCTGTTGGCCATCTTTTCACGAGTAGGATTTCCCAGGGAGATGCTTACTGACCAGGGGACTCAATTTATGTCTTGCCTAATGGAGGCTCACTGTAAGAAAATGCAGGTGAAGCGTCTGGTAACAAGCACGTATCACCCCCAAACCAATGGTTTGTGTGAGTGCTTCAGTGGTACCCTCAAACAGATGCTAAGAATGCTGGTTGAGACCCAAGGATGCAACTGAGAGCAGTACCTCCCACACCTGCTATTTGCTTACTGAGAGGTTCCGCAGGCCTCAACAGGGTTCTCAGCAGGCGAGTCCGGGGACCCCTTGGGTTGTTAAGGGAATCCTTGGAAGAAGAGTCGAGCCCTTCAGAAGTGTCCATCATGGAGTATGTCATGTGCTTCCAAGACAAGATGCATACCTTGATGCAGTTGGTGCATAAAAACATGACGCAAGATCAGGCTGGCCAAAAGCACTGGTACGACCAGAACGCCCCGGAGCGGACCTACCAGGTGGGTCAGAACTTGAGCATGTTGGTTCTTGTACCAAAGGATAAGCTTCAGGCGGCCTGGGAATGCCCATACGTCATAAACCAACAGCTCAACCCAGTCACCTACGTGGTCACTCTTGACTATGCTCGGGGTAAGCGCAAGGCCTTTCACGTCAACATGATGAAAGCTCATTAAGAACATGAAGCCTGCGTCCTACCATTCTGAAACATGCTGAGGATGGGGCTGAAGACCCCTCCTGGGCATGTTGGCCCAAGCTAAGGCTGGTGGGTCCATAGAGGACGTGGAGGTAAGCGCCTTTCTATTCGCACCCCAGCAGTTGCAGCTGCGAGCCAAGCTGGAACTCATCCGTGCTGTGTTTACCAACCGACCTGGAAGGACTGAGGTACCAGTCCACGAAGTGGACACTGGAAATCATGCCCCCCTACGGCAGACACACTATTGGATCTCTGATGAGGTGCAGCATGTCATGCACCAGGAGATCAATGAGATGTTGCAGCTGGGGGTGATTCAACGGTCCAAGAACGCGTAGGCCTCACCTGTAGTCCTGGTGCCAAAGAAGGATCGGACCACCCGGTTCTGTGTGGACTATAGGGGGCTCAACGCCATCACAGCCTCTGATGCTCACCCAATGGCACACATCGAGGAGCTGTTTGAGCGGTTAGCTGGTGCCACTATCTATCCATTATGGATCTGAGTTGGGGATATTTGCAGATTCCCCTGAGCCCCGAGGCACAGGAAAAGTCGGTCTTTATCACCCCCTTTGGACTATAAGAGTCCACGGTCATGCCTTTTGGCATGAAAAATGCCCCTGCCATATTCCAGCGGATGGTCAACCACCTGCTACAGAGACTAGAGAGGTGCACAGTGGCATACCTGGATGACATTGCTGTTTTCAGTTCCACCTGGGAGGAACACCTTCAGCATCTCAAGGAGGTGCTTGTGTGCATCCACCAAGCAGGCCTGACCATCAAGCTGGGAAATTGCCAGATGGGCATGAGAGAGGTCCACTGTCTGGGGCACCGGTTAGGTGGGGGTTCTATGAGGCCAGAGCCTGAGAAACTCTCCTGTGCTATGGGCAGTCGACAGCAGTTGGCCGTTCTTAGTACAGACCAACGCCAGTGAGTTTGGCTTTGGTGCAGCGCTTAGACAAGGTTGACTCAGGGAACCAAGAGCACCGCGTGTTGTAACTGAGCCAGAAGCTTCTGCCGAGGGAAGTGGTGTATTCCACCATAGAGGAGTGCCTGGCTATGGTTTGGGCCTTGCAATGTTTGCAGCCCTACCTGTATGGACGCACCTTCACCATGGTGACCAACCACAACCCACTGAGTTGGCTGCACACCGTGTCCGGTACCAACGGAAGGTTGCTATGCTGTAGCCTTGCCCTCCAGCTGAGATGAATCTGTGCTGCACTTTATGTACATGCTCAGTAGTGAGGCAGGGCTGTGGAGTCGTAGCTGAGATGAATTTCTGCTGTCCTTTATGTATATGCTCAGTAGTGAGGCAGGGCTATGGAGTCATAGCTGAGATGAATCTGTGCTGTCCTTTATGTATATGGTCAGTAGTGAGGCAGGACTGTGGGGTCGGGAGTCAGGGAAATTGAGGAGTCAGGAGTTTGACTTACTGACTCCACAGCCCTGCCTTTATCTAGGCATGCTACATTTGTGCCTTATACTTACAGCTGTTACAGAGGTAGAAGTATGGCTAGACGTATACACAAGCAGTATGTACGGTTACAACAGCCAGAGAAGATGCTTGAGGGAGCCACCTTGAGGCGGAGACACATGTCTGTGTTATGTACGATATCTTCTGTGTGTAAAGCATGCAGCACCTCCTAAATTAATGGGATCCTTATAATGTTATCCACATGTGGTGGAAATAGTCACCACATAAGCTGACCACAGCGCGGATTTTAAATCTACAGCATGTGAATTCTCAACAAAATCTGCATGTAACACATTTGGATTTTGTTATGGAACATCTTCATCAAATCCCCAATGTGTGCATGTATCACAAGGCTAACGTTGCATTATGGGTATTTGGTACATTTTTGATGTTGCATTTTTTTAGCTGCGGTTTTTGTCTCTTTTTGTTATGTCATGTTTTAATTACAGTTGCTTTGTTATGGAAACTTCCAGTTACTCAACTGTGATAAACTTGCGCAGATTACATTTTCTTCATCTTTGCGGAAAATCCACAAATAAAATGCAAGAGGAATTAACATGTTGCAGACTTCAAAATCACTCACAAGATGGTGATGCGAAACCAGAGTGACCCCGAAAAATGGTGAAGACACCGGAGGGTGAGTATATGACCAGGGGCTGGGGATTTACATCTTTTCTCACCCCTGGAGTGGCACTAATACAGTGGTGAGAAGAAAAAAAACCCCGCAATAAACAGATTAGTTTGCTATTGTGTATTTTGCTGCAGGAAATGTGGATATAAAGCCGCATTTACACATGTGAACACGGCCTTACAGTGGCATCATGGTGGATGAAAAGCGATTGGCTACAGCCATCAATGATCGCTGAACAGTTAGTGACTGGGAGCACCGGTGTGGGATCCATCCTGACATGTTTTACTATGAGGAAAACCACAACATATGGCTGCGCCATACGGGAATCCGGCCATGATGACTGCTGTGCACCACAGAGATCAGCAGCTCTAGGGGAGACTGACAGCTGTTTATCCTGCTGCTCCCAATTGGGGAGGTGAGGGGGAGAAAAATGACGGGACTGGTCAGCAGGACATAGAACTAGAGAGGTGTCTGACCGACGGGACTGGCCAGCGGGACACAGAACTAGAGAGGAGTCCGACCAACGGGACTGGCCAGCGGGACACAGAACTAGAGTGGAGTCCGACCGACGGGACTGGCCAGCGGGACACAGAACTAGAGAGGAGTCCGACCGACAGGACTGGCAAGAAGGACGCAGAACTAGAGAGGTGTCTGACCGACAGGACTGGCCAGCGGGACGCAGAACTAGAGAGGAGTCTGATGTCTGACCGACGGGACTGGCCAACGGGACGCAGAACTAGAGAGGCTTCTGACCGACAGGACTGGCCAGCGGGACGCAGAACTAGAGAGGAGTCTGACCGACGGAACTGGCCAGCGGGACGCAGAGGAGTCTGACGGGACTGGCCAGCGGGACACAGAGGTGTCTGACGGGACTGGCCAGCGGGACACAGAGGTGTCTGACGGGACTGGCCAGCGGGACACAGAGGAGTCTGATTGGACTGGCCAGCGGGACGCATAGCTAGAGGGTTGTCGGACGGGATTGGCCAGCGGGACACAGAGGTGTCTGACGGGACTGGCCAGCGGGACACAGAGGAGTCTGACGGGACTGGCCAGCGGGACACAGAGGAGTCTGACGGGACTGGCCAGCAGGACGCAGAGCTAGAGGGTTGTCGGACGGGACTGGCCAGCGGGACGCAGAGGTGTCTGACGGGACTGGTCAGTGGGACGCAGAGGTGTCTGACGGGACTGACCAGCGGGACGCAGAGGTGTCTGACGGGACTGACCAGCGGGGCGCAGAGGTGTCTGACGGGACTGGTCGGCGGGACGCAGTGACGGGACTGGTCAGCGGGACGCAGAGGTGTCTGACGGGACTGGTCAGCGGGACGCATAGGTGTCTGACGGGACTGGTCAGAGGACGCAGAGGTGTCTGACGGGACTGGTCAGAGGACGCAGAGGTGTCTGACGGGACTGGTCAGCGGGACGAGGAGGTGTCTGACGGGACTGGTCAGCGGGATGCGGAGGTGTCTGACGGGACTGGTCAGCGAGACGTGGAGGTGTCTGACGGGACTGGTCAGCGGCACGCAGAGGTGTCTGACGGGACTGATCAGCGAGACGCGGAGGTGTCTGAGGGGACTGGTCAGAGGTCACCACTATTATTCCCAATGGTGAATACAAGGACCCTGCCCTCACTTGTATCCACCTGCGCCCCAGCCCAGCACACACACGGGGGACACCTGTCCGGGCTCTACACACACCATACAGCACTGTCCTCATCCAGCGGTGCCTGTAGCCCCTGACACGGTGCTAAACTGCAGGGATCTGGGCGCCAGACCCGGCCAGCTTCTGCTCTGTATCCGGCTTCAACACGTGGGGAGACCGCTCGTCTGCAGCTCTGAGCGCTACGGCAGTCGGGGAGGATCAAAATCAGCGAGAAGCGTTACAGCATGTATGGCTGCAAGAGCGAAAGCTCCCCCTGCTGGATACTACTGGGTACCACTCCGCACATGCGCAGGTGCAGCCCACCGCTGACTTGTAGTTGGTGTTTTTTCACAAAGATTCCTTTTTTTCTGGCCACAGCTGCAGGATGTGAATATTTTGTCGCCTTCCTGTTGGATTTTTCATTTGATTAAAAATTACTCACTGAATGAGAGAACATTGAGAAGTGGGGGATTCGTCATCTGAGGCGACGTTCACGCATATAGCCCGTACATCCTACAACGCTGTCTGCAAAGGAAAAATACACAAAGTGGCCCTTTTTTATTTACATAATGTAAATGTAACGGAATAGAAAAAAGTGGTGTAAGGGAATCTTCAGTAGGTTTTCACCACCTAATCTGAGAGCAGCATGATGTAGGGACAGAGACCCTGATTCCAGTGATATATAGCCAGGGTCGGTCTGGGGCCCCAGCCCCAACTCCTGCCTCCTTCATTAGTTCGGCTGTGCCTACCCGGCAATCTAATAGCGTGCACGCAGTGGTGCACACTTTATTCTAGAGCCGGCATTGATGACTAGGCTGCGCAAGTGATGTGAAGTGCAGTGCCTGCGCTCCCTGCTGGCTTCTATGAAGAGCGTGTATGCCGACCCTCGCTTCAGGCTGCACAGGTTACTGCCAGAGTCTGAGAGGAGACAGCACAGGCAACAGCTCACCTGCTTCCTGCACTCACTGAGTCCCCAGCTCCTCTTCTACGGTAGATGCTAGAGAATACAGGCTGCTTGCAGGTTATGACTTCACTTCCGGGGCGTATTCATCTACTGTTATGGGCGTGTCCTTAGGGGCGTGTCCTTTATTCAGCGCGCCAGGGAAGCAGCCAGAAGCGCGCCAGGGAAGCAGCCGCAGCCACGCACCAACCCAGGCACCGGAGACCCAGCAGCCAGAAGCGCGCCAGGGAAGCAGCCGCAGCCACGCACCAACCCAGGCACCGGAGACCCACCGGAGACCCACACCCAACCCAGGCACCGGAGACCCACACTCAACCCAGGCACCGGAGACCCACCCAGGCACCGGAGACCCACACACCAACCCAGGCACCGGAGACCCACACTCAACCCAGGCACCGGAGACCCCCAGGAACCGGAGACCCACACTCCATGGACCCTAGGCACCAGTGATCTAGGCACCGGAGACCCAGGCCTCATAGATACAGAGACACGTTAGTAGGCTGCAGGCATGCAGTTGTGTGATGATGATGATGATGATGATGATGTGAGGCTGCACGCTAGAGGGTTTTGGAGGCTGCACGGTGGAGGCTCGGATGATGATGATGGGAGGCTGCACAGTGGAGGCCAGGATGATGATGGGAGGCTGCACAGTGGAGGCTGGGATGATTTTGATGGGAGGCTGCACAGTGGAGGCTGGGATGATTTTGATGGGAGGCTGCACAGTGGAGGCTGGGATGATTTTGATGGGAGGCTGCACAGTGGAGGCTGGGATGATTTTGATGGGAGGCTGCACAGTGGAGGCTGGGATGATTTTGATGGGAGGCTGCACAGTGGAGGCTGGGATGATTTTGATGGGAGGCTGCACAGTGGAGGCTGGGATGATGATGATGGGAGGCTGCACAGTGGAGGCTGGGATGATGAAGGGAGGCTGCACAGTGGAGGCTGGGATGATTTTGATGGGAGGCTGCACAGTGGAGACTGGGATGATTTTGATGGGAGGCTGCACAGTGGAGGCTGGGATGATGATGATCATGATGGGAGGCTGCACAGTGGAGGCTGGGATGATGATCATGATGGGAGGCTGCACAGTGGAGGCTGGGATGATGATGATGGGAGGCTGCACAGTGGAGGCTGGGATGATTTTGATGGGAGGCTGCACAGTGGAGGCTGGGATGATTTTGATGGGAGGCTGCACAGTGGAGGCTGGGATGATTTTGATGGGAGGCTGCACAGTGGAGGCTGGGATGATTTTGATGGGAGGCTGCACAGTGGAGGCTGGGATGATTTTGATGGGAGGCTGCACAGTGGAGGCTGGGATGATTTTGATGGGAGGCTGCACAGTGGAAGCTGGGATGATGATCATGATGGGAGGCTGCACAGTGGAGGCTGGGATGATGATCATGATGGGAGGCTGCACAGTGGAGGCCGGGATGATGATGGGAGGCTGCACAGTGGAGGCCGGGATGATGATGGGAGGCTGCACAGTGGAGGCCGGGATGATGATGGGAGGCTGCACAGTGGAGGCCGGGATGATGATGGGAGGCTGCACAGTGGAGGCCGGGATGATGATGGGAGGCTGCACAGTGGAGGCCGGGATGATGATGGGAGGCTGCACAGTGGAGGCCGGGATGATGATGGGAGGCTGCACAGTGGAGGCTGGGATGATGATGATCATGATGGGAGGCTGCACAGTGGAGGCTGGGATGATGATGATCATGATGGGAGGCTGTACATTGGAGGCCAGGATGATGATGATGGGAGGCTGCACAGTGGAGGCTGGGATGATGATGATCATGATGGGAGGCTGCACAGTGGAGGCCGGGATGATGATGGGAGGCTGCACAGTGGAGGCTGGGATGATTTTGATGGAAGGCTGCACAGTGGAGGCTAGGATGATCATGGGAGGCTGCACAGTGGAGGCTATGATGATGATGATGGGAGGCTGCACAGTTGGGGCTGGGATGATGATGATGGGAGGCTACACAGTGGAGGCTGGGATGATGATGATGGGAGGCTGCACGGTGGAGGCTCAGAGGATGATGATGGGAGGCTGCACAGTGGAGGCTGGGATGATGATGATCATGATGGGAGGCTGCACAGTGGAGGCCGGGATGATGATGATGAGAGGCTGCACAGTGGAGGCTGGGATGATTTTGATGGGAGGCTGCACAGTGGAGGCTGGGATGATCATGGGAGGCTGCACAGTGGAGGCTATGATGATGATGATGGGAGGCTGCACAGTTGGGGCTGGGATGATGATGGGAGGCTGCACAGTTGGGGCTGGGATGATGATGGGAGGCTGCACAGTTGGGGCTGGGATGATGATGATGGGAGGCTGCACAGTGGAGGCTGGGATGATGATGATGGGAGACTGCACGGTGGAGGCTCGGAGGATGATGATGGGAGGCTGCACAGTGGAGGCTGGGATGATGATGATGGGAGGCTGCACAGTGGAGGCCGGGATGATGATGATGGGAGGCTGCACAGTGGAGGCTGGGAAGATGATGATGGGAGGCTGCACGGTGGAGGCTCGGAGGATGATGATGGGAGGCTGCACAGTGGAGGCTGGGATGATGATGATGGGAGGCTGCACAGTGGAGGCCGGGATGATGATGATGGGAGGCTGCACAGTGGAGGCTGGGATGATTTTGATGGAAGGCTGCACAGTGGAGGCTGGGATGATTTTGATGGGAGGCTGCACAGTGGAGGCTGGGATGATTTTGATGGGAGGCTGGGATGACTTTGATGGGAGGCTGCACAGTGGAGGCTGGGATTATGATGATGATCATGATGGGAGGCTGCACAGTGGAGGCTGGGATGATGATGATGGGAGGCTGCACAGTGGAGGCTGGCATGATCATGAGAGGCTGCACAGTGGAGGCAATGATGATGATGGGAGGCTGCACAGTTGGGGCTGGGATGATGATGGGAGGCTGCACAGTGGAGGCTGGGATGATGATGGGAGGCTGCACGGTGGAGGCTGGGATGATGATGATCATGATGGGAGGCTGCACAGTGGAGGCCGGGATGATTTTGATGGGAGGCTGCACAGTGGAGGCCGGGATGATGATGATGGGAGGCTGCACAGTGGAGGCTGGGATGATTTTGATGGAAGGCTGCACAGTGGAGGCTGGGATGATCATGGGAGGCTGCACAGTGGAGGCTATGATGATGATGATGGGAGGCTGCACAGTTGGGGCTGGGATGATGATGGGAGGCTGCACAGTGGAGGCTGGGATGATGATGATGGGAGGCTGCACGGTGGAGGCTGGGATGATGATGATCATTATGGGAGGCTGCACAGTGGAGGCCGGGATGATTTTGATGGGAGGCTGCACAGTGGAGGCTGGGATGATTTTGATGGGAGGCTGCACAGTGGAGGCTGGGATGATTTTGATGGAAGGCTACACACTGTGGAGGCTGGGATGATTTTGATGGGAGGCTGCACAGTGGAAGCTGGGATGATGATGGGAGGCTGGGATGATGATGATGATCATGATGGGAGGCTGCACAGTGGAGGCCGGGATGATGATCATGGGAGGCTGCACAGTGGAGGCTGGGATGATGATGGGAGGCTGCACAGTGGAGGCTGGGATGATGATGGGAGGCTGCACAGTGGAGGCTGGGATGATGATGGGAGGCTGCACAGTGGAGGCTGGGATGATGATGGGAGGCTGCACAGTGGAGGCTGGGATGATGATGGGAGGCTGCACAGTGGAGGCTGGGATGATGATGGGAGGCTGGACAGTGGAGGCTGGGATGATGATGGGAGGCTGCACAGTGGAGGCTGGGATGATCATGGGAGGCTGCACAGTGGAGGCTGGGATGATCATGGGAGGCTGCACAGTGGAGGCTGGGATGATCATGGGAGGCTGCACAGTGGAGGCTGGGATGATGATGGGAGGCTGCACAGTGGAGGCTGGGATGATCATGGGAGGCTGCACAGTGGAGGCTGGGATGATCATGGGAGGCTGCACAGTGGAGGCTGGGATGATCATGGGAGGCTGCACAGTGGAGGCTGGGATGATCATGGGAGGCTGCACAGTGGAGGCTATGATGATGATGATGGGAGGCTGCACAGTGGAGGCTATGATGATGATGATGGGAGGCTGCACAGTTGGGGCTGGGATGATGATGATGATGGGAGGCTGCACAGTTGGGGCTGGGATGATGATGATGGGAGGCTGCACAGTGGAGGCTGGGATGATGATGATGATGGGAGGCTGCACAGTGGAGGCTGGGATGATGATGATGATGGGAAGCTGCACAGTGGAGGCTGGGATGATGATGATGGGAGGCTGCACAGTGGAGGCTGGGATGATGATGATGGGAGGCTGGCTGCCAGGAGGATGGATGGGGGGAGTGGAAGGAGGCTGCCGGGATGTCAGTTTTTGTGTTTACTGCATGCAATTGGCTGCATGTAAGGCCGGCTTCACACCACGGTTTTTAGGATCCGGGGCTGTCTGATGTGAATCGGACAGCCCTGAGTCCGATTTGGCCCCTATTGTATCCCTATGAGGCTGGATGGCAGCTAATTGCTATCTGTTTTGCTGTGTGTCCAGCTGGATCTGGGGGATATGGTTTTTTGCCCCAGGCAAAAATTGATCAAAACCGGATCTCGTGCGATCCAGCACCCAATAACATGGGAGTCTATGGGTACCGCATCGTTCCGGAACTTTCAAAAAATCGGGCCGGTTCCTGGGTGCTGAACGAGCGGTGGCTTTGAAAGTCAAGCCGCGCTTGTTCAACACCTGGACAGCGCAGCTGATAGAGCCGCCGGCTGAAATTTCAGCATTTGGACAGCGGCAGGAGCGCGCACTAATGATTCCAGCAGAAAACCGTATCGGACGGGTTCTGTTTCCCCGGGCCTGTCGGGTTCTGTCCGTTGCATCCTGCAAAACACAGGAGGGCGCCACCGCTTCCTAAGTGCATGCACAAACCCAACGCACTTAGAGTGCCGCCATCTTTGCATACCCAAGTGTTCAAAGACTGCAGCAACGTCAGTAAGGCTACTGTATGTGCTGACAGGAGTGCATTTGCTAGTCATTTTTCCAGCGCATACATTGCTTTCGTGCGTGCACACTTATGCGGTCACTATCTGGAGGGTAGGGAGGCAGCATATAACGGGAAGAGCACAGAAGCGGCCAGAAACAGCACACAGGAAGGGGGCAAAGACATCTCAAGAGAGGCCACGGGGGACACGAGAAAAAGCATAACATAAGACCTCACGCAAGGAAAGTGCATGGAGCAAATGGCTGCCGGCCACAGCGTCCCCATCACTGCCCTCCCAGTGCTGTAGCATTGGGCACCCACTGTGTGTGTGTGTGTGTGTGTGTGTGTACATATATGTGTGTGTACTGTAATCATACAAATTCCTAAAATGCTGTATTTCTTTTTTTTTTTCTAGACAATACAATGGCACAAATAGATTCAAAATCTGAGTCACTATTTATAGATGTCCACTGCACTGTTCCATCCGCTGATATGGTATAGTATAGAGTTGAGCGACTTTTGGTTTTTTAGGGTCGCGTTTCGTTTCATGAAACCCGACTTTTCCAAAAGTCGGGTCGAGCAAGATCGTCCGATTATAGGGAAAAGTCGGGGTCGTCCCGAAACACGAAACCCAATGTAAGTCAATGGGGAATAAAAGTCGGCAGTGAGAGGAGGACAGGAAACACACCAACAGTGCCCATTTGAATGCCAAAAGCATCAATTCTTCTTACTTAAGCTTGTCAACCTTAATTAACTTCATAATATAAGTTCCGCACTGAAAAATGGGTGTTATTTGGCTAAAGTTGTGGGGGGGGAGGGCTGGCTGCAGGTTTTCAGGTGCCCTGGGCGAAAGAGCGCCCCTTTAACACATACCACAACTCATCATGCTCCGATACGGCAGATAAATAGCGGTATAGTACAATAAAAAATACCTCACTTTTTACATCTCATGACGAGGCCCATCTATTTCTCCATACAGAATCATTGGTCCCATATAATGTTTGAAACAGTATATGATGAGCTCCACATAATGCTACAGTATATGTTGGTCCCCATGGATGAAGCTCCACTGTCTTATGGGCCCAAATAATGCTCCAAACATAATGGGCCCCATTTCTAATGCTCTAGTGTATAATGGGCCCTGTAAATGCTGCTCCAGTGTCTGATGTCCACCTTTGGAATGTTCCAGTGTATGGTGGGCCCCATCTATCATTCTCCAGAGTATAGTGCTCCCCAAAATTTGCTGTCCCAACATTGAAAACAATCAAATAAGTCTCCTCGCTAGGGAATCCCTGTACTTGTCTGGACAGGTGCTGTAGCTTGCTTAACAGCTCGCCAGCCGTTCTCACGCCCAGTATGGATTGCACGTGATTGCACAAAGGTTAGAAAGGGTACCGTATCCCTGGATAACATGTATGGATAGCGTACACATTCAAAATATATGTCTATACAGCATGAGGCAGGCTCAGACGGTGTTAGGCCCAGTATGGATTGCACGTGATTGCACAAAGGTTAGAAAGGGTACCGTATCCCTGGATAACATGTATGGATAGCGTACACATTCAAAATATATGTCTATACAGCATGAGGCAGGCTCAGACGGTGTTAGGCCCAGTATGAATTGCACGTCATTGCACAAAGGTTAGAAAGGGTACCGTATCCCCGGATAACATGTATGGATAGCGTACACATTCAAAATATATGTCTATACAGCATGAGGCAGGCTCAGACGGTGTTAGGCCCAGTATGGATTGCACGTCATTGCACAAAGGTTAGAAAGGGTACCGTATCCCCGGATAACATGTATGGATAGCGTACACATTCAAAATATATGTCTATACAGCATGAGGCAGGCTCAGACGGTGTTAGGCCCAGTATGGATTGCACGTCATTGCACAAAGGTTAGAAAGGGTACCGTATCCCCGGATAACATGTATGGATAGCGTACACATTCAAAATATATGTCTATACAGCATGAGGCAGGCTCAGACGGTGATAGGCCCAGTATGGATTGCACGTCATTGCACAAAGGTTAGAAAGGGTACCGTATCCCCGGATAACATGTATGGATAGCGTACACATTCAAAATATATGTCTATACAGCATGAGGCAGGCTCAGACGGTGTTAGGCCCAGTATGGATTGCACGTCATTGCACAAAGGTTAGAAAGGGTACCGTACCGGGTCCTTTTTTCTGTAAGGATTGATCCAGCTGCACTGAAGACTCTTTCCGATAGCACACTTGCAGCTGGGCAAGCGAGCTCCTGTAAGGCATATTGGGCCAATTCAGGCCAGGTGTCCAGTTTAGCGGCCCAATAGTCAAAGGGGAATGACCTGTGTGGGAGAACATCGATATGGGAGGAAAAGTAGTTTGTAACCATAGTTGACAACTGCTGTCTCCTGTCACTTTCCATCGATGCAGTATTACCAGTTGTGTGAGCGGTATTTGAAAAATCAGTCCACAACATTGTCATGAAACCCCTGTCTCCAACGCCACTTCTGCTGTGTGCACCACGAACACCTCTGCCAAGCTGCCCCCGGCCCGTACGGCTCGTGTGAGAACCATCACCGCTGCTGTGTGCTGGGAATGCCTCAAGCAACCGATTTACCAGAGTTGCTTGTTTATTAGCCAATATTAGGTCAAGGTTCTCCTGTGGCATGATGTTTTGTAATTTGCCTTTATAGCGTGGATCCAGGATGCTGGCCAACCAGTAGTCGTCATCGTTCATCATTTTGGCAATGCGGGGGTCCCTTTTTAGGATCCGCAAGGCATAATCTGACATGTGGGCCAATGTTCCCGGTGTCAATGATGCACTGCGAGTGCTGGGTGGAGGAGCACTTTCTGGCAAATCCACATCCCTCCAGTCACGCACAAACCCTGTACCAGACCTTGCCACGCCAACATTTTCACTTGCCCCACGAGATGCATCCTCCTCCCCTAAGTAATCATCCCCATCATCCTCCTCCTCCTCCTCCTCTTCTTCCTCCACTTCGTCAAGGAGAGGTCCCTGAGCAGACAATGGCTGAATGTCATCAAGGATTCCCTCCTCCTCTTCCTCCTCATCAACATTGGCTGCAGACGCCTGCTCCTTAAGGTGCGTCAAAGTTTGCACGAGCAGACGCATAAGTGGGATGCTCATGCTTAGGATGGCGTCGTCTGCGCTTACCAGCCGTGTGCATTCCTCAAAACACTGAAGGACTTTACAAAGGTCTTTCAGCTTCGACCACTGCACGCCTGTCAACTCCATGTCTGCTCTCAAAGTGCCTGGCCGTGTATCCTCCCACAAATGCATTATGGCCTGCCTCTGCTCGCACAGCCGCTCCACCATGTGCAGGGTGGAGTTCCACCTTGTTGCAATGTCGATAATGAGGCGGTGGTTGGGAAGGTGGAGCAATCGCTGCAGCTTCTGCATACGAACGGAGTGTACAAGCGACCGGCGGATGTGCGCGCACAGTCTTCGCACCTTCTGGAGCAGGGCTGTTAACTCCGGATAATTTTTGAGGAAGCACTGCACCACCAGGTTCAATGTGTGAGCCAAGCAAGGTATGTGGCTGAGTTTTGAAAGGGCTATGGCTGCCACAAAATTATGGCCGTTATCACTAACTACCTTGCCTGCCTCAAGATGTACACTGCCCAGCCATGACTCAGTTTGTCGCTTCAAGTACTCGGCCAGCACCTCGGCGGTGTGTCTGTCGCCCAAACACATCATCTGCAACACAGCCTGCTGACGCTTTCCACTAGCTGCTCGATAGGGGGACACATCGTGTGCAACAGTGGCAGCTGCAGATGGAGTGCTCGTACGACTGCGCTCTGTGGACGAGCTTTCGCTTCTGGAGGAGGAGGAGGAGGAGGAGGGTCGAACGCCTACAGCCAACTGTTTCCTATACCGTGGGCTAGGCAGCACTGTCCCACCACCGCTGTCCCCTGTGGACCCTGCATCCACCACATTAACCCAGTGCGCAGTGATGGACACGTAACGGCCCTGGCCATGCCGACTGGACCATGCATCAGTTGTGAGGTGCACCTTTCCGCTCACTGACTGCTTGAGTGCATGGACAATGCGGTCTTTCACATGATGGTGGAGGGCTGGGATGGCTTTGCGAGAGAAGAAGTGGCGACTGGGTAGGTCATAGCGTGGTACTGCATAGGCCATGAGTTCGCAGAAAGCTGTGCTTTCCACCAACCGAAAGGGCATCATCTCAAATGAGATTAGTTTGGCAATGTGGGCGTTCAAACCCAGTGTACGCGGATGAGAGACTGAGTACTTTCTTGACCTACTCATAGTGTCTGGGAGGGTGAGCTGGACTTGAGAGCTGCATATGGTGGAAGTAGCGGTGGACAGGGCAGACTGAGAGAGGGTTGATGATGGTGATGGAGTTGGTGTTCTTTCTGATGGCCTAGAATCAGTCTTTCGTTGATATAACAGTGGGATTCCCTGACTGCTGTGGCCTTGCAACGACACCTCAACAAATTGCTGCTGTGCTAACCGGTGGGCTTACAGTGGGGGAAACAATGTAGCGTTGCTGACTACCTTCGTTGTGATCAGTTGCACATGTGGCACTTGAGGTTTGGTGTTGTGTCCACGCTTGCAAGTGCATGCTGGTTAAATGTCTAAGCATGCAACTGGTATTCAAATTTTTCAGATTTTTCCCTCGGCTAAAGGTCTTTGCGCACTTCTTACAGATAACCTTGGCCTGATCATGAGGATTTTGGTCAAAAAAGTGCCACACTGCACTCTTCCTACTTTGGCAGACATTTTGCGGCCTAGCACGCTGTGATCTTTTGACCCTCTGGACAAGCTGTCCAGCAACTCTTTTGATGTTTGGAACCTGTCTTTGGAGTGCTCCGGGCCTGCCAGATAACAGCTGTTGCGATGTCGATGTCTGCTGTGGATGCTCCTCATCTGAGCTATTGGAAGCAGCACCCTCTTCCCCCAATGGATGCCAATCTGGGTCAACAACTGGGTCATCCATCACCTCCTCTTCTATGTCATGTGCACCTTTCTCTGTGTCACCGTGTATGGTGGTATAGTGTGCGGGAAGGGGAACCTGAGTCTCATCAGGGTCAAAATCTGGCTCTGTACACTGCGAGGACAATGTAGTGCTCTGAGTGAATGTACCAGCAGAATCATCCATCAGCGGCTGTGCATCAGTGCACTCCCTGTCAGATTCATCTTGGCCTGGGTAATTCACCATTTGACTTGATAATCCAGGCATGGTATGTGAAAACAGCTCCATGGAGTAATCAGTAGTATGGCCTGCGTCATCCTTCAATCTTGGTTGGGGTGAAGGACACAAGGAAAGGTGTGGTTCATGAACATGAGCCTCCAATGACGACTCAGTGCTTTTACTTTTTTCAACTGAAGAAGAGGAGGCGATAGAGCTGGAGGCTGAGTCAGCAATGTAAGACAAAACTTTTTCCTGATGCTCTGCCTTTAAAAGCGGTTTGCCAACTCCTAGAAAACTAAGCGTTCGAGGCCTTACGTAGCCAGACGATGATGCAGGGTCAGCACCTCCTGCATTCGGTCCTATTTTGCTCTTGCCACTACCATCAGATCCACCACCAACACCATCATTACCAGCTGCCAACCCCCGCCCAATTCCACGGCCTCTTCCACCAGCCTTCCTCATTTTTGGTAGAAATGTAGACAAAATCCAACAAACTATATAGTAATGTAAAACAAGGTACAAGGTGTCTATAGGACAGGGGAGATTTAGAATTTCTGCACACACTTGTGGACAGTGGACACTTTTGAATTGTGTGAGGCCCACTGATATCTGAGCGCTATGTGACACGCTCGATGGCACAGCTGCCTGTGACCAAAGTGACGAGAGGATAATGGAGATTTTGAATCTCTGCGTACACTTTTGGACACTGGACACTTGTAGATTGTGTGAGGCCCACTGATATCTGAGCGCTATGTGACACGCTCGATGGCACAGCTGCCTGTGACCAAAGTGACGAGAGGATAATGGAGATTTTGAATCTCTGCGTACACTTTTGGACACTGGACACTTGTGGATTGTGTGAGGCCCACTGATATCTGAGCGCTATGTGACACGCTCGATGGCACAGCTGCCTGTGACCAAAGTGACGAGAGGATAATGGAGATTTTGAATCTCTGCGTACACTTTTGGACACTGGACACTTGTAGATTGTGTGAGGCCCACTGATATCTGAGCGCTATGTGACACGCTCGATGGCACAGCTGCCTGTGACCAAAGTGACGAGAGGATAATGGAGATTTTGAATCTCTGCGTACACTTTTGGACACTGGACACTTGTAGATTGTGTGAGGCCCACTGATATCTGAGCGCTATGTGACACGCTCGATGGCACAGCTGCCTGTGACCAAAGTGACGAGAGGATAATGGAGATTTTGAATCTCTGCGTACACTTTTGGACACTGGACACTTGTAGATTGTGTGAGGCCCACTGATATCTGAGCGCTATGTGACAAGCTCGATGGCACAGCTGCCTGTGACCAAAGTGACGAGAGGATAATGGAGATTTTGAATCTCTGCGTACACTTTTGGACACTGGACACTTGTAGATTGTGTGAGGCCCACTGATATCTGAGCGCTATGTGACACGCTCGATGGCACAGCTGCCTGTGACCAAAGTGACGAGAGGATAATGGAGATTTTGAATCTCTGCGTACACTTTTGGACACTGGACACTTGTAGATTGTGTGAGGCCCACTGATATCTGAGCGCTATGTGACACGCTCGATGGCACAGCTGCCTGTGACCAAAGTGACGAGAGGATAATGGAGATTTTGATTCTCTGCGTACACTTTTGGACACTGGACACTTGTAGATTGTGTGAGGCCCACTGATATCTGAGCGCTATGTGACACGCTCGATGGCACAGCTGCCTGTGACCAAAGTGACGAGAGGATAATGGAGATTTTGAATCTCTGCGTACACTTTTGGACACTGGACACTTGTGGATTGTGTGAGGCCCACTGATATCTGAGCGCTATGTGACACGCTCGATGGCACAGCTGCCTGTGACCAAAGTGACGAGAGGATAATGGAGATTTTGAATCTCTGCGTACACTTTTGGACACTGGACACTTGTGGATTGTGTGAGGCCCACTGATATCTGAGCGCTATGTGACACGCTCGATGGCACAGCTGCCTGTGACCAAAGTGACGAGAGGATAATGGAGATTTTGAATCTCTGCGTACACTTTTGGACACTGGACACTTGTGGATTGTGTGAGGCCCACTGATATCTGAGTGCTATGTGACACGCTCGATGGCACAGCTGCCTGTGACCAAAGTGACGAGAGGATAATGGAGATTTTGAATCTCTGCGTACACTTTTGGACACTGGACACTTGTGGATTGTGTGAGGCCCACTGATATCTGAGCGCTATGTGACATGCTCGATGGCACAGCTGCCTGTGACCAAAGTGACGAGAGGATAATGGAGATTTTGATTCTCTGCGTACACTTTTGGACACTGGACACTTGTAGATTGTGTGAGGCCCACTGATATCTGAGCGCTATGTGACACGCTCGATGGCACAGCTGCCTGTGACCAAAGTGACGAGAGGATAATGGAGATTTTGAATCTCTGCGTACACTTTTGGACACTGGACACTTGTAGATTGTGTGAGGCCCACTGATATCTGAGCGCTATGTGACACGCTCGATGGCACAGCTGCCTGTGACCAAAGTGACGAGAGGATAATGGAGATTTTGAATCTCTGCGTACACTTTTGGACACTGGACACTTGTAGATTGTGTGAGGCCCACTGATATCTGAGCGCTATGTGACACGCTCGATGGCACAGCTGCCTGTGACCAAAGTGACGAGAGGATAATGGAGATTTTGAATCTCTGCGTACACTTCTGGACACTGGACACTTGTGGATTGTGTGAGGCCCACTGATATCTGAGCGCTATGTGACACGCTCGATGGCACAGCTGCCTGTGACCAAAGTGACGAGAGGATAATGGAGATTTTGAATCTCTGCGTACACTTTTGGACACTGGACACTTGTGGATTGTGTGAGGCCCACTGATATCTGAGCGCTATGTGACACGCTCGATGGCACAGCTGCCTGTGACCAAAGTGACGAGAGGATAATGGAGATTTTGAATCTCTGCGTACTCTTTTGGACACTGGACACTTGTGGATTGTGTGAGGCCCACTGATATCTGAGCGCAATGTGACACGCTCGATGGCACAGCTGCCTGTGACCAAAGTGACGAGAGGATAATGGAGATTTTGAATCTCTGCGTACACTTTTGGACACTGGACACTTGTGGATTGTGTGAGGCCCACTGATATCTGAGCGCTATGTGACACGCTCGATGGCACAGCTGCCTGTGACCAAAGTGACGAGAGGATAATGGAGATTTTGAATCTCTGCGTACACTTTTGGACACTGGACACTTGTAGATTGTGTGAGGCCCACTGATACCTGAGCGCTATGTGACACGCTCGATGGCACAGCTGCCTGTGACCAAAGTGACGAGAGGATAATGGAGATTTTGAATCTCTGCGTACACTTTTGGACACTGGACACTTGTGGATTGTGTGAGGCCCACTGATATCTGAGCGCTATGTGACACGCTCGATGGCACAGCTGCCTGTGACCAAAGTGACGAGAGGATAATGGAGATTTTGAATCTCTGCGTACACTTTTGGACACTGGACACTTGTGGATTGTGTGAGGCCCACTGATATCTGAGCGCTATGTGACACGCTCGATGGCACAGCTGCCTGTGACCAAAGTGACGAGAGGATAATGGAGATTTTGAATCTCTGCGTACACTTTTGGACACTGGACACTTGTGGATTGTGTGAGGCCCACTGATATCTGAGCGCTATGTGACACGCTCGATGGCACAGCTGCCTGTGACCAAAGTGACGAGAGGATAATGGAGATTTTGAATCTCTGCGTACACTTTTGGACACTGGACACTTGTGGATTGTGTGAGGCCCAC
Organism: Dendrobates tinctorius; assembly: GCF_039654945.1. Classification (NCBI taxonomy): domain Eukaryota; kingdom Metazoa; phylum Chordata; class Amphibia; order Anura; family Dendrobatidae; genus Dendrobates; species Dendrobates tinctorius. The sequence goes on from NW_027361683.1 coordinate 51,396,855, forward strand.
TGATATCTGAGCGCTATGTGACACGCTCGATGGCACAGCTGCCTGTGACCAAAGTGACGAGAGGATAATGGAGATTTTGAATCTCTGCGTACACTTTTGGACACTGGACACTTGTGGATTGTGTGAGGCCCACTGATATCTGAGCGCTATGTGACACGCTCGATGGCACAGCTGCCTGTGACCAAAGTGACGAGAGGATAATGGAGATTTTGAATCTCTGCGTACACTTTTGGACACTGGACACTTGTGGATTGTGTGAGGCCCACTGATATCTGAGCGCTATGTGACACGCTCGATGGCACAGCTGCCTGTGACCAAAGTGACGAGAGGATAATGGAGATTTTGAATCTCTGCGTACACTTTTGGACACTGGACACTTGTAGATTGTGTGAGGCCCACTGATATCTGAGCGCTATGTGACACGCTCGATGGCACAGCTGCCTGTGACCAAAGTGACGAGAGGATAATGGAGATTTTGAATCTCTGCGTACACTTTTGGACACTGGACACTTGTAGATTGTGTGAGGCCCACTGATATCTGAGCGCTATGTGACACGCTCGATGGCACAGCTGCCTGTGACCAAAGTGACGAGAGGATAATGGAGATTTTGAATCTCTGCGTACACTTTTGGACACTGGACACTTGTGGATTGTGTGAGGCCCACTGATATCTGAGCGCTATGTGACACGCTCGATGGCACAGCTGCCTGTGACCAAAGTGACAAGAGGATAATGGAGATTTTGAATCTCTGCGTACACTTTTGGACACTGTACACTTGTGGATTGTGTGAGGCCCACTGATATCTGAGCGCTATGTGACACGCTCGATGGCACAGCTGCCTGTGACCAAAGTGACGAGAGGATAATGGAGATTTTGAATCTCTGCGTACACTTTTGGACACTGGACACTTGTGGATTGTGTGAGGCCCACTGATATCTGAGCGCTATGTGACACGCTCGATGGCACAGCTGCCTGTGACCAAAGTGACGAGAGGATAATGGAGATTTTGAATCTCTGCGTACACTTTTGGACACTGGACACTTGTGGATTGTGTGAGGCCCACTGATATCTGAGCGCTATGTGACACGCTCGATGGCACAGCTGTGACAAAAGTGACTAGAGGATAAGGGAGATTGGATTGCTTTTAAAAAAGCAGTTTGCGGAGCAGTGGGTAAACAGCAATGCCAGCGTGTCAGGAAGCCTTAGAAGGCAGCCCAACAACCAACACCACTGATACACCACAATATAGCCTCCCTTGCACTGCACACACAGTGACTTGTGTGTTGTGCAGGCCAAATCGCTAGCAGCAGAAGCAGTTCTTTTGTCTTCTTCCCTGCCTAACGCTCTCCCTACAGAATCAGCAGCAACCTCTCCCTATACTAAGATCGGCAGAAGTAAGATGGCGGTCGGCGTGCACGCCCTTTTATACCCCCTGTGACGCCCACCAAAGCAAGCCAATCACTTGCATGCCCTTCTGAAAGATGGTGGTGACCCGTGCCTAGGTCATCACGTTGCCCACAGTGTCCGTGGATCCTGATTGGCTGAAAAAGAGCGCAAAACAAACTTTTGAAACGCAACTTTGGCGCGTAAGTCGCCGACCTCGTGGCCGACCTCATCCTAGGGTCGGGTTTCGTTTCATGAAACCCGACTTTGCCAAAAGTCGGCAACTTTTGAATTTTTTCGACCCGTTTCGCTCAACTCTAGTATAGTATCCTCAGTCCTCTAATTATGGATAAACAGTAACAACACATTTTAAAGTTATAACTTCAAGTGTGAATATATGATACTATAAGACGCACCTAGGTTTTATAATAGGAATATTGTTGTTGTCAAGTCAAAACTGTGGTTGTGATGCTCTGTTTTGGGGGTGGTCTGCTGACACTTTGGGGGGTAATGTCCACTTATTGTGCACTAATATGCCCCATCCTAGTGTCTAAATGTTTACAAATGCTTGTATTGTGTTTTCCTGTTCTCAGTAGAATACATAGTGAATTCACATAACACTGCATGAACCAGTCTACAATCAAGATCTGTAAATGTATATATAAAGTGCTATTAATTGCATGGAGGGTGTAAACATGATACAAGGGAGCAGATTTTTAGGGCAAAATAGCGTAAGATATAAGTAAGGTGGGGTTATACAAAGCGCTAAAGCAATTCTCTCTTTAGTGCATGCTGAAAGCTGGGGTACTGTAAATCAGTCAATGTGTACTGGGTAGTGAAGGACATACAATTAGCACAGCTACAGACACGTTTGTCGGTGATAGAGATGGGAAGGAAATGTAGGGCGGTGAAGAACTTTTGCGAAGACAGGTAAGTGATAACTGACATGTAGCACAGCGCAGATCTGTTAACATGACGGGTAGGTTATCTATAGAGATTAGAAGGAGATGTAAGGGCACTGTCTCACTAAACGACGTACCAGCGATTCCGACCACGATATGACCTGGTCAGGATCGCTGGTGCGTCGATACATGGTCGTTGGTGAGCTGTCAATCAGGCAGATCTCACCAGTGACCAGCCACCAGCCTGCAGCCACTCTTGGAAATGATGCTGTGCTTGGTAACCAAGGTAAATATCGGGTAACTAAGCAAAATGCTTTGATTGGTTACCCGATATTTACCCTAGTTACCAGCGCACAACGCTTAGCGCTGGCTCCCTGCACTCATAGCCAGGGTACACATCGGGTTACCAAGCAAAGCGCTTCGCTTATTTACCCGATGTGTACCTTGGTTACCATCGTCCGCAGCTTCCAGACGCCAGCTCCATGCTCCCTGCACATTCAGATCGTTGCTCTCTCGCTGTCAAACACAGCGATGTGTGCTTCACAGTGGGAGAGCAATGAGCAAAAAATGAACCAGAGCTGGGTGTAACCATCAGCAATTTCACAGCAGGGGCCAGTACGCTGCTCAGTGTCACACACAGCGAGATCGCTAATGAGGTCACTGCTGCGTCACGAAAAACGTGACTCAGCAGCGATCTCGCTATGTGAAAAGTACCCCTAAAGTGATGCAGAACTGTGGAGCGGACGGGTAGGTAATAGACAGAGATAAGGAGATGTAAGGCGGTGCAGAACTGTGTAGAGTACGGGTAGGTTATATACAGAAATGAGATGTAGGCTGGTGCAGATCTGTGGAGATGATAGTTAGGTGATACACAGAGAGAAGGAGGAGATTTAGGGTGATGCAGAACTGTGGAAAGGACATGTAAGTAATGAGATGAGATGTAGGGTGATGCAGAACTGTGGAGAGGACGGGTAGGTGATACATGATGGATGAGATGTAGGTGGTGCACAAGTGTGGATAGAGTGGGTGATACTAGGGAGGAGTTGAATATATTTGTTTTGTTAAAGGGAACCTGTCAGGTCGCTCTACCGCTCTATCCTATCACTACCTGTCCCTGCACCTTCCTATGTAATCCCTAACTATCCCTGTCTGACCTAAAGGAGCCCAATAATGAGTGAGAAAAATAACTTGTATAGTAACGTGTAGTATCCAGTTGGAGACTAAATAGGCGGGCTCCAGGCTCCATTGTTCCCTCCTCGCGCTGTCTCCACATGTCCCGCTGGGCATCGTCATTCCCCTTTGGCTGTGCCACGTCCTTTTTGAACTGGCCGCCTCTTCGGATCACGTGATAACTGGGCCGAACTGTCATGTCCATTCTGGTGCATTGTGGAGCTGATCACGTGGTACAGGCTGTGCTCCAGCGCATGCACAGTGCGCATATTGAAGCCGGCCAATACCACGTGATCAGCCCCACAATGCACCGGACCAGACATGACGGTCCAGCCCGGTTATCACATGATCTGAAGAGGCGGGCAGTTCAAAAAGGAGGTGGCACAGCCCAAGGTGAATGTTGACGCCCAGTGGGGCATGTGGAGACAGCGCGAGGAGGGGAGAATGGAGCCCGGAGTCTGCCTATCCAGTCTTCAACTGGATACTACATGTAACTCTAAGCTTATTTTTCTCCCTCATTATAGGGCCCCTTTAGCTGAGATAGTGATTTGTTAGAGGGGTAGCATGACCTGACACGTTCCCTTTAAAAAAGCATTTTACAGTCTGCTAATAGTGTCACTTATTCATTTTTTTTTCCTCACACTTTGTATAAAATATAGGCATATGGTATACTTTGCATGTGTTTTATTTTAATGTATTTTATTATAGATTGAAACTAAAATACTTATTCCTCTTCTAAAAAAATTTTTAGGCATTGTCGACCGAACACAGCACCCAGCTACAAACGTTTGATTACTTACAGGATGCTCTGCAAGCGATTAAAGAATTCGAGGAGTGTACAACCTCAAATTATGTTGTTGTTGAGAAAAACAAAGATTTTGGCAATGAAGGTAATGTTTAGGTATAGGGTGTGTATATTAAAAAGGAGCGGTCACCCCCCTGGTGCTTTGCAAACTGAAAGCATCCCTGAATACAGCTTGTCTGCTGCATTCAGGAAAGAGCTCCCCCATGTCTCTAGCCCCCCTGTACTACGAGAAATACACTTTAGAAAGTTTCCAGATAGTGAGTCCGGAGGGCATTAGTGGTTATGGAGTCCTCGCAGCTCATGGGGCTTCTCCCCGCCTCCGACTTCTCTGTGCCGCTTCCTGTTGCTCTGTGCCCCCTCCTCAACCGGAACAAGTGTGTAAGCGTATGATCTCACGCAGGCGCACAGCAAGACCGTGACGTGAGCTGCCGGATCCTGCTCTTGACAAGTCCTCGCTGAGAAGGAACAGAGAAGCAGGGAGAACCCCATGAGCAGCGAGGACTCCATAACCACTAATGCCCTCCGGACTCACTATCTGTAAACTTTCTAAAGGCTATATCTCGGAATACAGGGGGGCTAGAGACATGGGGGACCCCTTACCTGAGTGCAGCAGACAAGGTGCATTCAAGGGTGCTTTCAGTTTGCAAAGCACCAGGAGGTGACAGGTCCTCTTTAACCGGATTGTGTAAATTTTATTTGAAATTAATTTTTTTTTTATTTATATAAAATGAGGAATCACCACACTTTTAAACCAAAATTTCATATGTTTAATATAAATTATTTATATTGCCTTTTCCACAGAAGTTCAATAACACAAAAATAAACTTGAAGGATGAAGGCTGCACTGAATAAAATGAATCCTGACTTCTGCCTTTTGTTTTTGCTGACAGCACTTCTTTTCCTTACTACACTTGCAGGTTTTATACTACTGTGACCTCATTTCTCTGCAAATAACTGTTCCATGCTGTTACTTTCCCAATATACTTCTGCTACCTACCCTGCTCCTGTAATTCCATCTCCTAAACTAGGGCTCTGAAACTTAGCAAGGTATATGGGCCGCACATAGATATTCAATTTGGGGTGCCATATTCTTTGTAGGACTAAAGCCTGCTTTACACGTATGAATTTCTAGTGCAATCGCATTTGCAATCGCACCCGCCCCCATCGTTTGTGCGGCATGGGCAATTTTTTTTTTTCCCCCATTGCCGCATGTGCCATATTGCAGCAAGTGACACACATGACTGCAAGTCCCATAGGGAATTAATTGGGCTTGTCGCAGTCTTGCCAGAAGTGATATGGTAGTTTTGCCACGTCTTCCGCGAATGATTGATGTGAATGCAGCCTTAAATCAGATTTATAGGTTTGGTTGTTATTGATGTATCAACTATAAGCATGCAGTTTATTTTCATTTATTTTAAAGTGCCCTTTTACTCTAAGAAATGTCATACATTTTATACTATTCTTGTAAGTAATATTGTCTTACAATTACCACACCGGTCTCCGGCGCATGTGTAGTGCGCATATCAAAGTTAGCCCGTGCCACGTGATCAGCCCCACAATGCACTTGGCCGGATGTGACGTTCTGTGCCGAGCATCACATGATTACAAGAGGAGGGCATTTCAAAAAGGACGTGGCCCTGTCCAATGGGAATGAGGACGTCCTGTGGGGCGTGGGGAGAATGTAGCCCAGAGCCCGCCTTTCCAGTCTCCAGCTGTAGACTATCAGGATATGTTATTTTTCTCCCTCATGATAGTACTCCTTTAGCTCACAGAGAGATGGCTAGGGATCAGATAGTAAGGTGCAGGGACAGGTAGAGATAGGTCAGAGGTGTAGCACGACTTGACAGGTTCCCTTAAAATACCTTTATTCTCACTGAAGTGTTTATCTATCCTTGCTGCATAACAGAATTTTCCAAAATGAGCAGGGCACATCACTGGTGGGGTTGTCATTCTTTGAGTGACATTACTTTTGGCATCCATGCCCAAATTAAATGTTACTATCCTCTTAGCCGCCATCATATGATGTGTCCTGCCATGTTTGCCTGGAACAATGAAAGTTACAGCCAAAGAAAAAAACATTTTACAAGCGTCGTAGAGCTCATTTTACAGGAGCAGGGTTCGTATCAGTCATATATTTGAAAAGTGTTAGCTATGAAGATATAAAATAAAGGGGATCACATTAGTAGTGGTAAACCTCATTACCACACACCAATTAAAAAGACATGCACGGACCACCCTTTCAGCCAAGAAACAAGCCCTTGTACAGCGCCGTCCAGATGAGTAAAAACAGATTTTCAAACAAAGACCTTACATGAATATCTTTTTTGAACACAAAAATAAAGAATGTTTGCCATAGCTTTCAGTACATTATATACTTAAGGCAATGATGGTAAATCCAAAGTGCAAACTATTTCATCAGACACATGCCCTCTTGTCTGTCCGCTCCCATTACTGAGCCAGCAGATTTATTACATGACAATGATTCAGAAGAATTGTAAATGTGGATGTACAATGAAGAAATATAAAAAACATGGACTTTGTAGGTGTTTCAATAGATTGAACATTGATTTTAGGATACATTAAAATGTTCAATAATAACCTTGTGTTTAAACAGAATATGTTAAATTTTCAAATTGTTGCTTTGTGTACCAAAAAAAAAAAAAAAAGACTCGAGGGTAAAAAGGATTAAGTTCTATTTACTTCAGTCAAATGGTAACAGGCTTTTCATTACCAGTATGATATAATAATCATGCTATTTTACTGTAACATAAAATATTTATTACAATACAACTTTACAACACAAGTATAATAAACTGGTAATATGCCATACACTATACAATAAATCTTAACGTTATTTTTGAAATAAAAAGGTAATGAAAACATTTGTGCAGTGTATGAATTTTCTCTCACAAATAGATTATTTTAGTGCTAGAGAACAACATCTCTACACTAATGTGGGCTGGTGGAAACTGTGTACCACACACTAACAGCTAATAACTTCAGGGTAGAAATGAATTGACTTGTGCACTATCTGGTTTCATGAACACTTGTTCTCTTGTACTTTTGAGAGCACATGAGGAATTTGTCTGGAATATGGTCAGATTCACCATCTGAGGAGGCTGAAGATATGGCAGCAGCTGCACTTTCAGGACCTGAGTTCTCTTGCTACTAGCAGTCCTGTAGCTCAGTCATCTGAGCTGATACTTCAGTCAGAGCTTCTTTTCGCTTAGTAAGTTGTTTATCATCAAGTACTATATGGTGATGGCTCCACATAACCAACTGACCAAAAAATTTGTAATAGCAGTGAATCTCTAGGTTTCATTGAAGCATGAATGCCATAAGCTATTAAGAGTTTGCAACAGGCAAAACAGCCCATTCTTCTAGTGTGTTATAAGAATGCCTGAATTTAAATAAAAATTATCAACAACATGACCTTTATTTGGTGTTACCTGACTGTTTGCATGTGTACAATAAAGGTTGTCAGCACAATCAATAAATCAGTACTGATCCCTCATGTGCTCGAGCTACAATCAGCCCTTTCCTGACACGTCATTAGAAATTGCAGCTTAAAATGTCTGGTTCATTTTCCCCTAACTTTATAACAAAAAAGTGTATAGTTCAGAAATTGTGCTGATGTAACGTAGACATGTGGGAAATGTTATTTATGAACAATTTTGTGGCATATATCTGCTTTAGGGCAAAAAAGTTGAAAGTTGTCATATTTTCAAAATTTATTGTAAAAAAGCAAAAAAAAAAAGGACAATAACACATGAAGAACAATCTCCGAATAACTGGGATCCATTGAAGTGTTCCAGAGTTATCACCTAAAATTGAAATGTAAAAAAAAGGTACAGTCAGGAAAGTGAAATTTGTTTAAAATATTGTTAGAAAGTAAGAGGCTTGGTGATGAAGGCTTTAAAAACAATTACATTTTTTCAATTGTTATATTTATACATTTTATATGACGTAATTTTTAAAAAATTTTCTTCACCTATTGAATGAATAAAGTGACCTAGAGACACACTGCTATGTAGAATGTATCTCTATGCACCTATGTCATGTGTCTGGGTTTAGCCTGCAATAGAGCTCACTGATAACACATTTTTAAATCTTCAGTTTGGGCTGTGGCTCATTGAGACATCAGTTACTCGGTTAATGAGTCGGAGTCTTGGGGAGATGTATTTTTTTTTATTATGTATGTGTGCAGAAAGATGACATACATTCTTCAAAATGAGCAGGAGGAGCGTTGGACCCAGCAAAGAGAGAGGCAAAACCTTGATGTGTCGGGATAACGGGACTAAGATCGCTTGATACTGGACGGTTGAGAGTTTTGCATTATACTGTCTTCCCAAGTAAATAGCCTAGAATAATAATAATCTTTATATAGCGCTAACATATTCCGCAGCGCTTTACAGTTTGTTTTGCACACATCATCATCACTGTCCCCGATGGGGCTCGCAATCTAAATTCCCTATTAGTATGTCTTTAGAATGTGGGAGGAAACCGGAGTGCCCGGAGGAAACCCACGCAAACACGGGGAGAACATACAAACTCCTTGCAGATGTTGTCCTTGGTGGGATTCGAACCCAGGACCCGAACCCAGTGGCTAACCACTGAGCCACTGTGCTAGAATGCAAATGGCCTGCAATGAAAACCTACCAGGACCCCATACATTCTGAAATCCTCACTAATATATACCTGGAAGCAGTGGCATAACTACAGTCTGATGGGCCCTGGTGCAATATTTGCTCTGGGCCCCCACTCCACGCACACATTGATTAGATGTATGGGCACCACTTAACGTTCTAAATCCTATAAAGACTCACAAATTCATCCCTCTCCCCCATCATTATGTATTATGTACCTCACCCTGCTATATAATGTACCACATCCTGCTCTGTATGGTCCATCTCCTGGAATATGCCATTATCCTGGTATACATGTCCCCCATTCTGGTATATATGGTCCTCCACAATAGTATAATGCAGCCTGATAGCCCTTGGTATAGTATAATGCAGCTTTGTAGCCATTCATATAGTAAAATGCAGTCATATCCCTCCAAATAGTATAGTGCAGCCTCATAGCCATCTATATAGTGTAATGCAGACTCATAGCTCTCCATATAGTATAATGCAGCCTCATAGTCTTCAATATAGCATAATACAGCCTCATTGCCCTCCAGATAGCCTAAATTCTCCCCACACAGATACACTGCCCCCTATATAACTTCCCTATACACAGACACACTGCCCCCTTTATACCCCCCACACAGACACACATCCCCTGTATAACCTGCCCCCACACAGACATACTGCACCATACCGCCCAACCAGGAAAAGGCAGGATATAGATTCTCTAGCTCTTCCATGGAGCGCACGCTTACCATTACCGCATGTCGTTGCATGTTAACTGTGATGAGTCAACAGTGTGATGAGATCATCAAGGTGCTGCACGCTGCACCATGGGATGACAGAGTTTCCTGGCCGCAATTAAATGTGCAGTGCCAGTCCTCCGGTGGCCGTGAACCCGGGAACGACCAGGGCAGACTGCCACACAGTGACAGAGAAGCAGAGGCTGGGTTCAGTGGTCGGCGGAGCCAGGCCCCTGTACCTCTAAGGCTGATCATGACCCCTACGAGCGCCCTATTGTTACGCCCTTGCCTGGAAGGAGCCAATACATTCAGATGTAGTCACTAATATATACCTGGAAGTAGCCTGTACTCTCTAGTGTCTTCATTAGTCAAGCAGCTAGACTGTATGGGCTGCAGTCAGGACCTGGAAGGAGCTTGTATTCTCTACTGTATGGGATGCAGTCAGGACCTGGAAGCCCATACATTGTGATGTCCTTACTAATATATACCTGGAAGGAGCCTGTACTCTCTAGCGTCTTCATTAGTGAAGCAGCTAGACTGTATGGGCTGCAGTTAGGCCCTGGAAGGAGCCTGCACAATCAGAATTAGCCAATAATAAAAACCTGCAAGGAGCCTGTATTCTCTAGCATCTTCAGTAGTGAAACTGCTAGTCTGTAAGAGCTGCAGTCAGGGCCTGCAGGGAGCCTGTATTCTCTGTACTGGCAGAAATTTATACCTGCAGGGAGCCTGTATTCTCTGTACTGGCAGAAATTTATACCTGCAAGGAGCCTGTATTCTCTAGCATCTTCATTAGTGAAGCAGCTAGACTGTATAGGCTGCAGTCAGGCCCTGGTAGGTGTCTGTACAATCTGAATTAGCCAAAAATATATACCTGCAAAGAGCCTGTATTCTCTGTACAGGCAGTAATTTATACCTGGAAGCAGCCTGTATTCTCTGTACTGTGAGTAATATATACCTGCAAGGAGCCTGTATTCTCTAGCATCTTCAGTGGTGAAACTGCTAGACTGTATGGGCTGCAGTCAGGACCTGTAAGGAGCCTGTATTCTCTAGCATCTTCAGTGGTGAATCTGCTAGACTGTATGGGCTGCAGTCAGGTCCTGCAAGGAGCCTGTATTCTCTAGCATCTTCAGTGGTGAAACTGCTAGACTGTATGGGCTGCTGTCTGAACCTGCAAGGAGCCTGTATTCTTTAGGCTCTACCCCTCTTCTACATCACCCTGGACAGCGTTATCAGTGCTCTAAAGCTGATTGGCTGCAATACAGCCAATCAGCATTAGTTTTGTTTGTGTGAGCTCAGAGCACAACTAAGGCAGGGAGCTGTGCTGTGATTGGTCGGCTGTCCTGCCCAAGCAGCACACAGCAATATTATATAGAGGAGCAGCAGAGGGACAACGCTGATGGCTGCAGTGCAAATGTGAGTACATAAAATATATGATGCCTGCAGCCACTGAGGCAGTTAGGCAAGGGGGCCCCCATGCAATCTAAAGGTGACACGGGAGGGGGCCTACATGATCTTTCTAATTCCCTGTGGGCCCCTTCCTCCACTGTTTCACCTCTAATTCCCTGTGGGCCCCCTTCCCCATTGTGTAAATCACCTCTATTTTACTGTGGATCCCTTTACCCCCTCTGAGCAGGCACAAAGGAAATTAGGTGACACCATGGGGAAGGTGGCCCACATGAATATATAGATTATATAGTATATAGAGGATGTGTCCCGTGTGGTGTAGTATATAGAGGATGTGTCCCATGTGGTGTAGTATATAGAGGCTCTGTCAGCTCTCCTGTGTGGTGTATATATAGAGGATCTGTCAGCTCTCCTGTGTGGTGTATATATAGAGGATCTGTCATCTCTCCTGTGTGGTGCAGTATATCGAAGATCTGTCAGCTCTCCTGTGTGGTGTAGTATATAGAGGATCTGTCTGCTCTCCTGTGTTGTGTAGTATATAGAGGATCTGTCAGCTATCCTGTGTGGTGTATATATAGAGGATCTGTCTGCTCTCCTGTGTGGTGTAGTATATAGAGGATCTGTCAGCTCTCCTGTGTGGTGTAGTATATAGAGGATCTGTCAGCTCTCCTGTGTGGTGTAGTATATAGAGGATCTGTCAGCTCTCCTGTGTGGTGTAGTATATAGAGGATCTGTCTGCTCTCCTGTGTGGTGTAGTATATAGAGGATCTGTCAGCTCTCCTGTGTGGTGTAGTATATAGAGGATCTGTCAGCTCTCCTGTGTGGTGTAGTATATAGAGGATCTGTCTGCTCTCCTGTGTGGTGTAGTATATAGAGGATCTGTCTGCTCTCCTGTGTGGTGTAGTATATAGAGGATCTGTCAGCTCTCCTGTGTGGTGTAGTATATAGAGGATCTGTCAGCTCTCCTGTGTGGTGTAGTATATAGAGGATCTGTCTGCTCTCCTGTGTGGTGTAGTATATAGAGGATCTGTCAGCTCTCCTGTGTGGTGTAGTATATAGAGGATCTGTCAGCTCTCCTGTGTGGTGTAGTATATAGAGGATCTGTCTGCTCTCCTGTGTGGTGTAGTATATAGAGGATCTGTCTGCTCTCCTGTGTGGTGTAGTATATAGAGGATCTGTCAGCTCTCCTGTGTGGTGTAGTATATACAGGATCTGTCAGCTCTCCTGTGTGGTGTATATATAGAGGATCTGTCAGCTCTCTATATACTACACCACACGGGAGAGCAGACAGATCCTCTATATACTACACCACACAGGAGAGCTGACAGATCCTCTATATAGAGGATGTCAGCTCTCCTGTGTGGTGTAGTATATAGAGGATCTGTCTGCTCTCCCGTGTGGTGTAGTATATAGAGGATCTGTCAGCTCTCTTGTGTGGTGTATATATAGAGGATCTGTCAGCTCTCCTGTGTGGTGTAGTATACAGAGGCTCTGTCAGCTCTCCTGTGTGGTGTAGTATATAGAGTATCTGTCAGCTCTCCCGTGTGGTGTAGTATATAGAGGATCTGTCAGCTCTCCCGTGTGGTGTATATATAGAAGATCTGTCAGCTCTCTTGTGTGGTGTAGTATATAGAGGATCTGTCTGCTCTCCTGTGTGGTGTAGTATATAGAGGATCTGTCAGCTCTCCTGTGTGGTGTATATATAGAGGATCTGTCAGCTCTCTATATACTACACCACACGGGAGAGCAGACAGATCCTCTACATACTACACCACACAGGAGAGCTGACAGATCCTCTATATATACACCACACAGGAGAGCTGACAGATCCTCTATATAGAGGATGTCAGCTCTCCTGTGTGGTGTAGTATATAGAGGATCTGTCTGCTCTCCTGTGTGGTGTAGTATATAGAGGATCTGTCAGCTCACCTGTGTGGTGTATATATAGAGGATCTGTCAGCTCTCCTGTGTGGTGTAGTATATAGAGGATCTGTCAGCTCTCCTGTGTGGTGTAGTATATAGAGGATCTGTCAGCTCTCCTGTGTGGTGTAGTATATAGAGGATCTGTCAGCTCTCCCGTGTGGTGTATATATAGAGGATCTGTCAGCTCTCCTGTGTGGTGTAGTATATAGAGGATCTGTCAGCTCTCCTGTGTGGTGTAGTATATAGAAGATCTGTCAGCTCTCTTGTGTGGTGTAGCATATAGAGGATCTGTCTGCTCTCCTGTGTGGTGTAGTATATAGAGGATCTGTCAGCTCTCCTGTGTGGTGTATATATAGAGGATCTGTTAGCTCTCTATATACTACACCACACGGGAGAGCAGACAGATCCTCTATATACTACACCACACAGGAGAGCTGACAGATCCTCTATATATACACCACACAGGAGAGCTGACAGATCCTCTATATAGAGGATGTCAGCTCTCCTGTGTGGTGTAGTATATAGAGGATCTGTCTGCTCTCCCGTGTGGTGTAGTATATAGAAGATCTGTCAGCTCACCTGTGTGGTGTATATATAGAGGATCTGTCAGCTCTCCTGTGTGGTGTAGTATATAGAGGATCTGTCAGCTCTCCTGTGTGGTGTAGTATATAGAGGATCTGTCAGCTCTCCTGTGTGGTGTAGTATATAGAGGATCTGTCAGCTCTCCTGTGTGGTGTAGTATATAGAGGATCTGTCAGCTCTCCTGTGTGGTGTAGTATATAGAGGATCTGTCAGCTCTCCTGTGTGGTGTAGTATATAGAGGATCTGTCAGCTCTCCTGTGTGGTGTATATATAGAGGATCTGTCAGCTCTCCTGTGTGGTGTAGTATATAGAGGATCTGTCAGCTCTCCTGTGTGGTGTAGTATATAGAGGATGTGTCCCGTGTGGTGTAGTATATAGAGGATGTGTCCCATGTGGTGTAGTATATAGAGGATCTGTCAGCTCTCCTGTGTGGTGTAGTATATAGAGGATCTGTCAGCTCTCCTGTGTGGTGTAGTATATAGAGGATCTGTCAGCTCTCCTGTGTGGTGTAGTATGTAGAGGATCTGTCAGCTCTCCTGTGTGGTGTAGTATATAGAGGATCTGTCAGCTCTCCTGTGTGGTGTAGTATATAGAGGATCTGTCAGCTCTCCTGTGTGGTGTAGTATATAGAGGATCTGTCAGCTCTCCTGTGTGGTGTAGTATATAGAGGATCTGTCAGCTCTCCTGTGTGGTGTAGTATATAGAGGATCTGTCAGCTCTCCTGTGTGGTGTAGTATATAGAGGATGTGTCCCGTGTGGTTTAGTATATAGAGGATGTGTCCCGTGTGGTGTAGTATATAGAGGATGTGTCCCATGTGGTGTAGTATATAGAAGATCTGTCAGCTCTCCTGTGTGGTGTAGTATATAGAGGATCTGTCGGCTCTCCCGTGTGGTGTAGTATATAGAGGATCTGTCAGCTCTCCTGTGTGGTGTAGTATATAGAGGATGTGTCCCGTGTGGTGTAGTATATAGAGGATGTGTCCCGTGTGGTGTAGTATATAGAGGATGTGTCCCGTGTGGTTTAGTATATAGAGGATCTGTCAGCTCTCCTGTGTGGTGTAGTATATAGAGGATCTGTCAGCTCTCCTGTGTGGTGTAGTATATAGAGGATCTGTCAGCTCTCCTGTGTGGTGTAGTATATAGAGGATCTGTCAGCTCTCCTGTGTGGTGTAGTATATAGAGGATCTGTCAGCTCTCCTGTGTGGTGTAGTATATAGAGGATCTGTCAGCTCTCCTGTGTGGTGTATATATAGAGGATCTGTCAGCTCTCCTGTGTGGTGTAGTATATAGAGGATCTGTCAGCTCTCCTGTGTGGTGTAGTATATAGAGGATCTGTCAGCTCTCCTGTGTGGTGTAGTATATAGAGGATCTGTCAGCTCTCCTGTGTGGTGTAGTATATAGAGGATCTGTCAGCTCTCCTGTGTGGTGTATATATAGAGCATCTGTCAGCTCTCCTGTGTGGTGTAGTATATAGAGGATCTGTCAGCTCTCCTCTGTGGTGTAGTATATAGAGGATCTGTCATCTCTCCTGTGTGGTGTAGTATATAGAGGATCTGTCAGCTCTCCTCTGTGGTGTAGTATATAGAGGATCTGTCATCTCTCCTGTGTGGTGTAGTATATAGAGGATCTGTCAGCTCTCCTGTGTGGTGTCATATTTAGAGTATCTGTCGGCTCTCCTGTGTCGTGTAGTATATAGAGGATCTGTCAGCTCTCCCGTGTGGTGTAGTATATAGGATCTGTCATGTGTGATATTTTTATAGAACTGCATGGTGGGCCCCAAGAATGATTTTTCTCTGGTGAGCCCAAGGTCATCCAGTCCGACGCTCTTCCCACATATATAATGTCCCCCACAGACCCCCATACATAATGTTCCCACATATATAATGTCCCGTACATAATGTAATGTCCCCCACATACTCACATATATAATGTCCCCCCACAGACCCCTATTTATAATGTTCTGTTCCCACATATATAATGTCCCCCACAGACCCCCCATATATAATGTGCCCAAATATATAATGTCCCCCACAGATCCACCCCAGTCAGTGGCCAAATAACAAAAGGAAAAAATACAAAACCTTACAAAACCTTGTAGATGTGCTGTCTAATCCAGGCTCCGGGACCACCACAGCCTCCATCTCCTCGTCTGTCTCTTCTCTCAGCCGATGCTGGCCAGTGCCATGCAGTGACGTCATCGTGACACCGGCCTGCAACGGTTAGAAGTAGCCTGCGTCCTGCTGAGGTAACAAGGGGAGCTCCTTAGTTTCTGTCCTGGGCGGCGCTGACAGAGCAGGGAGTTTCCGACGGCCGGGGGCAGGGAGCGATGTTACGGACCGCCTGCGCTGCGACCGTCTTTTGGCTGGTGCCGGATGGAGGAACCTGATGGCGACGCTGGCACATGACAGCTGTTGACTTTTTTTATTTTTTTAAATTGCGCCCTCTACCGCCCGGTAAGTGAATACACAGGACATATAATGTTCGGCTTTCTGCTGCTCGCCCCTGCGCTCCCTCTACTAGTACTAGTGGCTGCCGGTAGCCGTCATGTCGCCGTTAGTACCAGGATGTCCATATTTCTAGAGTCTACCCTGTGCACAATAGCAGTGATTCTGGGGCTCATCCTGTGTTGTGATGTTGGGGGTGGTTCTATCAGAAAGAAGCCTCTAAATTAATACTTATTACAGGTCACAAACAATTAAGATGTTTTCAATGCAGTGAACATAATGCACTTCTGTAGGAGAAATTGCTGTGCTCGTCCTGGAATTCTCTCTTCTCTTATGACATCATCGCCTTCTCTTTATGACATCATCGCCTTCTCTCTTATGACACAGTTCCATCGCCAGTCACACCAGTTGCAGCTGATCGCTGGAGCAGAGCAGTCGTCTCACCGGCAGTTGTGTCCAAACAAGACCAGGCGTTTCTCCAGGCCACAGATGGAAGATTTGGATTTACTAAGTGACGGATAAGTATCAGTGATCCGTTTCTTTATTCCTCCCTCCGCTGTCTTCCCGCCATCCTGGGGACACATTCACACACACAGATTATGGCCTGGATTTGTGTTTTGGAAGTTGTAAGCCAAAACCAGGAGTGTGTTCAAAACACAACAGAGGTGCAGATCGCTCCAAAATAGGTTCCATCTGTTTAGGTTTCATTCCTGGTTTTCTCTTAAAAATACTGATGTGATCCATAGTGTACATGTGATGGATGTATGTGTAGTGTAGATGTGCTGTCTACTTACACACAGTATGCGTGGTGTAAGTATATAGATATGTGTATATAACGTGTGCAGTTTATAATAAGTGTATGCGACTATGGTGCAGTGTATTACTATTATTATTATTATTACTACTATTATTATTACTAGAGTTGAGCGACTTTTGGTTTTTTAGGGTCGCGTTTCGTTTCGTAAAACCCGACTTTTCCAAAAGTCGGGTCGAGCAAGATCGTCCGATTATAGGGAAAAGTCGGGGTCGTCCCGAAACACGAAACCCAATGTAAGTCAATGGGGAATAAAAGTCGGCAGTGAGAGGAGGACAGGAAACACACCTACAGTGCCCATTTGAATGCCAAAAGCATCAATTCTTCTTACTTAAGCTTGTCAACCTTAATTAACTTCATAATATAAGTTACGCACTGAAAAATGGGGGTTATTTGGCTAAAGTTGTGGGGGGGGGAGGGCTGGCTGCAGGTTTTCATGTGCCCTGGGCGAAAGAGCGGCCCTTTAACACATACCACAACACTCATCATGCTCCGATACGGCAGATAAATAGCGGTATAGTACAATGAAAAATACCTCACTTTTTACATCTCATGACGAGGCCCATCTATTTCTCCATACAGAATCATTGGTCCCATATAATGTTTGAAACAGTATATGATGAGCTCCACATAATGCTACAGTATATGTTGGTCCCCATGGATGAAGCTCCACTGTCTTATGGGCCCAAATAATGCTCCAAACATAATGGGCCCCATTTCTAATGCTCTAGTGTATAATGGGCCCTGTAAATGCTGCTCCAGTGTCTGATGTCCACCTTTGGAATGTTCCAGTGTATGGTGGGCCCCATCTATCATTCTCCAGAGTATAGTGCTCCCCAAAAATTGCTGTCCCAACATTGAAAACAATCAAATAAGTCTCCTCGCTAGGGAATCCCTGTACTTGTCTGGACAGGTGCTGTAGCTTGCTTAACAGCTCGCCAGCCGTTCTCACGCCCAGTATGGATTGCACGTGATTGCACAAAGGTTAGAAAGGGTACCGTATCCCTGGATAACATGTATGGATAGCATACACATTCAAAATATATATCTCAGGAGGCAGGCTCAGACGGTGTCAGGCCCAGTATGGATTGCACGTGATTGCACAAAGGTTAGAAAGGGTACCGTATCCCTGGATAACATGTATGGATAGCGAACACATTCAAAATATATGTCTCAGGAGGCAGGCTCAGACGGTGTCAGGCACAGTATGGATTGCACGTGATTGCACAAAGGTTAGAAAGGGTACCGTATCCCCGGATAACATGTATGGATAGCGTACACATTCAAAATATATGTCTCAGGAGGCAGGCTCAGACGGTGTTAGGCCCAGTATGGATTGCACGTGATTGCACAAAGGTTAGAAAGGGTACCGTATCCCCGGATAACATGTATGGATAGCGTACACATTCAAAATATATGTCTCAGGAGGCAGGCTCAGACGGTGTCAGGCACAGTATGGATTGCACGTGATTGCACAAAGGTTAGAAAGGGTACCGTATCCCCGGATAACATGTATGGATAGCGTACACATTCAAAATATATGTCTCAGGAGGCAGACTCAGACGGTGTTAGGCCAGTATGGATTGCACGTGATTGCACAAAGGTTAGAAAGGGTACCGTATCCCCGGATAACATGTATGGATAGCGTACACATTCAAAATATATGTCTCAGGAGGCAGGCTCAGATGGTGTTAGGCCCAGTATGGATTGCACGTGATTGCACAAAGGTTAGAAAGGGTACCGTATCCCCGGATAACATGTATGGATAGCGTGCACATTCAAAATATATGTCTCAGGAGGCAGGCTCAGACGGTGTTAGGCCCAGTATGGATTGCACGTGATTGCACAAAGGTTAGAAAGGGTACCGTATCCCCGGATAACATGTATGGATAGCGTACACATTCAAAATATATGTCTCAGGAGGCAGGCTCAGACGGTGTCAGGCACAGTATGGATTGCACGTGATTGCACAAAGGTTAGAAAGGGTACCGTATCCCCGGATAACATGTATGGATAGCGTACACATTCAAAATATATGTCTCAGGAGGCAGGCTCAGACGGTGTTAGGCCCAGTATGGATTGCACGTGATTGCACAAAGGTTAGAAAGGGTACCGTATCCCCGGATAACATGTATGGATAGCGTACACATTCAAAATATATGTCTCAGGAGGCAGGCTCAGACGGTGTCAGGCACAGTATGGATTGCACGTGATTGCACAAAGGTTAGAAAGGGTACCGTATCCCCGGATAACATGTATGGATAGCGTACACATTCAAAATATATGTCTCAGGAGGCAGGCTCAGACGGTGTTAGGCCCAGTATGGATTGCACGTGATTGCACAAAGGTTAGAAAGGGTACCGTATCCCCAGATAACATGTATGGAAAGCGTACACATTCAAAATATATGTCTCAGGAGGCAGGCTCAGACGGTGTTAGGCCCAGTATGGATTGCACGTGATTGCACAAAGGTTAGAAAGGGTACCGTATCCCCGGATAACATGTATGGATAGCGTGCACACTCAAAATATATGTCTCAGGAGGCAGGCTCAGACGGTGTTAGGCCCAGTATGGATTGCACAAAGGTTAGAAAGGTACCGTATCCCCGGATAACATGTATGGATAGCGTACACATTCAAAATATATGTCTCAGGAGGCAGGCTCAGACGGTGTCAGGCACAGTATGGATTTGACGGCCCAGATTACACAGCGGAGGAGCAGGGAGAGGTAAAGATTGCAAATGCTGGGGCCCTGCCCAAGCAAGGGGGGCCCACTCGTGGGCGTCGGTACTGGCACTGGGCCCCTCATAGTACAGCGGTGTGTCTGACGGCGGGTGTGCACCACCACCGTCAGAGACACTTGATTGCATTATGAGGGACCCTGTGCCAGTGCCCGCGCCCAAGAGTCGGCCTACCCACCTGTCCAGGGCAACGGCACTCGCACGGTGTCGTGCGCTAGGTGGTGACCCCGGCCATGGGGGGGGAGGCAGCACAGTTAGGGAGTTTTAGAAAGTGGCATATGTTGATGTTGGACATTCAGCTGATGCAAAAGGCAAAATAGGTGAAGTACCAGGAAGAGGTGGACCAAAGCAAGCCATTTTTCTGTCACCCTATGTGTCATCAGGGGAAGGTGGGACAAAATCCTTGGAAACCCATGCGTGGTTCATTTTAATGAAGGTTAGATCATCCACATTTTCGGTTGACAGACGGGTCCTTTTTTCTGTCAGGATTGATCCAGCTGCACTGAAGACTCTTTCCGATAGCACACTTGCAGCTGGGCAAGCGAGCTCCTGTAAGGCATATTGGGCCAATTCAGGCCAGGTGTCCAGTTTAGCGGCCCAATAGTCAAAGGGGAATGACCTGTGTGGGAGAACATCGATATGGGAGGAAAAGTAGTTTGTAACCATAGTTGACAACTGCTGTCTCCTGTCACTTTCCATCGATGCAGTATTACCAGTTGTGTGAGCGGTATTTGAAAAATCAGTCCACAACATTGTCATGAAACCCCTGTCTCCAACGCCACTTCTGCTGTGTGCACCACGAACACCTCTGCCAAGCTGCCCCCGGCCCGTACGGCTCGTGTGAGAACCATCACCGCTGCTGTGTGCTGGGAATGCCTCAAGCAACCGATTTACCAGAGTTGCTTGTTTATTAGCCAATATTAGGTCAAGGTTCTCCTGTGGCATGATGTTTTGTAATTTGCCTTTATAGCGTGGATCCAGGATGCTGGCCAACCAGTAGTCGTCATCGTTCATCATTTTGGCAATGCGGGGGTCCCTTTTTAGGATCCGCAAGGCATAATCTGACATGTGGGCCAATGTTCCCGGTGTCAATGATGCACAGCGAGTGCTGGGTGGAGGAGCACTTTCTGGCAAATCCACATCCCTCCAGTCACGCACAAACCCTGTACCAGACCTTGCCACGCCAACATTTTCACTTGCCCCACGAGATGCATCCTCCTCCCCTAAGTAATCATCCCCATCATCCTCCTCCTCCTCTTCTTCCTCCACCTCGTCCAGGAGAGGTCCCTGAGCAGACAATGGCTGAATGTCATCAAGGATTCCCTCCTCCTCTTCCTCCTCATCAACATTGGCTGCAGACGCCTGCTCCTTAAGGTGCGTCAAAGTTTGCATGAGCAGACGCATAAGTGGGATGCTCATGCTTAGGATGGCGTCGTCTGCGCTTACCAGCCGTGTGCATTCCTCGAAACACTGAAGGACTTTACAAAGGTCTTTCAGCTTCGACCACTGCACGCCTGTCAACTCCATGTCTGCTCTCAAAGTGCCTGGCCGTGTATCCTCCCACAAATGCATTATGGCCTGCCTCTGCTCACACAGCCGCTCCACCATGTGCAGGGTGGAGTTCCACCTTGTTGCAATGTCGATAATGAGGCGGTGGTTGGGAAGGTGGAGCAATCGCTGCAGCTTCTGTTAAATATTAATAATCCGTTAATTTCTTATAAGACTCAGTTCTGTAGAATGCTTTAGCTTACATGACATAGGCTATTTTTAAGCTTGGCTCATGGTAGAAAGACAGCTCCATATATGTAGAGACCACGTGCTTTAGGAGACGTATATAATTCATGGCTAACTGTAGAGGTCGCTCTTCTTCCCTCACCATCATGAGACACAGACGCAAGATGACATAACTCAACAGCTGGTATGTTACTTGACTACGAAGAAGCCGAACTGAGAGACAGACGCCATTTGCCATGTGAGATCCCGGAGAGAAAGAAGAATACATGTTGCTTTTGCCATGTGAGATTTCAGAGTATGAACTATGGACAATTTCTCTTTCACCTATTTTTATTCACCTGTTTTTCTGTAATAACCTTCCTTTGATGGAAGAAACCAAATAAACCACTATATTTTTATCTGGTAACTAGTCCTGAGTATTTTACAGGATATGCATTATTTTACATTGGAGAGCCAGCCAGATCTGAATTTTTGTACTTTTTTGCGGATTTCCCTCAACTTGCCCACACGGGGGATTGGACTTTGCTAACGTCAAATCATATGTGCAAGTTATCGGGAATTCCACTACTTACAAGAATCACATAGAACCTAGAAGTAAGAATTGCCAGATAGATTGAGAAGTACTACAAGTGCCAAAGAGCCAGACGTGTGAAGACAACAGGAACCCAGCGTTGTCCATCAAAGGAACAAGCTGAGACATTTCAAGGTAAGATAAAATGGATGTCATTAATTGTCTTGCTAAGCAGAGTAAATTGAAATTTAAGTCTGTAGACAATTCTAATTCAGAAGTTTTATGGTTAAGTTTATATGCCGAGTGTGAACTCGAGAATCAAAGGTTAGATTCTAAGTTTTTCAATAGAGAAAGAGAGAGATTAAAAAATATTCTACAGATGGTAGATATATTTCATAGATCTGTGTCAGAGAAATCCAAAAATGATTGTTGTGATGTTCTCGAGATTGGCTGTAAAGTTAGGGAGATTGACTGTAATCAAGTGTCTGTAGCAGCCATTGAAGGTGACCTTGCAGACGTGGAACAAGATGGAGAAGTAGGAGGAGACTTCAGAACTGACGTAGAGGACGTACAAGGGAAAGACGTACCACTAAAAATAGACGACTCACAGGCCCAAATCCGAAGTAACGTAAGGAAGAATTTGATAAAAATATGCGAAATAATTCCTGCATATGAAAACAAAATAGATGTTTGTAGAAACTCTGAGGTTTTTGAAAGTTGTGTTGATAAATTTGATTTATCTAACGAGGAGAAGAATCAGTTGTTCAAAATGTGGATCCCTGTAACCTTTTCCAGGAGGTTATCTTTAAAGTTATCTGGTGAAACACATGAGAATTTAACTGATGAGGACAGATTAAAAATTCTCATTTTTTGTTCATCAAATGAAAATCATCCAGATATTGATATTCTTCAAAAATTAAGGATTGGTCGGAAGGAATGTATTTTTACGTTTATGTCCATATATGAACGCTTGTATAGAACGGTCATGGAGAATGTCAAAACACCGTCCCTCATAAGGAGTTTTGTGAGCAAATTTTGGTTTTTAAATCCTGCATCTCGTGTTATTGCGTCACAAAAAGATTCTTTGTTTGAATGTGCGCAATCCCTTGATTTTGCCAGAAAACACGAGAATCGTGAAAGGAAAGTAAATTGTGCTAATTTTGTGAAGACAGGCAGAGTAAAATCTTATCAGAAGCCTGTATTAGCAAAGCCTTCTAAAATGAGTTTTCCCCAAAATCAAATCTACGAAGAAAGAAAAAGAAAATCACATGTTTGTTATAAGCCATATGGAATGATGCAAAAGAACACCGAAAAGACACAAATTGAATTAAGAAAAATGATGAGTTTTGATCTTCTTTCTGTAACCAAGATGGCTGAATTTGACAGACAGAAACAGGTGGTGAGTGACATCATGGCCTGTAAACTGAATACTCTGCTCCAAGAATCTATCAGCTTTAAAATGGCAAGAACCTTTCAGGATATTTTTTGCAGAGAAATAAGTATGGGTGTAGGAATTGGCTAGAAAAAGTAATATATTTTGTGTAACAGTGTTATACAATTAGTGAGTTATATGTAATTATTTTATAGAGTATAATCCTGTAGTTTTATGGTTTGTGGATATATACATATTCATACAGTATATATAGAATGTTTGTAGAAGTAGAAATAGTAGAACTGTATTTTTTAATGAAAATTAAAATCTACATCAGTAATAATATTTAGAATATGAATATGATATTAACCTTATTTTTTATGTTTCCTTAGAATTTTCATTTCAAAGCAGGACTTAATCGGGAAAAATTCTCTTCCAAGGATTTATGCCTTTATTTACACAGGAAGTTGCAATAATTGCATGATTTTATATCTAACCCTTAAAAGGAAATAACTAATTGCATTTTAAAAATATGTTCTGGGTGTGTGCTTCACTGCATGGTTCGAATGACTACCACAGCATGTGGAATTTGTACCTTGTTCTAATAATAAGTATACCAGACCAGTATACTAGGTCCCTGTTCTTTAGGAAAAGAATTTTTAAGGGGGTCTCAACTTTTGCAAAGCAATGGAATTTTTTTTCAGGCCTAAATGTCAAGTATAGCTATACATATACATATATTTATGTCATGTGGGGAATATTCAAAGAAATATTAAGAGACTAAATTGAATTAGTTTACAATGCATTGATGATTAGGATAATTTGGGTTAAAATACGTGTATTCATCACACCTTCGTATGTGAGGTATTTGGTTTAAACTTAATATGTGACACAGTCTGAGTGACAGTGACTGAGTGTATGAGCAGCTGCTGAGCGAGTAATGTGATATGTTTGTGAGGCCTCAGGATTCTGAATGAGAAAAAAAAACCCCAAGAGCTTTTATCTTTAGGAGAAATATGCAGATCAGAGAAATTATTAGAATATTAAGATACATAATGAAATATTATCTATACAACATATATTTCTATATTTCTATAGTAATTATTATTTCTTGATTTAGTTAATAGTGGATAAGTGCAAAGTGCAATCGCACATCAAAATGGTTTATGCAAATTAATTTTTCCAAAGGATAATTTTATGATATTCAAATTAATTTTGATGGTTACACATCTTCAGACAAATAATGGTATAAGCAAGTATAAATTCACATAATTTATACATTAATTATTTTTAATTTTGGTTTTGATAAATGAATTATTTCATAGAACAATATTTTTTGGTATTAAGGGGGAAAATATGTTTTTGATCCTGACTACATCATCACATTTAATTAATACCCTCTTCTTCACACATTTTAATAGGAAAAAATATTAATAAGGTACAATGGTATAAGTATTGGGTATAATAATAAGTATTATAAAGAGTCATTTCTTTACACTAAGAGGAATTACATGCAAAGTTGCATAATTTGAATATTTTGATAACACAAGTTTATGACAATTATGAAATAATCCAGATCATGGAAATATTAAGGGTATATGTTACTGAAGACATAACTACTCTGCATCAACATAAAGGCCTTATTCTTATTCTTATTTTTATTCTTATTTTTCATTATTTTTAATTCTTTCACCAATATTTAGTAAAGTAATATCTACTGAGAATATTGCTTCATTAAATATAGCAATTATATGGTTCTATTACTAAGGAAAATGTTTCACTTCTGAGTTATATGCAACAATTCTTTTATTCATTCATTCGCTCACTCATATATTCTTATTTTGGTTCATGGCTATACATTCCTACATATTATTAGTATAATAAATATATTCCTTATTAATAAAGATGAAAACACTGGTTACATAAAACACAGTGACACCTATGGGTTGAAAAAGGTAATTACACCCATGACATAAAAATGTTCTATCACATGAAAAAATGGATAATAATGTATTATCACTTATTATTGGTTTATTATTTCAAATATTGAAATCCATATACGGTACAAATTCTGATAATAATTATATGGATATTACTGATTGCTATGGTACGCTGTGATATTATAGGATAGGAAAATTACCAGATTTGGTATAGAATAGAGAATGAAGACTTCAAGCAAGATACTGAAATTACGTTAATAAAGACTTTTCATATTAAAATTGATTCTTATCAGTTGCAAGAAGAAGAATGCCGCGATCCAGAAGTCCCAGAAGGTAACAAAGCTATGACTTCTCAGTAAGACTGTGTTAATTACAAGTGCAGTATCCACCACTGACAGTCACAAGTGCAGTATCCACCACTGACAGTCACAAGTGCAGTATCCACCACTGACAGTCACAATTAAAGTGTCTAACCTGACAACCAGAGGACGATGATCCTACGATGCTGAGATGAACTGTGTTATCACGTTCTTATCAAGTTCCAGAAGTTTTCAATCACCTGTAAAGCTTCGATGTAAGGCTGGTGAACAATAAGGTAATTGTCGGGAGGCTACAACCCTGACATATGTCCTGTGCATTAGGACAAGGACTGGTTATGGTGCTATGTTTAGCAAGGAAGAGTCATTTTAACCCTTGCTTTGCTGACCAAAGACGTCACACCTGTTCAAAGACCAGTACCGATGGAGGATTCCAGAATATCCAAGGCGAGCCAATGTAAGCCCAGGTTTTTAAAGGTGACACTGCACAGATATTAAAGCTGCATTTCATCTATAGACTTTGTTTGGTATCAACATTTGAATTTATAAACTTTGATTTGACACACAACACAATTTCTACAACATCTATATGCTTGAGAAAAACTGTGGTTTTAAAAGAACCAAGAAGAAGACAGAAGACATCAAAATGAAGACCAGATGACATCAGATGATGATGACTGGACCTGAGATGCTTCAATTTAGACTTAGGGAAGTATAATTATACATATTTTATATGAATATTGTTCACGGCTTACCATAACATGAATTCACATCAATTATGTCATTGAGTACTTATAACGGTAATCTGATATTATTATTATTATTATTATTATTATTATTATTATTATTATTATTATTATTAATATTAAATTATTTTGTCAAAGAAGAAGGAAAGAAGAAAAAGATCTTGTTATATTTGAGGGTTCCAATTAATGTCTGTCTCCCTCAAAAGGGGGAATTGTTAAATATTAATAATCCGTTAATTTCTTATAAGACTCAGTTCTGTAGAATGCTTTAGCTTACATGACATAGGCTATTTTTAAGCTTGGCTCATGGTAGAAAGACAGCTCCATATATGTAGAGACCACGTGCTTTAGGAGACGTATATAATTCATGGCTAACTGTAGAGGTCGCTCTTCTTCCCTCACCATCATGAGACACAGACGCAAGATGACATAACTCAACAGCTGGTATGTTACTTGACTACGAAGAAGCCGAACTGAGAGACAGACGCCATTTGCCATGTGAGATCCCGGAGAGAAAGAAGAATACATGTTGCTTTTGCCATGTGAGATTTCAGAGTATGAACTATGGACAATTTCTCTTTCACCTATTTTTATTCACCTGTTTTTCTGTAATAACCTTCCTTTGATGGAAGAAACCAAATAAACCACTATATTTTTATCTGGTAACTAGTCCTGAGTATTTTACAGGATATGCATTATTTTACAGCTGCATACGAACGGAGTGTACAGGCGACCGGCGGATGTGCGCGCACAGTCTTCGCACCTTCTGGAGCAGGGCTGTTAACTCCGGATAATTTTTGAGGAAGCACTGCACCACCAGGTTCAAGGTGTGAGCCAAGCAAGGTATGTGGCTGAGTTTTGAAAGGGCTATGGCTGCCACAAAATTACGGCCGTTATCACTAACTACCTTGCCTGCCTCAAGATGTACACTGCCCAGCCATGACTCAGTTTGTCACTTCAAGTACTCGGCCAGCACCTCGGCGGTGTGTCTGTCGCCCAAACACATCATCTGCAACACAGCCTGCTGACGCTTTCCACTAGCTGCTCGATAGGGGGACACATCGTGTGCAACAGTGGCAGCTGCAGATGGAGTGCTCGTATGACTGCGTTCTGTGGACGAGCTTTCGCTTCTGGAGGAGGAGGAGGAGGGTCGAACGCCTACAGCCAACTGTTTCCTATACCGTGGGCTAGGCAGCACTGTCCCACCACCGCTGTCCCCTGTGGACCCTGCATCCACCACATTAACCCAGTGCGCAGTGATGGACACGTAACGGCCCTGGCCATGCCGACTGGACCATGCATCAGTTGTGAGGTGCACCTTTCCGCTCACTGACTGCTTGAGTGCATGGACAATGCGGTCTTTCACATGATGGTGGAGGGCTGGGATGGCTTAGCGAGAGAAGAAGTGGCGACTGGGTAGGTCATAGCGTGGTACTGCATAGGCCATGAGTTCGCGGAAAGCTGTGCTTTCCACCAACCGAAAGGGCATCATCTCAAACGAGATTAGTTTGGCAATGTGGGCGTTCAAACCCAGTGTACGCGGATGAGAGACTGAGTACTTTCTTGACCTACTCATAGTGTCTGGGAGGGTGAGCTGGACTTGAGAGCTGCATATGGTGGAAGTAGCGGTGGACAGGGCGGACTGAGAGAGGGTTGATGATGGTGATGGAGTTGGTGTTCTTTCTGATGGCCTAGAATCAGTCTTTCGTTGATATAACAGTGGGATTCCCTGACTGCTGTGGCCTTGCAACGACACCTCAACATTTGCTGCTGTGCTAACCGGTGGGCTTACAGTGGGGGAAACAATGTAGCGTTGCTGACTACCTTCGTTGTGATCAGTTGCACATGTGGCACTTGAGGTTTGGTGTTGTGTCCACGCTTGCAAGTGCATGCTGGTTAAATGTCTAAGCATGCAACTGGTATTCAAATTTTTCAGATTTTTCCCTCGGCTAAAGGTCTTTGCGCACTTCTTACAGATAACCTTGGCCTGATCATGAGGATTTTGTTCAAAAAAGTGCCACACTGCACTCTTCCTACTTTGGCAGACATTTTGCGGCCTAGCACGCTGTGATCTTTTGACCCTCTGGACAAGCTGTCCAGCAACTCTTTTGATGTTTGGAACCTGTCTTTGGAGTGCTCCGGGCCTGCCAGATAACAGCTGTTGCGATGTCGATGTCTGCTGTGGATGCTCCTCATCTGAGCTATTGGAAGCAGCACCCTCTTCCCCCAATGGATGCCAATCTGGGTCAACAACTGGGTCATCCATCACCTCCTCTTCTATGTCATGTGCACCTTTCTCTGTGTCACCGTGTATGGTGGTATAGTGTGCGGGAAGGGGCACCTGAGTCTCATCAGGGTCAAAATCTGGCTCTGTACACTGTGAGGACAATGTAGTGCTCTGAGTGAATGTACCAGCAGAATCATCCATCAGCGGCTGTGCATCAGTGCACTCCATGTCAGATTCATCTTGGCCTGGGTAATTCACCATTTGACTTGATAATCCAGGCATGGTATGTGAAAACAGCTCCATGGAGTAATCAGTAGTATGGCCTGCGTCATCCTTCAATCTTGGTTGGGGTGAAGGACACAAGGAAAGGTGTGGTTCATGAACATGAGCCTCCAATGACGACTCAGTGCTTTTACTTTTTACAACTGAAGAAGAGAAGGCGATAGAGCTGGAGGCTGAGTCAGCAATGTAAGACAAAACTTTTTCCTGATGCTATGCCTTTAAAAGCGGTTTGCCAACTTCTAGAAAACTAAGCGTTCGAGGCCTTATGTAGACAGACGATGACGCAGGGTCAGCACCTCCTGCATTCGGTCCTATTTTGCTCTTGCCACTACCATCAGATCCACCACCAACACCATCATTACCAGCTGCCAACCCTCGCCCAATTCCACGGCCTCTTCCACCAGCCTTCCTCATTTTTGGTAGAAATGTAGACAAAATCCAACAAACTATATAGTAATGTAAAACAAGGTACAAGGTGTCTATAGGACAGGGGAGATTTAGAATTTCTGCACACACTTTTGGACACTGGACACTTGTGGATTGTGTGAGGCCCACTGATATCTGAGCGCTATGTGACACGCTCGATGGCACAGCTGCCTGTGACCAAAGTGACGAGAGGATAATGGAGATTTTGAATCTCTGCGCAAACTTTTGGACACTGGACACTTGTGGATTGTGTGAGGCCCACTGATATCTGAGCGCTATGTGACACGCTCGATGGCACAGCTGCCTGTGACCAAAGTGACGAGAGGATAATGGAGATTTTGAATCTCTGCGTACACTTTTGGACACTGGACACTTGTGGATTGTGTGAGGCCCACTGATATCTGAGCGCTATGTGACACGCTCGATGGCACAGCTGCCTGTGACCAAAGTGACGAGAGGATAATGGAGATTTTGAATCTCTGCGCACACTTTTGGACACTGGACACTTGTGGATTGTGTGAGGCCCACTGATATCTGAGCGCTATGTGACACGCTCGATGGCACAGCTGCCTGTGACCAAAGTGACGAGAGGATAATGGAGATTTTGAATCTCTGCGCACACTTTTGGACACTGGACACTTGTGGATTGTGTGAGGCCCACTGATATCTGAGCGCTATGTGACACGCTCGATGGCACAGCTGCCTGTGACCAAAGTGACGAGAGGATAATGGAGATTTTGAATCTCTGCGCACACTTTTGGACACTGGACACTTGTGGATTGTGTGAGGCCCACTGATATCTGAGCGCTATGTGACACGCTCGATGGCACAGCTGCCTGTGACCAAAGTGACGAGAGGATAATGGAGATTTTGAATCTCTGCGCACACTTTTGGACACTGGACACTTGTGGATTGTGTGAGGCCCACTGATATCTGAGCGCTATGTGACACGCTCGATGGCACAGCTGTGACAAAAGTGACTAGAGGATAAGGGAGATTGGATTGCTTTTAAAAAAGCAGTTTGCGGAGCAGTGGGTAAACAGCAATGCCAGCGTGTCAGGAAGTCTTAAAAGGCAGCCCAACAACCAACACCACTGATACACCACTATATAGCCTCCCCTTGCACTGCACACACAGTGACTTGTGTGTTGTGCAGGCCAAATCGCTAGCAGCAGAAGCAGTTTTTTTGTCTTCTTCCCTGCCTAACGCTCTCCCTACAGAATCAGCAGCAACCTCTCCCTATACTAAGATCGGTAGAAGTAAGATGGCGGTCGGCGTGCACGCCCTTTTATACCCCCTGTGACGCCCACCAAAGCAAGCCAATCACTTGCATGCCCTTCTGAAAGATGGTGGTGACCCGTGCCTAGGTCATCACGTTGCCCACAGTGTCCGTGGATCCTGATTGGCTGAAAAAGAGCGCAAAACAAACTTTTGAAACGCGACTTTGGCGCGTAAGTCGCCGACCTCGTGGCCGACCTCATCCTAGGGTCGGGTTTCGTTCCATGAAACCCGACTTTGCCAAAAGTCGGCGACTTTTGAATTTTTTCGACCCGTTTCGCTCAACTCTAATTATTACTATTACTATTATTACTACTATTATAATTATTATTACTATTACTATTATTGCAGTGTATTACTGTACAGTATGTGTCACGGATAACCATTCTGTTCAGCATCTATCATCCTATCTACATACATACACATACATATATGAGCTCATTTATCTGATGTCTCTCCATGCTGCATACATTGATTAAAGGGAATCTAGCACCTATCTTTTGCCCTATGAGATGTGGCCACCACCATCAGGGGCTTATCTAGAGCATTCTGTACTGCTGTAGATAAGCCCCTGATGTAACCTGAAAGATAAGAAAAACGAATTAGATTATACTCACCGGGGGGGGGAACGATCCGGGTCCGATGGGTGTCGGGGTCCGGGCACCTCCTATCTTCTAGCAATGATGTCCTCCTCCTTGCTTCATGCCACGCTTCTGCACAGGCGTACTGATCTGCCCTGTTGAGGGCAAAGCAGAGAACTGCAGTGCGCAGGCCCCGGGAAGGGTCAGAGAAGTCCGGCGCCTGCGCACTGCAGTACTCTGGTCTGTCCTCAACAGGACAGATCAGTACGCCTGCGCTGGAGCGCGGCATGAAGCAAGGAGAAGGACGTCATCGCTAGAAGATAGGAGGCGCCGGACCGTGAAACCCATCGGACGCGGACCGCATCGGACCGCCCCCCCCCTACGGTGAGTATAATCTAACTCGTTTTTCTTAACTTTCAGTTTACATCAGAGGCTTATCTACAGCATTACAGAATGCAACCGCCGAGATCTGTTTGTATGTTCTTCCCGTGTTTGTGTGGGTTTCCTCCCACATTCCAAAGACATTTAGATTGTGAGCCCAATCGGGGATAGTGACAATAATGTCTATAAAGCGCTGTGGATTTAATGGCGCTATATAAATGAGTAAAATAAATACATACACTGTTTGCTGAACACTCGCACATAGCTTTCCTCCATATACAAAAAACTCATATATGCAACACATACAGCTCCTCTATGTACACTCACTCAAATATATATATCAACACAACCACTGTATACATTACCACAATTTGAAATTCCTTTCAAGAATGTGATCACATGCTGTGAAAGGGCCTTCAGCTACACTGGACGTGCAGTATCCCTGCAGGTCCCAGTTTCATTCTCTCCAGTATAGCACAGTATAGTTAAAAGTACAATTATTTACAAAGAATCAAAACCTAGAGTTTTAGCATCCTGGATTCTTTTGTGGTGCCTTTACCACTGATAAGATGTCACATCCTTGCCTATAATTTTAATATTATTCCAGTAAGCTTTATATGCCTGACAGCCTCTTTATATGGCATATTGAGATGTAATTAAGTACTTGGGAACCGTTAAATGCCATTGATGGTGCCCATTTCAGGAGATGGATGGTGAAGGCCACCTCATTATATACTAATACCTACAGAAAAATGAAGTAGTTTAGATCAGGCATAGAGAAAATGGAAGATTTGTAAATACATATTACAACTAGTGTTTAATAGGCTGACCTCACATGTAGAGTTTCCATGATATACCTTCCAGCTACTTTATCTAAATTAGAAGCAAATTGTTTGAAGATTACTTCTACCTGAATGGCAGAAAGCGCACCTATCTTGGTGATGGACAGGACAGCTTGAGGGGATATGGAGGAGGCTGTTTTTTGATAGGCGTAATGTAAACATTTTGCTATTAATTTATGTATAGTTTCAAAGTTTTCTAACTATTAGACACACCTTAATTTTAAACACACCCCCAGGTTTACTTAGTAAAAATATAGGATAAAAACTTTTGCAACTAATTAAAATTTCCCACAGGTGTAAATTTGTAAGGGATTTGATAACACTAACTTTACTGCTGTAGGGAAGAATATAGTGGATAGAGATGTAATATTAGTATTTCTCTGCATCATGTATATTATACATGTGTACCTTTGCAGCAGGCAGTTTATATGCATTTTCTGGAGCACATACGTAATCACATCACTACTGAATGCACAGTATATGCACACTAAGCTCTGCTATGCATACACACACGTCTGCAACATCCATATACACATTTCAATTACACACAGCTGTGTTACATACACCTCTCCAACACACAAACACAGCTCAGCTACATAGAAACACACAGCTCTCCTATGTTCACACACACACCTTTCCTATATAACACTCAGCTCTCACACGCACACATATACAGTTTTCGCACATTCACATACAGCTCTTCTACTTACACAAACACAGCTACCCAAAAACAAACACGGCTTTGAAACATGCACACACACATATGTGCTACTTACATCAGCACGATAGCTCAGTGGTTAGTCCTTCAGCGATTGGGTCCTTAGTTCAAATCCCACCAAGGACAACATCTGCAAGGAGTTTGTATATTCTTCCCGTATTTGCGTGGGTTTCCTCCCACATACCAAAGACATACTGATAGGAAATTTAAATTGTAAGCCCAATCGGGGACAGTGCCAATAATGTCTGTAAATCGCTGTGGAATTAATGGCGCAATATAAATGAGTAAGGAGTTTGTATGTTCTCCCCGTGTTTGTGTGGGTTTCCTCCCACATTCCAAAGACATACTGATAGGGAATTTAGATTGTGAGCCCCATCAGGGACAGTGCCAATAATGTCTGTAAAGCGCTGTGGAATTAATGGCGCTATATAAATGAGTAAAATAAGTACATACACTGTTTGCTAAACACTCGCACATAGCTTTCCTCCATATACAAAAAACTCATATATGCAACACATATAGCTCCTCTATGTACACTCACACAAGCAGATATATATATGTAGATTTACACACACATATGCATCAACACAACCCCTGTATACATTACCACATTTTGAAATTCCTTTCAAGAATGTGACTGATCACATGCTGTGAAAGGGCCTTCAGCTACACAGGACGTGCAGTGTCCCTGCAGGTCCCAGTTTCATTCTCTCCAGTACAGCACTGATCAGATAGATCAGTGTGGGGCAAGAACAGAGAAAACAGTTCTCTCAGTGATCAGGAAGGACGTTATCAGCATTCTGCTCATTCAGAATAAGCTGCCTCTGGACTGTAACACACATACACTTTTTAGTAAGATTTTTCTTTGCTAAATATGCGTCTTATTATCTAGTTGTTATACAGGAGTTAAAAAGTACAATTATTTACAAAGAATCAAAACCTAGAGTTTTAGCATCCTGCGTTCTTTTGTGGTGCCTTTACCACTGATAAGATGTTACATCCTTGCCTATAATTTTAATATTATTCCAGTAAGCTTTATATGCCTGACAGCCTTCTAATTTAGATAAAGTACCTGGAAGGTATATCATGGAAACTCTACATGTGAGGTCAGCCTATTAAACACTAGTTGTAATATGTATTTACAAAACTTCCATTTTCTCTATGCCTGAACTAAACTACTTCATTTTTCAGTAGATATTAGTATATAATGAGGTGGCCTTCACCATCCATCTCCTGAAATGGGCATATGGGAAATATGGCATATTGAGATGTAATTAAGTACTTGGGACCCGTTAAATACCATTGATGGTGCCCATTTCAGGAGATGGATGGTGAAGGCCACCTCATTATATACTGTACTAATACCTACTGAAAAATGAAGTATTTTAGGTCAGGCATAGAGAAAATGGAAGTTTTGTAAATACATGTTAGGAGTCAGATTTCTGCCCTGGCTATGCAGAGATCTGGACCCTTACATCCTGCAGTCTCCTGCTATCCGTCCACGGCAGGAGAGATTGCAGAAGAGATTGCTTTTCAGCAACTCTCTCCGGAGGCTATGTCCTTCACTCCATACTCTGAGCATGCTCCTGGGACAACCTCCCATTGGAGCTCAGGAGTCAGGTGCTCAGGTCCTGCTCCTGATTCCATTGGTCCAGCTCAGGGTTATGGAGACTTCCGGAAGGTCCTGTACGCTATAAAAAGTGTATTTTCATACTGCTGCTGTGTGTATGGTAATGTATGCATGGACTGGTGGATGACTTATTATGAAACCCCTTCCCTCTGATATTACAATTGTTTGCGTGATTGGGCAGCCGCCAGTAGCAGCGCTAGCGCCAGCGCGCTCCAGCCATACCTTGTGCAGCAGCTAAGCGTCCTCCATTGCGCCAGCGTCCTTGCAGCGCCTTGCTTGCGGCTCTGTTCACGTCGCGCTGCAGTTGCAGCTTATTTCTGAGTCCGCGGTTGCGACGCCAGCACACTTGTTACCACGGTAGGTGTCAGACTTAGTGACGTTTTAACTACTCCGGTTTTTGCCTACCGCATGTGTGCCGCTGAGTCCCTGTGTTACTAACAGGCTCAGCGTTCCTTTTCTATTTTTCCTGTAGCAGCTCTGTGCACTTAACAGACTGCTTGATTGCACCTGGGTGATATAGAACCCCGTGCACATTACCGCCACAGTGCTCTGTGTCTTCTAGCTGCGGTTTTTCCATCTGCCGCACGGTGGACCCCGGGCGGCGAACACGTTTATTTATATTTTTTTAAGCGTGTTCCGCCGCCGTAAAAATACATATTACAACTAGTGTTTAATAGTCTGACCTCACATGTAGAGTTTCCATGACATACCTTCCAGCTACTTTATCTAAATTAGAAGCAAATTGTTTGAAGATTACTTCTACCTAAATGGCAGAAAGCGCACCAATCTTGTTGATGGATAGGACAGCTTGAGGGGATATGGAGGAGGCTGTTTTTTGATAGGTGTAATGTAAACATTTTGCTATTAATTTATGTACAGTTTCAAAGTTTTCTAACTATTAGACACACCTTAATTTTAAACACCCCCCCCAGTTTTACTTAGTAAAAATATAGGATAAAAACTTTTGCAACTAATTAAAATTTCCCACAGGTGTAAATTTGTAGGGGATTTGATAACACTAACTTTACTGCTGTAGGGAAGAATATAGTGGATAGAGATCTAATGTTAGTATTTTGCTGCAGCATGTATATTATACATGTGTACCTTTGCCGCAGGCAGTTTATATGCATTCTCTGGAGCACATACGTAACATCACTACTGCATGCACAGTACATGCACACTAAGCTCTTCTATGCATACACACATGTCTGCAACATACATACACACATTTCAGTTACACACAGCTGTCTTACATACACACACCTCTCCAACACACACACAGCTCAGCTACATATAAGCACACAGCTCTCCTATGTTCACACACACACCTTTCCTATATAACACTCAGCTTTCACACGTACATATATGCAGTTTTGCCACATTCACATACAGCTCTTCTACTTACACAAACACAGCTACCCAAAAACAAACACGGCTTTGAAACATGCACTCACACATATGTGCTACTTACATCGGCATGGTAGCTCAGTGGTTAGTCGTTCAACGATGGGGTCCTTAGTTCAAATCCTACAAAGGGCAACATCTGCAAGAAGTTTGTATATTCTCCCGGTATTTGAATGAGTTTCCTCTCACATACCAAAGACATACTGATAGGAAATTTAAATTGTAAGCCCCATCGGGGACAGTGCCAATAATGTCTGTAAATCGCTGTGGAATTAATGGCGCTATATAAATGAGTAAGGTGTTTGTATGTTCTCCCCATGTTTGCGTGGGTTTCCGTCCACATTCCAAAGACATACTGATAGGGAATTTAGATTGTGAGCCCCATCGGGGACAGTGACAATAATGTCTGTAAAGCGCTGTGGGATTAATGGCGCTATATAAATGAGTAAAATAAATACATACACTGTTTGCTAAACACACGCACATAGCTTTCCTCCATACACAAAAGTCTCATATATGCAACACATACAGCGTCTCTATGTACACTCACACAGATATATATATATATACACACAAACACATATACATCAGCACAACCCCTGTATACATTACCACATTTTGAAATTCCTTTCAAGAATGTGACTGATCACATGCTTTGAATGGGCCTTCAGCTACACAGGACGTGCAGTATCCCTGCAGGTCCCAGTTTCATTCTCTCCAGTACAGCACCGATCAGATAGATCAGTGTGGGGCAAGAACAGAGAAAACAGTACTCTCAGTGATCAGGAAGGACGTTATCAGCATTCTGCTCATTCAGAATAAGCTGCCTCTGGACTGTAACACACATACACTTTTTAGTAAGATTTTTCTTTGCTAAATATGCATCTTATTGTCTAGTTGTGATACAGGAGTTAAAAAGTACAATTGTATACAAAGAGTCAAAACCTAGAGTTTTAACATCCTGGGTTCTTTTGTGGCGCCTTTACCACTGGTAAGATGTCACATCCTTGCCTATAATTTTAACCCCTTCACGACCAATGACGCCACATAGGCGTCATGAAACCTGGTACAAACCTGACCAGTGACGCCTATGTGGCGTCATGACTTTAAAGCCCCCCTGCGGGTCGGGTGACCGGGGACACTGAAAGGTCACCCAACCAGCAGATACAAGGGGGCTTTGTAATTCACCACAGGGGGCGTGGCTTCGCCCACACGTGGCTACGATTGCTCTGATTGGCTGTCAAAAGTGAAACAGCCAATCAGAGGGATAGTAATATTTCATCAATGAAAATTGATGAAATATTACAATCCAGCCATGTCCGGCGCTGCTGTAGCATCGGACATGGCTGGAGACACCGATTCCACCCCCCCTACCGGCGATCGCCACCCCCGCAACTGAATGACAGCGGCGATCTGCCGCCGCTGTCATCATCTGCCCCCCCTCCCATTCCCTCTGCTCCCCGCCAGCCTCCGATTCCCCCCTCACCCCCCCGGTACCTCCTGAGTCCCCCCGTCCCTCCCGGTGTCCCTCGGGTCCGGATGATGGGCACCGCCATCTTGGAAAATGGCGGGCGCATGCGCAGTGTGCCTGCCCGAATCTGCCGGCTGCAGATTCCATTCTTTCATTTTGATCACTCTCACAGTGATCAAAATGAAAGAAAAAGTAAATAAACCCCCCGATTATCACCCCCATAGGCACAACTAATAAAATAAAGAAAATATTTTTATTTTTCCATTAGGGTTAGGGTTAGGGTTGAAAAGAGGGTTAGGGTTGAAAAGAGGGTTAGGGTTGAAAAGAGGGTTAGGGTTAGGGTTGAAAAGAGGGTTAGGGGTAGGGTTGGAAAGAGGGTTAGGGTTAGGGTTGGAAAGAGGGTTAGGGTTAGGGTTGGAAAGAGGGTTAGGGTTGGAAAGAGGGTTAGGGTTGGAAAGAGGGTTAGGGTTGGAAAGAGGGTTAGGGTTGGAATTAGGGTTAGACTTGTGGTTAGAGTTATGGTTAGGGTTGGGATTAGGGTTACAGATAGGGTTAGGGGTATGTTGGGGTTAGGGTTATTGTTAAGGTTGGGATTAGGGTTAGGGATGTGTTGGGGTTAGGGCTGTGGTTAGGGGTGTGTTGCAGTTAGGGCTGGAGTTAGAATTGAGGGGTTTCCACTGTTTAGGCACATCAGGGGGTCTCCAAATGCAACATGGTGCAACCATTGATTCCAGCCAATTTTGCGTTCAAAAAGTTAAACGGTGCTTCCTCCCTTCCGAGCCCCGAAGTGTGCCCAAACAGTGGTTTACCCCAACATATGGGGTATCAGCGTACTCAGGAAAAATTGCACAACAACTTTGGGGGTCTAATTTTTTCCTGGTACCCTTGGGAAAATAAAAAATTGGGGGCTAGAAAAATATTTTTGTGGAAAATTTTTTTATTTTATTTTCACGTCTCTGCGTTATAAACTTCTGTGAAGCAATTGGGGGTCCAAAGTGCTCACCAGGCATCTAGATAAGTTACTTGGGAGGTCTAGTTTCCAAAATGGGGTCACTTATGGGGGGTTTCTATTGTTTAGGGGCTCTGCAAACGTAACGACGACCGCAGACCATTCCATCAAAGTCTGCATTTCAAAACGCCACTACTTCCATTCCGAGCCCTTACGTGTACCCAAACAGTGGTCCCCACCCACATATGGGGTACCAGCGTACTCAGGACAAACTGGACAACAACTTTTGTGGTCCAATTTATCCTGCTACCCTTGTGAAAAAAAAAATTGCTGGCTAAAAATCATTTTTTTTTGAGGAAAAAAAATATTTTTTTATTTTCACGTCTCTGCGTTATAAACTTCTGTGAAGCACTTGGGGGTTCAAGGTGCTCACCACACATCTAGATAAGTTCCATGGGGGAGTCTAGTTTCCAAAATGGGGTCACTTCTGGGGGGGTTCCACAGTTTAGGTACATCAGGGGTTCTGCAAATGTAACATGATGCCCGCAGGCCATTCCATCAAAGTCAGTATTTCATAATGTCACTACTTCCCTTCCGAGCCCCGACGTGTACCCAAACAGTGGTCCCCACCCACATATGAGGTATCAGCGTACTCAGGACAAACAGGACAACAACTTTTGGGGTCCAATTTATCCTGCTACCCCTGTGAAAAAAAAATTGCTGGCTAAAAATTATTTTTTTTTAGGAAAAAAAAATATTTTTTATTTTCACGGCTCTGCGTTTTAAACTTCTGTGAAGCGCTTGGGGGTTCAAGGTGCTCACCACACATCTAGATAAGTTCCTTGGGGGGTCTAGTCTCCAAAATGGGGTCACTTGTGGGGGGGTTCCACAGTTTAGGTACATCAGGGGCTCTGCAAATGCAACATGATGCCCGCAGACCATTTCATCAAAGTCAGCATTTCAAAATGTCACTACTTCCCTGCTGAGCCCCGACGTGTGCCCAAACAGTGGTTCCCCCCACATGTGGGGTACCAGCGTACTCAGGACAAACTGGACAACAAATTTTGAGGTCTAATTTATCCTGGTACCCTTGTGAAAATAAAAAATTGCGCACTAAAAAATAATTTTTTGAGGGAAAAAATTTTTTTTTTAGTTTCACGGCTCTGCGTTATAAACTTTTGTGAAGCACTTGGGGGTTCAAGGTGCTCACCACACATCTAGATAAGTTCCTTAGGGGGTCTAGTTTCCAAAATGGGGTCATTTGTGGGGAGCTCCAATGTTTATGCACAGAGGGGCTCGTCAAACACGACATGGTGTCCGCTAACGATTGGAAGTAATTTGCATTTCAAAAAGTCAAATGGCGCTCCTTCCCTTCTGAGCCCTGCTGTGTGCCCAAACAGTGGTTCCCCCCCACATATGGGGTACCCATGTACTCAGGACAAACTGGACAACAAGATTTGTGGTCCAATTTCTCCTGTTAGCCTTGTGAAAATTAAAAATAGTGTGCTAAAAATCATTTTTGAGGAAAAAAAATTATTTTTTATTTTCACTGCTCTGTGTTATAAACTTTTGTGAAGCACTTGGGGGTTCAAAGTGCTCACCACACATCTAGATAAGTTCCTTAGGGGGTCAAGTTTCCAAAATGGGGTCATTTGTGGGGAGCTCCAATGTTTAGGTGCACAGGGGTTCTCCAAACGCGACATGGTGTCCGATAGCGATTGGAGCTAATTTTCCATTTAAAAAGTCAAATGGTGCTCCTTTCCTTCCGGGCCCTGCCGTGCACCCAAACAGTGGTTTATGACCACATATGAGGTATCTGTGCACTCAGGAGAAATTGCTCAACAAATTTTAGGATCCATTTTATCCTGTTGCCCATGTGAAAATGAAAAAACTGAGGCTAAAAGAAATTTTTTGTGAAAAAAAAGTATTATTTTTTTTACAGATCAATTTGTGAAGTACCTGGGGGTTCAAAGTGATCACTATGCATCTAGATAAGTTCCTTGGGGGGTCTAGTTTCCAAAATGGGGTCACTTGTGGAGGAGTTCCAATGTTTATGCACACAGGGGCTCTCCAAACACGACATGGCAACCGCTAAATATTCCAGCATATTTTCCATTCAAAAAGTCAAATGGCACTCCTTCCCTTCTGAGCCCTGCCGTGCGCCCAAACAGTGGTTTATGACCACATATGAGGTATCGTTGTACTCAGGAGAAATTGCCCAACAAATTTTAGTATCCATTTTATCCTGTTTCCCATGTGAAAATGAAAACATTGATGCTAAAAGAAAATTTTTGTTGGAAAAATTAAAATGTCCATTTTTTCTTTCCACATTGCTTTAGTTCCTGTGAAACACCTGAAGGGTTAATAATCTTCTTGAATGTAGTTTTGAGTATCTTGAGGGGTGCAGTTTTTAGAATGGTGTAACTTTTGGGTATTTTCTGCCATATAGACCCCTCAAAGTGACTTCAAATGTGAGGTGGTCCCTAAAAAAAATGGTTTTGTAAATTTTATTGTAAAAATGAGAAATCGCTGGTCAACTTTTAACCCTTATAACGTCCTAACAAAAAAATATTTTGTTTCCAAAATTGTGCAGATGTAAAGTAGACATGTGGGAAATGTTATTTAGTAACTATTTTGTGTCACATAACTCTCTGGTTTAACAGAATAAAAATTCAAAATTTGAAAATTACAAAATTTTCTAAATTTTCGCCAAATTTCTGA
This sequence comes from Dendrobates tinctorius, assembly GCF_039654945.1. Lineage (NCBI taxonomy): Eukaryota > Metazoa > Chordata > Amphibia > Anura > Dendrobatidae > Dendrobates > Dendrobates tinctorius. Next base: position 51,437,924 of record NW_027361683.1, read on the forward strand.
TTTTTTGACAAATAAACGCAAAAATTATCAACCTAAATTTACCACTAACATGAAGTCCAATATGTCAGGAAAAAACAATCTCAGGATCGCTAGGATGCGTTCAAGCGTTCCTGAGTTATTACCTCATAAAGGGACACTGGTCACAATTGCAAAAAATGGCCTGTCATTAAGGTCAAAATAGGCTTGGTCATGAAGGGGTTAATATTATTCCAGTAAGCTTTATATGCCTCACAGCCTCTTTATATAGAATAGAATAGAATAGAATAGAATAGAATCATAGAGTTGGAAGGGACCTCCTGGGCCATCTGGTCCAACCCCCTGCTCAAAGCAGGATTCGCTAAATCATCCCAGTCAGATGTCTGTCCAGCCTCTGTTTGAAGACTTCCATTGAAGGAGAACTCACCACTTCTCGTGGCAGCCTGTTCCACTCATTGATCACTCTAACTGTCAAAAAGTTTTTTCTAATATCTAATCTGTGTCTCCTCCCATTCAGTTTCATCCCATTGCTTCTAGTCTTTCCTTGTGCAAATGAGAATAAAGTTGATCCTTCTACAATGTGACAGCCCTTTAGATATTTGTAGACAGCAATTAAGTCTCCTCTCAGTCTTCTCTTTTGCAAACTAAACATTCCCAAATCCTGCAACCTTTCCTCATAAGACAGGGTTTGCAGACCGGTCACCATTCTGGTCGCTCTTTTCTGAACTTGCTCCAGTTTGTTGATGTCTTTTTTAAAATGTGGTGCCCAAAACTGGACACAATATTCCAGATGAGGTCTGACCAAAGAGGAGTAGAGGGAAATAATGACTTCACGTGATCTAGACTGTATGCTTCTGTTAATACATCCTAGAACTGCATTTGCCTTTTTTGCTGCTGCATCACACTGTTGACTCATATTCAGTCTGTGAGCTATTAGTATACCCAAGTCTTTTTCACATGTGCTGTCACTTAGCCCTATTCCTCCCATTCTATATATGCTTTTTTCATTTTTATTGCCCAGATGTAGTACTTTGCATTTCTCCCTGTTAAAAACCATTCTGTTAATTACTGCCCACTTCTCCAGTTTATTTAAATCTTTTTGAATCCTCTCTCTCTCTTCTCTAGTATTAGCTATCCCTCCTAGCTTTGTGTCATGGCATATTGAGATGTAATTAAGTATTTGGGACCCGTTAAAAGCCATTGATGGTGCCCATTTCAGGAGATGGATGGTGAAAGCCACCTCATTATATATTAATACCTACTAAAAAATGAAGTAGTGCAGGTCAGGCACAGAGAAAATGGAAGTTTTGTAAATACATATTACAACTAGTGTTTAATAGGCTGACCTCACATGTAGAGTTTCCATGATATACCTTCCAGCTACTTTATCTAAATTAGAAGCAAATTGTTTGAAGACTACTTCTACCTAAATGACAGAAAACGCACCTATCTTGGTGATGGATAGGACAGCTTGAGGGGATATGGAGGAGGCTGTTTTTTTGATAGGTGTAATGTTAACATTTTGCTATTAATTTATGTAAAGTTTCAAAGTATTCTAACTATTAGACACACCTTAATTTTAAACACACCCCCAGGTTTACTTAGTAAAAATATAGGATAAAAACTTTTGCAACTAATTAAAATTTCCCACAGGTGTAAATTTGTAGGGGACTTGATAACACTAACTTTACTGCTGTAGGGAAGAATATAGTGGATAGAGATCTAATGTTAGTATTTTGCTGCAGGATGTATATTATACATGTGTACCTTTGCCGCAGGCAGTTTATATGCATTCTCTGGAGCACATACGTAACATCACTACTGCATGCACAGTATATGCACACTAAGCTCTGCTATGCATACACACATGTCTGCAACATACATACACACATTTCAGTTACACACAGCTGTCTTACATACACACACCTTTCCTACACACACACAGCTCAGCTACATATAAGCACACAGCTCTCCTATGTTCACACACACACCTTTCCTATATAACACTCAGCTTTCACACGTACACATATGCAGTTTTGCCACATTCACATACAGCTCTTCTACTTACACAAACACAGCTACCCAAAAACAAACACGGCTTTGAAACATGCACTCACACATATGTGCTACTTACATCGGCATGGTAGCTCAGTGGTTAGTCGTTCAACGATGGGGTCCTTAGTTCAAATCCTTCAAAGGGCAACATCTGCAAGAAGTTTGTATATTCTCCCTGTATTTGAGTGAGTTTCCTCTCACATACCAAAGACATACTGATAGGAAATTTAAATTGTAAGCCCCATCGGGGACAGTGCCAATAATGTCTGTAAAGCGCTGTGGGATTAATGGCGCTATATAAATGAGTAAAATAAGTACATACACTGTTTGCTAAACACACACACATAGCTTTCCTCCATACACAAAAGTCTCATATATGCAACACATACAGCTTCTCTATGTACACTCACACAGATACAGTGGGGCAAAAAAGTATTTAGTCAGTCAGCAATAGTGCAAGTTCCACCACTTAAAAAGATGAGAGGCGTCTGTAATTTACATCATAGGTAGACCTCAACTATGGGAGACAAACTGAGAAAAAAAAATCCAGAAAATCACATTGTCTGCTTTTTTTTATTTTATTTGCATATTATGGTGGAAAATAAGTATTTGGTCAGAAACAAGCAATCAAGATTTCTGGCTCTCACAGACCTGTAACTTCTTCTTTAAGAGTCTCCTCTTTCCTCCACTCATTACCTGTAGTAATGGCACCTGTTTAAACTTGTTATCAGTATAAAAAGACACCTGTGCACACCCTCAAACAGTCTGACTCCAAACTCCACTATGGTGAAGACCAAAGAGCTGTCAAAGGACACCAGAAACAAAATTGTAGCCCTGCACCAGGCTGGGAAGACTGAATCTGCAATAGCCAACCAGCTTGGAGTGAAGAAATCAACTGTGGGAGCAATAATTAGAAAATGGAAGACATACAAGACCACTGATAATCTCCCTCGATCTGGTGCTCCACGCAAAATCCCACCCCGTGGGGTCAGAATGATCACAAGAACGGTGAGCAAAAATCCCAGAACCACGCGGGGGGACCTAGTGAATGAACTGCAGAGAGCTGGGACCAATGTAACAAGGCCTACCATAAGTAACACACTACGCCACCATGGACTCAGATCCTGCAGTGCCAGATGTGTCCCACTGCTTAAGACTGTACATGTCCAGGCCCGTCTGAAGTTTGCTAGAGAGCATTTGGATGAACCAGAGGAGTTTTGGGAGAATGTCCTATGGTCTGATGAAACCAAACTGGAACTGTTTGGTAGAAACACAACTTGTCGTGTTTGGAGGAAAAAGAATACTGAGTTGCATCCATCAAACACCATACCTACTGTAAAGCATGGTGGTGGAAACATCATGCTTTGGGGCTGTTTCTCTGCAAAGGGGCCAGGACGACTGATCCAGGTACATGAAAGAATGAATGGGGCCATGTATCGTGAGATTTTGAGTGCAAACCTCCTTCCATCAGCAAGGGCATTGAAGATGAAACGTGGCTGGGTCTTTCAACATGACAATGATCCAAAGCACACCGCCAGGGCAACGAAGGAGTGGCTTCGTAAGAAGCATTTCAAGGTCCTGGAGTGGCCTAGCCAGTCTCCAGATCTCAACCCTATAGAAAACCTTTGGAGGGAGTTGAAAGTCCGTGTTGCCAAGCGAAAAGCCAAAAACATCACTGCTCTAGAGGAGATCTGCATGGAGGAATGGGCCAACATACCAACAACAGTGTGTGGCAACCTTGTGAAGACTTACAGAAAACGTTTGACCTCTGTCATTGCCAACAAAGGATATATCACAAAGTATTGAGATGAAATTTTGTTTCTGACCAAATACTTATTTTCCACCATAATATGCAAATAAAATGAAAAAAAAACAGACAATGTGATTTTCTGGATTTTTTTTTCTCAGTTTGTCTCCCATAGTTGAGGTCTACCTATGATGTAAATTACAGACGCCTCTCATCTTTTTAAGTGGTGGAACTTGCACTATTGCTGACTGACTAAATACTTTTTTGCCCCACTGTATCTATAATAATAAATGCCCTAACCAGCTTCCGGTTGTAACAACTTCCGTCCAGTTGTAACCGGTGACGTCACCACACACACACGCACATGTTAACCCTCAACACACCACACCGCCTCAACACACACTCCTCTCACCTTTCACCTCCACTCATGTCCACTCACTCTTTCACTCCACATACGTTCCTTTCTCTCACTCCGTTTCTCATACTCACACCGTCATCGTCGCTGCCCCGACATCTTCCTCCGCCACGATCCAGGATCCAGACGTTCTCCAGGCCGCCGACATGTTCTTGCGGGACGCCATCTTGGATGTCGTGAAATCCCGCGAGATTCAAGATGGCGTCGCCGCAACAATATGTCGCTGGCGTGGACGACATCGGGATCCAAAAAGATGGCGTCGGCGAAATCTCGCGAGATTACGCCGACGCCATTTTGGATCCCGATGTCGCCCATGCCAGCGACATGTTGTTGCGGCGACGCCATCTTGAATATTGCGGGACTTCACGACATCCAAGATGGCGTCCCGCAAGAATATGTCGCTGGCGTGGGTGACATCGGGATCCAAAATGGTGTCGTCGTAATCTCGCGAGATTTCGCCGACGCCATCTTTTTGGATCCCGATGTCGTCCACGCCAGCGACATGTTGTTGTGGCGACGCTATCTTGAATATCGCGGGATTTCACGAAATCCAAGATGGCGTCCCGCAAGAACATGTCGGCGGCCTGGAGAACGTCTGGATCCTGGATCGAGGCGGCGGAGGAAGATGTCAGGGCAGCTACGATGACGGTGTGAGTATGAGAAACGGAGTGAGAGAAAGGAACGTATGTGGAGTGAAAGAGTGAGTGGACATGAGTGGAGGTGAAAGGTGAGAGGAGTGTGTGTTGAGGCGGTGTGGTGTGTTGAGGGTTAACATGGCAAGAGGTGTTAACGACGTTGGCGAAATCTCGCGAGATTTCGCCGACGCCATCTTGCATTCGTGAAATTGCGTCATTTACCTCACGCCGACTTGCTGTGCGGACGCTTGGCATTGCCTGTACCACCATAACTACTGCTGCCTTGGTCCTATGCCTGTTTACTGCCGGTGTCTAATTACTGGACCAATTTGCCTGTACCGCCATAACTACTGCTGCCTTGCTCCTCTGCCGGTGTCTAATTACAGGACCAATTTGCCTATACCGCCATAACTACTGCCTTTGTCCTCTGCCGGTGTCTAATTACAGGGCCAATTTGCCTATACTGCCATAACTACTGCTGCCTTTGTCCTCTGCCAGTGTCTAATTACAGGGCCAATTTGCCTCTATCGCCATAACTACTGCTGCTTTGGTCATCTGCCTGTTTACTGCCGGTGTCTAATTACAAGGCCAATTTGCCTCTACCGCCATAACTACTGCTGCCTTGCTCCTCTGCCGGTGTCTAATTACAGGGCTAATTTGCCTCTACCGCCATAACTACTGCTGCCTTGCTCCTCTGCCGGTGTCTAATTACAGGGCTAATTTGCCTCTACCGCCATAACTACTGCTGCCTTGCTCCTCTGCCGGTGTCTAATTACAGGGCTAATTTGCCTCTACCGCCATAACTACTGCTACCTTGCTCCTCTGCCGGTGTCTAATTACAGGGCCAATTTGCCTCTACCGCCATAACTACTGCTGCCTTGCTCCTTTGCCGGTGTCTAATTACAGGGCCAATTTGCCTCTACCGCCATAACTACTGCTGCATTGCTCCTCTGCTGGTGTCTAATTACAGGGCCAATTTGCCAATACCACCATAACTACTGCTGCCTTGCTCCTCTGCCGGTGTCTAATTACAGGGCCAATTTGCCTCTACCGCCATAAGTACTGCTGCCTTGCTCCTCTGACTGTTCACTGCCTGTGTCTAATTACAGGGCCAATTTGCCTCTACCGCCATAACTACTGCTGCCTTGCTCCTCTGCCGGTGTCTAATTACAGGGCCAATTTTCCTCTACCGCCATAACTACTGCTGCCTTGCTCCTCTGCCAGTGTCTAATTACAGGGCCAATTTGCCTCTACCGCCATAACTACTGCTGCCTTGCTCCTCTGCCAGTGTCTAATTACAGGGCCAATTTGCCTCTACCGCCATAACTACTGCTGCCTTGCTCCTCTGCCGGTGTCTAACTACAGGGCCAATTTGCCACTACCACTTCATAACTACTGCTGGGCAATTACAGGGTCAATTAGTATCTGTTTACTCTACAATACTCCAGGACGCCTTCTTCACTGCCAGATAACTGCCAAATAGACTCCTTTACCTGTGCCAACATGAGTCATAACAAAAAGTATGCCAATGCCAGTGAAAGGAAAGCAGCTTTAGCACTACGACAAAAACAACGCCGTGCTAATGAGACTCCTGAGGAAAAACACCATCGCCTTGAGAAGATTAAGGCTTATAAACGCCATCGCCTCACACACGAATCCCCTAACTCTAAATCCATAAGATTGGCTGAAGAAGCCTCTGCACGCCGTCACCGCCGACAACAGACGGCCTCTTCCTCATCATTATTATTAGACTCACAACAGGATGCTTCCACATCAGCATGTGGAACAATTTACTGCTACACTTCATCCCATATGCCGTTCACTGACATAACTAATCAGCAATCTGTTTCTGCCCTATCAATACCACCATTCAATACCGATGCACAGTATGCCAATGCCAGTGAAAGGAAAGCAGCTTTAGCACTACGACAAAAACAACGCCGTGCTAATGAGACTCCTGAGGAAAAACAGCATCGACTTGACAAGATTAAGGCTTATAAACGCCGTCGTCTCACACACGAATCCCCTAACTCTAAATCTATTACATTGGCTGAAGAAGCCTCTACACGCCATCACCGCCAACAACAGACGGCTTCTTCCTCATCATTATTAGTAGACTCACAACAGGATGCTTCCACATCAGCATGTGGAACAAGTTACTACCACACTTCATCCTATATGCCGTTCACTGACATAACTAATCAGCAATCTGTTTCTTCCCTATCAATACCACCATTAGTCAATACCGACGCACAGTTTCTTCACATACAAGCTGCAGTTAGCCCGCAGAAAGTGCAACCAAGACAAATATACGTTGGTCTCAAAACTAGGCGCACACCATCGGTTGGACATGCACTTCTACTATAACCTCACATTTTCACTAATGATGAAAATAGTATTACCGAACACAGCTGTGGTGACATGACCCATGTATGTGAGCATTGCGAAGCTTTGCATTTTGTAGCAGAGATACCTTCTGATAACAACTTTACGCTCTGCTGTCAGAAGGGTAAAGTCCATGTACCCATACTACAATATCCTGATGTCTTTACACGTTTGCTGAAAGGGCAAAGTGAATTTAGCAAAAATTTCATGGATAATATTCGAAGTATTAACAGTTCCTTTGCTTTTGCCTCCATGGGTGCAAATATTTCACCACCTCCTGGATATGGCCCATACTGTTTCCGCATACATGGCCAGATCTATCATAGAACTGAAACACTACATCCCTCAGATGACCAGCAACGCGCATTTGCCCAACTTTACATTCTCGATACCACTACCGCAAACGAACAACGCTTACGATGTAAAGAAAATCAAAAATGTCATCCTACATTGATGAACATTATTGCCCTTCAAATCCAAACTATTAATCCTTTTGTGGAAGCTTATCAAATGTTACGTGATGTGGAAGAACAAGAAAAAATTAAATCTCTACAAAACGGAACTGTCATGCCAAACATCACTATGGCTATTAAACAAGATCGTACTCAAGACCCTAGACGCTACAATAATCCCACTGTCAGTGAAGTAGCAGTCGTGTTTCAAAATGACAATGGTGAGCCACTAATGTCCACTCGCAGGATTTCAGAATACTCAAGATGGCATGGCCGCAAGAACATGTCGCCGGCATGGACAATGTCGGGATCCAGGATGGCGCCGGCGGAAGAAGATGTCGGGGATCGTGGAGCAGCGACGATGACGGTGTGAGTATGAGAGACGGAGTGAGAGAAAGGGTCGTATGTGGAGTGAAAGAGTGAATGGACGTGAGTGGAGATGGTGAAAGGTGAGAGGAGTGTGTGTTGAGGCGGTGTGGTGTGTTGAGGAGGTGTGTGTGTATTGAGGGTTCACATGGCAAGAGGTGTGTCACTATCCTCTCGATGCGATAGCATCGGGCCTTAATCTACTATAATAAATGCGCTAAGCAGCTTTCAGGTTGTAACAACTTCCGTCCAGTTGTAACTGGTGACGTCACAGCACACCTCTTGCCATGTTAACCCTCAACACACCACTCCTCAACATACACTCCTCTCACCTTTCACTATCTCCACTAATGTCCACTCGCAGGATTTCAGAATACTCAAGATGGCATGGCCGCAAGAACATGTCGCCGGCGTGGACAACGTTGGGATCCAGGATGGCGCCGGCGGAAGAAGATGTCGGGGATCATGGAGCAGCGACGATGACAGTGTGAGTATGAGAGACGGAGTGAGAGAAAGGGTCGTATGTGGAGTGAAAGAGTGAGTGGATGTGAGTGGAGATGGTGAAAGGTGAGAGGAGTGTGTGTTGAGGAGGTGTGTGTGTATTGAGGGTTAACATGGCAAGAGGTGTGTCACTATCCTCTCGATGCGATAGCATCGGGCCTTAATCTAGTATATATATATATTTATACACACAAACACATAGACATCAGCACAACTCCTGTATACATTACCACATTTTGAAATTCCTTTCAAGAATGTGACTGATCACATGCTGTGAAAGGGCCTTCAGCTACACAGGACGTGCAGTGTCCCTGCAGGTCCCAGTTTCATTCTCTCCAGTACAGCACCGATCAGATAGATCAGTGTGGGGCAAGAACAGAGAAAACAGTTCTCTCAGTGATCAGGAAGGATGTTGTCAGCATTCTGCTCATTCAGAATAAGCTGCCTCTGGACTGTAACACACATACACTTTTTAGTAAGATTTTTCTTTGCTAAATATGCGTCTTATTATCTAGTTGTGATACAGGAGTTAAAAAGTACAATTATTTACAAAGAATCAAAACCTAGAGTTTTAGCATCCTTGGTTCTTTTGTGGTGCCTTTACCACTGATAAGATGTCACATCCTTGCCTATAATTTTAATATTATTCCAGTAAGCTTTATATGCCTGACAGCCTTCTAATTTAGATAAAGTACCTGGAAGGTATATCATGGAAACGCTACATGTGAGGTCAGCCTATTAAACACTAGATGTAATATGTATTTACAAAACTTCCATTTTCTCTATGCCTGACCTAAACTACTTCATTTTTCAGTAGGTATTAGTATATAATGAGGTGGCCTTCACCATCCATCTCCTGAAATGGGCATATGGGAAATATGGCATATTGAGATGTAATTAATTACTTGGGACCCATTAAATGCCATTGATGGTGCCCATTTCAGGAGATGGATGGTGAAGGCCACCTCATTATATACTAATACCTACTGAAAAATGAAGTAGTTTAGGTCAGGCATAGAGATAATGGAAGTTTTGTAAATACATGATAGGAGTCAGATTTCTGCCCTGGCTATGCAGAGATCTGGACCCTTACATCCTGCAGTCTCCTGCTGTCCGTCCACGGCAGGAGAGATTGCAGAAGAGATTGCTTTTCAGCAACTCTCTCCGGAGGCTAAGTCCTTCACTCAATACTCTGAGCATGCTCCTGGGACAACCTCCCATTGGAGCTCAGGAGTCAGGTGCTCAGGTCCTGCTCCTGATTCCATTGGTCCAGCTCAGGGTTACGGAGACTTCCGGAAGGTCCCGTACGCTATAAAAAGTGCAGCCATGCGCTAGTATTTTCATACTGCTGCTGTGTGTATGGTAATGTATGCTTGGACTGGTGGATGACTTATTATGAAACCCCTTTCCTCTGATATTACGATTGTGTGAGTGATTGGGCAGCCGCCAGAAGCAGCGCTAGCGCCAGCGAGCTCCAGCCATACCTTGTGCAGCAGCTAAGCGTCCTGCATTGCGCAAGCATCCTTGCAGCGCCTTGCTTGCGGCTCTGTTCACGCCGCGCTGCAGTTGCAGCTTATTTCTGCGTCCGCGGTTGCGACGCCAGCACCCTTGTTACCACGGTAGGTGTCGGACGTAGTGACGTTTTAACTACTCAGGTTTTTGCCTACCGCATGTGTGCCGCTGAGTCCCTGTGTTACTAACAGGTTCAGCGTTCCTTTTCTATTTTTCCTGTAGCAGCTCTGTGCACTTAACAGAGACTGCTTGATTGCACCTGGGTGATATAGAACCCTGTGCACATTACCGCCACAGTGCTCTGTGTTTTCTAGCTGCGGTTTTTCCATCTGCCGCACGGTGGACCCCGGGCGGAGAACATGTTTATTTATATTTTTTTAAGTGTGTTCCGCCGCCGTAACAATACATATTACGACTATTGTTTAATAGGCTGACCTCACATGTAGAATTTCCATGACATACCTTCCAGCTACTTTATCTAAATTAGAAGCAAATTGTTTGAAGATTACTTCTACCTAAATGACAGAAAGCGCACCTATCTTGGTGATGGATAGGACAGCTTGAGGGGATATGGATGAGGCTGCTTTTTTGTTAGGTGTAATGTTAACATTTTGCTATTTATGTAAAGTTTCAAAGTTTTCTAACTATTAGACACACCTTAATTTTAAACACACCCCCAGGTTTACTTAGTAAAAATATAGGATAAAAACTTTTGCAACAAATTAAAATTTCCCACAGGTGTAAATTTGTAGGGGATTTGTTAACACTAACTTTACTGCTGAAGGGAAGAATATAGTGGATAGAGATATCTAATATTAGTATTTCTCTGCAACATGTATATTATACATGTGTACCTTTGCAGCCGTCAGTTTATATGCATTTTCTGGAGCACATATGTAATCACATCACTACTGCATGCACAGTATATGCACACTAAGCTCTGCTATGCATACACACACGTCTGCAACATCCATATACACATTTCAATTACACACAGCTGTCTTGCATACACCTCTCCAACACACACACACAGCTCAGCTACATAGAAACACACAGCTCTCCTATGTTCACACACACACCTTTCCTATATAACACTCAGCTCTCACACGTACACATATACAGTTTTCGCACATTCACATACAGCTCTTCTACTTACACAAACACAGCTACCCAATAACAAACACGGCTTTGAAACATGCACACACACATATGTGCTACTTACATCAGCACGATAGCTCAGTGGTTAGTCCTTCAGCGATTGGGTCCTTAGTTCAAATCCCACCAAGGACAACATCTGCAAGGAGTATGTATATTCTCCCCGTATTTGCGTGGGTTTCCTCCCACATACCAAAGACATACTGATAGGAAATTTAAATTGTAAGCCCCATTGGGGACAGTGCCAATAATGTCTGTAAAGCGCTGTGGAATTATTGGCGCAATATAAATGAGTAAGGACTTTGTATGTTCTCCCCGTGTTTGCGTGGGTTTCCTCCCACATTCCAAAGACATATTGATAGGGAATTTAGATTGTGAGCCCCATCGGAGACAGTGCCAATAATGTCTGTAAAGCGCTGTGGAATTAAAGTATATAATGAGGTGGCCTTCACCATCCATCTCCTGAAATGGGCATATGGGAAATATGGCATATTGAGATGTAATTAAGTACTTGGGACCCGTTAAATGCCATTGATGGTGCCCATTTCAGGAGATGGATGGTGAAGGCCACCTCATTATATACTAATACCTACTGAAAAATGAAGTAGTTTAGGTCAGGCATAGAGAAAATGGAAGTTTTGTAAATACATGTTAGGAGTCAGATTTCTGCCCTGGCTATGCAGAGATCTGGACCCTTACATCCTGCAGTCTCCTGCTATCCGTCCACGGCAGGAGAGATTGCAGAAGAGATTGCTTTTCAGCAACTCTCTCCGGAGGCTATGTCCTTCACTCCATACTCTGAGCATGCTCCTGGGATGACCTCCCATTGGAGCTCAGGAGTCAGGTGCTCAGGTCCTGCTCCTGATTCCATTGGTACAGCTCAGGGTTATGGAGACTTCCAGAAGGTCCTGTACGCTATAAAAAGTGCGCATGGCTGTTCAGCCATGCGCTAGTATTTTCGTACTGCTGCTGTGTGTATGGTAGTGTATGCTTGGACTGGTGGATGACTTATTATGAAACCCCTTCCCTCTGATATTACGATTGTGTGAGTGATTGGGCAGCCGCCAGTAGCAGCGCTAGCGCCAGCGCGCTCCAGCCATACCTTGTGCAGCAGCTAAGCGTCCTGCATTGCGCCAGCGTCCTTGCAGCGCCTTGCTTGCAGCTCTGATCATGCCGCGCTGCAGTTGCAGCTTATTTCTGCGTCCGCGGTTGCGACGCCAGCACACTTGTTACCACGGTAGGTGTCGGACGTAGTGACGTTTTAACTACTCTGGTTTTTGCCTACTGCATGTGTGCCACTGAGTCCCTGTGTTACTAACAGGCTCAGCGTTCCTTTTCTATTTTTCCTGTAGCAGCTCTGTGCACTTAACAGAGACTGCTTGATTGCACCTGGGTGATATAGAACCCCGTGCACATTACCGCCACAGTGCTCTGTGTCTTTTAGCTGCGGTTTTTCCATCTGCCGCACGGTGGACCCCGGGCGGCGAACTCGTTTATTTATATTTTTTTAAGCGTGTTCCGCCGCCGTAACAATACATATTACAACTAGTGTTTAATAGGCTGACCTCACATGTAGAGTTTCCATGACATACCTTCCAGCTACTTTATCTAAATTAGAAGCAAATTGTTTGAAGATTACTTCTACCTAAATGGCAGAAAGCGCACCTATCTTGGTGATGGATAGGACAGCTTGAGGGGATATGGAGGAGACTGTTTTTTGATAGGTATAATGTAAACATTTTGCTATTAATTTATGTAAAGTTTCAAAGTTTTCTAACTATTAGACACACCTTAATTTTAAACACATCCCCAGGTTTACTTAGTAAAAATATAGGATAAAAACTTTTGCAACTAATTAAAATTTCCCACAGGTGTAAATTTGTAGGGGATTTGATAACACTAACTTTACTGCTGAAGGGAAGAATATAGTGGATAGAGATCTAATATTAGTATTTCTCTGCAACATGTATATTATACATGTGTACCTTTGCAGCAGTCAGTTTATATGCATTTTCTGGAGCACATATGTAATCACATCACTACTGCATGCACAGTATATGCACACTAAGCTCTGCTATGCATACACACACGTCTGCAACATCCATATACACATTTCAATTACACACAGCTGTCTTGCATACACACACCTCTCCAACACACACACACACAGACAGCTCAGCTACATAGAAACACACAGCTCTCCTATGTTCACACACACACACCTTTCCTATATAACACTCAGCTCTCACATGTACACATATACAGTTTTTGCACATTCACATACAGTTCTTCTACTTACACAAACACAGCTACCCAAAAGCAAACACGGCTTTGAAACATGCACACACACATATGAGCTACTTACATTGGCACGATAGCTCAGTTGTTAGGCTGGTTTCACATTTGCGTTTTTTAGCGCTGGAAAAAAACGCTAACCTGCGCATGCGTTTTTTCCCCTATCTTTAACATGGGTGCGCATACTTGCGCGCTTGTAAGCGCATGTATGCGATTTTCATGCGCTGCGTTTTTTTGGGGTGTGCGATTGGATTTTCCAGACGCATCATGTTGCATTTTTTGGCCCTGCAAAAAAGCGCATGCGCACATATGCGCACGTTTTGCGCTAAAAAGGGCCATTATAGCCTATGGATGCGCATATGTGCGCACTGGCATGCTCATGTAAGCGTTTTTTTGCATATGCGTTTTTTTTTTTTAACCATGGAATTTAGGGGTTTGAGTTAGAGTTAGGGTTAGTTAAGGGGGTTTAGGGTTAGGGTTAGGGTCAGGGTCAGGGTTAGGGTTGGGTTTTGGGTCAGGGTTAGGGTTTAGTATGGTTTGGTTAAGGGTTAGGGTCAGGGTTAGGGTCAGGATTAGGGTTAAGTATGGTTTTGTTAAGGGTTAGGGTCAGGGTTAGGGTTAGGGTTAGGGTTAGGGTCAGGGTTAGGGTTAGGGTTAGGGTCAGGGTTAGGGTTAGGGTCAGGGTTAGGGTTAAGTATGGTTTTGTTAAGGATTAGGGTCAGGGTTAGGGTCAGGATTAGGGTTAAGTATGGTTTTGTTAAGGGTTAGGGTCAGGGTTAGGGTTAGGGTTAGGGTTAGGGTTAGGGTCAGGGTTAGGGTTAGGGTTAGGGTTAGGGTTAAGTATGGTTTTGTTAAGGATTAGGGTCAGGGTTAGGGTCAGGATTAGGGTTAAGTATGGTTTTGTTAAGGGTTAGGGTCAGGGTTAGGGTTAGGGTTAGGGTTAGGGTCAGGGTTAGGGTTAGGGTTAGGGTTAGGGTTAGGGTTAGGGTCAGGGTCAGGGTTAGGGTTAAGTATGGTTTTGTTAAGGGTTAGGGTCAGGGTTAGGGTTAGGGTTAGGGTCAGGGTTAGGGTTAGGGTTAGGGTTAGGGTCAGGGTTAGGGTCAGGGTTAGGGTTAGGGTCAGGGTTAGGGTTAGGGTTAGGGTTAGTTAGGGTTTAGGGTTTGGGTTAGGGTTAAGTATGATTTGGTTAAGGGTTAGGGTCAGGGTTAGGGTTAGGGTTAGGGTCAGGGTTAGGGTTAGGGTTAGGGTCAGGGTTAGGGTTAGTAAAGTCATGGTTTGGGTAGTGTGAGGGGCCACCTAAAAATGTTGGAAAAAAACGCAAACGCGGTAAAAACGCGCTAAAAACGCATACAAACGCATAAAAACGCTGCGTTTTTTTCATGCATGCTCATAAAAATGCTTGAAAAAAACGCAGCAGTTGTATGCTTATGTATGCGTTTTTTCAATGCGTTTTTTTGCGGGAAAAACGCGCTGCAAAAAAAAGCAAGTGTGAAACTAGCCTTAGTCCTTCAGCGATGGGGTCCTTAGTTCAAATCCCACCAAGGACAACATCTGCAAGGAGTTTGTATATTCTCCCCGTATTTGCGTGGGTTTCCTCCCACATACCAAAGACATACTGATAGGAAATTTAAATTGTAAGCCCCATCGGGGACAGTGCCAATAATGTCTGTATAGCGCTGTGGAATTAATGGCGCTGTATAAATGAGTAAGGAGTTTGTATGTTCTCCCCGTGTTTGCATGGGTTTCCTCCCACATTCCAAAGACATACTGATAGGGAATTTAGATTGTGAGCCCCATCGGGGACAGTGCCAATAATGTCTGTAAAGCGCTGTGCAATTAATGGCGCTATATAAATGAGTAAAATAAATACATACACTGCTAAACACTCGCACATAGCTTTCCTCCATACACAAAAAACTCATATATGCAACACATACAGCTCCTCTATGTACACTCACACAAACAGATATATATATATGTAGATGTACACACACACACATACATCAACACAACCCCTGTATACATTACCACATTTTGAAATTCCTTTCAAGAATGGGACTGATCACATGCTCTGAAAGGGCCTTCAGCTACACAGGACGTGCAGTATCCCTGCAGGTCCCAGTTTCATTCTCTCCAGTACAACACCGATCAGATAGATCGGTGTGGGGCAAGAACAGAGAAAACAGGAAGGATCTTGTCAGCATTCTGCTCATTCAGAATAAGCTGCCTCTGGACTGTAACACACATACACTTTTTAGTAAGATTTTTCTTTGCTAAATATGTGTCTTATTGTCTAGTTGTGATACAGGAGTTAAAAAGTACAATTATTTACAAAGAATCAAAACCTAGAGTTTTAGCATCCTGGGTTCTTTTGTGGTGCCTTTACCACTGATAAGATGTCACATCCTTGCCTATAATTTTAATATTATTCCAGTAAACTTTATATGCCTGACAGCCTCTTTATATGGCATATTGAGATGTAATTAAGTACTTTGGACCCGTTAAATGCCATTGATGGTGCCCATTTCAGGAGATGGATGGTGGAGGCCACCTCATTATATACTAATACCTACTGAAAAATGAAGTAGTTTAGGTCAGGCATAGAGAAAATCGAAGTTTTGTAAATACATATTACAACTAGTGTTTAATAGGCTGACCTCACATGTAGAGTTTCCATGTTATACCTTCCAGCTACTTTATCTAAATTAGAAGCAAATTGTTTGAAGATGACTTCTACCTAAATGGCAGAAAGCACACCTATCTTGGTGATGGAGAGGACAGCTTGAGGGGATATGGAGGAGGCTGATTTTTGATAGGTGTAATGTAAACATTTTGCTATTAATTTATGTAAAGTTTCAAAGTTTTCTAACTATTAGACACACCTTAATTTTAAACACACCCCCAGGTTTACTTAGTAAAAATATAGGATAAAAACTTTTGCAACTAATTAAAATTTCCCACAGGTGTAAATTTGTAGGGGATTTGATAACACTAACTTTACTGCTGTAGGGAAGAATATAGTGGATAGAGATCTAATGTTAGTATTTCTCTGCAGCATGTATATTATACATATGTACCTTTGCAGCAGGCAGTTTATATGCATTCTCTGGAGTAAATACGTTACATCACTACTGCATGCACAGTATATGCACACTAAGCTCTGCTATGCATACACACATGTCTGCAACATACATACACACATTTCAGTTACACACAACTGTCTTACATACACACACCTCCAACACACACACAGCTCAGCTACATATAAACACACAGCTCTCCTATGTTCACACGCACACACTTTTCCTATATAACACTCAGCTCTCACACGTACACATACGTATACAGTTTTGCCACATTCACATACAGCTCTTCTACTTACACAAACACAGCTACCCAAAAACAAACACGGCTTTGAAACATGCACACACACATATGTGCTACTTACATCGGCACGGTAGCTCAGTGGTTAGTCCTTCAGCTATGGGGTCCTTACTTCAAATTCTACAAAGGGCAACATCTGCAAGAAATTTGTATATTCTCCCCGTATTTGAGTGAGTTTCTTCCCACATACCAAAGACATACTGATAGGAAATTTAAATTGTAAGCCCCATCGGGGACAGTGCCAATAATGTCTGTAAAGCGCTGTGGAATTAATTGCGCTATATAAATGAGTAAGGTGTTTGTATGTTCTCCCCGTATTTGCGTGGGTTTCCTCCCACATTCCAAATACATACTGATAGGGAATTTAGATTGTGAGCCCCATCGGCGACAGAGACAATAATGTCTGTAAAGCGCTGTGGGATTAATGGCGCTATATAAATGAGTAAAATAAATACATACACTGTTTGCTAAACACATGCACATAGCTTTCCTCCATACACAAAAATCTCATATATGCAACACATACAGCTCCTCTATGTACACTCACACAGATATATATATATATATATATATATATATATATATATTACGTGCTACGGAACCACTCAGCACCCAGAATATGTTGTGCAGTTATAAGTATGCATAATAGGTTCCATGTGAGATGCATGGGCAGAGGGGACACGACATTCTCCTTTTGTCCACCCTCCCCCCACCTTTATAATTCCCACAGTAAACATCGGCAGGCTCCGACAAACTGCGGCATTTGTAATGCATGTCTGGCCTGCCGCTTTTCTATTGGCCTGCCCTCTGTATCTGTGTGATATATTCTGTGTCCTGTGAGTAAAGTGTTGTCAGACTGGAAATACGTGGAGAAGCAGTGATCTTTTATATGCGCCCATGTAACCGAGGAATTCCAGCCAGCGTCATTCTTTCAGACTCCAGCCAACGCAGAGCGGACCTCTGAAAACACGGGGTGGTACTGAAAGAGGTACCCCAGCTTGGTAGACCCCGTTACACTGGTGGCAGACAGCGGGATATGATACCCCTTCTACAGGAGGAAAGGAATGAATGGAAAATAACTACCAGAAGTTAAAGAGGACTACATTAAAAGATCTGGTGGAAGCCCGAGGGTTGATCGCCAGCAACAAAACAAAAGCGGGTTTGATAGCAGCCATCATGGAACACGACAGTGCAGCACCCCCCAATGTGAATGTGGAGGAGACCGAATTCCAGAGGGAGGTAAAGAACAGACTGGCATTCTATGGCCTAAACTCTGCAGTTGAGATCATACGAAAGGTGATGGCTGATGTGCGTACTGATCTGAAGGAAAAGATGGCCGAGTGGACCAGGATAGAGCTAGCCAAGATGGAGATGGCAGAGCGGAGAGAGGAGAGTCAGTGAGCAGGGGGAGCTCTGGCCTTCGACCAGGTTCCTTCAACAGTAAGCCACAAAAAGATCCAGTATAATGCCTTCCGACAGTTGGGGGAGGCAGAGGAAGACATTGATGGCTTTCTGCAGGACTTTGAGCAGCAGTATGCCCTTCATCAAGTGAAGCCGGAGGAACAGGTTGATTCTGGCCAGCAAGCTGACAGGCCGGGCAGCGGACGCCTATCGCATGGTACCTGATGAGGACTGTATGGACTATGAGCGGAACAAAGAAGTGATCTTGGCCTGATATGCGCTGACACCAGAGGCCTACCGCCAAAGGTTCCACGGACTTATAAAACGCGTAACCGATACCCACGCTGAATGGGCCTGTAAATTACGGCGGTCACTGCTACAGTGGGTACAAGGGAGCCAAGCAACCACTAAGGAGGACGTCCTCCAGCTCTTCCTGTTAGAACGATTCTTTAATGGACTAAACCCCGAGACACAGGAATGGCTTCGGGACAGGCGGCCAACGACTCTTGAGGAAGCCGCTCGTCTAGCCGATGAACATCATGATGCCAGGAGGCCGCAGTTGTCCGGATCAAAGGTGGTCACTAGGGGCCCGCCCATGGACCTGGAGGGCCCCAAACCACAGAAGACCGAAGATTGTAGGGGGACCAGCTAGAAACCTGGCCTACCACAGTCGCCCTGGGGTGTGATGCCACACCTGTCGTCAGCTGGGCCACCTGCAAAGACAATGTCCCAACCGGACTCAGCATACCCAGTGGCCAAAGGCGGGAACAGCTACCTTCAGCCGGGCTGCTGTACACTGCTACCGAGGCGAAGCTGACCCGGCATTGGGGGCTACGACTAACCAAGGGGTGGAAGAGATGGTGGAAGTGCTGCATGAAGTAGACCCCGTGCAGGCAGCCCGGGAAGATAATCGACAACAGCATCGACAGGTCGTGTGGGTTAATGGGAAACGTATGCAGGGACTAAGAGATTCTGGGGCAACTTTGACCCTTGTGAAGCCTCATCTCGTCCGGGACCAAGAGAAGATGGACCGGAGAGTGTCAGTCCGTGTAGCAGGGGAAGATATACATCGACTGCCCACTGCCAGGATTCACCTGAACTGGGGAGTCGGGGATGGCCTTGATGAGGTCCGCTTGATGGAGGATTTGCCTGCAGACGTCTTGCTGGGAAATGACTTGGGGCCCATGTTGTCTGCATTCTCGGTGGCCCCTCTGGCTGAGACCTATCCTGTGACCACCCGCAGACAAGCTCGAGCTGCGGAGGCGGAATCACACTCAGAGGAGGCTCAGGTAAGACATCCCAGCCCTGCACGTATTCCCATAGCCAGACACATTTCTTGGGCCACCCCAGATGAATTTAAGAGGGAGTTACTTGAGGATCCTTCATTAGAGGGATATCGTGGGAAGGCACAGGAGGGGAGAGGAGTACTAGAAGGGGAACAGTTTGTATGGAAGCAGGGACTCCTCTACCGGATCACAGAGCAGCACCACACAGGGATGAGCCCCACTATAATACAACAGCTGGTAGTTCCCAAGAAGTATAGGCAGGAGTTTCTGCGAATCTCTCATGATATACCCTTGGCCGGGCACTTCGGGGTCAGTCGCACCAGGCATTGTCTGACACAAAACTTCTTTTGACCGGGGGTAACCTATGATGTTCGTCAGTACTGCCAGACCTGTGACAGTTGTCAGCGCATTGGTAAGAGGGGGGATCGATGCAAGGCCAAATTACGCCCCCTCCCCATTGTGGAGGAACCATTTAGCGGAGTAGCGGTCGATCTGATAGGGCCGTTAGCCAAACCCAGTCCGTCCGGGAAAAGGTATATATTGACAGTGGTAGATTATGCCACACGGTATCCAGAGGCGGTTGCGTTACCTAACATACTGGCAGAGACGGTGGCGGCCGCCCTGCTCCAGGTTTTCTCACGGGTTGGATTTCCCCGGGAGATTATCTCGGACCAGGGTACCCAGTTTATAGCAGAGGTGACCAACCAACTGTGGAAGCTGTGTGGCGTAAAGTCCATTAGAAGCGCCCCGTACCACCCGCAAACCAATGGGTTGAGTGAACGCTTTAACGGGATATTAAAACAGCTCATTGGGACTTTTACCAGGACCTACAGGGACTGGGAGAAATTCTTGCCACACCTCCTGTTTGCCTATCGGGAGGTGCCCCAAGAATCCACGGGGTTCTCCCCGTTCGAGCTGGTATATGGGAGACGGGTAAGGGGACCCCTAGACTTAGTGCTGGAACACTGGGAGGGGGAGGGCCTCATAGAAAGGGTACCTATTGTACCCTATGTGCTGGAATTCCGGGACCGCATACAGGAGCTGACTCAGGCTGTACATGAGAACATGCAGGCGACCCAGCGGCGCCAGCGCGTATGGTACGATCGGAGGGCCAGAGAGCGCACTTTGGAAATAGGACAGAAGGTCCTGGTGTTAGAGCCCACTAAGCAGAATAAGTTTCAAGCTGCATGGCAGGGGCCCTACCAGGTAGTGGGGAAAATAGCCGACACAACCTATAATGTCGCCGATTGTGACGACCCCAGGGTTATCCGCATGTTCCACGTGAGTACGCTGAAGCCCTACCGGGAGCGCCCTGAAGAGGTAGTGGCCATCTGTGCACCTGAAGCAGAGGATTTAGCCGGACTTCCCTTGCCAGATGTCTTAGGGGAAAGGACTCAGTTTAAAACATGGGACCAGGTACACTTGGGTGAAGACCTAGGCCCCCGGGAGAAACAGCAGGCGGAGGCGTTGTTGAGGCTGCGACAGAGGATGTTTTCAGAGAGACCGGGGTACACTCACCTGGCACAACACAAGGTTGAGACCCAGGATCAGACCCCCCTACGACAAAACCCTTTCGCGTCCCTGAGTCTATACGAGAGGGGATGCGACAAGAGATACAAGAGATGCTGCGTTTAGGGGTCATTGAAGAGTCAGGCAGTCCCTGGGCATCCCCCGTAGTGTTAGTGCCCAAGAAGGATGGGACTACACGGTTTTGTGTAGACTATCGTAAGCTCAATGAGAAAACAGTGACGGATGCATACCCCATGCCGCGTGTGGATGAGTTGTTAGACCGGCTGGCGGGGGCAAAGTATTTGACCACCATCGATCTATGCAAAGGCTACTGGCAGATTCCCCTTAGTCCTGACGCTATTCCCAAGTCGGCATTTGTCACCCCGTTCGGCTTATTCCAGTTTCGAGTTATGCCATTCGGGGTGAAGAATGCCCCGGCGACCTTCCAAAGGCTGGCTGACCGGCTTCTGGATGGTCTCCAGGACTATGCTTGTGCCTACCTGGATGACATCACCATCTACAGTGCGACATGGGAAGAGCATCTAAATCACCTAGAGACAGTATTGGACAGGATCCACCAGGCCGGAATCACCCTGAACCCAAACAATTGTCACGTGGGCAAAGCAGAGGTTCAGTATTTAGGGCATTGGGTGGGAAGTGGGAAACAGCGACCAGAACCAGCCAAGATTGAGGTCATAGCCAAATGGCCCATCCCATGCACTAAAACCCAGGTCATGGCGTTTCTAGGGACAGCGGGGTATTACAGGAAATTCGTTTCCAATTACAGCAGCGTATCCAAGCCCCTCACTGATTTGACCCATAAGAACCAACCCCGCCAGGTAACCTGGACCTCAGAGTGTGAGGATGCCTTCCGCCAACTAAAGGACGCCCTCACCAATACCCCTGTATTGGCCGCACCCGATCCAACTAAACGTTTCCTTGTTCAAACAGACGCTTCTATGTTTGGATTGGGGGCAGTACTGAGCCAAGTCGGGCCGGACAGCCAAGAACACCCGGTAGCTTACCTGAGTCGGAAACTACTGCCCTGTGAAGTAAGCTATGCGGCCATCGAGAAGGAGTGCCTGGTGGTAGTATGGGCACTCAAGAAGTTGCAACCATATTTGTATGGATGACAGTTTTCCCTCCTAACGGACCATAATCCCCTAGTCTGGCTTAATCGGGTCTCCGGAGACAACACCAGATTGCTGCGGTGGAGTTTAGCCCTACAACCTCTGGACTTCACCATCCACCACAGGCCCGGCAAAAAAAACGGTAACGCCGATGGACTAAGTCGACAAACAGAACTTGTACCAACCCTATAAACTTCGGTCATCCCCCAAACCGATCCGTTGAGGATCAGACTGTGTATGCCGATCGCGTCGCTGAAAAGGGGGAGCCGTGTTACGTGCTACAGAACCACTCAGCACCCAGAATATGTTGTGCAGTTATAAGTATGTATAATAGGTTCCATGTGAGATGCATGTCCCTAATGCATCAGCCCACAGGCTGCGCCCCTGGGCAGAGGGGACACGATATTCTCCTTTTGTCCGCCCTCCCCCCACCTTTGTAATTCCCACAGTAAACATCGGCAGGCTCCGGCCACCTGCGGCTTTTGTAATGCATGTCTGGCCTGCTGCTTTTCTATTGGCCTGCCCTCTGTATCTGTGTGATATATTCTGTGTCCTGTGAGTAAAGTGTTGTCAGACTGGAAATACGTGGAGAAGCAGTGATCTTTTATATGCGCCCATGTAACCAAGAAATTCCAGCCAGCGTCATTCATTCAGACTCCAGCCAATGCAGACACAGGGTGGTACTGAAAGAGGTACCTCAGCTTGGTAGACCCCGTTACATATATATACACAAACACATATACATCAGCACAACCCCTGTATACATTACCACATTTTGAAATTCCTTTCAAGAATGTGACTGATCACATGCTGTGAATGGGCCTTCAGCTACAAAGGACGTGCAGTGTCCCTGCAGGTCCCAGTTTCATTCTCTCCAGTACAGCATCGATCAGAGAGATCAGTGTGGGGTAAGAACAGAGAAAACAGTTCTCTCAGTGATCAGGAAGGATGTTATCAGCATTCTGCTCATTCAGAATAAGCTGCCTCTGGACTGTAACACACATACACATTTTAGTAAGATTTTTCTTTGCTAAATATGCGTCTTATTGTCTAGTTGTGATACAGGAGTTAAAAAGTACAATTGTTTACAAAGAGTCAAAACCTAGAGTTTTAGCATCCTGGGTTCTTTTGTGGTGCCTTTACCACTGATAAGATGTCACATCCTTGCCTATAATTTTAATATTATTCCAGTAAGCTTTATATGCCTGACAGCCTCTTTATACGGCATATTGAGATGTAATTAAGTATTTGGGACCCGTTAAATGCCATTGATGGTGCCCATTTCAGGAGATGGATGGTGAAGGCCACCTCATTATATATTAATACCTTATAAAAAATGAATTTGTGTGGGTCAGGCATAGAGAAAATGGAGGTTTTGTAAATACATATTACAACTAGTGTTTAATAGGCTGACCTCACATGTAGAGTTTCCATGATATACCTTCCAGCTACTTTATCTAAATTAGAAGCAAAATGTTTGAAGATTACATCTACCTAAATGGCAGAAATTGCACCTATCTTGGTGATGGATAGGACAGCTTGAGGGGATATGGAGGAGGCTGTTTTTTTGATAGGTGTAATGTAAACATTTTGCTATTAATTTATGTAAAGTTTCAAAGTTTTCTAACTATTAGACACTGTTAGGCGTCTGATTCCTGACACTGCACAGCAGTAATCCAGAGCCAGACATCCAGCGGTCTCCCATTCTCCTCCGACCGCTCCAGGTGCTGCTCAGCAATCACGGCAAGCCAGGCGTGCTGCTCAGTCTTGCTCTGACAGCCTGGATGTTGCCGCCACCTCTGGTGCAGCAATGGTAGCGCAACCTGTTCTACAGGGTTCCGCTCCAGAGGCTAAGTCCTCGTGCCATGCTACTGGGCGTGCCCGCAAGGTGACCTCTCACTGGAGAGCAGGGGTCACATGCTCAGGTCCTGCGTTGGATCTGATTGGTCCTTCCAGGGTACTGGAAGGTCCCGGAAGCGCATGGCTATAAAAAGCCCGCATGGCAGCTTGGCCATGCACTAGTGTAGCATATTATGCTGTGTGTGTATGGTGATAGATGCATGGACTGGTGACTGACTTATTAAGAAACCCCTTCCCTCTGATATTACGAATGGTGACAGAGTGTTGGTATAGTCAGCTACCTTTAGTGGCAAGCTAAGTGCCACTGTGCTCCCTGTACAGCACACTAGTGTCCGACGGTGTCCGGTTTTCTGGCGCCATCGTCCAGCGGCTGTAGTTATTGCTGCGCTGCGATAGCAGTGTCCATTGGCGGTTGCGGTTGCAACACCACCCGCTGGTTATCCTGTGAGTCTAACAGGGCCAGCATTTTTATATTCTTTACTGTAATGTGACTCTGTGCCCGAACAGAGTCGCTCTTAGCGTTCGGGTGACGTTAACCCGAGTGCGGTACTTCATCTCTTGGTATATCTGCCATTGTCAGCAGCGGTCTTATCATCTACCGCACGGTGGACCCCGGGCGGCGAATGCACCTTCTATTATTTATATTTGGTGCCTTTCGCCATCCCTAACATTACACTAGCGCCAGGGTCTGGCTGGTAATGGCAGACGTGCAGCAGTTGCAGCACTATATTCGGCAGCTGGAGAGCAGGTTGGCGGCTATTGAGAGCGCCAACTCAGCTGTGAATACTGCACTAGCTGCTGCTCAGACAGTTGCTGAGGCTGTCACACGTGTGCCCGCACTTTTGCCCACGCCGACAATTACTTGCCTCCCTCTTCCCGACAAGTTTTCGGGTGATAGTGCCACCTGTAGGGGATTCCTGAGCCAGTGCTCAATTCAGCTCGAGTTACTGGCTGCACGGTTTCCTACAGAGCGGGCTAAGATGGGCTTTATTGTGTCACTCTTGTCTGGCTGGGCATTACATTGGGCTACACCATTGTGGGAACGTGATGAACCTGTGGTTCAGGGTGCTACTCAGTTCCTCGCGGCCCTGATGCAGGTCTTTTTGGGACCACGGATCACACATGACACCTCTCTTCAACTTCTGTCCCTAACACAGGGGTCACTCTCGGTCAGCCATTATGCCGTCCGGTTCCGGACATTGGCTTCCGAATTAGAGTGGCCGGACAAAGTATTAGTCCCGGTGTTTTGGAGAGGGTTGGCTGGGCATGCAAAAGATGCTCTAGCTACTAGAGAAGTTCCCACAAGTCTGAAGGAGTTGATTGCAGTTTCCACCCGCATTGACCTCCGGTTTACGGAGCGCGGGCTGGAACGTGCACAATCCAGACGAAGGGTTAATTTGGCTCCCACTTTCACCGAGCCGCTCAGATATCCTGCACAGGAGCTCGTACCCTTTGAACCAATAGAGGTGTCTCGCACCGACTCCAAGCCACCACCGGTGGGAAGCTATGTACGTTGCTATCAGTGTCGACAATTTGGTCACTTGGCTAGCACGTGTCCGTTGCGGGCGAAAAAACGCCTACGTCCTGTGGTCATAGGAGGTGGTCAGTCCAACATGAAACCCTTCCCACCCAAACCGGTATTCCGGGGTACCTTAGACAGTAGTCCCTTCACCTGGGAGGCAGAGGTTATCGTGGATTCTGGGGCCGAAGGGAATTTTATGTCCTCAACATTCGCCCAGAAACACGCTATCCCTCAGGTGTTGCTGCCTCAACCACTGACCATCATGGTGGTTAATGGGGCGCATTTGCCCACTCAGGTATCCCATCAGACAGTTCCACTCTGGCTTTCTATCTCTCCCGCCCCATCGAGAGATCTTGTCCCTGCTCATTTTGCCTGATGGTATTAACCAGGTGCTACTTGGTCTTCCCTGGCTCCGTTGCCACTCTCCTCATATCGAGTGGGCATCAGGGAAAATACTGGCTTGGAGCAAGGATTGTGAGGGAAGGTGTCAGAAGGGCAATCTTCAGGTGGCTTCCACTGAAGTGCCTGCGGATCTCTCCACGCTTCCTAAATCCTACCATCAGTACGCGAATGTCTTCTCCAAAAAATCTGCGGAGACGCTCCCGCCACACCGCCCATATGATTGCCCGATAGACCTCATGCCAGGCACAGAGCCTCCTAGGGGTTGTGTGTATCCCCTATCACTCCCCGAAACAGAAGCTATGTCACAATATATCTGGGAGAACCTGGCTAGAGGTTTTATCAGGAAGTCGGTGTCGCCGGCTGGTGCAGGGTTCTTCTTCGTTCAGAAGAAGAGCGGAGAGTTACATCCCTGCATTGATTACAGAGGTCTCAATGCCATAACAATAAAGAACAAATACCCTCTTCCGCTGATCTCTGAACTGTTTGACAGGTTGCGAGGGGCCCGGATCTTTACGAAACTAGATCTACGGGGGCATACAACCTGATCCGCATTCGCGAGGGAGACGAGTGGAAGACAGGCTTTAATACCAGGGATGGCCACTATGAATATCTGGTCATGCCCTTCGGCCTGTGTAATGCGCCAGCTGTCTTCCAAGATTTCGTCAACATCTTCCGCAACATGCTCTCTACTTCGGTGGTGGTCTATCTGGATGACATACTCATCTTCTCGCCAGATTTGACCACTCACCAAAGAGACGTATGCAGGGTCTTCGACCGTCTACGGGTGATCTCTCTATACGTCAAGCTGGAGAAATGTCAGTTTGAGCAAGAGTCCTTGCCGTTCCTGGGCTACATCATCTCGGCCCAGGGATTGGCTATGGATCCGGCCAAACTACAAGTGGTGATGGACTGGCAGGAACCCCATTCACTCAAAGCGGTGCAGCGCTTCTTAGGCTACTTTCACACATCAGGTTTTCGGCGTCAGGCGCGATCCGGCGTCATGCCGGAACGCCGGATCCGGCAAATGTTTTGTAAAACCTGATGTGCCGGATCTGTTTTTCTGCCGGATCCGTCTTGTTCTTGACACAAAAAACCGGATCCATCTCATCTGGTTCATCCGTTTTTCTATCCGTTTTTCGACGGATTACGCCGGATCCGGTTTTTAAAATTGACCCTTGTGGCCTTCCGAACGGGATTGGCTACTGGAAAACTATATATAGCGTGTTCCTACAGCCCTTCTTTGACAGGTTGGAGAGGAGAAAGTGCAGGTTGGAGAGAAGAGCAAGTTACTGGCGAAGATGGATGTTGTGATTGGAAATATTTTGAAGAATTTGGCGGATTTTATAGCGGAGGCGAATCGTTTGAGGGTGATTGTTCTGGAGAAGGAGAGAGCGAGACAGCAGCGCATCAGGCATCGTAGACGACGTTTGTGGATCCACCCCATCACAGCCAAGAGAATGACGCGTGGGGTCTATTCTACACTCTGCATGGACCTTCGACGAAACCCGGATACATTTTTTGGATATGTTCGGATGAAAATGGAGAATTTTGATTACTTGGTGGAGCGCATTGCACACCTCATAAGAAAAGCGGACACCTATTGCCGCTTCTCTGTTTCACCCGCAGAGCGTCTG
Organism: Dendrobates tinctorius; assembly: GCF_039654945.1. Lineage (NCBI taxonomy): Eukaryota > Metazoa > Chordata > Amphibia > Anura > Dendrobatidae > Dendrobates > Dendrobates tinctorius. Next base: position 51,465,546 of record NW_027361683.1, read on the forward strand.
ATGGTGACTTTAAGGTAAGCCACATTTATTGGATATGCTCGCATCAGAGCACACTTTCACTGCAATCTTGTTGGTGGTAGTTTGTATCTCCAAGTGTTATAGCTGAGTTTTGGTATGTAATGCTGTGATTTAAAACTAATTTATTGTTTTTTAATTCCCCACAGATTTCTTGCAACTGGAGAATCCCTTTCGTCACTGCATTTCCAGTACAGACTCGGGATTTCCACCATATCTGGAATAGTGAAGTACACATGCCGTGCACTGTGGGACTCCTTAGCTGAAGAGTTTTTACCAGAGCCCACAACAGAGAGGTGGATTGAAATTGCTGACAAGTTTCAACAGATATGTCAGTTTCCCAACTGCTTGGGCGCTGTGGACGGGAAACATATCCACATTGTAAAGCCAGCCGGATCGGGATCGGAATATTTCAATTACAAGAAATATTTTTCAATTGTCCTCATGGCCATCGCTGACGCGGAATACAAATTTATTGCTGTTGATATTGGGGCCTATGGCCGCTCCAATGACTCTCAAGTTTTCAAACTGTCTGCCATGGGGCGTAAACTGTATGTCAACACCTTCCAGTTCCCACCACCTAGACCGCTGCCGCAAACATCTGGTCCACCTATGCCATTTGTCTGTGTAGGGGATGAAGCCTTCCAGCTGTCAGAACACCTTTTGAAACCGTACTCTAGCAGAGGATTGACAAGACCAAAACGCATTTTTAATTACCGCCTCACAAGAGCAAGAAGAATGGTTGAATGTACCTTTGGTATTCTGACAGCCAAATGGCGGGTCCTATTGACTGCGATCAACCTCAAGACAGAAACTGTTGACGAGGTGATCAAAGCTTGCGTGGTACTCCACAATTTTGTTATCTGCAAGGAACCCATTTCCATTGAGGACACCTCTGAAGAAACCACCTTGCAAGATTACCATGACATTACCACTAGAAGTTCTGTGTCGGTTTCAGTAATGAGGGACAATTTTGCACTATACTTTATGTCACCTCAAGGCAGAGTACACTGGCAGGATGACAGAGTGTGAAAGATTTGTGCCCAACCAAACCTGTGTACCTTCTGTACCAACAGTATATACCTTTGCCAACCAAAGTTGGCTATCTTGTCATGGTCTCTATTTTTAGCTTTAGGCCACAGGTGTGTACCTGGTTGTGTTTTATGCAAAGTATTTCACCTTTTAACAAAAGTTGTGTACATTGTTAGGAAATCACCAACAATAAACACAACTTTTTAGGTGAAATACTTTGCTTCAAACACAACCAGGAACACAACTGTGGCAAAAAGCTAAAATTTACCCACAGTTATATACCTGGTTTTGAATACCTTTTTACCTTTTAAATACCCTGTATTTAACCTTTTTTTTAAACATATTTCGCCGCAGAAAGAAATGACAGACAACCAGTGTAAACAATAATTTAACTTTTATTTAAAATATTTTTTTTTTGTAAACTGTTTTTAAAGTTAAAAAAACTTTTTTAATAAAGGTTTGAAAAAAAACTGGGCATTTTTATTACAAAACACACATTACAAATCTGTGTAGTGTGGGGTGGAAATACTGCTGGAGGGGCTGCGGGACACTTCGACAATGGGAGTGTGGAGAGAGGACTGGGATCGTGGTGGGGAAGGAACAGTTAGAGGTGATGGTGTGGAAAAAGCTACAGAATGGGTGGACATGTGGGAGGCAGAAGAGGTGGTGGGCGGTGGAGTGGAGGGTTGGGCAGGGACTGTAGGAGCAGATGATGTTGATGGAAAGTTGTATGGGGAAGGAGTTTGGTACGGGGAAGGAGTTTGGTACGGGGCAGGTTGCTGGAAGTGGGGAGATGTCTGGTACTGGGGAGGTTGCTGGTACTGGAGAGGTTGCTGGTATGTAATAGGAGGGGGAGGATGGAAAGTGGCTGGAGGGGGTGCAGATGTAATAGGAGGGGGAGGATGGAAAGTGGCTGGAGGGGGTGCAGATGTAATAGGAGGGGGAGGATGGAAAGTGGCTGGAGGGGGTGCAGGTGGAGGAACTACAGTGGTGGGAGGTGGAGGTTGGGAGGTAACCTGCTGTAGAGCACCGTGGCACGAATGCATTACATGCATCTGCTGGGTAGGAGATAGTGTTGCCATGCGCTCCACAACAGACCTGAAAAAGGTGTGGTTTGGCGAAGATCTTGCTTCTGAATGCATGGTTTGCAGAAGTGTCTTCACCTCCAGAATGCTGGAGTTGATCTGCTGAAAGCCTGCGGAGATTTGCTCTGACAAGACTTTTAGACAGTTCTGGAAAGATGCATTCAGATGCAAGAACTCTGGCGCATAACTCTTTTCCTGACCCCTCTGCCGCTGCCGCCCAGTACCCGCAGGTGTACTAGAGGTGGCAGGGGCAGAAGGGTGGGGTAAAGGGAAAGCGATCTCCTCACCAGCAGCTTCATGTAATGTAGGCGGCCACGATGCTCCTGTGCTGGTGGATGGGACAGATGGGTCGAATGTGTGGGAAGGCTGGGAAGGTGCAGATGTACCGGGGCGGTCGAAGTGTCCCTCGGTGCCGGTCTCCTCAGGGATCGCCTCAGAAAGGTCCAATCGTGCAGGCTCCCGAGTGCTGCTCACCGTGCTGTGGAATAAAGAGAAAAAAAAACAATTAAAATAGTGACATGGTATGGCCCTGGCTGAAAAAAAAAAAGTTACATCTAAACATTTTTTTGTCACATGTGGTGTGTAATATTTACCTTCTGGTGAGCATTGTCTCCCGGAGGAACGACAGGGCTCGTGCGTACTTGTACTTGCTCCTGCGTCCTCCAGATCCACTCGGGGCCCGCATCTCTTTATTGAACTCCTTCTTGAAACGATCCCTCACAGACCGCCACCGCTTCACAATTCTCTCCCCTGAAACGAGAAAGGACAAAGTGGTTAGTATACAACATCAGTGTTTCCCAAACTCCAGTCCTCATGGTCCCCAGGGGTCATGTTTTCAGGATTTCCAAAGTAAATAGAAATCCTGAACACATGATCCGTGGGGACCACGAGGACTGGAGTTCGGGAAACACTGGTTTAAATCAAGCAACCGGTACTGTATATACTTACGCTCTTTAACCCTCCGTCAGGCGCAATATAGATTCTCCTCAGTTCATGCGCAATGTGCCTGACAAGCACAGGTCAGAAAACCACCTATAGTAGCTACATATTTCAATTTCAGGACTATAGAAGTAGTCAGTGACCTTCATAGGAATGTATTAAAAGAGATTACACCAAATCTGATGCAAAAAAAAACATTTATTAACCATAAACTTATTAAAACTAAAAGTACAGCTTTTCGGTAGTACCGCCAAATAGGCTCCAGTTATCTTTACTTAACTATTGCTTAAATATAAAATTATGGAAAAAAACTTAAAGGATATTGCACTTAGATGTTACTTAATTATTTTCTACTCATCTTCAGTGGTTTCAATTGCAGCAGAAGCAGCACAGGTACACTTAGAAAAGCAAGGCTGGCAGACGAAAGTTGCATGGGAAAGGCAGATTGATTCTTTACATATTTTGCAGTCATATTTAGAAAGCCTTCTGAAACCAGATACAAATGAGCAGGTAGTACAACTGCGTCTTTTAGAAGGTGGTAGAGTCGGTGTTTGTTCTGGAACGTCCTTGGGACGTCCTTTGTATTTTTATCTTTGCCCAAATAATAAGCTAGATCTGTGTCTGTTTCCTCTGTATCAGTGTCATCACCATCCTGCTCTGTTCCAGAATCAGTGTTACATTCTGCTACCTCATCTTCAGATGAAATGTCACTAGATTCCTCTAAATCCTCAGTTACTGCTGGTTCTTCCTCATCATCTTCTAACAAAAAAATCTTCATTTCTTCTAAATGAAGGGGTTTAGATGAATCATACTGTTTTCTGGCCATTGCAGCAGAAAATCTGAAGCAAGAGAGAAAGAGTATGTGTTAGGGCGCAATGTGCCTTAGAAGCCACCCTCCTTTTGTCTAAGAAAACAGTACTTAGGTACACTAACTTAGCATTAATCCTTCATAAAACAAGCTAAATACACAATCGTGATGAATAAAAAAAGAAAATACTAACCTTTCAATTTGTGTTGAAATCAGGCGCAATGTGCCTGAGAAGCCAAAGTGTTGATATCTGCTCACTAGAAGGTCTGCTGAGTCACTGTGATATCAGGTTTCACAGAGCCTGTAGAGTCAGGAGATAACTAGAAGGGGTGGGGTTTTCTGATAAGTGGGCAAGGAGAGAGAAGTGAAACTAATTACTGTGTGCCTGTCAGATCTATTGCGCCTGATGGAGGGTTAATCTGGGCCCGAGCTTCGAGGTCCTCCCAGCGGTCCACAAGAAGCAAACAGATTTCCTCCCAGAGTCGTCGGGTAACGATAAGGTCAGCGTGGCGGCGGTCAGCCATATTCCAGAGCGGCTCCCTTTCTCTGACGAGATCGATGAGGTGGTCCACATCAATCCCTCCATCCTCACCGTCAGAGTCGGGAGCACGCTGTGAAGGCTGTTAAAGAAAAAGACAAAAATAACATAATTAGCCTCCACAAAATAAATGAAATAAAAAGTGCAAAAAAACAAAGCAAAAATATTTATACTTACACGCTGGTGACCGCCGCGTTGCTGTCGCCGACGACCCCGGGAGGCACTGCAAGGACCTCTTGGCCGAGCACCAGATTGGGAAGACTAGAGAAGAAAACAAAAAATGTTATGTCTTTGGATGTAGGCATTTGTTTGCTGTGTGTGGTCTGCAGAACATTGTTTTCTATGTGTTGTGTGTAGTGTGATGTTGTGTTTCTGCGTTTGATGCAAAAAACTTACCAATTGTGAGCCCACTCCAAGTGTCTGTCCACCCCTTCCTTCTTCTTCTGGGAGCTCCTCTTCATCTTGTGATTCCTGTTTTGAAATAAAAGGCAATGAATAGACATATTCCAGAGATGATGGATTTTGGAAATAAAAACTTACCGTCAAACGCTGACGATGCGAGGGAGGGCTCCCAGAAGAAGATGTGCTGTCTTCCTCATGGCCAGACTCCATGGCTGTGGGTGGTGTTCCTGCTGCTGCCATTGCTGCTGCTGCTGCATCTATTGGGCGGCTGTTTAATAAAGAGAAACAAAGGGCCAATGAATATCTTGATATTCCATAGCCCTAGTTTGGAGGAATGGGGGATTTGATAATTACCGTCTCTCATCTGCTGCTGGACTCCCCTCCCGTTGTTCAGCATGCTGCTCCATTTGGGGTGGTGCTGATGGTGCTGCTGCTGCAGATGTCTGCTGCCTTCTCCTGCTCCTGGTTCTTGGCTTGGGTGGCATGTTGGGTGTGGCTGAGGGTCACACTGTCTTGCTTTTATATATGTCTTGTGGGCAGAGCTACTGAGCATGCTAAGACCAAAAAAACCGGATCCGGCCACCGGCTTTCATTGTATGAAAAAGCCGGACTCGCCGGATCTGGCGTGTCCGGCTTTCTCGCCGGAGACAAAAAACGTTACAGTAGCCGTTTTTTCCAGACGCCGGATCGCGTCACATTGCCGGATCCGGCGAAAATCGGATGAAACGCATGGCCATCCGGCTCGATCTGGCTCTAATGCAAGTCAATGGGGGGGAAACCGGATCCGGCATTGCATTTCGCCGGATCCGGTTTTTGTCAAAAGCGCCGGATCGCGCCTGACGGCGAAAACCTGATGTGTGAAAGAGGCCTTAGGGTTCGTAAATTATTACCGCCAGTTTATACCGCACTTCTCCACATTGGTGGCTCCTTTGGTTGCTCTCACCAAGAAAGGAGCTAATCCTAATGCTTGGTCTCAACAGGTCTCCAAGGCCTTCTTGTTTATCAAATCCCACTTTGCTGGCGCTCCCATCCTACATCTTCCCGATGAGAACAAGCCATTTATACTGGAGGTAGATGCCTCTTCCATCGGTGCAGGAGCAGTCCTCTTCCAGAAGGATGCTTAAGGTCGGAAGCATCCATGCTTCTTCTTCTCAAAGACCTTCTCACCGGCGGAGAAGAATTACTCCATCGGTGACAGGGAGCTGCTGGCCATGAAGTTGGCCTTTTCTGAGACATCTCCTGGAGGGGGCTCTGTTTCCCTTCCAGGTATACACAGACCACAAAAATCTGGTCTATTTGCAGATGGCCCAGCGCCTGAACTCCCGTCAGGCTAGGTGGTCGCTCTTCTTTTCCCGCTTCCGCTTCACCCTGCATTATCTCTCCAGAGAGAAGAACGTCCGTGCGGATGCTCTTTCACGCTCGGTGGTTTCGGCGGAAGATGGAGAGGCTTATTCTCCCGCCGGAGAGTTTTACGACCGTGGCTCCAGTTTCACTCGAGTCAGTGCCACCGGGCAAGACCTTGGTGCCTCCTCAGCTATGGCCGGAGGTCCTCGCCTGGGCACATGCCTCCAGGGTGGGTGGTCATTTTGGAAATAAACAGACCACTGAACTCCTGGCAAGGTCATATTGGTGGTCGCATATGGCTCGAGATGTCAGGGAATATGTGCAAGCATGCGTCTCGTGTGCTCGGAACAGACCCTCTAGACAGAGGCCGGCGGAGCTGATATATCCCTTGCCAGTGGCGGATAGACCGTGGGAGATGGTTGGCATGGATTTCATAGTTGGCCTGCCCAAGTCTGGTGGCAGTATGGTCATCTGGGTGGTCACTGACCATTTTTCCAAAATGGTGCATCTGGTGCCACTCCCACGCTTGCCTTCCACTCGTGGTCTTGCCACTTTGTTCATTAAGCACGTATTCTGTTTGCATGGTATGCCGGACAAAATTGTGAGTGATCGAGGGCCCCAGTTTGCATCTCGGTTTTGGAGGGAGCTCTGCAGCTTACTCAGCATCGAGCTAAATTTGTCCTCCGTTTATCCCGAGACGAATGGATTGGTCGAGAGAGCCAATCAGACCTTGGTCACCTACTTACGGCATTTTGTCTCTGCCAGGCAGGATGACTGGGCATCCTTTCTACCTTGGGCTGAATTTGCCCTAAACAATGCGGTGGCTGACTCCACTGGTCAGACGCCCTTCCTCCTAAACTACGGCCAACATCCACACGTCCCTGTCCCGATGCCAGTGCCAGTGCCAGGGTGGCAGACTGGGCAGTGGAGGCTCGGGACATTTGGGATCGCACTCAGGATGCTATCCGTGCGTCTAAGGAAAGGATGAGGGCGTTCACCGACACGTATCAGCGACCCGCTCCTAGCTTCTCCCCTGGCGACATGGTATGGCTCTCCACCCGGAATATTAAACTACGGGTCAAGTCCCCTAAGTTCGCACCGCGATATATTGGACCTTTCAAGGTTCTCGACCGAATTAGCTCTGTGGTCTACCGCCTGGCTCTTCCTCCACATTTAGCCATTTCGGACGTGTTTCATGTGTCCCTCCTCAAACCAGTTCACATGGTCCGGTTTTCTGAGTCATCGGCCGGGTCGTCTGACGAGTTTGAGGTTAATGCCATCGTAGGGCGCAGGTTTGTCCATGGCAAAAAATTTTATTTAGTGGATGGGAAGGGTCATGGGCCCGAGGCTCGGACCTGGGAGCCGGTGGAAAACATCCACGCACCGCTCCTGATCGCAGCTTTTGAGCGCAGTGAAGCGCAGAGGGCCTTAGGAGGAGGGGTAATGTTAGGTGTCGGATTCAGTACTACTTTACAGTGAAACACAAAAAGGGCAGCAAGCATGGCAATGCAGATGAGTTACCCGGAGGGGCGAGCCCCCAGAGGTGCGCATGGAGGAGTACTGAAGGGTCCTGCCTCCGTAGTGCAGTCCAAAAGGGGAGGTGTCAGAAAATAGGAAGTATTTCCTATTGTTCTAGTTACACATACAGATCCCTGTTGCTAATACCTCAAGTTGGTTCATGTAATCTGACACTGAGCCTCTCAAGCTGCAGCCCAGTCTTCCCCCTCCCTCTTTCTCCCTGTTGGAATGGCACATAGCTGCAGTCTCTCTGCCTGTAGGTAATTCAATCCCACTCTTTCCCCCTTCCGTCGGGAATGTTGCTTATGACCAAGTTAAATCAGGCTGTGTTTGAAGCACATTTCTCCTTTGTTCATTCCAACGCAAATATAATAACAGAGTAATTATAGAGGCAGGAAACTCATAATTTTGGAATGTATATCGTTAGTTATTCACAGCGGCGTTTTTGGTCTTCGGCGCCACCAGAAATCGGGAAAAGAGTATATGCTTCCCAGTATCACATAGATATACGATAAGAAAAAACGGCACTCCAAAAGTAAAAAATAAAAAAGTTTATTGCAGCAAATTAAGCCATATTAAAAACAAGTAACTGATGCGTTTCGATTGCGTCTATTGCGCTCTTAGTCATAGGATACAGAAACATGAAATGGAACAATTACATATACAAGAATAAACCAATCAAAAACAGCAATCATTAATAACATATGTGCAAGATGTAATTGCAGAAAATCTCCAGAAAAAAAACACTTTTAATAGATATAGAACAAGTCATTTTTCAAATTCATACCTTGGTGAAATTTCGTGTTCAATTTGAGAATCCACAATGCTTCACGCATGAAAAGCATTTTCTGTTTATTACCCCATCGTATTGGATGAAAAATTTTTTCAAATACAAAAAACTTAAAAAAAGAAGTATTTCCTTGATGGATATTAACAAAATGTTTTGCTACACCTGAATAGTATGCATTTTTGTTTGAAATATTGGTAAGATGCTCCGCAATGCGTTTTTTTATTTTTCTGGATGTACATCCAATATATATTCATCCATTCCGCACACTTTAGCACTTCAGGCTATTAATCATCACCTTGACAATTATAGTAATTATTCTGCAGAACTAAAATCTTTCCTTATCAGATTGCTCACATACCTGCTTGGCCACAAATTTTTTATGTTTAATAAAAAAAAATGTTTGCAAACCCTTTGTGCCCCAAGCCATCCTTTACATGGCATGGTGAGAAGAAAAATTTATTTTTTCTGATTTAAACCAATTTTCCCAATATATCCACTTGTTCGGCAGGTATGTGGACGATCTGATCATTATATGGAAGGGTTCTTGTACAGATTTGGATTTATTTCATGTGTTTCTAAACTCTAATAATTTAAATTTGTCATTCACAATAAGTGGTACCGGTAATGAAGTGCCATTTCTAGATATTTGGTTGACAGGTGATGCCTATAGTCAAAAAATACAGACTTCAGTGTATAGGAAAAATGTCTCTGGTAGCACACTTCATTTGTCTTCATCTTCACATGACAAACACACAATTAAGGCTATCCCATATGGGGAGTTTAATAGGACTAGACGCATTTTCTCTGACCATGAGTCCTTTTTGAGAGAAAGTCGCATAGTAACACAGCGTCTTTTGGACAGAGGATATAATCATCATGTTATAAAACTTGCTTTTGAGAAGGTTTCCAACCAACCTAGATTTTTTCAAATGCTCCTACTTCATCTGATTCACTTACAACGTTTTCTAGACCATATAGCCCCCAGTTCAATTCCATTAAAGTGATAGTTAAAAAATATTTACTGGTTCCTAATCAGGACAAAAAATTAAGTATGATTATAAGTCATGAATGTCGCTATCTAGCAAGAAAAGGTTTTAGTTTGAGCAATGCGCTATCACCCAGTTTATTTCGACAGGTTTCAACTACTAAATCATGGATGTCTACTGAGGGTTTTTATAAGTGCGCTGGAAATCAATGCAATGCATGCACTTTTTTTTTTTCTTTTTCTGTTCCTGGCTTTGTTCAAAAAATTTCTTCTTTCATTAATTTTAATTCACAATGTGTAATATATTGCAATTACTGCATGGCATGCAAGGTACGATATATTGGATGTACATCCAGAAAAATAAAAAAACGCATTGCGGAGCATCTTACCAATATTTCAAACAAAAATGCATGCTATTAAGGTGCAGCAAAACATTTTGTTAATATCCATCAAGGAAATACTTCTTTTTTTAAAGTTTTTTACATTTAAAAAATTTTTTCACCGAATACGATGGGGTAATAAACAAAAAATGCCTTTCATGCGTGAAGCATTTTGGATTCTCAAATTGAACACGAAATTTCCCCAAAGTATGAATTCAAAAAATGACTTGTTCTATATCTATTAATAGCGTTTTTTCTGGAGATTTTTTGCAATTACATCTTGCACATATGTTATTAATGATTGCTGTTTTTTGATTGGTTTATCTTGTATATATAATTGTTCCATTTCATGTTTCTGCATCCTATGACTAAGAGCGCAATAGATGCACTCGAAACGTGTCAGGATACTTGTTTTTAATATGGCTTGATTTGCCACAATAAACTTTTTTATTTTTTACTTTTGGAGTGCGGTTTTCTTTTTCCTTTTTGTGACTGCTACGCTTACTAGCCTGAACGTGCACCCATTTGCCTCATGTGTTTCGGTCGGTTCAACTAATTTGGATACATGGACTGATTCCGTAGCAGCTCCAAGACTCCCCTCCCATGCATAGATATACGATGTTTGTTATCAAAAGAAAGGTAATTTCGTAATAAGAAAAATAATTCTCCCGTTGACACTCTGGGAGCCTCGCAGCCAGAGTTATGGCACTTATAAGTTTGTTAGTAACTTTCAAAAGGGGAGTACATTCCCTTGCTCCGCCCACCCAGTGAGGTCAGCAAAGGAAAGCTATAATATTCAGATGCTGACTAAGTAGGGTATCATTTGCCCACGTGCCAGCTAGGAAGCTGTGCTGATAGACCATTTTCCCTGGAGGAAGGCGCTTCTCCCTCTCCTCCACATGGTGTGCCATGGACTCATAAGTGTAGGCTCTTTTTTTAATCCACTTTATTTTTGTAATTGTCTGTATATACTGTATCTTGTACCCTTTTAGTAACATCTTTTATATTTTTGTAAACACTGCCTATCCTTTTTGGAGTAAATCAATAAATTTACTAAATGATAAAAAATACTTGACTGCGCTCAAGGGCACAAAAAAAGAGGGCAAAGAATTGCCATGAAACAGAGAGAGACCACTAAGGGGTAGTAAATGGTGTAAGGAGCACTAGAGCAGTAAGAGTATTAATAGCAAGTGCTGGATGCAAATGGAATGTGTATTCCCAAAAGAAAAGGTTATGAGACTGGTTCAGACTTGTGTGCAAATAACAGACCTATTGCAGTCTAACGCATTTCAAAGGCGTTGGTTTCTAATGGCCCTCACGCCACTCCATAGCAGCTGTGATGACACACACTCAGATATCTGTCGGCCATTACTTCCTAGCAAGTATCCAGGGATGCCACCGGCCGGGGCTCTCCCTGGCTCTTCCCACCTATCTTAGACTCCCCGCTCCCCTGCTGCACTCACAAACTTGCCATTTGCGGCACTGTGAACGGCCGTATTGCTGCCTCCGTGTGGGACCTGGCATTTTTGCGGCTTCTTCACTACAGCTGCTGGTGTCGGTTTATCTGCCTTCTATATATCGGTGAGTTACAAGTGTAACCTATTTGTTTTTGCTAAATATCTGTATGGCTTAAATCAGCCACATTATAACCGCTTCAGTCTGCCCTTGTTCTTATGATGCAATAAGTCTGTTTTTTTGCACACAAGTCTGAACCAGTCTCATTATCATAACCTTTTCTTTTGGGAATACACATTCCATTTGCATCCAGCACTTGCTATTAATACTCTTACTGCTCTAGTGCTCCTTACACCGTTTACTTCCCCTTAGTGGGCTATCTCTATTTTATGGCAATTCTTTGCCCTCTTTTTTGTACCCTTGAGTATTTTTTATCATTTATTATCATTCTGTTAGGGTTGACACCTACCCTTACTTGACCCCAGCAGCTGAGAATTCACCCTATATTAAGTAAGGGCTTGTGTGTTTTTAGTTTCTATAAATTTACTAGTTTTGTTTCTCTTTTGCTCTATAACATACTGCTACGACCTCCATGCTAATTACGCTACTGTGTGGGTTGGCTACGGACTCGAGTAGAACAAGGAGCTGGTGGCAGCACAGTGATCTGGGGATTTGGGAGACTCTGGCAGTGATGGAACGGAGGTTTTATGTGTGTATCACCTGCCCTTGGTCTGGGGACATACATACCGCCCTCACCTCAAAGTTCCCAATAGCCAATACACAGCAAGGCAGCCTTTCTGGTGACTGCTTATCCTAGGTGTAGTTCCCTGACTGACCTGAGGATAAGGGGGGCACCAGAAAGCCGCAAGTTCGAAACCAGAACTGAAGGTGGAAACACAAGTTGGGGGTGGATATAATACCCATGACCATGAATAAATGGTAAATTTGTGACAATTGGTAGGATGAAATAGATCCCTGTCATCTGGGGGCAACCTCACACTCCAAGTTCATGACAGACATATCCACGCCAAATTTATGTTTGGCGATCATTTTACAAACATATTCGCTCATCTTTACTGTCCAGTCTAAAATGAAAAGTCCGCAAGCACTCTGTGTGACTGCAGACTCTTGAATCCTCTCAGCACATGCACTGTGTGCTGCGAGGATTCGCTGGTTCCTGAGCTATAGTAGAATTAACAATAGATGTCACTCATGTATTGAAAGAAGTAAGTGAATTATTTGGCATTGTACTATACTAATATTTCTCTGCCATATCTGTGCATCATGAATCTTGGTCTCACATTGTGACTGTACGTGATTAGGGAAAAGGGCTCTGAACCGTCCCTAGGACTGGAGCCGTAACTATCCCAGCTTCCAACGCTACCTCTTAAGGTGAAGAGGTTTGAGCCACCAGCCTCACTATTCTCTTGTTATTCACTAAGCTGTGCCCTCCTCTCTTCCAGACGATCTGAGACTAGTGATGAGCGAGTATACTCTTTGCTCGGGTTTTCCCGAGCATGCTCGGGCATCCTCCGAGTATTTTGGCATGCTCGTAGATTTAGTTTTCTTCGTCTCAGCTGCATGATTTGAGACTGCTATACAGTTTGAATACATGTGTGGAATGCATGTTTGCTAGGGAATTCCCACATGTATTCAACCTGTCTACAAGTCACAAATCATGCAGCTGAGACGTCAAAAATTAAATCTGCGAGCACGGAGGACACACAAGCATGCTGAGGAAAACCCGAGCAACGAGTGTACTCGCTCATTACTATCTAGGACAGAAATGCTAGTGTATCAACACGACAGACAGGGATAACAGAAAGCAAGAAACATACAAAACACTCACCAAAAGATAGAGAGGTATATAGGGAAGGATATAATGCAGGAAATCAGATGCAGCGACACAGATACACAGAGAAAGAGTAAACAGGGGTAACAGTGGTTTGATTTAATGATTACAGGGAGAAATCTCCTCGCAGGGAGAAACAGAGGGTTAAATCAGATTTAAGCTAAAAATCACAAAAGAACTGAGTAATTTAAGGCAACAGTTTTTTAGTATTTCTATTCCATTTATCGTGAGTTTTAATCTTGTCACATGTTCAGAGGTGAAAGCTGGATGCCAGCTGAGGCTGTGCTGAAATCTTCAGGCTTCCCCACCTAACAGATTAGTCTTTCCTCTTCTGGCAGTAACGACTTGTTCAGTCTCTAGTCCATCACACTGCTCTGCAACCGGGAGCTTTTCACAACAATCTCTTGTTCAGCGCGCTCTGCAGTCAAGAGTCTCACACAACAATCTCCCACTCAGTGTGCTCTGCATTTGGGAGTCTCACAGCCCCAGCAGTTCCGGACCCGGTGCTCTATCAACACCCGCAGCCCGGTCTTCTTCCTTACAAGGATACGAATGTACCAACAAAATAGGAATAGGACAATGAGGAAACACATACACCCAAAAACAGCATGCAACGATCTCCAGTAGCAACAATGATCTTCAATTCAGCACAGCGACTTCAAGGAGCTAGGAAGCAAAGCTTTCACTGGCAAGGAAGAGGTCTGACCAGATTTTATAGGGAGAGGAAATGACCAGGTCAGGAACAGTTTCTAACCAACATAGAAAAGGTCGCTAACCTCGTCAGCACCAGAGGAAACATCATCCACTTAATATGAAACACAAACACACAGACTAAATCGAAGATCTGATGGGATGTCACAGTGTAGAGGGATCACCATAATTCTCATTTGCCAATGGAAACATGAGAAGCATTGGAATGAAACTGAAAGGGAGAAGAGAAAAACAAATAGAGTGAGGGTGACCAATGAGTGGAACAGGCTGCCAAGAGAGGTGGTGAGTTCTCCTTCAATGGAAGTCTTCAAACAGAGGCTGGACAAATATCTGTCTGAGATTGTTTAATGAATCCTGCATTGAGCAGGGGATTAAACACGATGGCCCTTGAGGTCCCTTCCAACTTTAACATTCTAAGATTCTATGATCTGCAATTCACATAGATAGTGATCTTCTAACCCCAGATCTCCCAGAAGGACGTAACCCACTTATGACACATGGTATTTGTAAAAGAGGCCCACTGAGACTCTCCAGGGGTCACAAAAATCTGGAGCTGGCCCTGGCTCTGGCCCTGGCCAAAAGTCACTAACAAATAGACTTGCACCGAATTTTATTTGGAAAGTAAGTACTGGGTGTATTTTCCTTATAATGACACATTTTATTGAATGATTCACATAGCTTACAGTTAGCGACTAACCTAATCATGCAAAATCTATACCTTGAGCAATACTTTGTTAAACTGTAGATAACACCGACGCACATGTTATTCATTCACGTTAGGAAAACTAAGGACAATTTCCAAAGTATGACAACAATCTTTTGTGTAATACAGCAACAACTGTCTTTCAGAGTGGGTGGCAAAATACATTAGGCAGTCATAAATCTGCAGCATTGTTTAACCAGCTTATTGTGTATTAATATCTAAATATATAACTAGCAAATAAATGGATAACATTGTCAACATGGCACATAAGTAGTTTCAAATCCCTGTTATAATTAGGGTATGTTTACACTGGGTTTTTAAGACACTGACTGACTCACCAGGGTTTTCCTAGGAGAAACCAATTCAAGAAAAAACATCAGGTTTTTTTTCCTGAAATGAATTCACTGGCAGTTTTGCTATTGTTTTTTTGTGAAGGTTCCGCCCCTTGCGTCTTTTTTTATGTTATGTTCATTATAAGGATAGGTGCACACAGTCAAGAATCGGCAGCACTTTAGACGCAGCACATGTCCACTGCAACCAAAGTGCTGCCGACTTTTGAAAGGAGGTGATTGCGCATGTGTTCATTGAACCATGCGGAATCACCTCGTCCTATAAATTGTACATGTGACATTTATCTTGCAGAGGCTCGCATCTCCGCAAGATAAATAGACATGCTGCAGTCTGGAAAGACTCGCCGCATGTCCATGTCCGCAGGTGATCTGCGGGCGTCGGTGCACGCATAGTGGACATGGGATTTCTTGAAATCTCATCCACCATGCTGGAACATCTGGACTCTGCAGGTTGGATGCTGTGGATGTATACAGCGTCCAACCCGCAGCATTTACTGACCTTGTGCACGCACCCTAACTAGTGAGCGAATTTCTTGAGTAAGCCGCCCAAAGAACGCACTTGTTATGTTTTTTAACCCCTTTCTGACATCAGACTTACTATCCCGTCCATGGGACCCGGGCCCCTATGCCCATGGACGGGATAGTACGTCTAGCGTGATCGCGGCCGGGTGTCAGCTGATTATTACAGCTGACACCCGGCACAATGTGTCAGGGGCGGTCACGGACCGCCCTCGACACGTTAACCCCTTGCACACCGAGATCAAACATGATTGCGGTGTACCGGGGGTTAAAGGGAAGCATCGGCAGGGAGGGGGCTCCCTCCGTGCTTCCCTGAGCCCCCCATAGCAGCGCAATGTGCAGCGCTGCTGCGGGGGGCTCTTTCCCTGCAGGCCCCCGAATCCAAGATGGCGATGGGGGCCTTCGGGGGCCTGCAGGGAGCTGGCTTCCTCAGTGCCTGCAAAGCGCAGGCAACAGGAAGTCTGCAGCAGTGCCTGTGACAGATCGCTGATCTGTCACAGTGATCTGTGATGTGATAGATCAGCGATCTGTCACAGGACAGTGATGTCCCACCTGGGACTATGTAATAAAGTTAAAAAAAAAAAGTGTTAAAATAATTTTTTCAAAAATCGCCAAATAAATCAGAAAAAAAAAAAAAATATTCCCCCAATAAATCCATTTTTCGGAAAAAAAAAAAAAAACAATAAAAGTACACATATTAGGTATCGCCGCGTCCGTAACGACCCGCCCTATAAAACTGTCCCATTAGTTAACCCCTTTAGCGAACCCCTTAAAAAATAAAAATAAAAAACGAAGCAAAAAATAATGATTTATTATCATACCGCCAAACAAAAAGTGCAATAACGCGTGATCAAAAAGACGCATATAAATATCCATGGTACCGCTGAAAACATCATCTTGTCCCGCAAAAAACGAGCCACTATACAGCATCATCAGCGAAAAAATATAAAAGTTATAGCTCACAGAATAAAGCGATGCAAAAATAATTATTTTTTATTTAAAATAGTTTTCATTGCATAAAACCACCAAAACATAAAAAAATGACCTAAATGAGGTATTGCTGTAACCGTACTGACCCAAAGAATAAAACCACTTTATCAATTTTACTGCACGCGAACGGTGTAAACGCAACCCCCCAAAAGAAATTCATGAAACGCTGGTTTTTGTTCATTCTGCATCCCAAAAATCGGAATAAAAAGCGATCAAAAAATGTCACGTGCCCGAAAATGGTACCCATAAAAACGTCAACTCCTCCCGCAAAAAATAGGACCTCATATGACTCGGTGGGTCAAAATATGGAAAAATTATAGCTCTCAATATGTGGTCATGCAAAAACTATTTTTACAATAAAAAGCGTCTTTTAGCGTGCGACAGCTGCCAAAAATAAAAACCGCCATAAATAGTAAATCAAACCCCCCGTTATCACCCCCTTAGTTAGGGAAAAAATAATAAAATTAAAAGAAAATGTATTTATTTCCATTTTCCCATTAGGGCTAGGGTTAGGGCTAGGGTTAGGGCTAGGGTTAGGGCTAGGGTTAGGTCTAGGGTTAGGGCCAGGGCTAGGGTTAGGGCCAGGGCTAGGGTTAGGGCCAGGGTTAGGGCCAGGGCTAGGGTAAGGGTGAGGGCCAGGGCTAGGGTTAGGGCCAGGGCTAGGGTTAGGGTTAGGGCTGAGATTAGGGTTAGGGGTGTGTTGGGGTTCGGGTTGGAGTTAGAATTGGGGGGTTTCCACTGTTTGGGCACATCAGGGGCTCTCCAAATGCAACATGGCGTCTGATCTCAATTCCAGCCAATTCTGAGTTGAAAAAGTCAAATGGGGCTCCATCCCTTCCAAGCTCTGCCATGCGCCCAAACAGTGTTTTACCCCCACATGTAGGGTATCAGCCTACTCAGGACAAATTGCAAAACAAATTTTGGGGTCCAATTTCTCCTGTTACCCTTAGGAAAATAAAAAATTGGGGGCAAAAATATCATTCTTGTAGAAAAAAATGATTTTTTTATTTTCACATCTAAGCTTTATAAACTTCTGTGAAGCACTTGGGGGTTCAAAGTGCTCACCACACATCTAGATAAGTTCCGTGGGGGATCTAGTGTCCAAAATGGGGTCATTTGTGGGGAGTTTCAATAGTTTAGGTACATCAGTTGCTCTCCAAACGCACATGACACCCGCAGACCATTCCATCAAAGTCTGCATTCCAAAATGTCACTACTTCCCTTCCAAGCCCCGACGTGTGCCCATACAATAGTTTTCTCCCACATATGGCATATGGGGTATCAGTGTACTCAGGACAAATTGGACAACAACTTTTGGGGTTCAATTTCTGCTGTTACCCTTGGGAAAATGAAAAAAATTGGGACTAATTGATCATGTTTGTGGAAAAAATACGATTTTTTTATTTTCATGCCCGGGCATTATAAACTTCTGTGAAGCCCTTGGGGATTCAAAGTGCTTACCACACATCTAGATAAGTTCCTTAGGGGGTCTAGTTTCCAAAATGGGGTCATTTGTGGGGGGTTTCCACTGTTTAGGTACATTAGGGGCTCTCCAAAGGCAACATGACACCCGCAGACCATTCCATCAAAGTCTGCATTCCAAAACGTCACTACTTCCCTTCCGAGCCCCGACGTGTGCCCATACAGTAGTTTTCTCCCACATATGGGATATCAGCATACTCAGGACAAATTGGACAACAACTTTTGGGCTCCAATTTCTCCTGGTACCCTTGGGAAAATAAAAAAATGGTGACTAAAAGATCATGTTTGTGGAAAAAATACAAATTTTTTATTTTCACGCCCGGGCGTTATAAACTTCTGTGAAGCACTGGGGGGTTCAAAGTGCTCACCACACATCTAGATAAGTTCCTTGGGGGGTCTAGTTTCCAAAATGGTGTCATTTGTGGGGGGTTTCCACTGTTTTGGTACATCAGGGGTTTTCCAATCGCGACATGGTGTCCGATCTCAATTCCAGCCAAAAACGTCAAATGGCGCTGCTTCCCTTCCGAGCTCTGCCATGCGCCCAAATAGTGGTTTACCCCCACATGTGGGGTATCAGCGTACTCAGGACAAATTGCAAAATAACTTTTAGGGTCCTGTTACCCTTGGGAAAATAAAAATTGGGGGTGAAAAGATCATTTTTGTGGAAAAAATATGATTTTTTAATTGTACCGCTGTACGTTATAAACTTCTGTGAAGCCCTTGTGGGTTTAAAGTTCTCACCACATATCTAGATAAGTTCCTTGGGGGTCTAGTTTCCAAAATGGGGTCACTTGTAGGGGGTTTCCACTGTTTAGGTACATCAGGGGCTCTCCAATCGTGACATGGCGTCCGATCTGAATTTCAGCCAATTTTGCATTGAAAAAGTCAAACGGCGCTCCTTCCATTCTGAGCTCTGCCATGCACCGAAACAGTCGTTCCCCCCCACATATCAGTTTTCAGCGTACTCAGGATTAATTGCACAATAACTTTTGCAGTCCAATTTCTCATGTTACCCTTGGTAAAATAAAAAAATTGAACCTGAAGTATTTTTTTTGTGAAAAAAAGTTAGATGTTCATTTTTTTGTAAATATTCAAAAAAATTCCTGTGACGCACCTAAAGGGTTAATAAACTTCTTGAATGTGGTTTTGAGCACCTTAAGGGGTGCAGTTTTTAGAATGGTGTCACTTTTGGGTATTTTCTATCCTATAGACCCCTCAAAGTGGCTTCAAATGTATGTGGTCCGTAAAAATAAAATGGTGTTTCAAAAATGAGAAATCGCTGGTCAATTTTTAACCCTTATAACTTCCTAACAAAAAAAAATTTTGGTTCCAAAATTGTGCTTATGTAAAGTAAACATGTGGGAAATGTTAGTTATCAAGTTTTTTGTGTGCCGTATCTCTGTGATTTAAGGGCATAAAAATTCAAAGTTGGAAAATTGCGAAATTTTCAAAATTTTCGCCAAATTTCCATTTTTTCACAAATAAACACAAGTTATTTGAATGAAATTTTACCACTATCATGAAGTACAATATGTCACGAGAAAACAATGTCAGAATCACTGGGATCCATGGAAGCGTTCCAGAGTTATGACCTCATAAAGGGACAGTGGTCAGAATTGTAAAAATTGGCCTGGTCATGAACGTGCAAACCACCCTTGGGGGTGAAGGGGTTAACAGCTTAAGGGTTTCCATACCGTGAAAAGAAGTAACAGAATATTGAACATATGCACAGAAATGCCATTGCTCTTTTTCAGGCAAAAACTGCAAGAATTAAAAAAAAAGTCTACATCAGCTTTTTGGCCGGTAAAGTAGGAAATTATAATGTCTGACATTTTAGCATTCAATTTATAAATCTGAACTGGATGTGGGTTCCAAAAGAGACATAGCTAGGTCACATTTAGGATATGCACACACCATATTTTTTAGACTACTTACCAAGTTTTGGAAATATGACGCTTCAGGAAATGTAGTAGTAGTAGTAGTAGTTGTCGGAGTTCCTCTCAGTGGGACGAAGCTTCCTGCTGGCATAGGCAATCACTCTCTCTCTGCCTTTCTGCACTTGTGACAGCACTGCTCCCAATCCCACATTGCTGGCGTCAGTGTAAAGTACAAATGGTTGGTCATAGTCTGGGTAGGCCAGGACCTCATCTCCTGTGAGGGCCAATTTCAACTTGATGAAGGACTCATCTATCCTTTTGTTCCACTCGAATAGAAGATTCTTGTTCTTGGCCTTCTTGGATTGGCCCACTATAATATCTTGCAGCGGTGCCGCTATCTTGATGAAGTCCTTGATAAATCTTCGGTAGTATCCTACTAACCCAAGAAATTGCCTCACATCATGAATAGTGCTGGGTCTTTGCCAGTCCCGGATAACGGTGACTTTGTCAGGATAGGGTGCCACACCTTCCACGCTCACAACATGGCCTAGGTACTGCACCTTGGGTTTCAAAAGGTGACATTTGGACGGCTTTATTTTCAGGCCAAAGTTTAACAGGGCTTCAAATACCTCGGCTAGGTGCTTCAAATGGTCTTGTAGGTTTTGGAGAAGACGATGATGTCATCCAGGTACAGCAGAACGGTTTCAAAGTTTTTATGTCCAACGCAGCATTCCATTAACTGCTGAAATGTTCCTGGTGCATTGCTGAGCCCGAACGGCATGTAGTTAAACTCGCAGAGGCCCACTGGTGTTGGAAATGCTGTCTTCTCTTTGTCTGCCTCTGCCACAGGAACCTGCCAATACCCGCTGGTGAGATCTAAGGCAGAGAAATAATTAACAGTTCTCAGTGCAGCTAGTGATTCCTCAATTCTAGGCAATGGGTAGGCATCTTTATGTGTAATGCTGTTAATCCGCCTGTAGTCTACACACATTCTCATAGTACCATCTTTCTTCTTTACGAGGACTAATGGAGCTGCCCAGGGGCTACAACTATCTCTGATTACCCCAGCCTCCTTCATCTCCCGTAACATACTCTTGGCACATTGGTAGTGTGCTGGAGGTACAGGCCGGTGTCCCTCTTTAATGGGTGGATGATCTCCGGTGGGGATATGATGTTGAACACCTTTTGCCTGCCCAAAATCTAGAGGATGCTTGCTGAAGACCCGTTCAAATTCTCGAGCCACCCGGTAAGCCCCATGCTTTTGGTGTGAAGGGGTGGAGTCAGTGCCTACATGTAGCTGCTGACACCAATCCTCCTGCTGCCCTTCAGAGCCATTCTCTTCCACTTTGTCAGATGAAAGCAAGGGTTCTAGTGTCTCTATTGCATTGTTACTGACGGTGAACAATTTAGCAAGGGTGGCATACCGGGGTAACTGGACTTCTCTCTCCCCACAATTTAAGATGCGTATTGGTACTCTCCCCTTGCGGATATCAACTACCCCTCTGGCTGTCAGGATAGTGGGCCTACTATCAGAATACATGGGCTCTACCAAGGCTTGGTAATCTTGACCCCTTAGGCCTATTGCTGCCCGACACCAAATTGACATTTCACTTCTGGGAGGTACTGCAATGGGGAAGGATCACTTTCTGACACTGCCGACTTCTCCACCAGACAGCTCTGCCTGTTGTCTCTGCATCAGGGCTCTGATCTCCTTTTGCAGGACCCGTTGCTGACTGGAGCTGGCGGTGTCGGCTACCTGTTGTAACAAAATAATAATTTCTCCAAGACAATTTTCAATTACATTAGTGCCTAAAGTGATCATAGGATGGCATTCTCATTTGTCAATATCAACTATTATCAAACCTTGCGATTGCAATTCTACTCGGCCAATTTTGATGGTCACCTCTTTATATCCCATCTGATGCAAGGGCTGACCATTGCTGGCAAAAATGGTAAGGTCTTTATCTGGGCTATGAGTAATGTCTGAATCTGCCCAGTACTGCTTAAAAAGAACATATGGTATTGTTGTCACCTGGGAACTGGTGTCGAGTAAAGCGTTCATCGGAAAACCGTCAATCACGACAGGCAAGACTGGTCGTCCTCCTACGTACTTGTCTCGCCAATTTGGTGGGCCTGGTCATCTTACTCCTGGGGGTTGGCCCTTTGCCCCAGGGGTTGCTTGTTTAAATGACAGTATCTTGCTAGGTGTCCTGCCTTGTTGCAGAGGCGACAGATGGGCTGTCCGTCCTCGTCGTAACGATCACTGTCTCTCCCTCTGGTCAGTGGGATCCTATTCTCCTGTCGCCATGGGATGTCTTCTGGACTGGAGGCCAGCTGGATCTTCTTCTTGAAATCATTTGCAGGGACTGCACAGTTTTTGTGAGTGTAGCCACACTTTTAATTACTTCCTTGACTTGGAGACGTAAGTCGGCAGCAGAATCATCATCTTGGGACAGCTTGGCAGTCTCAATAGAGGTTTTTGGAAAGGATGCTGTCTCCTGCTGGTATGTAACTGCAGGATGCTTAGAGGACTGTGCTGCTAGGGTTTGGTTCATGTAGCACTCGGATGGCTCTATCCTTAAAGTGTGCAAAGTCCAATTCAGGATTTTGTAGGGCCATTATGCGCATCTGTGTCCTTTGGTTGTTAGACTGGAGTCCCTCTATGAACTGCTCTATTAATAATCTATCTTCATCTTGCACGCTCTCAGGATCAACCTGTTTTACAGCCTGTAGTGCCTCCTGAAGATTAAGCAAATAAAGTCCATGGAGCCTCATTTAAGAGTCTCAAACACGGGACTAGCCAGATCTTCCTCCAGGGAAGGACCCAGCCAAGGAGTGGCTCCTTTCAGAAACCACAATTACCACCATATTAAGTGGCCCTTTAAGTCAAAATCCAGCTCTTTACGAGTTTACAGATATGACAAGGGAAATACCAAGGCCAGGTATCCATCCACAGACAGCTGTTTCAGGGTGTTGCCCCTCATCAGTGTGGAGTAGGATTCTGGTTCTTTGGGAGCAATGCCTAGTAGACCAACATCACGAAACAATCACTGACCTCAGGGAGACCAGTCAAAGAAAACACTGCAGCAGCCGGCAAAGGCGCTTAATCAGTGAAATACTAGGTGCATTGCTCCCTGGGAAATACGAATATGCAAATAAAGTCTGTGAAGCCTCATTTAAGAGTCTCAAACACGGGACTAGCCAGATCTTCGGCCAGGGAAGGATCCAGCCAAGGAGTGGCTCCTTTCGGAAACCACAATTACCACCATATTAAGTGTCCCTTTAAGTCAATATCCAGCTCTTTACGAGTTTACAGATATGACAAGGGAAATACCAAGGCCAGGTTCCATCCACAGACAGCTGTTTCGGGGTGTTGCCCCTCATCAGTGTGGAGTAGGATTCTGGCTAGGTGGGAGCAATGCCTAGTAGACCAACATCACGAAACAATCACTGACCTCAGGGAGACTAGTCAAAGAAAACACTGCGGCAGCCAGCAAATGCGCTCAATCAGTGAAATCCTAGGTGCATTGCTCCCTGGGAAATACAAATATGCAAAAAAAGTCCGTGGAGCCTCATTTAAGAGTCTCAAACACGGGACTAGCCAGATTTTCCTCCAGGCATTGCTCCTACTAGCCAGTTTCCTACTCCACACTGATGAGGGGCAATACCCCGAAATAGCTGTCTGTGGATGGATACCATGTTTTGGCATAGGTGGTTTCCTTCATTGGAGACTGCCCTTCCCGTGGTTGTTCCTTCCCGGGGAAAGACCTGGCTAGTCATTGCTTGCTGAGAAACATGTGATGGTGTCTCCGCGGCTTGTGTTTTGCATGTTTTTGGATATTTCCCATAAGGGATGGGGGCATTGCTCTAGAATCACTGCATTGAGAAACATGTGATGGTGTCTCCGCAGTGTTGGATGTTGATCTCCATGAGTTCATTCATCCTCATTTTTCAGTCTTTTACTAGGCATTGCTCCTACTAGCCAGTTTCCTACTCCACACTGATGAGAAAACAAAAAGCAAAAAACACAAATATCCTGAACTAAAAGTAAAAAATATACTGCAAATAATGCATAAAGGTAATAATAATAATAAGGGTATTTAGTAAACATAATTTTGATCAAAATAATGTACAAGCCATCCCGCCACGTCACGGCAACCCTTGTGGGACAGTCCCTACTCTAGTATTTAAAACCTTTTCACTTGCCAAGTGGCGTGAATGTGAATAAGGGTCGAGCGGCTGAACCACTAGTAACAGCTTAGGCCACACTGGATGGTTTTCCCAGCTCAGAAAGAGGGTGGTCACACCCATATATGCACTGAATGCACAATGAAATGAATAAAAAACAAATCTGAACTGAGAAAAGTAAGTTAATGTGTATGCACAATGTAAGTGCATATTAACACATGACCATTAACCAGAGAAAACAAAAAGCAAAAAACACAAATATCCTGAACTAAAAGTAAAAAATATACTGCAAATAATGCATAAAGGTAATAATAATAATAAGGGTATTTAGTAAACATAATTTTGATCAAAATAATGTACAAGCCATCCCGCCACGTCACGGCAACCCTTGTGGGACAGTCCCTACTCTAGTATTTAAAACCTTTTCACTTGCCAAGTGGCGTGAATGTGAATAAGGGTCGAGCGGCTGAACCACTAGTAACAGCTTATGAGGTGCGGAGTTTGCTGAATACCTTGAGTGTTGTCTCTTGGGCTTCCGGCATCACCACTTCGGTGGCTTAAGCCGGTCTCTGCTTTTGGGAGATAGCCAGGAGGTTTCGGGGAGGAGACCCTTGGAGTTGTGGACGATGGGAGTCCGACTTCAATTCTCTGGGACCAGTGATTGCCGGGTCAAAAATGGATTCAGGACTGACATCGCTGAAGATAAGAAGTTGCATTTTTCCCTGGGATATTTGGTCAACATGGTGTTTTATGACATCCTGAAGATTCGGAAGTCCAATATAATATGCCTGCAGGAGTTTAGGAGAGAAGGCAGGTATGTACTGGTGCTATCTTCTATGGCGGCTTGCCAGAATTTGTTTACTGCCCTGAAAAATGGAGTGGCAAATCCTTTGCTGGAAGGTCTTACCTTTACTGTGCTGTACTCTAAGGGAGATATCCCACTTGTAGTTTTCATGCACAACCCTTTTGGTTCCCTGGAGGACATTGCTTTATTTTTGAAAAGACATTGCATTTATGGTCAGTACTCACACAGGGTCCTGAATGGAGAAGGGCTCTGGACTGGGAAGTACAAATTTTTTGTGAGATTTGGGATGGATCCCCAAGGCCCGGGAGGCATCCATTACCCCCCTCTTAATTTTTCAGTTGGGAAAAATACTGGGTTTTTTGTTCTTTCCAGATGCCCCGATGTATTGCAGGAGGTGTAAAAATTTCACGCATACCCAGGATAGTTGCAAGGAGATGCCAACTTGCAGGAATTGCAATGCTTCTGGCCATATGGCAAAAGACTGCACAAATCCTGTTATGTGTAATGCTTGTGGTGAGCAGGGCCATAAGTATCGGGACTGTAAGGCCAGGATCAGTCCTAGGTCTTACGCTGAGGTCTCAGGTGGGGCAGCTGCACCCCCTGCTGCTGTTGTTGACATTCCACAGGTTTCAGACCCGGAACTTATTTAGGAACCTGAAATCATGGATGCACATGAGGAGGCCCTGCCCCAAACGGAGTCTCCCAGCCCCGAGATGGCAGTTTTGGAAGCTACTGATGTTGAAAGTGAGCTCCCTCTTCAGTCTGATGTCTGTGGGGAGGGGGAGTTGGAGAGTACTCTTGGCAATACCCCCAGTGTATCTTGGTTTGCTACTGAGGAGGAGTTGGCCAGTTGTGGAGATCAAGGTGACTTCACTCTTGCGAGGTCCTCTGAGGATGAGGAGCCTGGAAATTCCTGTAAGAAGCCCAGAACGGATTGGGCAGACCCCGGTGAAGTTGGTTTAAGTCCGGTGAGTGAACGTAGTTACCCTCAGAATGTCTTCTCTCCTGACACCAATGCTTTTTTAGGCATTCCCGCAGACGTAAACAGATTCAAGGAGTTGCATTTCCAGATGGAAGACGAAAACGGCTGAAGAGGAAGTGGCGTGTTTGTCGTCATGTAAATAACACAGTCATATTATGGCTCCCCAAGCTGGTTGGGGCATTGCGTCCCTGAATGTCAGGCAAATTAGATCCAAATTCAGGAGGGCAATCGTTCTAGATTATATTAAACAGATGAATGCTCACATCTTTTGTCTTCAGGAATGTGGGATTGTGGAGGCTCCAAGCGATAAGGACTGGCCTTACGGGCAGCATGTATGGTCTGGCTCATGTGTTAATAGGAATGATGGTGTAGGGATATTAATGGGTAACAGGGAGATTAGTTTAGATAGCTACACGGTGGTAGAGGTGGGTAGATGTATAATTGCACATGTTAGCTATAGGGGTGGCGGGCTAAAATTATTAATGTGTACTGTCCATCAGGACACGACAGGAAAAAGGAGCGTCTGGCTCTTTTGGAAAAATTAAGTTTGTTTCTTCCAGGCAAAATGCCTACAGTTTTAGTTGGAGACTTTAATTGCACCACAGAAGGGAATTGTGACATAACTGGTAAAAAGTTATCCAATCTTATTTCTGATTTTTCCCTCAAAGATGCTGCTGCTCTGAAATTTGGCATCCCACCACCGCCAACGTACCATGCTGATAGGGGTGGTATTGCATCCAGGATGGATAAAATGTTGTTCACCAAAAATATGTTGTGTATGAATTTTGAACAAAATGCTGTACCTTTTTCTGATCATGAGTGTTTGAGAGGTGTGTTTAGTGCGATCGATGACCGTGTGTATGGGGGTGGGGTTTGGAAGCTGAATGTAAGATTGTTAGAAGATAAGGATGTGATGAATGAATTAAAAATAAAGTATAAAGAGTGGAGAGTATGTAAGAGGGATTTTGGGTGTGTACTGGAATGGTGGGACTGGGTTAAGGTGTGTTGCAAAAAATTCTTCAAAAAGTGGGGCTATAAAAAAGCTGCTATTTATCGGAGTAGATTTAATGATTTAAACAGGCGCTTAGACTGGTTAAGGAAGTGTGGAGAAAGTGGTATGGATGTGTCTGATCTGCTGGCTGAGACAAAGAGTGAATTAAAGAGTGTTATGGATGAAAAAGGGAAAGAAATCATCTATCGCACCAAAATAGAACATCTTGAGAAAGATGAAAACTGCACGAGGTTCTTTTTTAAGAAAATGAATGGGAGAAAGGCTGATATGGATAAAATCCTGGATAGGAATGGTTTGTGTGTGTCAGGTGACAATGTGATAAAGGAGGTGAATAGGTTCTATAACAAGTTATATGATAAAAAATGGATTGATTCTGGTCTTGTTTCAGAAGTGCTGAATGGGTTAGAGAACAAGTTGGATAGTGGAGAATGTGATATTTTGAATGAGGACGTAATTATGGAAGAAGTAGAAAATGTGATGAAGAGTGCTAAAAAGAATAAGACTCCAGGTAAAGACGGATTTCCGGTAGAATTCTATGTGAAGGCGTGGGATTTTCTGGGTGCTGATTTGACTGAGATATGTAAGTATATGTGGGAGAGTGGTAAGTTGTGTGAATCAATGAAAGAGGGGGTTGTTGTGTTTGTGCATAAGAAAGGTGAGAGAAAGTGTTTAGAGAATTGGAGACCTATAACATTGCTGAACGCAGATTATAAAAACTATAGGAAATTGTTGGCGAATCGTATGCGTGAGGTGATTGGTAGTGTTGTGGATGAGGATCAAGTGTGTGCTGTGCCTGGAAGAAGTATGAGTGATAACTTATTGTTATTAAAGGGAAGGTGCCATCCCAAAAAAATTTTTTCAGCAATTGAAAAAATGTAAAGAGTTAATGTTTACATTTTCTTAAAAAATATTATCATTTGTTTTTAATTTTGCAAAATATGAAAAATAATTTTAAAAAGTTTGGCATTTCCACTTGTTAACACTAGGGGGAGCAGCTACTGAAATTTGACACAAAAACCAAGTGTACAACTAGCTCACATTACTGCCCTGCAGTAATTATGGGCGGAATCTGCTGACATGGGTGTGGTGTCACTGCTCTCCTCCCCTTCTGGGTGTTTGCTAAGGGAAGAGAGAGGATGACATCTAGGAACACAGTGAGCTGCCATTTTGATGGGGCCTGCAAAGTTACTGACTGTCTTTGCATGCAAAGTCTGGATCAGAACAGGTCATCAATCAGCAGAAATGTTTCCTGGATTTCTGTGGAGCAGACAAGCAGACGGTCCATCCATGTGTATAAAACACAGCACTCTATGTACAATCCCTGGCACCGAACAGAGTGCCCCCCCACAGACCAGCACACTGCTCTCCTGAAATACTCTGTGCTGCTGTCACCCTGCTCCTTCCACCATATATCAGGCCCCTGTCACCTCGCTTTCACACATTGCCAGGACAGGATCTGAGGAGAGGAATGGGGTCTTTGGACACCGAGGATGGCAGGCAGCACAGAGTATTTCAGGAGAGCAGTGCTGGTCTATGGGGGGCACAGACCACAGAGGGAGATATATGGGGGAAGAGCAGGGTGACAGCACCACAGAAATCCAGGAAACATTTCTGCTGATTGATGGCCTGTTCTGATCCAGACTTTGCATGCAAAGACCCCATTCCCCTCCTCAGATCCTGTCCTGGCGATGTGTGAAAGTGAGGCGACAGGCGCAGTCCGGGGTGACGCTGGGAAGCAGGATGGGAGGAAATGTAGCCATACAGTAACATTAAAAATGAGGCCCCTCAATTCAGCTGCCTCACCAGCCCTCCCCTGACTGCACCTATTACCCCTGACCCGTGTGCAGGTGCTCAGCCAGAACCACCCTAGAATGGGTCCCCTTTTAGCAGATAATACTGCCATAGTGTTCTCACATAATAGCGCCATATACTTCACACATAATGCCGTCATATAGATCATACACTGTACCACCATGTAGATCACACATAAAACCAGCAGAGTGACAGCAGCAGAGTATTTCAGGAGAGCAGTATCACACGGGATAGGATTAGATACACGGCTCAGCAGTCAGTATCACACGGGATAGGATTAGATACACAGCTCAGCAGACAGTATCACACAAGAGAGGATTAGATACACAGCTCAGCAGACAGTATCACACGGGATAGGATTAGATACATGGCTCAGCAGTCAGTATCACACGGGATAGGATTAGATACACGGCTCAGCAGACTATCACACATGATAGGATTAGATACACAGATCAGCAGACTATCAGGATAGGATTAGATACACAGCTCAGCAGACAGTATCACACAGGAGAGGATTAGATACACGGCTCAACAGACAGTATCACACAGGAGAGGATTAGATACACGGCTCAGCAGACTATCACACATGATAGGATTAGATACACAGATCAGCAGACTATCAGGATAGGATTAGATACACAGCTCAGCAGACAGTATCACACAGGAGAGGATTAGATACACGGCTCAACAGACAGTATCACACACGAGAGGATTAGATACACGGCTCAGCTGTCAGTATCACACGGGATAGGATTAGATACACAGCTCAGCAGACAGTATCACACGGGATAGGATTAGATACACGGCTCAACAGACAGTATCACACAGGATAGGATTAGATACACGGATCAGCAGACTATCACAGGATAGGATTAGATACACGGCTCAGCAGACAGTATCACACAGGAAAGGATTAGATACACAGCTCAGCAGACAGTATCAAACGGGATAGGATTAGATACATGGCTCAGCAGTCAGTATCACATGGGATAGGATTAGATACACGGCTCAGCAGACAGTATCACACAGGATAGGATTAGATACACTGCTCAGCACACAGTATCACAAAGGAGAGGATTAGATACACAGCTCAGCAGACAGTATCACACAGGATAGGATTAGATACACGGCTCAGCAGACTATCACAGGATAGGATTAGATACACGGCTCAGCAGACAGTATCACACAGGAAAGGATTAGATACACAGCTCAGCAGACAGTATCACATGGGATAGGATTAGATACATGGCTCAGCAGTCAGTATCACACGGGATAGGATTAGATACACGGCTCAGCAGACAGTATCACACAGGATAGGATTAGATAACTGCTCAGCACACAGTATCACAAAGGAGAGGATTAGATACACAGCTCAGCAGACAGTATCACACAGGATAGGATTAGATACACGGCTCAGCAGACTATCACAGGATAGGATTAGATACACGGCTCAGCAGACAGTATCACACAGGAAAGGATTAGATACACAGCTCAGCAGACAGTATCACATGGGATAGGATTAGATACATGGCTCAGCAGTCAGTATCACACGGGATAGGATTAGATACATGGCTCAGCAGTCAGTATCACATGGGATAGGATTAGATACACGGCTCAGCAGACAGTATCACACAGGATAGGATTAGATACACTGCTCAGCACACAGTATCACAAAGGAGAGGATTAGATACACAGCTCAGCAGTCAGTATCACACAGGAGAGGATTAGATACACGGCTCAGCAGACAGTATCACACAGGATAGGATTAGATACACTGCTCAGCACACAGTATCACAAAAGAGAGGATTAGATACACAGCTCAGCAGACAGTATCACACAGGATAGGATTAGATACACGCTCAGCAGTCAGTATCACACAGGAGAGGATTAGATACACAGCTCAGCATTCAGTATCACACAGGAGAGGATTAGATACACGCTCAGCAGACAGTATCACACAGGAGAGGATTAGATACACAGCTCAGCAGACAGTATCACACAGGATAGGATTAGATACACGCTCAGCAGTCAGTATCACACAGGAGAGGATTAGATACACAGCTCAGCAGTCATTATCACACAGGAGAGGATTAGATACACGCTCAGCAGACAGTATCACACAGGAGAGGATTAGAAATACAGCTCAGCAGTCAGTATCACAGGAGAGGATTAGATGTCCAGCAGATTGCCAAGTGTTTTGAAAGAGCAGGGAGCAGCTCCTTCTCTGTTTTGCAAGTGCAGGGGCTGCAGCTGGTCGGGTGTTTTGGAAAGAGCAGCTCGGTCCCCAGGAGCTCGTCCTGTATTCTCTCCTGCAGGTTGTATGTGCAGAGTGAACATCCAAGCCGTTATGCTGGAACAGTACAGCATCCAGGGCTTGCATCAGAGTGTAACTGGAAAGCACTGGGCTCTAATAAGATGGCGCCTGGCCACACCTACAGCTGTGAACTGAGCTGCCCACAGAGGCGTGCCCAGTTCACAGCTGATGCTGCTGCAATGATACAGATAGGGGTCGGGAGCCGACTGTTATGTCTTATGCCCAGGGACTGCCGTAAATGAGCATGGAAAGTGTCGTTCAGCAGCCAGAAAGGTAAGATGGCAGCCCCCAGTGGCTGCATTAATACAGTAAAAAAAACAAACCATACTCACCACTGAGTCAAGCTTATGGGACAATATCTTTTTATACTATTTTCTTTTTTACATTAAATTATGAAAAAACATGGCACCTTCCCTTTAAGGGATTTGATTGGAGACTGCATAGGAAGGAAACGGAAGTGTATGGTTCTGTCAATTGATTTTGAGAAAGCATTTGATAGGGTCTCGCATGTGTTTTTGTTTAAAGTTCTGGATAGAATGGGATTTCCTCAAAAATTTGTGAATGGGATAATGTCTTTGTATGATTGTGTGTCAAGTGAGTTTCTTGTTAATGGGTTGTTGAGTGAGAAAGTGAATATTAAGTCAGGTGTAAGGCAGGGGTGTCCCATGTCCCCTGTCTTGTTTGTATGTGTGATTGAACCTTTGTTGTGCTTGGTGAGACGTGATAAAATGATGCAAGGTTTGTTGGTACCTGGGAGTGGTGGGAAGCATGTGAAAGTTCTTGGATATATGGATGATGTTGTGGCTGTGAGTGAAAGTGTTGCGTCTATGAGTAGGGTTAAGTTGCTTCTGGAGTTTTTCTGTGGTGCATCTGGCTTTAGAGTGAATTGGAATAAATGTAGTTTTAAATGTTTTGGGAATGACAGGGTTAAAATGGAGGGGGTAAAGTGTGAGGAGGGTGCTATCAAAGTGCTGGGAGTATTATTTAATAAGGACTTGGAAGGTAAGGAGAGCTGTGAGGAGTGTGGATTGCACAAAGAGCGTAAGTTAAATTTTTGGCGACTGAGACCTTGAGTGGTAAGATTTTGGTCATAAAAGCGGTGATTCTTCCGATTTTGCTTTTTATTGCAACAGTTTTTCCACCTTCAAGTAGGAAAATAAAAAGAGTGGAAAAGTTCATTTTTACTTTTTTCTGGAGCAGTAAAATAGAGAAACTTAAGAGAGAGAGACTTTTCAAGGCGTGTCACCATGGTGGCATGGCCTTTCCAAACATTGAGATTTTTCTGGGGCTTCAGTTTATCAAAACTGTTGTTATTTTGCTGAATAAAGGAAGTAAGGGAGCGTATATGGCAAGTTATTCTGCTGGTTGGATGTTATATGGCTTATGTTGGAGAAAGAGGGATGCTAGAGTGCCTGTTGCTTTCAAGTGTCTGGTCTGGTATGAGGTGATTGAGAAGTTTGTGAGGAAGCATGATTTGCTGAGTGTACCGATGAATGATTTTAGAATGGCTAAGAATGTGATGAAAATAATACGTAAGAATTATGTGGAATGTAATATTGTGGGGTTGAGAGGGAATGAAGTTTCGGTTGCATGGAAGAGTTTGGGAACGCACAGGATGTCTATTAGACAAAGGGATATTGTATGGATGTCCTTGCACAATATTTTACCTGTGCGACAGGTTCAGAAGAGACGAGGTCTGACCAGAACTGATGTGTGCCCAAGGGAAGGATGTGGTGGATGTGAGACTGTGTGGCATACTATGTGGGACTGTGATTACGCGTGCAGTGTGTGGAAGTGTGTAGGTGGGTTGTGTAAGGAGTTAGCAGGTGTGAGTCTTATTGACTGGCGTGTTGCGATGTTTGGAATTGGTGCATGTGGTCGTGTGAAAAATAGAATCCTATGGTTAATTATGACTTGTGTGATGCAGAGTTTGTGGGATGTGAGGAATTTAGGAATTTTCAAAGAGAAGCATGTATCTGTGAATAAGTGTGTCGGGCTGATCCTTTCTAGATTATACTTGATTTATAAATTAGACAGCGAAGGCGGTGGTGGTTCTGATGCAGAGGGTGTCTGGAAATTTAAAAAATGGCAGCACCTGATAAAATATCAGTGAATTTTAGTGATGTTTATTGATGTTCAGGATGTCTTTTGTGTATACCCTTGGTTTGTTATACTAAAATAAATATGAACCATGATGATGAGAGTTGAAACAACGACGTTTAAGTTGATGAGCTAACATTGAGTTGTTTATAACTAACCTGAATGATTAAAAAAAAAAAAAGAAACAGCTGTCTGTGGATGGATACCATGTTTTGGCATAGGTGGTTTCCTTCATTGGAGACTGCCCTTCCCGTGGTTGTTCCTTCCCGGGGAAAGACCTGGCTAGTCATTGCTTGCGTTGAGAAACATGTGATGGTGTCTCCGCAGTGTTGGATGTTGATCTCCATGAGTTCATTCATCCTCATTTTTCAGTCTTTTACTAGGCATTGCTCCTACTAGCCAGTTTCCTACTCCACACTGATGAGGGCAATACCCCGAAACAGCTGTCTGTGGATGGATACCATGTTTTGGCATAGGTGGTTTCCTTCATTGGAGACTGCCCTTCCTGTGGTTGTTCCTTCCCGGGGAAAGACCTGGCTAGTCATTGCTTGCATTGAGAAACATGTGATGGTGTCTCCGCGGCTTGTGTTTTGCATGTTTTTGCCTAGTTCCCATAAGGGATGGGGGCATTGCTCCAGAATCACTGCGTTGAGAAATATGTGATGGTGTCTCCGCAGTGTTGGATGTTGATCTCCATGAGTTCATTCATCCTCATTTTTCACAGTTCTTTTATCAGTGTCCGGCCAGGACTTTACTTCCCTCTGAGCCACACCAGTTAACTGGCCAATGAGGATACTGAATTTTTGACTCTCAGACAGGGGGTACTCTTTGAACAAACTACATAGTCTTTCTTTAAAATCGCTCACGATGTGCGACTCCCCTGAGTACTGTGGTAACCAGGCTGCTCCTGGTATATATGGCATTGATAGTGGCATTATTGAGGCTGCGGCTGTGACCGCCGCTGAATCTTCACCCGTGTTGGGCATTTTTCTTCCTGTTTTTCACTTGCTCACTAAAGTCAAAGCATGGGCAGGGGGCTTCACGTCGTGTTTTATTTCTGGCTCTGTCCACAATTGCACGTCCCTCTCTGCTCGCATGCGCTGTATGACGCAGTTATGGCGGTTATATAAAAGCTCATTAAAGTCTTTAGCACTCAATTTAATAAAGTCTATGGCACACAGTACCCAGCTTTGCCAGGCTCCTTTATCCAGCTTTGCTAGGCTCGCTAAATCCTGTTTGTGATGCCAGTTGGAGCGCCCCACGGGGCCTGGGGGTACTTGGTACCGGGCCCATCGACATCCATGGGGGACGGTGTCATGGCGGCGGTGACCCGGTCCGTGGCCCAGAGGCGTCCAGTAATAAAATAGGGGAAACTTGTGTGGTATTATGTGGTAAAAATGAAAATAAAGTTATTAGATGGTGAAATACGTGACGCCACCTGTGGTATTCTAGTCAGAGGTGACCAGCGCTGCTGTGTTGCTTCTCTGGGATGGATGTTTGGCGCAGCTATGATGTTGTAGCCCTCCACAGGAAGGGCTGTAGTCCCAAGGCAAAGATGTTAAATAAATAGTAAAAATGGCTGTAAACGTTGGGGTGCAGATAAATGAGAGAAAGACAGAGAGAGGTGCAGTTTCTTTACCTTTTACTGGTTATAGGTTACAGTCCGGAGTACCACATACAGGTGATGGAATGAGTCCGGCTTGCCTGGAGGCTTTCAGGGGATCCACCTTGCCAGGTGGGGATTTAGGACCTTCCTTTCTGCGCTTTGTGTGTGGGTCTCCGCTGTATATAACTATGCTGCGACCCTCTATTTGTGATGGTTTCACTAACCTATACGGCTGTCAGCGTGAGCCTAGTCCACGGGTACCATTCTCTTCACTGTTGGCCCTGGGCTCCTTATCCGCTGCCGTGCCATCGGTGATTAATGTGCACAGGAATTTACAATCCCCTGTACTTTCAGATTCAGCTATCAAGGCGTACAGTTCCTGTCAGTCTAGGACTCTGATGTCCCTTTTCTCTTTATTAGCGCTTCACTCAGGGGTCTGCTATATGCAGTATTTTAGCTTCCCTAGAGTCTCTGTCTCTGCTCTTGTCCTTTCCCTCTTCACAGATCAGCTCCCTGTCTTCATCTGACAGGATCTTCCAGAAAGATCTCTTTACCTCACGTCTTCACGTTTAACTGTCCTTTTCTCCTCACAGCTCACAGCTGCTTTGTTTCCATGACAACCCCCAAAGCTGATTTCCAGCTGACTCACCAACCCCCTCTGCTGGCCAGAATTTATAAGGCATCTCCCTTTTCTGACCTGCAGCAGGAAATTGTGATTAAATCTATGGTGCCTGGCATGGGGTCCCTTTCTGCCTCCAAGCATGACTTTACCCATTAGAGGGAGGTAATGTCACTGTGACAACCGGACTCTGGGGTGTCACACCGGCATCTTTTGTCCTGAGACAATTTTTTAAGGCGTCTATTTTAAAGTTTTTCATGAGCTTTTGGTGTTGTATTTTCCGGCTTAGTTTTCATTACTTTTTTTTTTACATAAGGTAGCGAGTGACTAGCAAAAGGAAGCCGCAGAGACGTAGCTAGGGTTTTGGTTTGGGGGGGACTTCTGAGTGGCTACTAACCAGGTAGCCTTGATTATAACTGGGTGACATACCCTAAGGGCTCATAGTCACATGCGAGAAATCTGGACGAGTCTCACATGTCAATACCCGGCACTGCCGTCAGCACTCGGATCGGAGCGTTCAGCTACATGTATTTCTATGCAGCTGAACGCTCCGCTCCTGAGTGTCGGCAGCAGTGTCGGGTATTGATGTGCGAGACTCGTCGGAGTTTCTTGTATGTGAGAATGAGCCCTAATAGTGGATGTAGGAGAACCTCAGCACATGACAGCGATGTTGCTGAAAATAAACTTTATACAAAGAACAACGTTGATATTACTGCCATTAGTGGTAGATACCAGTCCTACAGAACATATAAGAGATCACAGCTCAGTTAGAGATGGTAACTTACAGCTGATGAAATCGTTCACTTTTTCGGTCTGGCCCAGACTGACATGACAACTCCTTCCAGCCACGACTGAGCTAAAGAAATTACAACAAAGACACATTTCACTTCTCATATTTTCAGCACTGTCCACATCTATTCCCAACCTGCCTATACTCAGCCAATGCTGTATGTGTCCCTATAACTGCACCTGCTGTGTGGCTCTGTTTGCCTCTAAATTCTAAAGCAACCTTCTAGAACAGACCTGGGCAAAGTGCGGCCTGGCTGTCGTGGGGCTAGAAATCAGATGTCCACGGGCCGCAAAGCACCCACTTGCTTGCTGTTTCCATGAGCGGCTCTGTGCTGCACCGCTGACTGCTTTGGTGGAGGAGGGGCCTCCGGCCACTTCTTCCCCCGATCAGCGTGTGAAACAGCTGACGAGTCATTTCATCGCGTCACCTGTGTACTCCGGAGAGTCCGCACACCGGAGGCAGGGAGAGGAGCTGAGCTCTGCCGAGGAATGGGACCAAGGTGAGTATGTGGTGTTTTTTTTTCTCGTGTATGGGCTGCTTGGGTGGGCATGGGGAGGCTATTGGGGTGTGACATGGTGCTGCACATGGGGGGGTGACATGGTGCTACACATAGGGGGGTGACACGGTGCTTCACATAGGGGAGGACATGCTGCACATGGTGCTGCATATGGGTGTGACATGCGGCACATGGTGCTGCATATGGAGGTGACATGCTGCACATGGGGAGACTATGGAGGCAACATGCTGTACATGGGGAGGCTATGGATGCCGAGCGCAGTATATACGGAGGCTGTGTAGGGTTCATGCAGTATATGGGGAGGCTGTGTGGGGCTCATTCAATATATATATGGAGGCTGTGTGGGGCTCATGAAGTTTATATAGGGAGGCTGTGTGAGGCTCATTCAGTGTGTATAGGGAGGCTTTGTGGGGCTCATGCCGTATAAGGGGAGGCTGTATGGGGCTCATGCCATATATGGAGAGGCTGTGGGGCTCATGCTGCATATGGGGAGGCTGTGTGGGGCTCATGCCACATATGGGGGAGGCTGTGTAGGGCTCATGCCGCACATAAGGGGCTGTTGGGGGGCTCATACGATATACAGAAGGGGCTGTGCTCGGGTTCAAATAATATATACTTAATTCTGCTCAATATTAAGTGATACAATTAATATTATTATCAATAATATAATAATTATAATATATCAATATTGAGCAGAATTAATTTTGGCCTATTCGTTCGGCCCTCCACAACAGGCACGGTCTTTCATGTGACCCATCAGGAAAATTAATTGCCACCCCTGTTCTAGAATATAGTAATGCTGTGTGCAAGTGCCCTAGAAAACAGTGCCCCGTGTGCCCCTTTAACAGACTCAATAATATAATGCACTCCCCATAGGCAAACTAGTATAATGCATCCTCCCATAGGCAGACTCTATATTGTATAACTCTGTAAGGGCTTGCGGAACGCACCTAATAATATAAAGTAGAGGCTAGGTGCGTTTGCAGCCCGGGATCCACCGTGCAGAGATGGTAAACTACTGCTTTGTAATGGCGGGATACAAAACGCACACCAGCGGGTTAACCACTGACTAGGTGTGCTCAGGAGCGAACTCTGTTACCTCACAGAGCCGCTAAAACAAACGCCGGAGCCTGTTGAACTCACAGAGCTTGGCTGGGTGAGTGCTAATTAAAGGTCACATAACTCTGTCCCAGAGGCACAGGGCTAGAGTTCAATCAGCGCTCGGCGCCAAGACTGCAGTGCCAGCAAAAGGAAATTAATATATATAATCACGCCAAGTGCACACTGTACTGCTCCGGCGGATGCCACTAAGCTCCCAGAGTGGGGAGGAAAGCGCTGGAGTTGTGCACGGTGCTGCACTGGCGGCTGCTGCTACCTGGTGTGGTACAACAGTGCCCTGAGCAGAAAGGCACAATCGGACGCTAGCAAGTGCAGAAGACTGGGATGCACTGTGGCGTATAGCCTAGCCACTGACAGGCGCTGACTCTAACCACAAGACCCTAACAACAGACACAACCAAGGGTAGGGGTTTCAAATGAGTCAGTCACCAGATACATGCATCTATCATCATACTCACCATAAGCATTTGAGTTTATACTAGCGCATGGCCGCTCGACCATGCGACTCTTTTACAGCGGCATCCTTCCGGGATCCTTCCCAGTGGATCAGTCCAAGCAGGAACGGGACCTGCGCATGTGACCCCTGACCTCCAATGAGAGGTTGTCCTATGGGCATGCTGAGTAAGCAAAAGACAGGACTTAGTCCCAGGAGCGTCTGCTTTCTGCTGACTCAAGCAGCATCGTGTTATAGCAGAGCCAGAAGTAGCAACCAGATGCCTAGCATCAGCCTGGGCAAGGCGCTGGGACCGACGTCTCTGCTGAGCTGGAATCTCTGCAGCTGCAGAGAAATGGGGGACTGCAGAGGACATGGCTTGACAATTCCCCCTGTGCAGTGGGGGAAACTCGACGCCTAACATTACCCCCCAGGGCCCCCTCCCCCTGAGCCTCGCTACGCTCAAAGGCCACAACAAGTAGCGGAGCATGGATGTTCTCCACAGGCTCCCAGGTCTGATCCTTTGAGCCATGACCCTTCCAATCCACCAGATAATACTTTTTCCACATATCATCCTGCACCCCACGATGGCATTCACCTCAATCTCGTCCGAGGACAAGCCCGATGTCCCAGCAGATGACTCGGAGAACCGGGACTTGTGGACGGGCTTAAGGAGGGACACGTGGAAGGTATCGGTGATACCCAGGCATGGAGGAAGGGTCAGCCGGTAGACCACAGGGTTAACCTGTTCTAGGACCATGAAAGGACTTATGTAGCACGGCGCGAACTTAGTAGACTCGACCCGCAGCCCAACATTACAAGCGGAGAACCACACTAAGTCACCAAGGTCGGAGCAGGGCGCCGGTGTGCTTCCGCGGAGACCCTCATTCTCTCCTTGGAGGCCCGGATGGCATCCTGGGTGCAGTCCCAAATATCACATGCCTCCAGCGCCCAGTCTGCCACCCTAGAGTCAGTGGATATAGGCATGGGCACCAGGAACGCGCAGATGCTGGCCGTAATTAAGGAGGAATGGGGTGTGGTCAATGGAATTGGCCACAGCGTTGTTCAAGGCAAATTCCACCCACGGTAGCAAGGATGCCCAGTCATCCTGCCTGGCCGAGACAAAATGTCGTAGGTATGTGACCAGGGTTTGGTTGGCCCTCTACCAACCCGTTCGTCTCGGGATGATAAGCCGAGGAGAGATTTAGCTCGATGCAGAGCAAGTGACAGCTCTCTCCAGAACCGAGATGTAAACTGGGGACCCCGGTCACTGACAATCTCGTCCAGCATGCCTTCTGTCACGCCGTTCTGTTTGTATTTGGTTGTCGGTGTGACAATGCATGTTTTTTGCTTTAACCCCTTACTCCTTTCCCCCTAATTGAGCTGGGATACTGCTGGCTTTTACCTGTGTGGAGCCTGCTCGGTTCCCTCCTCTGCTGCGTAGCTGCACATGTGGTGTTGGGTCTTTGCTCTGCGGCTTGACCATTCGGATGTGCGGTCCCTGGTCACCACTGTGGAAGCTGTCCGCGGGTTGTGAGGTCATTTGCAGCTGGTGCATGACTTTCCATGTGTGTCTTGGCTGGCAGCCATGGCCAGGTGCTCTAGGCTGAAGTTCCTGCACTGACTGTGCTGCAATGGTTTCTGTGTGCTTAGGGCGTGCGCAGCCACACATTCCCTGCTTTTATCAAGGTTAGTGTGTGAACTTGAAATGCTGTCCCCAGCCAATTGCTGAGGGGCAGCCCCTTTATAAACTTACCCTGCCCTATGGGTGGGGCCAGAGCTACTAACAACTCACAAAGCTCCTGGACTTTGCTATGTGTGGCTCGTGTCTGTGGACCTCGTCTGTCTTGGTTATGGTACCAAATTTCCTGCCTTGATTCCTGCTTTGTCCTGTTCCCTCGCCCTGCCCCGGAGGCAGTATATCCGTGCCTGAATCCATGATCCTGTACCTGACTCTGTCTAAATTTGCCCTGCCCTGGAGACGGTGTATCCAGGCTTGAATCCTTGATCCTGTACCTGACCATGTCTGAACTGTCTGCTGTGTTATGTTCCTGGAATCCCTCTGTGTTTGGAGCACCGCACCCAGTGAGTCTGAGACTCTTGTAACCGGTGTTCCTGCTGAGCATCTACTATGCTGTGCTCTGACTACCATGTGGTGCTAGCTCCATGCAGGCCCAGCAATCCTGCGGTGTTAGCACCATCACGCTTGAGTTCCTTCCTAGGTCCGATGCCTGAAGCCTGACGACCGCAGTCTGGAACCTGATGACCGCTGCCTGGAGCTGGATGTCTGCAGTGGTGCCTGTAGGTCGTGTTGGATGTCCGGAACCAAATGACTCCCGTCTGATGTCTGCTGGTGACTCTGATGTCCTGTGGGTGACCCTGATGACCTTGTGTACCCTGATGTCCTGATGACCTCGTGTGTCATGATGTCCTGATAACCTCGTGTGTCCTGATGTCCTGCCTGTGTCCCGATGTCCCGCTTATGTGTGCCTCGGTGATCTGATGGTGCCTTGGGGTCCACTGGGTGGTACTCTTCTGGGAGGTGTGGAATCGAGAGCCTGGTTTAGCCTTGTTTTGTCTATGTACTGCGACTTTACTTTAAGTAAACTTTACTTTCTTTACCTGAAGTTGTGCAGTGTTGTGGCGCCACTGAGGCTAAGTCGCCACAGAGGTACTGCACCTTCTCTTAAGGTGTAGTGCCCCACCAACTAGGTAAGTTGGGAACTCCTTTCCACACTCCAACACCTGCACCCACACGCAGGATAGTTCAGCAATGGACCAGATTGCGGCTTCATGCTTAGAGGGTAGCAGAGCACCTTTCGTGGGTCCTTGCTTCGTAACATGAGATGTGCTGGGAGGTGGGTGGAGTTAGATATAAAAGAGTGGGAAAGTTTAGAATTACAGGTCAGTCTGACAGAAGGTCAGTGGAGTAGGAAGTCACTGAGACGGGAGTGAGGATCCCTGGAAGTGGGATGGAG
This sequence comes from Dendrobates tinctorius, assembly GCF_039654945.1. Taxonomy (NCBI): domain Eukaryota; kingdom Metazoa; phylum Chordata; class Amphibia; order Anura; family Dendrobatidae; genus Dendrobates; species Dendrobates tinctorius. The sequence continues at coordinate 51,506,595 of NW_027361683.1, forward strand.
AAAGGAATGCTGCAGTTGCCTCAGTGACCTGAGCCAGCTGGCACGGGAAAGGAACAGAAGGAGAAAGATGTAGAACTGCAACTTAAGCTTCCATAAGAGAGAGAAGGAACAGCGCGGAACGAAGGAGTAGGAGAACAGAGAGGAGTTGTTGGTTGGAAGAGGAATCCTGCCTATAGGTTCTCAGCGCAAGGCCGGGGCCCAGTCCCTGAGGTTGTATGGACACTTATGGTTCTGCAGCAGACACCGGTGGAGTAGTTGGCTGTAAATGCATTACTCCCATCCAAGACTTGGGGCACAACAGCATCTGTATAGGGAGCCGGGACTCAGGATAAAGGGAGTCCCCGAAGTAGGCTACAGCTGTCTGCCGTACAAGGAAGAGTTGTTAGGAACATCTGACAGGAGGAACTTCAGAGTACCATGGTACTGGAGCTCTTCACACCAACAGCGTAATATAGGAGTCGTTCAGGATAGGTACATATTGGCAGAGTGTTGGAGAGGAGAAGCCTGACTTGCCCGGGAGATTGATTGAGTCTCTGCCCCAGAGGACACGGCACGGAGGCAGGCACCAGTGTGCACTACGAACTGTGAGTAAAGCTTTGGAACTACAAGCCCTTGTGTCTTCCAGTCATTGTGCGCCAACACCATCAGCACCGCTACATCTGGGTATCATCCTTTACACTACCTGCGCCTACACACTGCCCTGGGGCTACAGCTTCACCTGTGGGGAGCTATACCATCTATGCTGCAACACACCATCAGCCCCAGAGGATCTGCACGCAGCGTTGGCTTACATCTTGCATGCCAAACACCACAGGTGGTGTCACAAACTATTCCATTCCACTTAAACTACATCACATCACCCCCATTACTTGGGTGCCCAGGGCCACGGACCGGGTCACCGCTGCTGTGACACATCCCCCTGACACCGGCCCGGTACCGAGTACCACACAGCCCTGGGAGGGCGACCCAGTGTCATCAAGTTCTACGTGTCCTTGTCCACATGCTCAGCTGCCACAGTATCCCGGTCATTGCCCTTCCCTAGTTCGGGTAGGCCCGGGTCCCCCTCTGTGGTATAGAGGGTCTATATTGCGTCCCCGAGGGATGCCCGCCCCCTCGCCGTCGGGATGTAGGCGCCTGCTGGACCGCATCTGCGGTCGCAGTCGTGACACTATGTAGGTGAAAGACATGTTTGATGAACAACACTGCCAGGCCCTGTGCAGAAGGTAGCCGAGAAAGGGGCACCAGGTGCACCATCTTATAGAAATGGTCGGTGGCAACCCAAATCACCGTGCTGCCACTGGACTTAGGCAGACCCACCACAAAGTCCATGCCAACCATTTCTCAGGGCCTGTCTGCCACCAGCAGGGGATAAAGTAGCCCAGTGGGCCGTTGTCAGATAGACCTAGTCTTGGCGCAAGAGACGCATGCCCGAATGTAGTCTCCAACATCACAGGTCATATGCGGCCACCAATAGGTCTTCGCCAATAGCTCCGCTTGGTCCCAAAGTGTCCACCCACCTTGGACATGTGAGCCCAAGAGAGGACCTCCTGTCGCAGACTGATAGGGACAAATGTCTTGCCCGGAGGTACTGACTCAAGGGCGACCGGAGCCACAGTACTCAGGCTCTCAGAAGGGACGATTAGCCAAGGCTCCTCATCCTCCTACTCCTCCGCTGACACCACGGAACGAGAGAGAGCATCGGCCCAGACGTTCTTCTCACCGGAAAGGAAATGAAGGGTGAAGTGGAACCGGGAGAAGAAAAGGGACCATCTGGCCTGGCGAGAAATCAGCTGCTAGGCTGTCTGTAGGTATAGCAAGTTCTTATGGTCGGTGAACACCTGGAAAGGGAACCGAGCCCCTTCCAGGAGGTGTCTCCACTCCGAGAAGGCCAATTTCATTGCTAGCAACTCCCTGTCCCCGATGGAATAGTTCCTCTCCGCCGGTGAAAAGGTCTTGGAATAGATAAAGCAAGGGTGCTTGTGACCCTGAGTGTCCTTCTGGAAGAGGACAGCTCCAGCACCAATGGAAGAGGCATCCATCTCCAAGATGAATGTCTTATCTACATCTGGGGGATGGAGAATGGGAGTGCTAGCAAAGTGGGACTTGATGGAGGAAAAAGCCTTGGAGACTTGTTCCGACCATAACTTGGGGTTTGCTTCCTTCTTAGTGAGGGTAACCAAGGGCGTTACCAAGGTGGAGAAGTGTGGAATGAGCTGGTGGTAGTAATTCACGAACCCCAGAAAGCACTGCGCCGCTTTGAGGGAGTGGGGTTCCTGCCAGTCCATTACTACCTGCAGTTTGGCTGGATCCCTAGCCAAACCCTGGGCAGAGATAATATAGCCCAGGAAAGGCAAGGACTTCTGCTCGAACAGGCACTTCTCCAACTTGGCGTAGAGGGAGCTGGCCCACAAGCGGTCGAAGACCTTGCAAACCTCTCTCCGGTGGGAGTCAATATCTGGTGAGAAGATGAGGATATCATCCAGACAGACCACCACCGAGGTGGAGAGCATATCTCGAAAGATATTGTTTACAAAGTCTTGGAAGACGGCTGAGGCATTACAGAGCCCAAAGGGCATGACAAGGTATTCGTAATGGCCATCCCTGGTGTTAAAGGCCGTCTTCCATTCGTCTCCCTCACGGATGCGTATCAGGTTATAGGCTCCCCACAGATCCAGTTTGGGAAAAACCCTCACTCCTCGTAACCTATCGAACAGTTCCGATATCAGGGGCAGAGGATACTTGTTCTTAACGGTTATGGCGTTAAGACCCCTATAATCGATGCAGGGACGTAATTCTCCATTCTTCTTTTGGATAAAGAAGAATCCCGCTCCCGCCGGTGATGCCGACTTCCTAATGAATCCTCTTGCCAGATTCTCCCTGATATACTATGACATGGTCTCTGTCTCTGGGAGAGATAGGGGATAGACACGGCCCCGAGGAGTCTCAGCACCGAGCAGGAGGTCAATAGGACAGTCGTAAGGGCTGTGCGGCGGAAGACTCTGCCGCTTTCTTGGAGAAAACATCTGTATTCTGTCAATAGAGCTTGGGAAGCGAGGACAGATCTGCAGGAACCTCTGTAATAGCAACCTGAACGCAGTCTCTCAGACACCTACCCTCACAGGACTTGCTCCAACAGAGAATTTTCCCCGAGGACCACTCTATATGATGAGAGTGAAACCGTAACCAGGGAACCCCTAAGAGGACCTGGTTGATACCCTCGGGCATTACAAGGAGAGATACCATCTCCTGATGGGAAGGAGACAGTGAGAGCCTCAGTGGAGCAGTCTGGGGGGTGATGTGGGAAGGTAGTGTCGCACCGTTCACCACTCTGATAGTGACTGGTTGGGGTAGCAAGACCAGGGAGATTGTGTGTTGTTGGGCAAAGGCAGATGACATGAAATTGCCCTCTGCCCCGGAGTCCATGCAAACCTCTGCGATCAGAGTGGAAGAGTTGAACGCAAGCGTTCCCTTAAATGAGAGCTTGGAGGAGAAAAATCGCTGTGTCTAGTAGGCCCCCTCCAATAACTACTAGATGCGAGCGTTTCCCAACCGCTGAGGGCACTTGTTGGCAAGGTGACCCGTCTGCCGACAACTGAAACAGACTATGGGTACCTGCTCGGACCGGGACTTGGAACCCATGTAGGACACCTCCATGGCCTCTGGAGGCTCGGGCGCCTGACAGGGAGGAACCAGAGGTCTAGCAAAAGTTGGTGCCAACTTATATCTCTGACTGGACTGGGAACGCTCCAACCCTTGCTCCATGAAACGAAGGTTGATGCGGGTGGAGACAGTATTGAGCTCCTCCAGAGTAGCAGGGACCTCCCTGGTGGCCAGGGCGTCTTTGACGTGATAGCCAGACCTCTCCAGAATATAAATATGAGAACCTTATCTGGCCACTCCAGTTCTGAGGCCAGAGTCCTGAAGAGGATGGCATACTGGCTGACCAAAGACGAACCCTGAGTTAACTCCAGCAACTGAAGTGCTGTGTCGTGTGTGACCTGAGGTCCCAGCAAGACCTGCTTCAGAGTGACGAAAAAATGAGTCGCACTCTGGACCAGGGGATCATCGCGCTCCCACAGCGGGGCGGCCCACTCCAAGGCCCTGCCCAACAGGAGAGAGATTATAAATCCCACCTTAGCCCACTCAGATGGGAAATGTGTGGCCAGCAGCTCCAGGTGAATAGAACACTGGCTCACGAAACTCCTGCAGGATGCACTATCGCCCGAGAACTTCTCGGGCAGCTGGAGACGGGACAAAGTCAGGACAGGGATGGCAGTGGAAACTCGGGAGACAGCCTCTGTAACTGCTTGAACAGCGACAGAGGTAACATCCTCAGCTGAAGTTGAATGCTCTAGCGCTGCCAACCTGCCCTCCAGCTGCTGGATGTACCTATGAAGTCGCTGGTCGTCCGCCCTTACTAGCCAGACCCTGGTGTGCTCAGGAGCGAACTCTGTTACCTCACTGAGCCGCTAAAACAAACGCCGGAGCCTGTTGAACTCACAGAGCTCGACTGGGTGAGCACTAATTAAAGGTCACAGAACTCTGTCCCAGAGACACAGGGCTTGAGTTCCTCTAGACCATCAGCGCCGCAGCTGCGTTGCCAGCCAAAGGAAAGGAATATAATATATAATCATGCCAAGTGCACACTGTACCGCTCCGGTGGATGCCACTAACCACCCAGAGTGTGGAGGACAGCGGTAGAGTTTCGCACGGTGCCACACTAGTGGCTACTGCTACCTGGCATGGTACGACAGTGCCCTGAGCAGAGAGGCACAATCAGACGCTAGCAAGTGCAGAGGACTGGGATGCACTGTGGCATATAGCCTAGCCACTGACAGGCGCTGACTCTAACCACAAGACCCTAACAACAGACACAACCAAGGGTAGGGGTTTCAAATGAGTCAGTCACCAGATACATGCATCCATCATCATACTCACCATAAGCATTTGAGTCTATACTAGCGAATGGCCGAGCGGCCATGCAACTCTTTTATAGCGGCATCCTTCCGGGACCTTCCCAGTGGACCCATCCGAGCAGGAACGGGACCTGCGCATGTGACCCCCGACCTCCAATGAGAGGTTGTCCCACGGGCATGCTCAGTAAGCAAAAGACAGGACTTAGTCCCAGGAGCATCTGCTTGCTGCTGACTCAAGCATGGTGTTATAGCAGAGCCAGAAGGAGTAACCAGACGCTTATCATCAGCCTTGGCAAGGCGCCGGGACCGACGTCTTTGCTGAGCTGGAATCTCTGAGGCTGCAGAGAAATGGGAGACCACAGAGGACATGGCTTGAGATTCCCCCTGTGCAGTTGAGGAAGCTTGATGCCTAACAATTGCAACCCCCCATAGGCAGACTCTATAAAATATAATGCACTCCCCATAATGAAACTATTATAATGCACCCCCATAGGCAAATACTATATTGTATAATGCACCCCCCATAGGCAGACTCTATATTGTGTAATGCACTCAACATAGGCAGAGTCCTCTATATAGTTTAATACACTTCTGCCTCAAAGGCTGGACCTTGATCTGTAAGCACTCGCTCAGGATATCTGTGTGGTCGACAAAAGTGCTGTTGGAATGCTCTGGCTGCTGTCCTGGCTGTTTGATCCTTGACAGGCACAACTACCAGGAATCTTGAGTATTGGTCAACGATGGTAAGAGCATAAATGTAGCCTGAATGGCTTGGAACCAGCTTCACATGGTCCAGGGCTACCAACTCGAGTGGTTGTTTGGTTATTATTGGCTGCAAAGGAGCTCGCTGGCTGTTGCGGTCCTTTCTGCGCAGGTTGCATTGTCCACACTCCCGGCACCAATTTTCAATGGCCTTCCTCATTTCAGCCCAGTAGAATCTTTCCCGGAGCAAGGCCTCCAACTTCTTCCATCCGAAGTGTCCAGCTCCATTTTGATAGGCTTCTAAGACCATTGATGACTCCCTGTTTGGGACTACCACTTGCCAGACCAACTCATGAGTGTGGGCATTGATACTCCTCCAACACAGATTTCCTTCATAAATGAACAGCCTGCCTCTTTCCTTCCACAACTGCTGGGTTTCTTCAGGAGCATCTGACTCTGGGCGTGAGTCAGCTTGTGACAGTAACTCCTTTACCAGGCGGACTGCGGGGTCGCTATCCTGCGTTTCTGCCCAGTCATGATGAGGCAATGGATTTAGGGTGGCCTCTTTTATGATAGACCATCTGTTTCTCACTCCTTGGGCACGTTGGGCCGCAATTGGCCGGTGGAAGGCAGGTAGCTCAATTTCTTCGAGGGCCTCAGGGTCTTCTCCTGCATCTGGAAGATTGGGCATCCTGGACAGCGCATCAGCATTGGCATTCTTATGCCCTGCTCGGTACTTGATGGTAAATTCATAGCTAGACAGCCGGGCCATCCATCGCTGCTCCAGTGCACCTAGTTTTGCAGTTTCCAAGTGAGTCAACGGGTTGTTGTCTGTGAAGATGGTAAACTTGGCTGAAGTTAGGTAATGCTTGAATCATTCAGTCACAGCCCAGACTATGGCGAGGAACTCCAGCTTGAAGGAACTGTAGTTGTCAGGGTTCCTTTCAGTGGTACGAAGCTTCCTGCTGGCATAGGAGATCACTCTTTCTTTGCCATTCTGTACCTGTGACAGTACTGCTCCCAGTCACACGTTGCTGGCATCAGTATATAACACAAATGGTTGGTCGTAATCTGGGTAGGCCAGAACTTCGTCTCCTGTGAGAGCCATCTTCAGTTGAGTGAAGGACCTCTCCAGTTCCTCATTCCATTCAAATGTAGGACTCTGCTTTCTGGTTTTCTTGGGCTGGCCCACCAGAAGATTTTGCATATTGGTGGCTATCTCAGTGAAGCCTTTGATGAACCTTCGGTTGTAGCCTACAAACCCGAGGAATTGACGTACTTCATGGAGGTTGCTGGGCTTCTGCCAGTCCCGGATGACAGTGACTTTGTCAGGATCTGGTGCCACACCTTCTGCACTCACTACATGACCGAGGTACTCTACCTTGGACTTCTGGAGGTGGCATTTGGAAGGCTTCACCTTCAGGTCAAAGTTGTACAAGGCTTCAAACACCTCAGCCAGGTGCTTCAGATGGTCTTCGTAAGTTTTGGAGAAAACAATGACATCATCCAGGTACAACAAGACTGTTTCGAAGTTCTTGTGTCCCAGACAGCACTCCATCAGCCATTGGAATGTCCCTGGGGCAGTGCAGAGCCCGAACAGCATGTAGTTGAACTCGCAGAGACCCATTGGTGTAGTGAATGCTGTTTTCTCCTTGTCTGCCTTTGCCACAGGAGCCTGACAATACCCACTAGTGAGATCTAAGGTGGAAAAATAGTTAGCAGTTTTAAGTGCGGCTAATGACTCCTCAATTCTGGGTAATGGGTAGGCATCCTTATGTGTAATGCTGTTAATTTTCCTGTAATCAACACACATTCTCATGGTGCTATCTTTCTTTTTCACAAAGACTATTGGGGCTGCCCAGGGACTACAACTGTCTCTGATCACCCCAGCCTCCTTCATTTCTCGCAACATACTTTTGGCACATTGATATTGTGTTGGGGGTATAGGCCGGTACCTTTCTTTGATGGGTGGATGATCTCCAGTGGGGATATGGTGTTGAACCCTTTTTGCCTTCCCAAAGTCTAGGGGGTTTATACTGAATACCCGCTCATACTCCTGGGTCACTCTGTAAACCCCATTCTTTTGGTATGAAGGGGTGGAGTCAGTTCCCACCTGCAGTTGCTGACACCACTCCTCCAGCTGCTTTACAGAGCCATTGTCCTCCACCTGGTCAGATGAGACCAAGGGTTCTGCTGCCTGAATGGCATTGTTACTGACAGTAAGCAGCTTAGCAACTGTGGCATACCGAGGTATTATGGCCTCCTCCCCACAATTCAAGAGGCGTACAGGTACTCTCCCTTTGCGGACATCAACTACCCCTCTGGCTGTCAGGACAGTGGGCCGGCTGTCAGAGTACACTGGTTCTACCACTGCCTGGTAATATTTTCCTCTGAGGCCTATGGCTGCCCGACACCAAATCAACATTTCACATCTGGGGGGTATTGCAATGGGGAAAGAATCACTCACTCTGACGCTGCCAATTTCTCCGCCAAAGAGTTCTACCTGCTGTAATGTATAATAATTAGATCTGTCTCTTTAAGCAAGCCAGACTTATGGGACTTGGAGGGTGGAGACAAGAGGGATGAGAAGGGAAGTTTCAGTTTCACTTCTGGTAGCATGGGAATGCAAGTGTTATGCTGTGTGCTGGAGGACGAAGAATAAAACATATCTAAAGTTTAATACCTTGAATTCTTCATAACGTGTGGATATTACAACTGGCGACGAGGATGGGATATAATCACCTACTGCTGTGAGTACGGACTCTATTTTACCGCTTCACACGCCAGCACCACTGAGAGACTCTATCATGGCTGACTACTTGCACACATTCCCACAGTTTGATATGACTGGTTTTCATTAATCTCTCCCATAACTGGAGAAAATGGCTAAACAGATTTGAGAATTTCCTAGAAGCCAAGGACATAAAGGAGGAGAAAAGAAAGAGAGCTTTGCTCCTGCATTGTGCAGGCACAGGAGTCTATGACATATACAGTACGTTACCTGCAGCAGAAACAGACACATACAGCAACTGCACTAAAGCTCTCACTGGCTATTTCAACCCCAAACAGAACATCAGATATGAAAGATATAAATTCAGGATTGCCAAGCAGCTTCCAGAAGAGTCCATAGACACTTATGTCACACGGCTGAAAGAGTTAGCACATGGATGTGCCTTTACAGATGTAGATGATGAAATCCTAACTCAAATAATTGTCACCTGCTCGTCTAATAACCTAAGGCGTAAGGCTCTGCAGCAGGATATCTCTCTACATGATTTGCTCAAAATGGCCCGTGCTATAGAAATAGCAGATCATCAGGCTACCGTAATGGAGAATGGGGATAAATTACATGTGCATAATCTCAAACAGAAAAATTTACCAGACAAACAAGCCCAGAAACAGAAGAAATGTTATAGATGTGGACAGGATTTCCCTCACCACCAGAACAAATGTCCAGCTATGGGACAAACCTGCAGTAAATGTGGAAAAGGGAATCATTTTGCAGCTGTTTGCAAATCAGCGCACTACAAGCCTCCGCTGCCTATGACAAAATCTGCAGATGTAAAAGTGATAAATCAGGACACAGAAGAAATGTCTGCGACTGAGAACTATGTGTTCACTACCTCTGTCACAGGTTCAGTACAGTCTCCCTGTGTTACACTCTCAATCTGCAACACTGACATTACCTTTACAATAGATACAGGAGCTTCAGTGGATATCATAGATGGCACTACATATGAACAATTGAAAACAAGGCCAGTCTTACAACAAGTGCAGACTAAAATCTTTCCTTATGGATCTAAAACACCTCTAGCTATAATGGGACAATTTGATGCTGAAATTAGATATAAAGAAAACAGGCAGAAAACCACTTTCCACACATTACAAGGATCGGGAGGATGTCTTCTCAGCTATCACACTGCCTTGGAGCTAGGGCTCATCCAGATTATTCATACCATAACTGACCCTGCGGATATGGATGTACAAACTATGGTGAACAGCTTTCCCTCCCTATTTAGTGGTTTGGGAAAACTAAAGGACTCTCAAGTACACCTTCATGTGGATGACAATGTTCGTCCAGTAGCCCAGCCTCACAGGCGTATTCCACTTCACCTGAGACAGAAGGTAGAAAAGGAACTCCAATTGCTCATGGATGAGGACGTTATTGAAACTGTTACTGGTCCCACTCCGTGGGTCTCTCCACTTGTGGTAGTTCCAAAACCAAAGACTCCTGATCAAGTGAGACTGTGTGTTGACATGCGCCTGCCCAACACCGCTATCCAGAGGGAAAGACATATCTCACCTACGATTGATGACATTATTCATTTATTAAATGGAGCCACCGTCTTTTCAAAGCTCGACCTCAATAAGGGATATCATCAATTAGAACTGAGTCCAGAGTCCCGATATTTGACCACATTTTCCACCCATGTGGGCCTCAGAAGATACAAAAGATTGACTTTTGGAGTCTGCTCAGCAGCAGAAATTTTTCAGGATGCAATAAGGAGTGTCATTCAACACATCCCAAATGCCTTTAATTACAGTGATGACATATTGGTTTTTGGTAAAACTCAAGCTGAGCATAATCGTGCTCTATATGCTATCTTCGAATGCCTGCTTTCTGCTGGACTCACTTTAAACAAAGAGAAGTGCGAGTTTGACAAGGGTTCATTAGAATTCTATGGTCACATCTTCTCGGCAAAAGGAGTACAACCAGACCCCAAGAAAGTGGAAGCTATCATAACAGCCTCAATTCCACAGGATGCTAGTGAAGTGCGTTCTTTCCTTGGAATGGCAAGTTACTGTGCTAGATATATTCTGAATTTTTCAACAATCAGCAATCCACTACGGGAACTTACAAAACAAAGTTGTATTTTTCAATGGTCTCAAGGCTGTCAGGCCTCTTTTGAAACAATTAAAAATGAACTCTGCTCGACAACCACTATGGCTTATTTTGATCCAGCTCTTCGAACTGAACTGATTGTGGACGCCAGTCCCATGGGACTGGGTGCTATTCTAGCGCAATACAAGGATAACAATCAAAATCCTCACATCATTTCTTATGCAAGTAAAAGCTTAACAAACACTGAAAGAAAATATTCTCAACCTGAAAAAGAAAGCTTGGCAGTTGTCTGGGGATGTGAACACTTTCACTTATTTCTCTATGGAGCTCCCTTCACCATTGTCACAGATCATCAAGCACCAAGAAAAATTTCCTGATTCTGAGATTAATCTGAAAGAGTTAAAACTATTCTCAAACGTACGTGAGGAATTATCAGTCACTGAAGAACACCTCATTCTTCGAGGTACCAAACTAGTTGTACCTAAGACTTTGCGTAACTTAGTCATACAGATAGCACATGAAGGTCATTTAGGAATTGTTGGCACAAAGAAGTTACTCAGAGAAAAAGTGTGGTTCCCAAATATGGATCACTTGGTGGAAGAAAAGATTAGACGCTGTTCTACTTGTCAATTAATCACTCCATCATCAAACTTAGAGCCATTACAAATGTCTCCGTTACCCACTGCTGTCTGGGAGGAAGTGGCAGTCGATATATATGGACCATTGCCAAATGGCCAATACATTCTCGTAACAATTGATGAATATTCTCGATACCCTGTCATTTCATTTATCTCTTCAACATCTGCTAATAATGTCATACCAGAGCTGGACGACATTTTCTCGGCATATGGTATTCCAAAAGTGGTCAAAACAGACAATGGACCTCCATTCAATGGACATGTGTTTACACAATTTTCTGAATACTTGGGATTCAATCACAGGAAAATCACACCTTGCTGGCCGCAAGCCAATGGAATTGTGGAACGTTTTATGCGCACTCTGGGGAAACGTATCAAGGCAGCGAGTCTGGAGCACATCCCACTGAAACAGTCATTATACAAATTCATGCGTAATTACCGCAATACGCCACACTCCACTACTAATGCTGCTCCAGCTCATTTAATGTTCAGCAGAACCCTGCGTATACGTCTCCCTGATGTGACCAGCCATCCCCGACCGAGTGACTCCTCAGTGAGATCCACAGATTTCTCCAACAAACAAGCCATGAAACGTTATGCAGACAGAAGGCGAAGGACACAGTCAAGTGCCATCGAAAGAGGGGATGTCGTGGTGGTACGTCAAAGACCAACCAACAAGACCTCACCTGTATATGGTCCTGCAAAATATTATGTTACCAAAAGGAAAGGCAGCATGATCACAGCTGAACGAGATGGACACTCCATAACGCGAAATTCTTCATATTTTAAAGTCATACCGCAGAATGATGACAATGAACTCTCTTTGGTGGAAGATTTGGTATCTGATGGTGGAGAGGACCAACAAGAGGTAGCTGGTCCATCAACAATGAACTCTCTCAATGAGCCCAGACGTTATCCTACACGAGAGAGAAGAGCTCCATCGAGGCTTATTGAAGAAGTGTAACTACAGTTTTGTTTTTTTTGTTTTTTTTAGTTGTTTGTTTCTCTGGTTTTAGAATTGAACAAATAAGACAAAACGGACATATGATTTCTTTGGACGTTTTCATGTTGTTGCATTTATCAGCAATATAGATTATTTATAAAAAAAAAAAGGGGGATGATGTAATGTATAATAATTAGATCTGTCTCTTTAAGCAAGCCAGACTTATGGGACTTGGAGGGTGGAGACAAGAGGGATGAGAAGGGAAGTTTCAGTTTCACTTCTGGTAGCATGGGAATGCAAGTGTTATGCTGTGTGCTGGAGGACGAAGAATAAAACATATCTAAAGTTTAATACCTTGAATTCTTCATAACATGTGGATATTACACCTGCTGTCTTTGCATCAGGGCCTTGATCTCCTTCTGCAGGACTCGTTGTTCACTGGAACCAGCAGTCTCAGCCACCTGTTGCAACAAGACAATAACCTCGGAAGGACAATTTTCAATCACATTGGTACCTAGAGTCATCATTGGGTTACATTCTCGTCGATCAATGTCTACAACTATCAGACCTTGAGACTCCAACTCTACTTACCCCACTTTAATAGTAATCTCTTTACATCCTACTTGCGGCAAAGACTGACTATTACTGGCAACTACTGTGAGTTCATCACTTGGGCCACGGGTAAGTTCAGAGTCAGCCCAATACCGCTTGTAAAGGATATATGGCATAGTTGTAACCTGAGAGCCAGTGTCCAGCAAAGCGTTCATGGGGATGCCGTCAATCACCACTGGGAGGATCGGTCGTCCTTCAACATACTTGGCTCGCCAGTTCTTTGAGCCTTGTGGCCCTACTCCTGGGGTTTGGCCCTCTGCCCCAGGGGTTGCTCGTTTAAATAACAGAATCTTGCGATGTGGCCTGCCTTGTGGCAATGACGACAGATGGGATGTCCGTCCTGGTCATAGCAATAGTTAATTCTCCCTTCGGAGTAGCGGGATCCTCTTCTTCCGTAGCCACGGGACATCCTCTGGACTGGAAGCCAGCTGGATCTTCTCCCTTGAGGACACCTGCAGGGACTGCACAGTTTTAGCAAGTGCAGCCATGCCTTTGGTCAACTCCTGGACCTGAAGACGCAGCTCTTCAGATGGATCTTTATCCAGAGTCTGTGCATCAGCCTCCATAGGGCTGAGAGGGAAAGATGCCGCCTCCTGATGGTATGTGATCGCTGGGCACCTAGGGGTCGCTGGACGGCTAGCAGTTGGTTCATGCAGCACCCGAATAGCCCGGTCTTTGAAGTGTGCGAAGTCCAGAGCAGGGTTCTGTAGGCTATGATGCGCAGCTGTGCTCTGTGGGTGCTGGATAAGAGTCCTTCAATAAACTGCTCCTTTAACAGTCTGTCTCCATCTTTCACACTGTCTGGATCAATCTGCTTGATGGCTCGCAGCGCCTTCTGCAGATTAAGAGCATAGTTCCGTATACTGTCCTGCGCTCTCTGCTTACACCCAAAGAATCTCATCTTGATCTCAGCTGCAGGGCGGGTGTTAAAGGTGCTTCTTAGCTTGGCCAGAATCTTTGTAACAGTCTCTTTATAAGTGTCCTGCCAGGCTTTTACTTCCCTCTGTGCTGCACCCGTTAGCTGCCCAATAAGGATGTTCACTTTCTGGCTTTCAGACAGAGGATACACCTCAAACAAACTGCACAGTCTCTCTTTGAATTCACTCAGGGTATGTGACTCCCCTGAATACTGTGGTAGCCAGGCTGCTCCCGGTATGTAGGGCATAGACAGCGGCATTATGGGGACCGCTGCGGTGGGCGCTTGCTTCTGCTGCGCTCCGGAGGCGGCGCCGGCTGATGGATTCAGCGGCGCCATCGAAGCCGCAGCTGCGCCGGGCCCTGCATCTTGTGTGCTATGGGGTCGGTGGGGGTGTCCATCGCCGCTTCTGCACGTGCCTCGGACATTCTCTTCCCCCCCTTGTTAACGTTGGGCCAGGTCCTGGGTTGCGCTGGCTTACCGGTTGGATGATCGGGGAACGCCGGGGCTGCAGGCCTCTGCCCCTCCCACTTCTCGTGCGCTGGTCTCTTCCCGCGCAGCACTTAACTTCTTTGCGCTCTTCGGCAGGCTCCACCCACGACGGCCCGCCTCTTTGGTTTCCCGCACGTGCCAAGCAGCGGGATATTAGCGGCAATGGTACAAACAGTCTAATGCACACAACAGTCTCTGGCACACAAGACCCGGGGACACCGGGTTCCGGATATCCTGTTCGTGACACCAAAATGGGTCACCCTCCCAGGGCTGTGGGGTACTCGGTACCGGGCCGGTCCTTCAGAGGGGAATGTCACCGCAGCAGTGACCCGGTCCGTGGCCCTGGGCGCCCATGTAAAAGAGGATTTGAGTGATGAAATAAAGTTTATGAGTGATTCGTGATGCCACCTGTGGTGTTCGGCAAAGGAGGTGTTAAGCCGACGCTGCAGACAGATCCTCTGGGACAGATGGTGGGGTGCAGCAGTGATGTTATAGCCCTCCACAGGCAGGGCTGTAGTCCCAGGGCAGAGTAGATGAAGAGGATAGGTGTTGAGGAAGAGGGTGCAGTGTCTGGCACAGAGATGTAGCAGTGCTGAAGAAGTTGCAGGAAGAAGGCAAGGACAGCAAAGTCTAGTTTCTTTACCTTCACTTTGTAAGTGCAGTCCAGGGTCCAGATTACAGATGGCACAGGAGCTGATTAGCCGGGAAGCAACTTAGGAATCTCAAATGGGTTGTGTAGTCTCCTCTCTAGCGCTTACTTGAGGTACATGCAGTACTGTGTTACACTGACGTTCCTCCTTTCCTTTTGGATCTACCTTGTATGGCAGACAGCTGTAGCCTTCTATCTCCTTTGGCTCACAAGTCGCTGTGGTGCCTCCGAGTCTTAGATGGGAATAGAGCATTTACAGCTTCCTATTCCTCTGGTTTCTGTTGCAGGACCGTCAGTATCCATACAACCTTGGAGACCAGGCTCCAGATCATGTGCTCCAGCTGGGAATGAGCCTCAACTCCCTGCTCAGTCTCCCAGCTCCTCTCTCCACGTCCACACACTTCGCCCTCCTCACAGAACTAACTCATTTCCCCTCCTGGCCCCAGAGAGAAGCTCCCCCCTAGTTTTGGTTCAGAGCTCCCTCTGCTGGCCTGGAGTGGGAACTGTGTTGTGTGTCAAGATTATCTGTCAGAGAGACTCTTTATTGCTTCCAGGCATGACATCACACTTCCTAGGAGGAAGGCAATGCCATTGTGGCGACCATACTCCTGGGGGTGCCACACATGTGTTTGATATTCCCAATGCTTTGCCAGTACAATTGCCTTAACACCAGACACCCTATAGGCGTGCATTATGGGATTTCTATATATAGTGTGGTGTGACTGGTGGTCGCGTGGTTAATGGGAGGTATGTGTCACAGGGATGGATGCTCCCTGCGATGCAACCCAGAGTATTTTGTCTCTAGTGTACATGAGCACTAAAGATTTCATTTAGTGCACCTGGGTCCGTGTTGCGGTTAGCTATGAGAGATGGGAGGGTCTGGCTACCCATATTACCTCACCTCTGGGTCAGGGTGTTCACTGTCCCCGTTTTTTCCTGTGTGTGGTTGCGAGTTTCAGGACCTGCAATGAGGTCATGACCATGTGACCAGCCCATATAGAATCGTAGAGTTGGAAGGGACCTCCTGGGCCATCTGGTCCAACCCCCTGCTCAAAGCAGGATTCGCTAAATCATCCCAGACAGATGTCTGTCCAGCCTCTGTTTGAAGACTTCTATTGAAGGAGAACACACCACCTCTCGTGGCAGTCTGTTCCACTCATTGATCACTCTAAGGCCTCATTCACACGTACTGTTTTTTTTGCGGCGGTATTTTCCACACATTTTTGCCGTGAAAACGCGAAAAATAAGCATCCCATGCATTCCTATGGGATTCCGCAATGCTGTGCTAATGCTGCGGTTTTCACCGCAGCGGAATCGCTTTGCGGTAAAAAACGCAGCATGCTCATTAATTTCGTGAAATCGCGGCGATCCCGCACCCATAGGAAGGCATTGTTCTGCTTACTTTCCGCATGCGGCTGTGTACACCATGCGAAAAGTAAGCAGAACATTTGCGGATGGTACCCACGGTCCGGAGGAGAAAAGACTGTCCTCCGGGCTTTGGGTACCATATCCCCGTAAAAAATAGAATTTAAAATAAAAAATATTGTTATTCTCACCTTCCGACGTCCCGCGCAGCCTTCCCACCTTTCTCCACGCTCCCGCACCCAGTAAGCCTTTGCGAGCAATGACGTCCGTTCTCGCGGGATCGCGAAGTCACATGGTCATTCGCGCGACATCATCGCGAATGACCGCGAGACGTCGAGATCCCGCGAGAACGGACGTCATCGCGGTAATTGTCGCAAAGGATTACAGGGACCGTGAGTGTGGAGAGAGGCGGGAAGGCTGCACGGGATGTCGGAAGGTGAGAATAACAATATATTTTTTTTTAATTATTTTTTACTTTCTATCTTTTGCTATTGATGCCGCATAGGCAGCCTCAATAGTAAAAAGTTGGTCACACTCGTCAAACACTATGTTTGACGAGTGTGACCAACTTGTCAATCAGTTCTCCAAGCGATTCTACAGATGGCTTGGAAAACGCTAGCAATTCTGCAAGCTAATTACACTTGCAAAATACTAGTTTTTCCGCGGGAAAATCACGGGAATTTAAAATGCGATTTTCCCGTGGAATGAAATTACGGGATTCTCGCGGTAATTTCCGCAAGAGTTCCGCTACGTGTGAACCCAGCCTAACCATCAAAAAGTTTTTTCTAATATCTAATCTGTGTCTTTTCCCATTCAGTTTCATCCCATTGTTTCTAATCTTTCCTTGTATATGATCCATACCTCACCTGTGGGTGTGGTTACAAGCTATGTAATCGAGGTGTGTTTAGCACATGGGAGTGAGTGTTTGGGAGTCTGCCAGTGTGGACAGACTTCCATGTGTCCAGGCTGGACATTACAGAGTGGTCTGTGTCTTGAGAGGGAGAAGCCTTCCTGTGTCTGTGGCTCCAGATGGAGCCTGAGTGCTGGACATTGCATGGCCTGTGTACCCACAGGCCTGAGAGAGCAGAGCTCTGATATGGACATTGATGTTGTGTCTGCCTGATGTAAAGACTGTTTACCTTTTTTGTCGCTGAGTTGATGGTTTACGAAGCAAATAAACCGACATGGACTTTGAAGAGAATGTGTCTCCTGTTTTCTCTTACGCACTTGAGTGAGTACAATCCTTACAATTAGTGCTAGACTGCGGGCAACAGTCCAAGAAACACATGTTGCAGGGCTGGCTAGAAGAGTGGATGGTCTGACAACCATGAGGGAAACTGACTGGGGTCAGTGAGAAGTGGCTATAGGGTGCCTGTGAGGATAAGATGTATCCGGGGACACTGTAAAGCCGAGTGTGTAATGGACCGGAGTCCGTGTTTTGCTGACTGGAGTCAGTGAGAGACTGTTTTTTTTTTTTCTATAAAGCTGAAGGTGTTATGGACATTGTACTGGCGGGTCCACAGAATTTATTTTTTTCCTCTTTCAAGTCAGTTTGCTGTGGCTCGGTGGGGCCATGAAGACTGAAAATGTCTGGAGCTTTGCAGAGCCATGTAGAGCTGGTGTGGAGCCTTGCAGCAAGAGGTGCAGTTGTGGCAGCAGATTGCAGCAAGAGGTTTTGCAGCAGCAGGAGCTGCATTAGCACCCATAGGAGCCTTGCTGTGAGGAACTGTTGGGACAGATAGACTGCCGTGCACAGGCAGTGAGGGGCCTGTAGAGGGACATGGGGAGTCCACAGCGTGCACCTCAAAAAGGAGTGGATTCCCGAAAGAAGGCGATGATCCAAACAGGGATGGTGGCCAACAAGGGGGTGGAGTCCCAAAAGGGGCGGTGACCCCAAAGGGGGTGGAGTCCCAAAAGGGGGCGATGACCCAAATAGGGGTGGTAGCCCAAAAAGGGGCGGAGCATTCAAGAGGAGCAGCACCGATTACCTCTGTGGACATGTTTGGGGAACAGCAGTGTTTAGGTTTTACTTATTCCGCTTGTGAGAAACTAGGTCTGAGCTGAAAAAGTAAATTAATTTGGATGCAAAATGTAAATGCATATAAACACTTGACTTTTACACAGAGAAAAACAAAAAACAAATATCCTAAAATAAAAAAGTAAAAAATAAATTGCAAAAGGTAGTAATAATAAGGGTATTTAGTAAACATAACTTTGATCAAAAGAATGTACAAGCCATCCCGCCACGTCAAGGCAACCCTTATGGGCCAGTCCTAACTCTTGTATTTAAAATCTTTCCACTTGTCAAGTGACATAAATGTGAACAAGGACCGAGGGACTGAACCACCAGTAAAAGCATAGGCCAGACAGGATGGATTTCCCAACTCAGAAACAGGTCGGTCAAACCTTTATATGCACAGAATGCACATTGAACTAAATGACAAACTAGGTCTGAGCTGAAGAAGTAAATTAATAATTAATGTGTATGCAAAATGTAAATGCATATAAAACACATGACCTTTACACAGAGAAAACAAAAAACAAGTATCATAAAATAAAAAATTAAAAAATAAATTGCAAAAATTGCATGAAGGTAGTAATAATAATAAGGGTATTTAGTAAACATTATTTTGATCAAAAGAATGTAAATTCTTTTGATCAATATTATGTTTACTAAATACCCTGAAGAGCTGGAGTTCTCTGAAGTTACCGAGAGTCGAGAGAGAGTTGAACCTGCGGATGCAGGAACAGGTGGAACTCTGAAGAGGCAGAGTGTGGATGGGCAAGAGAGACCATCTGAAAATCTAATTAAAGAAGTGATGGTGCGACACATGCTGGCCAAAAGAGAGCATGGCCATGAGATAGAGCTGCTTAAAGAGACAGTGAAAGAGACAGTTGAGAGAGAAAGGGTCCTGAGACAAGCGTTTGAGCATTTAGTGGATGAGCTGGAGAAGGAAGTCTCTGAGCTCAGAGGTCACATGTCAGTGTGGCGCCCCTGAGGGTCCAGTCGCCACAGAGGTACTGCACCTCAACCAGAGTTGTGGTATCCCACCTTGCAAGTAAGATGGAGATACCTAACCTGGCTCTTACACAACACTGCATCCACCACACACTATAGCAGCAGGTGCTTCTTTATCCCTGCTGGCTAGGAAAGAGTGTTAGAAGGTGGGTCGAGCTTGGGTTCAGAGTGGGAGAATAGAGGGAAGTTAGGACAGTCTCCCCTTAGGAGGAGGAAGTGAGAGGATGTGTGCAGCAGCTCCCTGTCAGTAGGGACTGCTGGAAGAAGTACTGGTACGGACAGGACTGAAGGAAGCTCCCTGAAGGGGAAAGGGATTCCCAGAGGCATGGGCAGAGCAAGTGCTACCCGAGGGGCTCGTTCCACGCTGACGAACATCAGGTGGGGGAAATCCAGGTCGCAGAAGGGTCTCAGCCCCCTAGCTTACTGGAGTGTACAACAGGGCTCAGCTAGCAAGCCGACAGCTGTGGCAACTTTAGGGGCCACAGCCAACAACCACAGTTATCTTCTGCAGAAAGGCAGCCAGAAAGGATCAAGGAAACGCAGTGGGCACGTTATCCGACAACATCCGCAGCTGCTGGCCTGGGACACTGACTGTGAGGTGCTGGCAAGGAAGAGGAGTGGAAATCAGCACAGTGAGATGGCCAGGGAAGGCATATATTAACAGGGAGTTCTGGAAAGGTGTTCTCTATCTGCCTGGAAGTTGGCTGGATCCCTCACCTGGAGGACGTAGCACCAAGTGGGCATCACCGGCTCTTGAGAACTGTGAGTAAAGCTTTGGAACGGCATTCAGCTGTGTCTTCTGCCTTCTTCCTGTGTCACGTACTCAGCACTGCTACATTTCTTGTTTCACACTACATCACCATCTCTCAACATCTCTTATCTGCCCTGGGACTCAGCTATGCCTGTGGAGAGTTATTACAACTCTGCTGCATCACACCATCAACCCCAGAGGATCTGCACTGCAGCACTGGTTGCCTCTGACCAGATACCACAGGTGGCATCACAAACACTTATTACAAAAACTTATTTATCATCCCCTGTAAATATACCCCTTTTATTGGACGCCCATGTGCAGACCCCAGGTGGCAGGTTAAGCGGAAGAAGGAGGAAGGGCAGGACAGGGTCAGTGGCGGTGAGTGACTTGGCGTCCTTGCCAGAGGAGAGGAGAAGTGTGCAGGGACGCTGACGCTATACCCCATAAGTGACCCCACTTCTAATGAAATCATCTAGGGGTGCAGTGATCATATTGATACCACATATGCTTCACAAAATTTTATACTATTGACTGGTGAAGAAAAAAAAGTCAGAATTACTTAACGGTAATGAGATTTTTCAGAACCCATGACAGCACCATGGGGACAAGGGATCTGCCCTTCAAGTACAGGAAACCTACAGGATAAAAGGGTGGGATCTCTCCCTCACATCAATTAGATTACAGAGTACAAGAGGACCTCCAATGGTTATTACAACAATCCGAACAGCAACACCCTTAAGCAGGCATTACACCAGAACCAAAAGCGTGCTCACAAAAAAGTGACAGTCACAGGGTGCTGTCATGGGTTCTAAAAAGTACTATTGCTGGTATGTAATTAAGTCTTTTTCTCTTACCCATGACAGCATCACAAAGAGCATTACAGAAAATAAGTATTCAGGGAGGGACCACAGCCTGCAAAGCCCATCTCCCAAAGGCGAGATCAAAGGAAGAAGCCAAGTCCAACCTATAGTGTCTATAGAAAGTTGAGGGAGAAGACCATCTTGCTGCCTTATAAATTTGTTTGATGAACACATCTTACTTTTCCATCCAGGAGGTTGCCACAGCACTTGTGGAGTGATCCTTTAACCCTTCTGGAATAACATTCTCAGTCACCAAGTAGGCTAAGCTGATGACCTCCCTAATCCATCAAGCTGATATACATTTTGAAGCCTTATGCCCTTTCCTAGGTCTCTGAAAGCAAACAAATAATGACCTATCTTTTCTCCAGACCTGTGTGACTGACAGGTACTTAATCAGCTTGATAAAAGAACATATTGTTTGATACGCGTTGCTGTGTCTTTCCGCTATGATAGAGCATGTCCGTTTATCCTTGTTCTTATGCCTTGAATACATTTTTGTATATTTGGAAGCTGGAAACTTTTTCATTATTGATTTACTCCACGTGTGGCTTTACAGAATATCCGAGCTTCCACGCACCACTACTAGCCAAGAAAGCAGGTGAGCTGGTTACCTTTATTTTTTGCACTTAGGCCTCTTTCACACATCAGGTTTTCGCCGTCAGGCGCGATCCGGCGCTTTTGACAGAAACCGGATCCGGCGAAATGCAATGCCGGATCTGGTTTCCCCCCCATTGACTTGCATTTGTGCCGGATCGCGCCGGATGGCCATGCGTTTCATCCGGTTTTCGCCGGATCCGGCAATGTGTCGCAATGTGTCGCGATCCGGCGTCTGGAAAAAACGTCTACTGTAACGTTTTTTGTCTCCGGCGAAAAAGCCGTACCCGCCGGATCCGGCGCGTCCGGCTTTTTCACACAATGAAAGCCTATGAGCGCCGCAATGCACCGGATCCGGCGAAAGCTGGATCCGGTGGCCGGATCCGGTTTTTTTGGTCTGAGCATGCTCAGTAGCTCTGCCCACAGGAGATATATAAAAGCAAGACAATGGGACCCTCAACCACACCCAACATGCCACCCAAGCCAAGAACCAGGAGCAGGAGAAGGCAGCAGACATCTGCAGCAGCAGCACCATCAGCACCACCCCAAATGGAGCAGCATGCTGAACGGGAGGGGAGTCCAGAAGCAGATGAGAGACGGTAATTATCAAATCCCCCATTCCTCCAAACTAGGGCCATGGAATATCAAGATATTCATTGGCCCTTTGTTTCTCTTTATTCAACAGCCGCCAAAGAGATGCAGCAGCAGCAGCAGAAATGGCATCACTGGCAGCAGCAATACCCACAGCCATGGAGTCTGGCCATCAACAGGACAGCACATCTTCTTCTGGGAGCCCTCCCTCGCATCGCCAGCGTTTGACGGTAAGTTTTTATTTCCAAAATCCATCATCTCTGTAATATATGTCTATTCATTGCCTTTTATTTCAAAACAGGAATCACAAGATGAAGAGGAGCTCCCAGAAGAAGAAGGAAGGGGTGGACAGACACCTGGAGTGGGCTCACAATTGGTAAGTTTTTTGCATCAAACGCAGAAACACAACATCACACTACACACAACACATAGAAAACAATGTTCTGCAGACCACACACAGCAAACAAATGCCTACATCCAAAGACATAACATTTTTTGTTTTCTTCTCTAGTCTTCCCAATCTGGTGCTCAGCCAAGAGGTCCTCGCAGTGCCTCCCAGGGTCGTCGGCGACAGCAACGCGGCGGTCACCAGCGTGTAAGTATAAATATTTTTGCTTTGTTTTTTTGCACTTTTTATTTCATTTCTTTTGTGGAGGCTAATTATGTTATTTTTGTCTTTTTCTTTAACAGCCTTCACAGCGTGCTCCCGACTCTGACGGTGAGGATGGAGGGATTGATGTGGACCGCCTCATCGATCTCGTCAGAGAAAGGGAGCCGTTCTGGAATATGGCTGACCGCCGCCACGCTGACCTGATCATTACCCGACGACTCTGGGAGGAAATCTGTTCTCTCCTTGTGGGCCGCTGGGAGGACCTCGAAGCTCGGGCCCAGATTAAAGAGCGTAAGTATATACAGTAACGGTTGCTTGATGTAAACCAGTGTTTCCCAAACTCCAGTCCTCGTGGTACCCACGGATCATGTGTTCAGGATTTCTATTTACTATGGAAATCCTGAAAACATGACCCCTGGGGACCATGAGGACTGGAGTTTGTGAAACACTGATGTTGTATACTAACCACTCCTTTCTCGTTTCAGGGAACAGAATTGTGAATCGGTGGCGGTCTGTGAGGGATCGTTTCAAGAAGGAGTTCAATAAAGAGATGCGGGCCCCGAGTGGATCTGGAGGACGCAGGAGCAAGTACAAGTACGCGCAAGCCTTGTCGTTCCTCCGGGAAACAATGCTCACCAGAAGGTAAATATTACACACCACATGTGAAAAAAATGTTAGATGTAACTTTTTTTTTTCAGCCAGGGCCATACCATGTCAGTATTTTAATTGTTTTTTTTTCTCTTTATTCCACAGCACGGTGAGCAGCACTCGGGAGCCTGCACGATTGGACCCTTCTGAGGCGATCCCTGAGGAGACCGGCACCGAGGGACACTTCGACCGCCCCGGTACATCTGCACCTTCCCAGCCTTCCCACACATTCGACCCATCTGTCCCATCCACCAGCACAGGAGCATCGTGGCCGCCTACATTACATGAAGCTGCTGGTGAGGAGATCGCATTCCCTTTACCCCACCCTTCTGCCCCTGCCGCCTCTAGTACACCTGCGGGTACTGGGCGGCAGCGGCAGAGGGGTCAGGAAAAGAGTTATGCGCAAGAGTTATTGCATCTGAATGCATCTTTCCAGAACTGTCTCAAAGTCTTGTCAGAGCAAATCTCCGCAGGCTTTCAGCAGATCAACACCAGCATTCTGTAGGTGAAGACACTTCTGCAAACCATGCATTCAGAAGCAAGATCTTCGCCAAACCACACCTTTTTCAGGTCTGTTGTGGAGCGCATGGCAACACTATCTCCTACCCAGCAGATGCATGTAATGCATTCGTGCCACGGTGCTCTACAGAAGGTTACCTCCCAATCTCCACCTCCCACCACTGTAGTTCCTCCACCTGCACCCCCTCCAGCCACTTTCCATCCTCCCCCTCCTATTACATCTGCACCCCCTCCAGCCACTTTCCATCCTCCCCCTCCTACTACATACCAGCAACCTGCCCAGTACCAGCAACCTCCCCAGTACCAGCAACCTCCCCAGTACCAGTCATCTCCCCACTTCCAGCAACCTGCCCCGTACCAAACTCCTTCCCCGTACCAAACTCCTTCCCCGTACCAAACTCCTTCCCCATACAACTTTCCATCAACATCATCTGCTCCTACAGTCCCTGCCCAACCCTCCACTCCACCGCCCACCACCTCTTCTGCCTCCCACATGTCCACCCATTCTGTAGCTTTTTCCACACCTTCACCTCTAACTGTTCCTTCCCCACCACGATCCCAGTCCTCTCTCCACACACCCAGTGTCGAAGTGTCCCGCAGCCCCTCCAGCAGTATTTCCACCCCACAGTACACAGAATTGTAATGTGTGTTTTTTGTAATAAAAATGCCCATTGGGTTTAAAACCTTTATTAAAAAAGTTTTTTGCACTTTAAAAACATTTTACAAAAAAAAAAAAATTTAAATAAAAGTTAAATTATCGTTTCACAATGGTTGTCTGTCATTTCTTTCTGCGGCGAACTATGTTTTAAAAAAAGGTTAAATACAGGGTATTTCAAAGGTAAAAAGGTATTCAAAACCAGGTATAACTGTGGGTAAATTTTAGCTTTTTGCCACAGTTGTGTTCCTGGTTGTGTTTGAAGCAAAGTATTTCACCTAAAAAGTTGTGTTTATTGTTGGTGATTTCCTACCAATGTACACAACTTTTGTTAAAAGGTGAAATACTTTGCATAAAACACAACCAGGTACACACCTGTGGCCTAAAGGTAAAAATAGTAAGACCATGACAAGATAGCCAACTTTGGTTGGCAAAGGTATATACTGTTGGTCCAGAAGGTACACAAGTTTAGGGCAAAAATCTCTCACACTCTGTCATCCCAGTGTACTATGCCTTGAGGTGACATAAAGTATAGTGGAAAATTGTCCCTGAAACCGTCACAGAACTTCTAGTGGTAATATTTCCAATGACAACATCCATCTTCGCCAGTAACGTGCTCTTCTCTCCAACCTGCACTTTCTTCTCTACAACCTGTCAAAGAAGGGCTGTAGGAACATGCTATATCTAGTTTTCCAGTAGCCAATCCCATTCGGAAGGCCACAAGGGTCAATTTTAAAAACCGGATCCGGCGTAATCCGTCGAAAAACGGATAGAAAAACGGATAGAAAAACGGATGAACCGGATGAGACGGATCCGGTTTTGTCTGTCAAGAACAAGACGGATCCGGCAGAAAACCGGATCCGGCACTTCAGGTTTTACAAAACATTTGCCGGATCCGGCATTCCGGCACGACGCCGGATCGCGCCTGACGCCGAAAACCTGATGTGTGAAAGTAGCCTTAATCAGACATCTTCTCATGTCCAGCGTTTTAAGTTTCTCCTCTGTAGGATTTTTCGGACAGATAAAAAATAGAAGTACTACTCCTGAGACCTATGGAAACCACAAGCTACTTTGTGCAGATAGAGTCATTCTAAAACCAGACCCGGCCTATCTTCCAGGATCTGTGTGAAAGGGGGGCCTGCTGACTGGGCCTGAATGTCACTACCCTG
Organism: Dendrobates tinctorius; assembly: GCF_039654945.1. Lineage (NCBI taxonomy): Eukaryota > Metazoa > Chordata > Amphibia > Anura > Dendrobatidae > Dendrobates > Dendrobates tinctorius. The sequence goes on from NW_027361683.1 coordinate 51,532,090, forward strand.
CGAGTTAAATCTAAGGCAACTAGGAGGGTTGTTTTTAATGAGAGAACCTTGGGTGATGTTGACGGTAAGGGTTTAAATGGAAAATTAATCAGAGCTGTTAGCACCAAATTTTGCCTAATAATGGGTCTAGATCTAGAGGAGGCTCTAATGACAGGGAAATCCAACTATTACCTGACAGGTCACAATAATATAGAGCAGGAAACGGCGATACCTGAACCTTAAGGGAACTGGTAGAAAGACCTCGTTCTACATCTTTTTGTAGGAACTCTAAGATGGGTCTAAGTGGTACCTTCTCTTCCACTTTAGCTCTTGAGGTGGTTAGAAATTTTCTCTAGATCTCACTATAAATCTTGGTGGCTGCCTTCCTACCCTGAAGTAGGGTGGAAATTAAATTAGGGTAAAATCCTTTATCTCTCAATTGTGCCCTCTCACATTCTATGCTGTCAAATGCAAACTCTTTATTATGACTCTGTTGTCATCTGACTCAAGACCAGGGGCTCCTTCCCTGTCCCTAATTATAATGGCACCCTAGCTCACCCTATTACCCAGATTGTTTCCGATGGTGAAGATCCTGTGTCCACATACTTTTCCTCTGCTCCTGAATCTGCCCTCAGTCTGTACCCTTCCCCCACCCAGACAAGAGGACAAGAGGGAAGTAGTAGTGTATTGTAATATACCAACCAGACTAACAAGGTAATACAAACAGGGATAAAGGAAAATACCAATTATACAAATATACACATATAAACAACAGAAGTAAACACAGGGGAGTGGGGGATGGGTTTAAACCAAGGTAGGAGAAGAATGGGAATTATTACACACTCAAAACCTAGCAACAGTCACAGATAAATTGACCAAATGCCTTCTCCAAAAACAACCACCAACAATCTCCAGCCATGCAGCATAAGCTATCTCTGACAATGAGTGGTCAGAGATAGGTTAGATGGTCCTCTGCTACTTGAAAAATGTGTCTTGCTACCTCCATCAGAGCCCTGGACCGGATTACCTCCTAATGATTCACATAGGCCAACACTACCTGATTGTCGAAAAGGACTAAGAGCTTTCTTACAGCCTAGTCTACTGCTAGTAGCGCCTTCATGTTCGATGAAACTGCTTTTCCATCTTTTCTCAGTCCACCTGGACCAATAAATTTCCTATGTAATTTTGTGCACCCAAGGCACCCCCCTATCTAGAGTCTCCATCCTTAGCCACCAACCAAGGGAATTTGCCGTCATTGGAAATATTGTCCTCGTTCTTTCTAGGTGTCCTTCCAGAGTCATCTTGTTTCCAATGATGTCCCATTGCAATTCCCTGGTGTGAAAATGGGCCTACAATTAGTGATGAGTGAGCCTGCTTGGTAATGCTTGGTGCTCGCCTGAGCATCGCAGTGCTCGCGTTCCCACCCTGCATGTTTGGCGCTCTTTAGAGCACAAATCAACATGCAGGGATTGTCTGCCATACGCCATGCATTGTAATGCCGTAGCCATGTTGGTTGTGGCATTACAGTGATTGGCTGGCCGCAAAGCGTCATCAGGTCTATATCAGACCTGGTGCCACCCTACTCATCACAGTCTACTCTGGAATCAGCAGTGTAGGGAGAGTTGCTGCAGAGATAGGGACAGAATAGGTGGCTTTTAAGTCAGTGTGGGTATACTATTATTGAATGCACAAATCCAGCTAAACCAACAGTCCTTCTAAGGACTAATTACGGGGTAAATAGATATCAGTGCTAGGTAAGCAGGGGAAGTGAATGTGGCGCGCTATATATATATATATATATTGTGAGGTAGCGCTGTCATTCAAGCGGGGGACACTCGCATGGCAGCGAATAATCACGTCCGGCACAGGTTTCCATAAAGCAATATCACAGTCCATGAGGTTTATTCATTAACATAAACCAATCACGATATGCAACAGTCTTATAGCAGGCAGCAGGGTATCTTCACACTGGAGCTCTGCTCCCCTTTAGCCCTCCTAGTCACACAGGCTGTGCTTCATCTAGCCAACCAGCTATACAGTCTCTCAGTTGTAGTCCCGTCTCCGGGTTACCTTGCATGCTGCTTTACACTGCTAATGTTCATTCCCTCTCCCTGGGAACTGTCAGGCACACTTCGTCATTAGTCACAGCGTCCAGACGTAAGCCACACGAGACCTTCCAAATGGAACAATCGGGTCTCTGCATTCACCACATGTGACCAGACCTCAGGTACCTTACATGGTCCATAACCACACCCACAGGTGATCACATGGCTATGCTGATCATTATGATCTTTCAGTATCCTACACCTATCAGGGCAATGGAAATGCTTATACGGCTGTCCTGGGACAACCACACAGCATCCCCTAGCGGACACAGCGGTCACTGCACCACAATATATACAGTGTATGTATATACAGTTGTGGCCAAAAGTATTGACACCCCAGCAATTGTGTCAGATAATACTCAGTTTCTTCCTGAAAATGATTGCGAACACAAATTCTTTGGTATTATTATCTTCATTTAATTTGTCTTAAATTAAAAAACACAAAAAGAATTGTCCTAAAGCCAAATTGGATATAATTCCAAACCAAACATAAAAAAAGAGGGTGGACAAAAGTATTGGCACTGTTCGAAAAATCATGTGATGCTTCTCTAATTTGTGTAATTAACAGCACCTGTAACTTACCTGTGGCACCTAACATGTGTTGGCAATAACTAAATCACACTTGCAGCCAGTTGACATGGATTAAAGTTGACTCAACCTCTGTCCTGTGTCCTTGTGTGTACCACATTGAGCATGGAGAAAAGAAAGAAGACCAAAGAACTGTCTGAGGACTTGAGAAACCAAATTGTGAGGAAGCATGAGCAATCTCAAGGCTATAAGTCCACCTCCAAAGACCTGAATGTTCCTGTGTCTACCGTGCACAGTGTCATCAAGATGTTTAAAGCCCATGGCACTGTGGCTAACCTCCCTAGATGTGGACGGAAAAGAAAAATTGACAAGAGATTTCAACGCAAGATTGTGTGGATGTTGGATAAAGAACCTCGACTAACATCCAAACAAGTTCAAGCTGCCCTGCAGTCCGAGGGTACAACAGTGTCAACCCGTACTATTCGTCGGCGTCTGAATGAAAAGGGACTGTATGGTAGGAGACCCGGGAAGACCCCACTTCTTACCCCGAGACATAAAAAAGCCAGGCTGGAGTTTGCCAAAACTTACCTGAGAAAGCCTAAAACGTTTTGGAAGAATGTTCTCTGGTCAGATGAGACAAAAGTAGAGCTTTTTGGGCAAAGACATCAACATAGAGTTTACAGGAGAAAAAAAGAGGCATTCAAAGAAAAGAACACGGTCCCTACAGTCAAACATGGTGGAGTTTCCCTGATGTTTTGGGGTTGCTTTGCTGCCTCTGGCACTGGACTGCTTGACCATGTGCATGGCATAATGAAGTCAGAAGACTGCCAACAAATTTTGCAGCATAATGTAGGGCCCAGTGTGAGAAAGCTGGGTCTCCCTCAGAGGTCATGGGTCTTCCAGCAGGACAATGACCCAAAACACACTTCAAAAAGCGCTAGAAAATGGTTTGAGAGAAAGCACTAGAGACTTCTAAGGTGGCCAGAAATGAGTCTAGACCTGAATCCCATAGAACACCTGTGGAGAGATCTAAAAATGGCAGTTTGGAGAAGGCACCCTTCAAATATCAGGGACCTGGAGCAGTTTGCCAAATAAGAATAGTCTAAAATTCCAGCAGAGCATTGTAAGAAACTCATTGATGGTTACCGGAAGCGGTTGGTCGCAGTTATTTTGGCTAAAGGTTGTGCAACCAAGTATTAGGCTGAGGGTGCCAATACTTTTGTCTGGCCCATTTTTGGAGTTTTGTGTGAAATGATCAATGTTTTGCTTTTTGCTTCATTCTCTTTTGTGTTTTTTTCATTTAAATTCAAATTAAATGAAGATAATAATACCAAATAATTTGTGTTTGCAATCATTTTCAGGAAGAAACTGAGTATTATCTGACAGAATTGCAGGGGTGTCAATACTTTTGGCCACAACTGTGTGTATATATATATATATATATATATATATATATATATATATACACACACATCAGTGCTAGGCATGCAGGCAGTGTATGTGGGTATATAGATATCAGTGCTAGGCAGTCAGGCATTGTATTTGGCAAAATTCATTGCATACAACATGAGGGTCCATTCCATTACTGTCTGCTGCCATCAGCCGCAGGTGGAGTTTGGCTGGAGGTGTGTCAATTGTTGTGTGCTTCTGTGTGCTTCTGGTGTGCTGTGTGGAGCTGCTGCTGGGAAGGGAGATTTTTTTTTCTTCCATCTGGACTTTTGTCTGCCCCTTCCCAGCTAAAGAGAGGCTTTGTGGGACTGGATGCCGGGGTTCCAACCTCTCAGTCCAAATCTACGGGGGGGCGGGAGGCCAAAGGAACCAGTAGGAGGCAGATTAAGATATGGCCAGTCCTGGAATGGAGCAAGTCAGAAGGCAAAGAAAAGGGAGGCGCAAGACCCCTAAAGCTACAGTCGCAACAGCTACTCCTCCCGGAGGTAAGAAGGCATCCTGCAGAGGTGTGGCAGTGGTGTCCCCCTTGACTGGGGCACAAAAGGAGTGGTTAGGCCAGTTACTACCTATGGCTCCTGTACACATGCACACCTCTGCGAGTATGAGGACACCGTTAAACAACTGCGGATACTCCGGGAGGAGTTCAAGTTGGCATGAATACAAGCTAAGAACCGGGTATCCAGCTCAAAAAGAGCAGAGCTGTTCGTCACGGTAAGGAGACTGAAGTGGTCTATCAGCAAGTTGGAGGAAAGAAGATCTAACATCCTTGCTGGGAGTGACCCCTTTGCGGAGAAGCTACAGAACAATGATCGGTTCAGAGCCCTGACTGGTGGGAGTCCTGGGGCATCACGGAGTCCCATCCAGGTGGAGGAGGAAGACGGCAAGACCTTCACACCGTACCCACCTGGAGGCCTGGTAAGTGAACCCAAGGCAACGCATAGCAGGATAGCCCCTGAGCAAGTGGCTCTCCCACCTGACTGTAGCATGTCAAAGGATAGTGTGAGCAAGGGGGAGGATGGTGGAAGTAAGAGCGGTAGTGAGGGGGCTGCCTCATCCTGCAGCAGATCAAGTCCCCGATACATTTTGGCCAACTGACATTCGGGGATGAGGTCTGTGAGGATGGGGCAACTGGGAAGGGGAAAAAGAGGAAGAAAAAGACCAAGAAGGCAAAAACAATGATAGACAAATTTGTCTATGTCCCCCTTCCATGGGCCCCCCAGTCCCGTTGTGTGAAATCTGCTGCCCACCCTGGCTCTGGCTCTGTTGTGGGTCCGCAGCAAGGAAGTGGGAAGAGTAATGTCTGTCAGGAGCAGGGCGCTGTCTCTGTTGGTGGTGGCTCAGCTTCAGACAGTGATATGGAGTGTGACAAAGAGGGTGGCCCAGTGATGGGCAGTGGTAATGGTGGAGGTGCTCAGGCAAGTCCTCTGTGACAGTGGTGACTGGCCAGGCACCTGGTGCACTCATTGGCGTGCAGAGGATGGCGTACGTGGTTGCTACTGCCTCCTGCACTGCTGGGGGGTGCTGACAGCCAGGGCCGCATCTCCGGCAGTGTGTGCTGGGGTGTCTGCATCCCCAACATAGGAATCTGCACTAGCTGGATCTTTTTCTGGGGCCCAGGGACCAAAAAAAACTAAGGGGGTGGAGCTTGCTATAACAGCAAACATGAAGAGCAATGTGGTGGTCATTCCCCTGGCGGTGTCCGTGGCTGGGACCCTGTGCACAGATCCAGTGATGGGTCTGTGTTGGGAGCTCCGCTGCCACTGGACACCGAGGGGGAGTGGCCTGATCTGGGAAGATCGGTGGTGGTTGCAGCTGGTGTGGGGGCCACATCTCTAGGAACTTGTGCTGCAGTACCGGTGGCCCCTGTGCGCAGATCCAGTACTGGGTCTGTACAGTGGGCCTCTGTGTGGCCGGATCTAGGGGGCATGGCCTCACTGGCTGTGGCTCTACCCACTCCAGTCATCCCGTGGGGGCGTGGCCACGTCAGCAGTGGCTCCACCCACTCCTGATGCGGCCTGTGAAGGGAGCGTGGCCTCGCCAGCAGTGGCTCCACCTACTCTGACTGTGGGGGGTGCCGGGCTCCTAGGGTCCCCTGCTCCTTGCGTTTTACCTGACTCTGTCCAGCAAGGGCCCAAAGCCCAGAAAAGTGAGAATATAGGGAAAAATAAAAGTACAAATAAAAATGTCTTAAAAAGTTGTGGGAATGTGGTGGCTGGGGTGAATGGTGGTGAGAGTGATGGGGGTATGGATGTGGATGTGGGTGAGGGTACAAGTGGTGTAGTGAATGGAGTGAGTGCTGGAGATGGGGTGGTAGGTGAGGGGGGCTGGCCTATCCTCCCCCCAGCTGCGAGTCCCTGTACTTTTGCGGGGGTCGCGGCTGGGGCTCTGGGGGTTTCTCGAGGGGTCGCCTCGCCTCTGGTCTCCGGGGACAGCATTTTGCACTGCCGTTTCCTGGAGGCCCTCAAAAAGGGAGAGCAGTCGGTCATTGTAGAGGTGTATTTGTTTTTCTGGCTGGAGAGACATGGCTTGACTGTCCTTCCAAGATAGAAGGAAGGGGGAAACCATATGGTTCCTCCCGACATCCAGGCCAGGGGCAGCCAGGAGGAATGTGGTCCATCTTCAATGGAGGGGCAGTGAAGCTTGTCCACCTAGGAGTAGGGTGGTGGAGCTCCTCCTCAAGATGGGCATCAGGGCGGTGGACATCTTTGCCCTGATACATTCTTTTGGTACCCTGTTCTTTGACGTCAGATTCGTTTGACCGGAGGGGATGGAACTCTTCTGGTCGAATTATGAGCTGGCGAAGGGAGAGCCTGGCTGGCGAGATTTCGCTGTACAGGTGTGGTATCTTGCCAAAATGGGATTAAGAAGGTGACGGTTTTGACTAGTAATGAGTCTCTTTCTGGAGCTGACATCCTTACGTGGCTTTCCCATTATGGGGAAGTCACTGAAGTCCCAAAGAAGAACCGGGATAAGTTTGGCATCTGGTAGAGGGGCTGTACCTTCATGCTAAAACTTAAGGTCTCAGGAGGTAGCGTCACTCACATCCCTTCCTCGGCATTCCTGGGAAGTGACAGGATCCTGGTCTTCTACCAGGCTCAGCCGAAGGTCTGCCACAGGTGTGATGATCCCCGCCACTTCAGCACAAGCTGCAAGGTGCAGAAAAGGGCCTTGTGTTGTAGGGCGGGTCATCTTGACGCATCCTGTGGTGACATCTTGGTCACCTGTATAGCCGGTGCCCCCGCTTCTTTTTCAATGCTGCTACAGACCAGGCAGGGGGGAACCATGGGGGGAACCCCTTGCGGCACAACCTCTGCCGTGGCAAGTTGTGGTGGTGGGAGAGAGGCTGAGGGGCCAGTGAGGAAGGACAAGGCCAGAGATGCCTCCTATCAAAAGAGGTAGGCAAAGCACCATGGAGGTGAGGGGCAGGAAGAGCCTCAGGCAACTGGGGTAATGTCTGTCCCCCTCCGAGGGCTGTGGCCGATGTCTCTGAGGCTTCGGGGGAGGAAGAGGTATGCGAGGAGATCAGGAGGATGGAGAGGGAAGACCGGGCTGACTCCAACAACTCCTCCCAGTATGAAAGTGTGGATGAAAAGGTCATGGAGCAGCCTACAAGAAAGTATGGTGGCAACCGTACCAAAAAAGTGGGAAGAAATGAAAGGTTAAAAAGCCTTCCAATCCCCCCGACTGTAAGTATGCCAAAGGAAGGGCTCACAGGCTCCCTTCTGATCACCCTCTCCAACCGATTCCAAGCCCTCGACGATTCTGCTGAGATGGAGGTCGGGGATGAGGGGCTAGGGGTGGCACCTGGGGGGGCTTTTGGGGTGGTGGAGTCTGTCCTCCGGAGGTGCTGCTTCCTCTGGGGGAGGGACTGCCCTGGAGCCCAGAGGCGAGGAGAATAATGGAAAAATGGATACCTCTTTTTCCCTCAAAAGCAGAGTTGAACTGGACCCCTCTTCGGAGGGGAAGGGTAAGGGGGTGTGGAAGAAATAGGCCATCTAATTTAATCATTCAGGAGGGTGGAACCCACCCCGTTGACTCTGGTGTCGATTAATGTCGCTAGTATAAAGTCGGATGTGGCTAGATTTGCGGCCTTTGATTTTCTCACCTGAATTGATCCTGACATTTTGATTTTGCAGGAGACCAGAGTAACAGACATGGGGGCCATTCATAAAGCCAGAAGGGAGGGAGTAGAGGAGTGGGCCTTCATACTGGTCTCTCGTGGCCAAGCCGTATGGCGGGGTGGCGGTCCTTTTTAAGACCACATCGGTGGCAGGCCAACGAGTGACTGGGGTAGAAATGGGGAGGCTCCTGGTTTTAGATGTCTTCACAAGGGGACAGGAACTATGGCTCATTAAGATCTATGGCCCACAGTCTAAGTGGGACCGTATGTGTCTCTTCCTGAAGATCAAGCTGTAACGAATGGAAGCAGAGGCACAGGTGGTGAAGTTAATGTTTATTTATTTTTTGAGTGGAACCTCTGGACCATGATCCAGGGGGCTCCGAAGGAGACATGACTAGTGAGCCCCAGGTATCTGTAGTAAGACCCCTCGAACAGGATCAGAATGGAATACTAGGGGGACACAGGTCCTACCTCCAGTTAGACCCCAGACATGTGGCAGCTGTCCCAGTGGGACAAACAGGTAAAGAGAATATACAGGTATGATGGAGCTGATGGGCGGATACTCGGTATTCGGATAGAAGCTGGCACTGACGATGACCGGCGAATTTCGGGTATGCAGGTGGAAGCTGGCTCCAATGGAACTGGTGTAGTCCAGAGGTTAGGATGGCTAAGCGGCGGGACGAGACGGAACTGAGGCAACTGGTACAAACATCGTCTTGGACAGCTGATTAACAGGTCACCGATATTCTGCGGAAACAGTGTAAGCAGAATACTAAATGGAATACTGCAGAAGTGCAGACAAAACAGGCACAGAACCGGAACTAGCAACAGTAGATACACATTGCTCCAGCACCCTCCCTATGGTGAAGGGGCCAGAAATACCAATCGGTGCGCTGCTATTGGTTAATTATGTTTTTGAAAAATGTGTGCTGTCTCTTTAAGAGACCTAGAGAGTGCGTGCAGCCTTAATTTCATACCAGGGGATGAGCTGGCCGCAAACCAGGCAGCATGGGAGGAAGCAGGACAGCAATCAACGTATTGAGAGCGAGAGCCCCGCCGGGGGTCTCATAGAGTTACCTGAGGACGAGGACCCCGCTGAGGGTCTCGCTGAGGTACAGGCACAGATGTAACACAAGCCCTTTCTTTTTACGAGCTGGCAGGTGGTCTTTGGTGGGGATTTCAATACCATTACGAGATCCCATGATGGGGGGGTCCCAGAGACCGAAAGCTGGCTTATGATAGCTATACGCTAAATAGCATAGCTAGTGAAGCTCGCCTGGTGGATGTCCACATCCGGCACACTCCAGGTCACGGGGGTTTCACCTTTCATAGGGGTAGTAGTAGGTCCAGGTTACATAGGTTTTTTTGAAAGAGGATGCCATTTTTTCAGCAGTTTCCGCCGTTGAGGTGGAATTCTCCGACCACTGTTTTAATTTTCCTTGAATGTTGCAGAGACCCCCCGCATGGGGAAAGGCCTATGAAAGCTGAATTCATCCCTTCTGGAAGAAGCAGAGGTGAGACAATCTTTTGAGCACTTTCTTCAGAGCCAGGTACCGCTTTTGGAGCTCTGTAGTAGTAGGTCTGAATTGTGGGAAATCTTCAAAAAGAGGGTGGCGAGTTCCTTCCTTCAGCTTCCGAGCCTCAGAATCCTGAACAGGCATCGCTTGTATAGGGCTCTGAAGAGGAAACTAGAGCAGCTCGTCTCAGCTGGAGGTGACTGTGAAGAAATCTCCAGGGTGAAGTCTTTGCTCAAGAGGTGTCAGTATGATAGCATGCATCTTTGGTTTTTGAGAGGGATTTCGGGAGGTACCGCTTGCCCGACCCCCTACAGAAACTGTAAGATGTCAGTGAATTGTAAGGTGATGACAGGACTGATCGACAGCATGGGTTCCCTGAGCACATCCAAATCAGGAACCTGGAGGTAGTCAGATCCTTTTACTCACGCCTCTTGGGAAAAAAGGATCTGGATCGAGATGGTATGTCGGCTTTCCTAGCTGAAACTGTTCCTGAGCCGGTGGATGACCCCTCTCTTCATGTTTTGGCAGTGGTAATCAGGCGCTCCGGCCCCAAAAATTGCCAGGTCAGGATGGCTTAACATCTGAGTTTTACAAGACCTTTCGGGACTCTTTGGTCCCTCTTTTGACTGATGTTTTTAACGAATGTCTTTCCTCAGGCACTCTTTCAAGATCAATGAGGAGGTCAGCTCTGATTATCCTGTCAAAGGGTAAAGGCTTGTCTTGTATTGAGAATTTGCTTCCCATAGCGCTTCTCGATATGGACTGAAAGGTTCTGGCAAAGGTGTTGTTCAACCGACTGGTGAAGTTTGCACCCCGGCATCTTTCAGGGGTTCAGCACTGCTCTGTTACAGGCCGCAGTATGTTTGTGCTGTGCTCGGTGTCCGGGAGACAGTGGAGCAGAGCAGGGCGGGTCACTCAAAGGGGTATCTGCTGTCCTTAGACCAAGTGAAGGCTTTTGACCAAGTGGATCACAAGTACCTTTAGTCTGTCCTTTTGAGGTACGGTCTGCCTGGGAGGTTTGAAAATTGGTTAAAAATCTTGTACAAAGGGGCAGAGACTTTTCCGCTTATGAACAGTTGGGTTGGTCACCCTTTTGAGGATGGTTCTGTGGTCTGCCAGGGTTGTCATTTGAACCTACGTTTATACGTGTTCGCAATCGATCCCCTTTTAAGATATGGCTTTTTTTTGCTACTCTGCCCTGAAGGCCAGCATCCCCGAGTTGCCTCTTCACTGTAGACGTTGACACTGAGGTTTTGTGTGTACTATTTAATGAAGCTGCTAGTTGAGGACCTGTGAGGTGTCGATTTCTCAAACTGCAGACTCTAATGTACTTGTCTTGTTTCTCAGTTGTGCAGTGGGGCCTCCCACTTCTCTTTCTACTCCGGTTAGAGCCTGTTTGTGATCTCCTCTGAAGGGAATAGTACACACCGTTGTAGGAAATCTTCAGTTTCTTGTCAATCTCTCGCATGGAATAGCCTTCATTTCTAAGAACAAGAATAGACTAAAAGGCATGAAAGTTCTTTTTTTTCTGGCCATATTGAGAGTTTAATGGAACCAACAAATGTAATGCTCCAGATTCTCAACTAGCTCAAAGGAAGGTCAGGTTTATAGCTTCTCTAATCAGCCAAACTGTTTTCAGCTGTGCTAACATACTTGCACAAGGGTTTTCAAGGGTATTCTAACCAACTATTAGCCTTCTTACACAGTTAGCAAACACAAAGTACCATAAGAACACTGGAGTGATGGTTGTTGGAAATGGGCCCCTATACACCTATGAAGATATTGCATTACAAACCAGACGTTTGCAGCTAGAATAGTAATTTACCACATTAACAATGTATAGAGTGTATTTCTGAATAATTTAATGTTAGCTTCATTGGAAAAACTGTGCTTTTTTTTCAAAAATAAGGAAATTTCTAAGTGACCCTAAACTTTTGAACGGTAGTATACTTCCTGGCTGTGTGCTTAGGGTGGCAGCCCCGGCACTTCCTGGTTCTTATAGAGACAGTGTGCACCTTTCTAAAGTGTCCCAGCTAATTGCCAAGCGGCCTCAGGTACTTAAGGCATCTCCACCCATTGGGGGATGCCTGAGCAACAAACTCTTTTAGTCTGTCTTTGGCTACTGGATTGCCAGATCCTGTCCTGCTATTTCTCTTGTTCCACCTCACAGGGAGCTGCATACCCTGGCTCGTACCTGTATTCTGTGTGTCTTATGTTCCGCCTTCCCGAGGGCTGCATACTCAGGCCAGAATCCTTGTCCTGTACCTGTTCCCGTACCTGACCCTGTCTGAACTGAGTCCTATACCTGTACCTGTTGTGTGCCTGTGTCTCTCCTTCCTTTCCCTGCTGTGTTTATCCTTGTGTCTTCACCTCTTGCCCGCAGATACCGTACCTGTCTCTATCTGGTTGTCGCTGCACTACGATAGTGTCCCTGGTGTTCACTTTTACTTTAATGCAAGTACTTGTGTTTCTCAGTTCTGTTCTCCTGCTCCGCACTCCGCAGCTCTGCTCTCCGCTCTGCAACCTGCAGCTCTGCTCTTTGCTCTGCACCTTATGTTACTGCTTTGCTCTTTGCTCTGCACCTTACAGTGTTGCTCTGCTCTTTGCTCTGCACCTTACGGTGATGCTTTGCTCTGCACCTTACGGTGCTGCTCTGCTCTTTGCTCTGCACCTTACGGTGCTGCTCTGCTCTTTGCTCTGCACCTTACAGTGGTGCTCTGCTCCTTACGGTGCTGCTCTGCTCCTTATGGTGCTGCTCTGCTTTTTGCTCTGCACCTTATGGTGCTGCTCTGCTCTTTGCTCTCCACCTTATGGTGCTGCTCTGCTCTTTGCTCTGAACCTTATGGTGCTGCTCTGCACCTTACTCTGCTGCTCTGCTCTTCACTCTGCACCTTGCGGTGTTGCTCTGCTCTTTGCTGTGCTCCTTGTGGTTCTGTTCTGCTCTTTGCTCAGTTCTGCCCTGCTCTCCGTACCCTGCGACTTGGCTCTGCTCCCGCTCCACATCCTGTGTATCTTTGTCCGTCCTCTTTGAACTGGTTCCCATATACCACTCATACCTGTCCGGGTTCCTGTCCTTCCTGAATCAGTTCCTGCTCCTCCAGTCTGAACAGGTCCCTTCCTGTCCCCATATAACACTCATACCTGCCCATGTTCCTGTCCCTTCCTAATCAGATCCTGCCTGCCCGAGTGCCAGCCTTGCCCGCCTGCACTTGCCCGCACCTGTCATTAGTGTTCTGTCCCCTGCAGGATCAGCTGTTACAGCCAGACACTGCCCTGAAATGGTACCTAACAGCTACCTGCCGCACAAGCCTGACCTCACCATCAGAGGCTCCAGTGAACACCAAGGTAGCTGCTTAGTCATGCCCCTTCCAGGGTAGTCTGGTTTGTGGCACAGTGGAGCCACAATCCCATGCTCGTGCCACCCAGTCAGGGCGCGAGCATTACACCAGGTATCAGTGGCCTGGAATATTTTTTTTTGCATCTTTATCCAGATTATTTTATTCAAAAGCAATCAACACGTTTTTTTTTCTCCATTTGCTTGCTGGCACTACAGAATACAGCCAGATCCTTTCCATAGTACAGCGTGAAAATATATCTATTTTAAACAGGGGTTTGGCTGTCACACCTATCACATCTGAGTGCGCAGAAAATTCTGCCATTTTTGTGGTACTGTAAAATTTGTTGGAGTGTTTTATACATGTTCTTGACACCAGTTTGCTAAAAAAAATTATTTACCTACAGGGCAGATATTTTACACTGTTAGGGCTGGAGGAAGGCACCAAATAATAATAAGATGGTAATAAGGTGCGTTCGCAGCCCAGGGTCCACCGTGCAGAGATGTTAACTGCTGCTCGGTAATTGCGGACACTAAATGGCAGTATCGCACTGGACACGTGGGTTAAACGCCACCCAGTATGTAGTAGAAACTGGCTCTGTTGCTTCACAGAGCCACAGTACCGCATAACACAGATGCTGTACCCTGTTAACTGTCAGAGAGCACAGCTAAGTCAGCGATAGTGTACGGTCACAAGACTCTGCCCCAAGAATGCAGGGTCAGAGCCTCTCTAGACCCATTGGGCGCACGGTATCGCAACTGTGAACGCCACTAACAGACACTGGCTACTGTGGAGTGCAGACCAAGTGCACAGTGACTTACAGTCAAAGCCACTACTTGGCGCTGAAGCTAGGCCCTGACTCCGCCTCCTACCTGCAGTATCAGTCTAGGCACTACCTGGCAAGGCTGATCAACACATGCGTATCAGGGGTAGGGGTTTCATAATGAGTCAGCCACCAGAAACTTTCATACGTGCATACAACACTCACTCCACATTGTCTATACTAGTGCACCGCCATGCGGCGATGCGATCATTTTATAACCGCAGCCTTCCGGGACCTTCCTGATAGCCCAATCCGAGCTGCTTGAGGACCTGAGCATGTGATCTTCGACCACCAATGAGTGGTCATCTCACGGGCATGCTCAGATGGAGAAAAGCAGGACTTAGTCGCTGGAGCGTCTGCTCGCCACTGACTAATGCTGGATGCTAGACGCATAGCATTAGCCTGAGCAAGATGCTGGGACCGATGTCTCCGCTGAACAGAAACCCCTGCGGCCGCAGAAGCATGGGAGACCACAGAGGACGTGGCTTGAGATTCCCCCTGTGCAGTGGTGGGAACTCGATGCCTAACAATAACCCACCCTCCTAGGGTCCCCCTATGCTCAAAAGCTGCAATGAGCTGAGGAGCACGAATGTGTTCAATAGGTTCCCAGGTCCTGTCCTCTGGGCCATGACCCTTCCAGTCCACCAGTCCACTTTTTGCCACGTACCACCTTACACCCAACAATGGCGTTCACCTCATAATCGTCCGTAGATGAGCGCAATTTCCCTGCAGATGACTCGGAAAACCAGGACATGTGAACGGGTTTTAGGAGGGACACATGAAAGTTGTTGGTGATACCTAGGCATGGAGGATGGGCCAATCGATAGACCACAGGGTTAACTTGTTCCAGGACCTTGAAGGGACCTATATAGCGAGGTGCAATCTTAGTGGACTGCACTCGCAGCCTGATATTACGAGCGGAGAGCTACACTAAAACGCCAGGAGAAAAGGTCAGAGTGGGGCGCCAGTGAGCATCGGAAGAAACCCTCATTCTCTCCTTGGAGGCCCGGATGGCATCCTGTGTGCGGTCCCAAATGTCACGTGCTGCTCCTGGAACTCTTGGACTATGAGAATCCATCCTGTCTTTCATGTTTCCCTACTAAAAGCTGCAACAACTAACACATTTCCTGGACGTTCTTGTCCAAACCTTGACCCAGTGCTGGTCGATGGTCAGGAAGAATTTGTGGTGGAAAGAATTCTAGATTCCAGGTTGTACAGAAATCAGTTACAATACTTGATTAAATGGCAGGGCTACCCAGTGGAGGACAACTCATGGGAACCAGTCAATAACATTAATGCTCCTCGCTTACTCCGCCAGTTTCATCAGAGGTACCCAGACAAACCTGGTCTGAGGTCATCCAGAGGCTGTCCCTAAGGGGGGAGTAATGTAAGATTCTCAGTCTTTTTTGACATGTTTTCGAAATTCAGTTTTTTCCATCGGCCATTTTGCTTTCTGTCCTGCTGCAGCTATCTTGCCCTCAGTTAATATGGAGTTTCCAGCTTTCATGTTCCCGCCCTGATTCTCTCCCTCTTGCCTCTTAAGCAGCCTCAGCTGAGCAATCAGTGCTTCAGAATCAAGTCTGCAGTTAGCCTGTGACCTGCTCCTGGAAGTCTTGGACTTGGTACTCCAGCCATCTCCTGCTGAGGAACTTTTGAACACTTGTGGACACTGGAAACCTGCTGCCTGATAAATCCACAGTTCCAAGGGAAGTAACAGAGAGAGACCATGAACCTGTTGTGGAAGTTCTGCTGTGCTTAATGCTTACTCTGGCCTGCTGTGTCTCCTGCCTCTGTATCTGCCTCTGTATCTCTGTACTTCTGTCAACCCGACCAGCTCCATTACCCGCAGCAACCACCAGAGGGAGCCCAAACTCAGAAGTCAGGTCCAAAGTGTTCACAACACTCCAGGGTGGCAGACTGGACAGTGGAAGCACAAGACGCCATATGAATTGTACACAGTACATCACACGTGTCTCCACTGCCCAGTCTGCCACCCTGGAGTGTTGTGAACACTTTGGACCTGACTTCTGAGTTTGGGCTCCCTCTGGTGGTTGCTGCGGGTAATGGAGCTGGTCGGGTTGACAGAAGTCAATCACCTGAAGAGGATGATTGGAGGTCAGGTGTTACAGACTGGGAAGATTTAAGTCAGCAAGCTTCCCTCAGTTTTTGCTGGTGATTTGGTTTTCTTCCTGTGCATTTTGAAGTCTGCTTGCCCCCTGCTTGGTCCTGCATCGTTCAGATAAGTTACTTGTTTGCTGGAATCTTTTTGCATTTGATTCAGTTTTTGCCTTTCTCTGCTTAATGCTTTGCTGTGTGTTCAGCATTGTTCCCTGCAGGGACCTGTGCTGGACCCCGTTCCATATACCACAGCTTATGCCAGTCTGTTTAGGATTACTAGTCCCCTGTTATATCAGTATCTTTTGTTTTGCTTCCAGTTCACACCAGAATTCTGATCTAGTGGGGGGAGAGGTCGTGTGGCCTCATAACAGACGTGTTGGATGTTTCTTAGCGTTTTTTGCGTGATTGCAGACAGTATCTTTCCTGTCCTGTTCTACCTAGACAGTTTGGGCCCCATCATTTGCTTACTCTATTTTCTGCCTGTGTTTGTGCCTCATCTTGTCTCACTGGCAATATATGTTTGGGGGCTATCTATTCCTTTGGGGTTCTACTCTGGGGCAGTTTAGCTTTCCCATTTCTTGTTTTAGGCTTAGTTAACTCTCTGGCTGTGCCGAGGTGTCTAGGGCATCGTAGGTACGTCCCACGGCTAATTCTAGTTGTGTTGTTAGTTTTAGGGGTCTGCAATCTGCTAAGTTGCCAACCTTTCTGGTTGCCTAGCTTATTCCCCGGCTATCCTCCTTGGTGACCTAATTATAACAGAATCACCAGCCAAAACTGTAGATTCTAGGGTACTCTAAAGAAGAGAAAAATTGTAAAAAAAAGAAAAAAAAAATTTAAGTGTCAGAATTTTTTATATATTTTTTTTTCTCTGGGGGCCGTAGGAGGATTTTTTCTTTAATGGAGACTAAGCAATTGTCCGATCGTGTTGAGCAGCTCGCTGCTGAAGTTCGGGGAATTTCTGCCTATCTTGCTCAGTCGTCTGCTGTAGAACCAAAAATCCCTATTCCTGATGTATTTTCTGGGGATCGGTCAAAATTTTTGAACTTTAAGAATAATTGTAAACTGTTTCTTGCCTTGAAACCTAATTCCTCAGGAAACTCGGTGCAGCAGGTTAAAATTGTCATCTCCCTGCTGTGCGGCGACCCTCAGGATTGTGCTTTTTCTCTGACACCTGGTGATCCTATTCTGGCTAATGTCGATGCATTTTTTCAAGCTCTGGTGTTGTTGTATGATGAACCTAATGTTATTAATCAAGCTGAGAAAACTTTATTGGCATTGAACCAGGGTCAGGAGGAGACAGTTAAATTGTCAAAAATTCCGAAAGTGGGCAGTCCTTACTAAATGGAATGATAAAGCCCTAGCATCTCTTTTTCGGAAAGGTCTGGCAGAAACCGTAAAAGATGTTACGATGGGATTTCCTGTCCCCTCTGGTCTTAACGACTCTGTCATTAGCCTTCCAAATTGATTGACGTTTATGTGAACGTAAAACTATGCGAGAGACGGTGCTGCCTTTTGAACAAACTTCTGAGCCCATGCAATGTGATACAGTTTTGTCTAGGGCCCAACGTCAAGCGTTTAGGAGGCGTAATAAGGTATGCTTCTTTTGTGGGGACACCTCTTATACTATTTCTGTCTGCCCTAAGCGGGAAAAACGTTTTGCTCACTAATTTGCTGTGGGCAGTGTACAGCCTAAATTCCTTCTGGCGGTTTCCTTGATCTGCTCCTTATCTTCATTTTCTGCCAAGGCTTTTGTTGATTCAGGAGCAGCCCTGAACCTGATGGATTTTGACTTTCCCAAACGTTGTGGTTTTCCCATGGTACCCCTGCGAACTCCTATTCCTTTAAGGGGTATTGATGCTACCCCTTTGGTGGTGAATAAACCCTAGTTTTGGACCCAGGTGATAATGCAGGTAGCCCCGGACCATCAAGAGAATTGTAAATTTTTGGTGTTGCATAATTTACATGACATTATTGTACTGGGTTTTCCTTGGTTGCAGACCCATAACCCTGTTCTGGATTGGAAATCTGTGTCTGTGGTTACTTGGGGTTGTCAATGTGTTCTTAGTGACACTCCTGTTTTCTCCACCTCTCCCCAGTCTCATGATGTTCCTGACTATTTGGCTGGTTTTTCTGATGTATTTAGTGAGAGTAAGTCCGCGTCTTTGCCTCCTCATAGGAGTTATGATTGCGTGATCGAGTAAGTGCCCGGTTGTAAATTTCCCAAGGGTCGACTTTTCAACTTATCTGTACCTGAACATGATGCTATGCGATCTTATATCAAGGAGTCATTGGAGAGGGGTCATATCAGACAGTCCTCTTCACCTTTAGGTGCTGGGTTTTTTTGTGGCCAAGAAAGATGGCTCATTAAGGCCATGTATTGACTGTCATCTCCTTAATAAAATCACTGTTAAATATCAGTATCCTTTACCCCTGATTTCTGATTTATTTTCCAGAGTGAAAGGTGCTAGTTGGTTTACCAAGCTTGACCTTAGGGGGGCATATAATCTTAGTCGCGTCAAGCATGGTGATGAATGGAAGATGGCATTTAATACTCCTGAGGGACATTTTGAGTACCTAGCGATGCCTTTTGGGCTCACTATTGCCCCTTCCATCTTCCAATCTTTTATGAACGATATTTTCCGGGACTTTGTGGATAAGTTTTTGATCGTTTATTTGGACGATATTTTGATTTTTTCCTGTGATTGGGATTCTCATGTGGAACATGTTCGGACTGTGTTCCGGATTTTGAGAGAAAATGCTCTGTATGTTAAGGGATCGAAATGTCTCTTTGGCATACAAAAGATTTCGCTTTTGGGATTCATTTTCTCCCCATCTGCTATTGAAATGGACCCGGCCAAGGTCCAGGCCATTTATGATTGGGTTCAGCCCACTTCCTTGAAGGCTCTCCAGAAGTTTTTGGGTTTTGCTAATTTCTACCGTAAATTCGTAAGTAATTTTTCTGGTATTGTTAAACCACTGACAAATTTGTCCAAAAAGGGTGCTGATGTGGTGAATTGGTCTCCAGAGGCAGTCTCGGCGTTTCAGGCGCTTAAGCGGAGATTCACTGCAGCTCCTGTGCTACGGCAACCTGATGTTTTACTCCCATTTCAGGTGGAGATAGATGCTTCTGAGATTGGTGCAGGAGCCATTTTGTCTCAAAGAGATCCGGTAACCTCTAAGATGAATCCCTGTGCTTTCTTTTCTCGAATATTTTCCCCATCTGAACGTAACTATGATGTGGGGAATCAGGAATTGTTGGCTATGAAGTGGGCATTTGAAGAGTGGAGATATTGGTTGAAGGGAGCCAGACATCAAGTTGTGGTCCTCACCGACCACAAGAACTTGATCTATCTCAAATCAGCCAAGCAATTGAATCCGAGACAGGCTAGGTGGGCCTTGTTTTTCACGCTTTTTAATTTTGCGGTGTCCTTTCTTCCGGGCACTAAGAATGTTAAGGTGGATGCCCTCTCTAGAAGTTTCTTTGCGGACTCTCTTGATGTGACCGAGCCCACTACCATTCTAAATGAGGGTGTGGTTCTTTTTGCCATTTCACCCGATTTGAGACTTGCCCTGGAGGAATTTCAGGAAGACAAACCTGAACGATGCCCTATGTGGAAATTGTATGTCCCTGACCAGTGGAGGGGAAGAGTAATGTCTGAAATTCATTGCTCCACGTTAGCTGGTCATCCTGGTATTTTTGGTACCAGAGATTTGGTGAGTCGGTCTTTTTGGTGGCCTGCTTTATCTTGTGATGTCAGGAATTTTGTGCAGTCCTGTGGGACTTGTTCTTGGTCCAAACCCTGTTCTTGTTCTAGTGGTTTGTTAATGCCCCTGGCGGTGCCCAGGCAGCCATGGACCCATATCTCAATGGATTTTATTTCTTACCTCCCTGTCTCTCAGAGAATGACGGTTATCTGGGTAATCTGTGATGGACTATCTTAGAAAATCTATCTTGTACCACTCCCGAAGCTGCCATCTTCTGAGTTGGTGCCCTTGTTTTTACAAGAGGTGGTTTGTTTGCACGGTATTCCTGAGAACATTGTGTCTGACAGAGTAGTCCAGTTTGTTTCCAGATTTTGGAGAGCTTTTTGTTCTAAACTAGAAATTCAGTTGTCTTTCTCCTTTGCATTTCACCCTCAGACCAATGGGCAGACTGAGAGAACAAACCAGACTTTGGAAACCTATTTGAGATGTTTTATATCTGCTGATCAAGATGACTGGGTCTCATTTTTGCCCTTGGCTGATTTTGCTCTAAATAATAGGGCTAGTTCTGCCACTTTGTCTCCTTTTTTTGCAACTTTGGGTTTCATCCTCGATTTTCTTCAGAGCAAGTGGAGGCTTTGGCCTGCATAGGTGTGGATTCTGTGGTAGAGAGAATGCAGCAGATTTGGGATCAAGTAGTGAATAAGTTGTCTCACTCTCAGGAGAAGACCCAATGGTTTGCCAACCAGCCCAGGACCATTGGTCCCCGGTTTAAAGTGGGTGACATGGTTTGGTTGTCCTCAAAAAATATTCCTATGAAAGTTGTGTCTCCAAAATTCAAGCCAAAGTTCATTGTACCCTATAAGATTTTGGAAATCCTTAATCCCGTTTCTTTCCGTTTGGCTCTTCCAGGAACGTTTAAGATTCACATTGTTTTTCATAAATCTTTGTTGAAAAGGTTTGTGGAGCCAGTAGTTCCCATGGCTGCGCCCCCTTATTCTGTATTGGTTAAGGGTAATCTGGAGTATGAGGTAGAGAAGGTACTGGATTCTCATCTGGCTTTCTGGTTGCCTAGCTTATTCATCGGCTATCCTTCTCGGTGACCTAATCATAACACTAGAGTCAGTGGAAGATATGGGCATCGGCACAGGAACCCACAGATGCTGGCCGTAGTTAAGTAGGAATGGGGTTTGTCCAGTGGAATCGGCTAAGGCGTTGTTCAATGCAAACTCCACCCACAGTAGCAAGGGTGCCCAGTAGTGTTGAGCATTCCGATACCGCAAGTATCGGGTATCGGCCGATACTTGCTGTATCGGAATTCCGATACCGACTTCCGATATTTTTTCAATATCGGAATTCGGCATCGGAATCGGAAGTTCAGTTGATTGACGGCCTGACGTCATCATGATGCGCGGTGTGTGCGCATCATGATGCGCCGTCATTTCGGGCCTTCCGGGGGTCTCTGCCGGCCTGCCGGGGGGCTGTGCCGGCCTGCCGGGGGGCTGTGTGGACTGCCCGGGGTCTGTACCGGCCTGCCGGGGGGCTGTGCCGGCCTGCCGGTGGTCTGTGCACCCTGTGGGGGTCTGTACCGGCCTGCCGGGGGGCTGTGCCGGCCTGCCGGGGGGCTGTGCTGATGTCCGGGGGTCTGTGCAAGCATCGTCCGATGGGACTACAAGTCCCATCTGGCGATGCCTGCTACCATGACAGTGATTGACACATTAGCCAATGATGGGACAGTAGTAGTCCCATCATCCGGCTAATGTGTTAAATGTTAAAAAAAAAAAAAAAATACTACATACATACTACATGCATGCTACATACATACTACATGCTACATACATACTACATATATACTACATACATACTACATACATGCTACATACATACTACATGCATGCTACATACATACTACATATATACTACATACATGCTACATACATACTGCATGCTACATACATACTACATACATACTACATACATACTACATGCATGCTACATACATACTACATATATACTACATGCATGCTACATACATACTACATACTACATACATACTACATACATACATACTACATGCATGCTACATACATACTACATGCTACATACATACCACATACATACTACATACATACTACATACTACATATATACTACATGCATGCTACATACATACTACATGCTACATACATACCACATATATACTACATACATACAATACATACTACATACATACTACATACATACTACATGCTACATACATACTACATATATACTACATGCATGCTACATACATACTACATGCTACATACATACCACATACATACTACATACATACTACATACATACTACATGCTACATACATACTACATGCTACATACATACCACATACATACTACATACATACTACATGCATGCTACATACATACTACATATATACTACATGCATGCTACATACATACTACATGCTACATGCATGCTACATACATACTACATACATACTACATGCTACATACATACTACATGCTACATACATACCACATATATACTACATACATACAATACATTCATACAATACATACATAGACATACAGTACATATAACATAGAGTAACATACTTACCAATACTTGTCACATTGTTCCCCGAAGCCATTGTCGTCTACGGAATAA
Organism: Dendrobates tinctorius; assembly: GCF_039654945.1. Lineage (NCBI taxonomy): Eukaryota > Metazoa > Chordata > Amphibia > Anura > Dendrobatidae > Dendrobates > Dendrobates tinctorius. The sequence goes on from NW_027361683.1 coordinate 51,554,432, forward strand.
ATATTAACATAACAAACCACAAAAATACTCACCCACGATCCGAAGCAGTCCACGAGTGTGTCCCACGACGATCTTGGGTAGAGAACTGCAGCATCAGCTGATGCTGCCGTTCTCTACGGGCTGCAGGAATCCAATGACGGAAGGTAGGTATCCTTCCGCACTGTATTCCTCCGCCACTTAAAAAAAAAAAGTCCCTAGTCTCACTTTATGCCATTGCTGCGTGGGAATTTCCCACACAGCAATGGCATAAAGTGAGACTAGGGACTTTTTTTTTTTTAAGTGGCGGAGGAATACAGTGCGGAAGGATACCTACCTTCCGTCATTGGATTCCTGCAGCCCGTAGAGAACGGCAGCAACAGCTGATGCTGCAGTTCTCTACCCAAGATCGTCGTGGGACACACTCGTGGACTGCTTCGGATCGTGGGTGAGTATTTTTGTGGTTTGTTATGTTAATATTTATTCCGTAGACGACAATGGCTTCGGGGAACAATGTGACAAGTATTGGTAAGTATGTTACTCTATGTTATATGTACTGTATGTCTATGTATGTATTGTATGAATGTATTGTATGTATGTAGTATATATGTGGTATGTATGTAGCATGTAGTATGTATGTAGTATGTATGTAGCATGCATGTAGCATGCAGTATGTATGTAGCATGCATGTAGTATATATGTAGTATGTATGTAGCATGCATGTAGTATATATGTAGCATGTATGTGGTATGTATGTAGCATGTAGTATGTATGTAGCATGCATGTAGTATGTATGTAGCATGCATGTAGTATATATGTAGTATGTATGTAGCATGCATGTAGTATATATGTAGTATGTATGTGGTATGTATGTAGCATGTAGTATGTATGTAGCATGCATGTAGTATATATGTAGTATGTATGTAGCATGTAGTATGTAGCATGCATGTAGTATGTATGTAGCATGTAGTATGTATGTAGCATGCATGTAGTATATATGTAGTATGTATGTAGCATGTAGTATGTATGTAGCATGCATGTAGTATGTATGTAGTATGTATGTAGCATGTAGTATGTAGTATGTATGTGGTATGTATGTAGCATGTAGTATGTATGTAGCATGCATGTAGTATATATGTAGTATGTATGTAGCATGTAGTATGTAGCATGCATGTAGTATGTATGTAGCATGTAGTATGTATGTAGCATGCATGTAGTATGTATGTGGTATGAATGTAGCATGTAGTATGTATGTAGCATGCATGTAGTATATATGTAGTATGTATGTAGCATGTAGTATGTAGCATGCATGTAGTATGTATGTAGCATGTAGTATGTATGTAGCATGCATGTAGTATATATGTAGTATGTATGTAGCATGTAGTATGTATGTAGCATGCATGTAGTATGTATGTAGCATGTAGTATGTATGTAGCATGCATGTAGTATGTATGTGGTATGTATGTAGCATGTAGTATGTATGTAGCATGCATGTAGTATATATGTAGTATGTATGTAGCATGTAGCATGCATGTAGTATGTATGTAGCATGTAGTATGTATATAGTATGTATGTAGCATGTAGTATGTATGTAGCATGCATGTAGTATGTATGTAGCATGTAATTTTTTTTTTTTTTTTTTTTACATTTAACACATTAGCCGGATGATGGGACTACTACTGTCCCATCATTGGCTAATGTGTCAATCACTGTCATGGTAGCAGGCATCGCCCGATGGGACTTGTAGTCCCATCGGACGATGCCTGCACAGACCACCGGCAGGCCGGCACAGCCCACCGGCAGGCCGGCACAGCCCCCCGGCAGGCCGGCACAGCCCCCCGGAGCCTGCACAGCCCCCCGGCAGGCCGGCACAGCCCCCCGGCAGGCCGGCACAGCCCCCCGGAGCCTGCACAGACCACCGGCAGGCCGGCACAGACCACCGGAGCCTGCACAGACCCCCTGGCAGGCCGGCACAGCCCCCCGAAAGGCCCGTACAGACCCCAGAGAGGCTGTACAAGGGCAGGAAAGGGTTTTTCTTATTCCGATACCGGAAGTCCCATAGACTTGAATGGGACTTCCGGTATCGGAATCGGCGATACCGATACTTTTTTTAAAGATCGGCCGATACCATCCGATACGATACTTTGAAGTATCGGACGGTATCGCTCAACTCTAGTGCCCAGTCATCCTGCCTGGCCCAAACAAAATGATGCAGATACATGACCAGGGTCTGGTTTGCCTTCTCTACCAACCCATTCGTCTCGGGATGGTAAGCTGAAGAGAGATTCAACTCAATGCTCAGTAGGCGGCAAAGCTCTCTCCAGAAACGAGGCGCAAACTGGGGACCCTGGTCACTGATGATTTTGCCAGGCATACCGTGTAGGCGAAAAACGCCACTAAGGTCCGTGCAGAAGGCACCCGCGGAAGAGGCACCAAGTGCACCATTTTGGAAAAATGGTTGGTCACTACTCAGATAACGGTGCAGCTATGAGACTTGGGTAAACCCACCACAAAGTCCATCTCGACCATTTCCCAAGGGCTTTCTGCCATCGGCAGGAGGTAAAGTAGCCCAGCAGGCCGTTGTCGAGAAGACCTATTCTTGGTGCAAGAGACGAACACCCGAATATATGCGGCCACCAGTATGTCCTCGCCAGGAGCTCAGATGTCCACTTGGTCCCAAAATGTCCACCCGCCCGTGCGACCGTGCGATTCTTTTATAACCGCAGCCTTCCGGGCTCTTCCAGGTGGCCCAATCCAAGCTGCTTGACGACCTGAGCATGTGACCTCCGACCACCAATGAGCGGTGGTCTCCAGGGCATGCTCAGATGAGGAAAAGCAGGACTTAGTCCCAGGAGCGTCTGCTCGCCGCTGACTAATGCTGTATGCTATAGCTGAATTTGGGCGGTAGCAGCAACCAGACGCATAGCATTAGCCTGAGCAAGACGCTGGGACTGACGTCTCTGCTGAGCAGAAACCTCTGCGGCTGCAGAAGAATGTGAGACCACAGGGGACATGGCTTGAGATTCCACCTGTGCAGTGGTGGGAACTTGACGCCTAACAGGTGGTCCCTAAAAATAATGGTTTTGTAAATTTTGTTGGAAAAATGAGAAATTGCTGGTCAACTTTTAACCCTAATAACTTCCTAACAAAAAAAAATTTGGTTCTAAAAATTGTGCTGATGTTAAGTAGACATGTGGGAAATGTTATTTATTAACTATTTTTTGCAACATAGCTCTCTGATTTTAAGGGCATAAAAATTAAAAGTTTGGAAATTGCAAAACTTTAAAAATTTTCACCATATTTCTGTTTTATTCATAAATAAACGCAAGTCATATCGTAGAAATTTTACCACTAACATTGTTAGGGCTGGCAGAATGCACCAAATAATAAAAGATGGTATAAGGTGCGTTCGCAGCCCGGGGTCCACCGTGCAGAGATGTTACATGCTGCTCGGTAATGGCAGACACTAAATTGCAGTAACAAATACACGCGTGTTAACCTCAACCGGTATAAAGGAGGCGATCCCTGTTGCTTCACAGGGCCACAATACCGCAAGGTGAACGCTAGTGTTTTGGTCACAAGACCCTGCCCCAAGGACACGGGGTCAGAGTCCCTCCAGACCCACTAGCGTTCAGCGCCACATCTGTGGTGCCAGGTAAAGATTTAACTAAAGAATAACTGCTCGGAGTGCGTACAGCGCCGCACTGGCAGACGCCACTAACCACCCTAAGCTTAGGGTCAGGAAAGCGCACAATTTGCGCACGGCACTGTTCTGATGGACGCTGCTGTAGGCGCTGTAATGTCATGCCTTGTGCTGGATGGCACAATCTGCCGCTAGTAGCTCAAACACCCAACACATGCAACAACGCTAGGTAGGGGATCTTAATGACTCATTCACCAGATACAAACATACATCCACACATACATGAATATAATTTTATATTAGCGCATTGCCGGGCGGCCATGTGAACCTTTTATAGCTGCAGGTTTCTGGGACCTTCCCTGTTGTCCCATCGGAGCAGCAACAGGACCTGAGCATGTGACCTCCGACCTCCAATAAGAGGTCGTCCCACAGGCATGCTCAGTAGGCTGAAAGACAGTCCCAGGAGCTGCTCGCACCTGGCTAATGCAGGTTGCTATAGCTGAACCAGGGATGGCAGCAGCAACCCAACCGACAGCATTACCTTGAGCAAGACACCGGGATCGACGTCTAAGCTGAGCAGGCCCCTCTGCCATAGGGACTGAATAGGAGACCGCAGAAGGCAAGGCTCGGGATTCCTCCTGTGCAGAGGAAAAGACCCGACGCCTAACAAACATGAAGTACAATATGTCACGAAAAACAATTTCAGAATCGGTGGGATCCGTTGAAGCCTTCCACAGTTATAGGCACATAAAGTGAGAGCGGTCCAATATCAAACTAAGGCCTGGTCATTAACCTACAAAATGGCTTGATCCTTAAGGGGTTAAATAAAAGTTGACCAATACATTCAGTGGCACGTAAAAGTTGGTGCTCACCTGATCAAAATTACTGTTATTGTGAAAAGTTAAGCAAGTTGAAGATGAAATGATGTCTAAAGGGACTACAGTTAAAGGTGACACATTTCCTTTATATTTCAGGCAAAAAGAAAAAAAAAAAAAATATATATATATATATAGCCATTATTTACATTTTAAACATTACAAAAAGGAAAAAGTGTTGATGCAAACATTTGGGTATCCTGCACAGTACCAAGTAGCACTCTCTTTTGCAAGTATCACAGCTTGTAAACACTTTTTGTAGCCAGACAACAGTTTTTAAATTCTTGTTTGAGGGCTTTTCATCAATTCTTCCTTGACAAAATGTTTCTAGTTTTGTGAGATTCCTGGATCGTCTTTTATGCACTGCTATTTTGAGGTCTAGCCACATAATTTCAGTAGTGTTAAGCTCAGTGGACTGTGATGGCCATTGTAAAACCTTCAGCTTGCACCAATTGTGGATTTTGACATGTGTTTTAGGATAATTATCCATTTGTAGGAGCCATCCTCTTTTCAACTTCAGATTTTTTACATATAGAGTTATGTTTGCTTTAAGAATTAGTTGAAATTTCATTTAATCCATTCTTCCCTCTACAGTGAAATATTCCCCGTGCCATTGGCTGCAACACAACCCCAAAGCATGATTGATCCATGCCTATACTTAATGATTGGCGAGATGTTCTTTTCCTGAAATTCTGTGCCATTTTTTCTACACAGATACTTGGCCAAAGAATTCTATTTTAACCTTAACGGTCAACAGGACTTGTTTCCAAAATGAATCAAGCATGTCTAGATGTTCTTTTGCATAATTCTGGCACTGAGTTTTAAAAGGGCAACTTGAAAGCGCTTTTCTATCTTCTTAAAGCCTTCTCCTGCTTTGTGGGCCTTCACCATTTTCAGAGTGCGCAGGAAAGGTTTTCTTCTGATGATTCTTCCATGAAGGCCATATATGTCCAGGTGTCTCTTTCTGAAGGTATTTTGCAGTAAAACAGGGTTTTGATTTGCCTCTCTAGAAATCCTATGAGCAGCTTGGCGTATCTTATGGATGCGCCATTTCTGGTGCGGCTGAGAGCTGATTTTTTTTGAAAGGAAGGGGACCAATATCCATGGTCCCTTCCTAGACTATTAACATCAGCTCACAAATGTCTGCCTAGCTTTTGCTGGTTATTAATTATAGGGGACTCTACGTCATTTTTTGGGACGTTCCCCATTTTAATAACCCGGAAAGGCTAAGTATACAGCTGTAAGCTGATATTAAAAGCATGGGAAGCTCCATGGGAATTACCCCCTTCCCAGGCTATAAACATCTGCCCCTAGCTGTCAGCTTTCCCTCTGCTGGTTAATAATTTTTTTTTCCAAAAATACAATGTCCAGTAAGCTACACAAGCCATGTACTAATTATACATGTCACTGACATCTTTATATCTATCTATTCTATGTGTATATACTGTATCTATTCCATCTATTCTATTCTGTCTGGTCATGCTGCAATTTTATTGTATGCGGCTGATGAAATGTTGGGTTTTCAAAGAGATGGGTGCGTAAAAATCGGATGCACACGCATAGTCTAAGCGATATGTGATTTCTTTCTCTCACCCATTGACTTGCATTGGTGAGTCTCGTCCATGTTGCGATTTTTTTCTCAGTCCAAATTCAGCAGAGAAAAAAAATTGTAGATGAGCAGGGAATCATAGAACATTAGGAAGTCAGTTTTTTTTATTGGGTTGCACTTGCCTATTTTTCTTGCAGATGAGTATGAGTCCTAATAACCTCATGCACATCACCACCGCCAAATATTGCAGTGTGCGCCTAGTTCTGCCAGTTGCTGTTTGGTTCATTCTGTGAAGGCTCCTGCATAAGCTTGTGACAAGGTGGAACATCCCTTTAACCCTTGGATTACTGTCAGTCCTGGGGTGAGTATATTGAGTTAATTTAAATGATTAAGTATGTGTCTGTTTTATTTCAGATAGTGTTTTATTCTCATTGTGTGTTTAAGTTTTTACTTACAAGTTTAGTAATGAGGTTGTCTAGCTAACACCTCTTCATTACTAAACCTAGGGCTAGGTGTCAATGACAGCTGCTGACAACTAACCCTTAATCCCATTAACCTGATGCTACTGCACTGGGGCATCAGGAAGAGCCTGGGCCAAGTACCAAAAATGGCTGAGGGATGGCAATTTTAGCCTGGGACGGGTCAAATAAGCATGAAAAAGAAGGGATTGAACAAAGAAATTATATCACAAACATCTTTTTTTTTATTTATTCAAATATCTTTATTTAGCTCCAAAAAGCATTCATTGATGTACAAAAACACATAACGCTTGCAAAAAAGCATGTTTTTCCTTTTGTTTTTATGCTGCCAATTCATAGAAATGCAGAAATGTTGCAGAAATTTCTGCAATCAAATACTCAACGTGTGCACATAGCCGTACAGTTGCTCAGGTGTACTTTTGAGAGACAATAAATGATGCAAATAAAATTGTACCTATATGGCCGGAAGTGGAACTGCAGAAAACCATCCCTGACACACTGTTCTTCCACACTGCACCTATAGTGTCACTTTAGGTTATAATAGGAGATTTCTAACCAACGCCCCCCAGAGTCTTAGGGCCCAAGCAGCGGCCAATTTTGCCCTTATTATACTGTGCCATCTGTAATTTATAAATAAGTGTTTATCAGTGGAAGAAAAAGGCACATGAGATACTGTCCATATGAGATGAGCAGTTGATTTATGCTGTCCTAGTCCAGCATCCTGGTCTTCGACAGTAGCAGACTTTCCCTTTTTCATTTGACTAGGGACTGGATGCTGGACCAGGGCAGGACAGATTGACTTGTTCATCTTGTCATCTCTCTCTCTCTTTCTCTCTGTAGATAGATAGATAGATGATAGATTGGGTATGTATAGTGCATTTTGTGCATGTAAAGAACAACTTGTTTTGTGTTACTACCTCCTGAGACTCCGTTTTACTTTCTACCTAATCAATTGAGCTACGTAAAGGCTTGAATTTTTTTCACAAGGCGAGTTATTTTTTATACTATTTTGGAAGAACGATGTTTTGACTGGGTTTTTTTGCGCATTTTCTTTGTTGTGTTGTGGGGGTACGGTGACCTAAAACTGGGTATTCTGGCTATTTGATTGTTTGCCATTGAATCATTGGAGAGTGGCATTTAAAGGGAACTTGCCACCAGAAAAACGCACTATTAACCTGCAGATTTGGGATAATTTGCAGGTTAATAGTGTTATTTATCTGCCTAACGTTTATGAATTGGAGCCACTGGGGCTATGCTGAGCAAACAAAAGGGATAACACCAATCTGTCCACGCAGGGACTCAACAATACTCAACAATAACAACACTTTTCTTATCGAGAATGCAACTAATCCGGCTAGACCGGGTGTAATGGGCCACAACGGCCAACTATGGTCCTTAGTTCCTAAAGTCAACTTATCCTTCAGGGTCACAGGCGTGGCTGCTTTGAGGTTGCTGATGCGGTTGTTTTGGCACCCCGATATCCAGGGGAAGCTGGGCTCAACAGGCCCTGAAGGATCTTTGCCGTTGGGGCGTACTAGGCCCTGGAGTAACCCGGACGCTGGGGGCACAAAAGGCCCAGAAGGATCTGTGCTGTTGGGGCGCACCAGGCCCTGAAGGATCTGTGTCGTTGGGGCGCAACAGGCCCTGTAGGATCTGTGCCGTGGGGGCGCAACAGGCCTTGAAGGATCTGTGCCGTGGGGGCGCAACAGGCCCTGAAGGATCTGTGCCGTGGGGGCGCAACAGGCCCTGAAGTAATCCTGGAGCTGGGGTAATCCTGGATGGAGATGACCCCCTGAAGACACAGCGGGGTAGGGCTTTCAGAACGTCTTAGCCGGCTCCCATCTCAAAGCGCAGTTATGTCGCAGTATTTACAGTGACGGTTGGTCGGCCTCTACTAATAGTCCCTCTGTAGACGGGATGTAGGCCTCTACTGCCGCCTATGGCGAGGTCGCGTCCACTGAGGCCGGTGATGGGAGGGCCGCAGCCGGGGGCGAAGACAGGGAGGCAGTGTCCAGGCCGCTGCAGCGGGTTGGTGTGAAGTAACAGCGGCGGCTAGGGGTAGCGGACCAGCCGCAACAGAGCAAGGAACAGCGGCACAGCTGCGACCAACCGTGGGTGGAGAACGGCCCCCCAGTAAGGGTAAAGCACATGTCACTGCTCGGCGAGTACGTCGCTTACCCCTCACAGACCCCTGACCGTCTTCCAACTCTCCAAAGCCCATTACACCGTCCCTCTCTATATCACACGGTTTCTTGTCTCCTGTTCGCCTCTCTGCCAACTGACAACTGAGCGTGCTCCCAGCTCCTTTTATCCTCGCCCCGCCCCTTGCTGCTCTGTCACCTTCAGTCATGTGTTTCTCTTCATTGCCCCCCCGGTGTCGTTCCTTCAGGAACCCTGATGGCGGTCCCCTTGGTTCCGGCACAGTCACTCTATGGGGATCCTTCACTCTATAGGAGTCCTCCTCCCCACACCTGCACAGTGACTGAACCCAGAATAAAGTTTACTTTCTCCCCACAGAGTTCGACTAAGTGCTGGCGCCGAGCAGGTTAATAAGGCTATTAACTTGCATTAACCCCATATCTGCAGGCTAATTGCATCTCTTCTCGTGATAGGTTCCCTTTAGGTGGTTAAACTAAAAAAAAATCAGAGCTCGCTCCAGTTGCTTTTCTTAGAGCCAGGTGCATGCTGGGGGTATAATAAAGCCAGCACCAACTCAGCTTCTGAGCCCATGTCATACAGCTCCATGCCCAGAATGATTTTTAACAGGGAAAAATACAAAGTACAACATCTGGGCAATGAAAATGAAAAAAGCATATACAGAATGGGAGGAATAGGGCTAAGCAACAGCACATGTGAAAAAGACTTGGGTATACTAATAGATCACAGACTGAATATGAGTCAACAGTGTGATGCAGCAGCAAAAAAGGCAAATGCAATTCTAGGATGTATTAACAGAAGCATACACTCTAGATCACGTGAAGTCATTATTGCCCTCTACTCCTCTTTGGTCAGACCTCATCTGGAATACTGTGTCCAGTTTTGGGCGCCACATTTTCAAAAAAGCCAACAAACTGGAGCAAGTTCAGAAAAGAGCTACCAGAATGGTGACCGGTCTGCAAACCCTGTCTTATGAGGAAAGGTTGCAGGATTTGGGAATGTTTAGCTTTCAGAAGAGAAGACTGAGATGAGACTTAATAGCTGTCTACAAATATCTCAAGGGCTGTCACATTGTAGAAGGATCATCTTTATTCTCATTTGCACAAGGAAAGACTAGAAGCAATGGGATGAAACTGAATGGGAGGAGGCACAGATTAGATATTAGAAAAAACTTTGAAAGTATAAAGTGCCATGATATACTGTACATTTCGAATGCCCCTTTCACAAGCATGGTGCTTACTGAAGAACTCCAATTCCATTCTCTTAATCATACATTTTTATGGATACACTGCTATCCACGTTTTTCCCCCATTTAAGATCATGAGAGATGATTCCTTGGTGTTATCATCTCTCATGATCTTAAATGGGGGAAAAACGTGGATGCTGTTATAAGAAAAGCACAACAGAGGATGTTCTTCCTGCGTCAGCTGAAAAGATATGGTTTGTCTAAGAATCTGCTGATCTTATTCTTTAATGCTGTCATCAGATCTGTGATTTGTTCCTCTCTGATAGTCTGGTATGGGGAGCCACTGCGCATGACAAACTCCGCTTACAAAGGACTTTCAGAACAGCAGAGAGAATTATAGGTTCCCCCCTGCCTAAAATCCAGGATCTTTATGATAAGAGTATTCGATCCCACGCATTGAAAATTTCATCCGATCCCTCTCACCCGGGACATTCCTCATTCCAACTACTCCCTTCAGGTTGTCGCTTCAGAGTCCCCAAATGCAGCACCAACCGCCATATGAACAGCTTCTATCCACTCTCTGTTCAACAATTAAATCGTCATGTGTAGACTATTGTATATACTGTATCTGTCTTGTTAGATGTTACTTGTTGTATCTGTTGTTATATATTATGTTGCCTCTTTGCCACAAAGAATTCCTTGTATATATGTAATATGTACTTGGCGATGATAAATTTGATTGATTGATTGATTGATTGATTCATACCATACATGGAATAATCAATTACTAATAACTATAGTGTAGAGAAGATTAACTTTCATGCAGATAATAATTGCTTTGACATAAATTACAGACAGAGATGTCACTTCATATACTTCAAGCTATCTTATCAACAATCCCATGGTTCATAAGGTGATGTAGGTGTGACTTTCAGATAGGTGTGCAGTTGCAAAATGCTCTCTGACCCCAGCTGCTGTTGGACTTGTACAAGTTGCACTGTAATAAAGTATAAGCTTTGTTTTACTCAATCACATAACAAGGGGTTATCCGGTCCAAATCTATAAGTTTGCTATCGCTCTGCGTGAGTGCAGGTTTATGAATCCCCTGTGACCAGAGAGGTGTGTGTGTGTGTGTTATACATACTCCAAGACAGCAACCGTCCAGTGGGCATGGCCTCTCTAGTATGTATACATATCCTCGGTCCCAGATCAGAAACCGGCAAATCTGCACATCTCACAGTGCGTGCCCTGGGGGGGATTCACGAGTCTGCAGTCAGACAGAATGACTACAGACATCAATTTGGACTGGACAACCCCTTTAAGGAAGACATCACTACATATACCTATAAAAAATGTGCAAAGCTCAAAAGTAAATACAAATAAATTTTATTGACAATATTTTAAAAAACAATGGTAGACATAGAAAGTGGCACATATATAATATAATAATTTGGTGAGCAGTGACATCACACTCCCAGATGTTTAAATCAAAATAATAAAGCGTCATAGTTATTGATTCCTAAGTATTGAAGACCGATAATAAAAAAAGAAAGAACCAAAAATAATCAATGTTTGAAAGCAGTGTTGGTAGTCAGAAAGAAAGCGGAGTATCACATAACTGGATTAATACACAGTAGCATTAATAAGAGTTCACATATAAGGAACGCACCCAATGCTTGTTTCGCATCAAGCTTCGTCAATGGGTGGTCCCTGGATAAGGCTTGATGAGAAACGTGCATCATGGGCTCTTTTGAGTATCTGCCTTCAAATCTTGCTATCAATGACTGTGATGCTTTACTGTTTCGCTTTAAAAATCTGGGAGTGTGGTTCCATTGCCCACTTAATTATATTATTTTATAGTTATGACTTTGTACATCTGCCAAATATTTTTAACTATAGTCAATAATAAAATATATTTTAAGTTACTTGTTGAGCTTTGCACATTATTTGTTTAGGTATTTTTCATTTTATTGCACATGTTGGCTTTATACTTTAATCTCAGGATACTAATGTAGGTGTGATAATAATATATATGAAGAATCATTCAACTCCTGCACTGATGATTCATCTTGCATGTGTTCACTTTATTCCATGTCAGGAAGCATTTTGTACTGGTAATCATTTCATTCAACTCCTTTGCTATAATTCATCTGTCATATTGTTCTCAGTACTTACTGTTGTATATCCATGGGGGGAATCACTGGAGATGTTATCATGGGAGAGGTGCTATAGCATAGAGATGGAATCAGGACTAGAGTCTTTGATCATCTATTCCAAACCAGGATGTGTTGAGCAGCTGTTGTTAATTTATAACTAACCAGCTCCCTAAATCCCTTTCTCCTGGCCCTGCAGTGTGTTGTATAAATTTAGATTAATTCTAAGGGTAACACACGTGAAGCGTCGTACGCATTCTGCAAAGCATCGCATTAGCTAAGCATCAAACAAAAGCAGTTATTCTATGGCAGGAGTCAGGTAGCCCACACTTTGCACTCCCTTTTATCCATGTGCTTTTCTTCTATCCTCCTGTGTTCCCTTGCCATCCACATTCACCACCCCATCCCCCCTCCATCACGACTCATACACATCAGCCTCTCTATACTTCCTCTCCCATGTACAGCTCTCATGCACTTCTCACCTTCCTGAAAAACCTCAGCCCATCTTGCCCATACACATTGCACAAAAAAACTTCTTACAATTCCAACAACTACTTGCTCTTTATCTTCCTACTCCTTCTGATTTTGGGGGACATCTTCCCCAACCCCAGTCCACCATCCACCATCCTCAACCCATACTCCTCATATTGAAACCATACTAATCTTATTAATATTACTTACAATCCCTCATCTCCCTCTTTCAATTTTGCCCTCTGGAATCCAAGGTCTGTGTGTAACTAGCTTCCTTTCCTGCACAATTACTTTCTGAACAACTCTCTGAATCTGTTGGCCTTCACTGAAACCTGGATCCAGGACTCTGACACTGTCTCCCCTGCTGCCATTTCCCATGGTGGATTACAATTCTCCCATTCCCTGAGACCCACAAACAGACTTGGTGGTGGAGTTGGAGTCCTGTGTCAATTGATTTACGCATGACCGGAAGTTCCGCGGCCATTTTGCATTCGGGCATATTGAATTAACCGGAAGTTTGGCAGTGAAGACCGCGATGTATATGTATGTATATTGTCGGGAATGGAATAGGTCTGATCGCTGTGTACATGTGAGCATGGGGCTTTATCAGTGCCCGGAGTATTGCGATTATTTTCGCGGTATCCGCGGAGCGGTCTCATGTTGATAGAGTTGCGCATGACCGGAAGTTCCACTGCCATGTTGGTTTCGGGCTGAGTGAGTAAACCGGAAGTATGGCAGCCCAGACCGCGGCGTATACACACGCCAGGAATAGAGGAGGCGTTGTATTTATGTCGTTTAGCGTCATTGATCACAGGTGGCGCTTCAAAGCGTGTGTTCTAATTTCAGGTGGGTGATTTTATCCTGATTAGCAGCCTATATCCAGCCCCTTGTTACAGGCTGCCTCACTCTATTGTCACCTAGGAGGTAGCCTAGTTACTGTGTTTTGCATCAAATATGTGCAACTAGATCCCCTGAAGAGTCAGCAAATGACGAAATGCGTTGTGATGCATAGGAACATTGTAGGGCGAATTCTATGAGGGTCAGATGTGGACTGCCCTTGTTAGGGCGGGAGTCATGGGTGTAAGGTCTGCTAGCTCCTACAGGGTTTGACTAGGGTAATGCCTTGTTTCCTGACCTGACTCTGATGGACATCTGATATTGGGCATCTTCCAGACGCATGGGTGCGATCTAACCTTTATTCAGAGTGTTTATGGATTATTGTTTTTTGATGTCTCCTCCTTAGATATGAATGGGTTATTTCCTTGTTGAAACCTAAATGGGATAGGAGGCTGTATATGCCTCTGATAAGGTAACCATTCATGATTAGACTGTGGTTGTTATTCATATTGTCTTTTATCTAGTAATATTTGTCTGTCCAGGTTTCTCTACTTTTGGACATAGAATAAAGTCACATGTATATACTCAGAGTGATCTGGTGTGGAAAATATACAGACACTCCGTGCTATAGTCTGTGGCAATTGATTTAGTGTGTTTTTTAATTTCACTTTATCTTTTGGTAGCTTTTATATATATTATTAAAAGTTATGTTTTATTATTTCTCTATTGCTGATTCACACTTCTATATTGTGAGAAATTGTGGATTTTTATTCCACTAAGTGCTGTATTTCATACTCCTGACCCCACAATGCACTTTCCAGGTCATCCCCCCAGTTCCATCACTCTCATTCCCTTCTTTTGAGGTCCACACCATCAGGCTCTTCCATCCCCTCGCTCTCTCTCAGAGTAGTGGTCATATACCGGCTCCCAAACTCACCCACCCTCTTCCTTGACCACTTCTCAGCCTGGCAGCTGCACTTCATGTCCTCAGAACTCCCAACCCTTATCCTGGGAGACTTCAACATCCCGATTAACAGCCCCACTTCCACATCTGCATCCCAGCTTCTATCACTAACCACTTCTCTCGGCCTCTCACAGCTCTCAACCTCTGAGACACACAAAGAAGGTAACACCCTTGACCTGGTCTTTGTCCCGCTCTGTTCAATCTCCTACCTAAATAACTCACGGCTTCCTCTCTCTGACTACAACATTCTCTCCTTCATGCTCACAAATCCTCGCCCACCCCAGCACACTCCTACCTAGCACACATTCAGAAATTTACAAGCCATTAACCCTAATACACTTGCAGACTCCCTACACTCATCACTGTCCCCAATCTCCTTTTTTTCCTGTCCTGATCTGGCTGTACATCACTACAATGACACTCTTAGAGGCACCCTTGACCAAGTAGCACCCCTCACCCTCAGAACCTCCAAACACAGAGTAAAACAGCACTAGCTCACATCGCAAACTCAACTTCTCCAGCGATGCTCTAGGAGTGTTGAACACTTATGGAGGAAAACCTGCACACCAGAAGACTTCATCCACTTCAAATTTATGTTAAAAACCTATAACTCTGCCCTTCACCTCAACAGACCTACTTCACCACCCTGATCTCCTTCATTATCCAACAACCCCAAGAAACTTTTTGACACCTTTCACTCCCACCTCAGGCAAAAAGCACAAGCCCATATCACAGACATTCGTGCTGATAACCTGCCCTCCCACTTTATAGAGAAAATAGATATTGGTTGGGAGCAGATTTCCCTGACGGATGCTAAGTGCTGTGAATCCCATCCCTCCCTGCATTTCCCCTGGCTCACTCTCCACATTTGATCCCATCACAGAAGAAGACGACTCCAGACTCCTCTTCTCATCCGACTACATGCACTACCTACCTCATTCCCTCACATCTCCTCCAGTCTCTCTTTCCAGTTGTCACAACTAACCTAACTACAATATTTAATCTCTCCCTCTCCTCTGGCATTTTCCCATCCTCTTTCAAACATTCTATGGTTACTCCATTATTAAAGAAACTGCTCTCAACCCATCCTGCAATAACAACTACGGATCAGTCTCCTATCTCCCCTTCATCTCTAAACTCTTGGAGCACCTAGCCTACTCCCACCTTTCTCATTACCTTTTCACTCACTCCCTCCTAGACCCTTCACAGTCCAGCTTCCACCCCCTTACATTCGACTGAAACTGCACTCAAAGTTACCAATGACCTTCTGACAGCAAAATGTAATGGTGAACACTCTCTGCTCATTCTTCTCGACCTTTCTGCAGCTTTCAACACTGTTGACCACCGTCTCCTACTCTCTTGGTTCCAGTTACTAGGCTTTGGTGTTTTGTTCGCTGGCTTCACTTCATCTCATCTTCCTCTCACTGTTGGGGTATCTCAGGGCTCAGTCCTTGGCCCCCTTCTCTTCTCTCTTTACACAGCCTCAATTGGACAGACCATCAGCAGATTTAGCTTTCAGTACCATCTTTATGCTGATGACACACAACTATACACATCATCTCCTGACCTTACCCCCACTGTACTACAGGATGCCAGTGACTGTCTGCAGTCTCCAACATCATATCCGCCCTCTATCTGAAACTCAACCTCCCAAAAACTGAACGTCTTTTGCTCCCGCCATCTACTAACCTCCCTAAACCTGACATTTCCCTCTCCGTGGGTGGCACCATAACACCCCGGCAGCAGGCGCGCTGTCTGGGTATTATGCTTGACACCAATCTCTCCTTCACATCCCATATACAATCTCTTGCCTGCTCTTGCTGCTTACACCTAAAGAACATCTCTAGAATCCACCCTTTTCTCACTATGGAAACAAAAACCTTTACTGTCGCCTTGATCAACTCTCGCCTGGACTACTGCAATGCTCTATTAATTGGCCTCCCCATTGCTCGACCACCCCCTTTCCAGTCCATGCTTAATGCAGCAGCCAGGGTCAATTTTCTGGCTAATCGTTACTCGGACACGTCCGCTCTTCGCCAATCGTTACATTGGCTGCCCATTCATTATAGGATCCAATTCAAAATACTTGTTCTCACCCACAAAGCACTCCTCAGTGCGGCATCCCCCTACATCTCCTCCCTCATTTCTGTCTATCGTCCCAACCGACCGCTGCGCTCTGCAAACGACTTTCGACTAACCTCCGCACTAATTCGTACCTCCCACTCCGGCGCTGCACCAATCCTCTGGAATGCTCTACCCCAAGAAATTAGGACTATCCACAATTTGCATAGTTTTAGGCACTCCCTCAAAACACATTTGTTCAGAGCGGCCTATCACGGTCACTAATCAAAGTCATTTTATGTGAAAGTGTGCATGTGTAGCCCATTCGCTATCCCCATCTATCCCTCACTCCCTCAAGATGGCTGGACCATCATTGTATATACACACCTGTACTTTGTATCTCCCCCACCTCATTGTAGATTGTAAGCTCTCACGAACAGGGTTGCCTAACTTTGCTTTAATTATTGTATTGTTAATGTTGTTACTTATGAGGTGTTTTCAAACTGTTAAACTGTAAATCGCTGCGGAATATGTTGGTGCTATATAAAGATTATTATTATTATTATTAATCTACTACCTATACATAGAACGTTTTGTGCATAAAACTGGACCACACTGAAAATATGTTATCCAATTGTGCCCTACATTTATACTTTATAATTTTCTTACATAACCAATTAGGGACAGAAAAATTCCTGGTGGATGGATAGGTGTATTAATACTTTCACCATACATATTAATTCCTGTTCCCTCAATTTAATAACCTTATTTAAGACTCATAAGACAGTGAAGCCAATAAAACCTCCTCGGTGGGAGTGAAGTTTAGTAAGTAGATTAAACCTATGCACACATGCAAACTACATGCAGCTGTTAAACCCAGAAGCCAAGCACCGCAAGCTATAGTGCTTGCCACCATGCTGCTCGCAGTGTACGTGCTACAACCCTTTTTTTGTGTGCTTCATCAAGTATGAGACAAGATGGAGCGCTATAAATTACACTTCAAGTTACCTCATCAACAATCCATTTTCTGTTACAAGTTAATAAGCTGTAATTATGTTTTTTAATGTATGGGAGATTCATTTTTGTAATTGAAAAATAAGTCTTAAGAACCATACTTCTATACAATTTGTTCAAATTCTCTTTATAATACACTATTAATTTTCAAAGTTTAAAGGGAAACTGTCACCTGATTCATGCTGCCATGAATCAGAGCTTGGCTGCATGTTAGCAGTCAGGATCATTTTCCCTGAAACCACAGAGCTTTAAGTACACATGAAATATCTCCCCGGGAATCATAGACAGATAAGAGACTAGGCCCTAGTGCAAAGTTTCAACAAAAACAGAAATCCCAAATTACAGATAGCAACAGTATAGTAAAGCTGTAGAGAGTAAGTCATTCATTGGGTTCAGAAACATATTACCTTCATGATGTGGACTTCACTCTTTGTTTACAGTGTGACAAAGTCTATACAGCGTAAATAATTCTACAATAGTTTTTTGAGGGGCACTGCTTTCATTAAGAATACCCAATACAATCTTTCATGCCCTTTTTTCTGCTCTAATGTATGATAAAGGCTCCAATCAGCTTGGAGTCCAAAAGTTTCTGTCTTCTTTACTTCTTCTAAAACAGTACATATATGCAATTCTTTAGTAGAATTCTTCACAGCTTAGGTTCAAAGTGCTTTCCTTTTACTGGAACTCTTTGATCTGCTCTTCCCCTTCCCAAATGGCTGAACAGCCTGAGATGGTCTCCTGCATGAAGACTCCCTGAGTGATAGAGATGCCAATATGTAGCATGGTAAGCCAGGCAAGGCACCCCCTTCTCTATCAAGCCATCTTTTGTCTAGCTTTTAGTACCTCTCCCTTTCTTATCTTTTTCTTTTCCACATTGTAGAGTCTGAAGGCAACTTAGTAGCAGTAGATGAGAAGTATTTTATGGTGTACACAACCTGTTTGTTGTATGTGGCAACATCCCTAAGGAAGAAGAATGAATATTATAAAATTTCTGTATCTACAAATAAAAACATATACACACACAAAGTATATTCGTTGCAGAGTCACGCTACAGAGTTGTTTCTACGTACATTCTAGCATTTGTCGTTACAATTTAGTACCATAATTTTCAATAATTTTGAGGTATTTTATTGCCCCCACTAAATTAGTAATTACATAAAATATATTTGTTCGCCAAGCAGTGGCTGTATATCCTTAGCTCAGTACAAAAGTTGCTTAGCTATCCTCAGCATTACTTAAGTCCTTGAAATCTACTGCAGAGGAATTCAATTTCACATTTGTTTATACCTCTTATCTATGTAATTTTTATAGAGCAATTTGTGTCCTTCCAGTGCCTATAAACTGGGGAGGAACAGCAGGTAAAAGTTAAGATTTAGGTGAGGCCACATGAGTAAACAGAAGCAAGCGGCCTCTTATGTAACTTGCCTTTCCAGCCTTTTTCAGTTATATTAACCATTTTAGATAGACTTATCAAGAATCCATAGTTCTAAGCTGAATGTACAGAACAAAACATAACTGAGTTTAAAAAAGCTTAAACAAGAGTATTAATTTGTACTTAAATGGGTTTTCTGGAGGTTTAACAAAAAAACATTTCAATTTCACATTCTCATTTACCCTTTCAGTATAATTATTATTGCACAGATTCAGGTATAGGTCTGATCGTCTCAGCTCTGCTGTTACATGGGCCAGCTATACTACTGTTTTACAATGCTGTATGCTCATAAAAAAGAGACCGTGCATGCATGATCAGCGAAATAGCTTGAGAAGTCACATGTATGTGATGCATGCCTGTACAACGTAACTTATTGCTCCAAGGATGTAATTATATGTACTAGGAGGTGTTGATGGAGCTCGGAGATGTCCTAGGTGGAGATAGCTAGAGAAAGGGAAGACGAATAATGCAAAGCAGGAAAATACTGACAAGTAACGAAGTAAGAAGTACTGAAAAGCCCCAGTAGACCAAGGTGTCAAAAAAAGTCAGGCAGCGAGACAGAAAAGTATTCAAATATCTTAATTTTCACAGGCAACATGTTCAAAAAGAAGTTCCTCACAAAAGCAACTTTAATGTAGCATACATTTGAAACCAGAAGTTTGCATACACTATATAAAATGACCCTTGCACTTAAACTGATTAACATGGGTCAAATACTTGGGATATCCTTCCACAAGCTTCTCACAATAGTTGGTCGGAATTTGGGCCCATTCCTCCTGACTAAATTGGTGTATCTGATCCAGGATTTTAGGTCACCTTGCTCACACCGGCTTTTTCAGCTTTGCCCATAAAGTTTCAATTGGATTGAGCTCAGAGATTTGTGATCGCTACTTCAAAACACTGATTCTGTTATCCTTAAGACACTTTGTTGCCATTTGGTCAGTATGCTTCGGGTCATTGTCCATTTGTAATACCCATTTCTGCCCAAGCGGCTGTTGTCTTGAGATGTTGCTTCAGTATTGCCACTGTGACGTCCGTCTGCAGTTCTGGGCTGCAGCCAGACAACACCCCGAGAAACACTGATACCCTTTACCCCTATACAGGGATCTGGATTTACAACAGAGCCCAGGAGGTAGCTGTCTGAATATGAGCAGCGGCCAGAGCAGGACGGTCGTCAGAGTGAAGTACAAAAACAGCAGGCAATAGCAGAGTCAAATTCAGGCCAAGGTCACAAACCAGGAGAGTAGCAGAAGTACAGAATCGTCAGGCAAAAGAGGGGTCAGAAATCCAGGCTGAGGTCAGAGTCAAACAGAAATCAATCACTAAGTAACACACAGGGGAACGAAGAATATATCCGGCGGCTTGCAAGACCAGTCCCAAGGTATTTGAGGGATCAGGTCATCCCTCACAGGTTCCTGGACTGGTGATGTCATTAGGGCCGCCCCCAGGACCAGGCCAGACGGTGATGCAGTAACCCCCTGATGACTGACAGAGGGGCGGAGCCTGCGCCCACCAGATGCCTGCGCAGGAGCCACTTCTCTGTCACCACCATAACTCATGGGTGGACCACGGCGCATCCCAGTGGCCGAGGCAGGAACAGCCGTCCCCGAGTCTGACGGTGAAGTGGCGGTCCGGCGCCTCCTAGTGGCCGTGACCGGAACAGCAGGCCTCGAATCCAACGGTGACGTGACAGACCGGCGCCTCCTAGTGGCTAAAGCTGGGACCATAGGCCCCGAGTCTGACGGCAACATAATAGAACCACGGCGCCTCCCAGTGGCCGAGGCAGGAACAGCCATCCCCGAGTCTGACGGCGAAGTGGCGGTCCGGCGCCTCCTAGTGGCTGCGACCGGAACAGCAGGCCCCAAATCTGACGGAGACGTGACAGTACCCCCCCTTTCAAGATGGGCCTCCGGACCCTCAAAACCTGGTTTGTCAGGGTGAAGGAGGTGAAACCTTCTAATTAGTGCTTTTGCATGGATGTCCCTCGCAGGGACCCAGGACCTCTCCTCTGGGCCGTAGCCCTTCCAGTGTACCAGATACTGTACGGACCCTCTTACAAGGCGGGAGTCAAGGACACCCTGGACTTCATACTCCAAGGACCCCCCGACCGAAACGGGAGGAGGAGGGGACGGGACAGGGTGAATTGGGGAGCGATACAACTTGAGAAGAGACTTGTGGAAGACATTGGGTAATTTGAAAGACTGAGGGAGTTTTAAACGGAAGGCCACCGGGTTAATCACCTCTATAATCTCGTATGGACCAATAAATCTGGGACCCAGTTTGGCAGACGGTACTTTAAGCTTGATGTTTTTGGTGGAGAGCCAAACCTTGTCTCCAACTCCCAGGTGTGGTCCTTTGGATCGCCGTTTGTTCGCTGCCGAGGTCTGTCTAACCTGGGCCCCTTTCAAGTTCGAGTTTACCTCAGACCAAATGGTTTTTAAACGATGTATATTTTTCTCTACTCCAGGAAGCTCCGACATTCTGGCCGAGAATGAGCCAAAGCGCGGATGCAGCCCATGGTTGCAGAAAAAGGGGGTAGACTTAATGGAGTCCTGATACTGATTATTTAGCGCAAACTCGGCTAGTGGCAGATGTTCTGCCCAATCGGACTGGTGTTCTGAGACGTAGCAACGAAGGTATTGCTCCAGAGCCTGGTTGACATGTTCGGTTTGACCATTGGTTTCAGGGTGGTAAGCCGAGGAAAAAGATAGCTCAATACCAATGCGTTTACAGAACGCCCTCCAGAACTTTGACACGAATTGGGTACCCCTGTCAAACACAATATTGACCGGGGCACCGTGTAAACGTACCACATGTACAATAAACAGTTTTCTCAACGTTTCCGAGTTAGGTAACCCCGACAGGGGGACAAAATGACATTGTTTACTGAACCTGTCCACCACCACCCAGATACACGTCTTTCCATCTGAGGACGGTAGGTCCGTAATGAAGTCCATGGAGATGTGGGTCCATGGACTCTCGGGGGTGGGCAAGGACTGGAGCCAGCCGGCAGGGCGATTATGGGAGGACTTGGCGCGGGCACAGACCTCACATGCTAAGACATATTCTTAGCAGTCCTTAACCACCGTCGGCCACCAAAAATTCCTAGTTATCAATCTGGCGGTATTATTGAGACCAGGATGGCCTGCCAAGACAGAGTCATGTGATTCTCTAAGCACTTGTAGGCGAAACGAACAATTTGTTGGGTGGCGTAGTGTCAGGGGCTTGTTCTGGGGATTTACGGATCTCCTCCAGAAGGTCCAATGACACTGCGGACACAACGATCCCAGTGGCCAATATCGAAACTGGTTCACAGTCCTCAGCTTGTGAGGGGCAGAAACTGCGAGAGAGGGCATCGGCCCTCACATTTTTTGTACCAGGGCGGAAGGTGATTATAAAATTAAACCTAGAGAAAAACAATGCCCACCTTGCTTGTCTAGGATTTATCCTTTTTGCTGATTCTAGGTATGTCAGGTTCTTATGATCGGTAATTACAGTGATCTTGTGTTTGGCGCCCTCGAGGAAGTGACGCCATTCCTCGAAGGCCCATTTAATTGCCAATAGTTCCCGATTCCCTATATCATAGTTTTTCTCCGTGGAAGAGAATTTGCGGGAAAAAAACGCACATGGACGAAGCTGAGTGAGGGATGTAGTGCCTTGTGATAGCACTGCTCCCACTCCGACTTCAGAGGCATCCACCTCCACAATAAATGGACGGTCCAGATCCAGCTGAACCAAAACTGGGTTGGCCACAAAGCACTCTTTTAATGTAAGAAACGCCTGAATTGCCTCAGGATTCCAGGTTGCCACGTCCGCCCCTTTCTGGGTCAGATCCGTGAGTGGCTTGGCAATCTCTGAGAAACCTCTAATAAACTTGCGGTAATAATTAGTGAACCCCAAAAATCGCTGCAGCGCTTTCAGCGATTTGGGTTGCACCCAAGCCTTAATAGGCTGGACCTTGGCAGGATCCATGCGGAAGCCTTTACCTGAAACCATGTATCCTAAAAACTGTACCTCCTCAGCAAAAAAGACACATTTCTCCAGTTTAGCAAACAAGGAGTGTTCACGTAGTCTTTGTAGCACAGAACAGACGTGTTGAGAGTGTGTCACAGGGTCAGCAGAGTAAATCAGAATGTCATCTAAATACACCACGACATACACCCCACAAATGTCTCTAAAAATATCATTAACAAAGTGCTGAAAAACGGCAGGTGCATTACCGAGTCCGAACGGCATTACCAGGTACTCAAAATGGCCAAGGGGTGTATTGAAGGCCGTTTTCCACTCATCTCCTTTTCTTATGCGGACCAGGTTATATGCCCCCCGGAGGTCAAGTTTAGTAAACCAACGGGCTCCTGTTAGCTGATTAAAAAGATCAGGGATGAGTGGAAGCGGATACTGTTTTTTTATAGTGATTGCGTTCAACTCCCGATAATCAATGCAGGGCCTGAGACCACCATCTTTCTTCTCCACAAAGAAGAACCCGGCCCCAACTGGAGAAATGGACGGTCTGATAAACCCTTTTCTTAGGCTATCTGCAATATAGTCATTCATGGCCTGATGCTCTGGGCCAGAGAGATTAAATATTCTTCCCTTAGGGAGACGGGCATCCGGAATCAGATCAATAGGGCAATCATACTCTCTGAGGGGGTAGCTTTTCAGATTCTACAATAGAAAAGACATCCTCAAAATCTCTGAAAGCAAACGGTATGTGGGGGGTTTTAACCTTAACTTGGTTTACTGCCAAGGATATGCAATTTTTCTGACACTGTGGGCTCCAGCGTACAACGTCACCCAAGTGCCAGTCGATGACAGGATTGTGCTGGCGTAACCACGGCATTCCCAGAATAACTGCAGAGGTTAAATTGTCCATCACAAAAAATGACACAAGATCAGTGTGTAAGGCTCCCACAGACATAGCAACCTTGGCAGTAACAAACTTAACCCCCTCATGAATAATGGATGTGCCATTAATAGCCGTGGTTTTAATAGGGGCGTTAAGTTTTAGTAGTGTTACACCCAGATTCCTAGCAGTCAAAGAATCCATAAAATTTCCTTCAGAGCCACTATCCACATACGCGTTTAAACACTGCGTTTTCTGACCACACGAAACTGAAATGGGTAATAAAACTTTAGCCGCATCTGCGGGCAATACCTGAGCCCCTGGGCAACCATGGCCAGAGTGACTGCCCAGAGGCCGACGTGCCAGGAGCATGGATCTCTGAGGTGCAGCTCTCTCCCTGAAGACTCCAGACTGCCGCATAGTTGTCCAGGAAAATGAGAGTGATCTTCCAGGCTGGGCAATGCAACAGGTGTTCAGGCTAAAAATCAGCTCAGTCAGAAGAAGGGAAAAAAAAAAAGTTCAGGGAGACTGCTTTTGTATATGTTGGGTATATACACAAGAAGCAGTTAATTTTATGGCCGGATATAATGTGACGTCCGTCTGCGGTTCTGGGCTGCAGCCAGACAACACCCCGAGAAACACTGATACCCTTTACCCCTATACAGGGATCTGGATTTACAACAGAGCCCAGGAGGTAGCTGTCTGAATATGAGCAGCGGCCAGAGCAGGACGGTCGTCAGAGTGAAGTACAAAAACAGCAGGCAATAGCAGAGTCAAATTCAGGCCAAAGTCAGAGTCAAAAACCAGGAGGACGGCAGAGGTACAGAATCGTTAGGAAGTAGCAGAGTCAGAATATCCAGGCCAAGGTCACAAACCAGGAGAGTAGCAGAAGTACAGAATCGTCAGGCAAAAGAGGGGTCAGAAATCCAGGCTGAGGTCAGAGTCAAACAGAAATCAATCACTAAGTAACACACAGGGGAACCAAGAATATATCCGGCGGCTTGCAAGACCAGTCCCAAGGTATTTGAGGGATCAGGTCATCCCTCACAGGTTCCTGGACTGGTGATGTCATTAGGGCCGCCCCCAGGACCAGGCCAGACGGTGATGCAGTAACCCCCTGATGACTGACAGAGGGGCGGAGCCTGCGCCCACCAGATGCCTGCGCAGGAGCCACTTCTCTGTCACCACCATAACTCACGGGTGGACCACGGGGCCTCCCAGTGGCCGAGGCAGGAACAGCCGTCCCCGAGTCTGACGGTGAAGTGGCGGTCCGGCGCCTCCTAGTGGCCGTGACCGGAACAGCAGGCCTCGAATCCAACGGTGACGTGACAGACCGGCGCCTCCTAGTGGCTAAAGCTGGGACCATAGGCCCCGAGTCTGACGGCGACATAATAGAACCACGGCGCCTCCCAGTGGCCGAGGCAGGAACAGCCGTCCCCGAGTCTGATGGCGAAGTGGCGGTCCGGCGCCTCCTAGTGCCTGCGACCGGAACAGCAGGCCCCAAATCTGACGGAGACGTGACAGCCACATAATTTTTTCTCATGATGCCATCTATTTTGTGAAGTGCAAAAGTCCTTCCTGCAGCAAAACAACCCCACATCATGATGCTGCCACCCCCATGTTTCACAGTTGGGATGGTGTTCTTAGGCTAGGTTCACATCACGTTAGAGCAATTCGTTTAACATATCCGTTAAACGGATGCGCTAATAATGAGCCCCAAATTGTCTGTATTTTAACGCATGGTTGCATTGCGTCGTCCTGCGTTAGAAATGGAGTTCTATGCAGAGCGACCACTTCCATTCGCTGTGTGTTCGCCATAATGGACCCGAAAATGCGGTAATCCGTGTTTGAAGGTGCGTCACAAAATAATGGACCATCGCTAACGCATCCCGATTTTGATATGCGTTAGGATCCGATACGCTAATGGAAGTCAATGGGTGCGTTAACGGATCCATTGCATTGCATTAGTGCCGCTTAGAAATGGATCCGTTAAAAGGATTGCCCTAACGCGATGTGAACCTAGCCTAAGGCTTCTAACCTTCTCCCTTTTTCCTCCAAACGTAACGATAGTCATTATGCCCAAAAAGTTCACTTTTAGTTTCTTCAGACCCCAGGACATGTCTCCAAAAATTAAGGTCTTTATTACTGTGTGCATTTTCAAACATTAATCTGGCTTATTTATTTTTCTTTTAGAGGAATGGCTTCTTCCTGGCAGAGTGGCCCTTGAGTCCATGTTAATACAGTAATAATTTCACTGTGGATATTGACACAATCTTACCAGCTTCCGCCATCATCTTCTCAAGATCTTTTCCTTTTGTCCTTTGGTTGATATGCACATGTTGGACCAAAGTACATTCATCTCTGGAACACAGAACCTGTCTCCTTTCTGAGCTTTATGATGGCTGGACATTCCCATCTTACTTGTACTTGAGTATAATTGTTTGTACAGATGAACGAGGCACCTTCAGGTATTGTGAAATTGTACCCAAGTTTGAGCCAGACTTGTGCAAGTCCACAATTCTCTTCCTGATATCTTTGCTGATTTCTTGAGACATTCCCATGATGCCACAGAAAGAAGCAGTGTGTTTCAGGTGTGCATTAAAATGTGTCTCTAATTAACTCAGATGTTGCCAAAAAAACAAAAACCAGATGCTTCCAAACACATGACATCATCATATTGGCAGTCCAGAATTGTTTAAAGGCATAGTAATTAGGGATGAGCGAGTACTGAAGTATTTGGATTCGCTATACTTGCACCGAGTATACTTAATACTCGGGTATTTGGTACGAATAGCGAGTCCAATGATAGTCAATGGAAAATGTGAGTAATTGTCTGCTGGACCCTACAAAGCGGTCTGGGGGCTGAGTAAAAGGCTAAAAAATGTGTAAATGTTAAAAAATGCATGCTGCAAACAAATGTATATAACATGGGGGCACCTGGTCAGGGGCTGCATGATTGTTTTTACACCACTGCTTCACTAGAATGTACAAACACTATTTGAAGTCCTGTGGTTTTTTGCCAGGAGAGCGGGACTCGTATGCCACTTACGCAGTGCCAGTGATATATCAGAAGTGCCATAAGAGCGAGTGATGAAGGAGGCGATCTTCTGACAGCTAAGTGTGTAAGTGGTGTAAGGAGAGCAATCTGCCCTAGGGGCTGTGTTATGGTTAACGCAGAAAGAAGCCACCCATCATTATCATCATAAGGGATTCATAATTATAAAGCTTGGACTACTGTCCTTGTTGTGCCACTGCCCAATGTGTAGGCATAGATATAGTGTCTTCAAAACATTAGCCCTAGGGGCTGTATCATGGTTGATGAAGGAACCAAGGCAGGTCTGAAGGGCCAAACAATTATGATAAAGTCAGGACTATTAGCATAGAGGTGGCAGTGCCCAGTGTCCATGCATAGCAATAGTGTCTCCAATAATTAGCCCTAGGGGCTGTATCATAGCTGATGAAGAAAGCAAGACAGGTCTGAAGGGCCAAACAATTATTATGAAGCTACGACTACTAGCATAGAGGTGGCAGTGCCCAGTGTCCAGGCATAGCCATAGTGTCTCCAAAAATTAGCCCAAGGGGCTGTATTATAGTTGATGAAGGAAGCAAGACAGGTCTGAAGGGCCAAACAACTATCTTGTTCAACTTCTCCCTCCTTGACATTGCTACTGTTCCAGCTAGCCCTTGGTGATGAGCCGGTTTATTGAAGATGGCCCAGTTTGTGGACATTTTACCACCACCTCCTCTTTTCGACCTGCTTGGTGTATCTCTCCCCATTAATGCATGATGTTGCACAGAGCTGCTATCTCTGCTAGCAGTGGTGTCTGAGGGTGCTGTTGCCATCAAATGATCGACAACGGCCTTCTTGAAGGATTCCATTGTGAAACCCCTTGGTGACTGCAACAGTAGCAAAGGAAATTTGTCCTTGTACCGTGGGTCTAGAAAGGTGGCCAACCAGTATAGGTTGCTATTGAAAATGTGGATTACGAGAGGGACAGTCAGATATGAAGTGAGCCATGTGTGCCAAGCTGCAAAGAAGCAAATGTTCTGTGACCCCTGATGGAGGAACAATACCCATCCTCTCCTCACACTGACTCTCCTCCTCCACCTCCTCCTCTTCAACCCATCCATGCTGGACAGACATGAAGCTGGGTTTGGGATTCCCCTCTGTAGCATGAGGTGTCCCCTCGGTACCACTGAAAAAGAAGTCCTCTCCCTCCTCATTTTCATCATCCTCTTCATCCCCCAATATTAACCGGTTGATATTGGCTGGGCTGGGTAGGATCACCCATTGTGAAATCTTGCTCCATACCAAGCTGCTGGGCACGCAAAGATTCCATTTTTTGATTCTGCAGCGATATTTTCAGCAGACATAGCATAGGGATGCTTACGCTGATAATAGCCTGATCACGGCTTACAAGCTTGGTGCAGTACTCAATGTTATCAAGCACCTCACAATATCAGCGATCCACACCCACTCGACAGTTATGTGTCTTGGCTGAGTCTCAGTGTGACGGGCATATTTAAGCTGGTATTCAGAAAGTGCCCTCTGCTGCTCACTTACCCTTGCCAACATATGATATGTTGAGTTCCACCGTGTTCGCATGTCGCAAATGAGTCTGTGGTTTGGCAAATTAAATTGCTTTTGAAGCGCTGCAAGACCGGCAACAGCGGTTGAGGAGTGGTGGAAATGGGCGCAAATACGGCGCACCTTCTCAAGTAGGTATGACAAGTCAGGGTATGTTTTTATAAATTTCTGCACCACCAGGTTCAGCATGTGAGCCATGCATGGCACGTGTACCAGCTTCCCGAGCTTTAAAGCCGCCACCCGGTTATGCTCATTGTCGCAGACAACCAGACCAGGTTGGAGTTGCAGTGGGGAGAGCCACTGATCGGTCTGTTTTATTCCTTGCCACAGCTCTGCTTCAGTGTGTGGTGTTTCACCTAAGCAGATCAGCTTCAGCAGAGCGTTTTGTCGCTTTGCCGATGCACAGCTCCCAACTTGGGAGTGATGTGGAGGGTAATTCAGCATAGGATGACGAGGCGGAGGAGGAGGAAGAGGGGAGACTGGACATATATGATGAGGCGGAAACCCTGATTGAGGTTGGGCCCGCTATTCGTGGTGTGTTGAAGGTCCAGTTTGAGATTTGTCCTACCCTCCACCAGGTTGAGCCAGTGTGCCGTGACAGAGATGTATAGTCCCTGGCCACAAGTACTTGTCCACGTGTCTGTTGTAAGATGGACCTTCCCGGTTATGGCGTTGGTGAGATCACGCTTTAGTTTGCTTAATTGTGCTGGTGTAACGCAGGGATGGCACAACGGGTAAAATAGTGCCGGCTGGGAACCGAGTATCGTGGGGCAGCCGCATCCAAAAGATCACAGAAAGACTGTGTCCCCACAAGCCTAAACGGCAACATTTCCATGGCTAGCAACTTGGCAATGTGCGCGTTCAGTATTTGTGCTTGTGGGTGTGTGGCTTGGTATTTACGCGTCCTTTCATACATCTGGCTCACGGACAATTGGACGCTTTCCTGGGACAAACAAGTGGATGAGCTTGTTGTGGCCTGTGTTTGTGCAACCGCAGCTTGTGAGCAAGAGGTATGATGATCACCTGCTTCCTGCCCAGCAGATTGGAAAGGACGTATCACAGGCGACATGGCAGTGGTTTAACCCGCAGTCGCAGACACTGATTTGGTACCCTGTTGTTCAGCCCACCGACTAGGGTGCTTGGCTGCCATGTGTTTCCACATACTGGTGGTGTTTTGGTTGCCTTTGCCCTGGTCTCTGCTCAGCTTCCTATGGCAGATGCTACAGATGACAACATTTAGTTCAGAAGGACTATCGGAAAATAATTTCCAGACAGCGGCTGAATGCACCCTTGCCTTGACTTGGGGCACAGAGGGATTGCTCTTGGCAACAGTTGACACAGTTCGCACTCTGCTCAAACCAGTAGCCTTTGGTGCCTTTGTTGGTGCTACGTATCCACCTTCATCCTCTGTGCTGGCTATGCGTGCCAACGGTCCAGGTCGGATCGGTGGTCTCATCATTGACCACCTTGTCGTCCATGTCATCCTCCATCCATGTTGATATTGGTGACCGGCCAGATTGCAACTGTGTGTCATCACCATCAGCCTCCACCTCTTCACCCGGTATATCACGTGGATGAAAGTGGCTTTCTTCTGGACATGGGGTTTCAAATATTTGGCCATCTTCAACAGACGATACCCCCTCACGTTCCTCTTCAATGTCATGTGGTGAGAGGCCAGAGGCAATGTAAGGAAATGGATCAAACAGATCCTCGGAGTGACCAAGGTTGGGGTCAAATGTTTCCTGTGACTCCTGACCGGGTGATGAACTAGTTACAGGTTGAGAATAGGATGACCCAGCGTTATCTGTATGGACAGTAGACTGTTTTGTCATGGATGATTGGGTGCTGCTACAACATTTCGTTGAGGCCTTACCAGCCATCCAAGACAGTATCTGCTCTTGTTCTTCTGGCTTCCAGGCCCATTTATGTTCCAGACCGGGAAATTTCGCCAGGAACCTAGATGCATCAACCTTCTTCGATCTCCCAGACTCTGTGCCTTGTTGGGCACCAATGACCCCACGTCCCTGTCCCTTCACAACAGCCTTTTTAGGAAATTTGGATTTTTCTGCCATAGTTGCAGATGTTCAGATGCAGATATTGGGGAACAAGGAGCAGTTAGTGCTTTGTGGAAGGTAGCACTACAGCCTACTACTGCTTTGTGTTTTACAAACAGCACCGCAACAGCACAAGAAAACTGCCCTGAGGTTCAAGGCAAGAATACGCACCCCAGACACCACACAAGACAGTGGTGCTGGCAGCGTGTCAGTTGTGCAGTGCCGTGCGTGCATACTATTCGCTGTGAACCCAGCACCGCAACAGCACCAAAAAACTGCCCTGAGGTTTAAGGCAAGAATACGCAGCCCAGACACCACACAAGACAGTGGTGCTGACTGCGTGTCAGTTGTGTAGTACCGTGCGTGCATACTATTCGCTGTGAACACAGCACCGCAACAGCACATAAAAACTGCTGTGAGGTTTAAGGCAAGAATACGCAGCCCAGACACCACACAAGACAGCGGTGCTGGCTGCGTGTCAGTTGTGCAGTACCGTGCGTGCATACTATTCGCTGTGAACACAGCACCGCAACAGCACAAAACAACTACCCTGCAGGGGTAAATGTGACCTCAAAAAAAGCTGGTAAAACGGTCACTACTCAGTCCCTGACCTTGTACTTTCAGCTCTGAAAAGAGCTTTTGGGTTTCGGAGGATTTCTGGATGATTTGCACCAAAAAACACAACTCTCCCTAGCAGCTGCTCACACTCTCCCTACACTAGCTGTGTTCTGCATGCAATGTGAAGAAAATGGCAGCGGCAGGGTTTAGTGCCAGGCTATGATGACTCATAGGATGCTGGGTGGCCAGCCAATCATAGTAATTCCGCCCACAACCAAGAAGGGTGCGGCATTACTGTGATTGGCAACTGCTGGGCGGGAGAACCGAATAGCGAGGCGAGTAAGGAAATATTTGCGATGTACCGAGTACCGCGAGTACCGCATTACTCGCCAAGTACCGAATACCCACGAATATGCTCGCTCATCCCTAATAGTAATCTTAGTGTATATAAACTTTTGACTTTTCAGTAAGTAATAAAAATGCCTTAAAAAATTCTCTCAGTCGCATTATTCTGGCATTTGGCAAATAATAATGATAGTTAATCCTAATTGGCCTAAAATGGGAAAGGTTTATTCTGATTTCATGTCAGAGATTGAGAAAAACATGCACATGTGTCTTTTTAAACAGTGTATGCAAATTTCCAGTTTCAACTGTAAGTAGTTAAGCATTTTAAAGAAGGAATCTAACCTCTACATCATTTATGCTGCCATGACAAGAGAAAGATGGAGCACTGGAAAGAACCAGTGAATGGAAACACAGAAAGTGATAAATGCATTATTTTCTAAGCTCTCTGCCTGGTAGCTCACACGTGACCCGCACTTGTCTTGTTGTGCCAAGCACAGACTTCAACCGTGGCCTAGTAGAGGATTATGGTGGATTTCCAGGTTGAAAGCATGCAGATTTATAAAATTTACTTAAAAGTGACTTTTAGGTGGCAACTTTTCATTTAATTTTTGCCTGAGTCATATTTTAAATACCAGTTCCCAAATAAAAAAAAAAATCAACTTTAACTTTGGTTTTTGGAAATACGTACTATACACCATGTTCTAAATTATTATGCAAATTGGTTTTTAAGTCTCATAGCTTTTTTTTTTTTTGTGTTAATGAAACCCATTGATGGTATTGTGTCTCAGGGTTTTTTGGATCACTGAAATCAATCTCAGATAACTGTGATAATTAGTTTGCCATGTGAGCCCAATAAATGGAAAACTGGATGTTCCACACTATTGAGCAGGCCACAGTTTTCAAGTAACATGGGAAAGAAAAAGGATCTCTGCTGCCGAAAAGCATCAAATAGTGCAATGCCTTGGTCAAGGGATGAAAACATTAGATATTTCCTGAAAACTTAAGCGTGATCATCGTACTGTTAAGAGATTTGTGGCTGATTCTGAGCACAGACGTGTTCGTGCTTATAAAGGCAGAATGAGGAAGGTTTTTGCCAGGCAAGTTGATCGGATTAAGAGAGCAGCTGCTAAAAAGCCATTACAAACCAGCAAACAGATATTTGAAGCTGCTGGTGCCTCTGGAGTCCCTTGAACCACAAGGAGATAAACTCATGGTGTGGCCACCATCTTCCCCTGACCTCAACCCTATACAGAACCTTTGGAGTATCATCAAGCAAAAGATCTAGGAGGGAGGGAGGCAGTTCACATCAAAACAGCAGCTCTGGGAGGTTATTCTGACTTCAAGCCAAGAAATACAAGCAGAAACTCTCCAAAAACTCACAAGTTCAATGGATGCAAGAATTGTGAAGGTGATATCAAAGAAGGGTTCCTATGTTAACATGTAACTTGGCCTGTTAGGATGTTTTGGAGTTAAATAGCTTTTTTGTTCAGTGAATGTGACCACCTAATGCTGCAAATTCCACAAATGAACATTTTCAGTTCTTTAAAACATATCAAATGTTTAGAAATTCTACTGTGCCTAACAATTTGGAACAGTGCATTTTGAGTTTTTATTCATTTTGGAGATTATACTGTTATCATTGGGAGGTTTCTTCAATAAAATTTGATGTATACTCTAATGGGTGTGTCATGATCCAGGATGGGCTTTGTCTTTGGCCCGTCCTGGTCAGACAGGGGTTAATTGTTTCGGCCTCTCTCTGGCAGAGGGCGGCTATTTAATGCTCACTTGACCTAGGTCCGGTGTCAGTTATACTCCTGCCCTTGGCTGAGTTAGTTGACCTCGTGCGTACGTGTGCCTTGTGCCTGATATCTTGCTTGCTTGTTTGGTTTTGATCTGGTTCTGTTCCTGTTACGAGTTCTGCCTGTCCCTCTTGTACTGCGCTACCTCTCTGTGTATGACCCTCTGCCTGTGACTTGACTATTCTCTGCTCTTCCCTCTGGTACTGCACAGCCCTCTCCGTGTACGAACCCTCGCTTGTCTGACCTGTGTTTTCCTCTACTACAGTTTCCCTGCAGTAGGTACATTATATCATCTGCAGCAGTAGGACGCTAAGCCCCGCCTCCTGCAGTCACATGATCTAGGTCCTGGGACTCCTTACTATTTTCAGTAAATAGTCTTAAATAGTCCTGTCTGCTTGAACCGTCTCTACTTTATTGGACCCCGCGCTCTCCCATAGTGGGGGTAAGTCACCCTGCTCGGCGTGGCAGTTTGCCGACGCTGACAGGGTCCTGAAATTTCAGTCGTGACATTATAACTGACCGTTACCATTTTTTTCTCTGCTCCCTTTCTCCTGTGTGTGTGATGGATCCTATGCACACTCTTTATGAGCAGGTAAAGCACCTGACTCAGATGTCTCAGAGACTCCTGGGGGAACAACTTGCCCTGGCTCAGTCTCAGCAGTTGATTGCTGACACTGTGCAGGGGGTTTTATCATCGGGGGCTCGGGATGTTACATTAATTTCCCCTGAGTCTCCGGTTGAGTTACCAGATACCTTTTCTGGAGATAAAAGGGAATTCAAAGTGTTCAAGGAGGGCTGTAAGCTTTTTTTTTTTTCATTGAGGCCACTCTCTTCTGGGGATGAAAGTCTGAGAGTGGGGGTCATTATGTCTCTGTTAAGGGGAGCTCACCAGGCTTGGGCTTTCTCCCTTCCGACCACTGCCCCTGAGCGTATGACTGTGGATGCACTTTTTAAGGCCCTGAGGCATATTTA
Organism: Dendrobates tinctorius; assembly: GCF_039654945.1. NCBI lineage: Eukaryota > Metazoa > Chordata > Amphibia > Anura > Dendrobatidae > Dendrobates > Dendrobates tinctorius. The sequence goes on from NW_027361683.1 coordinate 51,588,388, forward strand.
TGATGAGCCTGATCGGATGCGTCTGGCTGAGGACAGGGTGATGAGTGTGTGCCAGAGGAAGCACTCAGCCGAGTGGTTTTGCTCAGAGTTCAGACGCTGGGCTGCGGAGGTCTGCTGGAATGATGCCGCCCTCCGGGGTTTGTTCCGTAGAGGCCTGTCTGAACGTCTGAAGGATGTCTTGGCTCTCCACCCTCCGCCTGATTCCATGGAGGGCGCTATGACACAAGCCGTCCGAATGGATCGCAGGCTATGGGCCAGGGGAGTGATGCAGATTGAAACCCCGTTATTTTCCCAGGAAGGGGAGCCAGTCCTACATTGGAAACCATGGAGATGGGAACCATCGACGTCAAGGAGAAAGAAAAGGGACAACGGCGCTTGGGAAAATGCTGTTTTCACTGTGGTGATTCCGGACATTGGAAAAAGGATTGCCCCTGCTGTCCACTGACCAGCAAGCGACTGAGCCCGGGTGATTGTCGTGGAGGTCACCCAGGCTCTCAGGTACCTTTTTCTCCATTTTCAAAAATGTTATTGCAAGTGGAACTTTTTTGTGGGAGTGTCTCCACACCCACTTCTGCTTTCGTGGATTGCGGATCGTCGTTGAACTTTATTGACTCTGACTTGGTGTCCAGGTGTAGGTTAATACAAAAAGGGTGGGGGAACAAGAGGCGCAATAGTGCCCTATCACTAGTGACACTACGATGTGAGTGGTGTAATGCAGTTCCACTCACCTATTCCAGTTGTGTGATCCACAACTGGCTTGAAGACATAACACAGTATCAGCTGCTGCAGGACCTCCACCGACCACTCCAACGTGGAAAAACTGCCAGAGAATATGGGAAGCAAGGTGTGCCACAGTCCGCGCTGCTGAGTCCACAAAATCACCTGGGATGCAAGATGTTGTAACAAAGTACTTCTTTATTCCTTCCTACGCGTTTCGGCGCCCTTCCTGGCACCTTCCTCAGGTACTTTGTTACAGAAGTACTTTGTTACAACATCTTGCATCCCAGGTGATTTTGTGGACTCAGCAGCGCGGACTGTGGCACACCTTGCTTCCCATATTCTCTGGCAGGTGTAAGTTAGAGACAGTTAGGCTGGAGACTCCTATCCACGTTGTTGCCATTGATAAAACACCACAGGCTAAGAATGATGTCATATTTCTTACAGAGGAGTTCCATGCACCAGGAACATATTTCATGCTTTGTTACGGATAACCTGCCTGCGGGACTGGTGTTGGGGTTCCCCTGGTTACAATTACATAATCCAGTGATTAATTGGGAATCTCGGGACATTGTTAAATGGGGTCCCTATTGTTCTGAAAAATGTCTTGCTACTGTGCCTGTGTCGTCCGTGGGTCTGGAAGGTATTCCGGAGTACCTAAAAGACTATACGGACGTTTTCTCCGAAAAAGAGGCTGAGGTTTTACCACCACACCGCCCATTTGATTGTGCCATTGACCTGGTTCCAGGTGCGAAATTGCCCAAGGCCCGCTTGTATAGCCTTTCGGGTCCCGAAAGGGCTGCTATGAAGGAATATATTTCCGAGAGTCTCTGTAAGGGACACATTCGTCCTTCTGCCTCTCCTGTGGCGGCGGGGTTCTTTTTCGTAAAAAAAAAAAAAAGACGGTGGTTTACGCCCATGCCTCGATTTTCGAGAGTTAAATAAGATAATTGTGAAAAATATGTATCCCCTCCCACTTATTCCTGATTTGTACAACCAGTTGTCCGGAGCCAAGTGGTTTTCGAAATTAGATCTACGGGGAGCGTATAACCTTATCAGAGTCCAGGAAGCAGATGAGTGGAAAACTGCTTTTCTCACTACTGAAGGGTTGTTTGAAAATTTGGTCATGCCTTTCGGTCTGACCAATGCTCCAGCGGTCTTCCAAAATTTTATAACTCACGTGTTCTCTGATTTTATTGGACGTTTTATGGTGGTGTATTTGGATGACATACTGATCTACTCTCCTGATAAACAGGTTCACATTGGTCATATTTAAGCAGTCCTCCAAAGGCTTCGGGAGAACTGTCTATTTGCTAAACTATGTTTATTTTTTGTACAGGAACTGTCTTTTCTGAGGTTCATTGTGTCTGCTGAGGGGTATCGCATGGATCCTAATAAGGTGCAGGCCATTGTCGATTGGGTCCAACCTTGTGGTTTAAAAGTTCTGCAGCATTTCCTAGGATTTGACAATTATCGCAAATTTATAAGGGGGTTCTCACAGGTGGCTAAACCCCTCACAGACATGACTCAAAAGGGGGCCGATATCAAGAATTGGTCAGCTGCAGCGATAGAGGCGTTTCAGTGTTTAAAAAAATGTTTCATGTCTGCTCCGGTTCTTATTCAACCGGACCCGTCTGACCCATTTATTGTTGAGATGGACGCCTCAGAGGTGGGGGTGGGGGCGGTATTGTCCCAGGGACCTGCCACTTTGACTAATTTGAGACCTTGCGCCTTTTTCTCAAAGAAATTCTCCCCTGCGGAGAGAAACTATGATGTTGGGAATCGAGAACTTCTGGCCGTGAAGTTGGCCTTTGAAGAATGGAGGCATTTTTTGGAGGGGGATGTCCATCCTATAACCGTAATTACAAACCACAAGAACCTAGCTTACATTGAGTCAGCTAAAAGGTTGACTCCTAGGCAGGCTAGATGGTCACTTTTTTTTCCAGATTCCACTTCTCTATCACTTTTCGGCCAGGATCCAAAAATGTCAGAGCTGATGCCTTGTCACGCAGTCTAGATCCGGTTTCCCCCCCCCGAACCTCCATCCTCCATTCTTCAGCCCGGGGTGGTGGTGGCAGGTATTTCTAATTTGTTGGAACGGGAGATTCGGGAAGCCCAGTCTCTTGCACCTCCGGCTAAGCCGGTGGATAAACTTTTCATACCAGCTCAGTTTCGTCTCATGGTCCTCCGGGAGTTCCATGACTCAGTTCTGGGTGGACATCCAGGGATCTCGGCTACCCAGAAGGCCATTGCTAGAATATTCTGGTGGTCTTCTTTAGCCTCTGATGTTGGGGAATATGTGTCTGCGTGTGATGTTTGTGCCCGTGCGAAAAACCCCCATAACTGGCCAGCCGGGGAATTGGTACCACTGCCAATTCCTGAGAGACCATGGACTCATTTGTCCATGGATTTCATCACCAACCTTCCCCCCTCCAAGGGTAATACCGTCGTTTGGGTTGTGGTGGACAGGTTTAGCAAGCAGGCACATTTTGTACCTTTGGCAGCTCTACCTAATGCGGAAACGTTGTCCAAATTGTTTGTTGAGCATGTGGTGCGGTTGCATGGGGTACCCTTGAATGTGGTGTCTGATAGAGGAGTACAATTTGTTTCCAGATTTTGGAGGGCATTTTGTAAGAGCTTGGGTATTGGTCTGTCCTTTTCATCCGCTTACCATCCAGAGACTAATGGGAAGACCGAGCGGACCAATCAGTCTCTGGAGCAAATTCTGCATTGCTTGGCCTCAGCCCGACAGGATGATTGGTGTACTGCATTACCTTTGGCTAAGTTTGCGTTTAACAACCGCATTAACCAGTCTAAGGGTACATCTCCCTTTTTCTGCAACTATGGGTTTCATCCTCATTTCGGAGAGTTTTCCCGTTTGGACTCTGGGTGTCCTGGGGCGGATGAGACTATCCAGCGGTTGGGGGAGGTATGGCAGGAGGTCCAGAGTAACATTACGAAGGCCCAGGATAAATATAAGCTTTTTGCAGACAAAAAAATGGTCCGTGGGGCCGGTGTTCCAGATTGGGGATAAGGTATGGTTATCTACCAAGAATATAAGGCTCAAGGTCCCATCTGCGAAGCTTGGACCTAAGTTTTTTGGTCCCTATGAAATGACCAAAGCAGTTAACCCGGTGGCTTTCCGGTTGCGTCTCCCGCCATCTCTACGGATCCCCAATGTTTTCCATAGGGCCCTTTTGAAACCTGTGAGGTCCTGTGGGGAGGGATCATCGTCTTCCCCACCACCGGTTTTGGTAGACGGGCAGTCTGAGTACGAGGTGGAACGAATTGTTGACTCTAGGTTGGTCCGTCGTGCCCTTCAATATCTTGTACATTGGAAAGGCTACGGTCCTGAAGACCGGTCATGGGTTCCTGCTCGATCAGTTCATGCGGATCGGTTGGTCCGGGCCTTTCACGCCAAGTATCCTGAGAGACCCGGGGGTCCAGTGGCCCCCCATTGAGAGGTGGGTACTTTCATGATCCAGGATGGGCTTTGTCTTTGGCCCGTCCTGGTCAGACAGGGGTTAATTGTTTCTGCCTCTCTCTGGCAGAGGGCGGCTATTTAATGCTCACTTGACCTAGGTCCGGTGTCAGTTATACTCCTGCCCTCGGCTGAGTTAGTTGACCTCGTGCGTACGTGTGCCTTGTGCCTGATATCTTGCTTGCTTGTTTGGTTTTGATCTGGTTCTGTTCCTGTTACGAGTTCTGCCTGTCCCTCTTTTACTGCGCTACCTCTCTGTATATGACCCTCTGCCTGTGACTTGACTATTCTCTGCTCGTCCCTCTGGTACTGCACAGCCCTCTCTGTGTACGAACCCTCGCTTGTCTGACCTGCGTTTTCCTCTACTACAGTTTACCTGCAGTAGGTACATTATATAATCTGCAGCAGTAAGACGCTAAGCCCCGCCCCCTGCAGTCACATGACCTAGGTCCTGGGACTCCTTACTATTTTCAGTGCCGCAGGTCCTGTCTGCTTGAACCGTCACTACTGTATTGGACCCCGCGCTCTCCCATAGTGGGGGTAAGTCACCCTGCTCGGCGTGGCAGTTTGCTGACGCTGACAGGGTCCTGACATTTGAGTCCTGACAGGGTGATGACTTTTATTAGACTGACTGTCATTTGCACAGACCATTTAGGAAAAATCAGAGAAAAAAATAATTTGCAAAATAATTTGGAACATGGTGTAGTAATCTATTCATATAGCAGTCCAGTCCTTGGCAGCTTGTGAGATCTGTAGGGATTTAGGCTTTGTTCACATGTGCATTGGAGACTTTGTTCAAACAAATTAGCACAATATGCTGTGCTATTTTGTAAGGCAAAATACCGAGCACCATAAGGTATTTCTGTTCCTGTAAAAGAACAAAAATATGGAAATAAGAATGCCGACATGAACAGAGGCTTACCATGGCTAATAATCGTATAAAGTAACAAAGTACTGTATTAGCAGCACACAGCTGTTAGTCAAAGCGTTCAACAGCCAAAGTAAAAGTAGAGAATCTCTTTTGTAAATTTGGTAAAATAGCTGTAAACAGAAGTTAATTCATGCCAAGCAGCTCCTTGTACATGATTTTGAAGTTTACCGGCCAGGTTTGATAGCATTGTATGGTTACATAGTTATTGCCTTCACAAAGATAAGCAGATGCCATTTCTCCTTCTCATATGGCAGGTATTCTACATTCAGATCCTAATTCCAATTGAGTGAATAGTAGCAATAACATTCTTGTACTTCATCTTACCGGAAAACACGCAAAAGACGGACTTGAGATTTCTTCATGTTTATGTAGTTGTTTACTGGAATAAGTTCCTTAATGAACCTTGGTTTACTATCAGCAAAGGCTCTGAAGAAAATAAAAGTATTTTAGTCTTGCTAAACGCTGGATACATTACAAAAAAGCAAAACTGAATTGTAAACTAAGATTCAGAATGATTTGCCTGTAGTAACGCATTGACAGGGTTAAACGCATTTTCTTTTATAGCTTTATTACATGTTTTTTATTGGAGCAATATAAGAAAGCTGGCATTGTGGTTACTTTTCCCTGACGCCATCCAGGCAAAAAAAATGGATCCATACCAACTGCAGGAATTTTTTCTTTTAAATGAAGTGAAGTGGAGAAAAAAAAAATAGCAAAAAAAGAATAAAAGAAAATGCCTTCTGCTAATTTACTATCCAACAATTCTAAGGAGGCGGTCACCAAGACATCCAACCGAAAAAGAAAAAAGATCACTAATGAGGAAAAGTACCGACAGCGTCATCAGATCGTGCTGCAGAGTAATAAGTAATCTCAGGATTCAAATAACAAATTAAGGGGATTTGTGATAAATACAAATTTTATTGCACACGCAAACAGACAAAAACACAAAGGTATTCAAATCTATCTATCTATCTATCTATCTATATATATATATATATATATATATATATATATATATATGTGTGTGTGTGTGTGTGTGTGTGTGTGTGTGTGTGTGTGTGTGTGTGTGTGTGTGTGTGTGTGTGTGTGTGTATATATGTGTATGTATCAAGCCCTGCCCACTCAACATAGCCCTGCCCACTCCTCATAGCCACACTCACTCCACACGCAAGCCTCATCTAAATGGCTCACATTGATAGCACACATGGGCGGGGATACATTCTCCTTGAAAGCCACCCTGCAAAACTCACTGGTTGCGACATCCCAGCCGCTGCGAGCTACAATCAGGGCCACCGCCTTCAGAATATCAGTCCGTGGCAGGCACAGGCCACATCTAGCTCCGTCATGTCTAGAATGGGAGGCATGACGTCAAGGGAAAGGGAGGAGCCTCATGGATTACACCGCTGTGCTCATAACAGGAAGTTGCTGTGTAGTGCTGCAGAAGAAGTAGGCTGTGTATACAATACTCTTTATTGCAATTAGTGCAATTTTTCTCGGGATCAAGTGTTTCCAATTGTATATGGAAGAGGAGTGTGAGGTGCTGCCAGTGGAGGCAACTAAAAGGAAGAAAAGATTTGCAGCAGAAAAATCCTGTGTAAAAGCAGGAGCATGAGGTGCAGGAGGAATAAGGCCTCTTCACTGCCACCGTTAAATGTAGTATCGGCAGTCGTTAAGGGGTTAGTGTTGAATATATGATGTGAAATGTTTTTATGTGCAATATCATAATTTGATATAACTAACCACAGTTAGTTACTATGCCCGGGCAATGCTGGGCTCTTCAGCTAATGAGATATATAAATGACAGCTAAAGAGGCCGGTGCTACATAATTGTAGATGGTAAATAATGCACCAGAGAAACTCGTGTCTCACGGCACGTCCGCATAAGATGGAGAAATGAGTGGCAGGTGTTCGTCAAAGGTAAACCAGTTGTCAGATCATTTGATCTGAGAAAGGTTATGCATAGTATACAAGCTATAATTAAATTAGCCTGCAAATAGTTTAGCTGAAGCTTAGAGAAATTGACTTATAAACTTTGCCTGGTTATAAGTTAAGGATTTAAATAGTTGCAAACATAAGGGCCTAAGGTTAAAAAATATGCAGGCAAGATAAAGTATGACAGAAAATTACAGTACCTTGAGACATAGTGAGTGCCACATGCAGGGGTGCCAGTAAAACATGCAAGAGCCTTCATGCCCATTTCACCACTTTTGGCTTCGTCAGGAGGCATGGTTTGTTGAGAAGAGGGCAGGGGGTATATGTATAGAGAGATGTGGACGCGCAACCCAGCATGATGTACCGCCCGTGACAGAGCAAACCTGTGCGCGCCATGGACGATGGGAAGGAGGACATGCGTCATCACCTCACATTGCCATGGCAATGCCCCTGGCCCATGATGTCACGGGAGAAGTGCAGCACACTAATTGAGTGCGTCTGCATGGAGAGCGGCACCACACCGCTGTGTCGGAGCAGGCCGGTGCATGCCCAGCAAGACAAGGGGTGGAGGAACCTCTCCTCCATCACCACGGCAAGGCATCAAGCTGGCGGGGGCTCAGCAAGGTGACAGCACAAGCCCGGGACAGGCAGCTAAAAGTATGAGTGTAAGATTGGATCTCTGTTATGATAGACATTAAGTAAATACATCATGTGATGCCAGCTGTCACAAAGTTACCGTAGAACAGATGAAGTATAGTATAGAGACTCAAAACAAAGGGAGATATAGGGGTATGAATGAATACTCAATGATTACTGCAGCAGGAAGGCATATAAATAATAACATTATGCATTAAGTTAATAATATATTAACTTGAAGCAGCAAATGGGAGTAAATGTATGAAAAATTTAATTATCTAATGCTGCTAATTGGGAAATGGGAAGATTAATTGAGATTTATCAAATATTATATAGACTATCCCGGAGCAGTAAAAAATGCCTAAAGTAGAGAAATTAAATTATAATTATATTATATTAGAACAAAAAGGAAATCCAGCAAGAACTCAGCAAACCAGGATTGGAGTAAAATGATGCTTTTCTTTATTTCTTCAACAAGGTATAAAAACGACCCACAAGAAACAGAAACCAGAGTAAATGGCAGAAATTAGCGCAAATGGGACTGCGTGTTTCGGCGGCCTAATTCGCCTTCTTCACGGTCAAACTGTGGTTTGGACCGTGAAGAAGGCGGATTAGGCCGCCGAAACGCGTAGTCCCATTTGCGCTAATTTCTGCCATTTACTCTGGTTTCTGATTTTTGTGGGTCGTTTTTATACCTTGTTGAAGAAATAAAGAAAAGCATCATTTTACTCCAATCCTGGTTTGCTGAGTTCTTGCTGGATTTCCTTTTTGTTCTCTTATTGAAGGATTTACTCCTAATCCAGTCCGTGCAGGTACTTGATTACCAGATGGAAAGACCCAGGAGTCTCATTGCTGCAGCTGGACACTGACACACATATTCAATTATATTATATTATAAATATTATATCCCTACAATAAGGGAATGAGGAGGTCAGGGAGTATATTTGGACAGATTATTAAGTACATTTGAGTATGGGACAGCAAAAAAAACTAGGCATACATAAGCTTGGCACACACAATCTGTGATTCCAGTGAGAAGTAATTTAATAGATTACAGTACATACAATAGACGTTGCGGTCTCAGCTACCTTCATCAAAGTACTGTAAATAAAACAATAAATCATAAGCAATTATAAACAAAAGTATAAACATAAGAACAAATAACGGCTTTGTGCACAGCAAAAAAAGAAGAAGACATAAAACAACTGTAAAGATGATGAGTGAAAAAATAAGTCAAAGAAGTGAGACTGTGGGACTACATATATGGAGCATCATAAACATACAGAAAATATATACTAAATAGAAAGTGCTTATTTGGTTAGAAAATAAATATATTGAAAATAAATGTAAAGGGAATAAATGAAACTGTAGGTCATGCAATTAATAGCCATCCAATATCGTCATACAATCAATGGCATATATTCTAGCCCCATTTTCCAAATAACTTTATTAAAATTTTCAAAATTAACAGTAGTGATTCTACAGTAGTATAATAAAGTAGAAGTTACATTAATTAAAATTTTCAAAATTAACAGTAATGGTTCTACCATTTACCAGTAATGGTAAAGTAGAGGTTACATTACAATATAAATTATATAAACTAACAGTACTGTTTCTCTTCAGTATGATTAGGAGTTAAATAAACCCCTATAAAAAATAAAGATAAGCAAACATATTAATACAGCAGCTGCAATAAAGGTATTAATATCACTTAATACATTGCTTACTAACAGATGCCTATACAAAAGCCAAAGTATACTCAAAATATAAATTATATGTAGACTTGTCACATTAGAACAGAGGAAGAATCCGCAACTTGCATATAGACTTCCTAAATTGGCAAAGTTCGTGGAAACTCTGCAGATCTTCTGCATATTAAAGGATTCAAAACATAACGGGATATGAGGTCTCATCCAGGATTCATCCAGGCGTTTCTCTTTTATTCAAGGATGCAAGAAAGGACATTCCCTCTTGAGCGGAGAGAATTGAGATAACTTTTCCCCCATGGTTAACCAAAAGCTTGGTGGGAAACCCCCACCTATAAATACACCTTTTTTGCGAAATAGTGTAGTGACCTCACTAAAATTCTTTCTCGACTGGATAGTATCTTTTGAGAGGTCTGCAAATGTTTTGATGTGATCGTAAGGGTGGGGAAGTTGTTTGTTAGTTTTAAGATAGTTTAGAAGTTTTTCTTTAGTAGAGAAAAAAATGGAACCCAAGAATTGTGTCCCTGTGGATTTCAGCCGAAATAGATCTAGGGCGGGGCAATCTATGTATTCTGTCTATCATTAATTCTGATTCTGGGATGGAGGGTAAAATTTTAGTTAGAATCTCCTTAGCATAGTTTTGTAGACTATTTTGATTTATTTTTTCTGAGATTCCTCTCAGTATATTATAGCCCCAAATGGACCGATATGAGAAAACAATATGAGTTCATAAATATCTTGCTGATATCCATAAGTCGATGTCCGATAATGGTGATGAATCCAGAAGAGAGAGGAGCAGGTCACAACACAGAGTAATTGGGGTAGGAAGAAATCTACAGTATTTGAAAAATACATATATTAATGGATATAGAAGTTCAAAAACAAAATCCCATGCCCAAGTATAACAACACACAGATAATACTTGAAACTGATGTCCTCGTTGAGGCCTTTTTGCATAAGGGTATCAAGTGTGACCATCCAGCGTGTTTTTATCTGCAAAAGTTTTTGTTTGAGATTGCCACCACCATATAGACATGGTCAATGCCTCAAACTACAAATCCCTTAGGCTATGTGCACACACTGCGGATTGGTCTGCGGATTTGTATCTGCGGAACCGCAGGTAAAATAACCTAAGGTTTTACCTGTGGATTGGCCTGTGGTTTTCCCCTGCGGTTTATCACCTCTACAATGAAGGAGATGGTAAACCGCAGCAGAATCCGCAGAAAAGAAGTGACATGCCATTTCTTTTTGTGGATTCAAAACCGCAGCTTTTCCGCAGTTAAAAATCCGCAGCATGTGCACAGCAGATTGTAAGTCACATAGATTTACATGCTACTGTACACTGTCTGCAGAACTGCTGTGGCCAAAACTGCAGCGGATCCACAGCAAAAACCTCAGCGTGTACACATAGCCTTAGGGTTACAATTGTGGACCTCAAAGAAGTGTTTAGAGATTGTTTTCAGATGTGGTTCCAGACAATTAGCTGCATTTTTAACGTCCCGAATGTGCTGCTGCACATGGATTTTAAAAGGTCTTGTTGTCATGCCAATATATATACAACCATAGGTGCAGTTGACATGGTAAACAACTGCCTCTGTGTTGCACATAATATGATGAACGATTTTATAAATTTGATCTCTGAATTTGAAAATTCCTTTGTCCTTAAAATATATCGACAGGCCGAGCATTCTCCCACAGGGAGAACTGCCCCTTGAGGGGCCTTTGTTATTTATCAAAAAGGGATTATTTTTGGGAGGTACATAGTGTCCGCTGTATAAAATATCACCTAGTCTGTGATCTACACCAAGTAATCAAACTATAAGGTGTTAACTGCCTTTGTAGATCTTTATCTGTTAGCAGAACTGGCCAATCTCAATCCAGTTAGGCTATGTGCACACGTAGCGGAACTCTCGCGGAAGTTACCGCAAGAATTCCAGAATTCCATTCTGTGGGAAAATCGCATTTTAAATTCCCGTGATTTTCCCGTGGAAAAATTAGCGATTTGCAAGCGTAATTAGCTTGCAGAATGCTAGCGTTTTCCAAGCGATCTGTAGCATCGCTTGGAGAACTGATTGACAGATTGACGAGTGTGACCAACTTTTTACTATTGAGGCTGCCTATGCGGCATCAATAGTAAAAGATATAATATTAAAAATAATTTAAAAAATTAAAAATGGTGTTCTATTCACCTTCCGGCGTCCCGCGCAGCCTTCCCGGGCCTCAGCCATGCTTCCGTACCCAGTAATGCCTTGCGAGACCTTTGATGACGTCACGGTTTTGCGATAATGTAGCGGTCTCGCGAGGAATAGGGACTACTACATTATCGCGAGACCGTGACGTTATCAAAGGTCTCGCAAGGCATTACTGGGAACAGAAGCATCGCTGAGGCCCGGGAAGGCTGCACGGGACGCCGGAAGGTGAATATAACACCATTTTTTATTCTATTTTTTACAGGGATATAGTACCCACAGCCCGGAGGACAGTCTCCTCTCCTCCGGACCGTGGGTACCATCCGCAAATGTTCTGCTTACTTTTCGCATTGTGGGCACAGCCACATGTGGGAAGTAAGCTGAACAATGCAATCCTATGGGTGCGGGATCGCCGCGATTCCGCAAAATAATGAGCATGCTGCCTATTTTTCCGCGATACGATTCTGCCGCAGGAAAATCCGCAGCATTAGCACAATATTGCGGAATCCCATAGGATTGCATGGGATGCTGTTTTTTGCATTTTCGGTGCAAAATCGCGCGTTAAAAAATGCTGCAAAAACACAAAAAAAAACGCATCATGGGCACACAGCCTTAGAGTTGAATTTAGCAATAAATCTAGGTGTTGTATCTGAGATCTTGCCTTTGTTTTTGGATGATTGGGTTAAAGGTTGGATCTATCGGAGTGTATTGCTCAGGAATATCTTTATTTGGGTAGCCTCTAATTTTAAAATGGCAATACAGATCTCTGGCTTGCTTGTGGAATGTCAAATTATCCATGCAGATATGGTGTGCCTGCAAGAATTGTCCTGTTGGTACAGAACTTTTAAGTTTAGGCAGGCGTGAGGACGTAAAGTGCAGGAGTGTATTGGTGGCGGTAGCCTTTCGAAAGATATCTGTACTTATAGCTCTCCATCAATATCTTTTAAAATCTGAAGGTCCAAAAAAAAAAAAAAAAAAAATCAATTGAGGTTTGACTACACTGTGTTCCAAATTATTATGCAAAAAGAGTTTGGGAGTGATAAGGTTAGAATTTTTTTGTTTGTCATTTAAACTCATTGATGGTGATGTGTGTCAGGGCTCTTTATATCACTGAAAGCAATTGCAGATACCTGTGCAAATTAGTTTGGCAGGTGTGTCCAAATAGAGGCAAGACTACTTAAGAAGGCTGTTCCACATTATTAAGCAGCCTACATTTTTTGCCAAAATGGGAAAGAAAAAGGATGTGTCGGCTGCTGAGAAGCAACAAATTGTGGAGTATTTAGGTCAAGGCATGACTACAATCAACATTGCCAAGACACTTCATCGTGATCATCGCACAATCAAGAAGTATGTAGCTGATTCCCAGCACACACGTGTGCGTGCTGATATGGAAAAATTGAGGACTCTTTCCAACAGGCAAATGCGTCAGGTTAAAAGAGCAGCTGCAAAAATGCCTTGTCATAGCAGCAGACAAGTTTTTGAAGCTGCTGGTGCCTCCAACGTCCCCGAACAACAAGATGCAGGGTCCTTCAGAGGTTTGCAACTGTGCGTAAGCCATCCTGTCGACCACCTCTATCCACTGAACACAAGCAGAAACGGCTCCAGTGGGTCAAACGATACATGAAGACTGATTTCCAAACTGTTGTGTTCACCGATGAGTGCCGTGCAACGCTCGATGGTCCAGATGGATGGAGTGGAGGATGGCTGGTTGATGGACACCCCATGAAAACACAGCTAAGGCGCCAACAAGGAGGAGGTGGAGTAATGTTTTGGGCTGGAATCATGGGGAGAGAGATTGTCGGCCCCTTTAGGATCCCTGAAGGGGTAAAGATGAACTCCATAATCTATGTGGAGTTTCTAAAACAGCACTTCCTGCCATGGTTCAAGAGGAAGAACCGTGCTTTCCGCAGCAAGATCATTTTCATGCATGATAATGCACCGTCTCATGCTGCAAATAACACATCTGCATCTCTGGCTGCTATGGGCATAAAAGAGAACAAACTTATGGTGTGGCCACCATCTTCCCCTGACCTCAACCCCATTGAGAACCTCTGGAGCATCATCAAAAGGAGTGAGTGTCTATGATGGCGGGAGGTAGTTCACATCTAAGCAACAGCTCTGGGAGGATATTCTGTCCACATGCAAAACAATTGAAGCACAAACCATCCAAAAACTGACAAATTCAATGGACGAGAGAGTTCAGAAGCTTCTTTCGAACAAGGGGTCCTATGTGCAAATGTAACATCACCTAGAATAAAGTTTTGACTTGAAAACTATTTGATTTCATTTTGTAATACGCTGATAATGCTTATAATTTCACAATTGCCCATTTTTTTGTTCAAAAAAAAGGTTGAAAACTCTGCTGTGCATAATAATTTGGAACATGCATTTTGAGTGTTTATTATTTGTAAAAATATACTGTTTTCATAGGCAGTTTGTTCAAAAACATTGCAATTATACTAGAATATTAGATGACTGGAAAATAACAATGACTGCAATTCACATAGGTAATTTAGAGAAAATATGAGGAAATATTTTTTGCATAATAATTTGGAACACAGTGTATATATTGTAGTTCAAATTGATGGTCACATATTGAACAGTCTGGTATCTTCATCAGATGCCTGATCTATCTGTGGGCTACAAATTGTGGCATTTCAGGCCTCCATTCCACTGTATTTGCTGTCTACAAAGGAAGGTTGTACCGGGAGACAGTACCCGGAGAATCCCAAAAGGAGTGGTTGAGGGAAATACAGCTGGTCGTCCCCTATCAATTCAGAGGTGAGCTGTTGCGGATTGCCCATGAGATTCCACTTGCTAGACACTTGGGGACCAGCAAAACTAAGGCCTGGCTGTCTCAACACTTCTATTGGCCCAAGATGGGGACAGACGTGACCCAATACTGCTGCTCCTGTATCACCTGCCAAAGAGTGGGAAAGGTGAGGCCTGCTCTTAAGGCTCCCCTGATCCCTTTGCCAGTCATAGAGGAGCCTTTCCAGAGGATTGCGGTGCACATTGTGGGCCCGCTGGCAGTCCCCAGCAGCTCTGGAAAGCAATGCGTCTTCACCATGGTAGACTACGCTACCTGGTACCCAGAGGCAGTGGCTCTGTCCTCAACCAGGGCAGATAAGGTGGCGGATGCACTGTTGGCCATCTTTTCACGATTAGTATTTCCCAAGGAGATGCTTACCGGCCAAGGAGCCCAATTCTTGTCTCGCCTAATGGAGGCTCTCTGTAAGAAAATGCAGGTGAAGCGTCTGGTATCGAGTGCATATCACCCCCAGACCAATGGTTTGTGTGAGCGCTTCAATGGTACCCTCAAACAGATGCTCAGTATGCTGGTTGAGACCCAAGGACACGACTGGGAGCAGTACCTCCCACACCTGCCATTTGCTTACTGAGAGGTTCCGCAGGCCAAGGCGGGGTTCTCCCCCTTCGAGCTCCTGTATGGCAGGCGAGTCCGGGGACCCCTTAGGTTGGTGTGGGAATCTTGGGAAGATGAGACAAACTCTTCAGAAGTGTCCATCGTGGATTATGTCATGCACTTCCTTGACAAGATGCAGACCTTGACGCAGTTGGTGCATGACAACATGGTGCAGGCTCAGGCTGACCAGAAGCACTGGTACGACCAGAACGCCCAGGAGCGGACTTACAAGGTGGGTCAAAAGGTGTGGGTTCTGGTCCCCGTACCAAAGGATAAGCTTCAAGCAGCCTGTGAAGGCCCGTACGTCGTCCACCAACAGCTCAACCCAGTCACCTACATGGTCACGCTTGACCACGCTCGGGGTAGGCAAAAGGCCTTTCATGTCAATATGAATGAATATGGATGAAGGCTCATCCCTAACATGAAGCCTGCGTCCTACTGGTCTGCAACCTGCCCGAGGACAGGGAGGAAGATGGGGAGGAAGACCCCCACTTGGAAATGCTGGCCCAAACCAAGGCCGGTGGGTCCATCGAGGTCATGGAGGTAAGAGTCTTCCTATCTGAATCCCAGTGGTCGCAGATGTGGACCACGCTGGAACCCTTCTGGACCATGTTCTCCAACCGACCTGGAAGGATTGAGTTAGTGGTCCATGAATTGGACACCAGGAATCATGCCCCACTACGATGAACACCCTATTGGATCTCTGACGAGGTGCAGCAGGTTATGCTCCAGGAGATCAATGAGATGTTACAGCTGGGGATGATTCAACGGTCCAAAAGCACGTGGGCCTCACCTGTAGTCCTCGTGCCGAAGGATCGGACCACTCAGTTCTGCGTGGACTAAAGTGGGATCAACGCCATCACTACCTCTGATACGCATCGAGGAGCTGCTTGAGCGGTTTACCTTTCCATCATGGATTTGAGTCGGGGATATTTGCAGATTCCCCTGATCCCCGAGGCTCAGGAGAAGTTTGCCTTTATCACTCCCTTCGGACTGTAGGAGTCCATGGTCATGCCCTTCGGCATGAATAATTCCTCTGCCACTTTCCAGCAGATGGTCAACCAGTTAGGCATCGGGTTCCGGGCGCTGCACAGCGGGAATCCCAAGCCTTGCCATCGACAGTCTCCCATTCCCCTCCAGCCGCAGTGGAGCCTGCTCAGCAGACTCCACGATCCCGGCGTTCTGCCCACATCAGCATTGTGGGTTCAGTTGCTGCTGCCATCTCTGGTCCAGTTATGGCAATGCAGCCTGGCCAGCAGCAAAATACTCCAGAGTCTAAGTCCTTCCTTCGGTCCACTGAGCATGCTCATGAGGCGAACTCCCACTGGGGATCAGGAGTCACATGCTCAGGTCCTTCTCCAGTTCCGATTGGTCCATCTGGAGGATCAGGAAGGTCCCGGAAGGGCACGACTATAAAAGGTTCGCATGGCCGCCCTGCCATGCGCTATGATAGACTTTGAGGCTATAGTACTTAGTGTATGTGCGATGATGGATGAATGAGCCTGGTGACTGACACATTATAATTCCCCCTCCTTGGATATTACGCATGTGTTTGGGTTAGGAATTGGAGTCAGCACAGCAGCTCTGACACTGCATAGCGCCGCAGTGTTCCTCATAGTCTTCCTCTTGCGCCTTGGGCGTCGGCCAGTACAGGCCTTCTGGACCACTGCTACCTCAGCGTCCACCTAAGTGACGCCGTGCACCTTAGCTTTCCAGCTCAGTTGATAGGCTGGTTAGTGGCGTCCGTCAAGGCAGACAGTGCACCCCTACTAAGTGGTGGTTCACACTACCGTGACTTGTGACGCTAACAGGTCGCAGTTGTTCGCCGGCTGGCACGTGCCTAGTGAAGTAACGGGGTTTGTGCCTGTTCGCATCAGGTTAGTGTTTTCCCACCGGTGTCCGGCTCTCTCCTACATGCCTTCTCCCCATTGTTTTAGCTGCAGTTGATCATCTCTGCACGGTGGGCCTTGGGCTGCGAACGCACCTTACATATTATTTCATCTTTATTATTTGGTGCGTTCCGCCAGCCCGTAACACAACCACCTGCTTCAGAGACTGGAGAAGTACATGGTGGCATACCTGGATAACATTGCCGTCTTCAGTTCCACCTGTAAGGAACACCTTCAGCAGCTCCAGGATGTGCTCCAGCGTGTTCACCAAGCAGGCCTGACCATCAAGTCGGGAAAGTGCCAGATGGGCATGAGTGAGGTCCACTACCTGAGGCAGTGGTAGGCGGTTCTCCAAGAGGCCAGAGCCAGGGAACGTGGACGCGATCCTGGCTCACCCCAGGTCCAAGAAACAGGTGATGTCCTTTTTGGGCACTGCAGGGTACTATAGGTAATTCGTACAGAACTATAACAGCCTTGCAAAGCCCTTGATGGCCCTTACCAGGGGGAAGCTGCCCCAAAAAGTTGACTGGACAGATGGCTGGGAGGTGACCTTCCGGGCTTTGAAAACAGCACTGTGCAATTCTCCTGTGTTAAAAGCAGTTGACAGCAGTCAGCCATTTCTGGTACAGACCGATGCCAGCGAGTTTGGCCTCGGTGCTGTGCTCAGCCAGATCGACTCAGGGAACCAAGAGCACCCCATGTTGTACCTGAGCAAGAAGCTTCTGCCAAGGGAAGTGGGCTATTCCACCATAGAGGAATGCCTGGCCATGGTTTGGGCACTGCGTCGTTTGCAGCCCTGCCTGTACAGTCGCACCTTCATTGTGGTGACTGACCACAACCTCCTGAGCTGGCTGCATACCGTGTCTGGAACCAATGGAAGGTTGCTACACTGGAGCCTTGCCCTCCAGCAGTACTACTTTACCGTGAAACACAAAAAGGGCAGCGAGCATGGCACTGTCGATGGGTTGTCCCACCGGGGTGAGCCTGCCAAGGTGCGCATGGAGTACCACCGAAAGGTCCTGCCTCCGTAGTGCATTCCAAAAGAGGGAGGTGTAATGATCCTATTACTATGCCATATTCTGAGTATACTTCTAGAAGGTTACATGGCTTTATAGACACACGCTGTGGGCTTTTGACCCCCCTTCCACCTCCTTCTCTCTTCCTCTGTCTGCATGTGTAGTCCTATACTCCTTCCTCCCCCTCCCTCAAGAATGTGCTTGGGGAAATCAGAATACAATCATTTGTCTACAGACATGTGCTTTAGGCGTATGTGAGAGGGCATATCTTGAGCCCAGTTGGTATAAAAGTTACATATTTGGAATGTGCTCCAATAGAGCTACCCACCCTGTAATTTTCTAGACTCCAGCTTCAGCAGAATCCAAGAAATGGATTCCTACTTAACCGGTTCACAGGCACTTCAGGTTTGGACTTAAATGAATGCCAATGTCATGCTAAGATGATACTTTGTCGCTATACGAGGTTCTCTCCACGAGATATGATACTCATGAGTTTTCAGTACGTGTTAGTCCCTCTGAGAAAAGAATAGGGCTTCCATAACTCAGCCCCTTCAGTGATGTCACGATCAGGGGGTATAAGATAGTGGGGGCTCATTTTGCAAGCCTCTTTGCCCTGGAGCCCTGATACAGAGAGCCTCTGTGATGCACTGTGATGTATCGCCCTTCCCCCCGCACAGCATGGTCTGCTATGAAATGATTTAAGCAACTGTGTTTTTTCCTTTTAATCCCTGTTATTTTGTAATCATTTGTACATACTTCAATTGTCTCACTTTATAATATCTTTCTATACCTTTTGTAAACACTGCCTACTTTTTGGAGTAAAATATAAAATTACTAGCTTGGTTTCTCCTAGCTCTATAATCTATCTTCACGTCCTCTGAGCCTAAACTCGCTAATGATTGGGCTGGTTCCTGACCCGTTACTAATCAGAGGAATAGGAGCTGGTGGCAGCATAGAGTGTATTCTGAGTTTTAGGGGGAGACCCTGGCAGTGACAGACGGAGTTTTATAAGTGTATATCCCGCCTAGGACCTGGGTTAGTCATCTCCCTCACTGCAGCCTTCCCATTAGCCCGTACACAGGGAGGCAGCCCGTCCGGTGACTACTTATCCTAGGTGCAAATCCCTTACTGACCTGAGGGTAAAGGGGTGCCGGAGAGCTGCTAAGTCCAAACCAGAAATTGGAAAATGGAATATACATAAATCCCTGCTGAGAAGAACTGGGGGCAACCAGACAACCCAAATATATCCCCCCTGCAATTCGTCACACACAGTATGGGACTGTGGAGAAGTTTGTGCTGCGTGAGGTAATAAAAAATCGTAAGTAAGCATGCGCGGGTACATTGCGCAGTTATGGCTGTTAGGGTATGTGCACACGTTGCGGATTTGAATGCAGAATTTTCTGCACTGAAACTGCACCTTTTGGCAGAAAACAGGTAAAAAACGCATTTTTGATGCGTTTTTAATGCATTTTTTTATGCGGATTTTCATGCGTTTTTTTGGGACGATAATAGGTCATTGATTGTATGACCTTATTGGATGGCTATTAATTGCATGATCTACAGTTTCATTTATTTTCTTTACATTTATTTTGAATATGGATTTTCTAGCCAAATAAGCACTATTTAGCATATATTTTCTGTATTTTTATGATCCTCCATATATGTAGTCCCACGGTCTCACTTTTTTTACTTATTTTTTCACTCTTATCTTTACAGTTGTTTTATGCTTTTTGATTTTTTTGCTGTCCCATACTCAAATGTACTTAATAATCTGTCCAAATATACTCCCTGACCTCCTAATTCCCTTAATTGTAGAGATGTACTTTATATAACAATCTCTCTACTTTAGGTATTTTTTACTGCTCCTGGATAGTATATATAATATTTGATATATCGCTATTAATCTTCCAATTCCCCAATTAGCAGCATCAGATAATTTAAAATTTTCATACATTTACTCCCTTCGGCTGCTTCAAGTTAATACATTATTAACTTTACTTAATGACAGTTTTATTGTTCATATTGATTAATACCTTCGCGTGGCAGTGATTATCGAGTATTCATTCATACATCTATATCTCCCTTTGTTTTGAGTCTCTATACTATACTTCATCTGTTCTGCGGTTACTTTGTGACAGCTGGCATCACATGATTTTTTCACTTAATATCTATCATAAAGAAGATCCATTCTTAGGCCGAGGTCACACTTGCGAGTGTGATGCAAGAAACTTGCATGAGTCTCTTGCATCAATACCCTGCACTGCCACTGGCACTCAGGAACGGAGTGTGTGGCTGCATGCATTTCTATGCAGCTGAATGCTCCAGTCCACTCATACTTTTAGTTACCTGTCACAGGTTTGTGCTGTCACCTTGCTGTGCCCCCGCTGGCCTGGTGCGTTGCTGTGGTGACAGGGGAGTGGTTCCTTTTCCCCTTGTCTTGCCGAGCAGGCGACGGTCTGCTCCAACACAGGGGTGAGGCGCCGCTGTCTGCGCAGACGCACCCCATGCGTGTGCTGCACTTCTCCCATGGCGTTGCGGGCCAGGGGCATTGCCATGGCGATGTGAGGTGATGACACACTTCCTCCTTCCCATAGTCAGTGGCGAGCGATGGCTCGCTCCGTCAAGGAGCAGAGCATCATGCTGGGTTGCACGCTGATTTGTTGATGAGTCCACATCTCTCTATACATATACCCCCCTGGCCTCTTTTTAACAAACCAGGTCTCCTGACGAAGCCGAAGGCAGTGAAACACGCGTCGAGGCTCCTGCGTGTCTCACTTGCACCCCTGCATGTGGCACTCACTATGTTTCCAGGTAATTTTCTATTATACTTCATCTTACCTGCAAATCTTTTACCTTAGACCCTTATGTTTGCAACTATTTAAATCCTTATTACCTTTGCCTGGTTATAAGATAAGTCAATTTCTCTAACTTCATCTAAACCATTTGCAGGTTAATTTATTCATAGCTTATATACTATGCATAACCTTTCTCAGATCAAATGATCTGACAACTGGTTTACCTTTGGCGAACAACAGCCGCTCATTTCTCCATCTTATGCGGACGTGCCGTGAGACGCGTGTTTCTCTGTCCGGAGCATTATTTACCATCTACAATTTGTGTAGCACCGGCCTCTTTAGCTGTCATTTATATCTCACATTAATATCTTTGTGTTCTTGTCTGTTATTTTGTGTGTGCAATAAAATTTGTATTGATCACAAATCCTCTTAGCTTACTTGGATCCTAAGATTACATATTATTCTGCAGCATGGTCTGATGACTCAGTTGGTACTTTTCCACATTAGTGATCCTTTTTCTTTTTTGATTTGATGGCGTAGGCTTAGGGGTGTGTCCCACTTGGCCACAGCAACATTTTTATAGGTTTATATTTCACCAAGACATGTAGCAATGTGTGTGTGTGTGTGTGTGTGTGTGTGTGTGTGTGTGTGTGTGTGTGTGTGTATCTGTAAGATGCCCTTACTAAAGGGCCTGTCCTGTTGACACACACACACACACACACACACACACACTGCTCAAAAAAAAATAAAGGGAACACTACAACACCACATCATAGATATCACTGAATGAAATATTCCAGTTGCAAATCTTTATTCATTACATAGTGGAATGCATTGGGAACAATAAAACATAAAAATGATCATTGAAAAATTAAAATAATATCCCATGGAGGTCTTGATTTGGAATGATACTCAAAATGAAAGTGGAAAATCAAATTACAGGGTGATTCAACTTCAGTGGAAATGTCTCAAGATAAGGAAATGATGCTCAGTAGTGTGTGTGTGTGGCCTCCACGTGCCTGTATCACCTCACTACAAAGCCTGAGCATGGTCCTGATGAGACAGCAGATGTTCTCCTGAGAGATCTACACCAAGACCTGGATTAATGCATCAGTCAACTCCTGGACAGTCTGTAGTGCAATGTGGCATTGGTGAATGGAACGAGAGATTATGTCCCAGATGTGCTCGATTGGATTCAGGTCTCGGGAATGAGCAGGCCCCAGTCCTTAACATCAATGCTTTCATCATGCAGGGAAGGCTGACACACTTAATCCACATGAGGTCTATCATTATAATGCATCAGAAGGAATTCAGGGCGCACTACACCTGCATATGGGTCTGAGGATATCATCCCCACACCTACTGGCAGTAAGGGTACCTCTGGCTAGCACATAGAGGGCTGTGTGGCCCTGCAAAGGAAGGCCTTCCCACACCATTACTGGCCTACTGCCAAACTGGCCATGCTGTGGGATGTTGCAGGCAACAGAATGTTCTCCATGACGTCTCCAGACTCTGTCACATGTGCTCAGTGTGAACCCACTCTCATCTGGGAAGAGCACAGGGTGCCAATGTCGAATCTGCCAACCTTGGTATTCTGGGACAAATGCCAATCGCCCTGCACAGTGTTGGGCTGTGAGCACAATCCCCATCTGTGGACATCAGGCACTCAGACAATCCTCATGGAGTCGGTTTCTAACCATTTGTGCAGACACATGCACATTTGTGGCCTGCTGGAGGTCATTTTGCAGGGCTTTGGTAGTGCTCCTCCTGTTCCTCCTTGCACAAAGGCTGAGGTAGCAGTCCTGCTGCTGGGTTGTTGCCCTCCTACGACCCCTTCACATCTTTTGGTGAACTGGCCTGTCTCCTGGTAGAACTTCCAACCTCTGAACACTACGCTGACAGACACAGCAAACGCTCTTGCCACAGCTCGCATTGATGTGCCATCCTGGATGAGTGGCACAACCTGAGCCACTTGTGTGGGTTGTAGAGTCCGTGCCATGCTACCACGAGTGTCAAAGCACAACCAACATTCAAAAGTTGACCAAAACTTCAGCCAGAAAGCACTGGTACTGAAATGTGATCTGTGGTCCCCACCTGCAGAACCACTCCTTTATTCAGTGTGTCTTGATAATTGCTAATAATTTCCATCTGTTGTCTATTCCATTTGCACAACAGCAGATGAAATTTATCGTCAGTGTTGCTTCCTAAGTGGACAGTTTGATTTCACAGAAGTTGATTTACTTGGAGTTATGTTCTGTTGTTTAAGTGTTCCCTTTATTTTTTGAGCAGTATACAATCACGCACACACAGTTGTGTGAAAAAGTGTTTGCCCCCTCCCGATTTCCTATTCATTTGCATGTTTGTCCCAGTTAAATGTTTTACATCACCAAACAAATTTAAGTATTAGACAAAGATGACGCAAGTGACCACAAAATGCAGTTTTTAAATGAAAGTTTGTATTACTAAGGGAAAAAGAAATACAAAACTACAAGCCCCTGTGTGGAAAAGTGAGTGCCCCCTAAACCTAATAACTGGTTGGGCCACCATTACCAGCAACAATTGTCAATAAGTCTTTTACAACGTTCTGGAGGAATTTTGACCCACTCATCTTTGCAAAATTGTTGTAATTCAACCATGCTGGAGGGTTTCCGAGCATGAACCACCTTTTTAGGCCAGGGTCAGACTTGAAAGAAACTCGCATGAGGCGCATTCGGGACCGTAGCTTTCAGCTGCATACAAATACATGCAGCTGAATACTCCAATCCGAGTGCCGGCAGCAGTGCTGGGTATTGACGTGCGAGTTTCTCGCAAGTCTGACCCCGGCCTTAAGGTCATGCCACAGCACAGCATTTGAATTGGATTAAGGTCAGGACTTTGACTAGGCCACTCCAAAGTCTTAATTTTCTTTTTCTTAAACCAGAGGTGGACTTGCTTATGTGCTTTGGATCATTGTCCTGCTACATAACCCAAGATAAGGGGGGTGGGGGAAGGAAAACCAACAAAGAAACAATTGAAACAAAAACTAGAAAAATTACAAAACTTTATTAAAGTATGGAAAACAGATAAAAATGGTCACAAATTGCATGGGTCTTAAAAAACTCTCACAGACAAGGGCAGACAGGGTACACATGGAAGTCAGATATAGGAAAGTAATAGCCTGAAAGACCTGATGGAGCATTCATCCGAAACGTACGTAGGGGTGGCAGGCAGGTCCTCTGTTGTCAGACTTTACTTCCATTGCAGGTAAATCTACCGGTTTTTGTACAGCTATCATTCACTTTTTGTCCTCATGAGTGTGATTTACACACCTTATTCATCTCTATGGGCAATTATGCTCTCTTTATCACCATTTTCATGAGGTTTTTGTATGTATTCTTTCAGGCTATCACTTGCCTGCATCTGACTTCCATGTGTACCCTGCCTGCACTTGTCTGTGAGAGTTTAAGACCCATGCAATTTGTGACCATTTTTATCTGTTTTCCATACTTTAATAAAGTTTTGTAATTTTTCTATTAATTTTTGTGTCAATTGTTTCTTTGTTGGTTTTCCTCCCCCCCCCTTATATTATGTAGTTTAACAATTGATCTTGATTATTCGTCCATTTTGTACATGTGAACAATCTGTTTGTTCATATTGGGTTAGAATTCTAATTCATGATTTTTTTTATATATCTTCTAAATTTACACATGTCTGTCACATTTTGCTATACATAACCCAAGAGCACTTCACCTTGAGGTCACGAACAGATGCCCGGATATTCTTCTTCAGGATTTTTTGGTAGACAGCAGAATTCATGGCTCCATTTACCAAGTTTTCCAGGTCCTGAAGCAGCAAAACAGCCCCAGACTATCACACTACCATATTTTACTGTTGGTATGATGTTCCTTTTTTGAAATGCTGTGTTACTTCTACACCAGATGTAATGGGACATACACCTTCCATAAAGTTCAACTTTTGGCTCGTCAGCTCACAGAGTATTCTTCCAAAAGTCTTGAGGATCAAGATATTTTCTGGAAAACTGAGACAAGCTTTTATGTTTTTATTGCTCAGCAGTAGTGTTGAGCGATACCATCCAATATTGAGAAATATCGGATTGGATTGGTTCGGCCCGATACCCAAAAAAGTATCGGGTATCGCCGATTCCGAAAGTCCCATTCAAGTCAATGGGACAGAAATATCAGAATAAAAAAAAAACCCTTTTTTACTTGCACATCCAGTTCGGGAGAGGGAAAGAGTGTGGGCGGACACTGTGTGTGTCTGTGTGTGCGGGCGGGGTCTGTGCGGGCCTGCCAGGGGCCTATATGGACCTGCCGGGGGCTTGTGCTGGCTGCCGGGGGTCTGTACGGGCCTGCCGGGGGTCTTTGTGTGCAGGCATTGTCCGATGGGACTACAAGTCCCATCGGGCGATGCCTGCTACAATGACAGGGATTAACACATTAGGCAATGATGGGACAGTAGTAGTCCCATCATCCGGCTAATGTAAAAAAAAAAAAAAATAAAAAAATAAAAAAAAAAAAAACACACATACATACTACATACAATACATTCCTACATTCATACATATAGACATACAATACATATTACAGAGTACATACTCACCAATACTTGTCACTTTGATCCCCGAAACCAGTGTCATCTGAGGAAAAATATGAAAATAACAAACAACCTATATACTCCCTGATCCGCAGAAATCCACGAGTGTCCCACGCTGATTTTCCGTGGAGAACAGCAGCATCAGCTGATGCGACCGCTCTCTACGGGGCTCCAGGAATACAATGACGGGAGGTAGGTATCCTTCCGCACTGTATTTCTCCGCCACTGTAATAAAAAAAAGAAATAGTCCCTAGTGTCACTTTTGGCATTGCTGTGTGAGAAAGTTCCCACGCAGCTTTTGCCATAAAGGGAGACCGGGGACTATTTTTTTTACAGTGGCGGAGGAATACAGTGCGGAAGGATACCTACCTCCCGTCATTGTATTCCTGGAGCCCCGTAGAGAGTGGTTGCATCAGCTGATGCTGCTGTTCTCCACGGGAAAATCGGCATGGGACACTCATGGATTTCTGCGGATCAGGGAGTATATTGCTTGTTTGTCATTTTCATATTTTTCCACAGATGACACTGGCTTCGGGGATCAAAGTGACAAGTATTGGTGAGTATGTACTCTATGTTACATGTATTGTATGAATGTATTGTATGAATGTATTGTATGAATGCAGCATGTAGTACGTATGTATTGTGTATTGTGAGGTAGCGCTGTCATTCAAGGTTGACAGTCACACAAAAGATCCAGCTCGGGTTTTCATAAGCCATAACAGTCCATGAGGTTTGTCATCATAAACCACAGCAATATAAACAGCATTACAGGATAGCATCCAGTATACAGGCTATTCAGCCTCATCCTTCTCACCCACGTCAGGGTTCCCACATGGCTGTTTCTCCAGGCTGCAGAAATCCACTCACTCCTCAGGGGCTTTCAGACACTGGCCGCCATTACACACACAGCCGCTCCACAGGCTGTTAGTGAGGAGATCCTTCTCACGGGACCTTCCAAACTGGACCAATCAGGTCCCAGCATTCACTCATGTGACCTACCCTGGCCACCATATATGGTCCATAGCCACGCCCACCGGGTCACATGGCTATGACCTCATCACAGGTCCTTCACATACTTACAAAGCCTTTTACTATAGGCGTTTTCAGACACACCCCTGGGTGGGTTTGTAGGTAACCAGAACCTGCCCATCTCTCAAGTTACCTGAAGACTTCTCCCTTATACTTAGAAACAACACCTCAGCCATGATATTGCTGATCATACATACACAAGTCTCCATCTCAAAGCCACCCACTTTGAGATACATAACTCTCTTTCAGGATTCTGCCACTCATCCGTTCTCTTGGGACATCCACACAGCGCCCTCTAGTGGACACAGTGGTCATTACACCACAGTATGTATGTTGTATGTATGCATGTTGTATGAATGTAGTATGTATGCATGTTGTATGAATGTAGTATATATGAAGTATGTTGTATTAATGTAGTATGGATGTTGTATGAATGTAGTATATTTGAAAAAAAAAAAAAAAAATATATATAATTTTTTTTTTACATTTAACACATTAGCCGGATGATGGGACTACTACTGTCCCATCATTGGCTAATGTGTCAATCACTGTCATTATAGCAGGCATCGCCCGATGGAACTTGTAGTCCCATCGGACGATGCCTGCGCACACACACACACACACACACACACACACAAGACCCCCGGCAGGCCCGCACAGACCCACAGCAGCCAGCACAGGCACCCGGCAGGCCCGTACAGGCCCCCGGCAGGCCCGTACAGACTGCGCATCATAATGACATCATTTCAGCAGCCAATCACAGCCACAACAGTGGCTCATTGCATTATGGGGACTTCCGATTCCGGTATCCGATATTGAAAAAATATCGGTATCGGAATTCCGATACAGCGAATATCGGCACGCTCAACACTACTCAGCAGTGATTTTCATCTTGGAACTCTGCCATGCAATCCATTTTTGCCCAGTCTCTTTCTTATGGTGCAGTCATGAACACTGACCTTAACTGAGGCAAGTGAGACCTGCATCTCTTTGGATGTTTCCGTCGGGTCTTTTGTGACCTCTTGGATGATTCGTCCCTGTACTCTTGGGGTAATATTGGTCAGCTGGCTACCACTGTTCCATGTTTTTGCCATTTGTGGATAATGGCTCTCACTGTGGTTCGCTGGAGAACAGGTGTGGTAGTAATCAAGCTAGGGAATTTGAACTCAGCTTCCCATGGATGTGATAAATAGTTAATTTATGTTTTTACAGGGATGGGGCAATCAATTTTTCACACAGGGTCCAGTAGGTTTGGTTTTTTTTTTTTTTCCTTAAAAATAAAGACCTTCATTTAAAAATTGCATTTTGTGTTTACTTGTCTAATCTTTGTGAAATATTTAAATTTGCTTGGTGATCTGAAATATTTAAGTGTGACAAACATGCAAAGAATAAGAAATCAGGAAAGGGACAAACTTCACACAACTGTATATACACAGTGGGGAAAATAAGTTTTTGATACACTGACGATTTTGCAAGTTTTCTCACCTACAAAGAATGGAGAGGTCTAATTTTTACCGTTGATACACATCAATGTGAGGGACAGAATCTAAAAAAAAAAAAAAAAAAAAAAAAATCCAGAAAAATCACATTGTATGATTTTAAATAATTAAATTGCATTTTATTAGATGCAATTAGTACTTGATGACCTACCAACCAGCAGGAATTCGGTGTCTCACAGACCTGTTAGTTTTTCTTTAAGAAGCCCTCCTGCTCTGCAGTCATTAACTGTATTAATTGCACCTGTTTTAACTTGATAAAAGACATCTGTCCACACAATCAATCACAGTCCAACCTCTCCACCTGGTCAATGACCTGAAGAGAACTGGGACCACAGTCTCAAACATTACCAACACAACTCTCATGTGATAAAAGCCTGCTGGACATGCAAGTTCCCCCTGCTCATGCCAGCACATGCCCAGGCCCAATGACCATCTGGATGATCCAGAGGAGGAATGGGAGAAAGTCATGTGGTCAGATAAGACCAAAATAGAACTTTTTGATATCAACTTCACTCGCAGTGTTTGGTTTAAGAAGGTTGACTACAACATTAAGAACACTGTCCTAATTGTTAAACATGGTGGGCAAAACATCATAATTTGGGGTTGCTTTTCTGCAAAGGGTAAATATTGAAGGGTGGGTTTGAGTCATGTATCTCGAGATTTTGTTCAACATCCTCTCTCCCTCGGTAAGAGCATTTAAGATTGGTCGTGGCTGTGGCTGGGTCTTCAAGTATGACTGTTAGACATCAGGTTCCTGTCGCTGTACAGTGGGAATCCCGAGCCTTGCTTCCGGCGGTCTCTCATTCCTCTTCGGCCGCAGAGGAGGCTGCTCAGCAGACTCGTCGGTCCAGGCACTCTGCCCAGGCTAGCTCTGTGGGTTCGGTTGCTGCTGCCACCTCTGGTCCAGCTATAGCAACGCATGCTGGTCAGCAGCGAGCTACTCCAGGGACTAAGTCCTCCATTCGGTCCACTGAGCATGCCCGTGCAACGATCTCCCATTGGAGATCGGAGGTCACGTGCTCAGGTCCTTCTCCAGCTTGGAGTGGACCATCAGGAAGGTCCCGGAAGAACGCGGCTATAAAAGGCTCGCATGGATGCTCGGCCATGCGCTAGTATAGACAGTATTTTGTAGTTGTGTGTGAAGATGGATGTATGCTTTCTGGTGACTGACTCATTAAGACTCCCTCCCTCTGGTTGTACATGTGTATAGGTTACAGGTGGCATTGCCTATGTGCCACGGTGCATCCAGTCCTCTGTACCACACTTAGCGCCTAACTGTGCCATCCAGCACAAGGCACTACTATACTGTGTCAAGCAGCAACCGCCAGTGCAGCGCCGTATGCAAACATTGCGCTTTCCAGCCATAAGATTAGGCTGGTTAGTGGCGTCTGCCAGTGCGGCGCTTTCTGCACCTAGTGTGCTTTAACTTTAAGTTGTGTGTGTCCAGGCACCGCAGTAGCGGCGCCGAACGCTAGTGGGTCTAGAGGGACTCTAACCCCGTGTCTTTGGGGCAGGGTCCTGTAACCACAACACTAGCGCTCACTCAACGGTATTGCGGTCCTGTGAAGCAACAGGGTCCGCTTCCTATTAACCGGGTAAAGTTAACCCATGTGTACTAGTTATACTACCAGTTATTGTCCGCCATTACCTAGCAGCAGCATACTACCTCTGCATGGTGGACCCCGGGTTGCGATTGCACTCTCTCATATTTTATATTTAGTGCAATCCGCAACCCTAACAATGACAATGAACCGAAACACACAGCCAGGGCAACTACGGAGTAGCCAGTCTCCAGCCCTAAGACCAATAGAAAATCTTTGGCGGGAGCTTAAACTCAATGTTGCCTAGCGACAGCCCCATAACCTGAAAGATCTGGAGAACATGTGTATGGAGGAGTGGGACAAAATTACTGCTGCACTGTGTGAAAACTTGTCAAGAACTACAAGAAACCTACAACCTCAGCAATTGCAAACAAAGGTTTCTGTACCAAACATTAAGTTCTGTTTTTCTATTGTATCAAATACTTATTTTATGCAATCACGTGCTAACCAATTAGGTAAAATCTTGCAATGTGGTTTTCTGGATTTTGTTTTACATTTCTGTCTATCAGAGTTGAAGTGTACCTAAGCCTATGATAAGAAGTACAGACCTCTCCATCCTTTGTAGGTGTGAAAACTTGCAAAATGGGCAGTGTATCAAATACTTATTCTCCCCACTGTATAAAGTATTATATATATATATTTTTATAGATCGACTCACTTGACTGCTTAAAGAAGTAGTCAAAGGAATACTTTCCGTTGAAGTTTTCAACTGGTTTATTAAAACATACTGCATAAACCAGTCCAAAATTAGGTTAAGAAGACACAGGCACAATTGGAAAAAAATAGCCTATAGCACAATTTCTGTGGCTGCGGGAATTCGCTCGCTCAGGGGAACAAAACCAAGGTTCTCTTTAACATGAGCAAAAATTTGGAGATCTCATCCTCAGACACACCAAACACTGAATAAGTCCAAAGGCTCTACATATAGCTTCTGGATCACATCCTGGGGTTGGAGATATGGTGAACAACCTCCTACCGACTCTTCAGCTGTCCACGAAAACCTAGCCCTTAATATGGCAGATTAACCATTCTCAGCACAAAGTGTGCAGTAGCATTTTTTCTAGGTTCAAATCACTGAGGCCAACATCCTCAGCGACATATCTCTCCTCCAATATTTTTCCAGTGACTTCTCACAATGTGGATGTGTATGTATATTTTATATATATATATACACACACACACACACACACACACACACACACACACAATTATTGCCAACTTTAAATGTTCAAACTCATAATACGGAGTCTGGAAGCTCTTCAACTTTCATCATTACTTTGTCTATCCCAACTTTTAATTTCTGATATAGACATAAGCCTCTATCTTGAAGGAAATGCTGCAAAAGGTTTCTGATGTTGAAATAACTAGGGAAAATTAAATGGTGCTGTCAGTAAAATCAATCCTCCTAAGCAATCAAGAGTGACATACAGATAATACTAAGCTAAATAAAATAATACATTGTTATCTGATCGGATGTCTTATTCCACAGGAATCCACATTTACTTATATGTAAATGAGCTGTTCAGGACTGCCTCCAAGGGTTATTTTAATAAAAGATTAAGTTACCAGGTTCAGACTTGTAAATCAGGACTGCAGACTGTAAGCCATTACATATAACATTGGTAACGTCTCCTTTCATTTAAAAAAAAAAAAAAATCTGAGGAGGCAAAGCATCATGCAGCTCAGTGTCCAGCCTATAGATCTAAACAGCTCATAAGAAAAACCTTGATTTCTCTGAAATAAGACATTGGATCGCAGATATCAAGGCATCACTTTCATCAGCTTTCTATCACCTATGTGACTACAGGTGCTTCTGACAAAATTAGAATTTCAATCAAAAAGTTAATTTCAGTTCTTCAATGCAAAAAGTGAAACTCATAATATATAGAGTCATTACTACTAAGATGACTATATACAGGTGTTTCTCACAAAATTAGAATATCATAAAAAGTTAATTTATTTCTGTTCTTTAATACAAAACATGAGTCATATGATATAGAATCATTACAAACATACCGATTTCAAGTGTTTATTTCTGTTAATGTTGATGATTATGTCTTACAGCCAATGAAAACCCAAAAGTCATTATCTCAGTAAATTAGAATAATTACCAAAAAACACCTGCATATGCTTCCTAAGTGTTTAAAAAGGTCCCTTAGGCTACTTTCACACTAGCGTTTTTTTGCGCTGCATGTGCAGTCCAAACGCATACAAAAAACGCATCAAGCGTTTTGCATGTGTTTGCTTATTTTAGGCACATGCATTTTAACCAGTTTGTTGCTATAGTGACTCTTAAAACGCAAGCGATTTTAAACGCGACATGCGCACGTCTGCGTTCCCATAGACTGTAATGTGATTTCTTTGTCGCATTCTGTGCGCACGCTTTTTTTGAGACAGGTCGGATGGACCAAAAATGCAACAGGTTGCATCCTGCACGCCTCGGCGCACACAAAAAAAACCACATGCGCACGAAAACGCATACGAACGCGTGCAAACACTAGACCATGCGCCCCCATGTCAAAGATAGGGGATCAGGATGCATGCGCATGTACGCACACGATGCGCTGCGCTAAAAAATGCTAGGGTGAAACCAGCCTTAGTCTGTTTCAGTAGGCTCCAGTGTCATGGGGAAGACTGTAAGCCATAATCATCAACATTAACAGAAATAAACACTTGAAATAGATCATTCTGTTTGGGTTGATCCTACTGACAGATTCCCTTTAAAGGGAATCTGTCACCGGAAGTTGGCAGCCTATGTATATGGCCTGTGTCCAGTCCGATGGGTGGTGTTTCTTCTTTGCCACGTTCTTTGCCGGTATTAGAGAAGTTCAACTCCATATTTAGCGTGCGCAAAGCAATCTTGCTTCGCGCATGCGCAGTATGCTTTGCCTTACTGCGGGCAAAGTCGAAAATTACTGCGCATGCGCCGGTACACCATGTCCCGGAAAACAATGTTAGGGCCTGTGGAACACACCAAATAATATAAAAGGAGATATGAGGTGTGTTTGCACCCCGGGGTCCACCGTGCAGAGATGGAACCTGCTGCTGAGTAATGGCGGAACAAGATGGTGGATGAATGCTTGCTCACATGTGGGTTAACTTCACCCAGTGTGAATGGAAGAAAATTCTGTTCCACAGAGCCGCTTAAACAAATGCCAGAGCCTGTTGAACTCACAGAGCTTGGCTGGGTAAGCTCTAATTAGAGGTCACAGAACTAGAGTTCCTCTAGACCATCAGCGCTCGGCGCCGTGGCTGCGGTACCAACAAAAGGAAATAATATATACAATTATGCCCAGTATGCACAGTACCACTTCAGCGGACGCCACTAACCACCCATGGTGGGGAGGAAAGAGCTAGAGTTACACACGGTGTCGCACTGGCGGTACAACAGTGCCCTGAGCAGGGAGGCACAATGGGATGCTAGAAAGTGCAGAGGACTGGGATGCACTGTGGTGTATAGCCTAGCCACTGACAGGTGCTGACTCTAACCTCTAAGCCCTAATAGGCTCAACCAAGGGTAGGGGTTTCATGAGTCATTCGCAGTAACAAACATCCATCATCATGCACACCATAAGACACAAGAGTCTATACTAGCGCATGGCTGAGCGGCCATGTGACTTTTATAGCGGCGTCCATCCGTGACCTTGTCAGTGGACAAATCAGAGCAGGAACGAAACCTGTGCATGTGACCTCCGATCTCCAAGGAAGGTCATCAGTAGGCAAAAACAGGACTTAGTCCCTGGCGCATCTGACTGCTTCTGACGCAAACATGGTGTTACAGCAAAGCCTGAAGGAGCAGCCAGACGCCTAGCATTAGCCTGGGCAAGACGCCTGGACCGATGTCTCTGCTGAGTAGGATTCTCTGGGGCCGCAGAGTATATGGCTTGAGATTCCCCCTGTGCAGTGGGGGAAACTCGATGCCTAATACACAGCGAAATACCTCAGGGACATAGTGTACTGGCGCCTGCGCAGTAATGATTTTCGACTTTGCCCGCAGTTGGGCAAAGCATACTGCGCAAAGCAAAATTGCTTTGCACATGCGCAAAATATGGAGTTAAACTTCTCTAATACCGGCAAAGATCGTGGACGGGGGCCACGGATGGGGTTGAGAAAGAAGATACACCACCCATCGGACCGGACACAGGCCATCTACATGGGCCGCCAACTTCCGGTGAAAGATTCCCTTTAAGGAAAGTGCAGATTAGAGACTCTTTGGTAAAGTATTGTGTAAGGAATTAACATTTTTAGGGCTTGACCAGTAATCACTGCCATCATTACCATCACTGCTATTCTGTTTACTTTCTTTATGACATATGGCCAGGGATAAAAAAAAAAAAAAAAAAAAAAAAAAAAAAAGGGAAACAAAAGATCTAAAGCATTGATACCTAATACAATTACTGTATAGTAGTTTGGTTTTAGAAAGATGCAGGACAATCTTGTTACTTAGCATGGTGAAAGTATAAGACTAACTTTTTTCTTGGGGTAGGTGGAGGGATGGTAGATAAAAGTTTTTGACATGACTTGTCCTGCAACATCAAATCTATACAAAGTTAGATTGGTGGGAAAAGCTATGAACATAATGCGGTGATGCAAAAAGAAACAAAAAATGTAAAATACAAATTCAATATAAAGTTATCACAATAATAAGATTAAAAATTATTTAATTTTCAGTGTCATAAACATGATGGTAAAAATAAATCCCCAACAAGGCAAAACTGCTTCCTTTTGTATTCCACTCTAAATATATATTCTATGTATCCAATAGAAGATATAAGTTGCCCCACAAAGACACAAGCCCTCATGCAGCTACAGTTGTGGCCAAAAGTATTGACACCCCTGCAATTCTGTCAGATAATACTCAGTTTCTTTCTGAAAATGATTGCAAACACAAATTCTTTGGTATTATCTTCATTTAATTTGTCTTAAATGAAAAAAAACACAAAAGAGAATGAAGCAAAAAACATTGATCATTTCACACAAAACTCCAAAAATGGGCCAGACAAAAGTATTGGCACCCTCAGCCTAATACTTGGTTGCACAACCTTTAGCCAAAATAACTGCGACCAACCGCTTCCGGTAACCATCAATGAGTTTCTTACAATGCTCTGCTGGAATTTTAGACTATTCTTCTTTAGCAAACTGCTCCAGGTCCCTGATATTAGAAGGGTGCCTTTTCCAAACTGCCATTTTTAGATCTCTCCACAGGTGTTCTATGGGATTCAGGTCTGGAATCATTGCTGGCCACCTTAGAAGTCTCCAGTGCTTTCTCTCAAACCATTTTCTAGTCCTTTTTGAAGTGTGTTTTGGGTCATTGTCCTGCTGGAAGACCCATGACCTCTGAGGGAGACCCAGCTTTCTTACACTGGGACCTACATTATGCTGCAAAATTTGTTGGTAGTCTTCAGACTTCATAATGCCATGCACACGGTCAAGCAGTCCAGTGCCAGAGGCAGCAAAGCAACCCCAAAATATCAGGGAACCTCCGCCATGTTTGACTGTAGGGACCGTGCTCTTTTCTTTGAATGCCTCTTTTTTCCTCCTGTAAACTCTATGTTGATGCCTTTGCCCAAAAAGCTCTACTTTTGTCTCACCTGACCAGAGAACATTCCTCCAAAACATTTTAGACTTTTTCAGGTAAGTTTTGACAAACTCCAGCCTGGCTTTTTTATGTCTCGGGGTAAGAAGTGGGGTCTTCCTGGGTCTCCTACCATATAGTCCTTGTTCATTCAGATGCCGACGGATAGTACAGGTTGACACTGTTGTACCCTCGGACTGCAGGGCAGCTTGAACTTGTTTGGATGTTAGTCGAGGTTCTTTATCCAACATCCGCACAATCTTGTGTTGAAATCTCTTGTCAATTTTTCTTTTCCGTCCACATCTAGGGAGGTTAGCCACAGTGCCATGGGCTTTAAACTTCTTGATGACACTGCGCACGGTAGACACAGGAACATTCAGGTCTTTGGAGATGGACTTGTAGCCTTGAGATTGCTCATGCTTCCTCACAATTTGGTTTCTCAAGCTCTCAGACAGTTCATTGGTCTTCTTTCTTTTCTCCATGCTCAATGTGGTACACACATGGACACAGGACAGAGGTTGAGTCAACTTTAATCCATGTCAACTGGCTGCAAGTGTGATTTAGTTATTGCCAACACATGTTAGGTGCCACAGGTAAGTTACAGGTGCTGTTAATTACACAAATTAGAGAAGCATCACATGATTTTTCGAACAGTGCCAATACTTTTGTCCACCCTCTTTATGTTTGGTGTGGAATTATATCCAGTTTGGCTTTAGGACAATTCTTTGTGTTTTTTCATTTAAGACAAATTAAATGAAGATAATAATACCAAAGAATGTGTTTGCAATCATTTTCAGGAAGAAAGTCTTAGTTACTCACCGGTTAACGGTATTTTTCGGAGTCCATGACAGCACCACCTGAGAGAGGGGATCCGCCCTTCTTAGGAACAGGAAAACCTACAGATACAAAAGGGCGGCACCTCTCCCACGCATCAGTTGGATTACAAAGTATAAAAAGAGGACCTCCAAGGTTAATGCATAATTATATGTACAACAATATCAACACTTAAATCTTTATCACCCGTGGATATGTACAAAGGGAAGACGTGCACACCCAAATTAACTAAGGGAAGGGAATCTATGGGTGCTGTCATGGACTCCGAAAAATACCGTTAACCGATGAGTAACTAAGACTTTATTCGGTCGTCCATGACAGCACCACCTGAGAGAATTACAGAGAGTAATCACTACTTTAGGGGGGGGGGGGGGACTGCAGCCTGCAGAACCCTGATACCGAAGGAGAGGTCTGCAGAGGCACCCAAGTCTAGTCTATAATGACTATAAAAAGTGCTCGGAGAGGACCAAGTGGCCGCCTTACAAATCTGGTCGATGGAGACTTCCGACCTCTCGGCCCACGAGGTTGCCACAGCTCTGGTGGAATGCGGCTTCAATTTCTCCGGAGCTACTCTACCTTTTGAGGCATAAGCTAACGAGATTGCTTCTCTAATCCACCTGGCTAGTGTACTTTTGGACACCCTAAGACCTTTCCTAGGGCCTTGGTAGGAGACAGAGAGCATTGTCTTTCTTCCAGGGATCGGTAGCTGCTAGATACTCCAAGAGGCATCTCCTAACATCTAAAGTGTGTAGCTTCTCCTCTTTCTCATTAGTTGGTTTAGGGAGGAAGGATGGAAGGACTATTTCCTGCGACCTATGAAAGCTGGAGGCTACTTTTGGTAAATACGCTGGGTCGGGTCTAAGTATTACCCTATCCTCCTTTACCTGAAGAAAAGGTGGGCGCCTAGACAATGCCTGAATGTCGCTTACCCTACGGGCTGACGTTATGGCTATTAGGAAAGCTATTTTGAGGGACAGGCTCCTAATAGAGGCCGACGAGATGGGTTCAAATGGCGCTTCTGTCATAGCTGTGAGGACTAGGTTCAAATCCCATGGCGTGAGTCTATTCTTTACTATTGGTCTGGATCTACTCGCTGCTTTGATAAATCTTTTGACCCAATAATTAGCCGCGATGTTGCAGCTAAAGAGGGCCCCTAAGGCGGATACCTGTACTTTAAGGGTACTGGTGGAGAGACCCAAGTCCAGACCTTTTTGTAAAAATTCCAAGATCTGGCCTATGGGGACGGAATCACCAGTATTTACATTTGAGCTTTCGAGGAACCTTTTCCAAATTCTGACGTAAATCTTAGTTGTCACTACTTTCCTACTTTTTAGTAGAGTGTCAATTAGGTCTGGAGAGAAGCCTTTACTTTCTAGCAGTGACCGCTCAAATTCCACGCCGTGAGATGTAGGCCAGCCACCTGAGGGTGGAAGACCGGGCCCTGGAACAGAAGGTCCGGGATGTCCGGGAGAACCCAAGGATCGTCTACCGACATGATCCTGAGGTTCGAAAACCATGCTCTTCTGGGCCAGAACGGGGCGATGACCATGACCCTTGCCCTGTCTTTCCTGATCTTCCTCAACACTAGAGGAAGTAGAGATAGGGGAGGAAAGGCGTAGGCTAGCCTGAAGTCCCATTTTATCAGAAGCGCATCTACTGCCAGAGGAGTCTCCCTGGGGTTTAGGGAGCAAAACTGTGTCGTTTGAGTTCTCCTTGGTGGCGAATAGATCCACCTCTGGTTGACCCCATCTCTGCACAATCTGAACGAAAATGGAGGTGTTTAAGGCCCACTCTCCTTGTTTTAACAGATTGGGGCTTAGGAAATCTGCCGCGATGTTCTCTTTCCCTCTTATGTGAAGAGCCGTGAGAGATAAAAAATGACGCTCTGCTAGCTGGAACAACTGTCCTGCCACCTTCATCAGAGTTCTGGATCGAGTTCCGCCTTGGTGGTTGATATAGGCCACGGCCACTCGATTGTCCGATAGAACTCGTACGTGATGGCCCTGTAGATACATAAGGAGCTCTTTAGCTGCGAGTACTACCGCTGTTAATTCTTTCAAATTAGAAGACATTTGTATCTGATCTCGTTCCCATAGGCCCTGGACCAGAATTTCTTCCATATGCGCCCCCCAACCGGAAGGACTTGCATCCGTGGTGACCACGCGGGTAATGTTATACTCCCAAGGGACCCCTCTAGACAAGTTATTTCTTTCTAGCCACCATTCCAGGGACTCTATTGTGTTTCTAGATAAGGTCAGTCGACCTTCTAAGTTACCCCCAAGAATCCTCTGATACCATAAAACTTCGCCCTGTAGAGTTCTCGTATGAACTTGGGCCCACTGGACTGCGGGAATGCAGGATGAGAGGGAACCCAACAGGGACATGGCTTTCCTGAGGGACATGGAGGGGTTGTTGGAGGCGTTCAGGACCCGGCCATGCAGGTGCAGCAGCTTCTCTGGGGGCAGACGGCATTCCTGCTTTTTTGAATCTAGGGTTAGGCCTAGAAATTGTTGAATTTAATGGCTGCAAACGGGATTTTTTGATATTAAGTAGCCATCCAAACCGCTCTAGAGCCGCCGTTGTTTTCTGTAACTGTTCTAAACACTGCTCGGCTGAACTGCCTATTATAAGGAGGTCATCTAAATAGGGGACGACTAGAATGTTTAGCTCGCGCAGATGGGCCATCACTTCTGCCATCACTTTGGTGAATACTCGAGGCGCAACCGCCACCCCGAAGGGTAGGGCCGCGTACTGGAAGTGCTGGATTGACCCATCCAACTGAACCGCCAGTCTAAGGAAAGATTGGTGTGCTAGACCTATGGGTATATGATAGTAAGCGTCTTTCAGATCTAGGACCACCATGAAGCAGTTTTGAAACAGCATCTTTATTGCGGTGTTGATTGTTTCCATTTTAAATGGACGTACAACCAGGAATTTATTGAGGGCTTTGAGGTTAAATATAGCCCTAAATGAGTCGTCCGGTTTACGGACCAAGAACAGGGGGGAATAGAAGCCTTTCCCCCTCTCTTCCTCTGGAACTCTCGTCAGGACTTTTTTGTCCAGTAGCTCGAGGACCTCGGTCTCCAGGGCAGCTTGTTCTAGCGGGGGAAGATTTGAGTGGAGTTACCTTGAACCGATCTTGGGGAACGCAGGCGAACTCTAGGTGCAGTCCTGTAGCTATCACCCCCAGTATCCAGCTGTTATTCGAGATTCTGGCCCAGGCCGGGTATAAGGCAGATAATCTTCCTCCTACCGGAGCCACTAGTCATTGGGGCGGCTTCTTATTATCCCGTGATGGACCTTCTTGGCGCCCCCCTCCTCCATACATGAAGCCCGTACCTCTGGTTTTTTTGTTGTCCCATCTGTTCTGATCTCTGGCCTGTCTCCTGCGGGAATACCCTTTCCTAGAAAAGGGACATCTCCAGGATGTATTAGGCAGACTCGGAAATTTCTTTTTCTCGTCCCCGGCTTTCTCTAACAGTTCGTCTAGGACGGGGCCGAACAAGTATTCACCCTCACAGGGGATAAAACAGAGACGGGACCTGGCTTGGATATCTCCCGGCCAGCATTTTAACCAGAGGGCTCTTCGGGCCGAATTAGACAAACTTGCAGACCTAGCCGCCATTCTTACTGAGTCCGCCGAGGCATCTGCCAGAAAGGCAGCAGCATTCTGGATAATTGGAAGAGACTTACGGATGGAGGCTCGCGAGGTTCCATCCTTTAGCTGAGAGTCCAATTGATCCAGCCAGACCATCATGGATCTGGCTGCGCACGTGGCTGCTATTGCTGGCCTTAGGGCGCCTGCTGACATCTCCCATGTGCCCTTTAAAAAGGAATCTGCCTTTTTATCTAGGGGGTCTTTAAGGGAGGCCATATCGTCGAAGGGTATAGATGACTTTTTTGAGGCTTTAGCTACCGCTGCATCCAGCTTGGGGGCCTTATCCCATCGACTTACTATTGGGTCCTCAAAGGGGTATCTACGTTTGAAAGCGGGCGGCATAGAACCCCTTTTTTCCGTTTTTTTCCACTCCCTGTCAATCAGGCTCTGGACTTTTTCGTTTAACGGAAAGGTCCTTTGCTTTCTGGGGTCTAGACCCCCGAACATAATGTCCTGAGCAGACAGTTCTGTCTTTTTTTCTTCTACCCCCATGGTTGACCTTATGGTTTTAATTAATTTATCCATTTGGTCCAAGGGAAAGCAGAACCGGCTGGAATCCTCTTCGGAAGAAGAAGAGGAGGCCGAGGACTCTGAGGAGATATCTTCCTTCCTAGGGCCGACTGAAGACTCTGAGCCTGAAACACTAGCTCGTCTTCTTTTAGAAGAACCTTCTTTTGATAGGGCTTTTATTTCAGTCCTGATTAATTGCCTCAGGTCTGTAGCGAAGCTTGGAGCTTCTTCCGCTACCTGTATAAATAGGAAAGAGTGTAAGAGTCTGATACTCCACTCACGTTCTAACCCTCATCTCCGTCCCTACCGTCTGTCTCACGCAAGACTGACACAATCTCTTGGGGTGGCCATCTGGTAAGGGGCAACTACAGAGGGCACATTCCTTGTGCTTCTGCTTCCCTGTGGCCTTCTTCCCCTGAGAATCAAACACATAAGGGGACACTGCATCAGGGTACATTCTCGCAGATCTCTTACCCTTGCAGATGAGGACAGGTACCGGATCATGGGGGGCTGCGGGAGGATCCTTTGACCTAGAGGAACTGCTGTGGCTCCGTCCACTTGAACGTCCCTCCTTCCTCTTAGGTTGGGCACTGGGGCGCTTTGCCACGGGCTGCACCTCTTGTGGGTCCATGGGGGCTTCTGTTGTGTCCATCGCTGGGCCTCCAGAAGCACCTCAGCAGCGATGCCTTCTGTCTTAAGAAGGCTCCCCCTCCGGATTAGCAGGACTCTGTCCGGTGTTCGGGCCCCCCCATTGGACCGCTCCCCGCGATCCTCCCCCTCCCCTTCAGGTGGCGGGCGCGCGTTCACCACAACCGGAAGTCGCCGGCATCCGACTTCCGGTTTCGGCACTAGGCCCCGCCCCCTTCGCCGCGTCACTTCCCCGCGCGACAGAGGCCGCAGGGACGCGCGGCAAGGGGCTAGAACTGCGCCGCCGGCTCAGAACCGCCGCTCCCTTTGTGGGACACCGCCGGCGGCGCCCGCCCGAACGGACCGCACCCCCGGGGGAAGGAGACACAGGGGGACCCGCTTACCTCACCGGTCCCGTGGAGAAGGCGACCGCCGGACCCTGTCTCCGCCTGCTCTTACCACTGCCGTGGAAATCCTACCCGGACCCACCGTGGCGCATCCAGGGCCCCCAGCGAGACCGAGGTAGGAGAACCCCCCGCTACCTGAGTCGGTCCGCTGGCCTGGGATTCGGTTATCCATGACGGACGATCTGTAGGGAGTTCTGTCCTCGTTAGGAACAGGAAACCAACTGATGCGTGGGAGAGGTGCCGCCCTTTTGTATCTGTAGGTTTTCCTGTTCCTAAGAAGGGCGGATCCCCTCTCTCAGGTGGTGTTGTCATGGACGACCAAATAAACTGAGTATTATCTGACAGAATTGCAGGGTTGTCAATACTTTTGGCTACAACTGTATGTTAGGCCGGTTTCACACTTCAGTTTTTTAGGTCAGTCAAAATCCGCCACTTTTAGAAACAGATCTGCCCCTTTTTTGGCGGATCCATTTTTTTCCCCCATAGACTTACATTAGCGGCGTATTTTGACTGATGGTCATCCGTTGCTTCCATTTTTTGACGGTTCCGCTAAAATTTTAGCGGTTCCTGGGTGGAGTAGACGGACAATGAAATTTTTTTTTTTTTTTTTTTTTTTTACACTGGCGGACCGCTTTTTCTGACTGCGCCTGCCCGGGAGAATTTATCGGCGATGCTTTTTAACCCTATACGCCGTTCTGGAAGCTGAGAAAAACCCTCTCTCTCCCTCCCCCCCCCCCCCCCATTTCCAGAGTCATGACACTTTAAATTTCATGAACTTAGCAGCTAAAACAGATCTATCAAAAAACAGATACTGTGCCATCCGTTTGTTACAAAACGGAAACGGATCCGTTTTTTCACACTGGCGGATTTTGACTGACGTCAAATAACTGAAATGTGAAACAGGCCTTAATGGGAAAAAAAATATTTTTCTCAAAATACAGAGCCAAATATAGATATTATAAAATAGTCTGCATGGTTATCTGGAGAATAAGTAAATCTATGCTTTATTGGAATGATATATTTAAGAGATAATCACAATTCATCTATCAGTTTCACATTCATCTATCATTTTCATTAATCCCTTATATCTGGTCTTGACTTCAGTGTTGAAGAATTGTAACACTACATGCAAAAATGCACCTGTATCGGTTTTAGATGAGGAGTCCGGAAAAATGCACAGGACTTTTCCAATATGTTGACATTATTCTGGAAGCATATAGGAATTTTGGTGGTAATGCCTGGTTAATTTATGATGATATGTTCATCCAGAAGTTAGTGGTGCATCCACTGGTGAAATGGGGTCAGAAGGATGTTGGTTTGTGGATCAAACTTAATGCTACCACAGAGGTCTAGTAGGTTGGTCCCTGAAAAAATAGTAATGTTACTTTTCTCAGGGGAGTATGCTTTGCATTCAATGAGGCGTAGTGTAAGTAGTTGTGTAATTGTTGCTACAAGCATGAATGCTCATTTTGGGGAGGAGTGTCACCATGGTAGCTACAAAAAAGCAAGTCAGTTTTCTCAACAGAAACTTAAAGGATTCATTGGTCAAAGGCTCTGACCCCAGTGAAGCTGTCAAAAATTCTTCCCTGATTAGAATTGTATCCAGACCGCATGAAGGCAGAACTAATAACTAGTGGTTTTAGAGATGGATTTTATGTTTCGGAATTCAGTGGTGAAGGTTGCTGATGGGTTGACAACTTCATGTCGGTTGATTTGAATAAAGAGATGGTT
Source organism: Dendrobates tinctorius (assembly GCF_039654945.1). NCBI lineage: Eukaryota > Metazoa > Chordata > Amphibia > Anura > Dendrobatidae > Dendrobates > Dendrobates tinctorius. The sequence continues at coordinate 51,631,168 of NW_027361683.1, forward strand.
CTTCATAACGGCCGAGTTGAGGGCCGTTTTTCATCTCTTCCATTTGAGAGCTTCCGTTTGTCACCACTCGTTTTAGTTTCCATGAAGGAACCGAACAGTCTTAGATTAATCCACCATTTGTCTTGTCCGCTGAATCTGCGTTACATGATATTCGGTGGATAAGTCAAAACCTTCAGTGTGTTATGCATCTTTTGACTTAGAGTTGGCTTTGTTGAGAAAGTCCGGGCAGGATGCCCTGTTAGCAAAAACAGATAATATTCTTTTAGGTTCTTACCAGTGGCCCCTAAAGGTTTTAATTCTCTTGGATTTCAGTTTAATGGATTTTTTAACTTTGATAAGGCTTTACCAGTGGGTTTCACACCATCTTGTTTTTATTTTGAATCATTTTCATCATTCCTTGAAAGGGTTGTTGAAGTCGAATATAATGGCCAAGGGAGCTTGTTACATTATCTCGACGATTTTTTTTGGTTGAAAGGAAGGGAGTTGACAGGTGCAGTAAGTTATGGGGATACATTTTCAAATTATTTTGGCATTCCATTAGCTGAAGAGAAAACGGTCCACACGTCATCGATTGCGTTTTTTGGGTATTTGGAGTTTTGTTTGCCGACTCAGGATAATTTGTTTGATAAGTTTATATTAGCCACAAAAGTTTTACTAAAAGACTTTCAATTGTTGTTAGGAATGTTAGTATTTGCAACTCTGGTAATTCCGATGGGCAGAATTTTTGCTCGGAGACTGTATTTTTCGACAAAAGGTTTAGTGTCCACATAATCTCATATTCTATGAAGGAGGATTTGAGAATTTGGCGTGAGTTTTTAATCTAACTTAAATGGTCATTCTCTGTGGCAGTCTGATTTCATTGAAGTAGATGCACTACTGCGTGTAAACACGCAGTGACAGTTCAGTGCCGACAGCTGACAGACACAGCAAGAGGTGCAGGGACCCTTGCAGTCGGTCCCTGCACCCCAAGCGCTGTGATTGGTCAGTCAATCTGACTGACCAAACACAGCAGCAATCGGGCAGGAGATGCTGAAATTTCAGCATCTCCTGCCCGATCAGTGCAGGAGCTTAGAGCTGCAGTGGCCAATAAAAACGTCAGCTCGACCCGCAAAAAACAAGCCCTCACATGACTGTCTGACGAAATATGGAAAAATTATAGCGCTCAAAATACGGCAAAAATTTTACAAAAAAAATTTAAAAAAAAAAGTCTTTTAGTGTGTGACAGAAGCTAAACACGAAGAAAGGATATAAATCTGTATTGCTGCAATCACACCGACCTGAAGAGTAGAGTCGCCTAATCTCTAATACTGCACGAGGAACAGTGTAAAAAATA